>NC_087260.1:1270000-2540000 GCF_037042905.1 Lytechinus pictus | reverse complement strand
GGGGCAGACTGCTCCCTCTGCCCCCCCGTAGGTACGCTAGTGCTCTGACAGCATATAACATTGCCAATTAAGGAATCACATATTTATCGTCATCATGGTCATTAGTGTCATTGCCAAAATTGTACATGAGATATAATTTGACAATTTAGAGATTCATTGAACAGGCTGTCTCCACAGTTTCCTGAATGATTAGTGTAATTAGAAAGGAAAGTTCCTTGCAGTCTGTCCCCAGTTGCACTTTAATATCTAATGGATAATAAATCCCCACCCGATATATATATATATATGTATCAGGCGCGGATCCAGGAGGGGGCCGAGCCGGCCCCGGCCCCCCCCCCCTATTTTTTGACAACCTGCAGAAAAAGTGTACTCTTTAACTTGATAGAAACTATGAAGAAAAAAAAAGAAAAGTAGGAAAGAGGTATTTAATATACCCATGATGTGTCATTTACAGCCTCGTAACGACCGGCCCGACCCCGAAAGGAACTGAGGGGAAGAATTGGAAAATAGACTTTATATAAAAAATTTCACTCGCGCTTCGCACTTGCATTGCCTGTGTAATAAATCCTATTCAAGAGGATTAAATGACACTTAATATATCCAGTTCTGGAATCAATTTGCACACAATATTTTAGCTCGCACATCAAGCTTTCATTATTTTGTTTGATTTACACAAATTGTTATATCAATATTTTCAGCTCGCGCTGCGCGCTCGCAATGTTTAATTTGTGAGATACCTAACCTCTTTGGAAATTCTTTCCAAAATTTGTCAAAATGCTCCTTTATCATGTGAGTATATCAAAAAATTAAGCTCGTGCTTCGCGCTCGCATTTAATTATTTGAGACACACAGCTTGTTCTTTATTTAAATAAAAACGCGCTTAGACTGTCCAGTTTTCAGGTCGGAATATAAAAAATTTTGAGCTCGCGCTTCGCACTCTCATTATTTAATTGGTGATACTTGTATCCTCTTCATTAATCACTAAGAACAGTCCTAATTGAGTCCCTTTTCACGTTACTATAATAAAATTTCGGCTCGCGCTTCGCGCTCGCATTGTTTAGTTGGATACTTATCTTTGTTCATGATTATAAAAAATGCTCAGAATCTTCAGTTCTAAGGACATAAAATATCAAAGAATTTTAGCTCGCACATCGCGCTCGCATTATATATTAAGACCACATGAGATACCTTATCTTGTTTATAACAATAAAAACTAACATATACTTAAAACTTCAGTCTATTATTAGGACTACCCCCTGAAAAACCAACAAAAAAATCAAATTAGGACTATAGCGGCCAATCGGGAAAAATGTTGATGAAAATATTTTTCGGCCCCCCCCCTATTGGCGAAAGCTGGATCCGCCCCTGTGTATCTTTAATTTCTCTCCCCCCCCCCCCTTCCCTACATCACATGGCGGGTTACGTCATGGAGAACGATTGTTTAAAGAAAAGTTTAAACATCGGTTAGAGTGACGGGCTGAAATAGCGTTGCTGAACAGTTTGAACCTTTACTGCGTTTAGTATAAACAAAAATGATGAGCGTAAAAATCTTCTGAAATAATAATAAAAAGCAGTTCTTTGAGACGCATAATATCATATAAATAGTCTCTCTATAATATTACTAATAGAAAATTGATATCAAATTTGTGATAACGATTTGGAACATTAGCCATGGTTATAAAGCATTACTATACGTCTTTTTATGAAATGGCAACCATTTACTCTCTTTCAAAAATTCCCTAGTATAATATTGGACCCCGAAACAAGTCCGTTTATGCCACACTCCTCTCTTAGAAGAAAATAGGGGCAGGGGTGGCACCCCCTCTTCATGAAATGCCTTCTGACTCGCATCTACTAACAAATCTAAAGACTATATAGGCATCGATAGGAGATTTGTATCATCTTTTTTGCTTCAGCTGGTGCACTCTAAAACAGAAAGTCAATCTTTACCAAGTATTGGGTAGAAAGGGAATATGCATGTTTGCTGTGTAACCCCCCCCCCCCAATATTGGGCAAAAGTGCATGTTTGAAGGGTAAATTGAAAACGCAACATTGCTTAAAATGTACAAAATATTTGGTATCTTTTTACTAAACAAACATGCATGTTTCCATTTTACCCAATATTGGGTAAACTTTTTTTATGTATTTTTAGATTGTATGGATTAGTTCGTAACTCAAAATAAATATCATGGCTGGAGTCGGTTGAGCCAAAATATAGTTTACAAATGACAAAAAATAAACATGTATGATAAAACAAACGAGAAAATGTATTAAAACGGACATTATGGAACAATACAAGCGAGAAAATGTTTTTTTTTAACGGACACAAAGGGAATATGTCATTGATACAAGGGATAAAATTATGGAGAATATAATAGCCGGGAGAAAAAAAAATGAAGTGCATGATTTGTTAAAAATGGTGTTGGTATTCCTCTTTTAAATTTGTATAGTTTTCAAAGTGACAAATGAATAGTACAGGCAAAAGCAGATGTTGCTTTGAATCTAAATCCTTTTGTTTCGCGATAATTATCTTTGTTTGGACACTTCATTTTCTTTATTTGTATTTGTTTGTCTATTTCGTGAAAGTTTGATACTTTCTCTTCCGAAAACAATTAAAATTGGTACGCCATATTAATTAGTGTTTACCTTTTATAATTATTCTATACCTTAGACGTCATAAATAGGCATATCTGGATATGGATAAAAAAAGAATGCGCTTTGGGGTCTGGAGCTTCTAGACTAGGCAAGATCGCTGAGGATGGGGATTCCCCGAGATGAGTCATCCTCTCAATCCAGGTTCGTACGAACGGTCGCGGTATGTGATAAGTCCATCCATTGAACAGGCGGGTGGGATGTAACATTGCGCAATGGTTACATGGCAGGCAACCCCTGGGATAACACTACTGCCTCGTTGCCTTGTCAACCCTTCCACGATGCCCTTCCAGATGGAGAAACTCCCAGTCTGTTGCCGGTATCAAAATCGAAATTGCGCGCAGACAGTGGAATCCCCAATGACCAGAAAAAAAGTCCAATCTATTTTTAGATTAACTATGAGAATACGGTATGTCTCTGGGCTCGAGTAAGAGTTACAACGAGCAACGTTTCCTTCATGTAAATTCTGCAATACCAATCGAGATTTTCATAAGTATGGGTTTTTTGAATTTGTAATTCTATCCATAAATTATATAAAAGCGGGCTCCAGAGGTAAGAGTGATTCACTTTTCGTGAGATACTTTCCGGATTCAGATCAAGTATTCGCAACAGATGCTGTATTATATTTCAGATTTATTCTCTTAGTAGGCCTATATAGCACGGGATAAATCATTTTATTCTGAAGCCCATTTGCATAAATAAGGTAAGACATATTTGATTATGCTATCGTTCATATTAATGTATAAGGGTTTGCCATCAATCAAATAAAACAGCAAAAGCCATTGGAAATTGTTGCATGAGCGTTACTTTCGTACAAAATAGTACTGACCAGAATTACCACATATACTCGTGTAAAGGACACTATCTTTCCGAGTGAAGGCCATGACATATGCCTATAACATACATAGTTTATGCATGCTATCTGAACAATGTATAGATGTCACAGAGGATTACCAGGCATATAGCAATACGCAAACTGGTCTGAAAATTTGACATAGAAATAATATCATTTTGATCGATTTACTACTTTATATAATAATTGAAGTTATTATTGTAACCTTATTGAATCACTCTTCACTCCTATTTATGCGGAGTCAAATTTGACTCGGAATGGTGCTAGCTTGGAGTCAATTCTATTCCAAGTTAAAGTGACTCAGATTCCGAAAGAATTTTACTAGGACTGGTGTTACATCAGCTGAAAACCATTCAATTCAGAGTCAAAGTGACTCTGTAACGAGACACTTTGACTCGAAACAGAGTTGGCTCCCAGCAGGAACCATTCCGAGTCAAATCTGACTCCTCGAAAGTAAAAGTTTCAGGTAATATATTAAAACTGACAAGATTTCATTCTATAGGGCATATGCCGCGATATTTCTTAAAGTGATTGACTAACATTGATTTCACTTTTTAAAAATCTGAGCTAGAAGGTCACACTTGTCACCTATGTCTGTGATATGTTACAAAAATGAAGCCCAGAAAAAAAATCGCGTCCGAAAATCATTATTTAGTGCTTCAAAAAGTGAAATATAAAGTGACCGGAAACACCATCTTAATTTCATCCCATACACTTATGTGTTCTATTTAAGTGTCTTTAAGACGCCTAATTACAAAATCGGGGTTTGCCTTGTATTTTTAGCTTTTCATTCTCAATAATGGTTGTTTTCAGGTTTTTTTTTAGTTCTAATACAAGTACTTGTACACGTGTTTCATCTTGGTTTGAGAATTTTTTAATCGACTGCTCACAAAATTAAATAATACCTTTAATCTTAACCAAGTTTAAGGATGAGGGGATTAAGATACCATTTATGGCAGATTTCATTACTTAAGCATTTTTTTAGACTATCGCGATTCTCCCAAACTTTTACGAGAAGGGAATTTAGAAAATAACTATATTTAGATAAATCGCAATTACATCATAATTCTGTAAAAAAAAAAAAAAACACTTTCAGACCGATGACCTATTATTGGCAACAGAAATATGAAAGTAGAACGTCTGGACGTAATCAGAGAGATACAATTACTATTATTTTTGTTTTCGTTTCCATTCCTGTTCGCCTATAAGTTATATAAATATGATATTGATCACTTATGTTCATTTATATCGTGCTCATTGTACTGCACACACTCAATCGATTAATTTACTACTGTGATCAAGAAAAAATAATCGTATAAAGAGGCTACGGAATATTGCTATGTGTCTTGGAAACTGCGTAAAAGGGTCCATCTTTCTTTCATGGTGAATTAAAAAGGACTTTTTTTTAAAGAAAAAAGGCTCTTCCTGAATCAAGAAAAATTCTCGTCAAAATATTGTTTTAAATACCCGGCGATCTAGCAGCAAAATTTTGAGGGAGCAGACTTTTACTCATCTATATGCGATTTTGTTTAAAGAAGGTTAGTTATTTTAATAATTTTTTGTTTATTTCTTTTTTTTTCTTTGCCTTTTCCTTGATTTTCTTCTTCCTCTTCGTTTTTATTTTCAGTTTTTCAACTTCCTTCTACTTCTTTTGAGATCTCTCAATGCTCCCAATTTTTTCTCTTTCTCTTTCTTCTACCTTATCTTTTTTTTTCTTCTTCCTCCTCTTCTTCTTCTTCTTTCTCACCCTCTTTATTCCTCCTTTTCTTATTCTCTTTCTTTCTACTTTTTTTCTTCTCCTTCTTATTCATCTACTTCTTCTTACCTCTCTTCTTCTTCTTATTCTTCTTCTCCTTCTTATTCTTCTTCTCCTTCTTCTTCTTCTAATCTTCTTCTCCTTCTTCTTCTTCTTTTTCTCCTTCTTATTCTTCTTCTTACCTCTCTTCTCCTTCTTATTCATCTACTTCTTCTTACCTCTCTTCTTCTTCTTATTCTTCTTCTCCTTCTTATTCTTCTTCTCCTTCTTCTTCTTCTATTCTTCTTCTCCTTCTTCTTCTTCTTTTTCTCCTTCTTATTCTTCTTCTTCCTCTTCTTATTCTTCTTCTTCATTGTCTTCTCCTCTTCCTCCTCATCCTCTTTCCACTCCTCTTTTTCGCTTCTTATTCTAACTTGCTCTTCTTACAATACATTCTCTTCTTATTATTATTTTTCTTCTTCGTCAGCTTTCCTTCATCACATTCTATATTACCTTCCTCTTTTCCTTCTTTTACTTTTTTAATCTTTGTTTTCTTTGTTTTTCTCTTTCATTCTTAAAAGCTAAAAATGTTACGGGCGGAGAATATTGTAAGTTAAAAAGTTTCCTATATAAGAATTGGAATGGCTTCAATTTAGAAGAGTTTGCTGTAAAAAAAAAAGGGGGTGGCTTTTTTAAATATTAAGAAGCCTTTTCGAACCATCTCATTTTAACGGTTCTGAATATTGTATGTACTGTAGGTTTATTCTTGCCAGTAACCTTCACCTTATAAACGTAAATTGTTCCTCGTCATGCACCAGTTATTTCCTCCACATTGTATTTTTTTAATATAACAACGGTATAAATTGTGAATACAAAAATAGAACATTTCCGGAGAGTGCCCTATAGTCATGCATGTGCATTCGATAGTAGCGAGATTTTATTTTCAATTTTGATGAAGCCGAAAACAAACAAAACCATTTCCGCTAGTATTAGAGTAAATATTTACGTTATCGCACGAATATCATACCCCTTGATAACATACATGTTCTTTATATTTGTTTTTGTAAATTAAACATTATGTTACCCATATCATTTACACTGTTATTTCTAGCATAATTAAATACTATTAACGGCATAAAATGTTATTCACATGTACGTTGAAGATAAACAACTATACACAAGTCGACAAAAAAAATCTACGTTGTAAAAAATACAGGAAAATAAACTTCATTTTGTAAATCGTCGTTACTAACAACAAATCTGTAAAATATATCATAAGGAAGAACTAAGCTCATAGACAAGTATCATTCTTGCAGAGCCATTACTAGCGATTTTCTTTAATTCCATAGATTTCTCAGCGAATTTTGGGGGTTTTCTCATTCTGTTATTTTGGAATGATAGATTCGTTTTCTTCCTTGTGAATCTTGTTACCGCAGACCGCTTATCATTTGCAGAAGTTCATCAACAAAACTAAATCAATGGTTACCAGCATAATTGTTGTCCATCCTTGCTAAAAGTGCTGAAAATGTGTTTTTGATTCATTCAGACGAATCATCGGGGAGGGGGGGGGGTGGTTAAGAAGAAAGTTAGTCACATACAGAACGCACAGATTGAAGGCAAATGAATAATTTCAGTTTTTTTTTTAAAGAATACATTATTTTCGTCACATACAAGGGCGTAGGCTGGTTTGAGCTTGGGAGGTGCACATTTTTGGGAGTTGGAACTAAAGTTTGGAAAATCAGCTGTTGAAACAGAAGAAGGGGTACAAATTTCATTTTGCTTGGCAGGCTGGGTCTGAACTCATCTGTCTCCGAGCGAGGGTGCACGTGCACCCCCCGCCTACGTCCTCGACATTCAGATTGAATTGTGTTGAGATGTGTGCAGTGTAATTGTCATATGACAAAGTGCAAAAATGTAATTAGACGAAGTGAAATTTAGACCGTCTGGACATCAGACTAAATGTCAGTTAGCCAAATTGAGTTGCAACTCAATAGGACCAAAATATATTAATAGTATACTATTACTGTTTTTTCTTCCAAACAAAAAAGAACAGACTTAAATTGTATAGTATCAAATATATGAGTTGTCAATGTATCCATTAATTTTTAGAGAGGTGGTTTTCATTTTATTATATCATTTTTATTTGTATACACTGTAAAAATATATTGGTAAAATTTTAACCAGCACGAGGATAATTATGTGTCCAATTAATTTTGGGCAGTATTTTACCCAATGCGGGAAGCAAATTGTCCAGTAAGAGTAAAATATAAGCAGCAATTACTTTAGAATGGGCAAAATTTTCATCACACTGGATAAATAAAACAATTTACCCAATATTTTTTAGAGTGTATTTCAAGAATTGAATCTATTATAAAAAAATAAAAATAAAATAGACCAAATGGGGTTAGGGATGATAGACCATTTTGCTAATGAATAGACTCTCGGAATTTCAACAAACATATGGGTTTGTTAAAACCCTTTATACTGCCATTTTTGTTTAAAACAAAATTGCATGCAAACTGAATTAGGATTTTGATTTTCTTTTTTAACCGACAGCTGGTTTGTGCATTTTTTAACCAACATTTGAGTTTGCTTTGTAGTCGACCAAGTCCATTTGTTCGTGAATAGCGTGTCGGTGGAAGCTTTGTCACCGTCACGTGTACCATCGAACAGGCGCGTAGCCAGGGGGGCGGTCGCCCCCCCCCCCAAAAAAAAAAAAAAAAAAAAAATGTCGCCAAAAAGAAAAAAAAAGAAGGGTAAAAAGAGAGGAGAAAAGGAAAAGGGAAGGGAGGAAAGGGAAGAAAGGTAGCTTTGTGGGTTTTTTCTTTTTATTCTTTTTTTTTTCTCAAAAGAGAAACTCCTTCACTCTTGCTCTAAATTTATATATAAATTTTGCTTCCGCGCTGTGCGCGGTTAAATGACAATATTGAAGTTTTCCATTGTTTCCCCCACCCTTTCTCTAACCCTGTTTTTGCACGTAAGCTATTATGTGTTTCTTGCCAGTTAAAGTTCAAATGTATACATTAGGGCATGGAATTAGAGTAAGGTTAGGCCGAAGTATATGAAGTTATCTTTTTTTTTTATTTATCGCACAACTTCTGGTCGGGTCGGCTCCGGGCGGGTAAAATCTTTTTATCAATTTTTGCCTTCACCTCCATAAAGTCAACTTCTCCCGCTTTTTAGATCATTATTAAACAACCATAATTTTGGGGCAAACAGGTTCCTAATTTTAAAAGAGGAAGGTATAAAATTCGTGTCGTATTAAATAAAAAAGTACAATATTTTTTATCAAATTCTATTAAACTTCATGTCATTTCCCTGCACATTCATTTCCTGTCCTGTTTTGCGCCCTCAGTTTGAAATTTTGAATGAGACTTAAGTTTCTTTATAATTCAAAATGAAGCGCTTCAGGATAAGTCAAAGAAATTAGGCATCCTCTTTTTATATAATTTCAATAAATCACAGAAGTTTCAACTTTTTGCGCACTATTTTCCTTGCAATGAAGTTCAATAATCTTAGAAAATCAATTAAATTTGAGCCGATGGGGTATTAGAGATATCTGCATTTGATGAAACGTCCGCCCTTTGAAATTTCAGAGTTTCATTGCTCTGCGCGGGGAGGAATATCTTCCTCCCGGCATATACACTTCTTCTCCTCTGTTTTGCGAGTTAAAGATATGCACTGTCGCTAAATTGTTTGTAATCGAATCTGATCTTTCCAAGAGAAGTATTCAATATATCTTTGAGAATACCCTTTTCTCGGGACCCTTTTCATGGCAAAAAAAAATTGAAAAAACGCTTTAGCTTCCGCGCTTCGCGCGGGGTTATTATTACTTTAGTTTCCTCCATTGTATTTCTTGTTTGTGCGTTCACAATCACTTTTGAAAACAAGGTTCAAAATCACAATATAGTCAACTGAATTGGAGCTGATATAGGTACTAGAGACAAGAGAGACGGCTCCTTTTCATTTTAATTTATGAAACACCAAAAGCTTCGCGCGGGAGGGGGAGACTCCCCCTCCCTGCACCCACCCCCTAGGGAGCGCGCTTCGCGCGCTCTGTAAGTGTTGGCACGTTTCGCGTGCATTTACCGCCCCCTCCAAAATGAAATCCTGGCTACGCGGTTGCCATCGAATGACAGAGGTTCGGTGTTTTATTTTAATTTGATCAGGCGCACTATTGTTCATCAGCATCATCCAATATAACTCCTGGGTTACACAACCCCGTACAAATGTCGTGACAGCACTGATGAACAAAATTTCGGCAATTAACCATCTTTATATTTATCCCTAGTTCTGTATTTAGTACCACATCCCTGGACCTTTGGGGGGCTTGGCTTTTCTATGGAAAACGGCTCGCCATGAGCAACGAGTGTTTATTTGTTGCTGTTGTTCCGTTTTTTGCTTGTCAGTCTTTGTTTTAATTTTAGCGATAAAAATTCATGATAGTTAAAATTTCCAATACTAATAATATTTACATTCTGAAAGGAAGCATCAAATAACACACTCCCTGCATCAGTAGTGTAAATGAGCCAGGAAAAGTGAAGGGGCCAGGCGAGGCATATGGGGCAAAATTTCTTTAAAAAGGCTGCCAGCGAGTGGACAAGAAAAAAATTCCCTTCCTTTCATATTCTTTTTTTCTTGATCGCGAATATTTTGGAGTCCATGGCCCCAAGTGACCCCCATCTCTGCAAGGACGTCAGTGCCCTGCACCAAACTTTACACTAGCCCGGCAAAACCACTACCCCGCCCCCCCCCCCCCACCACCATTCACCTTATTTTAACCGCGCATTTACAAAAAGGGCGGCGCTTGACTCATGCACATACTTGTGAATATTCATTGCCGGTCCGATACTCATGAATAATTCATGTTCTCATGAGTTGGGGAAAGATCTGGGGTTATCCCTTTTTCTTAATTCCTTTTGTTTGAAAATGTAAACAAACCACCGGAGAGACTTCTGTGGACCCTGTGCGGAGGTGTGTGCCTGGATACAATCCCTCGCTCCAGTGCTTCCATTCTAAATTGCATTTTCAAAAAACGACCCTTGGCCTATTTTGTTCAAAATGACAAGGTAGGAGTACGTGTAACTCCTTCAAAAGGTTGTTGACATTTTTGACAGTAGATTATCAAATAAAGTCAAATTTGTCTGAAAGGTTCAACCGGGATATTTAATAAATGGTTACACCTTAAAGTGGCGGTTGTATACATGTATTATAGAAGTGGTATAAACCATGATTAAGGCTATGCACTGTGTAATACACTGTTTTTAGCAACAATGGACGTTTAACCTGGCATTGTAACAACTATTGTTTGAACGGTCCCAACCTAAGTTTAAAAAAAAACTTTTAAAGAATAGTCCATGATTAAGCCGGTCGTGTGACCATGTGGGCAAAGAAACCCGTCTATCGCAAATGTACATTAAATTTCTTTCAACTCGATTCTCATGCAATATCTCTGAAATGACAATATATAGGATTCCAAAATTATTAAGTCGTTTGCCTCTTAACATAGGCACAATACTTTTATATATATTTTTTTTATGCATGATGGAGAAATGCGAAGTCATGCCAAAGTGTTTACTTCCGAGGGTGAAACCGTTGTTCTTTATAAAGATATCTGGTCACCGTGGCAACGATGGTTGTTTGGAATACAGACCATTTACATGTACCGTGGCCGTCCGTAATTATTTTTTGTCTGTTTGATTAATGTTATTTATTTTTCAAATCAACTCAAATATCGTGATCAGATTTCGTTTAAATATTGATCTAGGAAAATAGTGTCAGTCAAGAACTAAGCGGCTTGCGATCTCGTTAGTCTGAGAAAATGGTCTTTCGAGCATGATCACTTATATGAACAACAATACACGTTATGCTCTATAAACTACCCTATAACCTTCTTAATATTAACCTGACTTTGCACAATAATCAATTCCTAAACATCATAATTCATAATCGCTAGAGGGTATTCATTTGTCTCGCGCAATCTACTATGGTCAACAAGGAAATTCGTGATCACTCTCGCAAAAAGTCACTTGATAAAGAGTTGCAGCGGCACTCGAAAGCTCGTGAACTTGTAAGCTAGTGAACACTTTTTGCGAGAGTGATCACGAATTTCCTAGAAAGCCAGTGAACACTTTTTGCGAGAGTGATCACGATTTTTCCTTGTTGACCATAGTAGATTGCGAGACAAATGAATACCCTCTCGCGATTATTTCAATCCGCAATAATGAACCTATTTAGTATCATAATTCATGTTTGTGCCAACTGAGCATGCCCCTCTCGCTTTGAATGTTAATGTTGTTAATGGTATATAATAACAATGGTTAATGAAAGTCCCTAATGTCTATTTACTGAATTATATCGTCACATTCATGAATTGTGTTAATTTATTAACAGTTATATTCGCTGGCTCACGTTGTGTATGTTATAGTGAGTCACTTACGAATTGTATGATTCCAATTCGATTCAATTCAATTCAACACATTATTTTCTTCTGATTGACATTTCATCAATTTTTCATGTAGAATATATACAAATCAATAATATCATGAATAAACAAAACAATGAATGTAAAATACAGTATGTAAATTGTGTACATGGAAGAAGGATAAAAACACAGAAAGCAGGTGCTTGTATGTCGGGATACGCCTGGCGTTCCAACGACTTTTAAAAGCCGCACGTCATCGTCGGAAAAGCGGCGTCTCTGCTATATACGCGAGACGAAAACGATCGAATATTAAAGGGAAAAGAATGAAGTATGATATCATTATCTGAATATGATGTCAAAATCTATCATAAAAGTAGATGTTTGTGTAAAAAAAAATATTATTGCAAGCTCGCGCCGCAGCTTTCTTAAAATGTTGACCCATATCATTTCAAGCATGTCTGATCAACTCAAAATATTTGATTTATTACGCTACTAAATATTGAAATTGGTCAAATCAATACCGTTACTAAAAAACAATGAAAAAAAAACCATATTTATGATTTTATATGACACTTAATGTAACTTTCATCAGGAAAACAAAGTGGTATCGAGTCATAAATTTGATGTTGACATGCTTTCAAAATTGTTATACAAAATATATTTATTTGAGACAATACCTTGAAGTTTGTGATTTATGGCGTACATGGAATTAGAAACTCAAATGCTGGTAGCCGTTCTCTTTCATGTCCGTCCCATAATGATAGTACTTATAACTGATATTAGGAAAACAACATAAAACAATGTACTATGTATTTCAAATGTGAATTAAATCTTGTTTGCAACTTTTAATGTTGTTTAATCTTTGAATATCAAAGAATGTTCAAAATCATTTAGTTTAGCATTTTTTTTCCATTTAATTTGCATCAATGTGCTATTTTCCTACCGTTTAGGGAATTTATATTGTGGTCTGCATGTGATGGCATATAATTCATTGATTTTTCTTATTTCTGATGATTATGATGACAACTTCTTCCAATCGCATCTAACATGTAATCAATGAGTAAATGAGTATATATTCAATATATATATACTGAATACATTTTGACTGTGTAGTCTCCATTTTCTAGTTTTGGTTTAAAAAGAAACATGGTTTTCGACACCATTCAGTCTTCCAACTACTGAAAGTCTGCTCGCTCGCTTCGCTCGCTTGCATATTGATATGCATGGTCAGCACAACAGTAATTCCATAGTTTACGTCACAAAAAACAGCAATCGAAAAAAAATCCCATCGTGATAGGAATTCACAATTACCATCAAATGTGATAGATGATTACATTATGTACAGATTTGTGTACCCCGTAGAACTTGATTTGGGGGTGCCCCTCAAATTTAGAATTTTCAGCTCAATATATTGCTCATCCACTGCTCGGACCGGGTTTCACCACTTATCTCATAATGTAATAAAGTACTTATATTAGGTGGCCATATAGAAGCTATCCTGAATATGCGGCGTATGGCAATTTTTTTCTTTTATTTTGTTTTTATTTATTTTTATTTATTCATTTATTATTATTATTATTATTTTTTTTTTTTTTTTTGGGGGGGGCATCCTGGTTGTGTCTTGGGGACATCTAGGAAAGTTAATAAAGTTGATTTGGTTTAGTTCTGGGGTGGCAACAAAGTAATGTGGGTTTCCAGGGAGGTAGCTCCCCTTAGAATGTCCGTTGTTATGGGAATTTCGTTACCTAGCAACCGTTAGTAAGGGAAGTGTTGGAAATTTTGGCACCACCCCTGAACATGATCAATGTGAAGGGAAGAATTATTGTGCCATGTTTGATACTTTAAGCATTTTCTGTGCAATAGTTGCTATTTTTGTACCCCTCGCCTAGACTATTATGCAGGGCCCGCTGGTAGAGCAATTTTCTAACTGAAGTGGCTACCTTGGGTAAATAAAACGTTATCATTATTTGTTTTTATTAAGTACAATACAATTCCTGCAAGCAAGGTGTGGACTACAAGTATTTCGATTTATTTTTTTTTTCTCTTCTTTTTTTGCAGAATGCGATTTTCGGACAATGAAAATGCATAACGAATAATGAACATGCATTAAGATAAAAGAAAATAGATAAAAAATAAACCATTAGATCTCTGATTTGATTTACTTTATTTTCTAGAGAAGGTAAACGTTTTAGAATTGGTATAGAGATGATACTAGATGTTTGGATGTATAAATATTGGGTATCAAGATTTCGTCAGCAAGCATGATTATCTTCTACATTCTTAAAATGATCAGTCAAGATGAAAAAATATGTTAATAAATATATATCCGAACGACACAAAGTGGTTAAAATCAACCATTTTTTTCATCAGTGCCTACCAGAATTTCTATTGATATTGACCTCTTTTTTTTTTGGGGGGGGGGTTAATGTACGAATCTAATTTAAGGAGATGGTAATGTACAGTTTAATAGACTCGGTGCGCAACATGAATTTGTATAACAAAAAGGAATGGGTTCAAAGTCCAACTGTCAAATTGAAGCAAACAAAGAAATGGCTGTGTACCAAAATAAGGGGATAATAGTAGGTACATTACAAACATAATTATAATGATTGTGGTGAAATAGAACATAGACGTTAGCAACTATACATGTAGGCCTACCCCTTCCTCCTCAGCTATAACGGCCTATGTCAACGACCTAATTATTAGTTGTTTGTGACTGTTTGGTATACCGTAATATTTCAGGATGCTACAACTGAAAACTCCATTTGTATGTAGAATCAACGATGTCTAGATTAATTTACAAAATGATAAGGAATTATAGTTATTTAAGAAAGAACAAACTTGTCTTTTGGATAGATAATCTAGTATTTGCCCTATTGACGAGGTATCTCTTGAAATTGAAATATATTGTTTTTCATTTCAAGTCCAGCTTCCATGAAAATAATATATAAATAAACAGAACAGACGTGTTTTTTTTTTCTTGTTCTTCTCGAACAAATTTTCCTCTTTTCACAATCAGTTTGGTTTGAAAGCTCATGAGGTAAAAACGAAATTGATTGTGAAAACAGGGAAAAAAATCGATTTGATTTTTACCAATCAGATGAATCTAATACTAAATAGGTGAATCTATTTACGGAGAGCCGTGTTGCTGTTTTTTTTTTCTTGATATGGATGTTTGATGGATGATAATGAAAAAACATTTGATGTCTGATTATTTGTCTTATACAATGACAATGTTCGCCTTGATCATAGACATTATATAGTTGTGGTATATGCAGTTGACAAAACTTTGATCTACTTTTTGATCATGCACAGAGATACGCCACGCGTAATCAAACATCGGTTTTCATTTCGAAAGAAACCCATTCGAAATTGGTTTTAAGTTTGCTTTGATGTCCTTTGAAACTTATTTCTGTCTCAATTTGTTTAACCATGAAATAACAGAAATTAATCAGAGTAGACCAATGTTTTTGAGGGAACAATGGCAATTAAAGGAGGACAAGGAGTAAGGTTGAAAAGAAGTGGGTGTGTGTGTGTGTTATTCCATACATAATTAATATCAATGCAAATAAACAAGCATACTTCGATTTTAATGAAATGTATTTGGGATATTGTAATATGAGTGCATTGGTCCATATGTATGTTTTGGCACGACTTTGATTAATTACAGTACATTCTTAAATAGAAGAGCAAATTTGGTTGAACCCAAGTTAAGAGGACAAAAACACGAGGGAGGAATCAAAAATATGATTCATGATTTATTTATTCATTGTTAATAGAAAATATAAAAGTATACGCTATGGTACACAAGACCCTTCTTTCTTTAACCGTCCATTGTATGGGCCTATCAGTGAGTGCATATGTGTAAAATATATTGTTTTTCTTGAAAATAAATAAACTACGAAAACTCCACGGTAGCTGCAGCAGTATAGTTTACCCCCTAAACTGAGATCGAAGCCTATTCAGATCGTGCAATCTACGCCTATCACGTGGATAATATTAATATTTCTATATAAACCAA
Source organism: Lytechinus pictus (assembly GCF_037042905.1). NCBI lineage: Eukaryota > Metazoa > Echinodermata > Echinoidea > Temnopleuroida > Toxopneustidae > Lytechinus > Lytechinus pictus. The sequence continues at coordinate 2,524,315 of NC_087260.1, read as the reverse complement.
TCACAGCGTGAATTCCACAAAAATAGGAGTTGGCACAAATTGGGTCATGCCTAGACCTATATTTTACCTTGTCAGTGTTTGGAGTGTTTTGGACATTTTTTCTTTCTCTTTATTATTGTAGTTTTTGGTCGTAAATCTAATCCGTGGGGTGTCTGGTATATGATGGTTCGACAGAATTATGTCATTGAACTTTGCTCCGAATTTAGACCCAATACAAAGTCTGAACGCTTTTAACGACACGCAATATATTACATGCTTCGATAGACTCAACGCACAACAAAGAGATGGGTAGTTATCCTGGTTCAGGGGCTCTCACCAAAACAGAAGCTGGTATGGTGTTTTACGGTTAACTCTTGGTGTTCAGCCGCGAGGCCCCTGCCACAATCCCATTCGGTTGAGCTAGTCGCTTCTTGATAGCTATGGTTCCCGAAGAGCTTGTGGTTGGTGTAGATAGCCATGAACTGGTTCCAAGATATCAATCCACAAGTTAGGAGATTCAATCAGAATCACTTACCAGAAAGATTCGTTGAAATTACTCGCGCTTCCGATCTCTGATTTCCAGCCCTTCTTGTTGGTTGCGAAGCAGGATACTGGTGCTTGGAATATTCCGAATTTATAATTCCACTTTGCCTGACAGAGGATAATGTCTTCGAATCCTTCCTACTTGAACTTGTAACATCCTCAAGAACTCTATGTATGTATCTTTCTCTCTCTCTCTCCAGTGCTGAATTTAAGAAACAATGGATCAAAAACTACTTCTTCCTCCAGCGTACTCGCCGACCACCGAAGAACTGAAATCACCCGTGGGGCAGTTGCCGACGAGATTGGCGCCCATTTTCACGGCGCCACGGAAATCATGTGAACACGATCGCTCTCGTGGGGGACTGTGTCGCACTATCGTCCTCTGTGTGCTGGCCCTGGCCATCTGCGCCGGGTTTGTTTTACTCTACTTCCAAATGAAGGACCTTCAGCGTCAGGTCCAGGAACTACAGTTGCAAGTGGAAGAAGGAAGTGATTGGCAATTTGATGAGTATGGAACACCTTCAGAACAGGGTAATCATGACGAGGTAAGTGATACACAACTTTAAAAGAGCAGTTGTTATCGTATACATACATCTTTATTGTTATTTCTACGCCTTCGGCACAGTTAAAAAGGATAATACAATTTTGGAATTAGCCGTGAATGGATAACGAATATCGTGACGTAATGTAGCTTGTTCTTTTTAGGTGCAACTAAAGAGTGAATTGCAAACATGGTAAAAAGTTCAAATAGCTCTTACAAACTTCATTGGCATATGTGTGGGAGTAGATCAGAGGTTGCTCCATGATAGGACAATCTAAAAAAAAAAATGATTGTCATAATAAATTAGATTTTTAAAACGTCAACATCGATCGAATTTAAATCATGTATAGTGTTGGTTTCGCGGGGAAAATATGACGTAGACAAAGAGCTGTACTGTCTGCATATTCTTACTCAGTGACATTTAGCATGTTTAGCTTTTTATTAACATAAAGAGAGCAGTAAAGTTGTGTTCTATTTGTATAGATCAAAGATTTTTCTTTCGATTTCGTGATATTTATTTGTAAGTATTTAACCAGGAAATTCATGATCTTGTTTGTTCAATTTCATAAAGGTCATGAGTGTAACTGAAATGAATGCAATCAATAATAAAGAGGTAATGTTTGTACAAATAAACCATGATAATTATCATCGATGTTTATATCATTATTTGCATGGGACCAATATTTTGTATTCAACCAAATTATCTGTAAAAAGGTCATAATTTTATATTCTCAATTCGTAATGATTTAAGAGTCATTGTGTGTCGAAAAATAGCAACACCTGTATTAATGTGCACCTTGTATCTAATCTTTACATAAAATATTATAGTTGCCCTATCCGATTTCATTAATAAAATAAGATCAGAATAGACATGTAAATATTTCTCTTCATCTTCGAAAGTCGTTATCAATGTATAATTATTTTCTGAATAAAGTCATATTGTAGCGCAGCAGTTACACACTAAGATAGATTGGGGTTCAAATTTGAATCCTAGGGGTTTGTACAATAGTTGCACCCCTGGGTGCAATTACGCTCATTTTGTGCTCCTTAAAGGGTGCAATGATAAGCACAGGGTGCAGAGATGAACCATGTAATAAAGATTCAAATTTGAACATTTTTTTAATGTCTAGTATTACGCACCTTAAAAGGTTAAAATGTGCACCTTTGGAGTTGTAAATTAGCATTTCTTGGAGCAAATAATGATAAAAAGGTATGTTTTACACCTTTCTCCACTTAGGGTTTCAGATTACACCCCACAAGGTTGGTGTTTCATTTTGGGTTCAAAGCTTTCTTAGTGTGTATATAACAATTATGATCATAATAATGCATGGGCCTGTGCAATCGATGTAGTTGACTTTGTAAAGAGAAACAATTTGTAAAAGATACGATGGTTATTCATGAATACATTCATCAATCTTTGAGTAAATTGTACTAAAAGTTATCTTAAAATGTTGGGCTACAAGCTTTGTCTAATTTTTCAGAAAAAAGTGTTAATACACACTGAGAAATAAGGGGTTCAAATTTGCACCCTAGGGCCCGTATTCTGAAGTCGGGTTTAACTTAAACCAAGGTTTAAAGTTGTGGTTTAACTATGGAAAGCCATTTGTTACATAAATCTATAAGAGTAGAGGTTCAATGTATCAGCTCATTTGACTCCCAAAACATTATTAACTGCCTGGAAAGGATAAGTATGACAGTTGTCATCACCATTAAAGAATTAGTAAAGAGCACAGTAAACATGAGAAGCATTCACTGAAAACAAATTTTGATACATTTGGCTTCCCATCATTTTAGCACAGAGTTAGACCATGGTCTAAGTTAAACCTGACTTTAGAATACGGGTCTAGGGGTTGGTACAATAGCAGCACCTTGCACCTGGCTAAGGGGTGCTAAATGAGTGCAGTTATATACTCAATATTTTGTGCAACGTTATATATTAAGCACATATCTTGAAGAGATGAAATAAGGCTGAAATTTGAACCTTTTGTAATGTCAAGTATCATGCATCTTAAAATGTGAAAAGTTTAGGCTGCAATTGACAATTTCCTGGTGCAAATACTAATAAAAAGGTCGATCTTTGCACCTTTTCCCACTTGAGGTGCAACATTATACCCCCAAAAAATGGTTATGTTTCATTTGGGATTCATAATTTCTGAACGTGTTTATCATTGATTCAAAATTTGCAAAAACTTATTTATTGGACATGTTCAACGCTACTTGTTGGTATTAAACATGTGTCTTTATGGCATGCAGGTTATGGGTCTCGATCCGTTCTTTGGAAAGATTGAAGAACGGTCCTTAACATGAGAGCTGGAAACTGGAATTACTCTGTGTTTGCAGCGAGTTGACGGTTTTATGATAACGTAAACCGTGGCGTATATTATGGTATACACCTTTTCCCTATAATCGTCAAATGGATCTTGCTATTTTTATACCTGTCCAAAAGAAACGTGGAAACCTTAAAAGTTATCCTACACGAAGTAGCTTCTATATACTTATTGTCTGAATTGATACGAATCCTGACAACTTTAAATTAATACTTTGGTGACACCTTGAAACGGAAAATCGAAAATAACTTCATTATGGGAATCACTCAACTAGCGTATAAATGGGGGCGTGGGGGCTCTAACCCCCAACAAAATTCCACGACAAAGAAACAAAACACAAAAAAAGGGAGGAGAAAGTGAAAAAATAAGGGGTGAAATGTAATTTTAATGCTGGTTATTATATCAAAATGTATCCCCCAAATGAGGTTATTATATCAATCAGGACCAAATTTTCCCACCTAAGCCCCGTTATTGTGTCCCTTCAAATTGTTGGCTCATTAAAAATGGCACTCCGCCAAAATCTCAGAATGATTGTAATCAGCAAAACACAAACTTTATTTTTAGGATGCTTTAGTCTGACTTTTATTCGAACAACCTGACCCAGTTTGGTTCGATTGGAAATATTGTATACTTCGTGGGGGATGAGAGAGTGCATGGTAAATCATGCCTTAAAAAATTACAAACCATTATCTTTCATTGATTACGATACAATGATATCAACTGAATCAAATTCATCAGTACCGCCCGTTCGGCCTCCCCCGGGGGCATATTCATCATTGACCGAATCTTACCATGAAAGAGATGCGGAGGGCTTAATGTTAACCAAACAAAGAAATTATGCTTTCAATTTTTTTTCATGATATTTTTGGAGGACATCTGGGAGCGTTTCACGAAAGGATTTGTCGTATCTTTTATCCGAAAGTCACGTTTTATTCGACAATTACCATAGTAACAGTGCTTCTCAGCCAATCAGAATCAAGGAACGCTATATCAGATCAGACAATTATATTTGTCGGATGAAAAATGTTTAAGAAACGCTCCCCTTGTCCACTGCATTCACTGTAAAAAAATATTGGGTAAAATTTTAACCAGCACGAGGGTAATTATGTTTCCAACAAATTGTGGGCAGTATTTTACCCAATTCGGGAAGCATATTGTCCAGTAAGATTAAAAAATAAGCAGCAATTATTTTAGAATGGGCAAAATTTTCATCACACTGGATAAATTAAAAATACCCGAAAGAAATACCCAATGTTGGTTGGACACATAATTACCCTCATGGAGCATTTTTACCCAATATTTTTTTTTAGAGTGTATGAGTTTTCTTCGAAAGCCTTATGGTACAAAGAATGTTAATCATGCACATCACCCCTGTTCTCCCGGAGTTGCGATGGCTACCAAATCAAGTACAACAAAATCCAACTCTATAACTGTCAAGGCTGTCCATGCATGGTTTAGCTCCAGGATGGCCTCCCTCATAGAACAACTCCTGGTTTGCGTCCTTGGGTTGCTCTCTGGGTTGCGCTCATCTGGTACTGGTGTTACTCTTCATACCCGTCACATACCTATTGAGACCGCCCCTCCCCCCCCCCCCCCGGGGGGGAGGGGGGCTACTCGAATTTTACCGTGACACATTATGTTCCACACCAAAGTCGAAAATAGGGGGCTCTGGAATTCAATCATGAAAATCTTGGTCTTCAAATGGGAGTCTCCGTCTCATGGATCAACGATTTCTAAAAATGCAATGCCTTGGAATTGACCATTTCAAACATGAGGGTCTCGTGAGAAACTCGTGGTATAGCAGCTATGGTAGCGCACTGGAACGAGAAACAACACAAATTTGAGGGTTTCTGGAACGGGGGAAAATAGGAATTTCTATGGCTTTCTAAATTGGTGATGCTCTTGAACGGAAATTTAGGCTGACAATGAGGGTCTCAACTGCGACACATACGTATCATACATTCATACTAAGTATAGCCCCCCCCCCCTCCCGGGTGGCCTTTTTATCTATTCCTCCATATGCCTTTGGAATTCCCTCCATTCTCTCCGTGAAATTGACAGCATAAAAACTCTTCAAATCGTCCGTCCAAAACTCGATTTATTTCAGCAAATGTGCAGCGGGATAATAATTATCTCGAATAATGATTGGATGACCTTGAACCTATGAATGCTGTATGACGCAATAAAATATCATAACTTACTTATTTTACTTCCGATTTTGATGAAATTTTCAGTGTTACGCTTGTTTTATTTTTATCCTTTTATTCCAATTAACTTTTGTTTGGGGGTGGACTTGTCCTTTAAGACATGAGTGAAGTTTTCTTAGTCCAGAGAGTAGAAAAGTTATAAAGGCCGCCGAACACCGTACGATCGGTCTGCGACCCGATTTTGGAATGAAACGTAGTAGAATTTAATGCTATATATTGAGACATGGAATATCTTACTGAGAAATGTTCTATAAATCATCGTACGAATACCTTTTTTCAAATATGTGACTATGCTATCATCTTTATCAGAATAAAAGCAAATTTAAGATCTAGTCGTAATGACGTCATAGCAATCGCAAGATTGGCTACGATTTGATACTAACTTGGCCTGTACTCCAAAATATAGTCTTGCAATCAACTACAATTGTTATGATATTACTATTCTTACAGTTAATTTTAACCTCAGGTAAAAAACACTTTTCATTCACATTTTCCGAAAATGAGCTAAATGAGATTTGTTGCAAAATCGGATCGTAGACCAGTCGCAAAATTAGGTGTGCGGAGGCCTCAAGATTTAATGACATGAGTTTGTGTAGCCTACATGTGACTAAACATTTCTGAACAGGAAATCGCTTGAGAGGGCGGTCTGCTATGTACCAATATAGATGGCGCCATTCACATTCGTATGTCAGAAAAAGAAGAACATCGCCATACAACTGTTGTAAATGCTCACGAAAGTTTCTTCGTTTCTGTATAAAGAATGCTAATATTTTTCTCTTTTTTTCTTGTTCCAGACTCCAGATTCCGACAAAGCCGATTCTGATGGTTCCACACACTACAAAAAGCATACGAGAGGTACGAGTTGGTCCTTATTAGCTTTCGTGATGGTAGAAAAATTGTAATAACTGAAGTAGTAGCGGAAGTGGTAGCAGCAGCAGTAGAAGTAGTAGTAGCAGCAATGGTAGTAGTATTAGCAGTAGTAGTAGTAGTAGTATCAGTAGTAGAAGTAGTAGTAGTAGTAGTAGTAGTAGTAGTAGTAGTAGTAGTATTAGTAGTAGTAGTAGTCTTAGTAGGGTTTTTGTGTTGTCATTCTCAAAAGTTTCATCCTATGAATATAAAAAAATTACTTTGTAGGATACGTGAGGGTTCAATACGCCTATAATTTAAAGAATTCCATGTTAATATTCACTTCTTGATTAAAAATTGATTATGAGTATGTCCATCTGAGCATTTCAACTTTGCCTCATTCTTTCCTTTGTTTATTTCCTCTAGAGAGGCGTTCAATCAACGGTAACCATGGTAACGGAGGTCCGAGAAGACGTTTATTTCGACCTATGCAAGGTATTTTATTGGACTTAACTTCATAATTGATCATGTTATTGGTCAGTGATTTTCATTTCAAAGCCTTACTTTTTTATTTTGCGTCATTGATATTCGATTGAACATGAATTTCTGCCATCTTGGGAGCGTGTTATGAATGGATTTGTCGGTTATTTTATCCGATTGTTACCATAGTAACAACCATAGTAACAGTCATGCACACACGAAAATCAAGGAAAGCTGTCAGATTTGAAAACTTGTCTTGTCGGACAACAAAATAATGTTGATGAAACACTCCCCAGGTTTCATTCCTGTGACGTCGCAATGCTTAGTTCAACTGACGTCATCAGATATCACGTGACGTCAGTAATTCATGTCTTTATAATCACTGTATGTTATTGACAAGCTGATCCTTTATTCGTTATTTGCTATGATTTCATGATATGGTTCAGATAATGTTTGGTTTGGCTTCTCAAGGCCAGTAAATTCATTTCAATATTTATATTTTTGATAAGTACGCATACTCTAGATTTTAATTATTTATTCGTTTTCATAATGTCCTTTTCTTTGATATCTAATTCGATATGTAATAATGATAATCATGATATCATTTTATTATCTATTATTATGATGTAAATTATGATAAATTAAATTATAATGTTTTTTTTTATCAAGGCGTTCAAAATAATACCACACATAATATCAAATGTGTTTGCATATACAATACAGTGTGCAAAAATAATCAATTATATAAACAAAATAGTCATTATACCAAATGAATCCAAAATAACGATGTGAGCATAAACTTACATGTACAACAACGTACTGTGAACAGGAAATCAATTAATGAAATAAAATGAAATGATGATAATAGGCATTTGTATAGCGCCATCTATCTTGAAATATATTGTTTGAGGCATACAAGAAAATAAAAGAATAAAAAAAAAGTTTGGATGAGTGTAATCGTGTCAAGACCTGATAATATTGTTAAAAAAAGATCAGGCTTTTACTCGCAGAATGGCATTTCCTTATCTTCATTTTGATTTTCATTCTATTTTTCAATTTATTTTTAATATATTTTTTTCAGTTGGAGATCCTACGGCACACGTTGTTCCGCTCGCCTCAAGTCAGCCGCAATCACATATGTATCCTGCAAGTGAGTAACATTTATTGAAATTCACAATAACAGTCTACTTTCAGATGCTTTTGAAATTTGGAAGAATAGATATGCTAGAATCGATAATGGTATTTTTATTTCCGTTGGTATCATTCCTGTTATTTTTGGGGTGTTATTTCTTATAGTGTTAAAATTAAGATTGTTCCCATTGTTATTATTGTTATCATTATCATCATTGTTTTATTAATATTAGCAGTATTATTATTATCATTATTATCATTATCATCATCATTATTATTATTACTAGTATTAGAAATGTTGTTATTGTTACTTTTATTATAATTATTGTTATTTGTAGGAGTGATAGTATTATCGTAATAGATGTAAATATGATATTATCCTTATTATTATTGATACCACCATCAAATATCATCTTTATTGTGGGGGTGTCGTAGTCTAGTGGTTCTGACTCTTTTCTTTCAATCTGAGGGACGTGGGTTCGATTCCCAGCCATGGCGTGTTCTCCTTCAGCAAAAAAATTACCTATGTTGTGCTGCACTCAACCCTGGTGAGGCCGTGAATGGGTACCCGGTAGGAAGAAATTCCCCGAATGCAAGAGCGCCTGTAGGCAGCAAGTTTATAAGCGGGGTAATAATAATAATAACATTATTGTAATGCGCATTTGAGTATATACAGTACAATAAAGAAATTGCGCAATATAAATGTATCATTATCAATGTTCATTATATCTTTTTTTTTGCAGGTGCGTGGTTTGTTTGGACCGACCAAGAAAGCAACTCCCACGCCAGCATCCCTCTCCGAATGAACAAATTCTTAATTGCCCCTCACGCAGGATACTACTACATTTACGCCCAAGTTACCATAGAAACGTGTAACAACAATACCTTAGGAAGAGGCCATAGTCTCTACGTGAAAACGCACTGTGGACGGCAAATCGAAAAGAAGTTAACCCATACACAGACAAGCCCGTAAGTAAACCAATTTCTGGTTCGGTGTCGCTTTTTTTTTATAGGGGATGTTCATCCTGACAGAAAGTTGGTTTTGATCAAAGCAAAGAAAATAATCTAAAGAAAACTATTGGTGAAGGTTAGATCAAAATACATTAAAGAATAATGGAGTTGTTGATTTTCAGTTTTTATTTGTGACGTCTGTTAGACGTCATATACGAGCAGCTCTCCCAGACATAACGGAAAACATCTCCATAAAGTCTTTTTTTATATGGAACATGAACATAAATATTTTTTTCTTATATAGGAGGTATGAAATGGTATGTCAACTGATATGTCCCTCCCATAAATGAAATCACGTTCAAAATTTTGAGAAAATTGCATTTGAAAAAAAAAATCATATCACGCGACAAACGAAACGAAGGAGCTGCGCGGCTGCATTTTCAGAAAATCATAATCACAGAGTGTTGCTGCCCTCTACGTTTGTTGGCAGAGAAAAATAGCCCGGTACGATGTGAGAGCCTAAAAATATGTCCATTAAAATCTTATTTGAAAACTCTTGTTTGGATGCTCCCCAGGGAGTGGAGAAAGTGCATACATTGTGTGCGGGAGAAAACCAAAGTTTAATGACCATGATCTTGTGGTCAGCGTCATCAAGCACTAGAAGCAGAATATAATTATTATTTATTGGTATCGTCTTACAACTTATCCCCATTCTTTCATATTTCCAGGGCTTTCAACATGCTGCGCACCTGCACTTACGATTCTAGTTACACAGGAGGCGTGTATTACCTGGAAGCCAGTGACCACGTCGGAGTGAAACCTTTCGTTCCCCTTGGCTTCGCGGAGTCCCGCCTCCACCTCACAGAAGATAACTCCTACTTCGGTATGATCCAACTGTCGAAGTTCGAGCGAGGAACGCGGGGAGATTGTAACTTACAAATTCCCCAATTTTAAGTTGTATATTTATTGGCCCTTATTCTGATGTCAAATTTAACTTAGACCATGGTATATCTCTGTGCTAAATTTATTGGAAGCCAAATATTATTTTTTTAAAGTTTCGTTTACATGTATGTTTCTGTGGTGAACTAGAGCTGATAAAGAGAAACTGTTAGATATTTATGTCCCAATTGGCTACCCATACCCAAACCACAATTTTTGACGAACATGGCCAGCAGGGACAGCCATCTGGCTTTTTCCAAGGAGAGGATTTGAGAAACAAAAAAGGGGGGTTTCACTACAAAATGAAGGTCATTTTGGTACAAAGAAATTTGACAAGCAAAACAAAAAAAGAGTTCCCTATAAAATGAGGGTAATTTGGGGTCGGCTCTAAAATGTAGGTGATTACTTTTCTTTACTTGGCAGCCCAAAGGGGGGGGGGGGCCGGGGCTTAAACCCCCTAACCCCCCCCCCCCCCCCCCCCCCCACCGTAGGCTCAGCAACTGACCATAATTATTTTAAGTTAAAATATCTGTTCAAAACTCGGTCCAATGAATAGATTTTGAACTATCCCTGAACTCTTTATAATTGATATCATCTTAAAGGGTTCGTGTTCAACCGTTCGAAGGTCAACGCCAATTGGTACGACCTGAACTAAAACACTATTCATGTTATTTATGACAACAGTTTCCCATGGGCGGGATGGGAAAGTGTCATCATGTGACCACTTTTGTTTTCTTTGTCCCCACTCCAAATAATGCCTCACTAATAATTTTAATATTCTATTTTCATCATAGGCTGAAATCTATGCCGTTTCTTCACATATAGATATTGTTGAAAAGTAGTTTTCCCCTGATTTGGGCGGTTATCACAGTAGGCATCGCCTATATAGCCGTGACACAAAGCCCCTAATATTTAAGGGGTTTTGCGTAGAACAAAACAGATCCAAATAGACCCTACTTATATTTTGATGGTCTTATCCATGAATATTGAAGATCAAAGATCTTAGACATTTATTTATTGTTCATCTTGATCTGAAGCGATTTATTAAAAAATCGCGTCGTACGGTTGGAACGTGTAGTGTGCGGCTGGCTTTAAATTACTACAACCACCCAGAGCCATGGGAACGATATCAAGAGGAGGTGCTGGTTTGAGGGGAAAAAATGGGGGAACATTTTTCAAGGTTTTCACTGTGTCTCCAGAATGAAGGTGGTTTTGTTCAGGAAAAATTTGACAACCAAAAAAAAAAATCCAAATTGAAGGTAATTTTGGTAATGCCCACAGTGTACACACGCAGCACCCCCAGGCAAGTCACGGGTACCCCAGCACCCATCCGCTTCCCACGGCCATGAAATCATCATTGATTTATATAGCTTGCACTTGGAGCACGTGAAGCTATTCAATCTGAGAGGTGACATTTGCTAGTCATTCGCCCTCGTAGGAATAGGAATCGAATTATTTGAAATATGTTTGTTCTCTTATTTTTTGTAAATAATACTAAGATACGTTTTCTTATAGTTTATCTGACTCTATTTATTGTACATCTTGATTTTAAAGATTATTCAGTACTAACGAGCCCCGCCCATTTCCGTCTTATCATATACGAATCCCGGGGACATGGGGGGGGTGGTGGGCCACTGTCATTACAAGGTGGACACTAGGCCATGATCATCCATAAAAGCACGTAAAATGGTAGTTGTGTTTCACGATTGTACGCCCGTACAGTGAAGGGTAAAAAATGCCAAAATCGGAGACAGTGGGACATGCTTTTCAACCTTTCATGACAAAAGAATATTTGAGACATTATTAGGGGGGGGGTGGCAAATTGATTGATATGGGTAGTCGTAGACTGAAGCATGATCGGTTATAGGTCTTTTTTTTTTCAAATCCATTTCATGGAAGAGATTGGCGTCCACCTTATATTTACAGTGCCCCCCCCCCCCCTCTTCCGGACACGATGCCCCTGAACCCCTCGAGGAGATATATATTCTTATACTTGTCGTTCAATAATAAGTATTATTACTTCCAATACAAAGCTACGGCATTGGATTATTGAAGGCAAAAAATTCACATAAATTATTGGACGTCGGGTGTTATAATGCTCGAAGTCACGGTCATGTATTTGCTGAAGTAGCGTAATGAGCCAAAAAAAATCTTTGTCGTGGTTTTTTGCCACGCAACCCCCCCCCCCAAATCTGTATGCCAGTGCTTAAGTTATTCCAGTCATTCATTTTTTTATTCTTACAATATGGCTATAATTTTTCGAGAACACAGAAATCTAATCGACTTTGGAGAAATTATAGCTACAGGCATGCTAGAAGAAGCATATACTATATGTTTTGCATTTTCTGGTCTAAATAAATAGGATGACGTAATTTCTTCTCCATTTTGATGATAGAAGTGTTTTAAAGTAATACGAACCAGACCTCTTCCTTCCTATTTCATTATCAATCCCCCCCCCCCACTTATTAGAAAAAATATCATTAGAGGTACGTACCACTGCGCCCGCAATCGTTGCTGAGATTTTTTTTTTCATTTTTTTTTACCCCTACTGAGATTTTTGTATGATATAATGTATATATACTGTACATATAATTATTGTATGTATAAAAAAGTTTAATTCCTTTAAGAAGCAGCTTATGAAATATATTTTGATGTGAAAGTTTTGTGGTCCTCTAGTGTTCCCTTTGTGAAAAGATTACAAATGTAACTCGAAATCTCTTCTGAGTTTTCTTTTAAAAATACAAATTCTTCAATCATTACTAAACCGTGAGACAACGTTGATAGTTTGTAATTGTTAGAGTGTCCAGAAGCAGTCATTGATGATGTTATGCTTTGTACTGTTGAATCTAATAAAATATGTATTGTGTACAAAATATAGATGTGACTGAAATGTATTTTGTTGTGAGTGAAGTATGATTGCGGGAGAAAAATAAGACTTTATTGACAAGTTCTTAAAAAGAATGCAGTGTCAGGATATTCAGTATACTCACATAACAGTGTGCGTAGTGAAAGCTGTTATTCATACTGTTGAAATGATCAAAATTTAAAGGGGAATCCTACCCGAAAAAAAACTTGTTTTTAGAGGAAAAGGAAAAATCAGACAAGTTAAATAGGTAAAAGTTTGAACAGTTTCGGACAAACAGTAAGAAAGTTGTGAATTTTTAAAAGTTGCCAAATATGGCAATCACTTTACCCATTGGAGACTTTAACTTGGCAGCCTGTGATGTCATAGTGATGTAAGGCAATGACGACTCTTTCATATACTAAAATGACTATTATCTTATTTTTTTCAAAATTTTGACTTCAAATTATATTTTCTTTCATGAGGACATAATGAACTATTTGGTTTATACTTAGATTACTGTCCCAGGAGCACTGGCGTACCTAGGATTTTCCAGGATTTTCGTCAGGGGGGGGCAAAAAGGTCTTTCAAGCTCGTCAGGGGGGCAGGGATACATGCATGGGTGGTGGCTCGTCAGGGGGGGGGCAGACTGCCCCTCTGCCCCCCCCCCCCCCGTAGGTACGCTAGTGCCCAGGAGGATGGATACTTAATCATTGGCGGCGGAAGCAAAAAAAATTAGGGGGGACCACAAAAAAATTTAGACAAGCAAAAAAAAAAAAAAAAAAAAAAAAGGTTATCAACCAAAAATTTTAGGGGGGACGCCGGAAACAAAATTGACAAGCAAAAAAAAAAAAAAAAAAAAAAAATTGAAAGCTACATAATTTTAGGGATCTCAATTTTAAAGCAGTGATAACTTTCTTATTGCTCGTCCGATTTCTATCAAACTTTCATCATTCTGTTTCATTTTCTTTTCGCCTTTCTAAGCGCAACATATGACCAAGGCTGGATTCCCCTTTAACTAGGTTCACACTGCGCATTGAACACCTCTACAATGTAGATATGCAGAGCGTACACAATGGATTTTGCGAACGAATTCACACTTAAAATGCTCAGATTTGTTTCTTTTATGGTACTTAACTCCCGTAGGAACTCGGCATTTTGCTGGTATTGCGCCAAGCTGGTATATAACCAATTCATATGAAAATTTTAAGCAGCTAAGTTCATGTTGTGGAACCTCTTGCTTTTACATTGTGTTCATATTAGTGGACTCTGCGAAAGATGTGACTCGCTCTGTTAAAATGCTCAAATTTAACAGTGTGCAGATAATTTCACGAAAGCTTCGATGCAGACCGTAACCTGAAAAAATAGATTGTCGTTTATGTTGTGAAAAAAAGGTGTTGTGGTGTGTGCCCATCTTTCCCCTTTTCAGAGGTCCGGGGTTCGAACCCTAGGTCATGCGATGACGTTATTGGGCAGCTCACAGACGTAAATGAGGATTACACACGGAGACCCACTTTTTCCATGTTTTTATTGTGATTTCCTCATCTAAAAGTAATTGACAGAGCAGAAATAATTTATTTTTCGTACCTAATTTTACACTTATATGAATACCAGTGAAATCAAATCAAAGACACAAGCCCCCTTTTATACCTCTCTCTCCCCCTCTCCCTTCTAATTATTTTCTTCTCTCTCTCTAAATCCCCCACTCCCTATGCCTCTCTCTTTTTCTCTCCCCTTTCTATCTCTTTCTCCTCTCTCTCCCCCTCTCTCTCCCTTTCTCCCCTCTCTCTTCCTTTCTTTTTTTTCTCTCGGTGCCTTTCTAACTTTCTAACTTCCCATTTTCTCTTTTTATTTTCATTTTCCCCTATTTTTTCGTGTAGCTGGTTTTATGTTAAAGTTCATTTTGAGTTTTCTATACTATCTACAAGAATATTTTTCTTTGTGAGGCTGCACTGCACCCTGGCGCTATATATTTTAGCACCCTCCTCCATTCCCAACCTGTTTGTATGATCATCTTGATTATAATTTTAGTACGTATAATTTTTTGTATGGCTTCTTCACTGTAAAAGATGAAGTGCTAATTTAGCACTTACGGTGCTTGTATAGTGACTGCACTACGAGTGCTGATTTTCTAGATTAAATTTGAACTAGAAAATCAGCACTCGTACTATACAAGCACCGTAAGTGCTAAATTAGCACTACATTTTTTACAGTGTTGCTTAAATTTGTATATCAACATGTACGAAACAAATTGTAGATATTGGAAATGGAAATAAACGAAATGAATTGAAATGAAATGAAACTTGACCATAACTACGCATATCTGTAGGTATTACAAAATTCTTGTTCAATTATTAATTCCTAATGATTTTTAGGGGGTGGGAGTTTTATATCAACTCTAAAAAAAATACGGGTGTTGATTTAACACCAGATCGGTATCTATATATAGGAAACACCACAGAGGTGTTAAAACAACACCACTTCGGCTTTACGCTAACACCAAATACGCGTTTAAACGGCAGTGTTAAACCAATATCGGTTTCATTTTTAACTGGTGTTGTTTCAACACTTTACTTCCCTGTTGTATTCCGATATAGATACCGGGCCGGTGTTAAATCAACACCGGTGTTTTTGCAGTGAACATATCCGGAGATAAGGTGCAGACCAACATGAGTTTACAGTTTCAGTGCAAAAGCACTTTAAATTATGTGATAAAAGTTATGTAAAAATATTTTTTTCTCATTTTTTTAATAGAAACCCAAGGGTTAAAGTAAATCATCTAAAATAATTGAAATTGATATCAGAGCATGATAAGCTTATTGGATTCGCATTGTTGAAATTCATGCCTCCACCAGAAATTTCGATATTCAAAGAGTATTAATACTACGCACATGGTAAACAAATAATTATATATATAATTCGTAATAATACATACATGATAAACAAAGAACAATTGACAAAGTGAATGTGTCTAGAAAAATAATAAAGTGATCATTAACCAAGTACAATAAGTTGGAAAAAAACAGGTTTTTGTGAAAAAACAAAAGCGATGGACCCTACATTAAAAGCAGGGATTGTATTTCTTAGGTCCCTAAAAATGCGAATTGTATAATGATAATTTCGTTGTTTTTTCATAGAATAAAATACGGAATTAGCCCAACACTGCTTGAACTGACTATTAGACAAAATAGGAAGTGGGACGGAAAATAAATACATAAGTCACACAGTGATTGAACCATTATTAAAGTTATATTACTTTTATGATATCATTATAGCTGACATGACTAAGATGCAATATAGATCTCAAGAAAATTAGGACAAGATAATAGCTTCGGATAAGTGCAACCATATCGAACTAGTCTGATGTACAAACCCTTCACTCGTGTGAAGGGGTATGAATGTGCAGCCTATAATGCCTTGTATAAACAGTAAGTTTCATATGTGCTAGTCTTTGTGTGAAGACCCAGTTGTTGATCAAAGTTTCAATCAGGGTCTGTGCCGCAAACTAGCATCCCACCTAGTCTACAAACAAATGCCCTGATTGAAACTTTTACTAACGAGTGTTTCTCCAAAAAAAAGACTAGCACAAAAAATAAAATTGCTGCTTCAATGAGAGGGCAACTGATCTGATAGCGTAAAGATCAGTGGAAAGGGCCCGTCTGTGACCTTGTGCACATAATAATCATCATAATTGTGTAGGAATTGTAGGCTGCATATTCAGACGAGTGAATGGTTTGAGCAGTAAACCGGTTCCCATCCTTTATAATTTCATTCATTTTGCTGGAAGTTTGCACATGAAATAAGGCTTAGTCGCACTGCTAGTATCATACCATACGTAATGGTTCTCCGAGTTCAAAAATGCCCAGTCCTCTCCCGTTCCATAGTTGTTTGGTTCAGTTGAGCCCCACTTGGTGAAATCCATAGGGGTGCCATCGGTCCACTGGAATTCTCCTTCCGTTGTCATGTCATGTAGGCCAATCCACATGTGAGAATCATTCTGAAGCATGCAAGGGGAGAAAAGAAAATTAATATGATAATGATGATTTTGTAAAGTTTGCACAAATATTTTTAGTTTTCGTTATTTTACATGTTTTATGTCTTTCTTCATGGAAGAAATTCATTTTCTTAGTGGGCTGTATCCGTCTTAAAATGTACGACACACTCTTTGAAAAAGGGAGCTGATTAAAAACGTGCCCCCCCCCCCCCCCCATAATGAAAACCTTTTTTGGTTCTCCAAACAATTAGCTCTCATTATTCTACATAAATTATGAGAGTGCTCTAATTGAACTACGGCATAGCATACCCTTGCTGATCGACGTTACAAACTTTGCTGCAAAGACTTTGCAACAATGCTAGACTATATACGACTCCATTCAACCATCTTTTTTCCAACTGCTTCCGAAAGGAGAAGGATAGCGCAAATAAATTATGACAGACAGAATTCGTGATAGGCCGGTATACCTTTGATCAAGCTGATTTATTTTTTGAAGCACTGAAAAGGTGCCCTTTTTACGCAAGAAAAATGTCCCTTATGAACGTGGACTGTACCCCTAATACATGTGAAAGACCCGTTTTAGGTGTTACCAAGTGCCCTTTCTCGTATAATTGCTCATTTTTACCAAAGAATGCTCCCCCCCCCACTCTCGAACGTGTTTTGTGCCCCTTTCACCCGAGGAGGGCCCGTTTTAGGTGTTAGCAAGTGCCATTACTAGAGCCAGTGCCCCTTTTTACCCAAGAAATGTGCCCCTCACGAACGTGTTCTCAGAACCCCTTTCATAAGTGAGAAGGACCCGTTTTATGCCGTTAGCAAGTGCCCCTTTGCCTTTTATAAGTGCCCTTTCTCGATCGTATCAGTGCCCCTTATTTTTACCTAAGAAAAGTGCCCCTCACGAACGTTTTCTGTGCCCCTTTCACCTGAGATGGATCCGTTTTATGTGTTGAGAGTGCCGCTTTAAACCAAGCAAACATGTTCTCATTTTCAAATCGGTGAATCAAAACAGCAGTGTCATCCTAGAATCTGGACAAATAATATATTTGCAATATTCGTCCGGACCGAATCTATGGACGATCTGCTGCTGGCCGGTCCACCACGTTTAAAAAAAAAAAAAAAAAAAACTCTCTTAGCTGTCCATTGTGATTTGACTTGCATTTTCAAAGAAATTGGTGCGATGTTTTTTTTTTTTATTTCAATTCTTTTTATTTCATTTCCATTAAAAAAACATAATACAAAGTAATATCAAGTAATACAAATCAAGTCCAATTTTACAGAAGGGCATTCTTACTTCGTAAAAAAAACCAAAACAGAAAAAACAGTATAATATAGAGCATAAATGGAAATGAGGGGGATCCACTAAAAAGCAAAGCTTGTAAAGTGTGGATCCCCCTTGGAAATGAAAAAAGTATAGTAGACTTATTCTGATATGCGTACATAATTATATGTATTACAGGAAAGAAAAAGAGAACAAAAGAAATCATACGGATGCAAATATAATTACTGAACTAATGCAAAGCTTTTCACACAAAGAGGTCTTCGTAGTAAAGGATGTGTTGCGCAAGACAGAAGAAAGGAAAGAAAGAAAAGAAAAAAAAAAAACAGAAAGAGAGAGAGGGGATGACAAGACATAGAAGACAAGACAAAACAAAAGACAGGACAGTACAAGACAAGATAACTACTTTATAAAAGGAGGAATATTAAGAATGGGAAAGGGCTGACCACGAACCAGCTTGATCTGGTGAAATGACAAAAGATGATATAACTGGACAATATCAGATGAAAAAAGATAAAACAATAAAAGTGAAAAATGTAATGATTAAAATCAAGATAATGAAGTGTTAGTTCCGTTGCGAAGAATTATAGGAATTAAGCAGGATAAGTTTGAGTTTATGTTTGAATGGATTTAAGGAGACACTGTCTTTAATAGTATTAGCTAGTGAGTTCCAGAATTTAGGACCGTTGAAAAGGAATGTATTTTTGGCCAGTAAAGTTCTGTAAAGTGGAATGTGAAGTTCGTCAGAGTGTCTCGTGGGGTAGTTATGATAAAATTGATTTTTAGGGAACATGGCATCAAAAATATGGGGAAGTGCATTATTATTATAACTATACATGAAGTGCCCTAACTGTAGTAAATACAGGTCTTTGACTTTCAACAGTTTACTTTCTAGAAAAAGTGGGTCCGTATGAGAACGGAAACATGTACTATAAATAATACGAAGTGCTTTCTTTTGCAAAAGCAACAATTTGTCTAATAAGTATTGATGGGTATCACCCCAAATAAGAATCCCGTAGTTTAAATAAGGCAAGATTAAGGATGAGTAGAGCATGATTAGTGATGTGGAGGGAATGCAAAATTTTAGCCTATTAATAATACCTATATTTCGTGAAATTATTTTGGATATATTTTCAATATGATTTTTCCAAGAAAGTTTACTGTCAACTGTTATACCAAGAAATTTGGTGTAAGGTACCATTTGTAATAAGGTATTATCAAACATAATGTTCATCGGTAACTTGTCTATGGAATTACTAAATAACATGTATTTTGTTTTGTTAAGGTTCAAAGATAATCGATTGGCTCTTATCCATTCAGTAACATTAATAAGTTCAGAATTGATAACATCAACTAAAGTTTGTGGATTCTGATGAGAAAAAAATAAGGTCGAATCATCTGCAAACAAGATAAGGGACAATATTTTGGATGATCTACAGAAATCATTTATATAAATTGTGAAAAGAAGTGGGCCTAATAAGCTACCCTGAGGGACTCCACAGTTAACATATTTTAAATTGGAGTTATGATCTTTAACAAACACGTATTGTTGTCTGTTGAATAAGTAACTCCTGAACCACTCCAAGGCCTTCCCTCGCACACCATAGTGAGACATTTTTTTAAGTAGGATTTCATGATTGATGGTATCGAAGGCCTTGGAGTAGTCCAGGAAAATACCCACAAGGTGACTAGATTTATCTAGAGCATTAACTACTTTGTTGACAAAATTCATCAGGGCATGAGTGGTGTTGTGCTTTTCGCGAAACCCAAATTGAACATCAGATAAAATATTATGCATTGACAAAAATTTTTCGGTTCTAACGTATACTATTCTTTCAAGGATGTAGAGAGTTTCCCGGAAAATAATTGCGAGAATACGATATTACCTCTTTTGCATAATCTCCGAAAAATGTTGAGACGAAGTTTTGCTCTTTCTCAGAATGGATAGAGACGAGATGACCAATACTGTCGATAACTATTCCTCCGCTGCCGAGAGAGGGCACACTATACGACTGGCAGTGGCGCTCTGCGTCCTCCCATGATTTGGTGTAGGCGAAAAATCTAAAAATTGATCAGGAAGAGGGAAAACGTAATAAAAATACGTTATGCTGCCGATGACATCATTAGCACGATGAAATTAACCTGGCATTCCAGATGAGACATTAAAAAAAATGACAATAAAAAAAAATATCAATAAGTATTTTAGTCAATGGAAAACACGTATGTTTCACGAAAATTCATGAACATGGAACTAAAAAATTGAGTTATTAGGTCTCATTTTTTTCTCATCCTCTACGGCGTATGTGCGGCGATTCGTGAGAGCTTGTGTCAAGCGGGGTACAAGGGGATACAAGACAAATCTCTCCAATACAATAAACTGCTGCACAAATTCAAAATTAAGGGGGCACCCCCTAACATTAGATATATGACAAATTAATCTTAAAAAAGGACAACAATCGTCTTCGTATCATGATAAATGAATGAATTTCGATACATGCTAGATCTAATTACCTATAGCAATGCTGTCCAAAAGCAGTCCAGTAGGTGGGGCAGCAACACGCTGCCTGTGCCCCGGTAGAACAGGCAGTCAAGACTAGGACTAAAGAGATGAAAGTCAACATAGTATTTCCAGGAACAGCCTTTTTTTCACTCCAAAATTTTCCTTCTTCGTTTGGCAAAATACACATCCCACCATGCACTTGCTTTTATAAGTTTCTTCAAATACCTTTCTTTGTTAATTGGTATGTTTTTCGTAAATCAATCTATTATACCAAATTAAATTCTTGGTAGATTGCATGTATCATCCTATAATTAGACTGCATGTATTTCTGTTTTAATAAATGCTGCATGTAGTGAAACTTGATCCTTGTGGCACTGGTAACTGCATCCATATGCCGTTTTAAATGCTTCTCCACATGCATGCATATCCTCGTAAACCGTTCTCAAAATAAACGAATTTAAACTGTTCTCCATCCGGTGTTTCCTAGCTTGTAGGCGTTTGTACGCAATTAACTAAATTCCAGATATTTTTCAATTATTTTTCTTTTTCTCAATCTTACCGGAGGATATCTGTATAGTTGTCTGGTGTGTTCGGCATGAAAAGGGGAATTATATTTCAAACACTGGTGTACAGAGCCGGAGGCGGGGGTCTTGGGGGCATGTACCCCCCCCCCCCTCCCCATAAAAAAGTCCCACGACCAAGAAAAAAGAAAGAAAATATTATTTGGAGAAAAAGCAAATGAATTTAAAAAAGGGGGTGTGATGTTATTATCTTCTGAAATTATCACTAAATCAGATTTTTTTTTTTTAGAGCTAGGGTATAAAAAAAATGCATTTCTCGCTCGCTTTGCTTACTCCCAACTTCCTTATAATTTTGCCTTTTACCCCATGTCTGACCCCCTCAACATTGTTAATTAATCACACCACTGAATTTAGGTACAATGTGTTTGGCATCATCAAGACAAAACTTTAAGATGTCTCTCTTCTGCGCAACAGGATTGATTTATTTTTATTATTATTTTTTTTTTTTGGGGGGGGGACATTTTTACGGCATCCAACTCATCCCCAGACACGTTGTTCCATATTTAAATAGCGGCTGGTTGCGTACCATTTTGTATCACTTCCTTAATTGGGGGACGGGAAAGGTATCCGTGTACATCGATTTAAAAATCGTGTACAACAGCCTATAGAAGGGGTGCCCCCCCCCCCTTAGGTGTACCAAAAGTCTTACAAGGTCGCCCTTTATGTTGCCAGTGGCGGATCTAGGGAGAAGGGGGGGGGGAGTTAACATCCCTTCCCTGCTGACGACGGTTAAGGCGGAGTATGTCGCAATTCATCATTTGGGTCAAACCAACTGGTCACACCCCTTTCTTTGAAAACAGTATACTCTTCTGTATAGTAGCTTACATTCATTTATTCTTTCTAAATCACCACGGGGATTTATCCGTGAATTATATTCCAAGTATATTCATTATTCTTAAAAGTACAATGACAGGCATTATGGGTCGTACAAAAGAGAGGAAGTTCCGCTGTTGTAATGATTGAATAAAATACGAATTTGTGAAAACAATATAGATCAAAATGGGTCTATTCAAAATTGTTTTTATTATAACAAATGTATAATACAAATTATTGTTTAAAAGAACCCTGAAAAACCTGAAAAGTAGTCAATGAAAATTACAAATTTTTTTGGGCCTTCATTAGTTCAAATTTAATAAAAGGTCAATTGTAGTGTCATTCATGTTTACGCGTTCGTGCATGCTCTTTTGAAAATCTCAATATCCAATATCAGGGGTCGCGGAACGGTTTTGAAAGTTGGGGAGGGGGGGGGGGATTGACCATGCACCAAATCACAATCAGATGGTCTTTTTTGTTTACACAATTTGGGAGGGGGGCTAAAACCACCACCGGTGACATTATTTTCATTCCAAACTCATATTTTGTGCAACTTTACTGATGGGTCCCAGGGGTCTTTTTTAATGACTCATATCACTAAATGTAACACGGTATACAGACCTACAGTATATAGGGGAAGGCGGGGTAAGTTGAGCATAGGGGCAAGTTGAGCCACCAGCCCCAGGCCAATAACGAATGAGTCAGACATTGTGGTGGTGTCATGTATTGATGACCCATATCATAACCCCTAACCCCGCCATATTGTTTTCAACTTTGAAATAAAAAGTACTTTCTTAGAGGGAAAAATACAAATTTCAGCCAAAAAAAGTAAAAAAGGGTGTGAAATAGATAAGTGCTTTCTACACACACAGGTCTGTAGATTTATTAGAGACATAAGAACAACATTGTCAGTCCAGGTATGGATCTTCATTCTTGTCATAATCTTTTACATAATGGATGCACAAGAAATGTGTGGATGCGAAATTATCGCATTAAGTTCGGACTGGGGTAAGTTGAGCCAGCCAACATGGGGCAAGTTAAGCCATGGTAATTCTTATAGTAATGCATATAAAAAACAAACAAACCTTAAAAAGCCATCGATATGCAGGCAGAAAGGAGCAAATTTACATAGCTGTTATTATCCTTTTAGAGGATGTTAGTATTTATAGAGAATTAGCAAGTGAAAAGACTTAAAATAAAAAACTGATATGCTGGTTCTTCCCCCATACATTTTGTACATAGTTTGTGTGGCTCAACTTACCCCAGAAGGTAGCCGAAATTACCCCACAGATGGGGCAAGTTGAGCCATTTGACATCTCTTTTTTCAAAGGTCACAGTGACTTTCAGTGTGGGGATTGAAAGTAATATATAGGTGACAAATATTTTAGAAGAATTAAATTTTAAGACAAGGTACTTATTTCTACAAGATTATTAATCATATAAATTCTAACATGCAAAAAGCAAAAAGTGTCACAACTAACCCCGCCTTCTACATGTAATTCATCACGAGTTCCAATTCAAGTTTTGTGCAACTTTGCTGACGACGTCTGTACATGGTAGAGTGCATCATCAAACTTATGACACACTCGTTTGTATTTTGTTTGCTAGTTTTTCTGCATTCAAACAATACAATAAATGTATAAAATATGTTCGTATGATTAAATAACATATATAATCCATAGATACAAACATATAAATATATAATCGTAATATATTCGGACTTTTCTTAAAGAGGGAAGTTTACCATGTTAAAGAGGTTATTGTGATAAAAATAAAAACTATTTGTGAAGGTTTGAGGAAAGTCCATCAAAGGTTAAAAAGTTAATTAGATTTTTTTGACGTAATATGCGAGCAGCTTCCTCATATATATTGTGTACTAGTAAATTAATGAAATGCCATTTTCTTTTTAAAAAAAAACACAAACTGATTATTGTACCTTCAGTATATCCAAAGAGAAATCATTTCACATCCGGTCCTGAAAGACTTTTCTTTTATTCACCATGAACCATTATGTAAAATTGAAATGTATGCATTTTTATTACATACCATGGGATAACTGCTCCATGGCGTCACGAATCAAAAGTAAAAATGTCTATGAACTTTAATATTTTATGGATTTTCCTCCAACCTTCACCAATATTACTCATTATTTTTGCTGGTATTTATACAGCAAACATTTCGTCAGGGTGAAGGTCCCCTTTAACGGTAATCCATTTCTGGACGGTTGTATAGACTGTGGGAGTAGACAGACGGAATCCATGTTCCTGCCTACTCTCTCTCTCTCTCTCTCTTCCTCCACCCCTCTCTACTTTATTCCCTTTATTTCTCCTTTTTCACTCCATCTCATTCTCTCCGTTTCTTTTATCCCCCTCTCTCTATCCCTCTCTATCTAATCCCTCTACTTCTTCTTTTTCACTCAATCTCCTTCTCTCTGTTTCTCCCATCCTCTCTCTCTCATACACACATACACACACACCCATACATGCTTATCTCTTTCTTTCCACGAAGGTATTAAACACAAATGGTATTGGCTAAAAATAGTATCTTTTATTCCAGTTAAGTACAATACAAAGTGATTGATTGCACGTCATCATTACAAACAAACATTCTACTGATATATTACAATCATAATTATTTATTATATATTATATTACATGAATATAATGGTAAAAAGTCACTTTAAATGCTTGATTTGTTATTCAAAGATCGCTCTTAAAAGTCACTCCGGGGCCCTGTCTTACATAGATTTGTGATTGATCTGATCAACCAAAACTATGGAAAGCTAGCACCGCCAATATCTAGTATGTACGTTTGTTCAAAATGATTTCTAGATATGATGTTTACTCATATATTCATTGTTCTCTTGAAGATTCAGTGTGATTCTCTTTGTTTACAAAGGGTATCGTGCAAATTTCCTGTAGAAACAAATGACATTCATAGATTTCCATATAGTTGAGGTTGATCAAATCAATTGCAAGTCTTTGTAAAGACAGGCAGGCGATTATATATATATATATATATATATATATATATATTATAATTAACATCACTGTCGCACTATAAAATTGTTTTTCAAAGGTACAGACCCATATAAATCATCACAGGTTAAAAACTCAATTTTTGTGCAACCTTACTAACATTTACAATACATAATTTAAACAGTACTTTCAAAATTAATTTCCAAATATGAGAGATTGATATGGCATCATATATATATATTTTTTTTACAGATGAAATCATTGGAAATTTCAAAATAACTTGTATGCAAACTTACTGAAATATTCATGTATCTATGTAATTTATCAGGTAAGAAAAAGTATCATTCTCATAAATTTCTAAACATGAAGGCTAAGAAATCTAGAAGATGATTACTTTAAAAGCGAGTTAGACAATAAAAAAAATAATCATATGAATATCTTTAAGAGAGCATGTACTGGCCTTGAGGTGCAACAACAGGGACCTGAGAACAAGAGGGGGTAATGGTTTGTTAACCAGCAAACTAAAAAATATAAACAAATAAGAGGTTTTCATTGATAAATTAACCCTATCTAGGCCGGGGGGGGGGGCTCGGAGGCCCCCTTCAACGAATCGCGCAATATTTTCGCCGCACGACATTTTTTTACTCCGCCGCTCGCCGACTTTTTACTTTTAAGTCTTGCGCATCTTTTAAGACCAAATTTGCGACGACCGGGTACGCGGTTCCAAAATTACCCAACATATCGTAAGTGCATGTCAGACCAAAAATGGTTAAAAAACGTGATTTCGTGTACAAAGTCAATGCAAATTGTGTTTTCAACCCATAATCATAATTGTATGATTATTTTTGGTTTTGCTGATCTAAATGGATTTATTTTATGCTGTTTATGATCTCAAAAGAGTCCCCAACAAAGTTCATTGAAAAAAAAAAAAAAAAAATACATAAGAAATTGTAAAAAAACAATATACATAAGAAATTGTTCTGATATCGCAATTCCTTCATGTTCATTTGCTGAGAACACCACAAAGAGTTTCTACACCAAAAATTAGAACATTTGGAGCTTTATTTAGGGAATTAGAGGAAAAAGTATGATTTTGAATACTCATTACGCATAAATTAGCATAATTAATCAATAGCGATGTGCATGAAATAAATTAATACAGAATTTTGTAGATTATGTTCCGGGCAAGCTGCGTGGTCGCGAGATCGATGGCCGAGATCTAACCCTAACCCTGGGAGCCCCCCCCCCCCCCCCGGCCATATGATCTCCAAAAATACCCCGGCCTAGATAGGGTTAAGGTGATTTTGTTAAGATATAAAGTGAAAAGCAAAAAAATAAATAAAAACATAGAGGCGCTTCACCCCCAGCTGCAAAGCTTCCTAGGGACATGTGTTACAATGATCAACAATCAAAAGTCTCATACTAGTACTTATAATAACAATCTTATGAATCATATCATTAAACAAGATTCATGATGATGTCACCATTCAATCGCTATGACATCATGTAACACAAGTCATGACATCATAATGAAATTCTCATCCACGATTTCTGGCACGTATTATATTTAGAAAAATACTTGAAGCATATCATAAGAGCATACCTGGGCACTCCTGCCGTCACCTAACAAAATGAAACGACTCTGTTGAATGAGTTTCTTTGAAAATGAGGAAAATGTGTCATTGTTTTTATATATAAAAACATATAAAGTTACTTGCTTTTGAAATGTAATACTGAAGAAATTGGGGATTAATGTGACTCCAATTCTTTTAACATCATGTAGAGCAAACATACTTTATATCCCAAAATCAAGAAAAAAAGTCATGTCTGAGCAATATGAAATATGTTGTTCTCTCATATTTTGATGTTACTCATTTTATTAAAAGTTTCAACACTAAGCCGGGAGAGCACTAAATCATCATTTGTTGTCTGACAAGTTGTTAGATCCATCATGTTTCCTTTTGTTTTTATTGGCTGAGAAAACTAAAAACACAACATATCTATAAGCTCAGTCTATGGAAAGCAGACAATGCATAACACATAAGTTGTGGCACACACTAAACTCCGCAATCATGAATTAAAAAGAAAACTGTAAACAAAAATTATTTTCTTTAATATTCATAGCAAAAATAGGACAAATATGTCAGAAAAGGAACAGCTTATTTATCAAATAAAAGATAAAACATGGGAAAAAAGGGCAGTTGGCTTCTCTGATGAAGGGATTGCAAAACATGTCAGCTTATAGAGTCTGGAGCCATGTAACATAAAAATTAATTTTATTGTAGCTGTGCCATCAAATGGTATACAAATAATGAATGTTTAAGAGTGCAATGGACAGAATACTTGATGAGGAGAAAGATGAAACAATCCATTCAACTGGGCTACGGCTCGTTGAATGGATCATTCATTTCATCTTTCACCGAATGAAGTATTCCGTCCATAGCACGAATGATAACAACATTCATTATTTGGTTTATATGACACCTAAAAAAATAGATTCTTTTTCGTATGAAATTTATGAATTTCGATGCAAAATATGCTCACGCAGTACGAGCTCGATTTTTTATTGTCGCGTACAAACAACATGCGCGCTGCAAACATGAGTGTTTTTATTTGTGTTACCTGCAGTCTGGGTGGGCGCGAGCAATGGACAAAATCGTATGGATCAAAAATTGCACAGTTGATGACGACATTGAAAATAGGCTGAATGATCAATATCAAACAACCAATGAAATCAATCTAGGTGTCATATAACAACTACCATGGCAACGGAGCACAACATACAATTACAATCAAGGTTCATATCATGAGGAGAGACAAACGGGTCACAGTGATTCAGTTCGCTTTTTGTCTTCCAATCTCAAACAGTGAGTGTGATCAGCCACCCCAAATCTAACAATAAGGCTGTACGGAAGGTTGTTTGTAAATACCTAAAATATTAATTTTGTCTTCAAAATTCAAAATTAGAAAATAAGTGTACTTGAAAAAGTAAATCTTCTCCCATATATTGCCAAAATTTGAAGTTGTAAAGTTGAATAAAAAGCAAGATACAATTTTTTTGGATACTAGTAGTGTAGAAAATTCATTAAAAAAAAATTCAATATCTGCTCTTTAATTTGATACCTCAATAAAAGAAAATGGTCAAGAAATAACAAAGTTCTTGCTATTTGAAATAAGGCTTGAATTTCAATAATTTCATAAAATGAAGAGGTTTTACAGGCTAGCGTTCAAACTCACTCGACACTCCGTTTTGTTGACGATCAGCCATGCATTAAGTCTTTTGTTAACTGTGCTATAGCTTCTGTGGGAAACCGGTGAAAACCACTTCATTTTATGAAATTATTGAAATTCAAGCCTTATTTCAAATAACCAGAACTTTGTTATTTCTTGACCATTTTCTGTAATTGAGGTATCAAATTAAAGAGCAGATATTGAATTTTCTAAAAATGTGGTTTTCTTTTTGAAACCCAGATACAGCCCGCCAAGTGACTTTTTGGTATCCCCTCTTCAAATTGTTTTTGCTCACTCATGCGTGAATGAGAAATAATCTAAGTAATTTCAGATGATAGAGGAGATTCTAAGCTTTAAATTGGTTGGTCATTTGTCTATTGTATTTATGATTAAGTTATGATAAATCATTGCTAAATCTCGGTTTCGTTTTTTCTGGGACGCACTGTATATCAGTTCTTCAAGCTCAATAAAAATCTCTAAGTTTATTTTGGGTGACTTTTGTTGGTTTGGGTGGCAGGTTACCTATGGAAATACCATTGGAAGAATAAGTTGCTATGCAACAGGGCCCATGATCATGGGCCGTAACTAAAAGCAGGGGCGGATCCAGGATTTTCCAAAGGGGGGGGGGGCACATTTTCCTGATGAAAATTTGACAAGCAACAAGAAAAAGAAAAAGGATTTCACCAGAAATTTAAGGTCATACTAGTATTTCTTCTGCAAAAAATCTGAGAAGCGCAAAAAAAGGTCCTTGCTTTTAAAACGGAGGGGGGGGGGGCACACTTGGGTAAAATGGCATAGGTATTTAAATTAAAAATGTTGATAATGACTCTCAACCACTCAAAATGGGGGGGGGGCATGAGCTGAATGTGACCCCCTCCACCCTGGATCCGCCAGTGACTCAAAGGATAGCAATGATCGTAGAACATCTTTTTATGATTGATTACATTGGCTACAATACAATGTATAATCAATCATGAAAATCAAGCGTATGGTATATTGCCAACCTATGTGTTATGGGACCCAGAGATTATTTTGTAAAATTGGCACAAATTTTTGGCATGACTGACTGCCGAGCTCACCAACGAAGAATGCCCCTGTTGCTTTGCTGACGGCCACTAGGTGGGGCTTGGTGTCCTTACCAAGGGCTATCGTGTCCAGTCGATGGCAAGTGTCCCCTATTGGGCCAGAGCCCGGGGCAGCCTTGACCAGCACAATCTGGTCAGAATTCAGCTGAGTCACAATGAAGTGGCCTCTGTCTTTGCTAAGTCTACATACAAGAGAGAGAAACAAAATGTGGGCACAAAATTATATTTACACTCTCATAGCAAATCTCTTCTATATAAGATCTTGTTGCTGAATAGGTTTTTGATTGAAGGGGTAGACAAGTTATGATATGATATAATCTATGATGATAAATGGAATTTATATTTCATGATATATGGGGAGATGCTCGCAAATTAAAAACTTTAACAATTCATAGGTCCTTTATTCTTTGGTGGATTTTCATTTAACATTCACTAATATTTTTTGTCTAATTTGCCTTCTTTATCAAAACTAACTTATCATGGACTTTTAAAGCAACAGGACTTTTCGCATCCTATTGGAGTTCCTTACCTGACAGAGTAGGGTTCACCATCATAGAAGCATGAGCTCCAATTTCCCAGAAACGTTCCCGTTGAGGCATCGAAGGCCTCCAGCCTCCCGTTCATCCGATCAGCCACCCAGAGCCTGCCGCCGTCGTCCAGCTCTACGCTGTGGGGAATGCGAAACTGACCAGGGGCGGTGCCATTATTTCCAACACTCCAGATTGTTAATGGGCCAGAATTCCCTGCCAAAGAAGAGTCGGATAGAGTATAGGGACCTATTAATTCATCTGTGTATCAATTTCCCAATGAATAATAATGATAATATTCCACTTTTACATTGGATCGGAGTCTCTAAGTGCTTTACAGATGGTCATCGGACCTTGGATGGCCACACATAATATGTCCTTTCTCCACTCCATTCTATAAAAAAAAAAGAGTTTCAATACTCAATAAACCATTTTATAATCCATCATTAATGTAATCCATCATTCCTTATTCACTATTCCTTCACTCATTTATATATGTGCCGTGGCCGAGTGGTCTAAGGCGCCTGACTGTATATGGATAGTCCGAGGTTTGATTTACTGGCTGCGGCACCTATTCCCACGAGCAAGGCATTCAATCGGCAATGTTCTTTTATCCTGCATTAAAATAAATGAAAATTCTATATGCATTCTTGGCAACTAGGTGTGCACTTGTTTTTGTTTTCTTTTTAATTATCTGTATCTCTACCTCCATTTATTTTCTATTAATCATTATACCTATTCATAGGTAAAGACCAGCATTTAACAGAATCAAAATGTATTTTCTTAAAAATTGAAGAAAGTAAAACTTACTCAATTCCACTTTAACAACTCTATTGTTGACTCCTCCATCACCATCTGCAACGTAAAGGATGCCCTCTTTATTGATTGCAACATCAGCAACATTTCCAAACATGAGAGGATGCAGGGAGGTACCAGCCTTGCCAGCCACACCCATCGTAAGATCAAGCGTTCCGTCCGGTAAAAGCCGTTTGACAGTATACCCATGAGGCCCTAGATATAATTGATAGATTCACACTTTTGACAGATTTATTTCTATAACAGTAAAAAGTTAAATTTGAAAGTACAATAATAAATGACTTGGGGATGTAGGTTTTATTATAATAATGATGATAATTCCAGTCACACAAGGTGTTTGGCAAGGGGGTGTCCTCTCACCTATCATGTACACTGCCTTTATTGATGGATTAATCAGAGATTGGGCTGCTCAATTAACAACAGGTACTCAGGAATTATAGTCTTGGCCGATGATGTGGCACTAGTCAGTAATTCCGAAGTAGAGATGAAGGAGATGATTCAGGTCACATCTTTATATGCTGCTGAATGGAAATACCACATCAATCCATCCAAAAGTGCAGTTGTTGTTTACACTCCTGGAAAGAAATCTACGTCAAGTATTTCCTTGGAAATGGATGGAGAAGTGATTCCTCAAGTTGAAGCATACACTCATCTTGGCATCAAGAAATCTGGAGCCCGCCTTGATCCGACTGACAATATCATCAAGAAAGGTCTACACACCTACTTTGCCATGTCGGGTACAGGAGCTTACACTGGAGGTCTTGTTCCATTGCTTGTTGCCAAACTCTGGCTGACATTCTGCATCCCACGAATGCTTTATGGAGGCGAAGTTTTGAAACTTACAAAGGCAATGTTCCAGAAGTTAGATAAATGTCAGTCTCATCGGTGTCCCATTGACTGCACCAGATGAGATAGTTTTCCTGCTGACTGGCCTCATTCCTATCTCCCGTCAAATAGAGTTGAACAGACTCCTTCTACTGGGACATGTTATCAGCCTGAGCCATGGACGTTTTGAACTCAAGACCTTTCTCCATGCCTTTGCCCTCCTCACTCCTTTTATTAGAGCTTTGAAGGATCTACTGCTTAAATACCAACTGCCTGACTTGAACTCGCTACTTGAATCGACACCTTCATACCAGCAATGGAAGCAGGTGGCCAAAAATAAAGTTCATACTGCTGTG
The DNA here is from genome assembly GCF_037042905.1 of Lytechinus pictus. Taxonomy (NCBI): domain Eukaryota; kingdom Metazoa; phylum Echinodermata; class Echinoidea; order Temnopleuroida; family Toxopneustidae; genus Lytechinus; species Lytechinus pictus. The sequence goes on along the minus strand of NC_087260.1, from coordinate 2,492,550 downwards.
AGAGAACAAGTGGACAGAGGAATATCCCAGAAATCTTTCCTGAAGTATTGGATGGGAAAATCAGAAGTCAATGTGGAGGTACTCTATCCTCCCGGTCCAATCCAGGATGGCTTTAGACAAGCGTTAATGTATAGAGCACAACTCCTTTCTGGGACATATCTAGTACAGGCAAGAAGATGCAAGATCGGAAAGTGTATGAACTCCCTTTGTCCTCTCTGTAAGCTTGAAGATGAGACACCTGATCATTTTATAGCATCCTGCATCGTTCTTAAACATATCAGAGATGATTTCATACTGAAAATCAAGGAGATATCAAAAGATCATCGATGGTATCTGGAGCATTTTTCTAATACAGCAGCTGTTAACTACAATTACAATTTCACCCAAGCTGTTCTTATTGCCTATGACTCAAAGCTCCCACCTGATCATTTCATAGCATCCTGCATCTTTCTTAAACATATCAGAGATGATAATGATGATGATTATGATCATAATAATAGTTAATAATAATAGATAATAGATAATAATAATAATGATAATAATAGCTGTGATAATAAAACTTAAAATAATAAATATGAATAAAATAATAATAATAATAATAATAAAATAATAATAATAATGAGGATGACAATGATGATGATAATGATTATAACAATTACACAACAGATATCTTCTGTAAGATGCTTGGTATTTCTTTCTACGCACACTATTTCATGTTAACATAACGACTGCCTCTTTGATTCAAATGTAAATAATCAAAAATTTCCACAACTCTACACATTTTTTTTCAACATACCATTGCCTACATCCGTCACCCAGACATAGCCTTGCTGGTTGGTTTCATTGAATTGCCATCTCATGCCATGAATGTCCTGAAGTGTACTGCTATCCTTGTAGGTGAAGTTCCGAAGGAGTTTGCCGACTCCAATGTCGAACACAAGGACATGAGGTATATCATCACCTCTCTACAAAACAAGAAAATAATTCATAACTGATGTGGATTTATGATGAAGCTTATCTTTCATTATTGTACATTTTCCATTCAACAATCAATCATCATGCCACGTTCATGCATACGTCTTGATCTATTTTTCAAAAACGAAACAATTGACTCATCACGTTCATTTCATGTTGACATTTTTTTTCAAGGACAAAAGCGAAACAAAATATGCAAAAATAATAATGAAGGATTAAAAATAAAATAGGATGCAAAATATATAACACATAGTTTCTTTGCTATCTCGTTCTTCCCAATTTTCCTCAACTTCTTCTTCTTCAAAAGCGAGATGTAATTAAGCCAATGTCATGCAAAACTAGTACGACTCTACGAGTCACTCGGGCAAAACTTTCAGATTCGCAGTTAAAGCCTCATGACGAATTCCACAATACACAAAACTCAACACGAGGGACTGAAGACGTACCTGTGACACATAAACCTCTCCTTTGACGTCGTCAATTGCAGCGCTGAAGACTTCTCCCTGGAATGCTTCGCTGTCAATCGGCCACGTTGGATCTAGTTTATAATATTTGCTGCCCAGATGAAAACAATTCGATTCAACGCTAAACACAAGCACTGTGGCAGATACGAATAACGAGAAACCGATAAGGATCTCCATTCTGTATTGTCATGATTGTCGTTGTTGTTGTATTGTCATGTGATCTCATAGGCCAGGAGGCCTGTCACCTGACCGACGATGAAGTGGGCGGGGCTTTTCCCCCCACTGGTAACAAAACAAACGTGCGCCTCTGACTGACTGTTCAAGAAAGTTTAACATTTTCTTTCAGATTGATTACTGTGATCGAAACTTTTTTTTTGCGATCTCAATGTCCCTAAAATTTGTACTTCAAAGACGTTTAGACAGATGTAATAATTTAATATGCATTTATCACGTCACGGATCATTTCAGGCGAAACTGGACGAAACTCTATACAAGTAAAGCTGACATCACAATGCATTGTTGAATTACGCAACTAGTAAAAGGCCAGTTTTGGCGCGCCTCATACAAGCGCGTAACTATAGCAACGTGAAAGTTTATAAACATGAGCACGTGGTCGATGTTTTCATAATTCTGTTCCGTCGTCTTGACCCTGTCCAGAACGTCTCAATCTAATTGCATCCATTTGTGAAATTTATGTCCCAGTATCCTTTTAACTTATAAGACAGAGCTTGCCCCCACAACTTTGGAAAAAAAAAAGAATAAGAATAGAAATTTGATAACGGGAAAGAGCCCAAATCGACGTTTTCATTGGCCTGATGATGCATTTTCCAGAGTTGTGGGAAACGGATTCACTTATCTTCGATGATTCATCAGAAAGAGAGCTGCTGATTCGCCAATTTGAAGAGCTGATTGTAAGTAGACCCCGAATGTATTTTTATTGTAAAGGGCTTTGCAATAAAAAGGTTAAGCAGTTGGTCATACAGAGTTGATATTTTATAGACATTGAGACTTCAAGAATCAATCTTAAATGTTGCATAATTCGCCTAGCTCATTAACTTCGGCCTATATACGGTACAGGGACAGCGGAAACGGGGGGGGGGGCTGCTGGGGTTTCTGCCCCTCACTTTTTTACAAGACCGTGTACAGCAATGTAAACATGACCATCTGATTATGATTTTTTGCATGGTCAGCACCCCCCCCCCCAAAAAAAAAAAGACGTTCCTCGGCCCCTGCGGCATGTGACTTTGGTGAAAGTTGTGAAGGAGGGGGGGGGGGTGTCTGCGCACCCATTCACTTTACACGCGATTCTGAGATTTTGATGAGAAAGGCTGCTTTTCGAGGCTGCCACATGAAATGCCCGAAATTATTCGAGTAACTTTCACCAAAGTCACAAAGCGAGAAAAGATCTCTCTATGTGACTTTGGTGAAATTTACTCGATATGTCTCTGGATTATACTAGGGCATACAGTGGCATATAATCAAAGTTTCTATAATTTTGAGTAGAACTATATGCAAAGTGTATACCTACAGTCTTGGTGATATTATCATAGAGAACAAAATAATAGCCGAATATGCCTACTGATTACGATTGGATCTAGATTATTCAATTATTTTTTCAGTTCAATATGTTTAATCCAAAGTCCAAAGACAAAAGAGAGCCTCAATAATATTAAGTTTCCGGACACCCAATCCAATCCCCATCCTACAACTTAGAATGCAGGGCTAGGGTCTAATAATGACATTAATAATTATACCCAGTCTCAGAGTGTCTAAAATGGAAAATATTTATTTCATTGCTTTCAAAGGGAGAGATTTCAGCCGATGAGGGGTATGATTGGGAGCTGACAAAGGAATCGTTTCCTTTTCTACGGAATAAAAATGGTAAGTATCCCCCTTCCTTTTTTGTGAGCTTTGTTGGATGAGACTCCACGAGAGTCAATTTTTTTTTAAAGGAGGGACTATGAATTGGGGTTGAAATCAAATTCCTCTACCTGCTTCTCTGCTGAAACATCCTGCAGTCCTGAAGATGAATGCCTTTGAACCACTTTACCGGGGTTTCCTGGATTGACAGGCGGTTACTCTCCGCTATCAACGTCCTATCCGAGGAGTGTTTTCCACCACAATCTGTCTCTATAGAAACAAAGCATGGGTAGGCTAAGTTTATAATGCTTCAGTCTACATCGGCCCAGTGTGGTCACGATCACTGGCGGATCCAGACTGGGCAACCTCCCCCCCCCCCCCCCCGTTGAGAGCCATAATAAATTGGTAGGGGGATATGTCGTGCATACGCAGGTGAGTACTTTTTTGCGTGTGAAATAATTCTCCTGACATAAATCACTATTAATTGGGATTGAAGGCCTCTTTTTTTTTGGGGGGGGGCCGGGGGAGTGGCTTGTTATTTTTTTATGTAAAAAATCACCCCCTTCTGTTGGAAAATCCTGGATCAGCCTCTAGTCGATCAACCAAAGATAGTAGGCTAGGTTGCACATCAGGCAAACGCTTTGAATGCCGACTAAGCCAATAACCTAGCTCCCTTTATTGATATCTCTCATTCGTAGTTTTATTAAGGAACAAAATGTATATTATCATCATTGTCGAGAAAGGCATTTAAAGTATTGAACGATCAATTCAAGTTTTCACAAAGAATCTAGAGACGATGATATTTGTTATTACACAAAAATAAAGATTCGAATGTTCAAATAGTATCGAAGTCCAAAAGGGCAATCCATATCAATATCATTTATATTGATTATTGATATCTAATGATAACAGGAAAGGTCGAGGCCGCGGATACCACGCATGCTCTGGAGATGCCAACTTTGTTTAGAACTCCAACAAAACAACATCATCATACAAATCGACTTGATTCAAACGAGCTGTCCCAATGCAAACCTTTGGACACTCATCCAGCTCTGGGGTCTCCTTTGACGGCGGAAGACCCAGCCTCCGTGACGATGTCCCTGAGGAACTCCACTAACCCTGATGCTGCCTTAGATCTACCTGGTAGCAAGGCAATATCTTACATCCTCGAAGGAACCCGACATGATGGCTGCGTTGCAGGGGCGATGACGTCGAAGGGTCCTACACACATTTCTAACGGTGGTGAATCTAGGTCTGGCGCGTCAGTCACATCTTTGGATTATCTGTCATCACTAGAATTTTCAGGCCACAACGATGGCTTGAAGCCTAGAAGATTGTTTCCACCTGACAAGTACTGTCCGAAGATCAAGGCAACACGAACACACCGCAAAAGATCAAGAATTGACCAGTATCCACCGAATCCACCTCGAGCTTCGCCGCGTCCGAGGAACGAGGATCCTTCGGAGATTCCACAGGATATTATGAAAGATCTGGCAGTCATTCGAACTCACCGGCGAAGTTCGTATGCTGACGGCGATTCTTTAGTGGAGGTACAGCCACGCTCTCTGCCAGGGTCTCCAACCATGTTTGCCTATCGTGATCCAGAGGGAAGACTCCGTGTGCCACTGGACATGCATTGTAATCGGAAAGCTCTTGCGAGCTATAGAAGTATGACGCCCTCTACGACCCTTCTTACCCCTAGGATAATTTCCATCCACCAGCAGGGTATGGCGCAATGCCTACCATCGCCGTCCGAAGCCTTGGAAGAAACTCTCTCTATCAATTCTGGAAGTCAAGTGAGCCCACAAAGGACTGGAAATAATGTAAATCATGTCAGTCAGGAAATGACCCCCAATAGAGAAGCAGCTCATAGCAACAGGATGGGGGCTTGTTCTTCATCAGCACAAACACTTATCAAGGAATGGGAAGAGCTTCGGCAACTCATTTGAAATATTTTCAAGCTGATAAACATACTGAATATGTCAAACAAAAAGCTTACCTTAAGAAGGCTTACCCGACATAGCAAAATACTATTGTGCAATAATAACGGATGTAAACTGGAATCAAGGAATGGGAAGAGCCTCGGCAATTAAAGTCGACAACACACTTTCCAGGGTTGGCACCAGGATTATTTTAATTGTGAGGGTAATTGTGAGGGGGGCATGGAGGCTGGAAAAATTACCCGGGGTGACACTTAACAGATCAAATTAAGGGGTTGTTTTTGCTGATCGGGTTATGATTGAGACGCGATACCATACGGGCATTTGGGAGTGCAATGCCCCATAAGACATATTTTAGGAAATTGAAGCAGAGATAGGCGGTGTTCATTAGTTTAATATCGCATTAAGGGTATCTCTTTACCAAAGTTTTAGTCTCGATTTTAGGGTGAATCAGGGTCAGCTCCAAGGGAAAGGGGGGCAGGGGCGATCGCCCCAAGATTTTATTGAGAAAAGGAGGTAAAAAAAGACGAGATCTTTTTTTTAAGTCTGGGACCCGGAACTTTTATACCCTTATTTGTCAACTTGTAAGAAGAGAGAGAGCCACTTTGCCACTGACGTAAAATAATATTTTGGCTTCGTATTGCTTGATGCTAAATTTCTATAGGGGTTACACTCGTTAAAATATCTATTAATACGTTGATATATGGTAAATCATTATGGTCCATGGTAAATCTGATCAATCGAAACTTTTGCGTTTATTGATGTAGTTTTGAAGACTTTTGTTTGCTCGACAACAGTTTCGGTGAGTGCCCCCTTCCCCATACATCATTATACATCATACAATATTGTTGTTCATAACAATCTTAATGCTCGTAAATCGGATTGCTCGACATGGTAAAATGATGTTTTTATAATGTTATTTAAACTAGAAGTTCGTCACATGCGAGTCTTGAATAATGAAAATATCAATTTAAAATTGTTTGAGTGAACTCGTTGTGACTGATCTATAGAAGAGGAGCTGTAGTAAATGGCAATTATGTTTTGACATGCTAACATCTTTTCGGGGATTATTGTTTGCCCCAATAAAAGATCAGGAAAAATTAATATTTGAATGTTGATAATGAGGAAAGAAAACAATCAAATATAATATATTGTTGTTTGATACCTTGAAAATATACAAGCATATCGGGACTTCGTAAAATCATGTTATTCGATTTTAATAAACAAAATTTCAATATTTCTAGGTGAGCTGTTTTATTTTGTGAAAGCATGTCTGTTCGTCTCTCGACTGAAATTTAGGGTATCCAAGAAGCCTGCAGCAAACAGTTTGTCAAATATATGCTAGCATATTGGGATGGTCCGGGCTGAAAATTTTTATTCCGTAATACATAGACTAGAATTCGCTGAGCAAAATGCCGAAAATTCCATCAAAATCGGATAACAAATAATAAAGTTATTGAAGTTTAAGGTTTAGCAATATTTTGTGAATACAGTGATAATAATAATAATAATAATAATACAGGTATATTTACCCAGGGTAGCCACTTCAGTTCCGAAAACTGTTCTCCCAGCGGGCCCCATATCCCCACTTTCCGTTTTCTTATGTTATTACATAAAATCATAATTTTTTCATTATTTCATACTTGTGTGAATAACATGTCTCCCTTGTAATGAAATAAGTTGCAGGAATAAATATCTAATGCACTAAATCAGTTGTCAATCAAATTTTTTTAGTTCTTGGAGGAAAATTTTTGAATAAACCTAATTTCATATAATAAAATACAAAAGAACAAGTGGGGATGTGACATCATCAGCCCACCTAATGAATATTCATGACGGCTGTTTTCACAAAATATTGCTAAACTTTAAAATTCAATAACTTTATTATTTGTTATCCGATTTTGATGAAATTTTCTGGATTTTTCTCAGTGAATTCTACTCTATTCATTAAGCTATAAATACTTTCAGCCCGGACCATCCCTTTAAAATGTGTAATATACGGTATCATGGTATATATGAACAAAAAGTAACGGGAGAGCAAAATTTACTCTGGGCTCAGTGGGCAGACAACTGAATGCACTTTTTAAAATATTAATTTTTTGTCTGTAATACCTCGTTCTCACTATCGTGCGAACTATAACGAGCCCTACGATTAGCCTTTCATAACCATGGTAACTGGTCGCGTTTTTTTTTAATCATTCAAAATTTGTCTACGATCAATACCCGGAGGGAGAGGGGGGTACTTTCAAATGACGAAAGGATATCACGCGTGGACATGGGGTTTCGAAAAGAACAATCTTATTCCATGTTCTGAAAATACACACCTTAACAAGTATTGGCGTGTGAAACCCTACCCTTAACAAATATTTGAAACATACTTGTTCGGTACCTTGACTTACTTTGACCCCCGAAACAAGTACAGCGACAGCTCCAGCATTAGCAGCTAGCAATCCTGTTTTCCCCCAGTATGAGTATATGCACATTTGAGTTACAATTACATTAGAGAAGAAAACAAACAAACAACTTATGAGTAAGTTTCCCAGGACCGCACCATCCCCCACAGGACACTAAACATGTAGTGTTGGTGTAAAAATTACATCCTCTTTGGTCACGCACGGTATCCACTCGTCAATGGAAATGCCCCCCCCCCCCCCGGGGGCGATTGCCTCGATAGACCTGGGGGCCATCTTACAAAGAGTTGCGATTGATCCATAGAGATATATACTAATAACGCGTAATTAGTATACATCTCTATGGATTGATCCAATCAATCGCAACTATGGAAAGCCAGCAAAGTCAACATAATTATAAAATGCATGTTTGTTCAATTTTTTTTTAGATAATATGAAATTTGTAAAATGTCCCTTGTATACAAAGGAGAACACACCAAATTGTCAAGAAATCAATGAATTTATGGGTATACATTCATAATATGAATGTATACCCATAAATTCATTGATTTCTTGACAATTTGGTGTGTTCTCCTTTGTGTACAAGGGACATTTTACAAATTTCATGTGTAAAAAAATTATGATACTGATGGATTTCCATAGAATTACGATTGATTGGATCAATTGTAACTCTTTGCTTATACTTTCTGATACGATCACTACTATTACTCCACGATTAAGACCACCGTTTTTTCAATCGTGACAGTGGAAACTGGGTTTAACAAATGCATAACACGTTGTTATAAGAATCAATATCAATTTTGTCTAATCATCAGGAAGTGGTAGTTATGCTTTGTGATATACATCATGATCTTCCCCATTAGCTCTAATTAAAGAAACAATTTGAATGAAAGTTTATAAAAGAAAAAGTAATTATTCTGAAGTCACTAGCGTACCTACGGGGGGGGGGGGGCAGGGGGGGCACTCTGCCCCCCCCCCTGACGAGCCACAACCCATACAAAAGTCATATACCTGCCCCCCCTGACGAGCCACAACCCATACAAAACTCATATACCTGCCCCCCCTGACGAGCTTAAAATACCTTTTTTGCCCCCCCCCCCCCCTGACGAGCTTGAAGACCTTTATTGCCCCCCCCCCCCCTGATGAGCTTGAAGACCTTTTTTTTTTTTTTTTTTTTTTTTTTTGCTTGTCAATTTTTTTTTTGGTACGAAAACCTTCATTTTTTTTATTGAAGACCTTTTTTTTTTTTTTTTTTTTTTTGCTTGTCAAATTTTTTGGCGGCTGATTTTGCCCCCCCCCCTGTGAAAAATCCTAGGTACAGACAGTTACTTTTGTAAGCATGCATGCGCTTATTATTTGTTACATACCGTGTTATTTCTAACGAGCATAGGTAAATGGCTATGTAAGGGTTGATTAAATTCAGGCCTACATGACGGGGGGTTACTGAAATTTGATTTTTTTTTTTTTTTTTTTTGCATTTTTGGGAGGACGAAGCAAAAACAAAAATTACTTTAGTAATATTGTTATTACTCATACCAATAAAAAAGGAAGCGGCCTTAGGGCCTACAGTCAATTGACAGTCAAGATGATCTTTTCGAAAGAAAAAAAATCTTACAAACCTCTCCTTTACTTAAAATTAAAATGTTATATCCTAATGACCAGGCAACTTGACCGAAATTTTGTTTATTGCGATTATTTTTCTTTCTTATTAATTGCCAAGTCTTCCTATTTCATTCTTCTTGACCCGCTCCAATATAATATGGGTCTATACCCCAGCCCCCCCCCCCCCCCTCCCGATCCGCCTAAAATATAGGCCTATCATTTAGGGGGGGGAATAAACTTAGTTAGTTGTTCAAATGCTTTCGTTTGAGGAAAACCCTAAACTGGGAGAAAAACATTTTGTGATAGAATTGTCTTATGTTATCTTAAAAATATCTTATTTTGTCTTATTCTATCTTATCTTATACCATTTATACAGTGGGTATAAAAAAATTACACTTAGAAATAATCCTGTAAAATTACATATTTGTAATATCCTGAAGCTTTTTCCAAATTAAACATTCACATATCTCTTTAAGCAAATGACGACATAACTGTTGAAAATCTTTCCGCTTGAGTGAGCACCACTATACCTTTTAAAAGTTCATGAAAAATGTTTTGCGCAGAACTTGGAAATATTTATAGACGTTAATCATGAAGAACACATGGACTTTACCTAGAGGAAGATTTATTTAGAGTTATCTTCACTTTTAACTTGTTTTCTTGCCCTAAGTACTTCAGCATAGCGCGCCGTTGAAGAAACAAGTATCAAAAGGTAAAAGCGGTTATATTCTTTTTTTTTTTAACAGTAACAATTCATTGATTCTAATCAATATATATGGTTTCAGAGATAATCACTCAACGGATCTTGCAATTTAACAATTATTTGACATCATTTCTGATTCTTTATCTAAACGGGAACACACTGGTCGGGTTTTTATGGATTTATCGAAAGCATTCGATACAATGGATCATCACATTTTACTTTGTAAATTAATGAATTAGGGGGGTGGTTCTCGCTTGGTTCAAAGATTACTTTAGCAATCGACGCCATTATGTTTGTTTCAAATCTAAATCATCTTTATAATATTTGCACGTTGAAATGTGGAGTACCACAAGGATTTATTTTATGTTCCTCACTATGACATTGTGAAGGCATCTGGAGAATTAACGTTTGTTTTATTTGCAGATGATACAAATGTCTTCTATTCGCATAAAGATTTAGATATACTTGTTCCAACACTTAATTTAGAATTGAAAAAATTATCGACGTGGTTTAGAGCTAACAAACTCTCCCTAAATAAAAGCAAAACGAATTTTATGGTGACTTTAAACACATTCAAACTGAGCACACTTTTCTTTACAACATCTTTATTGACGATATACCCATCACTGAAAAACCAGAAACCAAATTTCTAGATCTTTTGATTGATTCAAATTTAACTTGGGACAGTCACATTCGTAATGTATGTTATCATCCAGAGGGATATGGATCTTATAGATATTGAAATATAATATCTAAAAAAAATCATTGTTTATGCTTTATAATTCGTTCATCTTATCCCACTTTTACTGCAATATAGTACGGGCATGACGGGGGTATTAGAAACGATATTCCGTCTTTAAAAAAGCACTCCGCATCTGAATGCATTCCGTTTTTTGCACACACTGATCCAGTATTTCACAATAAAGACAATGAAAATTGAGGTTCATGTATTGACACATACCAAAACAGCCACATTTATGTATACATTTTCAAGTAATACTATTCCTATTCAATTTCGCAATCTTTTCGTCTACAACAAAGATATTTATACTTATCCAACGCGCCATTCAACGGATATCCACCTAACCAACCCCAGAATGTTGCTCACTCATAGACAATACGCCACCATGGTCCAGATATTTGGAATGTCTTGCCAAATAATATTAAACAGTCTGTCATTTCTGTATACAAAAATGTAAAACCTGCACTTGCACTCACTTGCACGTACTGTTTTTTGCCCTAATTACTTTATTTTATCTCTCCCCATCAAGATCCTAAATTTCAATACTTTCTATTTCAAGTTCGTGACATTATCAATATACAAATATTTTTCATTCCGATTCCCATGTCCACCTCCCTCCTAGCTTCTGTTGTTTCAAGCAGTTTCCTGCATGCTTATTATTATGGCCCCTACTATTTTACCCAACTTACTATTTTACATGATTTATTTATAATTTAGTTTTTAGTCTTACACAGTATATTTATCTTTTCGATTATCACATACACAAAAAATGTATTCATTCATATTATTGTCATGAATTTGTTATTGATTTATGAATAAGATGCAGAAATTTCTGCCCCAAAACGAAAAATGAAATGCAAACCCACTTTAAACTATAAAAACTTAGTGAAATATTATAATAAACGGCCGGAGATGTCTGAAATAAACTTTGATTTGCTTATATTCAGTTAAAGTCCTCAGTTCCAGCTGGCACAAAAAGTTAAAGGCAGGGTTAAAGGTTGTGCTTACCTAGGCTAGGGTTAAAATGTTAATTTGGGTGGCGAAGTTGTTACAAAATGTTTATTGTATCTGTTTTATTTCAATTGGCTAAAAATACAGAAGCACTGTCGCGTTATACTCTGACAAAAGTGTTGCTGCCCTCTACGTTCGTTGCAGCAGACTAAAAATGTAAATACACTCCAGCTAGTGCAGAAAAATTTACCGTATGGAACGGTCTTGTGTTAATTGAATATATTCTACTAGTAGACCTAGACAACAATATAGAATTATGAGCCCTTCCGGAAAGTGGAGAGGCTGGCTTGCTGTGACGGGTGGAGTTTTGGTCCATTTGACGCTTGGAACGATTTACAGCTATGGTGAGTTGGTTTTTTTTTTAATGAGCAGACTTTGTCTTCAGTCCCAGTCGTTCGCTTTTTTGTTGTCTCAAACTCAAAGTTTAAAATAACAAAGTCCAAAGCAACGCAACGCGCTCTCTGCTCTGGGGCCTTTTTCATGACGAGATGAGCGATACGTAAGAACTTCCTAGGCTAGGACCATTCTTCCGAGATAGGAAGATTGGCGACAAATCGGCACTTTCCGTTTCACAAATTGTCTTCCAAGACCAAGTCTGCGACATCGTTTGATATCGACTATCGGAAAAATATTTATAACTAAGTCTTTATCACTTGGCTGAACCTTTTCAGAATGACGACTTTTCATAGGTCCTAAATTAAAATCAGGAAAGACTTCCTTATGTCCCCTCCACTAATTTTAAAAAATACTTCTCCAAAACCCGGCCCCTTTCGTTCTCTTTTTCTTCTTTTTTTTCTCCTTCTGGTTGGAACTTGGAGTTGGATTCGAACCTCTCGTTGCACTTGCAGAACGATGAATCTCCAGTCTCTCGCCTTACTCACTGAGCTAGCAGGAATTGTTGAAAGCCAAATGTTAAAATGTGTTAAAAGGTTTCATAACGGTTATCTTCTTCTTTCCTTGGTTGGCAACCAGTCAGGATTGACTATTTTTGCCACAGCTTTTGTTCATTTTCAACAGCTTGTTATTCTTGTTATTTTTCTTTTCTTTTCTTCTGTTTTCTTTTCTTTTCTTGTTATTTTTCTTTTCTTCTGTTTTCTTTTCTTTTCTTGTTATTTTTCTTTCTCTTTTCCTTTTTTCCTCTTATTTTATTTATTTATTTTTTTCTCTTTTTTCCTAGTCTTTTTCTTTTCTTTTCTCTTTTTTCTTTTTATTTCTTTTTTTTTCGTTTCTTTTCTTTTGTTCTCTTTTTTTCTTTTCTTGTTTCATTTTTTCCTGCATTTTTTCTCTTTTCTTCTTCTTCTTTTCTTTTCTTCTAATATAGACATATTGTATTTTTGTCCTTTTAAAATAATAATTTTCCTTTTTTTCTTTTTTTGTATGCATTCTGTTTCTTGCAGCACGTTTTATTTTCTTCTGCTACAGTAAGCTGCAATAGAGAAAACAAAAGTAAACTGGATTTGTGGCCTGATAAAACTTCAGGTTTCGGGACACCGAAAACTAAAGTATGGGATGAAAGTGCAAAAAAAAAAAAAAAAAAAAAAAAAAACTTGAAAACAAAACAAACCAACAAATAAACAACAAAACTTCTCTCTTCATTCTTAACTCCTTTCTGTCCCCCCTGACAAATCACCCAATTAAAGAACTCGGATAATTAGCAAAGGGTAAGGAAGGGAAAAAAGAATAAGGAAAAAAAAGAGAGAAAAACAGGATCCACGACGATCGCTGAGCTCCGCGTTACGGGCTATCTGTTGTCGATGTAGTGAAATGACATATAATCAAAATGTATAGGACTTTAGGAAATTGGCAAAGCCGATCTCCTAATATTTATATAAAAGTTAGGTCCTACCTTAATTCTTGCTCGCCAGAAGATAGAATGGGGTCCAGCCGCTCAGATAAATTGCACAAATCCGTGAATAGAAATATATACACTTCACAATTTCAAATACAGTAGATAAAGGGACAGATGTCACAAAATGTCTCGCGAAGTAATGAGCTCATTAAATATGCAGAGAATATAGACTTCGAATGAGTGGAAGTGACGGTAAGGAATAAGATTGGAAAATGCAGAGAAATAATTAAGTATAAGTTGATCCTCCACAAGATTTGATTCAATCCTCACTAGCAGCTGGATGAGATGGTCAGCATGAGTGGACAGGACGAAGGCAGAGAGTAGAGTGATGATGTGGTAGAGAAAACAAGTTGTTTTTACCAACATCAGAAAAGATGAGACAAAGAAATAAGCGCCAAAAAGGGGCAAAACACAGTTGAGAAGAACAAAGAGGAGAGAAGCAGACTGTGAGAAAAGCAAACATGCAAGCATCTCTGTAGTGATGTTGTATACCTGCAAGTTCATTGCAATAAACAAGGAACAATGAAAGGATGTTTGCTCCAAGTCTAGGAACAAAAGAAAGGTTGTTTCTCAATATAAGAATGTGTTTGCCAAGTAGATTTGGACAGAAAATGAGTTGGCTTGCTCTGTGAATGTGCAGTATTGTAGTACATACACATGGCGTGAACAAGTGAGAATATATGAAATTGGAAATAAAAGAAAGAATTTATATACATATACAGAATGTTGAAATATAAATGAAAATATATACAAGGAAAGAATATATAGATGTAGATATAGATATAGTCAAGTCACTACAGGACCATAGGAAAGTGAGTAAAAATCAACCGATATTACGACTAGTCTACTCTCCACGAGTATTGGGCATTTATTTTTCTGACTAAATAAACCGATGCCATTGGGAATTACACACTCGAAATTTTGACGGAATAAAGCCATGGTATGTATCCAACTTTTCCTTCTTAAATCTCTTAGATATATGTTAGATAATTCTTGATAAACCTCCATATTTTTTTTTCAATAGCGGAGGGGACATATGGAAGTCTTGCCTAAAATCATATATTTCAATAAATGGAGATCAAATAATTTTGTATTTATTACTGATTGTAGAATTTATTTATGGAGCTTACTTTATGTAGGTATGTGACCACCCATGGGTGCCTAGCCAACTTGTTCACTGTAACCACCTTGCCTGTGGGGAATCTACATGTTGATTAGTACATGTATGGTATATCCTATGCCAATGCAGTACACAGCACACACTTAAAAAAAATCATTACAATATCAATTTTGTGACCAAAAATACTGATTTCCATACGGTTGCAATTTATTTTTTTATTAGTAACCTGGGAATCATGTTTGTATTCACCAGAGCGCTCAATTACTTAAATTTTGAGCATATTTTTGTGTACGCCCTCTATTGGTGGAAAATAAAATTGCAAAATAAAAGTTCATTTTTCAATCTCTGTTTTTAATGATTGAAAGAATTTAAGGTACTTACATATAAGAGCCAAGTTATATGATGAACAGCTGCAATGGAAACTGACAGTGTAAAAAACCCAAGCATTTGTCCCCGAGAACCAGAGAAAATCAGCCAAACATTGCCAACCTTATTTCACCACATAGGGAATAGTAACAGAGAGCAAGGTTATATCATAACCTTGTTCATTGAATGTGTGGGCCTATCCCTAACTTGGGCTGGCTCTTAATAACTTAAATCAAAATCTTATTTTTTTCTAAATTAGAAATAGATTGAAAACTTACAATTTTCTTGCAATTTTACTTTCCATCAATTGTACACAAAAATATGCTCAAAATTCAAGCTTTTGAGCGCTCTGGTGAATACAAAAAAAAAGATCCCCAAGTTACTAATGAAAAATAAATCGCAACAATATGGAAATTAGTATTTTTGGTTATTACAAAAGTGGTATTTTAATGATTTTTTTAAATAAGTGTTATACTGCATAGATCTACATGTAGATTCCCCAAAGGCAGGGTGGTTGCAGCTGCAGTGAACAAGTAGGCATTGAGATGTTTACAAACTCCTCCGAAAAGACAAATTTCAGCTACATGCATCTAATTTGAATTTAGCCTATAGATTCTTCCATCTTGCGAATAAAATTATGTTGTTGTTTTTTTTCCTTCCCAGGAAACATGGCACCTTATATGACATCATACATTAGGAAGTACAGTTATCCTTCAACTCTATCTTATCAGGTAAAAAGTTGGAGGGGGGGGGGGGGGTGTTTCACAAATATTTGATAACAATATAGGCATTTATGTAGCACCATCTATCTAGAAATAATCTATTCCAAGGCACATTGTGATATTGCCCCGGCTTTTAATAGCTCAAGCTGCCTTTCAGAGCTCAGTGCATTCAAGGAATTATTACATTAAAATGGCAAGAAAATTGCATGTTTTTCTTCATTTTGCACAGCTTTGCTCACTGTGAAGTATCGTGTGCCATTTATGATTATCACATGAACGTGATTTGACATGTACAAACTTAAATCTCAGGCTTGTAGTATGTCCATGTGTTTATTTATGTTCATCCTTAATTTCTCAGGGGCAGCTAACACATTAAACTTTTTCCTCTATACCTGTCCCAATCCACAATAAATTTAGATACAGTAATGTTTCATTCGTGTGTATGTGTTATATTAGTGCTAAGTAATCATGCTTATTTGAATGTTCATGTATTAGTCCTATAATATATTTTCTTAATATGAATGAAATAAATTAATTGAATAGACATGTGCTGTGAGGTGCTGTGGCTCAGTGGATAAGTCTCCGGACATTGAACCACAAGGTTCGGGGTTCAAAGCCCACCGCAGCATTCGCGTCCTTTGGCAAGGTATTTATCGACATTTGCCACTCTCCACCCAGGTGTAGTAAATGGGTACCTGGTAGGAAGGAATTCCTTGAATGCTCTGAGTGTCCGATCAGGATAGCCATGCTCAAGCCGGGGTAATAGTATGTAGCACTTAATAGAAACATTTGTATTAGCGCTATATTAATGTTGCATATTATTATTATTATGTTCTTAATTACAGGAATCCTCATTCGTCTTTGCCTTGATGCTGTTTGGCCAGGGCTCCTCCATGTTTATTGGGGGTTATATTGAAGCCAGACTAGGCCCTAGAATTACAACTCTGATCGGCTGCTTGCTGGTCAGGTGAGTGCGAGTTGACCAATCAGCCATGGTCTATGAAAAGATGTCAAGATTCTAAGTGGTGCATATAAAAAAGTACTCAATAAAAAGAAATCTTTTCATTGGGATTGGGGAAAAGGATTCGGTACATGTACATTCATAATCTGTACCAAATTTTTGTTCTATATTTTACTATTGACAGTGCTTATTTGTCGAGATTCATTTTAAATTTGGATTTTGCATTTAGGTTTATGCTCCTCATGAAGCATTCTGCCTTTATTAAAACAACCTAAAAGATGTTTCAATTACATGTACCATGGATCGTCTAAAGCATTATTTTGTTCTTGAAATGAATCATTTCAAGATGTGCCTTTGAGGACTATTTCCAAATATATTGTTTAATTTGGAGATTCAACTTGAACTTTATATGTTAATGTTACATAATTATTCACATCTTTTTATTTTGTTTATATCCCCTAGCAATTAAATAAAACTGTTAGTGAATGTTTATTTGCTAATAATACTTATTTGCAAGTTATGCCTACTTGCAATTTCATTTACATCTTGTGCTCCATGAGACATAGGTTTGGGTAATTGGCAGCTAATTCCATGAAATGCTTGTGCATTAAGATTGCGGCTGGGAAGCCAAGGCAATAGTATTTAGCACTTAAATAAGTTTTGACAATGTGTACAGTGGATATGAATACCTGATGAATTTCATATGGGTGAAATCAAAGTAACTACCTGCTAGGTGTATGTATTCTTGGTATCTTTCAAATTTCCAACAGGGCAGACATTGTCTCATTCACCTTCCCCTCCTTTTCCCTTGCAGCATGGGTATGATGTTGTCTGCCCTGTCCATCCGAGTATCTTTCTTTTTGCTTCTCCTAACCTACGGCCTCATCTTTGGTCTTGGAGTAGGCATAGCCTATGTGCCTCCACTTGTCTGTGCAATGAAGGTAAGAAAAAGGGTGAGGGGCCCGTTTCAGAAAGAGTTGCAATCAAACCCAACTCTTAAAGTCAAACGCAACTTGCTTTCGAACCAATCAGAAGCATGCATTTGAGACTTGCAATAGAGTTATTTGTTATTTTTACCTGTGTTTAAACACAACTCTTTCTGCAACATGCCCCAGGGGAGTGTTTCATGGAGAGCTTTGACAGTGATTTTGAATGACAGTTGTTACAAGCTACTGGAATTCCTTGCATCTGATTGGACAAAAGCAAATTTGTTGGTGGAAATCACTGACAAAACTCTTCATGAAATGCCCCCTAAGGGTGTGTCTTATGAACCAATGACTTTCAACAAATCATTTTTGTATTTTTGTTTAAATTCATTTCTTTTTTACTATTTCTTCATATTTTGTCTGTGATGGAATATGAAGATTAAGGCTGTTTATATATTTGTTATGCTGTTTAATATGCATAGGACCCCAATTGTCTAATGATACCAGTACATGTACATTATTGAAAGGGCACCCTAAATAAATGATTGTTAAAAAAAAATGATAATAAATTTATGTACACTGTAGTCTGCATCAACTTTCACACACTTACACCTGTGCATTATTTTCTCTATATCTTTGAGGAGAGACCTGTGTAAATCTTCAATTGTTTTGCTTATTTATTACTGAGTAAAAAAATAACTCATTCCAACAGAATCATCTTATCTAATCGTATACACAAATACATGTATTAAGTAGTCAGTTTCGTTGGATTCTTTTAAGATTAGTGATTTCAAAAAATAGGATTTATTTTCCATTAAATTTTTTTCTTCCTGTAGTGGCTGCCAGAGAAGAAGGGGCTTGTGAACGGTCTTGTGGTTGCTGGTTTTGGGGGTGGGGCATTCATCTTCAACCAGATCCAGACGGGGTACCTCAACCCCCACAATCTGGACCCGAATGTGACAGATTCGCAAGACCACACAGCCAAGTAAGTCTGAGCATGAGAACTTTCACGTAGTTTCTTCCATATTTTTGATTATGTAGCAATAACATTAATTGTAAGCCTAAGCATGAGCCTTACATGTATTTTATATTAATTATGATAATACATGAAGCTGTACGAATACAGAGCTTTTCTGTCAGAAGATACAAATGCAGTTATTATTATGCCAGCTTTTGCTCAAGCTACCACTTCATCGGTCGTGCTTGGTCGTGCTTGGTGCTTTCACAGAAGTACAGGTATTCGTACTGGTTATCTATTCACCTCACCTGGGTCAAATGCAACAGAATGCAAATTAATTTCTTGCTGAAGGAAAACATGCCATGGTTGGCCTGATGTTCGAAAGACAGGAGTTAAAAAACCAATAGACCACAAATGCCCGAAAGATTAATTGAGTAAAATTATATTTACATGTATAATAACAATAGGCATATTGCACCCTCTATCTAGAAATAATATTTTGACGAGCACACAATTATCAAATTAGTAGGAAGCATCAAAAATGGATTTGAAGATAGACAGGACATTGCTGAGATGAAAATCTATCTTTGCATGCTCAGCAATATACATCTTTTCTCTCTTTACCACATGGTCCTTTGATTTTTTATCGGGTGTATATAGATGACAAGTGGGACAGGTAACAACTTTGAACTTGGTCCAAGTCCATGGATGCACGATGATGATCTAATTAGTTTTGCTTTTTCCTGTCCAGATATTACGATCAAGACTCCATATTGGATAAAGTCCCTATGTCTTATGTTCTTCAAGGAGGAATCTACTTGGCCATTCAGATTGTGGGTGTTATTTTGTTGAAAGATCCACCAGAAAATGGGGTATGTCAGAGTTTAGTTTGCAGGATACTGACATTACTTAGAAAAATGGCATGATTTGAGCAGGGCAATAGTTTTTAATATTGCCCTGCTAAAATATTATTAAACAAATAGTGACTGCTTCTTTTTTTAGGCAATAGTATAATCTATTTTCTTTGGTAATCTTGAGACTATGGGCCTACTATTTCTATTTGGGCATATTTTTAATTCTTTTAAGCTTTATAGTTTTTTAATTAGTTTTTGTTTCTGTTTTAAAAAAGAAGCTTTATGTTAAGCCATGTTTTACTTCAAGGACTTAAGGATCTAATATTTTATCCAAATAACTCTGCGTTTGAAGCATGTTTTGTTTGTGTTTTGTTTGGATTATAAATTTTTATATATGCAAATATAATACTCTTTTTTTTTTTTGTCAATGTGAGTATTATTTTGCAATTTTGCATGATGAAATTAATAAAACAAAACAAAGAAATGCCTTGGTGACCCACAGGTCAACAACTCTCTGTACAACGACGAGAGTGGTCTCTTGGACGCCCAGACCCAGGCCAAGAAGACAACCCACATGGATGCCTCTGATCCCGATGGTCCCACAGAGGAAGGGGACGAAGATGGCCACTCCAAACGACTCCCTTTTGGTATTCCTTTCCCCCTGGAGAATGGCGGGGACTCCAAGGCCTCTGGGCTTGACCTCCCTCCCAAGGTGATGGTTCGGACTACCGCCTTCTGGTTGCTATGGGCAACCTTCCTTGTCAACGGTCAAGGCATCATGTTCATTTCAAGTCTGTACAAGGTATGAACAGTAGTTTGTTTTGAATGGAAAATACTTCAGTATGTTTTTTTGAAGGGTAAGGGGTTCGTAGTACATGTAATTATTGGGAATGGAAATACATAAAGATATTCTTCTTTATCCCTGATGACCATTTCCTTGCTCTGTTGGAATACAGTACCACAACACCAACAACATTAGAAGAAATAGTTACTGTAGTGTTGTTCTGAAATTGAAATTTGTCATCAGGTAAATAGTATTACTATATCACTGATAGGTATGAGGTAGTAGTAGACTATTGACCTCAACATAAAACTATTCTTCATCCAGGCATACGGTCAGATGTTTATCCCAGATGACCATTTCCTTGCTCTGGTGGGATCCTTTGCAGCCATCTTTAATGCTGGAGGGAGGCTGTTCTGGGGCTGTTTGGCAGACAGGTATTCCTACAAGGTAAGGCACCACCACACACCTTTAAACTACTGGTATGCGATCCAAATTTGGGAGAAACTTTATTTTGGATACCTTCCCATATCATAAACACATAAAATGATCTCTTTTGAGGTTCAGAATAACTTAGAATAATGACATAATATAGCTTTTCTCCATGCTTTTAGTTCGGAGTAATATCCAGATTAGCTAAGAATCGTAGCCACTTATAATCGTAATCATTACGGTTATATTTCAATTTTGCCTTTATATCTCAAATGAGGGATGGAATAACTATTAATTTACAATGAGGTGTTCAAGTAATGATTCGGCAATTAGGACAGTAGTATATCCCATGGTTTAATTGAGGGTAGAAAATGCACGGGGGCTGGGAGCGATTTAGCCCCTGAAATGCTCAAAAGACCACTGGGAACTGAAAAGGGAGCACTAGAAATCCCCATTCATTGCAACCTTAGATCTTATCCAAAGTTGTAGATTTAGGTGGTAATGAGGAAAAGTAGCCCTAGAAAATCTAAAACAAAATTTTTGCCTGGCTTGATTTCAGATGTTTATAAAGTTTATTGATGGAGCATTGTGGCCCAGTGGATTAGTCTCTGGACTTTGAAACAGAGGGTCGTGGGTTCAAATCCCAGCCATGGCGTAGTTTCCTTCAGCATAAAATTTATCCACATTGTGCTGCACTCAACCCAGGTGAGGTGAACGGGTACCTGGCAGGAATTTATTCCTTGAAATGCCACAGCGCTGTAAAAGGCTACGGGGCTAAAGCCTGGGTAATAATATCCAAGTCCTTTGGAAGCGCATAGAGACGTTATTTATAATGTGTTATGCGCTATACAAGAACTGACTATTATTATTATTCTCAATTGGGTCTAGATATCAATGCTACCAAGTATATGCCTGAAATACATGGAGCTAGACCTCGTTCTCATTACAATCCTAAAAATGAGTTCAGTGGAAAACAATTCAGGAAAGTGGTTTTCAAAACCATCTCACATAAAGTGGTCTTGTTGCTATGGGAACATTCTCTGTGGGGTGACATGTTTCTACACACAGTGTGTGGAGTAGCGCGGCAAACGTGTGAAGATCACTTTCTAAAGAACGCTTGTGTCCTCACCCACACTTAAAGTAGTTTTAAAAATAATTAGGCAGAAGCGGTCACATCGCAAAGTGGTTTTCCAAACTGGTTTGGAAGATCACTTCCAAGACAGCGATTTAAACATTAAACTAGTTTCCACTGAAGTGGTTTCCACTAAACTAGTATTAGGACTGTAGTGAGAACAGGGACTTAGAGGCAAAGTTGACAACTTTATTCTTACTGTGTCCTGAGTCACTTGTTTGTAAAATCTCAAGTGATGTTGGAATAACTCTTTTTCCTGTTATCCATAGTTGGCGATGGTCTTACTGACTGGATCAAACGCTATCTTCATCCTCACTCTCATTGCTGCACAGTACGGGGGCAAGGCCACGTTCTTTATCTGGATCTGCGGGATCTTTTTCACCTTCTCTGGAAACTTTGTCCTCTTTCCGACTGCCACTGCAAGGTAATGTCACATCAGGGGGTACTTCATCAACATTTTCATCCGACAAGTTGTCAGATCTGACAACTTTCCTTGAGAATGATTGGCTGAGAACCACTCACTGTTACCATGGTAACTGTCCGATAAAACAATCCTTTCATGAAACGCTCCCAGGTCAGAGGTCAAAGTCCATAAATATGATTCAGAACAATTGCTAAATACCCACTTGTTAAAAGCATCAAAGTTACAAGTTTTTACTTTGGTTTCACCCTTCCCCACCAAAAGTCATTCAAGTACAGTCTTGATTCCTTGTTGGATATTATTTTACCTCCGTAGGGCGTTTGGATCCAAGTACGTAGGACCCAACTATGGGATCGTGTTTACATCAGTGGCTCTCTCATCGGCGATAGGAGCTATGCTAGCTACGACCCTTCATGATCATCTGGCTTGGTTTGGAATGTTCATGATCATGGCGGGATTCTCCATCATCGGTGAGTCACTATTTGAATACATGTGTGCAGACTTCACCCGTACGTATAATGACATCATATCTTTTGTGTTAAATCCTGAGAGATCGATCGACCAAACACCATGGATTAATCACAGTGTTTCTCTTTCAATTCTCGCTACCCCAAATAGCGATTTCGCCGAGATCCGGGAAAATCCCTGTAACGTGCATTGCATTATGGGATAGCTTTTTCGGTATTACAACTTACTGTTCGGAAGTCCAACGCACTGTTTTGCCATTTAGATCAACAGTGCCGTCATGCACAACAACACAACGTAGCTTTCGCTCGGAAAGTTCGTGATCACAACCCTCTCTTTCACTAACAGTTTTACAGCCTTTTCTGCTAAAGTCACTAATTCTGCCTGACGCTTTCCATTGCACGGTATTCATCTGTCAGTTAAGATTTTTTTAAGTTCCGAAACTGATTTTTATCCATTTTGTGGTCGACGAAAAATTGAACGAAATGAATGCTGAATATATTTAGTGTCTAGTTGAATACGATCGTGATGTCAGGTCGGTCGCTAAATGCAAAATTTTAAGATATTCATTATTTGTTTGATTTTTTTATAACCAAATTAAAACATGAATAACAATTATTCTCACGTGAAATATATTTTTTATTTTTATTTATAATTCAAATGGAATCAAAACTGACCAAATGTAATAAAAAGTATTATACTCTGTACATATTACGCTGATTGGTATCGATTTCAGCGTGGTGGAAAACTCAGTATCGCGAACCTCGCGCGAGCATGACTCTAAACCGGAAGTGGTGATGACGACCCGACGGAGTGAAAATTATCTCGTCTCGCGCATTATGAGATTTTTGTTCCTATTTGGGGTAGCGAGAATTGGTTACAAACCCCATTTAATCACTACAGTATCCCCTGGGCCCCATCACACAAAGGTTAGCGATTAATCGCTAAATGAAATGGCCTATTGAAATCATTGTTGCCTGCTCATTTTGCTCAGAAGTTTGGCCAAGAACCAGTCAGAATTGCTCTTTCAAATTAGCGATTAATCGCTAACCTTTGTGTTCCGGGGCGCAGGTCTTACTAAGTTTTAATCTCTATGAGTGTGTGAAACTGGCTTTTCAATTAATGGTAAAATTCTTTATAATATTTCATTATACATTATATAATGTATATGTGGAGCGTTGTGGCCCAGTGGATTAGTCTTCGGACTTTGAAACAGAGGGTCGTGGGTTCGAATCCCAGCCATGGCGTAATTTCCTTCAGCAAGAAACTGATCCACAGTGTGCTGCACTCAACCCAGGTGAGGTAAATGGGTACCGGTAGGAAGTAATTCCTTAAAAAGCTGTGTGCGCTATGAACGCCTAGCTTAGCCGGGTAATATAGGAGCGCCTTGAGCACCTAACAAGGTGGATATGTGCGCAATATAAATACCCTATATTATTATTATTATTATATATGAGTATTATTATTAATTGTTATTTTTTATTAATTCATTTGTCCTTCATTTATTTTTTTCTTAATTACAGTAAGTCATTTATTCAGTTAGTTAGTAATCTATTGATAATCTGTCATGTTTGCCTGGCAGGGAAATGCAATGGTGTGGTCTAAAGCACTTGGTTTTTTTTCTCTCTCTCAATTTTTATATTTTCATACAGGCCTCGTCCTCACATTTTTCTTCCGCGTGAAGAACCAAGAAGGAAATCATATATGAGAAACCTTCAGTTTCCGCTGCACCATACTGCATATGTGGGTATTCGATCACCATGATAAGGCGATATATTGTCCCTCATAAATATTCACCTCGCCGTGTTGTGGTGAATATAATCATATCTTCAGCTTGGGTTAGCATTCAGACAGATCATTGTGGTTTTTCATACAGCTGTATGTAAGTTACTCATAATTTTAATCACACAATTGGTTAACACTGAGTGATTTGTGTTCACATCATATTTTTTCAACTCTCATTGATATCTGATCTGAGCCTTGTTATATCGCCCCAAATCCACTCTGTCGATTGCTCAACGTTCTTTTCAATAAATCAAAAGATACAATGTACAATCAAAATACAATTAATTGCAACTTTAAAGGAGAATGAAACTCTTGGAGCAAGTTAGCTATTGTGAAAGCAGACAAATCAAAGAATAAGATCAACAAAAGTTTGAGTAAAATAGGACTAGCAATAGAAGAGTTATGAGCATTTGAATGTCGAGATCACTAATGCTATGGAGATCCTCCTATTGGCAATGCGACCAAGATCTATGATGTCACAGATGAACAACTCTCCCCTTTTGGACACTGAAAATATACCCCAAAACATCTCTTTTTGCTCATTCTAATCATATGACAAACGATTCATCAATGATATAATGTTGTGAAACCTCTGTCCTATTTGTCCTCTCATAAAGAGAACACATCACCTTGTGATAGACTCTATAAAAGTGAGAATATAAGTGAAATAAGTACTAAAGTAATGAGGGAGTTGTACGTGTGTGACATCACATATCTTGGTCGCATTGCCAATGGGAGGAACTACATGCCATTAGTGATCTCAATATTCAAATGCTCATAACTTTCTTATTATTCATTCAATCTTACTCAAACTTTCAACAATATGTTTCTTTGATTTTTCTCTTTGATATGGATTCAGCTGGTTTCAAGGGTTTCATTCTCCTTTAAAGCTATGGTATAGAACCACGTACAAAAAGTTAGAATCAATTGTACATTGATTGTATCTCTTTATGTTACACCAGGGCCCCGTCTTACAAAGAGTTACGATTGATCCGATCAATCGTAACTCTATCCATCAATGTCATAATTTTTTCAACAAAAAATTTGCACAATGTCCTTTGTATTCGAAGAGAAGCGCAGGGCATTTTCAAGAAAACAATGAATGTCTGAATATACATGATAGTCGGAAAACATTTTGAACAAACATGCATAATAGATGTTGACGTTGCTGGCCGTCCATAGTTGTGATTGATCGGATCAATCGTAACTCTTTGTAAGATGGGGCCCAGGGAGACGGTTCTTTGAAAAGTCCTGTCTCCCAGGTTACTTCCCCCGCCCCCTCCCCATCCTCCCCCACTCCTCCAATCAACATTGTGTTAGGTTATGATACAGCATTTGGAAATTATTATTCAAACAGAGGTGGTAGTTCAAGTAAATATTTGTTATCAAAATATATTATTGATACTCTAACCCTTAATAAGAGGCAAAGTAAACCATATGATATTCATATATGATTCTCGAGATATAATTATTTTTATCAAAATATATTATTGATACTCTAACCCTTAATAAAAGACAAAGAAAAACCATATGATATTCATGTACATGTATGATTCTCGAGATATAATTATTTTTATCAAAATATATTATTGATACTCCAACCCTTATTAAAAGACAAAGAAAAACCATAAGATATTCATGTATGATTCTCGAGATATATATAATTTAACAAAATATATTATTGATACTCTAACCCTTAATAAAAGACAGAAAAACCATAATATATTCATGTATGATTGTCGAGATATATATATTTTTATCAAAATACATCATTGATACGTAACCTTAATATGAGACAAAGAAAATTCACAAAATATTCATGGATGATTCTCAAGATATATATATTTTGCACTTTCTAGGAGCTTGATTGTATATGTAAAACAGCCGCCTAATGAATTTAGAATGCCTTCTAAATATTGCCATTATGGAGTTTACAGACAGATATATATTAAATCTAGATATTTGTATATTTTGGTGAAATGCTAGACATTTATGTAATTCAGAATTTTATTGATATGCAATAGCTATTGATTGCTATTATCGATTGTGGTCTGTTTGTGCTTATGGGCTTGATTAGTGTATTTAATGCGGTGATGAGTGTCTCTTTGTGGGCTTTTATTTAGTGTAATAGTGCTGTCTTTCTGTTTTGGGCTTTTGAAATTCCGCTGCTGATTGTACACAGTGCAATATCTATGTCTGCCTCTGAATGTACAAAATGTGCAATTGATTTGGATCTACTTCAAATTCAAAGAGAGATAACATTATCTTTCAAATACAGTAGACTCGCTAAAACTAGCACCTCATTACAATATCTTTGTTTAATGACAAGAAATATGTATTTTACAGGACGTATTCATTGCTATACTTGTGTGCAATTTATAGAGTTTATTATTAACATGTACTTTTCTTGGTATTCAGTGTATTTTCTTCATGTACCAGTATATCGTACTTTATGGTCTACACACCATATGCCCCATACAGATGAAAGCACAATTACCATATATTGTGTGGGTTATCTTTTCCGAAAACTACATGTATATATTTCATTGAAATTAGATTATGCAAATTATAACCATCAACCATCCACAATATATGCACAAATATTTCATGTGGTTATTTTGTTTATGAATGTAATCTGTAAAATTGTGTATTCCATGCCTTATTTTTTTCTTAGTGGGATCATATAGGCCTACATGTATTCCATATTTCTCCATTCCAATCCTGTATGATTTCAGTGTTCAGTCACAAATGATATTATCATGGAGTTAAAAAGGATGGAGGGACAACGAACTGCAAATTAATTCATATAGTAGCTTTCAATTTCTAAAGAAGTACAAAGAATACATGCGTCCACTTTAGCCTTTGGTGGCAACCTGTGATGCCGGCAGTTTCATTGGAAAATCAAAAAGTGGTTTGTGTTGAAAAAAAAATTATTGGGAATACATGTGTTTCCAACTGTTTTTTATGATAAAACATGGATATTAAACACATGACAAAATATGTCTCAAAGCCTCATTGTGTCCCCTGAAATGGGGCAAGATATTTTAGGATAGCATTTTCAAAATGTGAAACCCCCTCAGAATTTGCCAATTTTCAAAAGAAAATTTGATGAATTTCCACACACTTTTACATGTACATCACAAAAAATTGTAAGATTAGAACTCTATGGCCCGTATTCTGAACTCAGATTCAAATTAAACCCTGCATGGTTTAAAGTTGTGGTTTAACTGTGGAGAGCCAATTGGGGCACAAATCCCTAACAGTACACATCTCAACTCATTTGACATTCAAATTGTTCATATCTGTTTGTGAATGATGACTGAAGTTTTTTCTTTATTATGAGAGCAACAGAAAACAAAATAGTAAACATAAGAGATATACAATATAAACAGAAGTTTTGAATTTTTGGCTTCCCATAATTTTAGCACAGAGTTAGACCGTGGTCTAAGTTAAACCTGACTTCAGAATACGGGCCTATGACTGTGTCAGAGCCAGCCACAGTACATAGTGAATGTAGTCTCACTACTTCAGACTCTGCATTATGCACTATGTGATTAAATGCAAAAAACAAAGGGTCTGTGCCTGCAGACTAGCACTAGGAGCTGTGTTACAAAGAGTTGAGTTTAATATAGTCATGCTTACATACATGTAGTAAATATCAGTGCGGGCACTCTTAACATTTAACCTTATTGATAACTATACAGTAGTGCACATCCTCTGAGCATGATAACAATCTGATCAATGTGATGATGTGTTATATATCGCTCGCAACTGAGAAGTTAATCACAATTTTAGTCACACATCTTTGTGAAACAGATCTGCTTTTAATACTAACCAAAGTGACTAAAAACATAACTGTACATGCTCTATTTAATGGTGCTTCACTGATACTTTTTTTTCTCAGAGAAATTATTTGTAATTTCTATTCTTTTTAAAAAATATTTATTCCTTTTTCTATATCATTTCTTGGGGATTAGAATTTGTTAAATGTGTTTAATGGTGCATCACTATCATTTTTTATAGGGAGATGATTTCAATTTTTTTTTAAAACAGATTTTGTTCTATTTTACAAACAGATTTGAATTCATGTTCTTTTTTACTTAAAATGTAAGCCCTCTTTTCATGGGTATAATACGTTACTGTTATTTGATTTCTTGACTGTTTCAATTTCTTTTCTTTAAGAACACAGGTATTTTTCTATCACACTTATTGATAACTTTTTATCAACATTCCTGGGGGTTGGAATGTTCCGAAAGATTTTACATGTTGGAACATTATTTGCACAGAGAAATTATTTTAGTTCATTACCGTATATTTGCAAGAGCCTGTTTGAAGATTTTGTGAAGGTTCCGTATTGTGAATTTATCTCATACCTGGTACCAATTTCCCATTCCATTCTTATAAATATGTTTTAACCAATGCATTATTTTTCATGGGCTGATTATGTGTGAAATATTATATTTTTTATGTTACCCCTATCATTGTAATTATTTGTAAAAAATATTTTCTAAATAAAAACCCTTCATACTTTACAAATTTACGTGACTGCATATCCAGGGACTCAGTTTTAAAGGGAGTGAGAGCGATCGTTCGCTACTGCTCGCCTTAATCCATTTCAGGTAGAGCGATTTATCACTTGCCTCAGCGAAATAGATTTCTTTGTGACATGAAATGATAAATGCAGAAATGCAGAAAAACTAGAAATCAAGCAACATCATCATACACATTTGTATTGTTTGTACAACCATGTATAATCTGTATTCTGACATCACTTAACCTGAATGTAGCGTGTCAGTCAATGATCCCTTACCACTCCCCTTAAAACTTTTAGGGAGCTTTTTATTGCTCCCCTCATGATTATAAAACTTGAGTCCCTGCATATCCTATTATTCATAAAGATTTTTTCCTATTATTCATGATTCTATGCTTCACTTTTTTTTTTTCATTCCTGCCAGAGGCCTTAAATTTCTCCAGTGAATATCAGATTTTATGTTAAATATTTTATACTTATCTTTTATGATATACCATTTCTTGTTGGACAATTACTTCAAACTTTAGGAATGAATGATATTATTATTAAGAATCACCAAAACTTGATACAAAGATTATGTATGAGTTTTACTAGACAGCTGAATATGAATTTGTGCTATATTGAAATAATGCTCAAAAAGTCACAATTGGCTTTTACAATTTAGAAAATTTTTGTTGTCCTTTATTATCAAAATTTTAATGCATTTTTTGGACCAAATATTAAACATGTCTTGTTTTCCTATCCATGGGGCTAAAATTAGTCATATTTGCTTTTAGAATCTACTTATTAAAAGTATTTCTTTGCATGCAAGGAGCTGCTTAGATATATATCAGTATTGTATTTAGTGTGTCGTGTACATGTCAGTACAGTCATGTTAACCCTAAATCTCCCGGGGTATTTTGATTCTTGTCATTCCGGGGGGGGGGGGGGGGGGGGGCATTATGGCCCCCCTTAAGATCTCAGCTGCAACAAAAATTTGCATGATGGTAGAGAATGACGTAATCTACGCAGTTGCATTGGTAAATTTCACTGAATTCATATATTTTTATTGTATATGAATTAATTATGCTAATTTATTCATGAAATCATACTTTTTGCTCTGATTCACTAAATAAAGCTCCTAGAATGCTATTTTTTGGTGAAAATATTTTTTATAGCATTCCTAACAATTGTGAATGAAAAAAATTCTGGTACCAAGACCGATTTCTTATGTATTTTATTGTTTTTTTAATTTCTTATGTATTTCTTTGTTTTTTTACTTTTTGTTTTTTTATTGTTTTTTCGATGGAAATCGTTCCAGACAAAATTAATTAAGTTTAATCAGTTAAAGTAGAAATAATGATACATTTATGAATTTTGTCTAAATACACAATTTGCATTGGATTTGTACATGAATCACGTTTATGAGCAATTTTGGGTCTGACATGCACTTACATAATGTTGCGTAATGTCGTAACCGCGTCACAAATTTGGTCTCAAAATTTGCGCGAGACTTAAAAGTAAAAAGTCAGTGAGCGGCGAGGTCAAAAAATTTTGCGCAGCAGATATATCGCGAAAATTGTCGAGGGGGGGCCATTATGGCCCCCCCCCCCCCCGGAGAATTAGGGTTAAGCTTGGCTAATTCTGTCTTGTTGACTGTTGTTTCAAAATTGTGTGTCACAAACTTTCTGTTTGCTGCAATTTCATGTGATTGTTTGATGACACTATGTCATAATGTGAATTTATATTGTATATGACCTTTTTCCCGTATTCAGATGAGGCTAAAATGCTATAGTTTGGTTACAAAAATGTGTCTGCTTTATCAAGTGAGTTGACATTTGCTTTGTTATTCATTCATTTTCTTTATCAACTTATTTTCTATGCATGGGGTGATAGTTACTTTGTATGGTTCCACATATTGTACTGATTTGTAAGCACAAATATTTATGTTTATATATGAAATATATGTTCAGATTTGGTGGTTAGTTTTCTGTACAGAAATATTTGTACTTGGATGTTTAATTTTTCCTTAAATATTTGTTGATTTTTGTTCAGTTTGCTTTTTTGTAGAATATGTAACCAGCATCAACAAAGCTGCAATACATTTCTAAGTATTGCTACAAGTTTCTTGGTAGGATAAATCATAATTCTTTCCATCATGTTATAAATCAATTCAAAATCCTTTCCACGATCCACCATCTTACACATAGGATTAAAGGGATGGTCCGGGCTGAAAGTATGTATAGCTTAATAAATAGAGTAGAATTCACTGAGCAAAATGCCAAAAATTTCATCAAAATCGGATAACAAGTAACAAAGTTATTGAATTTTAAAGTTTAGCAATATTTTGTGAAAACAGTCGTCATGAATATTCATTAGGTGGGCTGATGATGTCACATCTCCACTTGTTCTTTTGTATTTTATTATATGAAATTAGGTTTATTCAAATTTTTTCCTCCAAGAACTAGAAAAATTGGATTGACAACTGATTTAGTGCATTAGATATTTATTGCTGCAACTTATTTCATTATACTAAGGGAGACATATTATTCACACAAGTATGAAATAATGAAAAAAATATGATTTTATGTAATGACATAAGAAAACTGAAAGTGGAGATGTGACATCATCAGCCCACCTAATGAATATTCATGGCGACTGTTTTCACAAAATATTGCTTAACTTTAAAGTTCAATAACTTTATTATTTGTTATCCGATTTTGATGAAATTTTCAGCATTTTGCTCAGTGAATTCTACTCTATGTATTAAGATATAAATATTTTCAGCCCGGACCATCCCTTCAATCAAACTTGTACAATGTGTTCAGGGAAGTAAGAAATGAAGAAATAAACAATTTTGTAGCAATTAAACTCATATTTCATTACTACCTCAAATATCTAATACTCTATAGCCATGTTGAAAATGATTCATAGGCACATTATGCAATGACATGTACTACCAAATAAATAGGGACACCTCATGAATACATATTTCTTTTATTTTCCAGTTATATGCACCTCTAAACAAGCTTACCATCATTAAAGCATCCTTTTCTTATCTTATTTTATATATTCATGTAATTAACAAGCCATGTTCTTTGGAATTCAGATTATATCAACGGGTTGTTGATATGTCAGGCAAGATTCTAAACAATTATCACGTCACTGGATTTTATCTCAAATAACCTTAAAGAGAAATTCCAGTAGTTGCAGTAAACACTGATTTCATGAGAAAGTCTGTAAAACAAGGCTTAATTGTCAGTATATCATCGAGGATCTAGATCTGGTACAGTTACATAAACTGAACTTTGTGAAATCTTGAAATCTACGCTGCAAAATGTTCAGGCTGAAGATCCCCAACTAAGATAAGCGCACGTACGTGGGACAGTGTATAATTATTGCTTCGAATGTCGGGCCCGACGCTCTACCCGAATCCTGTGCTTATTTGCTGATTTCTCAGCAATTACACAATTTCTTCCAGAATCCTTTTGCACATATGTTTTATTTATACAAACAGACACTTTGGTGGTCATTTCATTGGATTCTGTACGAACTCATTTTGATATTGTTACCAAAACTAGCATTTGCCTTTAATTAGCATATGTTCACATTGGCCCGTATTCTAAAGTCTGGTTTGATTTGTACTCTGGTCTTAAGTTGTGGTTTAACTATAGGTTGCCAAGTAGTACAGATTTTCCGTATTTAGTACTGAAAAATGAGAATAGTGATGGATTCAAACAAAAATATTAATTTGTAATGTTTCAGTTTTATATGTTGTCCTATGGTTTTTTTTTTTTTTTAATACTGATTTCCTCACCAAATACTGATTTTCAACTTTAAAAATACTGAAATGTACTTGTTCAGGTTAGCAGCTCTGGGTAGCCAATAAATATCTAGATGTAGAGGTTCAATGTATAATTAGCCCTCTTGACTCTCAAATTGTTCATAACTGTTTGAGAAGGATGCCCGGGGGGGGGGGGCACTCGACCAAAAAAGTAGTGGGTATGTGCCGCGGGCGAGACAAAAAACGGGGGCCTTGGAGCGGGCTTATTGTAAAAAGGAGGGTCCTCGGAACGGGCTTTGGAGCGACAAATGTTTGTGAAAACGGGGGTCCTTGGAACGGGTCGCCTGAGTGTGATTGCGTATTCATCCCTATGGAACGGGCATACGTGCATGCAGCTATAGCCTGGAAATTTGAGTGTAAAAATGGGGGTCCCCTCCGCGGCACATACCCACTATGCATTATATACTGAGTGTGCCCCCCCCCCCCCCCGGGGAAGGATGTAGCTGCATTCACCATTAAAAAGTGAAGAAAGAACACAGTTAAACATATTAAAACATACAATGTAAACAAATTTTTGACATTTTTGGTTTCCCATAATTTTAGCACAGGGTTAGACCATGTTCTTAGTTAAACCTGACTTCAGATTACAGGCTGTTGTGTCTACATAACGGTTTATTGTTTAAGAATTTTATCAATAGGTAGTTTTCGCATAAATTTACTAGGGGGAAACTCTCTACAACGCATCGATTCCTTTGAAAATGCAATTAAAATCACAATGTAGAGCTGAGAGGCTTTTTTCGAAAGTCGGTGGACTGGGACAGCAGATCATCCGAAGATTTTCACCGGACGAACAATTGCAAATATGTCGTTGTCCAGAGTCATGAGACAACGTTGCTGACCCGGTCCACCAACTTTCGACAAAAGCCTCTCCATTGTGATTTGCCTTGCGTTTTCAAAGGAATTGGTGCATTGAAGAGAGTTTCCCCGAAGTAAATGCAAAAGTCTGGAATGCCTAATGATGGATTGCATGTTTGTTCGTGTTTACAATCCAGATATCTATTTGTTCCAACACCATTTTTATGTTTGATTTTTTTAAAAGATTTCTATAGAATTTATTAATGACTACATGTGATATCAAGGTTACAGCTGTGTAGTTGAGACAAATGTTGCAATATTTCTAGATAAATGTGATGCTCATAAATACACGAGTCATATACTTTTCAAGTTCAAGTGGGGAAGGGTGGAATAATAGTTCACCCACCCCCCCCCCCCAACAATACGTCTGCCGCTTGAATTTACTCCAGTGGTGATGATTTATATCGGCTTAATAGCAATTTATTCAGCTTTGATTAAATTATTGAATGTAGCTTGTGCAAATGAAATTGAGTTTGAATGTGTCTTCATTGATTTTCTTAGCTGTAGACGATGTATTACTATGCAATCCAGGCTGGGTTGGTGCTTAAGAGAGAGGGGGGTGCATCATATTCATACCCAAATGTGAATTTGACATTCGGATTTAAATTGCCCAGAGTAGAATGAGGTTTATGACCAGCAGATGTTACGTAATGCCTGAATGGAAATTGGCTTATGAAAAAGTCTTTGCCTGGCCTGACAGTTGCCCAGGGCTAAGCAGACTAGGCCGAAGGGTCCCGGGGGGGCCACTTCCATTGACGAGTGGATACCATGCCCGACCAAGGGGTCTCGAAAAGCACCCTAAACACGTATTTTCCATATTATGAAAATGCACCCCTTAACAAGTATTGGCGTGTGAAACCCTACCCTTAACAAGTATTGGAAACAAAACGATACTATTGGCAAGTATTCCCTGAATTGCACCCCTTAACAAGTACAACAGTTATTCAATTGTACGGTCACGGACGTCGGTTTTACCTTTACCTACATCCTTGGGTTTAGTACAGCCCCACCTCCCACACCTCACGCAAATCGTACTCTAAACACGTAGTGTTGACTCTTGGGGCAAAAAGTACATCCTTTATAAAACATTTGTCTTAATTTTTTTATACCCTCGCAAATGCGACCCTAAACACGTAGCTTTCCTAGCGAAAATAGATACCCATTTTTCATTATTTTAGTGTTTTTGACACCCTTATTATGTTACGTATGTAACGTGCCCTATCTTGAAAAAGACATACTTTTTACGTGTTTTTTCGTGCATGGTATCCACTCGTCAATGTAAGTGGCCCCCCGGTCTCAACTGGGATACCCAAGTTTGCTCATCCCCAAAGATGTCAATGGTACAGGCATTTCCAGTGCTTTTCACAAAGCCCAAGATCAGCAAATACATGTTCTAATCCACTTCCCCTGAAAGTCGAGGCCCATCCCTCTTTAAACAGGGAGCGATGTGGGTCTTGTATTACAAAGAGTTATGACTGATCACTCAACCACAACTATGGAAAGCCAGCAACATCAACATGTAAAATGCGGCATTTTCAAACTATTTCTAGATATTACATGTATGTATATTCATACATTCATAATTTTCTTGAAAATTCAGTGTGCTTCTCTTTGTTGACAAAGGACATTGTGCAGCTTTCCTGTAGAAAACAATTATGGAAGCGTCGTGGTGTAGCGGTTCTGACTCTCGCCTTGTAATCAGAGGGTCGTGTGTTCGAATCCCACCATGGCCTAGCGTCCTTTGGCAAGGCGTTAATCCACACTTTGCCACTCTCCACCCAGGTGTTAAATGGGTACCCGGTAGGATGCGAAAGCCTATGTAGTATGCCTAGCAATTGAGTCTTGGAACTCTTGTTGGAATGCTCCCCAGGGAGTGGAGAAGGTGCATACATTGTATGCGGGCATGCAAGGATCCGATGACCGGGGTAATAATATGTCTGTAAAGCGCTTAGAGACGTCGTTCCGATGTATTAAGTGCTATATAAATGCGGAATATTTTATTATTATGACATTGATGGATTTCCATATAGTTGATGTTGATTGGATCAATTGTAACTCTTTGTAAGACTGGTCCCTGGCCAACGCTTTGTTTGGTTTCTCATTGTCTGTGTGTTATAGGTTACACTTCGTAATTCCGAAGGTTCTTTATTCCGACGGTTCGTACTTCCCAAACACGTAAATTGCCTATACCTCGATGTTCGTTAATCCGAAAATGTAAAAGGGTTCGTTCATCCGAACATTTGTGGCGTTATTCCGAAGGTTCGTTATTCCGAAGGTTCGATAATCCGAAAACGAAATAAGGTACGATGTTCCGAAGGTTCGTTGTTCCGAAGGTTCGTTAATCCGAAAACGAAATAAGGTTTGTTGTTCCGTTAGTCCGAAAACGAAATAAGGTTCGTTAATCATTAGTTTTCGGATTAACGAACCTTCGGAATTACGAACCTCATTTCGTTTTCGGATTAATGAACCTTCGGAATTACGAACCTCACTTCGTTTTCGGACTAACGAACCTTCGGAATTATGAACCTCATTTCGTTTTCGGACTAACGAACCTTCCCCGGAGGGGCCACTTACATTGACGAGTGGATACCATGCGCGACCAAAAAAACACGTAAAAAGGATGTCCTTTTCACGATAGGGCACGTTACGTACGTAACGTGATAAGGGTGTCAAAAACACAAAAATAATGAAAAAAGGGTGTCTATTTCGCTAGGAAAATTACGTGTTTAGGGTCGAATTTGCGGGAATTATAAAACAAAATTAAAATGTTTTATAAAGGATGTCCATTTTGCCCCAACACTTCGTGTTTAGAGTCCGATTTGCACGAGGTGTAGAAGGTGGGGTCGTACTAAACCAAATAAGGTAAAGCCGACGACCGAAGGACCCGTAACAATAAAACATTCCTGTACTTGTTTAGGGGTTCATTTCAGGGAATATTTGCCAAGAGTATCGTTTTGTTTCCAATACTTGTTAAGGGTAGGGTTTCACACGCCAATACTTGTTAAGGGGTGCATTTTTAGAATATGAAAATTACGTGTTTAGGGTGCTTTTCGAGACCCTATGGTCGCGCATGGTATCCACTCGTGAATGGAAGTGGCCCCCCCGGGGAACCTTCGGAATTACGAACCTCATTTCGTTTTCGGACTAACGAACCTTCGGAATTACGAACCTTCGGAATAATGAACCTTTGAAATATTCGAACCTTCGGAATAACGAAGCTTCAGAATTACGAATGTATGCGCAATAAATAGCTAATATTAAAATATACCTTTGTGGGCCCATCATGGTCTAGTGGTTACGAATCTTTGTCTTTCAGTCCGAGGTATGAGTTTGAATCCAAGCCATGGCATGTTTTCCTTCAGCAAGAAATTGACCCACATTGTGCTGCACTCAACCCATGTGAGGTGAATGGGTACACGGCAGTATATTAATTCCTTGAATGCACCAAGCGCCTTTAGCAGATGGAGCTACAGCTGGGGTAATATATAGTGCGCTATTGAACAGGCAATTAGATGATCAGCGCCTCATGAATATATGTACATGTATCTTTCAAGGAAACTATGGATAATACAAAGGAAAAAATTGGCTTATACATGTAATTTAGAAAAGCCCAGATGAAAAGTACTGGGGTCCGTTGCAGAAAGAGTTGCGTTTGAACGCAAGTCAAAAAATCAATCGCAAGTCCCAAATGCGTGCTGTTGATTGGTTGAAAATCAAGTTGCGATTGATTGCAACTCTTTCTGCAACGGGCCCCTGGTCTTGCTACTTATTAACATTATGGTGGTATGAATATATCAAGTAGTTTGTGTGTTATCATACAAAACTACACTGCTGAGAATGATGCACTGTGCAGACCTGCCAACCAGTACGTTTTTGGCGTATTTAGTATGTTTTTGCAACCAAAATACGGCAGTACGTTTTTTCTTTAAAAAATACGTTTTTGTAAAAAAAAAAAAAAAAATCATAATTTATTGAAAAAAATCATCTCTATATGTCTCTATTTCATAAAACTTACACAAATATGGGTATTAGATCAATGTAATTTCAGGTAACTTGGTTTTTTTTTCAATCATTTTGTTAAAACCAGGGTGAGATATACACATATTTAAATGTTTTTTTTTTCATCTACAAGAGCAGTGCGCATTTTAGCTTGCATGCAGCTTGAGCGCCGCGATGAGCGAGTGCGCCACGCATTTTATTATGAAGTACACTTTTTTGAGGAAAAATACACTTTTTTTAATCACAGAATACACTTTTTCATTCCCAGAGGTTGGCAGGTCTGACTGTGGGTAATAAACAATACAAGATATGGCT
The DNA here is from genome assembly GCF_037042905.1 of Lytechinus pictus. Classification (NCBI taxonomy): domain Eukaryota; kingdom Metazoa; phylum Echinodermata; class Echinoidea; order Temnopleuroida; family Toxopneustidae; genus Lytechinus; species Lytechinus pictus. The sequence goes on along the minus strand of NC_087260.1, from coordinate 2,454,547 downwards.
AGTCGAGGTGCTGCTATCAAGGCCATTTAAGGGGACTTTGTATAGACCTGTCCAAGTAGAGTTCTCCTCTAAATTTCTGAAAATAATACAGAAATAAAGAATGAAAAGGTACTTCATACAATTAAACATTGGAGTCTGCAGTCATATCAGAAAAATTTCATTTTATTTTCATTGATGCATAACTTACAATCATAGATAAAAGTTGTGTTTGATAATAGACTACATGTAAAACATACAATATGAAAGAAAAATATATAATATTCTACCAAGACCAAAAGCACAATGGTATAATTATATGAAAAGTAGGAATAAATAGGAATTTTAACCTGGGTGTGGTTTCACAAATAGCAATTGATTGTATGCTTGATTGTCACGACCAGAATAAGCCACATTACTTGAGTCCTTTTAAGGGGTCAACGGGGGTGCAAATGGATATCTGTAGAGCACCTTTGTGAAACCTGGGTGTATTAAGTGCCAAATAAAGGCAGATTCCATAGTCAGCTTGAAACTAAAGCCACGACTATGTCACAATGTAAACTACAATAGTATATGAAAGATGGAACAAAACAAACAAAAACACCCATTAAAGTAAGCTTTTACTGGTAATTTTTTATTTTAGGTAGAAATATGTGGAGTATCTGAATTGTGCAAGCCTTGGGGACGAGTTGCAAGTGATTGCCAGCAACTCACCCGCAAAAAAGTTTTGAGCATGTTCAAAACTTTTCTGCATGCAAATTAGACTTGCATATTAGACTTGCATGCACTTCTGCGGGCAACTGCGTGCAGGATAATGTCAATGCGGGTGACCTGCGGGTAGCGAAAATAGTCACCTACAAGTCACATGCAAGGCCTTCATGGAATGATGTGACTGAGCCTTTATAATGACAGTAAAAAGAATTTCATCAACATATATAAGCTAGAGGGCCAGTGTCTCCTTCGAGACACATTACTGTTAAAGGTCAAGTCCACTCCACAAAAATGTTGATTTGAATAAATAGGCAAAAATCAAACTAGCAAAATGCTGAAAATTACATCAAAATCGGATGTAAAATAAGAAAGTTATGACATTTTAAAATTTTGCTTGTTTTTCCAGAAAACAGTGATATGCACAGCTCAAATGAGACAGTCGATGATGTCCCTCACTCACTATTTCTTTTGTTTTTTATTGTTTGAATTATACAATATTTCATTTTATATAGATTTGACAATAAGGATCAACTTGACTGAATCATATAGTATTAAACAATGCTCATTCCACATGTTCAGGGAGGAATTAATCGTTGTTTTACTTGACAATTAGGAGAAAAATAGGACATTCCCTATTTTATGTAATAAAATACAAAAGAAATAGTGAGTGGATGACGTCATCAGTCTCCTCATTTGCATACCCAACAGGATGTGCATATAACTGTTTTGTAAAAAATTAAGCAAAACTTTAAAATGGCATAACTTTCTTATTTTACATCCGATTTTGATGAAATTTTCAGTGTTACGTTTGTTGCATTTTTCTCTTTTTATTCAAATCAACTTTTTGTTGGGGTGGACTTGTCCTTTATTGTTCATCCTGAGCAAATACAAACGGAATAGTATTGCAACAGCAAACTTCTGATGCGATCAGGATGTTCTTTTCCCCATTTCTTAATCTTTGATTTCAGTACCAAGTATTCGTATACGTTTCCTAATTCTAATAATTTTTTTCCAATTCTGAAGTTTTGCAGAATTCTCTAAGTTCCTTAGAGTGAAATTGATTGCAATCAGGGACCAATCTAAAGTTGAATTGAAGTTGTCAATCTAATAGATTTAGATTTCAATCTTATTCGATTAAAACTTTCGATCTAATTTTGGATTGGTTCCTGACCACGATCTATTAGATTGACTTTCAATCTACAGAATTTAGAGAGAACACATATATGTAGCAAACATCCTTATTCATGAGCAGTAATTGCACAAAATCTTGCATTGAATGATAGAGAGACATTCTACCAATGCGGCTTTAACTACATAGCTTTTGATAAGTAGATCACTCTTTCACCTCATGCAAAATTAAAAACCATGGAAAAAAAGCCAAATAATAAACCACACATTTTCTTTTCTATTAATTTGAGAGGCGCTCAACGTTACCCTAATGAATTACCCGTCGCAGATGGCACAGAGAGTTGTAATCGAACCGAAGTGCAATTTGAATTTCAACCACAAACATGCATTTACAGGTACAAATTGTGTTAGATTTGTCTCTCCTTTTTTCGTTTATGCGTTTGAATGCCATTTGCTCTTTAACAGAGCTATTGGGTAGTCATGAAATGTGGGCAAGTGCTAGGAAATTTATCACGTCTCTCATAATAATGTTGTTTATGATTGCAGTATAAAACAGACAAAACTATGATGAAATATTATGATTTCATTTTAGAAAAACTAATTATTTCCTCTTAAAATTATATAGTAATCAATATACTGGTAATTTATTTGGGAATCTTTCTGAGTGAAATAAAATGAAATAACGAGACATTTGTAAATTTAAAAAAATTCAGAAATAATTCAACTTGTTATAAAGCCACTAATGACTAAATCTAAAATCTAGTAATTTCTCTTTTTAGTGATGTATAATCAGTTTTCATAGCACTGGACAGAAATTGTACCACTTATACAATATCAGATGGGAATGCTTGTATATTCATTTACAACAATCAAAAATATGTTTTAATTATACAAAATATTATTTATTTGCATATTCCTTATAATAACAGCATAAGTGGAACATCACAGCTATTCTCCCAACTTTGGTAACAAAAAAAATTATTCTAAATCGCCTGAATGTCTCAGACTGCAGTGGTTTTGAAAATCCCAGTTCTAATATACCGCTCCTCATTCCCTCAGTGCTCAGTATTTCCTGGTTATCCCTTTCTTCCAATATCTGGCTGGAATACTCCGTAGGGAGTGGAGGATGTGCATGCATCGCATGCGGAAATGATTTGAGTGAATCTGATGACCAGAGTAATAATACTCTGTACGCGCTTTATAGATACGCACATGTACAGTGTATTTCTTAAGCGCCTTATAAATAAAGAGTTTATTATCTCAACAATCCCTCATCATTATAGAATTCATCAAAGTAGACAATAAATCCATCTCTATTTTACTTCTTATCATCACCCTATACAACTGAGCTCAACATGAAAGTGTACACACTCCACTCCAGGGGAAATATTTCAAAAGGGTGTCATTTTATATGCATGCACAAACAGCGTTCATATCCTATCCAGAGAAACAATATGAGTATCCCCTGGTTGGAGAGTGGCACATGTAATACTTCAAAAGGTTGCCATAGCAAACTGTGAGATTTGATCCACTAATTTTGTTATTCACAAGTGACCTTCTTTATACTCCACTATCAATCACAAATGTATTACTAACAACTATGGAATGCCAAATGTATATCAATGATATTCAATTCTGTAAATGTCCGTGTACATACAAGTGCATCTTATAAATGTAGAAACTTCTATTACAATGTATTTCAAAGATTTACTTGTGATCGATTAAAAAAATGAAGAGCGTCATACAGAATATCTTTTTAAAGTAGTGCAAACATCATTGTTACATATATTTTTTTAATATCATCCTTTTTTTTTCAAAGAAAACACATGTTCCTTCAATATTTTCTATAAAATATAGTATTGTTTTAATACATAGACATGCAATATCTTGTCACTCCATTTTCTTATTTTCATATTTTCTTTGAAACAGAAATATATAACCAGACCTGCCGGTGTATATCCAGATATACATATCACGATCATTGTTGAGAAAATAGATCATTATCAAAATCTTATATATCATATTCAGGTATTTACAGACAAAAAAAAAACAATCAAACTATGCTTCAAAGATTGGCAAAGCAATCACTGGTCACAGAATATCTAATAAGGTATTAAAATAATACTTACACAGAGATTGAGTGTATATTGGTAATGTTGTATGTAATCCTAAAGGGGCTGCTCACACATGGTGCTACAAACTTCTGTGACATAAATGTACAAAACAGCAGTGATGCCAGAGGAATTGTGAGATTATCTACAATCTGGAAATGAATTGGCCCCAAGCAAGGACTTGATCCCTCTAACAGGAATTAATGTAAAAATTCAGAAGCCAGATCTTATAGATTTGATTTGTCAAAATGCTTGAATTCATCGCTATGGTGATTTATTACCAAAACAGGGTTACCTTACCTTACAAACTGTACATTTGCAGACAAACAAACAATGAAAAATAAGATAAAACTTACCTTATCTTTATCAGATTCTTTAATTTCCAACATGTTTTGGAGCAGATAACAAACTTCTAACAATGATTTGGGACCAATCAAACTAGACTAGGACTATATATGTGATCAGGACCGAGATTCAGATACAGGAACTTTACTGCATCAAAGATTTTTGGTAATAAAAAGTGTGCGCAATAATAATATTTCTGGACAACATTACAAGTTGCTTTGGCTGTAGAAAGGCTAGAAATTAAGATTAAGAAGCAGGTTTTTTTTTTCCCCTGGACCAGAGCAACTATCAAATCCTGACAGAAAAGCGATTATTTCTGTGATAAAACGCAAGTCTGTGCAACAACTACTGATCAATTTTTTCTGTGAAAATGCACTTTTGGCTACAAAATACAGAACTACACAGACTAGACCAGGACTACCTGAACTGGACCTAGACTGTCACCTTTTGCTTGATGACCATTGTATATTTCCATGAATAAAAACTACATCTTATTTTTTACTGATTGCTTTGGCTGTAAAAATGCACTTCTGGCGACACAAAATTAGGGACTAGACACCAGGACTACCTGACCTAGACCTGGATCTAGACCAAGACTATTATCTCCTGCTGGGGGGATTATGGGCCCCTCTGTGGTAGAAAGCACCGTATTCTGGGTCATCCCGGAACATGTCATTGAGTTGTGAGAAGGTAGGTCTATTGCAAGGTTTATAGGACCAGCACTTCTGCATGATGTGATAGACGTTCTGCGGACATCCCTCGGGTCTTGACAGACGATGACCATTCTCTATTTGTTTGATGACCTTTTAAAAACAAATCATGTACAGGCATAAGCTTTGCATAATTGAAATTAATATATTATCTCTTTATAATGATGCAACATATACAGTAACCATCTCATACAAGTTTAATTATAGTTGATAAATACTTTTGAACAATGGATAAGATATCACTTTTTTTTTTTTAATTGACCTGAGCTGACCTTTGACCTTGCTAAAGTAACCTCAAATTTTATTTACATGATTGATGATACTCGATAATCATTATGCCTAAGTTTCATGGACTAGGAACTTATATTTTCAAAATTAATTTGAAAATTAAAATCTTAATCATTGATTAAGTTTTCTGAGATAGCATGACACAGTCTAAGTTCTTTAACAGATTTTATTTCAAGTTTAGGTCTAGTCTAAGTTCATTAACCTCAAATCAGTCAGTCTTCAATTCCAACAAACTTAAAGTTCCACACAAAATGAAAACGGACAAAGAGCTGAATAGAAACTTGCATTTGCTGTGGATATCTTACCTCAGCACCAGTTTTCTCTCCATAGGGCTGTGATCCTCTCGAGTTCATCTCCCATAACGTCACACCAAAACTCCAAACATCAGATGCATGCGAGAAGGTACCATAGTATATAGACTCCGGTGCATACCTACATGTAGGATAAAGGAGATGAAACATTAGTTATGTTCATACATTTTGCTAATCATACATGTAAAAAAGAGCTCAACTCTTTCAATTTTACATTCTGAGCAAGAGTTCCACTCAATGGATACATCATGGAATTGGAAGTGTGGTGATAATGCCAGTGGTACCAACACTAGGGCATATTGGGAAACTACAGACTTTTTGGTACAGTGTACGTTGATTTTTATATGAGTGGGGATGGCAGTTCATTTGACACTCAATTTATTAACCTAAAAGGACTTGGGGCCATAATGGCCACCCTCAACGCTTTGCGTGATTATTTCGGAAGACCCAAAGACAGCGGCAAAAATTGTTAGGAGTTTTTTTCTTTGAAATCTTGCACAACTTTTGAGATCACATTCACGACATACATGTACGGGTATAAGCATTGCGACACCATGAGCGATTTTACAATGTAATGCCAAAAATGGCTCGTTTTTATACTTTGTGTAAATAATCAATAACAGGCCAGATCAGAATGGGGTATCATACCCCCCTCCTCCTCCCCCTGTCCCAGGCCTCAATACATCTCAAATCGTCCAGTACTATCTGGGAATAATAACTAAAATATCTTTCTTTGCTCAAATCAAATTGGACTTCAGAATACAGGCCTATGTCTCTCCAGTCGTAAAAAAAATACACATGACATCCTATAACTTATCTTACCATTTGACGGGCCATCGTCCACCGGTTGTCGATCTGTAGTAGTCATTGTTTGCTCCCGTCGCTCTCGACAGACCAAAGTCACTGATCTTTGCCTAAAATTTGAATGAGAGAAATTAATAGCAATTACTCTAATGACTGATTGGTAAAATATGCAGTAAGGGGGCCAAAATCTCAAAGCTTGATTCCACGGTGGCCAAGATGTGAACATAGATCTTGCTGTCTATTTGGTAGTTATGATTTTGTTATTATTCATGTTACAGGATTTTATTTAATTGTGTAATTTACAAGAAACTCTCTGACATCACCTCGAAAATAATTCATAAATTGTTCGTCAAATATGGTCACTCTATTATACTTCAGACTAAGTAATCAAATTTCAGTTTGTTTTTGCCTCCTATAAGACACCATACTCACCTGTCCTTTATTTTCCAACAGTATGTTCCGTGCGGCAAGGTCTCTATGAACAAACTTCTTTCCTTCCAGGTACATCATCCCCGAGGCTATCTGGGTGGCCCAGAGCTTCAGGTCCGAGGCGGTGATGGAATCATTCTGGAGGAAGTCCAACATGGCCCCGAGAGAGACCAGTTCCTGGACCTGCCGACAAAAGAAACAGACAAATAAAAGTTTACCATACAGACATCTTGATCTGAACTAGAATTAAGAAAGCATACAAGCATGCATTTGCATGTAGCTTTCTGCAAAAGCAACAACAGAACCTTTTCTTTAAAAAAACTTATGGCTTGATTTACCCCCATCTATATTCTTGCACACGTCCAAATTGTACCATTGACTTTACATTATGATCACTGTGATAATCCTAGCCCTGCAATGAAGCTACAATGTATATTCTTTGTGTTATGGGGACCTGAACTGGGTTATTAAAAGTTTCATAAATGCAAAATAGAACACGTATTTCAAGAAAGGCCTTTAAAGTCATTTTCATTTTAAATTTTGTGTAACAGCCCTTAAGTTTTTGAATGTGATTAGCAGACAGGAAATCTGGTCTCTGAATTTTATTTTATGGTTCATGAAATGTTTCCACATACAATAATCAACATACTCCTCTTCCTCCTCATTCTCCTCTTCCTCTTCCTCCTCCTCTTCCCCTTCTCCTCCTTCCTCCTATTCTTTTCTGCACTTCTATCATATGAATACAGACACAACAAGAATGGCATATCTCCAAAATTGGACATTGAAAAACAAATACATAATGGTTTGCAGTCAACTCCTAAATACCAATGGCCAATCAAGATCGTTGTGGCATGCTCACTTGGATCAAAACATCAAGAACCAATCAGACTGTTGCTTTCATTACCTGCCATTCATTGACAATCTTGATGTTGCAGGGCCAATGTGATCAAAATGAAGTTATCGACAAAGAAAAACTCTCATTCAGTCTTACCAACATCATAGGGGGGACCGAGACAGACTCCCATGAGCTTGACGATACAAGGATGGTCCAGACCATACATGACCTTGGCTCCTCTCAAGAACTCCCCCTCCTACTCCTTTGTCCTTCTTCTTGTTCTTATTCTGTTCCTCCTCCTCTTCCTTCGTCCTTCTTATTCTAATTATCCTCCTCTTTCTCCTCCTTCTCTTTCTCTCTTTTCTTCTCCTTTTTTCTTTGTCATCACCTAGTACTCTTTATTCCCATTTCTTTGAAATGAATGCAGACTACCAATTAACATATATCCATAATTAGGTATTCAAAATCTGATACTGGTATTCTGAGTTATTACAAATAATAATGAACATCATTAGGTCTTACCAGCATCATAGGTGGACCAAGACACACTCCCATGAGCTTGACAATACAGGGATGGTCCAGACCACACATAACCTTAGCTTCTCTCAAGAACTCCTTCTGACCGGTCTGAAGATGGTCTGCATGTAGGGTCTTCAGAGCCACCTTCACCCAGCGGTTACCCTCCTTCAGCTTACCCTCCAGGACAGAGCCAAACTCTCCCTGGCCGATCTCGTTGCCTGCATGGAATAAAGAAAATGAAAACCTGATCAATTTAAAATAATCTTCAGAACTATTTTCACTGATTAGATTCCTCTGGTTTCCATCAAGAACAAGCCCAAACTCTCCCTGGCCAATCTTGCAACCTGCTTGGAACAAAGAAGTTGAAACCTGATCAATGGAAAAGACCAGAAACATTTCCTCAATGTGCTGCCCATCAGATCAACAACAAGCCCAAACTCTCCATGGCCAATATTGCTTCAGGAATTTCTACAATGATCTTAAGAAGTGAGGCTACATTAACAGATTGTGGTAGTGACATGAGTAGCTCAATCAAAAATTTTCAATGGGGGACTATCTTCCTCCCATCAGCTGTCTTTCTGTTTGCCATCAAGAACAAGCCCAACTCTTCCTAGTCAATCCTGCTACCAGCCTGGAACAAAGAAATTGAAACCTGAAGAACAAAACAGATTTTTCCTCCATGTGCTGTTTTTTTTTACCAAAATCAAACCAAAAAACTCTGGCCAGTCGTGCTACTTGCTAAATAAAAAAAATCTTCCAAACTATTTTCCTCCATGAGCTGCCCTTTAGACTGCCCTAAAACAAACCCAAATTCTTCAAGGCCGATCGCGCTACGTGTATAGGACAAAGGTCTTCACTGCTACGTTTATCCATCCATCGGTTACCCTGTTTAACTCTGCCCTCAAAGACAGATATAAGCATTCCCTGGAAAAATCTTGTTCCTTGCATGGTACAAAGAAATTGAAATCTGATGAGGAAAAATTCTTCAGAACAATATTCTCTGAAAAGATACCCTTCAGGTTGCCATCAAGAACAAACCAAAACTCTCCCTGGTCAATCCTGCTACCTGCTTGGGACAAAGGAATTGAAACCTGGTATAAGAACTTCAAAGCTACATGTATTTCCCCCATCAGCTCCACTCTTACTGTCCAAAGTCATTCAAAGAGGGGCTTATTCCCCCCTTACACAAAGGGAAAGGGAAAGACATTCTTGAACCCCGCAATTACAGGGGAATCACGCTGACTTCTGTGCTGTGTAAACTCATGGAGACATCTCTTAAACCTCACACTGAACGCCAGCTGTTCGCTAGCAACATCCCTGACGAGCTTCAATTCGGTTTTCAGAAAGGATACTCTTGTTCTCTGACATCCCTCTCCTTGGAGCTCCTCATTGAGATCAACTCCATGTGTAATCATCCAACCTATCTGGCCCTTGAAAAAAGCCTTTGACACCGTATGGCATGGAGGGCTGTTCTACAAGCTTGGATCATCAAAGCTAGATTCAAGCATTCAGAATATGCTGTTTTCGATGTACCAGAGTCTAGAAAGCAGAGTCTTTTAGAAGGGGAAAGTCAGCAAACAGATACCAGTAACTAAAGGTGTAAGACAAGGGGGCATTCTCTTACCAACATTGTACACCATGTTTGTGGATGGTCTCATAAAAGTCATGCTGGGGAAGAACCTTGGCTGCTCTGTAGGGGGTCGCTTCTCTGGAATCATTGTACTAGCTGACGATGTCGCACTCATCTGTAACTCATCCCTAGAGCTTCAGCAGATGCTAGAGACCACCTTTGACTATGTCAGGCAATGGCAATACAGGATAAATCCCTCTAAGAGTGCAGTGATTGTGAGCAGCAGGAAAAAACAACCATCAAAATCATTCTGGGAAGTCAACGGATCTACCATCGAAGAAAAAGTCAGTCATCCCCATCTTGGTATCCTCAAGTCTGGCGACATTATTGGCACTGGTATTCATACTTTCTTTGCTCTCACTGGTACTGGAGCATATACTGGAGGCCTGGTTCCTACTCTTGTATCTCAGCTCTGGAAAACTTTCTGCACCCCTAGAATGCTACACGGTTCTTCTATCCACAAGTTCACTAAATCTATGCTTGTAAAGTTAGACCGGGCTCAATCCCATCTGTTTAACCCTAACTAGGCCGGGCTTTTTTGGCTGTTCTGTGGCTGGGGGGGGGTTGAATCAACCCCCCCCTGAGATCTCGGCCGCCGATTGCGCGAGCGCCGCAAAAATTTGCACGCTGGTAGTGTGCGATGTAATCTACGAGGCTGTATGATAAAATTTTCCAAAATAATGAGATTTTATTTTATATGAATTAATTATGCTAATTTATGCATAAATCATACTTTTTGCTCTAATTCACTAAATAAAGTTCCTAGAATGCAAATTTTTGGTAAAAATATTCTTTGTAGTATTCTTAACAATGGCAATTGAAAAAAACTTCGGTTTGGAAATAAATTTCTTATGTATTTTATTGTTTTATGAATTTCTTATGTATTTCTTTGTTTTTCAACCTTTTGTTTTTCTTTGTTTTTTTCACCAGATTTATTGCACAACCTTTTTGAAGCATAATTATGCTAAAATCAATTGCTTTCAGCTGTTTAAAGTAAAAATAATCATATCTTTATGAATAAGATGAGAAAACTCAGTTTGCATTGACTTTGTACACAAAATCACGTTTTGGAACAATTTTTGGTCTGACATGCACTTACAAAATGTTGCGTAATTTCGGAACCGCATACCCGGGCGTCGTAAATTTGGTCTCAAAAGATGCGCGAGACTTAAAAATATAAACTCTGCGAGTGGCGCGGTAAAAAAATTTCGCGCGGCGGAATGATCGCAGAAAATGTTTAGGGGGGGGTTGATTCAACCCCCCCCCGGCCATTTTAGGGTTAAGCAAGTTCTAGGGGTGCCAAAGACTGCTGCCGACGAGATTGTCTACCTCCTCACTGACCTCCTTCCAGTCTCATCACAAATAGATCTTAGGAAACTGCTGCTTCTAGGTCAACTCGTCAACCTCGATCACAGCCGCTTTGAGTTTAGAACATTCCTAGAAGCCCTCAACTTAGGCTCTCCTACGATACGGCTCTTGCAGGAGATAACAAAGAAGTACGATCTTCCTGATCTTCACATCTTTCTTTCGAATCCTCCCGTATACTCATCTTGGAAGAGATTGGTCAATTACAGAGTGAACCTGCTGACCAAACACAACACATGTCAAGGAATCCTTTCCAAGCCATTTCTTAAGCACTGGCAAGATTGTATACCTCCTTCTGCTAAATTCCTGTATCCGAAAAGTGTACCCTCTCCTGTCATACAAAGAGCATTTGTGGTGAGAGGTCAAGTCCTCACAGCTACCTACTTAACACAGTGTTGTCTTTTCACACTGAAGAAATCATCCAGTTGCACTTTCCCTCTATGCAAATCTGCCGAGGAGACTGTGGAACATTTTACCAGGCAGTGTCCCAATCTAGACCATCTCTGTAAAGAGTTTATTGGCAAAGTCAAGGACTGCCTTGTGGACTTCCCAACATGTGTTCTGATATGGTTCAAACCTCCTAAGCCAGAATGACAGTGTATATGGAACAAATCTGTTTTCCTTGGACCCTAGGAATCTCCAAATAGTGGAGGGATCAACTAAGAGAGAGAGAGAGCTGCCATTCAGGATGCCATCAAGAACATTCCAAAGTCTCGCTGGCCCGTCACGCTACCTGTAAGGAACAACGAATTCGAAACCTGAAAATATTCATTTGTTGACAAATTTGCCACTCTTGACCCAGGTGCTAAATGGGTACCCGGTAGGATGCGAAAGCCAATGTAGTATGCCTAGCAATTGAGTCTTGGAACTCTTCTTGTTGGAATGCTCCCAGAGAGTGCAGAAGGTGCATACAGTGTATGCGGGCATGCAATGGTCCGATGACCGGGTAATAATATGCTGTAAAGCGCTTTGGGCCATTATGGGAAAAGCGCTATATAAAAAATAGCTATTATTATTAACTTTAAAAGAAAAAAAATGCAGCAATACCAAATAATATCTGCGATGCCAATTTGACAATTGCTTATCAAATTTAAATTTTGAATTACCACAAAGGGTGAGAGCTAACCTCTTTCAATGTGACTAGCATCTATACACTGAACCTCATCAGAGCCCCCACCAGGCGCTTCATGAATGGCTTTCTGGAGTTCCTTTCTCTGTCGATCCATCTCTTTCTTCTTGATCTTCTCTGAAGCTCGGATTCCACTAAACAACTTGGAGAAGGTGTTCGTCTTAGGCACTCTCCCTGTTGGCAACTCCTACAAATAATAATAATAATTTGTTTTTATCTAAACAATGACGATTTCAGTACAAAACATGCATAATACAATCTGGAAAAATTATGAATACTAATCATTAATTCAAATACATAAACCAACACAAGGAGGTGACATGGGCATCAACACCTCCCTGTTTAAGGTAATAAAATAAAATACAACTTAAATGAAGTCCCCCTTCCCCCCAAAAAAAGAAGCATAAATCTATTAAAATCTTATAAATGCACTCAAGAGGATAGCATGGGTATTGACCCATCCTTTTCCAAAGTAATAAAACAAAATATAAATAAAGCTCCCCCCCCCCCCCGCCCTCATCATTCAGGAGGGTGTGATATTGGTATCAACCCATTCCTACATGTATCTCGAGAAATATACACTGTAGCCCCCCCCCCAAAAAAAAAATATATATATATATTTCCTGTACTTACAGGAGGGGGTGACATGGGTATTGACCCCTCCCTATCCAGAGGACTAACAGGAGGCTCAGGACTATCCCTCCTGACTGGGGATCCTTTGTGGGAGGTAAGATCAGCCGGTCTAGGAGCAGGACTGGGCTTTTCTCTGGTAGGGGGGCCATTGTCGATACGCCCTGGGGGAGGGGGGATGGGGAAGAGAAGTTGTGTTGGAAGACCGTCGTCGTAGCGGCAGTAGTGATCGATGAGTTGTTCTAGGGTGTCGAAGTAAGGGCCGTCGTCGATGTAGTAGCTCTCCATCTGAAATGGCAAAGAAAGAAAGAAAGAGTAATTGATCAAAGTGAAAGATATTGTATGAATAAACAACGTTAAACATCTGGGCCCAATTTCATGAAGAATTGCAACTGTTGTAACTTTGCCATTATGGCAACTACCATGGTAACCTTGATTTTGATTGGTTGCTGAGTCCCGTTACCATGGTAGCTGCCATAATGGCAAAGTTACAACAGTTGCAAGTCCTTTATGAAACGGGCCCCTGGGCCCAATTTCATGAAGAATTAATCTATGACAACTTTACCATTATAATTGTAACCATCATGGAAACTTTGATTGTGATCGGCTGCTGGGCCCTGCTACCCTACCATGGTAGGTTTCATAATGGCAAAGTTACCATAGTTTTAACTCTTTATGAAATGGGCCCCTGGCTGCATTTGACTAATTCATGCAGGGGTGGTGTTAGGGTTTTTCAATAGGTGGGGGCAAGGCGACTTAAAGGTATTTTATTCTCACTAGGGGTTCTGTCAGTTTGACGACCCAAAACTTTGTTTTTATGCTCAAAACTTTCTTTATTTCACATTAGAATTTTATGAAAATTCAGTGGTAAATGCTTGCTTGATTTTAATTTCCGTTGATACTCAATCGGATTGCTGTAATTGTGACAGACTAAGAATAAGATAGAAACACAGGGGGTATTGTATAAAGAATCAGACAAGTGTAGTTTAAACCATCCTTAAATTTTTAACTTCATGCAGTATACATCAGTGTATTGGTCAGCCACACAGAAATGTTGTTGGTGCTAATAGAGCACTAACAGCACCGTTAGCGAGGTTTTGGCCACAAAGAAACATGTTAGCCGAATCACTAGCTAGCGCTGTTAGTCAAACATTACAAGGTCACACAGAAGCTAACAGTTTTTACTGAAATTATGCAAAACTCTATCATAATATTTTTCATTAATTTCCGTATTTTTTAATGTTTGCAATGTTTTATACATAGCAATGTTTTTCCGGCTTTGTATGACTATACTCCCTATATATCTACCTCCTGCTTCCTATAATACACCTCCATACAGGACCGTTGAACGGTTATGAAAGTGGGGGGATGACCATGCAAAAAATCATAATCAGATGGTCATTTTGACGTTTTTGTACACGGTTCTGGAAAAAGTGTGGGCTGAAGCCCCCGCCGCAGCTCCCCCCGTTTCTGCGGCCCCTGCCATAGACAGAAGTCATTCGTCCACTCTGTACGAGCAACCTATATTTCCAACAATTATTGATTTTGGACAGAGTATGCTTAGTCTACATGTACGTGTATTTCATGCTGAATAGCATGTGCACGTTAGACTTAGAGAATAATAAGTTACACTTAACTCTTCGTGAGAGAGCCCCCTAATTTATCAGTTAAATTCATTTTTAAGTTATATATATATCAGTTATAATTTATCTTTAAATTACTTTAGTGTTTCTTACTTCTACTGCCAAAACTGCTAATTACTTATTTTAGTGTTAAATACTTACTTTGGGGCCGGGTGCAGAAAACTATTGCAATAAAAAAACTCTCAGACTGGCAAATAAACAAAAACTCTGGCAAACAAAATTGCCACAGTTTTTCTATTATGCAACGGGGCCCTGGTGTTATGTCTTACTTTATTGTTATTTCTTACTCTAAGTGTTAATTACTTACTTTAGTGTTAATCTCAAAGTTAAAGACAGTGCCGTTTGCAGCCATTGAAAGCACCATGGTGTCGGGTTTATTAGCACTGCTCCGGAGCAAATACTGGCCATCTTTAGCACCGTGTTTCTGAATCGATTCCAGGGCTTTTTTCCGGTCCATGGATCCGTGGAACCAGGGCTTGCCTTGTAGCCTAGGATTCTTAGGTTTACAAGTCTCTATAGAGAATGAAGGGAAAGGAAGAGATAAGGAGGGGGGATGACCGAATGAAAGAGAGAGATAGAGAGATGGAGAAAAAGAGCGAGACAAAGATGGAAGGGGGGGGAGAGAGAGAATGGGAGCAGTGAGAGATTATTATTATTTGGTTAGTTTGTTGGTATTATTACATTGTTTTTATAGGAGGCAGCACTACATGAATTTGTGATATAAATTTACACCATTTTTTGAAGGATGGGGCTTATTTTCCATTAGAATCAAGTGAGGTAGTTCTTTCCTGGGAATTTCTTAGAATGAATATATAGTAAAAAGTAGCATTTGACTCCATTTGTATTCGAACCAAAATTGATCATTTTCTTTTTATAGCACACACATGACATTTCCCCAGTACAACAATACATCAGATGGTGGAATGTACATGTACATGTACCATTATCTGAAGAAGATATCTCCATTGATTTCTTCAATTTTCAGGGAAGTGTGTGGCTCATTATCAATCCAAGATTTTATTGGATCTTTCTCAGTACAAGAAAAAAAGGAAATAAAAAAAAATATCTGAAAATACTCTGTTAATGCAAACTAACCAAATCTGGTCCCTACTCGAACTCCTCTTGGGTTGAGATGAGGCATTGTTCCTTTAGGAGTGAATTTTAGCTACTTTTGAAGCAAACTGTGTCTTCCTTTTTTTTGTGGTCATTTTCACTCCCAAGAGAGTTAAAATTCATACTGCAAAGAGATTGATATACATGTATATACCGGTAGTCACACTCAGAAAGGAGTGCATTTTCAATATTCATGCAATTATGTTTTTTTGTTTTTTTCTTTTCATTTTTGGATATCATTCTTAAGCTCTTACCATGACCAATGTTACAATGTAATGATATACTATATGAATAAATCAAATCAAATCAAACTATGGATCAAACTATTTTTTTAAACATTTACAGGGTATTGTGACTCTGATTAAGCTTACACAATATTACAAAGTTTGCTCATGTAGTAAAGTTTTCTTACTGAGGTACATAACGACATGTTGGTGCTCATATCTCCTTGCCAAGTCGAGAGGAGTGTCGTTATCGGCACTGCGTGGATGACAGGGGGCGCCATTCATGATAAGTTCCTTGACGCAGCCCGCATGACCTTTCATCGCCGCCTCATGGAGGGGAACCCATCCCGTCCTTGGGTGCCTGAGCGTGGGGTCAGCCCCCTTTATTATCAGGAATTGACAAGCCTTGGGTTGGTTGCTACTGCAGGCTGTCTGTATAATTCAAGAAGAAATTGAATTCATTCTTATTCCAATTCAATCTATCTCTCTTTTCTTAATGAAATGTCATGAGATTACTAACAAGGAAATTCTTATTTAAAAGCCTTAAATAATCTTTTTGTCGTAGCATTTTTGTATACTTTTTCGGACTGAAAGTTTGAATGATTGACTTATCAACTAACCATCTATCCATCCATTCATTCATTTATTTATCCATGATCCATCCATGCATGCATCCATCCATCCATCTATCAACCATCCATCTTTTCATCCATCCATCTTTCCATCCATCCACCCATCCATCAACCATCCATCCATCTATCCATTCATCCATCCATCCACCCATCCATCTATCAACCATCCATCTTTTCATCCATCCATCCATCCATCCATCCATCCACCCATCCATCAACCATCCATCCATCTTTTCATCCATCCATCCATCCATCTTTCCATCCATCCACCCATCCATCAACCATCCATCCATCTATCCATTCATCCACCTATCCCACCCATCCATGCCCTAAGCCATACATGTATCCCCCATTTTTGTACTGCACCCTGTGGGAGATAATCAAGCCTGAAACAATTTAACAAAAATAAAATAAAATCGCTGCATTATATACATTGTACCTTAAATGTATTGGTCCATGGTTAAACGAATTGTCTTGATAAACAACTTTCCAGATACACCTCTGGATAGAGCTTTATGTACATCAACAATTTATATTTGTGAATAAAAAATAAAATCACTTCTAGAAGTAACTGTCCCCCATGGCTCCAGATTAAATTTAACTCTGGGTTTATTGTGGTTTACATGTACATGTAACGGCTTATTATATTCACTCGCGTTGGTAATCACTCGCGTCGCGTTGGTAATCACACGCGTTTTTGATTTTTGGCAATTTTTTTCATTTCGGTGCGATTTTTTTTCTAACGGTGTCTTCAATGGGACAAACACGCTGGGAAAATAAAATGAAATTGAAATTCGAGTTTCGTTTTAAGCTGGCAAGTGCCTTAAATAAGATGTACTCGACTACTGTTTTAACATAACAAACAAGCAAATCAGCCATGTGGCTCAACTAACTTAGAATAGATCCGGACTTCTACTGTGTCTTATACGAGCACTCCGAGTCGGAACTTGCCATATCTGCCACATCGATATTACATCGTATCATTCCCATATGCGGACATGCCTGCATGCAATGGCCCCAAGGCGGCCGGACCCGGCCGCGGTTAGACACGACGTGCATCGGTAGCATGGAGCAAGCTTACGTGAGTCGAGCTGAGTTAGATCCCACGTTACATATGAGGCGCCGATTGTACCAATATTATATAGAACAATTATTTGTTACATAATCATTATTCATTAAATAATAACTATTATTTATATTTATTCTATTTGTAAATAATTACTATTATATAAAATAACATTTCTAATTATTTATATATAATTCCAAGTAATACTTCATTATTTGTAAATAATAATAGTTCGACATTCTATTATTTATAAATAATGATTATTTGTTTTTCATTATTTATAAATACTGATTATTTGTTTTTCATTATTTATAAATAATGATTATTTCTTTTTAATTATTTGTAAATAATGATTATTATTTTTCATTATTTATGAATAATGATAATTTGTTTTTCATTATTTATGAATAATGATAATTTGTTTTTCATTATTTATAAATAATGATTATTTGTTTTTCATTATTTATAAATAATGATTATTTGTTTTTCATTATTTATAAATAATGGTTATTTGTATATAAATAACGATTATTTGTATATAATGGCAAACTGTAAAAATCGTTTATAAATAATGATTATTTATAAATAATGGGATATTCAAACTCAACAAATTATTTATAAATAAAGAAATGTGCACTGGCATTGTTAATAGATAATTATCATTTACAAATAATAGAAAACTTATTTATAAATAATAAAAAACGAATTGCAATTATTCATAAATAATGAAGTATGCAGTGTCATTATTTATAAATAATAAAACACAAAAATTATTATTTATAGATAATTAAAAACAAATAATCATTATTTATAAATAATGGAATGTCGAACTATTATTATTTACAAGTAATGAAGTATTACTTGGAATTATATATAAATAATTAGAAGTGTTATTTTATATAATAGTAATTATTTCCAAATAGAATGTAAATTATATATAAATAATAGTTATTATTTAATGAATAATGATTATATAACAAATAATTGTTCTATATAATATTGGTACAATCGGCGCCTCATATATAACGTGGGATCTAACTCAGCTCGACTCACGTTAGCTTGCTCCATGCTACCGATGCACGTCGTGTCCGACCGCGGCCGGGTCCGGCCGCCTTGGGGCCATTGCATGCAGGCATGTCCGCATATGGGAATGATACGATGTAATATCGATGTGGAGTCCTCGTATAATACACATTAGAAGTCCGGATCTATTCTAAGTTAGTTGAGCCACATGGCTGATTTGCTTGTTTGTTATGTTAAAACAGTAGTCGAGTACATTTTATTTTAAGGCACTTAATTGCCGGCTTAAAACGAAACTCGAATTTCAATTTCATTTTATTTTCCCTGCATGTCTGTCCCATTGAAGACACCGTTAAAAAAAAATCGCCAAAAATTCAAAACGCGAGTGATTACGAACCCGCACGCGACGCGAGTGATTATAAACTGCCCATGTAACTACAGTTAGCCACATGTGACATGTACATGTATCTTAAACAGTACAAGTTCAATTTGTCAGCTCATTTGATACCATGCACTGATCTGTATACTAAATATAGGAAACATACAGCCAGGATTTTGAAAAAAAAAGGGGGGGGGCACATTTTCCAGAGGGAAAATTTGACAAGCAAACAAAAAATGGTCTTGCACTTTCAAGGGGGGGGGGGGCATGGCCGGCTTTGCCCCCCCCCCCTGGATCCGCCAATGGAAACATACGTGTAGTATTATAAAATTTTGACATGTTTGGCTCCCCATAATTCTGTTACAGAGTTAGAACATGTTCTACATGTAAGTTAAACGGGACTTGAGAATACAGGCCCATGAGTTTAATACTGGCAATGCATATACTTGTATTTAAAGCAAGTAGGACAACAGTTTCAGTCAATGTCCCCACACATAACCTTCGAGTATTCATATATCTCTCTAAATATTTCATCTCCTGATCTGCTCAATCTTATTTGTTAAGTTCTATCAAACAACCAAATGCATTGATCAGCTCACATGCATAACAGGAAGAAGTGTGGTCATTTATTTTCCTCGAGTTTCAATTTTCCTGGTCGCTGATTCCTTCTTGCCTTATTAAAGTCAAACCGGAAAGAGGCATGTGTCGATATAGGAAGTTTTATTTTGTTCTTTATTTCTCATGGAAGAGGAATTAAGTAGGCCTGCATAGTAGAGTGAACATTCTACCAAACTTCCTCTTCAGCCTACATGTAACTGTTGGTCTCAGGCAAAAAAAATTGTTTCATATTTTGGGGGCTGCTGTTCCCAATTTACTGTCTATTATTCTACATCGTTGGATATTACTTTTAACATTGCAATGATTGGGGATTTTCCAGGGCTTCTTTTTGAGTTTCCACGGATCTTTTGACCATTTGGGGGATGAAATCGCTCTGAGCCCCCATGTAAATTTGTTCTCAAGGTAGCCTACATGTATGTATCAGAAAAACATTGACACATGTACAAAAATCTGATTATTTTCAAACAAGCTCAATTTCGGGTAAAATTTACATTTTATTTCCAATCCAATTCATTAGGGACACCATAGGAGGCAATACCCCTTTAACTGGGCGTTGTGGCGTGCGCCTGTAATCCAAGCTGTGGGGAAGTTACAAATTGACGCAGAGGTTCGAGCCCTGGTCACGTCTTTCGGATGGTGACGTTAAAGGTCGGTCCCAGACGTAAATAATCATATCTGATTGATACACGTCTGACAAAACTCAAATACACACACATACACACCTTTTGTTTTTTCTTTCATTTTTGTTGGGAGTGTTTGTGTGTGTATGTTTTTTGTATCTCTCTCCAATTTGAAGGGCAATCCAATTCATTAACCACCAGAAGAGGCTTGGGGGCGATAGGCAGCACCCCCTTGAAATCTGGTAGGTATGCTAAATGACAGAAATATTACCAAAAGGACCTACATTTTTGGCCTGGAACAAAATCATCTTTTTGTGGGGAAACCCCTTTTTTCCTGGAACAAAATCGCCTTTCTTTTAATATAGCTTAACACTTTTTTTCTTTTTTGCTTTTCAAATTCAAACCAGCACCCCTTGTAAAAAAAATTGTTCCCAGAGCCCTGAGCCCGGGGGGGGGGGGGGGCACTTAGATTGATAAGTGGATACCATGCATGACCAAAAAACATGTAAAAAGGGTGTCTTTTTCAAGATAGGGCATGTTACGTACGTAATGTAATAAGGGTGTCAAAAAAAAAATAATAATGAAAAAAGGGAATCTATTTTCGCTATAAAAAGAGCTACGTGTTTAGAGTCAAATTTGTGAGGGCATGGAAAATTAGGACTAAAATGTTTTATAAAGGATGTACTTTTTGCCCCAACAGTCAACACTACGTGTTTAGAGTACGATTTACGCGAGGTGTGGGAGGTGGGGCCGTACTAAACCCACTGATCTAGTTAAAGGTAAAACCGATGACCGACGTCCGTGACATTACAAAAATATCGCTGTACTTGTTTAGGGGTTCAATTCAGGGAATACTTGCCAAGAGTATCGTTTTGTTTCCAATACTTGTTAAGGGGTGCATTTTCAGTAATGGAAAATACGTGTCTAGGGTGCTTTTTGAGACCCCATGGTCGCGCATGGTATCCACTTGTCAATGGAAGTGCCCCCCCCCCCCGGGCCCTGAGTGTAGATAGAAGCAAATGACAAGTATGAGAACTAAAACCATCCCAGCGAAAACTGAAGTGAGATTTCAAGTCCCTCTCTTTTAAAAGCACCCCTCCATGTAGATGTGCTACTGGCCAGCGTGGATTTTTAAGACAATAGCAATAGCCTGTAGACAAGATAATCATGTACATCTCATAATCCTGTCACAATTGCTTCTAATTTAAAAAGCTTATGAAAATGATCCTCATGATTCCACATACAGAAACATCTGTCAGCATCTAGAAGCACATAGTTAGTTGCATTATTCTTTTTTGTTTCTCTCTGTGTCTCTATATTAATCTCCTTCTATCTTGCTCTCCATCTCTCCCTCTCTCTCTCTCTCTACTTCTGCATACATGTATATGACACCGTTCTCACTACCTTCCTAAAACTAGTTTAGTGGGAACTAGTTTAACGTGTAATGAGAACGGTAAAAGCGATCTAGGAAGCGATCTTCCAAACCAGTTCATAAAACTACCTCGCGATGTAGCTTTCAAGATCGCTTTGCCTTGATAAACTAGTTTTAGCGCAAGTGAGGACACAAACGTTCTTCGCACATATTGAGCGCGCTACTCCACATGACGGGTGAAGAATGCCTACGCTGCGGTTTTGAATTTTGCGCGAAACGTGTCACCCCACTGAGAGCATTTCCATAGCAACAAGATTGCTTTATGTGAAATGATTTTGAAAACCACTTTCGTGTGATCAAATGGGAACGCTAGCAAAGCGATCTTCCAAACTGTTTTCCTGAAATGGTTTCCAGTTAATAACTAGTTTTAGAAAGCATAATCAGAACGGTGTATATCTGTCTTTCTTTCTCTCACTCTGCATTCACACCAGGCGTCCAAGCAGAGGGAAATTCCCCTTGAACCCTCCAATCCTCCTCTCTTTCTCTCAATTTCTCCTTTCCTACATGTACAATGTATTTCTCTGACCTCATTCTCATCATGTGGGGGGCGTTGCGGTCTAGTTGTTAACACTCGTCTTTCAATCTGAGGTACGTGGGTTCGATTCCCAGCCATGCCGTGTTTTCCTTCAGCAAGAAAGTTACCCACAATGTACTGCACTCAACCCAGGTGAGATGAATGGGTACCTAGTAGGATTCCTTGAATGCTTTGATATGGCAGCACAACTAAAGCCAGGGTAATAATAGCAGCGCTTTGTAACCTCAAGCAAAAACCGCTTAACAAATCCAACTATTATTATTATCATTACCAACTTTCTTGTACTGGTTTCCGTTAAACCAGTCGAGGAAACCAGTCTAGAGAGATGGTTTCGCTAGCGTCCTCATCGCCATCTCTAGAAATGGTTTCCAGAACTACTTCCCGTAAAGTGGTCTTGTTGCTATGGGTAACACTCTTAGCAGAATCACATGTCCCGCATGAAATTTGAACCGCTGCGGAATGTACACTTTCGTACTTCCATGCGAAAATCGCTCCCTAAAGATTGGTTGGTCCTTACCTATGCTTAAACCAGTTTGATGGGGCAAAGTGGTCTTGAAAATTGCAAGTTGGTTTTCCAAACTGGTTTGGAAGACCACTTAGAACCACATTCTCATTACCATCATCAAACTAGATTACTGGAAATTAGTTTACAGGAAACAAGTTTAATGTGTAATGAGAAGGGTCGAAGCAGTCTTGGAAGCAAATTTCCAAACCAGGCCAGCTCGATCACCCACCTTACCTGGCAATGTAGCTTTTAAGTTCACTTTGCCTTGTTAAACTGGTTTAAGCATACATGTACATGCAAGTGAGGACACAACCGTCCTTCAGGAAGCGATCTACACGCATGTTGTGTGTAGAATGCCAACAGTGCAGTTTCAAATTTTATGCGAAACTGAGAGCGTACTACCTAAAGCAACAAGCTCGCTTTCCGTGAAGCGGCCATTAAGTGGTTTTGAAAACCACTTTCGGGTGATCAAATGGGAACGCTATCCAAGTGATCTTCTAAATTGGTTTCCAGAACTGGTTTCCACTATACTAGTATTGGGGATTGTAATGAGAACGGTGTCTAAGATCACTTCCAAGACCGCTTCGAACATCCAAAGTGGTTTCCTCTAAACTACATGTTGTTTAAGGATGCACATATAACATGTAGATAAGAACTGGGACTTCTCTCACCCTTCTATTTTTCTTTCAATCTCTCTCTCCATCCCTGCCTTTCTTTCGTTTTTTTTCCTCTGCACTTTCAGAACGATTCATGATAGCTACAAAAGAGGATGAGTAATAACCTTGGCATACTGCATGTATCAGACAAAAATAACTCTTACCAATAACATGACACATCGTTGTATAATATTGCATTATAGTAACGCATTGTATATCAAACTTTGCATTATATAACGACATGCTATCCAACTATTGGTTAGATTTTCTCTAAAAAGTTGAAAGCAGAATTTTTAATTTCTCCCAGAATACCCTATGACTTGTCTATTCATATAAAATATTTAAAGTCATTTGATAAAGCACACTTGAGAGCAAATCAACAAGTTTGAAGCTTGCTTAACCATGATACAGCTTTTCCAAAAACAATATCATTTTTATTGATACCCTCTGGCCATCAAAATATTTTGTTCAAGAGCTTACATAGAGCGGAGTGACCCCATTGCTGTCTTTACTGTTGATATTTGCTCCCTTCTCTAGTAATCTGAAAATGATGTTTTCCTCTCCTAAAGCGGAAGCTTCATGAAGCGCTGTACGACCGTCAGCGTTTCTTGCATCGAGCGTACCGCATAAGCTGTCCTCCAGTATCATAGCCACGCCCTCCGCCCATCGTTCACACGTAGCTCTGCGATGAAATGAAAAGAAAGAAAATTTATGAGACACCAAGTTCAAGAAGCAGAAAATATGCCAGATTTTGTGCAGGGCTAGAGGACAATGACTACATTGAGAGGTAAACTACCGATTCGTTTATTGCCAACCCGTCCACTTACCACATGGTCTATTTTCATTTAATCTTATGCCATTCCATCCATCAACATTTCGTTTAACAGCCATTTGGTCCGATAACCATTTGGTCCAATAATCACTTCGTCTAATCACCAGTTCGTCTACAAGTATGACCATTTCGTCCTAAAACCAGTTGGTCTATAATCCATATTCTTTTCATTCAATTTGCCCAATTAACACTTTTCCAATTAGACAGGATAGCATATGGACTAAATGGCTATTGGACCAATTGGTTATTAGACGAAATTGTGAGTGGATGAAATGTCAATTAGACCATGTGGATAGTGGACGAACTGATCGTGGACCAAATGATAGCAGACGAGTTGGGAATTGGACGAATTGGCATTAGACCAATTGGAAATAAGCCCATTGAGATGGGAGGGGGATGGGGAGGGGGGAGGGGACTTGACAGGACGGGGCGGAACGGGATGTGATGGGTTGAGATGAGATAAGATTAGATAGAAATAGATCAGATTAGAACCGGTGTGTTGGCTCAGTTGGTATAGTATCCGTCTCACAAACGGGAGGTTGGGAGTTCAAACCCTGGCCACGTAAGACCAAACAGATGTTAAAAGATGGGAATACTGCTACCCTGTTTCTGTTTTCAGATGTCATTTCGAACAATGAAATATGGATTTTCAATTTTGTTCAATTTTCATGAGATAAGATAGAACTAGATCAGATTAGACAAAAATAGTTAAGATTAGATACAAATAAATTAGATGTTTAGATTAGATTAGATTAGAAAAGAAGTAGGTAGATTGATAGAAAGATGAATAGGCAGATAGACCATGTACTGCATACCATATATACATGTAGCAGCTATTTCTTTGAAAAAGTGTCTCAACTCTCTTGTTTTATACATTGATGAAATTTTCAGCACTATGCTTGTTTGAAATTCCCTTCTTTTTAAATCAAATCTATGTCATTCTTTGACAAATTTTCCTCATACCACCATTATATTTTTATTTTTCAGTTAAATGAACAACAACTTGACTTTAGTGTTTACTTCCTCTGTAATGGTTAATAATGAACCAAGAAAACATCTGATTGTCAGCCAAACCAGCTTTTTAAAAGTGACCACAAATCATTTTTAGGCGAGACTTCATTCACTCCACTTTACCTTCATGGCATTGGGAGGCAAAATGAAACTGACCTCATTCCAAAGAGGAAGTTCATATGTAAATCCAACCAACATATATGTACGTCACAAGTACACAAAAAGACCATTCAAACATTCTATTTTTCTGAGTAATGTGAATTTACTAAGACACAAATGTACTCTATTATCTGAAAATTTGATATTAAGATAGAGTTATTGATTTGATTTTTATTTTCATTTGATATTTTTCAGAAATGAATATGACCTTATTCTATTGGAAGTTCAAACGTAAAAATCCAACCTCCATAACAAGTACACAGAAAAAAACATCAAAATGTTCCATTTTATCTGAGCAGTGTGAATTTACAAAAATACTATATTCTCTGAAAAAAAAAAAAAAGACTATTGATTTGATTTGATTTCATATTTTTCAGAAAGGAAACTAACCTCGTTCTGAGAGGAAGTTCAAATGTAAAAATCCTACCTACATCACAATATACACTGAAAGCCCAGCCAAATTATGTTCTATTTTTCTGAGTAGGCCTATAGTGTGAATTTACAAAGATACGGCACACTCTCTGAAAATATCAATATACATGCAATTTTAAGGTACCATATGCATTTCATTAAAGATGCTCAAGGCGCACAAGTGAAGGGGGATCAAGCAAACTGTATCGTACTCAAATCATTAATACCTGTAGGTAAGATCTTAGTTTAATCCAAAATGTTACAACAGACTGGCTATCACAAATCTTATTAATGATATGAAACGATTTGATTTGGTTTGATTTTTTCTTCTCCATTCACATACATTCAAATTTGTTTTCTGAGCTTAACAAACATGGTGATTATTTTTTTGTATATGAATCGTAGAATGTCATACATGTAGAAATATAACACAATAGAAATTATTGAAAACTATGTAAAAATGATATATAATAAAATGGACAGAAAAAAAATATTAGACCACATATTTTAGACCTGCTATAATATACATGTATATGGTAAGCCATAATGTAGAGAATCCAGTGCTTTGGAAAAATAATGAATTTACAATGAAATAGATTTTTTGAAACCTCCATGCAGAGTGCTAAACTCGCTTTGTACTATTAAAGAGAATAGCAGAAGAAAAAATACGGCAAAACAACAAGAAATATACATATAGACAATGTGCAATGTCAGGGTGATTAAGAATTAAAAATGAGGATTGGTTAGAAACAATGTGTATTATTGAAACGCTTCATAAATGTTATTTATTATAATTCTATTTTTTAAAAGTTTGATGGTGAACAATATTTTTTATACTTGGGGTGAAAATAGTGCATAAATTTTAGTCATTTTTTTCTTTTCCTCATTTAGAGTACTTAATTCTTCATATTCCTTTCTCATTTCAACAATTTCTTTCGAGGCACAGTGCATGTAGAGTTACAAAACAAGTTACATACATGTATAAACATGCAGTAGACATCAACTACATGTATTTAATCCAAAATGTAATAAAGATGAAATTTCTCTATCAGGTTTAAAAGCTCTTTGAACATTTGAATTCAATGATTATTGGATTTAAATCACAATTTTTCATAAAAAAAAGGATCTCTTTCTTGAACTCATACCAAATTGAATATATTAAAAGCTCTTCCTTGCATCTTACATACATGTATACATATATGATTTGTATATTGCAGACTGTGCAAATATCATAAACAAATTAACCAACGTAAACTTTGTCATTTTATAATCCAACAGTTGTAACAGTGCATGTTCTTTTGAAGCCTGGACAAGTTACTTTGCCCATAATTTTCTCCAATATCACATAGATTGTTCTTTAAGTATACAGGTATATGTAGTATTGTTATTAATATTTGGGAAATTGTAGTCAACATGTAGGGGTGTTGGTATCGGCACAGGCTGATTATTTGCTTTTGGGATACAGTGGTGAGTATTCAACGCTCCAGAACAATACAAATATAACATAGCATACATGTATCTATTATTAACAACAGGTTCCAATTTTGAAAGATAACATAACTACAGTCCCGGTAATGAGAATTAGGGCAGAGACTGCCTGAAATGCAGATGTGGATTAAAATGCACTAAATATCAGTGTATGATGCACTCTAAAAATGGGTGCAAACTGGAGCCTCTTTGTCTCGTATTTGGAACCTCTAGAAAAATGGTTCCAACAAGGTTCTTTACATGCTCAAGAACCTTACACGGTTTAATAAAGAACCTAAGAAGGTTTTAGGGAACCATTAAAAGTTCGAAATGAGGGACAGGCATACATTAGAACCCTCTAAGAACCTTTATTTTTTATAAGAGTATGTGAGCCGGATGTGGAGTTCACTAGAATGATTGACAAAGTCTGAAAATTATAGTAATAATAACAATAATAACAACAACAACAAGCACTGCAAACAATATTAACCCTGCTTTAGCATGGCTACCCTGATCAGCTCTCTAGCACTTTAATTATTTTTCCTGGACAACAATGAAAATAACTCTTAAGTTCATTTTCATGATTTTAATTTCTTTTTCCAAAAAAAAAAGAGTTTCATTTAATCTGCAATCTTAATATTACACAGTGCAGGATACAATATTGTTTGGAGAAAACAGCTTATTTTCTCAAAATGACCTTTCCAAGTTTCATCAGGATGAGTGCTCACTAAAACTTTCAAATGAAGATGTTGCAAAGTTTCCCCGGCATAGCATCCTGGGGTATTCAAATTCTACAAAAGATACATTGCAGACATGGTATACATCGGGGGACTAGAATAGGTCACTGGGGGTCAAATTTGGAAATCGTTTGTCAGTTGACAATTGCACCAGTAACAACTACATGTACCAGCTAGTGAAAACGATTAATTTTAAAAACCTTGATGTTTCTCTGATTATACCAAGTATTGTGATTATTGTTTGGTTTATTACCTTTTTAGTATTACTAGTACTAACAAGAGTGTCGCTAGGGCGAGCACATAATACGCCCGCCTGTAACGCAGAAAATGGAGTTATTGGTCAAGCAAGAAAAGTGAAAGGTGGCGACTTGACCTTTGACCTAAAAATCAATAGGCTTAATGGGATCCATACTGGTATCATATTACAAACCAAATTATATGAGCCTAGGTTACATGTAGGTTAAACTGAAGTTATCACGATTACAAGGAATTAAGAAGGGTTAGATGAAAGCATTAGGACCTTGACCTTAGACCTTTTGACCTCAAAATCAATAGGCTTCCTGGGATCCATGCTCGTATCATACTCACCACATTATATGAGCCTAGGTTAAGTTAAACCATGGAGCTATTAATAGCTCCATGGTTGAACTAAAGTTATCGCGTTTACAAGGACTTCAGAAGGGAAAGATGACAACCTGTCACTGTGACCTTTGACCGTCTGACCTAAAAATCAATAGGCTTCCTGGGATCCATGCTGGTATCATACACACCATATTATATGAGCTTAGGTTAGGTTAAACTGAGTATCGTGTTTACGAGGAAAAGTTAATGGATGGACGTACAGACGGACGGACAGACACCGAGCGTGATACCATATATATGTAATACGTCCCATAGGATGGGCTTATAAAAAATCAGTCATCATGAACCATTATTAAAAAATGAAATTAATGCATTTTATATAACACAACATATGGGGCAGCTACTTATTTATGATGTCACTAATCAAAAACTTCAAATTCTAATAACTTTCTTAATATTCAATGGATTTCCCTTAAACCTTCAACAATATTTTTCATTATTTTTTTTTTGCTATTTTTACAACAAACTTTTTTTAGGGTAAACTTCCCTTTAGAACACCTATCAGATCAGTGCTTACATTGAGAACCTGCTTGCTCAGGTTAGCAACGTCTGTCGCAGCAGGTAAATCGCAAACCTCATTCCCGTCAAATCACCACAATGACTGGTTACCAAGTAGGCACATAATTGACTCTTCAGTGCCACAATTTCCTTCCAATAAGCCGTGACTCACGTCGTCACAGCGGCAGCACTCAGATGACTGCTGCCACCTTTGTTCTTCCTAAGCCCAGGATTATTCGGAGGAAGGGGTTGACATGATTCAAACGATCAAATTAGCATGATAGGGGTTACGCAGGTCACAGATGGGATTTTTTTTCTTCTTCAGGACAAGTGGCAGCAAGGATAGATTTGGATCAGGTTGAAAAGAGTTTAATGTTTCATGATTATCATGAAAAAAAGAAAAAAATTGGTATGACCACATAGAATTAGATATACACAAGCTGCAATTTACACAAACTGTAGTGTTTCTTTTCTTTCTTATCCTCTCCTTCCTTTTAATTTTTTCTTGCTTAGACTCTCCTCCTTCTCCCTCCTCTTTTTTTTTTTTTTTCTTTCTTTCTTTCTTTCTTTCTTTCTTTCTTTCTTTCTTTCTTTCTTTCTTTCTTTCTTTCTTTCTTTCTTTCTTTCTTTCTTTCTTTCTTTCTTTCTTTCTTTCTTTCTTTCTTTCTTTCTTTCTTTCTTTCTTTCTTTCTTTCTTTCTTTCTTTCTTCCTTTCTTTCTTTCTTTCTTTCTTTCTTTCCTTCTTCCTTCCTTCCTTCCTTTCTGTCTTTCTCCTTCTTCGTCTCCTCCTTCTCCTTCTCCTTCTCCTCCTTCTTCTTCTCCTTCATTTCTTCCTCCTCTCCTTCATTTCCTCCTCCTACTCCTTTACATCATTCTTTTCCTCGTTCTATCATTACAATGTATCACTATCATCAGTTTATCATTACATTCCTTTACCACAATACCATCATCATCTCCGTCGTCATCATCATCTTCCATTACAAAACATTATGTACAAGGACGAAGGAATGCTGTATACTATAAAGCATAAACAAATTTTTTTTTATATGCACGACCCTTCAAAAGGACATGCAATGAAATGCATGCAGTGCAACAAATAAAAAAGGAAAAACCCTATTCATAAACCTACACACATGTTCATAACATGCAGGGCTCACATTACATTTCCTTGACAAATTTCATACCAATCAATTACTGTATATCTTCAGATCAAAATAAAACACTCCTATTAATTCATTTAGAAAGTTATTCTACTTGCTCTACGACTGAGTGGATTTCCTTGTTGATCAGATTTCAGGAAGCTTAACAATTCAATGGCTTTAAAACCAAAACGTAATCTCTATTACTACTTGACGTGCACATGGCCACGTACAATGTGGCTACAGAAAGAAGTCAAGGAAATGGAGTCTTTTATCTTAATACATTTGTATACCGGTACTAGATGTAGCTGCTTTTATGATTCACTACTAGACAATTTAACAGTTTGGAATTCCTGTAAGAATCAATATGTAAAGGGGGAGGGGGTCATGGAGCAAATTATTCAGTGATTTCCACTATTTTTGGGGGGCCAATCATAAGCAAGGATTTTTTAGCTTGAACACCGTCTCCGGATTCAGTTGGATGGTTATGTACATGTAGTCGCCGCCATTTTTATTACGAAGATCATCGACGTAATTTGCATGCAAATGTCAATCATCAGCCAGTCGCGCAACACGTGCACACATTCACAATACATGTATACGCTACGCTGCTTTTGGCTACATCAGCATTGGTCCTTCTATGTTCTCCAAGGGGATCAATCACACATTGGTTTTCTTAATTGGTACAGGTTCATGCGCTTTTTCATAAACTTTAAACCACATTTGGAAATATTTTGTGAGCTCTGCTAAAAATAAATAATATGACTGCTATTTCATTTTAACAACAGGAAGTGCTTAAATTAAAAGTTAATGTTTGAATCATAATTTTTTTCTTGAAAGAATATTGCGGTATGAATGTTTTGAAAAGCAGAAGAAAATTGCATTCTAGTGGGCATACTTATAAGAACTTAATAGGTAAAGGGACAGAGACCTTGTTTGATTAGTTTAAGTTTGAGATCATGCATCTTCAAAGTTGATGTGGCATACATGTACATTATTGTTTTATTTTTCACTAAAGTAGGGCTTTTACGGTGACTGTAAAACGATCATGACAGTGTTTGATTTGCATAACAAAACATAACAAAATAAGAATAACAATATACCTAACCGTACATCTAGGTTTATGTGATCACTGAAAAGCTTTATCTGATTGGTGCGAAGCCATGAGAAAACTTCCTTCATTCCACAATCACGAAAATTTACCTGTTTTTTGATAAGCTTTCACTTGCTTCGTCAGACCTTTGTCATAGCTGTACACTGTAACAGCTGTAGGAGCTAGCGATGATGCTGCAGCACAAAGGTCTGATGAAGCTTGTTTAAAGGAGAATGAAACTCTTGGAGCAAGTTAGCTTTTGTGAAAGCAGAAAAATCAAAGAATAAGATCAACAAAAGTGTGAGTAAAATAGGACTAGCAATAGGAGAGTTATGAGCATTTGAATGTCGAGATCACTAATGCTATGGAGATCCTCCCATTGGCAATGCGACCAAGATCTATGATGTCACAGATGAACAACTCTCACCTTTGGACACTGAAAATATACCCCAAAACATCTCTTTTTGCTCATTCTAATCATATGACAAATGATTCATCAATTATATAATGTTGTGAAACGTCTGTACTTGTCCTCTCATAAAGAGAACACCTCACCTTGTGATAGACTCTATAAAAGTGAGAATATAAGTGAAATAAGTACTAAAGTAATGAGGGAGTTGTACGTGTGTGACATCACAGATCTTGGTCGCATTGCCAATTGGAGGATCTATATGGCATTAGTGATCTCAATATTCAAATGCTCATAACTTTCTTATTATTCATTCAATCTTCCTCAAACTTTCAACAATATGTTTCTTTGATTTTTCTCTTTGATATGGATTCAGCTGGTTTCAAGGGTTTCATTCTCCTTTAAGACAGGTATTATTTTTGCGGCTGTGGAATAACGTTTTCTCAAGTATAGGTTTATAGATTTTGTAAAGTTAGGTCTGATCAACAGTGTCTTTGTTTAAAGGCAGTGCTTCAGAGAAAAGATATAGAGATAAAAAAATTGAAATTCAAGAATTAGACATCATTTGTTTGCAAAAACAAATCCATGAATGATGAAATCATATTAAAGGGTATTTTAAAGAATGCATGCATGCACATATACAACACAAACTCAAAGTATGAAACTTGATTGTAAATTTAATTGTATTTATGTACCTGTACAGTACTGCCATACAAAGGCGTCAAATGTAAACCAAATAATGAATGTTCATTCGTGCAATGGACAAGATACTTCATTCGGTGAAAGATGAAATGAGTGATCCATTCAACTCCGCTACGCCTCATTGAATCGATCATTTCATCTTCCAGCTCATTAAGTATTTTGTCCATTGCACGAATGAAAAGAACATTCATTATTTGGTTTATATGACATCTAAAAATGGATTCTTTTTCATATGAAATTTATGAATTTCGATGCAAAATATGGTCATGCAGTGTGAGCTCGGTCTGCTGATTATCGCATATATATACAACATGTGCGCTTCAAACACAAGTGGTTTTGTGTGGTGCCTGCATGCAGTCTCGGTGTGCGCGTGCAATGGACAAAATCGTATGGATCCAAAATTGCAAGGTTGATGACGTCATTGTAAAATGGGTTGAATGATCGATATCAACAACCAATCAAATGACAAGGATCTATAGATGTCATATAAAATCTGTCATTCTATAAAACCAACAAAACAGAAAAAAAATATACATGTAATTCATTACAATTTACAAGTCACCACAGTGGTTGTTACATGAGAAATGTAGGTTACAAGACTAGTACAGTAATTACTGAGTTTCACTTTCTTTCTATATATAAATTTTATTTTGTTACACAGTTTGCTCACATTAGTATTAAGTATAATTAAGTCAAGTACTATTGGTTTTATGTTCAACTGTCTCCATGTTGCAGTACAGGATTTTTTACGATAGAGGGGGCATAGATGGGGGATGGAGGGAGTATCCAAGAGGGCATCCGGAGGCAAATGAAGGATTTATTTACTTATCTATCCATCCATCTACATCTATCTATCTATCTATCTATCTATCTATCTATCTATCTATCTATCTATCTATCTATCTATCTATCTATCTATCTATCTATCTATCTATCTATCTATCTATCTATCTATCTATCTATCTATCTATCTATCTATCTATCTATCTATCTATAGTATCTATCTATCTATCTATCTCCATCCATCCATCCATCCATCCATCCATCCATCCATCCATCCATCCATCCATCCATCCATCCATCCATCCATCCATCCATCCATCCATCCATCCATCCATCCATCCATCCATCCATCCATCCATCCATCCATCCATCCATCCATCCATCCATCCATCCATCCATCCATCCATCCATCCATCCATCCATCCATCCATCCATCCATCCATCCATCCATCCATCCATCCATCCATCCATCCATCTATCTATCTACACATGTACATGTATCTATTTATTTAAGGATGATGACGTCATTGTAAAATGGGCTGAATGATCAATATCAACAACCAATCAAATGACAAGGATCTATAGATATCATATAAAATCTGTAATTCTATAAAACCAACAAAACAGAAGAAAAATATACATGTAATTCATTACAAGTCACCACAGTGGTTGTGTATGAGAAATGTAGGTTACAAGACTAGTACAGTAACTACTGAGTTTCACTTTCTTTCTATTTATATAAATTTTATTTTGTTACACAGTTTGCTCACATTAGTATTGAGTATAATTAAAGGACAAGTCCACCCCAACAAAAGTTGATTTGAAAAAAAGGAGAAAAATCCAACAAGCAAAATACTGAAAATTTCATCAAAATCGGATGTAAAATAAGAAAGTTATGACATTTTAAACTGTCGCTTAATTTCACAAAACAGTTATATGCACATCCTGGTCGGTATGCAAATTGGCAGACTGATGACGTCACCCACTCACTATTTCTTTTGCATTTTATTATATGAAATATTCTAATTTTCTCCTCCTTGTCAAGTGAAACAAAGTTTCATTTCTCCCTGAACATGTGGAATTACCATTGTTTTAACAGTTTATGGTTAAAGGAGAATGAAACTCTTGGAGCAAGTTAGCTTTTGTGAAAGCAGAAAAATCAAAGAATAAGATCAACAAAAGTTTGAGTAAAATAGGACTAGCAATAGAAGAGTTACGAGCATTTGAATCTCGAGATCACTAATGCTATGGAGATCCTCATATTGGCAATGCGACCAAGATCTATGATGTCACAGATGAACAACTCTCCCCTTTTGGACACTGAAAATATACCCCAAAACATCTCTTTTTGCTCACTCTTATCATGTGATAAATGATTCATCAATGATATAATGTTGTGAAACCTCTGTACTTGTCCTCTCATAAAGAGAACACCTCACCTTGTGATAGACTCTATAAAAGTGAGAATATAAGTGAAATAAGTACTAAAGTAATGAGGGAGTTGTACGTGTGTGACATCACAGATCTTGGTCGCATTGCCAATGGGAGGATCTACATGGCATTAGTGATCTCGACATTCAAATGCTCATAACTTTCTTATTATTCATTCAATCTTCCTCAAACTTTCAACAATATGTTTCTTTGATTTTTCTCTCCGATATGGATTCAGCTGGTTTCAAGGGTTTCATTCTCCTTTAAGTTATTAAAGTTGGTCCTTCTTGTCAAATCAGTAAAAATTGAAATATTGTATTATTCAAACAATAAAAAACAAAAGAAATAGTGAGTGATGGACATTATCGACTCTCTCATTTGCATATCACTGAGTTGTGCATTTAACTGTTTTGTGAAAAATAAGCGAAACTTAAAAATGTCATAACTTTCTTATTTTACATCCGATTTCGATGAAATTTGCAATGTTATGTTTGTTTGATTTTTCTCTATCAATTCAAATCAACAATTTTCTGGGGTGGACTTTACATTTAAGCCAAGTACTATTGGTTTTATGTTCAACTGTCTCCATGTTGCAGTACAGGATAATTTACGATAGAGGGGGCATAGATAGGGGATGGAGGGAGTATCCAAGAGGGCATCCGGGGGCAAATGAAATCTATCTATCTTTCTATTTATCTATCTACCTACATCTATCTATATATCTATCTATCTACATACCTACATCTATCTATCTATCTTTCTACATACCTACAGGTCTATCTATCTATCTACCTACCTACCTACCTACCTACCTACATGTACCTACCTATCTATCTATCTACACATGTACATGTATCTATTTATTTATTTATTTATTCATCTATCTATTTATCAATTTATTAAGAATTATTTGAACATGATAGCCCTGTCTGTTTTCAAATACTGTTGTACTTGGGGGCCCTGTATAACATAAAACAAAACAAAATACAATCAATACAATCATATATATACAATACAAATTGAAAATACAAATTCTTAACATTAACAGATCCAGGGGGGGGGGGCAAAATAACCGTTGCCCTGTTAAGGTGCATAATACTTGACAGTCTGAAAATTGCCTATTCATATCATCTCCAAAGAAATAATTCATATTTCAGAGCATGGAGGAAGGGGAAGTAAGATGAAGAAAATGGGTATAAGTGAGGGCGAAGAGGGAACGGGGTGGGGATAGGCTGGAGGAGGAGGGGAAAATGTATGGGGATGGGTGGATGAGAAGGGTTGAAAGGAAGGGAAAATGAGTAGAGAGGGGTGAGTGAGAGTGAAGGGAGGGGGTAGAGAAAGGGAGGATGAGGCTGAGGGGGGGTAAAAAGAAGACAGGTAGGGGTTGAAGGAAAGGAGGGTGGGAGAGGAAGGGGTGGAGAAGGGAAGGAGGGGGGTGGGCGGGGCAAGTGGGAGCGAAGGAAGATGGAATGTGGAGGATGAGGGGGTGGGGGAGGGGGGGGGGGGTAAAGAGATGATTGGGGTGATGAAGGAGGAGGTTGAGGAGACAAGGGATGGGAGATTCATACTGAACAAAATTGGGTGAAGGTAGTACACTGTGTAGAGAGAATGTGTATTGGGGGACTGCTGAACTGGCGATTTTGAATCGTGCAACTCTCCTGTTATTCAGACCATGGATACTACGCATAAAATCGAGAATTCATCTCAAAGGGTCTGCTTTAGGTCGGTGTGAATGTAGAAATTATGCAGAGTATTTTTACCCTGAATAGGTAATATTCTGGTGATCGAGTCAGTCTGAATATGCATACTCATATCATCTAACACAAAGTACCCAGTAACATGTTATGAAATCTTAATTCTACCCCAGAAAGGTATGACAAATGTACCCACTGACTGTTCTCCTATTATAAGTTTGTTGAATCCCAACCTGTCATATGAACACTAATGCAACCACCTTTAATCACTTGAGATCTTTTGACGAAACAAGCCCTTGGATAAAATCATCAGTCCCCACCTGTCTGTGACTATTTTCATGCTACCTGGTCTATTTTTAGGATCTATTGTGGTGTAGCCGATTATTTAGATCAGGTGGATATTTCTTTAATAATTGGTAGGATTTTGAACTCGACTTTATGAAAGCTTGTCACAGGAACATGTATGTCCATTATACAGGCAAACTCTATTAAGAATCCATTGCATCATGTGAGCTAATTTGAAATTTGTGAATGACATCAATTAAAAGTTCTAAATCAAAACAATGGTACGTTGAAGAAGAATTAGTCTTTTTGTTCCACACTTACATGAAATATATGTTAAATTGTGGAAGAAACAATCTGATATTTATGGATACCGGTACTGTAAAATGTCACAATCATGTACATGTACATGTAATTTTCTCCCTATCACTAACAGTATTTTTTTCTTTTAAAGTATAAACCACTTCTCAAGCATGAAATTCAATTGTATTCAAACTTTCTGATATTGTTTGAAGGGCCTCCATTAGGAGAGGGATACATGTATGATAACATTGAATGAGAAAGGGTGATACAGTATTTTGGTTCAACGATTCCATTCAGATTTTGACAAAGAATCCATCAATGCAAAAGGGTCCAATGTAAAAATGGATTGTTGGAAAAGTAGAGCAATAATTGATATTGATTTTTTTTACCATCTAAATATTTTGAGAGGGTTTAAAGGGATGCGCCAGGCTGAAGATATTCATACATGTATTTCAATGAAAAGAGTAAAATTCAGAGCAAAATGCTGAAAATTTCATCAAAATCGGATAACAAATAATGAAGTTATTGAATTTTAAAGATTTGCATTATTCCAGTGAAACAGTTCTAGGCATGTCTTCATGATTATTCATTAGGTGGGCTGATGATGTCGTATCCCCACTTTTTGTATTTTATTATATGAAATTAGGTTTATTAAAAAAAACTTCTACCAAGAACTAAAAGAATTGGACTGACAACTGATAAGTGCACTAGTTATTTATTGCTGCAACTTACTTCATCATAATGGAGACACATCACTTTAATACACATTTATGAAAAAAATGAAACAATTATGATTGGATGTGATAACATAAGAAAAATAAAAGTGGGGATGTGACATCATCAGCCCACCTAATGAATATTCATGAAGACATGCCTAGAACTGTTTCACCGGAATAATGCAAATCTTTAAAATTCAATAGCTTTGTTATTTGTTACCTGATTTTGATGAAATTTTCAGCATTTTGCTCTGAATTTTACTCTACTTAGTTAGATATATCTCCAGCCCAAAGTATCCCTTCAATGATGCAGAGATAAAGGACTTTATGTGAGAGAGATTGAAACAGGAATCATGTGACGATTGCGAATCTGTGATCAATGGTAAGTTGGTAACGTGACCGTGGCTGATAAAAATGACAATATTCTTCCACTTGATAGGAAACAATTTCCTCTAGAATACAAAACAAAAAAAACACTTACACTTGAAAAGTGTTTATAGCACACTTCATAATTCATGATTATAATATTGGCCTTATCAGATTTTTTTTGTGTTGGTAATAATATTACCATCAAAGGTCATTGCTGTATATCTTACCGATGATACAGAAAATGAAAAAAATGTGTTCAAATTGTCATCCTATCCGTCTTAATCATCTCTGCACTTTTCACTTCCAAAAGATCACTTTTAATGAGTGACATTTGGACACGGTGTCAAGCCCCCCAACTCTGGTTCATCCAAAAGGAAATATGTAATTTCTACAATTGCACGTGCTTCTAAAAATATTTCCATTTCTAAATTTGGCGGGGGCTATTATTAGCAAAGATGAGGAATAAGTGGTGATCTTGTCTCATAAGCATCCTCAATTTCCTCTATTCACAATCCAACATTCTTTGATGACTCGGGGATACTTTTACAGAAATGTCTTCTTCTTGGGGAAAGATTTATAATTCAAGGGGAAATATAGAGTTGATTTGAACAGATTGAGGGGGAAAGTAAAAGTGGATGAGTGATATTTAGCTAAATTCTTAATTTTTAATCCAACAAATTATTTATTAATCAAAATAAACATACTACATGTGGGTAAACATAATTCCATACCTGTTTTTACACATCAATAGGCCAAGTGTATTCTTTTGAGAGCCTCTCGTCCTTTAAAATTACACTTCTTTAAGAGTATAGAATTCCATGCAGGGGTTAAAAAGACTTGCACTAATCTAAA
The DNA here is from genome assembly GCF_037042905.1 of Lytechinus pictus. Taxonomy (NCBI): domain Eukaryota; kingdom Metazoa; phylum Echinodermata; class Echinoidea; order Temnopleuroida; family Toxopneustidae; genus Lytechinus; species Lytechinus pictus. The sequence continues at coordinate 2,415,653 of NC_087260.1, read as the reverse complement.
CTTCTAACAATATTCAGGAATTCAGGAGGGTCAGCCAGTTATCTGTGGACCCCAGATAAAAGCTACAATTTTTGTTCCTCTTGCATTATACATGTACAGTGTACATGTGGTCAATCCAGGGGTCTCTCTCTTACAACTTTAAACAGATCTTAAAGGAGAATGAAACCCTTGAAACCAGCTAAATCCATATCAAAGAGAAAAATCAAAGAAACATATTGTTGAAAGTTTGAGGAAGATTGAATAAATAATAAGAAAGTTATGAGCATTTGAATATTGAGATCACTAATGCCACGTAGATCTTCCTATTGGCAATGCGACCAAGATCTGTGATGTCACACACGTACAACTCCCTCATTACTTTCGTACTTATTTCACTTATATTCTCACTTTTATAGAGTCTATCACAAGGTGATGTGTTCTTTTTATGAGAGGACAAGTACAGAGGTTTCACACCATTATATCATTGATGAATCGTTTGTCATATGATTAGAATGAGCAAAAAGAGATGTTTTGGGTATATTTTCAGTGTCCAAAAGGGGAGAGTTGTTCATCTGTGACATCATAGATCTTGGTCGCATTGCCAATGGGAGGATCTCCATAGCATTAGTGATCTCGACATTCAAATGCTCATAACTCTTCTATTGCTAGTCCTATTTTACTCAAACTTTTGTTGATCTTATTCTTTGATTTTTCTGCTTTCACAAAAGCTAACTTGCTCCAAGAGTTTCATTCTCCTTTAAGTAATCCATGACACCGTTCTCACTACTGTCCTAAAACTAGTTTAGTGGAAAACTGGAAACTAGTTTAACGTGTAGTGAGAACGGTCGAAGCAATCTTCCAGACCGGTTCAGAAAACCACCTCACGATGTAGTTTTCAAGATCGCTTTGCCTTGTTAAACTTGTTTAAGCGTGAGGACACAACCATTCTTCGGGAAGCGATCTTCGCACATTTTGAGCGCGATACGCTTCACGACAGGTGTAGAATGCCTACGCTGCAGTTTTTAATTTCACACGAAACGTGTCACCCCACTGACAGCATTTCCATAGCAACAGGATCGCTTTACGTGAAGTGATTTTGAAAACCACTTTCTTGTGATCAAGTGGGAATGCTAGCAAAGCGATCTTTCCTGAATCTGTTTCCAGTAAACTATTTTAGATAGCGTAATGAGTACGGCCTGACATGTTTACACATGTGTGACACTGTACCTGTTGTAGTTTTCACACTTAATTCCCAAATCACAGGAATGTATTATACATCATACATACATTTTTTCATTGTTCAGGTCAGTTTATCTACAGCGTACACGTACATGTACTTCATGCATTCGAACCTGACCATCTTTAGATTGGAAAAAAAAAAAGGGAGAAAGAGGAAAGAAAAGGGAAATAAGAGAAAGGGGGAAAGAAAGAAAGAAAGAAAGAAAGAAAGAAAGAAAGAAAGAAAGAAAGAAAGAAAGAAAGAAAGAAAGAAAGAAAGAAAGAAAGAAAGAAAGAAAGAAAGAAAGAAAGAAAGAAAGAAAGAAAGAAAGAAAGAAAGAAAGAAAGAAAGAAAGAAAGAAAGAAAGAAAGAAAGAAAGAAAGGAAGAAAACTGAGAGAAAGTTAGAAAGATGGAGAGAAAGAGGGAAAGAAAGAGAAACTTTGGATAGATAGAAAGAAAGAAAGAGAGAGAGAGAAGAAAGAAAGAAAGGGGAACTTAGAAAACAGGAAGGAATGAATGAAGGAATAAAGAAAGTTAGAAAGAAAGGAGGGAAAGAAGGAAATAAGGAAGGAAGAAATTAAGAAAAGGGAAAGAGGTAGAATGAGGAGAATAAGGAATAAGAAGAAGGAGGAGCAGGAGGAGAAGAGGAAGAAGAAGGAGAAGGATGAGAAGAAGAAGAAGAAGAAGAAGAAGAAGAAGAAGAAGAAGAAGAAGAAGAAGAAGAGGAAAAAGAAGAAGAAGAGGAAAAAGAAGAAGAAGAGGCAAAAGAAGAAGAAGAAGAAAAGGAAGAAGAAAGAAAGAAAAAAGAAGGGAGAAGAAGAGGAAGAGGAAGAAAGAAGAAGAGGAAGAGAGAAGAAGGAAAAAGAAGTGAAAGAAGAAGAAGAAGAAGAAATAATAATAAGAAGAATTTTTACTCTTCCAATACTGTATAAACATGCAGAGAGTCTAGAAAAAGTAATTCAAAAAGTCATGAAAAATGATTGGTAGTCTGAACTGTTTGGTTTACATGAAAATTCACTGTGCAAGCCAAAACTGGACATTTTAGGCACCTTTTGGTAAATATGAAATCACGAACAGGATGCGGATATCTAAACAAATAATTATTGTGAGCTCAGAGTGTAAGCCACTTTTTTTTATACCAACGTGAAAAGGGGACAAAAGGAAAGGTATTTGTGAATATTGATATCTGAGATATAAAAGTGACAAATGGAGAAAACAAATTAAATGATCACCTGCCTGGTAAAACATGATGATGTACAGGAATTTTGCATAGTAAGGTATTAAAATATTTACTGAATATCTGATCCAAATAATAATGCATGCATTCATTGCAATGTCTGCTTGTTCAATGAAAATGATGCAGTGATCTAGTAAATATTGTTGCAGTTTGAATAGCTTTTATGCATGTCAATAGAAAGGATAGGCCTAAAAAAAAATTGGTGCCATTTTAAAAAAATAAATCAATTACCATAGAACCTCTATACAGTGTGAATCAGTAAAAAGTTTAAACTTTGAAAAAGTCCTGGGAATTGAAAAATATACAATATGGGGATATTTTTTTTCTTCACATTATTGGGTTCGGGTCTCATTTATCAAATGAAAATTAAAAAATTGACAGAATGTTACAATTGAGTGAGCACTGTCCATTTAAATTGTAAAGCTTGCAGAAATTGGTTTGCGCAGAAATGCTCATTTTCATGCAGTGTTGTGGAAAAAAGGCGAAAACAAACTGACCATGCAGTACATTTCTTTTGCATTTTAGCAAAGTGAAATAAAACAGATCTATAGGCCTACACTGTACATTTAAACATTTTGTATTAAACAACTTTGCCACCCAAATTAACATTTTAACCCTTGGTATTACAGCACAACCTTTACCTTTTTGAGCCAGCTGGATCTGAGGACATACATACTGAATGGAAACAAAAGTTTATTTCAGACATCTTCAGCATTCTTTCACTAAGTTTTTATCATAGTGAGACAACATTTAATATAAATTTCATTTAATACTTGTTTCTCTACACTTTTCCCAAGCTTGACAATGATTAACAAAACGAAAATCAAACCTAAGCCAATTCATGTGAATCACAGCTCCATGTAAACTTACAGCTGTATCATCACAATGGCTTCGGTTTGTGGGGAGGGGAGGGGGCGCAATGGCGCTCTATGAAGTGTTTAGAGCAAGGAAACAAATTATTGGTAAAAGATATATCTTCAATCAATCTTCCTAGCTAAAGTCCATGTGTTCTGCATGATTAGCGTCTACTTCTATTCATATAACTATTTTCAAGTTCCGCGCAAATCATTTTTCACGATCTTTCAAAAGTGATGCTCACTCAAGCGGACAGATTTTTGACAATTTCGTAAAAAGAGAACTGTACCAACGTTCAAATGTGGAAAAAGCTTCAGGATTAAAATGTACAATTTTACAGGATTATCTTTTTCTTTTGATACGCACTGTACATTCCAGTGTTTTTTCTTCCTCTGTTTTAATTTTTTTACAGAAATTATTACCTTTATTACAAATATACAATTTTACAGGAATATTTCTCAGTGCAAACTTTTTTGATACGCACTGTACATTCCATCAAGTAAAATCCTATACTGCCATTGTAATTTTTCTGATCAAACGCACATAAAAAACATCAGTATAGTCTATAGAAATGTTTTCTACCAATGTACATGTATTTTATTGTTTTTTATATCTTATGCTGCAATTTTTTTTTCCTTTGTTTTTATTTTTTAACAGAAATTATTACCTTACCTTACGTTACCACAAATACAGGAAGAATGCTGTATCAGCAGTGAAGATTCCAGGTTCTTATCAGCTTTAATCATGCTCCAATATTATTATAAGCAAGGCTCCACATTAACTTTTTTTGGTGGTGGCCCGTTCGGGCCACCAAAACCTTCAATTAATTTTTTTTGGTGGCCCGATATGAAAGTTTGGTGGCCCGAAAAATATAAAGAAAAACATTAAAAATGAATAAATGGGTATAAATGGTTTAACCACTGTAAAAAAAAATGAAAGAAAATAATAAGTTATAACGGCAAAAAAAAGTGTGAGAAAACTCCTTCCCTATATTTGCCAAAATGTTGGAAAAATTCACATTTCATATTAATGAAATGCCTTCCCAAAGTATTTATTTTCTCAAGAGTTGTTTAACCCTAACCAGGCCGGGCTTTTTTGGCTGTTCTGTGGCCGGGGGGGGGGGGGGGGGGGGTTGATTCAACCCCCCCCCTGAGATCTTGGCCGCCGATAGCGCGAGCGCCGCAAAAATTTGCACGCTGGTAGTGTGTGATGTAATCTACAAGGCTGTATGGTAAAATTTTCCAAAATAATGAGATTTTATTTTATATGAATTAATTATGCTAATTTATGTGTAAATCATACTTTTTGCTCTAATTCACTAAATAAAGCTCCTAGAATGTTAATTTTTGGTAAAAATATTCTGTGTAGCATTCTTAACAATGGCAATTGAAAAAAACTTTGGTTTGGAAATCAATTTCTTATGTATTTTATTGTTTTATGAATTTCTTATGTATTTCATTGTTTTTCAACCTTTTGTTTTTCCTTGTTTTTTTCACCAGATTTATTGCACAACCTTTTTGAAGCATAATTATGCTAAAATCAATTGCTTTCAGCTGTTTAAAGTAAAAATAATCATATCTTTATGAATAAGATGAGAAAACTCAATTTGCATTGACTTTGTACACAAAATCACGTTTTGGAACAATTTTTGGTCTGACATGCACTTACAAAATGTTGCGTAATTTCGGAACCGCGTACCCGGGCGTCGTAAATTTGGTCTCAAAAGATTCGTGAGACTTAAAAGTATAAACTCTGTGAGTGGCGCGGTCAAAAAATTTCGCGCGGCAGAATGATCGCAGAAAATGTTGAGGGGGGGTTGATTCAACCCCCCCCCCCCCGGCCATTTTAGGGTTAAGAAGTCATTTATAAACAAGAAAGAAAGTAACTGTCTGTTTATGTTTGGCTAGAAAAGACTGGAAAAGACACAGCTTCGAAAGAAACCAAGTAACAACATACATACAAATGCACACGTGGGACTGTGATGTACTCACCTATGTGTTTTTATGTGTATTATTTTCATTTGGAAATCGGTCTTTTTGAGTCATAAGAGAGGTCATGATTCCTCTTTTTAATGCTTGCAAATAATCAGGATACACCAGATTTTAGCAAAAAGGTCTGTAGAAGGTCATTTCATTGGTGTAAAATGTGACTTTGACTTGGATTTCACAGTTCTGTGGAAGATTTCTTAGCAGCAACATTTCGTATTGCAGCTCCCTGAGTCTGAATAGGCTGCTAAAGCACAGCTGCTTCAAGCATGCAAAGCTCACGCCAGCCGGCCGGCGCGGCCGGCTGGATAAAAGCTACTTAATGCTATAGCGGTAGTCCAACTTTGTGTGTGTGTTTGTGTGTAGATCAACAAAAAGGGCGCATGACGAACTGGCTTGCTATTTGAACTGTAGAAGGTTGATAAATGCATGCAAAATGGGGAGAAAAATTGCGCTATTTTGAAAATTATTGGTTGCCCGATTCGGGCCACCAAAACTTAATATTTTTTCAATAATGGTTGCCCGAGGTGAATTTCTGGTGGCCCCGGGCCACCGGGCCACCGCTAATGTCGAGCCTTGTTATAAGTTTAAGGGGGCAATGGGGCAAGCAGGTGATAATTGACTTCTTTACATATCTATCTATATCTAAGAGTACTCGGAATCATAATGGCTGTCTCTCTAGTGTCGGTCTAGCCTGATTTTAAAGGTGTCTAGTGTGGGAGCTTCGACGACCTCAGCTGGGAGAGAGTTCCAGTTATATTTGACTATTTGGTGACTAAAAGCTTGTTTTCTCACATTTGTTCTGCATCTTGGCTTTACAAGCTTGAAGGTAAGGTAAATGCAAAGTTTCACTTTCATGTGTACACGTACCTCAAGAGTAAAATGCCAGTTTTATATTTGTTAATATACATTGTATGTTGCTTAAACTGAAACACTTGACAGAGGAGGGGAGGATGAAGGAGAAGAAAGAAAGAGAAGAGGGGTGTGGATAAAGAAAAGAGTTTTAATTTAATTAGTTAGACTGTTAGGAAGAAAATACTCCACTTGAGAAATTAAAGTAAAAAAAAAACAATGATTAATCTGAAATCACATCCACGTATATCAACAACACACAAAACAAGACTCTATATATGCTGTGTTTTTTTAAACACATTTTTTGGGGGGAAAAAACAGGTGTTACCATGTTTTGAAATACAGCATTTAAAACATGCGAACCCTGCTATAGCCTATACAGAGAAAAAAAAAATATTCTCAGACAGCCAGCTCCCTGGCCCCCCACCCTCGCTGCCACCTTTTCCTCCCCATCCTGTTGTCAGTAAGGCTATATTCATGTATGTTTCACTTTACTTTTTAATGTTAGGTTGACATCTAGGCCCTTCTTTCGCGCTTTACTGGAGAATTTTCTTACCTGTGGAGCGGTGTTGTCCGACCAAATCGTCTTGAGCAAGCAGGTGGAGTAAGCCCCTTGCAAAATACAGTGAGTTTCGTCGGGAGCCCATTAGAGCCCAGACGATAATAGTTTATGAGTTGGTCCAGTCCCTGAAACAGGGGCCCGTTGTCTATTTTATAATAAAAGTCCCCCATGCACTGAATCTGAAAATGTTGCGGCGCCCCGTTGTGCATGATTGAGACAACATAATCTCCGCTCCGACTTGTGCTCTCTCGCACCAAGAATGTCCCCTCTCCCGACCCATTGTCCCGTAGAATATGTACGGCTATGTCCCTTGTTATACGGCCATGGAACCAGAAGAGGTCCTTTTCCTCATCTTTGGCTGCGGCCGCATCGCTGATGAGATACTCCGACAAGGAGGCACCGCGCTTCGAAAGAATCTCTCGCAGCGGCGGCGAGTCTTTCCTTATGGAGCTAACTTCCGGGTACAGGTCCCCGTACTCGTCCTCGGGAGTGAACAGTCCCTGCACCGTACCGCGGGGCCGAGAAGTCCGGCTGAATCCACCGCCGATAGTGTCCATTTTTTCTGCACTTGCACACAACTTAGGTCCAAAAAACAAAAATTAACACGACCTACTGTACGTTACAAACATATAACAGTCGCTGTCATTCGTTTCAGTTCAAGCCATGATCACGAATTTCACCAAAACATGAAATGGATTTCCCTTTCATTCACGAAAATACGATTCTACACAAACTGCATGCACAATATGTGTGGAGTTATTTCCGCATTAGCGATAAATGTTTACTCGGACTCTATTGCTCAAGCATCTTTAGCGACCAAAAAGACTTCCGCTACTGCTAACTAAGCTCACAAAATAAAAGACATCCTGCTTATGGTGTCTTCCGAAATGAAAACAATCATTTTTATTTGCCATTTCAGATTTCCATACAGATATAATTACAATTTTAATTTAGGGAATAAATCATTGGGGTTTTCTTTGTCTTAAATGTTTGAGAATGAGAGAGGAAGGAAAAAAAAACTATAGCTATCCGCCTATCGATCTCAATATAGGAAAGCATGCCACCCCTAATTCATGACGTACGTGTACGTGTTTATTACTTATGCTTTCGTTATTATTTTATTCATTTATTTGGTTGTTTTTATTTTGTTTATTTCTGCTTATCCATCAAAATTATTAGTTTTCAATTCGTAAGCCTAAAAAGGGCGAATTGTAGTATCAGTAATTTTGTCTAATCTTTTATATTGTAACTTTTGCAATTCGAATTACAGGGCTGCGGAAAAGAAAGGTGGGGGCTGAGCCGAAATTGGGTAGATTGACCATGCAAAAAATCACAATCAGATGGTCATTTTTATGTTTTGTACGCGATTTTGAATAAAAATGGGGGGGGGCGTGGCTTCAGCGGCCCCTGGAATATGAGTTATCGAGAAGAATACTCAATCTAGGAATGGCATTATAATATAAGAGGCATTTTGATTGCGTGAAATACATCTATATTATTGAGAATCTGCAACTAATGGAATAGTCTTCCTGAGCTTGTAGTAGAGTCTAAGTATATATATTACAGTTTGAAAAAAAGGATAGATTTTTGTTGGCGGACAATGCAAAATTAAAATTATTTAAATTTGATATTATAAGGCTCCTCCCCCGCGTACCGCGCCAATTCTTCAGACGTCCATGTTTATCACCAGGCCGGAGCAGGACATAGAGGAACAGAAGATCCTGCATCCAGAACTGAACCTTATGTATGTATTTATTTGTATTATTATACAATGAAAGAAGTTATTCCGCTCCGAAGTTTTCAAGATGGGCCTACGATTTTAAAGGCGCCAGCTATTAGGCCTACAGTGTCACAGTGGACCCCCCAAAAAAGTTTCACGACCAAGAAAAACAAGAGGGTAAGGAAAATTAATTCTACTAGGGCTTATGATTCTTTTATCAAAAACGTTTGAAAAATCGCTCGGTTATTTCACTCATCCACTCGCAGGTTTTTTTGTTTTTGAAATTTCGCCCCACACGCCATCTCTGACCCCCTCAAAATGTTGGCTCATCAGGCCACTATATGCTCCTCATATTAAGTGCCAGTTTTGCTGAGATGTTGTAATAAAAACTCAAATATTCTACATCTAATGACTATATATACCAGGTGCGGATCCATGCGGACCGAAGGGGACTTATCAGTCCCCTCCCAACCCCCCCCCCCCCAAAAAAAAAAAAAATTATAATAAAGAGAGAGAGAGAGAGAAGGGAACGCCAAAAGAGAAAGAAATTCAAGTTCCAACAGAGCAAAAGAATATTACAAATCATTTTTATGCATTTATAACAAATATTTTACAATACGAAACACTGACATGATTATACAACAATATTATCATTCAAAGACATAATGTTTATTAACATAAAAAGAAATTTACATTATATTTTGTAGATAATTATTGTTTAAATATAAAAAAAAAAAGTTATCCGTGGAAATAAAGGGAAGGGGCGAGGGGAAAGGAGAGAAATGGGAAAGGGTGAAGAAAAAAAAGAAGGAAAATAAGGGTCCAGAGAAAGAACGGCATTTCCCCTTTTCATTTCCGTTTCCCTTTTTTGAAACTTTCCGTGTGCTTCCTTTTTTGTCTCTCCCATTCATATTCCAATCCTTCTCTAACTCCTTTTTTCCTTTTCTTTTACGTCCCTTTCTTCTCTTTTTTCTACAGCCATCACTCTTTCCAAAATTACCGTTTCTTTTCCTTTCTTTTCTTTCATAATAATAATAATAATTAACATCATTTATATAGCGCTTATCACAAAGAATGTCTCTAAGCGCTTAAGGAAAACACATAGGAAGACAAGAAATTTCAGCTAAAATCAAATTATATATGTTGACAGTTGAAAGTAGACAGTTGAAGCAGCATATGCTAAGGACGATCTATTTAACGAAAAGATGAGTTTTTAACATAGATTTGAATTTGTCAGTGGAGTCTGCTTGTTTTATGCTCTGAGGTAGGTTGTTCCAAAGTTGAGGGGATGCTGAACAAAAAGATCGGGAACCAGGCTGGGTGTTGATGGCAGGAACTTCTAAGAGTGATTTTTTGCATGAGCGCAAGTTGCGGGAGGGTGAGTATTCTGATATTAATTGTTGAAGATAGACTGGAGCTGATTTTATCAAACATTGGAAAGTAAGCAAGAGGATCTTAAAATCAATTCGTTCACGAACCCTTAGCATATGAAGCTCTCTTAGCAGTGGAGTGACAGACTCGCGTGAACGACGTTTAGCAATAAGCCTAGCTGCTGAATTTCATTTTCATTTCATTTTCTCTCTCTCTTCATCCCTCCTTTTCTCTCCCCCTCTTCCAAACCCTCTCTCTCTCTACTTTCCCCTTTTCCTCTTTTCTTTCCTCTCTATACTTTCCCTTCTCCTTTTTTTCGCTTTCCTTCCTCTCTCAATTTCACTTCTTTTTCTTTCTCTTTCTGTCTTTCAACCTTCGCTTCCTTTCCTATCCCCTTTCTTTTACTTCTATTCCTATTATAAATTATGTACCTTTTATATCTTGCATTTCTCCCCCTTCTTTATCTTTCCTCTCTCCATTTCCTTTTCTCTCACTCCGACCTCTCTTATATCCTTTCCCCTTCTTTTCCTTCATTCTTATTCTCTTTTCCCTCTTTTCTTTCCTTTTCTTCTCTTACTTTTTTGATTATTCCTTGTCATTTTCTCTCCCTTTCCCCTTCCTTGAAGAGGGGGAAGAAGAGAAAAGAAACAGAAAGGCGAACAAAAAGAAGAGGGGGGAGAAGGGGAAGCGAGAGAGGGAGAAAATGAAGAAGGAAAGGGAAAAGAGAAGGCAAATAAAGAGGAGGAAACTAGAGGGAGAAATAGATAAAAGGAGTAGAAAGGGATCGACTAAGGGGAAAGGAAGGAGGGGGGGGGGGGCTGAGAAAAGGAAAAAAAGGGGGGAGGGAGAACAGGAAGGGAAATCGAGAGATAAAAAGGGAAAGAAATAAAAGAGATTAAGCTTGAAATAAAAACAAAAAGGAAAAGAAAGAAAAGAAAAGAGAAATTATGGAAAGGGGCGATGTAGATAGATATAGGAAGAAAGTGAATTGAAATAAGTGATACTGGAGAAACACACCAGCAAAAGCAGAGAGATAGAGGGAGAGGGGGAGAGAAGAAAAGAAGGGGAGGGAGAGGGGGAGACGAAAGAAAGGGATATCAAGAGATGGAATTAAGGCAAAAGAGAAATGAAAAAGGAAAGCGTAAATGAAGAGTGGATCGACGTGCCGTGCCGAAACTAGTCTGCATGCAGGCACAGACTCTGATTGAAACTTTGATCAACAAGTAAGTCTTCAGTACACAAAACATGAGTAGGCTGCAATTCAGACCCTTTACTCGAGTGAAGGGTTTGCACAGCAGACTATGCTGAAACGTCCCTGCATCCTTCTCATATAGCATTAGCATATCTTTCCTGTCACTAAAACAAAATGAATATTCCGCTCCTATTTCTCGCCCATAATTATGTTAAAAGGATTAGGCCTAGATGGACCTCAAGATCATGGGCCTACGCAACATGTACAGAGGGGGGGGGGGGCAGAAGAAATTTTTTAAACTTACATTTTCACAAAACTCATCAAAAGTATGCACGAAATCCTTCAATTTCACTTTACAAACCGCAAGAGCCTCAATGACAAGCTTGGTTGCTTTGTTTCCTCGCTTTCAAGTTTTTCCCGGAAAATTTTACGGTGTGCTGCCCGCCCGCTCGCCCCCCCCCCCCCCCCCCCGGAAAAAAAATGCTGCGTATAGTATACGATCATGCTTTTGAGAAAATGTACAAAGTTTTATTATACCGAGGTTTTTTACCTGACTGCTAAGAAAGCATGAATGCCTGTGAACAAGAAACCAGGGGACCAACGGCTTAAGGTCCTCTCCGAGGGACCTGGTAATGAGGATAAATGTGCCCCTTACCAAAGGGCACTAGCGCACCACTTGGGAATCGAACCCGGGTCACCGGAATCCGAAACCCCTGCTCTACCGACTGAACTATCGCACCTCGTTACACTTGGTGTGACGTCAGGAATCACTCAAATTTGACTCTTTCAGATGAGTGAATTAGTATTCACTTGATCTAGATGGACTTCTTATCTAACGTAGAGAAGAATCGTAGAAAGTATTTCATTTTTGATCAGTCATTTTGGGGATACAAGACCTTGAGGTTTAGTTGCTTGCTTCTAATTGCTTATTGGTCGCACACAATAAACATTGAGGTTAATAAACTCTCTGAGGATTTATTATTTGAATGCGCTAAAGCCGCTATGCAGAAGTTTGTGATACGGTCTGCTGCTGTTATTTGTTAAAAAGCTGCTTATGATCCATAGGAAATCCTTATTTCATAGAAATATGACTGATTTTGTGAGCCTCAATGTCGGAGGGACAATATACACAACATCCCGAGCTACCCTGATTCGTTTTCCGGATTCTATGTTGGGATCAATGTTCAGTGATCGCCTCCCATCCACACAAGATGATAAGGGGAACTACCTAATTGACGGTGACGGGCCATTGTTTCGTTATGTGCTGAATTTCCTGCGGCGGTCCATCCTTGTCTTGCCCGAGGACTTCAAAGAGCTGGACATGCTCGCACAGGAGGCCGATTACTACCAGATTAAGGAGTTAATTGATGCTGTGTCTCAGCTCAGAATCACAGTTGCCATGGCTAAGGAGGAGGAGACAAGGGCAAAGGAACGCATCCAGGAGCAAGAGTTTCTTGAGGCCGAGTTTGAATGTGCAAATGGTCGTTGGATTATATTTGGAAGCTCTGACACCCTTCAGAAAATCCCGATAGTCATGGAAGGATTTGGGAACCATCTGCGGCTGGTCCGCAACCAGTTGGACCACATTTTTGGTCCAGAGGAGAATGGGTTGATTGTGCCAAGGGAGCAGCCGTTGTCCCGTGTTAAGCTTTTCAGGCAAATCACTCAGTTGGGTTTCAAACTTGCATCAGTGTCCTCAAGTGGTGGAGATGAGAGGTCAACAGATCGATGGGTTTTTACAAGAGAGGTTAAATCGAGCAGTACTACCTGTACAACTCCGACAAAAGCAAAATAAATTATTAAAGTAAAGACTAATGAATGGCTGGATTTGTTGAACAACTTTCTCTTTGTTCCATTGGGCTATCTTTTTTTTCACCCTGGGCTGGGGTGATTGAGGAATTTTAGGGGCTATTTCTTCCATGTTAAGGGCTATTTTTTAGGGGTAACAAGCAATTATACAGTCAAAGCAATGTCATTATTCTGCCATTTTATTATTACAAATATTGATTTTTTTTTTGGGGGGGGGGTGTCAGATCTTGGGGCAACTCTAGAAAGAATGGCAGCCCAAAAGAATGCATTTGGGAGAATCTTTAGGCCCTGGTGCAGTCATGAGGGCAAAATCGTCTGTCACCGTCAGGTATTTCCTATGGCTACGCTGCATTGTTCCATGATTATTGAATCTTGGACTATGTTCTATCTATGCTGAAAATGTAATGTTTACTCTGGATAATGAAGTTATGTACTGTAATGATGTAAATAATAATTATGATCATGATGATGAACAGAACACATGTTATTTATGAACTTATGAAGACCATGTAATTGCAAAATGATCCATTTTTCAATTTCCAGATTTATTTACAACTACACGTAGACTTAAAAACATTTGTGCTATCATATTAGGGGAAGTATAAAGCTTAAGCATGAGTGGATAACATTTTGGTTATCACCTACATGTAGTTATTAAAACAAGCCCAAAGTGCAATCCTTAATAGCTTAAATTCCCCCACTTTGGAAGTTATGCTATGCTGATGGGGATGGTCGATACTTGATTCTTAATCTCAGAGATGTGTGATTTGGCTATTAAAAATCTTGAGGTTGAACAAAATGAGCAAACTCCAAATAGAGTAAACTCCGGTTTATAGAAGAACCTAACGTTAGTCCTAGAATTCCATTTTTAATTAAAAGCCTACCATATTGTCAGCTATTACAGGACTTAAGTGTGGAGCGTTGTGGCCTAGTGGATTAATCTCCTGACTTTGAAACAGGGTCGTGGGTTCGAATCCCTGCCATAGCGTAGTTTCCTTCAGCAAGAAATTAATCCACATTGTGCTGCACTCAAGCCAGGTGAGGTAAATGGGTACCTGGCAAGAATTTATTCCTTGAAATGCACTGAGCGCTGGAAGGCTGCTAGAGCTACAGCCGGGGTAATAATATCCAAGTGCATAGAGACGTTATTCATAATGTGTTATGCGCTAATACAAGAACTGACTTTTATTATTATTAAGTTCATTACACACCCTTGATTGATATGTGTGACATTGTGTGTTAAACAACAGTGTAGATATTGAAACTGAAGCTTAGAGCTTGCAGAGCAATGGTGTCTTGAGGTAATCGTTTTGAGGGGTTGAGTTTTGGAAATGTGTTGAATCTTGAAGACAAATTCCCGAAATAGGTTTTTTATGCTCATTATGGTGATTAGACAAAAGTCAAATTTACCAGATATCATTTGAATTCTGTGAAGTTTAATTGCAAACATTGATATTCACCCATAGTAGTGAATAGCTAGCTATTCATGTTGAAATTACCAGGGTACTACATGTCAAATAGTCACATACTGATCATTGTGTATTTTAGTCAACTTCTGTACTACTGTTTCTAATATAAATGTGCTTCTTTATGCCGATGCAACAAGTTGATTTGTGGTAATTTTATATTGTCGATTGGTACATTGATGCGCGCTGAAGATGTCCTTATCCTCATTTGAATTTTCATACAGAATTTATAGTGTTATTTGTATTTTGTTATTTTTATATATTGTAGTGTAATGGCAGTTCATTTATTCTATCAATTCATATTTTTTATTTGCATCAAATATTGATGTGTATCACTATTATATACCAAGTTATTTTGATTAGCAAAATCTAAAAGAGTCTAGATGGTGTTATTTCTTGCACAAATTTTACATTGATTTAAAATACTTCATTTATGTTGTTTTGTACAGGTGTACATGTATTGTCATTATACGATTTAATGCCATGATTCATGCCACAATCTTGATAAAATTTTATCCACACCATAGATGTAGCCCCTCTGTACATGTACGTACCTTAACATTTTGTTGATATCCAATACAGGTGTATGTGCCAAACTTATATCTTTTAATCTGCCATATCATGATCAGCTCATAATTTAAATATTTATTCAAAATTAAGTGTGTTTTTATAGCAAGTACAATCATTAACCGATTTCTGCCACATTAGATTGTATTCAGCAGCTATCACCTGTAAAGTTGATCAATAATTTATCTGCTATTCTAAGAAACCCTTTATATTTTTGTACTTCTG
Organism: Lytechinus pictus; assembly: GCF_037042905.1. NCBI lineage: Eukaryota > Metazoa > Echinodermata > Echinoidea > Temnopleuroida > Toxopneustidae > Lytechinus > Lytechinus pictus. The sequence goes on along the minus strand of NC_087260.1, from coordinate 2,400,613 downwards.
TATATATTCCTTCTTTCAGTCTTAAACCTCCAAGTGACATTTATTATTATGTCTGGGTGTTTTTTTTTAGTTATCATTTTCAGTCTAAATTATTACTCTAGTACATGTCATGAGAGAAAAAAAAATGTATACAAATGTGCCTCATTATTTAGTAATGATAATGCAGTATCTGCAATTTTCATTTTATGTAGAAGATATCGCACAAATAGAAGGGACAGGGTTTTGTGTCGAAATGTACATGTGATGACTAGTTTTAATGTTGGAGTGGTCAAAGAATGTGCAATTAGGAAATGTGTGTAAGTTTACAATTTACATGTGTTCATATTTCTTCTGATATTATCCATGATCTAGAAGGTTTAATTTGACTGCATTCCACAATTTTGTTTCTAGTATATAAAGTGCAATAGATCTGTTTGTGTGTTAGTGTTCATGTAGTGAATCCATAATTTGCTAATTTTCTTTTAATTGCTTTTTTGAGAGAGAAATGGTGTTTTTTTTTAAACCATCACTAATTGGATATCTACATGTAGTGAGAAACATGTGAGGATTACTCAGGGCATTTCATGAACAGATTGTGATGTTTGGCATGACAGAAGAATGACTGGATTTTTAAGTGATGGTAAATTTATTATTATGCGAGTCCATAATTTTTTTCATACAATTTATGACTGAATTTCAAATGACTTTTTTTATAGTTTTTACACACCGTATCTTATAAGGATAACAATGTTCTTTACTTTACATGTATAAAGCAACATAATTCAGTTTTTTGGGCTACATTATAACCAAGATTAATTGTTATTGACTTTGGTGTGTTCTGAGTTAAACAGCTCTAGGTCAACAACTCTAGGTGTATGTTTCATAAAGATCAGACTTTGTCAAATTGCCATCTACCATGGTAACATGACTCAACAGCCAATCAAAATCAGGGGTTATCAATACCACCTTACCATGATGGCATAGTTACCAGAACCCATTACCCCCCCCCCCGGCCCCCCTCCCCCCAAAAAGGTATAGAACCAATCATGTGATCAATTGTGATACACAGTAAATGAAAAAATATTACAAATTAAGTTGTTAAAACCTTTCTTTGGTAATTTTGGTAATTTTTATAACTTTTTAAAAAACTTGTTTAAAAATTTCAAACAGTTGTTTAAAAAGTATAAACAACATTTGTTAGAGTGACAGGCTTTAACTACTTGCTTAAAATTTTAAACATTGTTTTTACTGTGTAAATTCTGTAACAAATCATGAAAATATTTTTTGTAAATATCAACTTTGTACAGGGATCGGGTGGGTGTTTCATAAAGCTTTTCACAATTTATGAATGACCTTAATTAACAAATGACTGGTGATCATTTCTTCTAGTAAATTCCCCCAATTCCCATTGGTGTTGATTAAATTCCAAGAAAGGGTCCCCAGTTCATAAAATCGATTGTAACTTGCAAACAGCTTTATGAAACACCCACTAGATGATCTCTGAAATAACACAGCAAGTTATGTGTATTCAGGGTTAGCACTTTTTAACAAAAGCAGGAATTTCAGGGTTTTTTTTCAGTATGTATTTTTGTTCAAATATTTGCTTTAAAGGCCCTTACAGTTTAGATGGTGTCCTATATTTCACATTAATTATGATAATTATTATAATTCTTGTTGATTTGATTTGATATGATCTTACTTGTCTTGTAAAAGTTGCAATTTATAGAAAAAATTCGTTTTGAAATATTCTATGCATCTCGTGAATGAGGATTTCAATCAAGGTTTGATTGTTGATTTATTGATAGAAATGCAATATAACTCCCTTGTGCTTTTGTATTGAGACAATCAAGTACTATTTTATCGATTGTATTCAAGTTTACATACAATATACATGTATCATAGAATTTCTGTCTGATATTTATATATATATGGCTAGTGATGTATGTATTATATTGAAATGACACGTGATCTACAAATCAAATTATACAAATAAACTGCATATAAATTATGTTTATATGCATTTGTAGCTGAGCACTAAATAACTGCTTGCATTGTTGTTATTCATCTCAAGTTTTTATTTCTAATACCAGTATTTAAAAGGATGATAAATCAAACGCTTTGAACAAGGAAGCTTGAATTCAAAACAGAAAAATCAAAGAAACATATCCATGAAAGTCTGAGAAAAAAATGAACAAAATATAAAAAAGTTATGAGCATTTGAATGCTGAGATCACTAATGCTGTGAAGATCCTCCCAGTGGCAATGCGATTATGATGTCTATAAAAGGTGGATCAAATAAGCTCCACCTCTTTATGGGATTGACATGGTATCGTGGATTTTTTTTTCTTTACCATATCTTGATTTCATACTATATTTCTACTGTAACAAAATAAGAAAAATTTGCATTTGACATAACAAAACAAAAAGCGGCAAAAGTATAGTTGAATAATATCAAATCTAAGTAGGCACCGTATAAATCTATAGCAAAATTACGCTCTTCGATCTACTATGAAATTATACAACTTTGTTATTTTTAACGTAAACGTATTTTTCAACTGAGCGTTTAAGTTCAAAATGAATTTAAAAGCGTTTAATCGTAATGCACCATTTTCGCATTTCTTGTATTTAATAACATTGACATATGTTACATTTAAATTCCTATATTTCCATAAAATTCGAATAAAACAATTTTTACTAAAATTAAAGTGGATTTTTATCATGATCATGATTATCATAGCAGATCTCCAGCCACACTGTAAAAAATGAAGTGCTAATTTAGCACTTACAGTGCTTGTATAGTGACTGCACTACGAGTGCTGATTTTCTAGTCTAAATTTGAACTAGAAAATCAGCACTCGTAGTGCAGTCACTAAACCATCACTGTAAGTGCTAAATTAGCACTTCATTTTTTACAGTGCACCAACTCATTATGTGTATACAGTGGCGTAATGAGCCCCAAACTTTGTATTTGATTTTATTTGATTCATGTATTTGTTGACGGTAAAAGAGCTAAAATACTATTTTGTCAATTTACAAAAGGGATGTACAGAAGAACAAAAGCATGAAATATTCGTCAAAATTAAACAATATGCAGAAATTAATGGAATGGAAGTAATGATGATATAATGATAAATTACAGAATTAACTTGTGTACATGAAGAATAAAAACGTTTGTTTTAATCACCCACTATGAGGTACCGTATAGATGATACCCCCCATATATCTTTATGACATAATATTTCGAAATATTATACAAGTTACTTTATATAATACCATGTAATATGCATATATGAAAGAATTTAGGAGAAAATGAATGCGCAATAGGCGATAGAATAAGCATTATATATATGTAGTAATAATTTGCTAGATGAACACCATAAAATAAAACGGAAAGAAATGATAAGAGGAGGAACGATTTAAAAATCAGTTTGCGTTGTAATTATAAAATGAATAATGTATTAAAAAAGCAAAACAAAATAAAATATAAAATAGATAGAACATATTTGAATTTTACATTCAAAATATTTGTCTTAGGTGTACTTACAAGCAAACTATTCAATTCACGTTAGCTATACTAGCTTTACAAGTAATAGAAGAACTTGTTGAAATCCCAGTGTTCGTCGCCCTTATCTATTGCCTCTCTCTCTTGATTCGCTTCGTACCTCTTCAAAGCAGAGAAAGATTTAATGAAGTCCTTTCCCAGGGCATCGCAGATGACCTCATCGTCAAGGAGTGCTTTGAGCGCGTCCTCCATGTTGTCCGGGATAGATGCTGTCTTTGGAGGGATGTTTTCAGGCTTGTAAGCGTTTCGGGTAACCGGTGGTGGTAGCTTCATTTTGTTCACGATACCATCAATACCGGCAGCAACTGTTGCCGCCAGAGAGAGGTATGGGTTACACCCTGAGGCGCCTGCTCGGTTCTCAAGATATGTTCCAGTGTCACCATTGATCTTGACCCGAACAAGGCAGGTGCGATTGTCCAAACCCCATGTGACATTGATGGGAGTGGCCATCGGTTTAACACGTTTAAGGCAATTAACAGTAGGTGCCATCAGGATTTCAGTAGCGCGAGCATGAGCAAGGATTCCTGCAATCCACTGCTGACCAATCTCCGAGAGATGCGTCGGGTTGTCATGGTTGTACAGGAGGGGAAGCTTGCCTTCGACATCCCACAAAGAATGGCAAAAGTGACTAGAGGAGCCAGCTTGCTCTGGGTAGGGTTTACTCATGAACGATGCCACACAGCCGTTGAGCAGGGCTATTTCCTTGATGGATGTTTTGTAGGTGTGGGCATTATCCGCAGCACGCAAACCAAACGCCGGTTTGTAAGATATCTCGACTTGACCAGGCCCCATTTCATTTTCGACACTTTCAACCGAAACTCCAACTTTCGGTAGGTATTCGATGAACTTATCTATCAGGTCCAGGATCGGGGTATTACGAATAGTGGCGAAGATGTTTGAGTCATCTCCGTTCATCGGCTTCAGCGTTTCTTTTTCCACGAGGTAGAACTCGTGCTCGTGAGCCGATAGAAGAGACATCCCCATTTCCTTCAATTTCTCCAATTGCCGCTTCGCAATTACTCGTGGATACCCGGGAACGGACTCGCCATTGTACGTCGGTTCGACCAGGATTCTTCCGGTGCTTTTCAACCACGGTAGCGGATAGAGAGTATCGAAATCCGGAAACGCCACCGCATCGCCGAATGACACCTCTTCTCCGTAGCCAGTATCCTCGACCAGTTCAACCAGCTCACCTTTGACATCCAGAGCTCCTAGTGCGAGCAAAACGAAGTTGACACCTTTGGTTGCTTTCTCCTTGAAGTGACACGCCGGGATTGTCTTACATCGTGCGATGCCATGCATATCGGTCTGTTCGAATCGAATTGCTGTTAGATTGAGGTCTTCAATCAGCTTCAAAGCACCCTCTACTTGTTCTAAGCTCATGGTGACGGCGTACTTATCTATGGTTATGGGAAAAAACGAATTAAAAGTTTTGGTCACCATGGTCACCGAATCATGATAAAGTGAATCCACTCTTTTGAACTATGAAGACTTCTAAACACTGGCTTAAATCCGGTCCGAGGGGAGGGGGTGATTAAGTAGTAATAATAATAATAATAATAACGTCATATTTTACCCAGGGTACACTTCAGTTTCGCCAACTGTTCTCACAGCGGGCCCTGCTTAACATGATTATTGTTATTGTGATTGCACTATATCTGAACATTCAAAATTTTGGGAACACCCCCACACCAAGGCTATGTATTCGGGGGTATATTATCATGTCCATAATAGGTCCATGATAATACCATCTTTCAGGTAAAGGCCTCAAACAATTTTTTTTTTCTAGAAAAGAAGTTTTATTCAGAAAAATTACAATCATATAAAAACGATCTTAAAAATACATGGAAAACAAAAAATGGGGCTCTAAACAAAATTAACAAATCTAGTGCTGTTAATAAATTACGTGTAGATGGAAATAGGGGTTGAAGATAGGCCTATTCATTCTATAGCAAATGAATTTAATACACATTTCTCTCAAATTGGACCAAAGTTAGCTGGAAATATTATGCCTGTAGAAAATTAGTTTAAGGACTTTTTGGATAAACAAAATGATAGTTCAATATTTCTTACTCCAGTTCATAGACAAGACTTGAGATTATATTTAATTTGAAAGCAGAAAAGACTCCTGGTTATGATAGCATTACTAATAGAGATGTGAAAAACCTTATACATTCTCTTGATGATCCTCTGCTTCATATATTTAATTTGTCATTGCATGCAGCTTAGTCAGGTCCCAAAGAAGATGAAAATAACTTAAGTTATACCCATTTTCAAGAAGGGAGATCAATTAATTACTAGTAATTACCGCCCAATATCTTTGTTAACTTCGTTCTCAGCAGTTCTTGAAAGGATAATTTATAAAAGGACAATTGCTTTTCTTCAGAAATATAGTATTATGTGATAATCAATTTGGTTTTGGGGAAAAACGTAATACAACTCATGCTATATTGACATTAATAAATAAAATATCTACTTCTTCTGACAATTCTGATCATACCGTAGGGTTGTTCCTCGGCTTCTCAAAAGCGTTGATACAATAGATCATGAAATACTATAAGCTATCAAATTACGGTATCAGAGGGACAGCTTTACAATGGTTTAGGAGTTATCTTACTGATAGAATTCAGTTTGTTACAGTAAATGAATCAGAATCTCCAACATTGAGGCCAGTTGCCTGTGGAATTCCACAAGGTATAGTATTCCTGGACTTTGCTATGTGTACTTTGTTAATGATATGAAAAATTCATCTCATGTTCTCTCATAATTCTCTTTGCTGATGATTCCAATATTTTCTACACACATCATGATCCTGATTTACTTGTGAGCACTATGAATGCAGAATTTAAAAAAGTAACAAACTGGATTAAAGCCAACAAACTGTCATTGAATCTGCAAAAACTAATGCTTTTTAGTCATACATTGAAACATCTGCCGCATCAAATACTTTTTGCATGTTTAGATGATACTGAAATCAAAGAAGTGCAAACAACAAAATTTCTATATCTTACTATTGATAACAAACTTACATGGAATGCTCATATCAACAATATTTTTGTAAAACAGTGGCAAGAAATATTGGAGTCATCAATATGTTTAAACACGTTCTTCCAGCACAGGCGCTATCCATGTTGTATTCTACCATAACATAATTATGGGATTATGGCATGGGATAATGCCTCTCAAACGAGACTAAACAAATTAAGAGTTGCTACTTCAGAGAAAAGTACTGAGAATAATATGCAATATTTCCTTTAGAGCTCATATGGATGAATTGTTTCGTCAGAAACGTATCCTTAAAGTCAGTGACCTGCACCGCTTACAACTATTTCAATTCATGTATCAGCTAGATAGAAACAGTGTACCTATAAAATGTCCTACAAAAGAAATTTATGAGAAACAATACTTTGCTTTCATATAATACGAGACGGTCAAAGGACTATCACTTACCTAAAAGAAGAACAGTATTTTCTAGCAAAACTGACATTTTCACAGGACCAAAACTCTGGAATTCTCTGGACAGAGTAATAAAAGAGGCTGCTAATCTGAACCGATTTAAATTACTCATCAAAAAGTTTCTTGTGAATTCTTATTGATTCAATCAAATATTTTGTGAACTTCATACTTATCCAGGTAGTGTTGATTATTTTAAAGTAAATATATTATATCGATATAAATTTATAGAATTTTGCTGATTATTTTGACTCTACTTATATCAGATATAAGTAGAGTAAAAATAATCAGCAAAATTCTATAAATTTATATCGATATAATGTATTTACTTTATACAGATTCTGTATAAATTTTGATAAGGGGTCTACATCTTACAAGCTTTGCTTCAGTATAGGCCCATCCACTTTTTTCATTTCATTGGTACGTTTCAATCCTGCTTGTGTTATGCATTTGATCAATATTTTTATTGTTAAAAATGATTTATTACGAAATATACTTTGAGGATTTGTGGAATATGAATATATCAATAAATAAAGTAATGAATTACAGTTAGTATTAATATGCGAGCGAGCGAGCAAATTTTCAGTTGTTGGAAGACAAAATGATGTCCAAAATTATCACACCAGCATGGGCAGTGTTGCGTCCTGTAAATGTGTATCACTTAATTACCGTCTTTAAGTTAAAGTCATATCTTGATTTTTTTTCGATGGCTATATAAAGTAATGAATTACAGTATACCTATACGCGTGCGAGCGACCAAAAATCTTCCTTCACAAGGTGTGTATGGCCAGGGAGAAATGCAGTGAGAGAGCCTCGATCGTGGGCGAGCCTTGACAAAGTTCCTTCAGTCGTTTAAACTGATGTGCATACAAAGGATGATAGAAAAGGAACATGATTATAGGGATAGAGAGTGCTTTATGAAATGAGTATAAGCCTCATTCTCCTTATTCACATTTTCGACATTTTCTTTCTTCATACCTATAGGTTCCAGCTTTAATCAATAGGGAGAGGGGCGAAAATATTTTCATTCACATTTGCCCCGTCACGGCTGCCCAAAGTGATTTTTTTTTAGAGGGGTTAATTCTAACACATTTTTCATTCTTAGAAGCAAGATAAGGTATTCACGTGACCTGAATATATTGTATAAATATATTACCGCGTGCTCCAATTCTTTAAAAAAAATATATATTTAGACCTGAACATTTTGAGCAGATTTTGTATCCATGAATTATAGAATATTGAAATACTGGCCTGCAAAAAGACATCTTAAAGACAGTTCGGAGTGATCCATCATGAATAGAATACATATCTCACACTGATCTAAGAATTGGGAGCGCGAGGCATGAGCTGAACATTTTTATATTTCGACATAAGAAATCGAGTGTAATATATTAGAGGATGGTGCGAGCGCGAAGATTAAGCTGAAAATTAGATATTTTCTATGAATAATATGCTTATATATAACTAAACAATTCATGCAAGAGCTAGCTGAACAAAAATTTGAGACATTCGATCTGAAAACTAAAGATGTTTTTAATAAAGAACCCGGTAAACAAGCGCAAAGCGCGAGCTGAATTTGCTTCAGATTTAGAACTAAAAGCAAGGAATCCGAAGCAAGGTAACCATAAAGAGGGGGGCATAGAACGAAAAGCAACTGTTGCGAGCGCGAGCTGAAATTTTCTTCATTTAAAAACCTGAAAATTTGACATTCTAAACAGTTTTTTCAGTCATGAACACGATAGGTATCTAATCAAACCATTAAGTGCGAGCGCGAAGCGCGAGGTGTTTTTTTTTTATAGATTTGGAATTAGGACAGTACGTCCTTGCAGTTTTTGTAATCATGAAAAGGAAGGGTATCAAGGTATGGCGCGAGCTGAAAACTTGATATTTCAACTTGAAAATTAAATGTGTTACACGTTTCTATATAATAATAATAATAATAGCTGGATATAAAGAACAAACTCGTACACAGACGGCTCGCGATCGTGCAGCCGCATCGTGAAGGGATGGTCCGGGCTGAAAATATTTATATCTAAAAATTCACAAAGCAAAATGCTGAAAATTTCATCAAAATCGGATAACAAATAACGATCGTTCTTGAATTTTGAATTATTTTGTGAAAACAGTTATATGCACATCGTCATGAATATTCATTAGGTGGGCTGATGATGTCACATCCCCACTTTCCTTTTTCTTATGTTATTACATGAAACTGTTTCATTTTTTCGTACATGTGTAAATGTGTCTCCATTATGATTAAATAAGTTGCGGCAATAGATAACTAATGCACTTAACAGTTGGCAATCCAATTGTTTTAGTTCTTGGTAGAAAATGTTTGAATAAACCTAATTTCATATAATAAAATACAAAGGAACAAAGTGGGGATATGACATCATCAGCCCACCTAATTAATATTCATAAAGACATGCCTAGAAGTACTAGAACCGTTTCACCAGAATAATGCAAATTATGATATGGGGATCCATACTGGCCGACGGACACAAAACGTATTCAATAAGGTTCATAGCGGATCACAGACAATCAAAATTTCGGAGTGGCTCCATCCGTTTTCATCCACTCCAGAAAATGAACAAAATGGGCGAACAATGAAATCACAGTGGACGGATGCTCGATTGATAGAGAGCGTACGAAACACGTATGCAAAGAGTATACACAACGGATATATACGTTTTCCAATTAACGGATGGCAAGATTTTTTCCTTCATCCTCTCTGCATCCGTATTAAGTGCAAGCCTTTAACGATGTGTTGGCAGTTCAATTAGCAAGTTGCATGCAAAATATTTTGGCAAGAATATTCGTTTTTCGATTATTACCCTCACATTTTAGATTGGGACATAATAAGGAGCCCTCATGTACTGGCTGCCGTATGACTGTGGTCTCATCTTTTGGTAATCTTATACCCGGAATCTATACAGAAACAATAAGGGTTGAGAAACGAAAATGGACCCTTACCTAAAATTACCCGGTAGTCAATCCTGCATGGCTTCATATAAAAGATAGCGTATTAGTTGTGGAGAGAACTATATACAAGCAGTCCTACATAAACATGATCTGCCGATCCTGGGCATGAATTCAGAAAACATGTGTAGTTCAGCTATAGGGCGCTTATTGTGAAATTAGAGTACAAAGGTTAACTTCCATCGAGGAAATTAGAGCTAACTTTTTCCTAATCATGATCGCCTATGACACCGGCCCCCCATGATAAGGCTATATAAATTCCGAAAACAAAACTGTTCAGGTATGCCATATCATGCTTATAGAATACATCGATCATACATCGGTGGAGAAGAGAGCTAATTATTATATGCATGGGCTCTCCGAGCTATAATACCCACCCACAACTCATCCATTTGTTGTGAGCTCTTGAGTCTTTTGCAGTTCCACAGGGCCCTGGGAAGCGATCGAGGGTGCTTTAATTGCTGGTGCTGCGTATGATGGGCACCATAGCACACGGCTTCCCCTGGCATGCTCAAATTCTTAAAAATACCCTTCAATTCTTAACGAAACCCTTTTCATTTTTTTTGCTTGTCCAATTCTTTCTGACCCAAATTCCCTTAATTTGGAAATGAAAACCATTTTTTTTTTTTGGGGGGGGGGCTTGACAATTGTTTTCTGACCAAAAACATCCTTCATTAATAGGCCTATTTGTTTTGTCCCAGCCCCTTTTTTCTATATAAACATAGCAGCACCCCTTCTTTCGAATCGTTCGCAGGCCCCTGATTCCATATGGGCAGGGGAGGCCTTCTCCGGTCAATGTGACTGGTCTAAACGTGGGCGGATCCAGATTTTTTCAGGCCCCACCCCCCCCCCCCCCCCGTCACCCGCTCCGAAGAGCTTAAAGCAAATACGAACCATATAGCGCCATCTCGAGACGAGTCCTCAACGACCCATACCTGGCCAGTTTTCTGACCCATAATGCTAGTGTAGTCTAGTAAAATAGACCCACTTGACGATAACATGTTAATTAACCACTCAATACACTTATACCGCAATCATTGTGTTACCAAGTTGCAAAACAATTACTTTTCCTCTCAAAACGCGATAGCTCAGTCGGTAGAGCGGGGGTTTCGGATTCCGGTGACCCGGGTTCGATTCCCAAGTGGTGCCTAGTGCCCTTTGGTAAGACATTTATCCTCATTGCCAGGTCCCTCGGAGAGGACCTTAAGCCGTTGGTCCCCTGGTTGATTGCTCACAGGCATTCATGCTTTCTTAGCAGTCAGGTAAAAACGTCGGTATAACAAAACAGTATAGTCTCTCTATATACAAATACAATTATAGGTCAATTTATTCTCTGTAGTATTCTGAAAATGTATCCAGTTTTCAGCCCTTATAATATCAACAAATTTCGCGCTCTCAGTATTAGATTGATTAGAGTAGATTAGTTTCCTGAATTCCTAATAATGAAATCGTCCCTTTTTTCAGAATGGAATATCAACAAGGGGCATCTCGCGCTTAGGAAGAGGAATAGGAAGATATTCGTCATTTTCATGTGATGACAAAATTATGTCCTTACAATGCCCCAGTGCTAGATCTAAATAATAATTCGGCTCGCGCTTCGCGCTCGCATCATTTGTTAAGTACAATCCATATCCATTTTCCTGCACAATTATAGTGCTTGAAATAGTGCTTACATCGACCCTTTTCAGATCGTTGTATCAATTTTCTTCAGTTCGCGCTCGCGCATTGATTTTCATAATAAAAGAAATGTATTTATAATGCCCAGATTCTATGTCTAAATCTCAAAACACGCGCCCACATGTTTATTGAAATAAGCAGTTTGTTCTTTATTGAAAACGTGCTTAAATTATACAGTTTCATATCAGAATATTAAAAAATTTCTTCTCGCGCTTCGCGCTCCTATTATTAATGTAGGAAGATACCCAATCACTCATCTTTTTCATGATTTATAAAACATGAATAGAGTGTCGCGTTTTTAGGTCTAAATATCATTTTTTTTCCCGCTCGCATTGTGTTATACACTTATTCTATGATCATTATTATAAAAAGTGCTGCCAATTTTTAGGTCAGACTGTCCAAAATTTTCATGTCGCGCTTCGCATTAGCATTATTTGATTGCTGAACATATGTATCGTTTTCATGGGTAACTGCAAACAGTCCTTAACAATTCCTTTTCGATCAGGCAGGTCGTATATAAAATTTTGCTCGATTCGCGCTCGCATTAATTATTTTTTACATACACATCTTGTTCACGATCACAAACATTGCTCAGAATGTTCAATTTTTAGGACAAAATACATGAAATATCAAAAATATTCAGCTCGCGCTTCGCGCTCGCACTTTTTAATTAGGGCTTATATGAGATTTTTTTAAATTTATGTTTTGTAAGAATAAAGCTAAGAAGTGGCTGTTAGGACTAACCCTTCAAAGAAACAAAAAAAAAACCAACAACTTTGAGCGGCCGATCGGGGAAGATATGGGTAATTTCTTTGTCGCCCACCCCCCTATTGGCGTAAGCTGGATCCGCCCCTGAAACTCACGCATCCCTTTCATAATTACAAGAGTAATTAAAATGTCAAGTTTTCAGGCCTTTATATTCATACAATTCGTCGAAGGCTTAGGCTAATAGATATATAAGATAATAACATTTTTATGAATTCCCAATAACTAAATTGTCCCCCTTTGCAGTATAGAATATCAAAAAGTTTCACCTCGCGCTTATAAATAAGAGGAGGAATAGGAAGATAGTCATTATTTCATATGATGATGGGATTTCGTCCACGAAAAAAATTGACAAGCAGTAAACAAAAAAAAGGGTCTTCACTTTTAAAGGGGGGGGGGCGGGGCACACTTCTGTTTTAACGGCATTTTTACATAAGGGGGGGGGGGGGCACGGGCCGGCTGCGCCCCCCTGGATCCGCCAGTGGGTCAGTTTAAAGGTCAAGTCCACCCTATAAAAATGTTGATTTGAATCAATATAGAAAAATCAAACGAGCATAACGCTAAAAATTTCATCAAAATTTGATGTAAAATTAAAAATTTATGACATATTAAAGTTTCCCTTATTTTTCACAAACCAATAATGCACTAATCACTGACATGCAAATGAGAGAGTCGATGTCCCCTCACTATTTCTTTTGTTTTTTGTTGTTGAAATATATAGAATATTTCAATTTTTCTGAAGCACAAAATGTTGAGGCAATGTTAATTCCACGTGTACTAGCTGTTCAGGGAGGAATGAAACTTTGTTTCAAGAACAGTTAATTCCACGTGTACTAGCTGTTCAGGGAGGAATGAAACTTTGTTTCAAGTACAGTGAGGAGAAAATTTGAATAAGTCATATTTCATAAAATGAAATACAAAAGAAATAGGGAGTGAGTGATGTCATCAGTCCCCTCATTTGCATACCGGCCGAACAGGATGTGCATACAACTGTTTTGTGAAATTAAGTGAAACTTCAAAATGTCATAACTTTCTTATTTTACAACCGAACGATGAAATTTTCAGTGTTATACTCGTTGGATTTTTCTCTTTTTATTCAAGTCAACTTTTTTTGGGGTGGTTTTGTCCTTTTAGTAGACGGAGTAATCATAGGCCTTCTGAGAATGAACCGGATTTTCTATATAAAAAAAACCAACCTTTTGATATTGATGCAACAAAATTCTGCCTGCCCAGCGATTTGTTTTTGATAGTACGCCATCAACGTTTGATACAGTGTAGTCCGTCAGCTGTATACCCGACCGTCGACAAAAGTGACAAAATTTTCCTGTTGTAAGTGAGAATTTAGTCATAATTTTGTGTTATTATAATTAATTACCCATCTTTTTCGTAGAATGTCATATGTGCTGTTATATTGATCGAACCTGTTACATTTTTTAGTTTGATAAAATGGAAGGAAACTGATTTACCGGCACGTATATTTTTAAGTCTGCTCAAGCTTGTTCCTTGCACTGCGTTCATCACACGTGTAAATGAATCGCGACGTGCAGGATATTGATTGGCCAATATCATTTGCCTGGCTTGGACTTTCATGCAGTAGATCTACGACTACGGTACCCTGTCATATCGAGGCGCCCCTGCTGCCGGCTGCGCTGTTCGTGGGGGCTGGGTCTGAGCCGCGGGCTGGGGGCCGGGGGCTGAGAATCAGAGAACTCTGATTTTCTAAATAATGTTGAGGGCAAAGAGACATACACTTTCTTCAAATTATTATCATGAGAATTTGGTCTAACTTGTTTGTGCCTAGGCCTAGTCAATATTGACTATTATTGTCTTCCGCTTGGCGACAGCACGCAAATCGCGCGATTTGCGCGTTGCGTGCTGTCGCCAAGACAAAGTCAGATTCAGAAATCAAGATGGCGACGTAAACACGGCCGTAAGCTCTTCCCATCTTTTCATAACATTTTTCTCGTTTTTTAATGAATTCTTCTTTAAAAATGAAATCGATATCGCAGAAATGTTGGAAATGAAGTTGAACCCCATGTGATGTAGGCCTAGGCCTACATGATTTAGGGCTAGATCTTTTAGAGGGAAAGTAGAAATCTCGGGGGCGAAAGTTTCAGGTTTTGTGGCCGTACGTGCATGACTACATGCAACGTTCTCGCCAGTGTAGAACACACGCGTCGCATGCGACGCACGTAAATTCCACAAGCTCTATATGCGTCACGTGCAAGACGCGGCGACACAGGCAAAAAAATAAATTAAAAAAAATCATAAAAAGTGGGGAAAAGTCATCGGAAATAATTGTTGCATCATTCATCATCAATCCTCAAAAGTAATGGATGTTTCAGAATCATTTCGGCAACAAACTACGATGTTATTATTGATGACCGGAAAATATCCATGCGTAGAAACTGGCGCATTTCCACTTCCAGCCGGCCGGCGAGCCAGCCAGCCAAGCCTGAGCAGCCACACTAGCGTTGCCAGCGCGCCTAGCTGAGCCGGACATGCATGCTACAGTACGTTAGAACTGAATTGTCCGCGGTGCGACCTGGGTCCGACGTAGCCTTTCATTTTTACATGATACCGTTTTCCGATAGTTTTCAAGAAATTTTTATCATAAAATGAATTGTTCCTCATAATTTTCCCGCTAATTACTTTCTAAGTAATATTCTTAACGTTCATTCTCAATTTCTCATGTCATCTGCTGTCATGTCACAAGTTACTCACAATGAGTGTTGGCTAGCTTGCTGGAAATGGGGCTTAGTTAGGGCGACACGTGTGTGCATGATTTTGTCAAAGGAGAAAAACGAGATCCTGGGCGCGGGAGCGAGATGTAAAGTTAATGTTATTTGTTTGACGGCTAATTGCTTGTTTTTAACGTTTATTTTTCATTCTTTCATCTAAAACAGACTATAATTTCTTGTATTGTTTTTTACATGTGTGTACAGTTTCTTCTATTGATTAATAATCTAGTGGCGGGGGGGGGGGGGGGGGGTTGGCATGAGACCGCATGATCGACACATCGATTAGAAATATCTAAAAATATATTTTTAGGTATTTCTAATCGATATGTCATGCCAATGTGTATTTGGAAAATCTCTTTTTTATGTTGATATTTGACACTGGAAAAAATCAATATGTTGAATTTATTGTAGAAGTTTTTATTCTTAATGCATATTATAATCATCATCAATGTTATTTATAATTATGTATTGGAAGATGTCTGACATTGTGTTTTATTGTAACACTAAAGGGGAAAAAATTGTGTTAAATTTATGAGTTGTCAAGGTATTTATCAATTTGTAAAGACATCAAACTTCTATTTCTTATATGTATTTTATTTTTTATATGAACTGAAGTTGTCAAATAAAAACTACCATACAAAAAAAAAACTCCCCCGCCCCTAGATCCTGCATTGTACAGATCAGAAATATCCCTAAGACTTTGCAACATCTTTCTAAAGGGAATTTGAATTACAAAATGATGAAAATGGTCAAAAATACTTTTTCGAAGTCTCAATTTTCTTTAAAAAATAAACATGGTAGAAATAAACGATAAGTGATTTTGCAATTTCCAAATTTTCCCAACTGAAAACACGTTCATGATACGTAGGTTTCATTTCCAAGTGACCAAACATTAAAGGGGGAGTTCACCCTGACAAAAAGTTTATTGTACAGATAGGAGAAAAAAAATGATAAATATTGGTGAAAGTTTGAGGAAAATCCATCAAAGATTTAAAAAGTTATTAGAATATGTATTATTATTTTTTATTTGTAAAGTCGCTGATTAAAAAAGAAATCAATGAAATGTCCATCACCACCCAAGGCAATTATTGCTCGCGTGGCTCATGTTTTAAAATCACCTCAGTGGCTGCCCAAATGAGTCCCAAGAGAAACAATTTTTATCTCATGTTTACCTGATTTAATGGTTCAGCAAATCTCAACAGATTATCTCAATATGTTGTCGAGTGTCTTGATGACAGACTTGGCCCAGCTTGGTCATCCAAGGTATTACGTAATGTACCTTATGTCGAAGGAGGTATCACTTGCTTTGGCTGTGAGCTTCATTTTGGTTTTCGAAGAATGATTTTATATCATAAATCATGTCGTTATCACATCAAAACTCTTTACAAATATATTATGAATCATCAACAATTTTATTAAAGACTATCATTTATATCCAGGTTTATACCTCCCTATCAAGCCGAGACGCTTCACAATCCAAGTGATCTGTTTAGTGATATGTTTGTGAATTCTGTTCTATTTTATTTACATTTCCGCTGTTGTCAGAATAAATGTGTCATTTATATTTCTTAGAGAGTTCATATAGCGAAAGGTATATAAATATATTTTAACTCGTTAGGACCTCAAAAACAATTTTAAAACATTCCCAGATCGATCATTCATTAATCTGAGATGTTTGTGACTTCTATTTTGTCTTACAGTATTTTCTTTTTCGCCGTTGTAAGAAATTTAAGAATAATGTGTGATTTATATTTCTTCTCGGAGAGCGGGAGTCCGTAACGAAAGGTATATCAAATATATCTTAACTCATTAACACCTCAAAACAATGTTAAAAATGTCCTGATAGATCGTCAATTAATCTGAGATGTTTGTGACTTCTATTCTGTTTTATAATCCTTTCCACCGTTGTCAGAATAGTGCATTTCGTAGAGAGGTCATAGCGAAAGGTATATAAATTTATTTCAACTCGTTAGGACCTCAAAAACAATTTTAAAACATTCCCAAATCGATCGTTCATTAATCTGAGATGTTTATGACTTCTATTTTGTTTTATTTTCTTTTCCGCCGTTGTAAGAAATTTAAGAATAATGCGTGATTTATATTTCTTCTCGGAGAACGGGAGTCCGTAACGAAAGGTATATCAAATATATTTTAACTCATTAACACTTCAAAACAATGTTAAAATGTCCTGATATATCGTTAATTAATCTGAGATGTTTGTGACTTCTATTCTGTTTTATAATCCTTTCCACCGTTGTCAGAATAGTGCATTTCGTAGAGAGGTCATAGCGAAAGGTATATAAATTTATTTCAACTCGTTAGGACCTCAAAAACAATTTTAAAACATTCCCAAATCGATCAGTCATTAATCTGAGATGTTTATGACTTCTATTTTGTTTTATTTTCTTTTCCGCCGTTGTAAGAAATTTAAGAATAATGCGTGATTTATATTTCTTCTCGGAGAGCGGGAGTCCGTAACGAAAGGTATATTAAAAATATTTTAACTCATTAACACTTTAAAACAATGTTAAAATGTCCTGATATATCGTTCATTAATCTGACTTCTATTCTGTTTTATAATCCTTTCCACCGTTGTCAGAATAGTGCATTTCTTAGAGAGGTCATAGCGAAAGGTATATAAATTTATTTCAACTCGTTAGGACCTCAAAAACAATTTAAAAACATTCCCAAATCGATCGTTCATTAATCTGAGATGTTTATGACTTCTATTTTATTTTATTTTCTTTTCCGCCGTTGTAAGAAATTTAAGAATAATGCGTGATTTATATTTCTTCTCGGAGAACGGGAGTCCGTAAAGATGGGTATATCAAATATATTTTAACTCATTAACACTTCAAAACAATGTTAAAATGTCCTGATATATCGTTAATTAATCTGAGATGTTTGTGACTTCTATTCTGTTTTATAATCATTTCCACCGTTGTCAGAATAGTGCATTTCGTAGAGAGGTCATAGCGAAAGGTATAAAAATTTATTTCAACTCGTTAGGACCTCAAAAACAATTTAAAAACATTCCCAAATCGATCGTTCATTAATCTGAGATGTTTATGACTTCTATTTTATTTTATTTTCTTTTCCGCCGTTGTAAGAAATTTAAGAATAATGCGTGATTTATATTTCTTCTCGGAGAACGGGAGTCCGTAAAGATGGGTATATCAAATATATTTTAACTCATTAACACTTCAAAACAATGTTAAAATGTCCTGATATATCGTTAATTAATCTGAGATGTTTGTGACTTCTATTCTGTTTTATAATCATTTCCACCGTTGTCAGAATAGTGCATTTCGTAGAGAGGTCATAGCGAAAGGTATATAAATTTATTTCAACTCGTTAGGACCTCAAAAACAATTTTAAAACATTCCCAAATCGATCGGTCATTAATCTGAGATGTTTATGACTTCTATTTTGTTTTATTTTCTTTTCCGCCGTTGTAAGAAATTTAAGAATAATGCGTGATTTATATTTCTTCTCGGAGAGCGGGAGTCCGTAACGAAAGGTATATTAAAAATATTTTAACTCATTAACACTTCAAAACAATGTTAAAATGTCCTGATATATCGTTCATTAATCTGACTTCTATTCTGTTTTATAATCCTTTCCACCGTTTTCAGAATAGTGCATTTCTTAGAGAGGTCATAGCGAAAGGTATATAAATTTATTTCAACTCGTTAGGACATCAAAAACAATTAAAAAACATTGCCAAATCGATCGTTCATTAATCTGAGATGTTTATGACTTCTATTTTGTTTTATTTTCTTTTCCGCCGTTGTAAGAAATTTAAGAATAATGCGTGATTTATATTTCTTCTCGGAGAACGAAAGTCCGTAACGAAAGGTATATCAAATATATTTTAACTCATTAACACTTCAAAACAATGTTAAAATGTCCTAATATATCGTTCATTAATCTGAGATGTTTGTGACTTCTATTCTGTTTTATAATCCTTCCCGCCGTTGTCAAAATAGTGCATCATTAATATTTTTTAGAGAGGTCATAGCGAAAGGTATATAAATATATTTCATTTCGTTAGGACCTCAAAAACAATTTTAAAACATTCCCAAATCGATCGCTCATTAATCTGAGATGTTTGTGACTTCTATTTTGTTTTATTTTCTTTTCCGCCGTTGTAAGAAATTTACGAATAATGCGTGATATATATTTCTTCTCGGAGAACGGGAGTCCATAATTTGCGTGCTGTCGCCAAGCGGAAGACAATAATAGTCAATATTGACTAGGCACAAACAAGTTAGACCAAAAAGGTATATGAAATATATTTTAACTCATTAACACCTCAAAACAGTTTAAAACATATCCAGACAAAAAAAACCCCCTAAATTTTGAGATAAATAACAACTTAACATTCCAATATTTTCGCCGATATCAGTTTTAGGTTGGTGTCCGCCGCCGATTAAAACAGCATTACATAATCTATTGAACTTCGCGGATCGGCAATGAAACTTGACTTTGGATCGGATCAAAGCGCAGCGCATGTGAAAATCAAAACATCACGTGCAAATTTGGCCACCGCCGAAGCGTCCCAGGCTTCGTGGGGAGTAAGCCTACGTAGAGTAGATGACTTTTACTCCCCAGAAGCCTCCAGTCCAGGCTATCCATGGGCGCTAGCCTAGATTGTGCTGTTGCGTGTTGGGCATGTGCACAAATAGTCATGCGTTAATTTGCTCCAAGTGTTCTTGCATATTTTGAGTGGTTCGTTTAGTTACATTTAGCGGTATCTTCACATTAGCTGGCAGCCGAGTTGATGGTCTATCAATTCAATGTGACATGTTTCCACGGCTCCTCCGGGAAGCTAAACACAGTGGGCCGTATGCATAAAAAGTAGAAATTGCTTGTGCTAGCCTTTTACTTGAATCCGTATGCATAAACATAAGCAATTGCTTGCAAGCAAATGCTTTTGCTAGCAAGCACAAGCAATTGCTTGATGTCCGCAAGCAATTGCTTAAAGATCAAGCAATTGCTTTAAAACGTATGCATAAAACGAACCTTTTGCTTGTTCTTATAAGCAATTGCTTACGTTTTTTCAAGCTCCGTCATAGCAGCTCGAGCTCTTGCTTAATCGGGACGTTCGCGGTTAAGCATCATGTTTATGCTCGTTAGAGAAAAAACAAAGTTGTACAGGAGTAGAATAAATCGAGAAGAAATTGCTCCCGAGACCTATCGGAAACTATTCCGTTTCGACAAAGAGAACGTTGAGTGGTTAGCACACAGGTTCATACCTGAACATGATGAAAATCGGGGAGGATGTCTGACAACGGTGGAGAGCATGGAGGCCACGCTCCACTACTTGGCGGATCCGGGTTACCAAACAACAGTGGGGGAAGTGATGGGGATCAACCAGACCACTGTTTCTCGACATGTGGCTAAAAACATTGACCTCATCGCAGCGCAGCACCCTACCTGGATCAAGTTTCCCACTTCAAACGCAGACGTGACACATGCAAAGGAACGATGGGCTGAAAAACTGGGGTTTCCTTTCACTATCGGGGCGATTGACTGCACCCATGTGCGGATTGACAAACCGCGCGGCCAGTTCGGAGATGAGTTCATCAACCGCAAAAACCACCCTTCCTTCAATGTCCAGGCAACATGCGATGAGAACCATATCTTCACTAGTGTTGACGTTGGCTGGCCCGGATCCGTTCACGACTCCCGGATATTTCAAACGTCGGACCTGCGCGATGTCGTTTCAAGAAATGTTCGCGGCTGCCTTCTGGGGGACTCTGGATATGGGATATCACCATACATGATGACGCCCTTCGCTGATCCAGACACGCCAGTCAAGAGGTCTTTTAACAGGGCTCACACAAGAAACAGTGTCGTCATCGAGCAGGGTTTTGGGCAATTCAAACGGCGATTCCCGATCCTCAGGTATGGGGTTCGCCTGAAGCTCGAGAATATCCCCAAGTGCATCGTAGCATGTTTTGTGCTTCACAACGTGTCACGCTTCCTCCATGACCCGGACGACGACTTGCGTGGCGATGACGAGGATGAAGAAATCGCTGGCGACAATGGCAACCATGGTGGAGTTGTAGAACAAGGACCTCGGATACTGCGGCCGCGAGGTCAACAAAAGCGTGATGAAATCGCCAACCATATCTACGAGAGACGCGACCAATGAATAACAGTCGTAAATAAACTGGAACTACTGGCGAAATAAAGACAAGAAAACAATTCCTTCAACTTGCAGATTAACGTTTATTTTTATTTTTCAACCTGTCTTCGCAGAGTATATTTGCTATGTTTATAGTAAAATAATAAAATCGCTTACGATTGATAACTACAGATGAACTAAAGAAAAACACTTTTAAACGATAAATAACTAATAGCTACTCTTTCTATAGTCTTGTTCGGCTTTGCTTTCTTGCAAGTTACGCATACGTCTTGGCTTCGTTATTCAGCATGTTCAATGGGCTGCTGGCTCTGCTCGAGACGTCTTATTTTCATTCGGGTGTACTTGAGCTACTCGAGGAGAACCAGCCTTTGCAGCTCCGATGTTGACAGGTTGATGGTTTCCTCTGTTTCGCCTGACAACACCTTCCTCTTGGGACCTTTGACAGGAACAGGCATGGGTGATGGCGTGTTCGTTTCAGAGGCTGGCCCACGCCGACGATTCGTCGCATTCTATGAAAAGAAAATAACATTATGATGCATTATGTATGTCTTCATCATATCCATGTTAATCGCAAATAAAGATTCACGATTGGCAACGTTAACTAATTTTTTGTTACATTTGTTATTATTCATGAATGTCAAGAACACTACGTTTATATAGAGACCCTCTCTGGCAATCTGAACTAGATGTCTACAACTGTCTCCCTTGGACACTGACAATTTTCATGAAGCTTGGATGTATGTTGATGTTTAAGTAGTATGAAAATCATAACACCAATGACAAAAGTATCAAAATGCTAAATGTTTTAGGAATTTCATTATGAATTATTGATATGATTTATCATTTGAAATTGTTAATTTGCCTACCCTTGGACAAGGTGCACTGGGTGATGCTTGACTAGAGCACGATGACAGAGAATCAGTGTTGGTGGAAACGCCAGCAGAAATGGAGCAGGGCATTTTTGTTACCACCGGGTTTTCATCCCCATTAATGTAGAGCTCCTTCTCCCATGGGCATAGGGTCATCTTGCGATTCCCTGTTTGATTAGTGTCAGTCTTCTTCTTGTTGGCAATTTTTTTCATGATTTGTTTTTCATCCATCCTCTTGCCAATACTGGCCATGATCGTGTTCTTTGCCTGCTGTAGAGCTAGGGTTTTCTTTTCCTTTGCTTGCGGCAGCTGACATTTCTCCGTCAATATGGGGAATTCTTTGATGATCTTCACCAAATGGGTACTAAGATCTTGGTCAGTTGTATTAATTTCCTCACCATCTGACGCCATGTTCTCACTTGTAGGCCTATCAGATTTAGCGGAAAATTAGACACACGTCTGCCTTACTTGTAAAATCCCTTCAGTACAGTCACGTGTATTATACGTATTTTTCTTCTTTATAGTATATGCATGCCATGTGTGTATGTGTATTTGGGTGTGCGCGTGTGTGTGCATGTATCGGTGTTTTTTTTTTTTCATTTTGTTCTGAAATATGTCATCCTGGAATGTTATACTGCCATGTCAGGAAAGGCTACCCCACACGCATGACATTTGAATACACTACTAGTATGCGAAACCCGCCTTTGTTCTCCCATGAATGATGTTCGCACTGGCGTGACGTCGCTATTGTTGAGATCGTAAGCAATTGCTTGCTAGAGGCAAGCAAAAGGTTTGAGCACAAGCAAAATGTTATGCATATGGATTTAAGCAATTGCTTGAGCTTGATCTTTTGCTTGACAAGCAATTGCTTGTGCTTGAAGCAATTGCTTGCAAGCAATTGCTACTTTTTATGCATACGGCCCAGTGTCAGGGCAGTTAAACTAAGCCTATTTTGGGCCACTGGCCTATAGTAATTAGTGTACAGTGAGGGACCATTTCTTCTGTGTATTTTTTGGCACACAAACACAATCTATTTTGCTATTTTTTCAGAAGTTATAGGGAATTTCTGTAACTTTTAAGTAATTTTTATTATGTTTTAGGACTTAATCATTTTTATGTGTTTTGTTTTTACAAATTAAGAGCTTTCTAAATTTGATGGTCCTTTGCCATCAGCTTGCCTTGCCCTGGACTTGGCAAAGTTGCCTTTGGCTTTGCCTAAAGTTTGGCAGTTGCCTACTTGTTAGGCTTTGCTAGGCGTGGCCTAATTTCAACACAAAAGTCAATGGAATGAATTAACAACTAACAGAAACATTATTAAGTCTAAGTTAACTAAGTTAGATTCTTAGGCTAAAATAGATGATAATACACCGATCAAGATAATAATTTGCAACACATAGGCCTAGATCTACCCACACTAGTGCAAGGTTATTAGTATACTACCTCAAGTGATGTTCGTGTAGGCTCCACTCTATTTCTCTACTGCTACACTAAGCTACACCTATCAAAACATCTGTACAAATGTCGCTCGGGTAGTCCGAGTGACAAAGGTGTCACTTTATGGGTGGGGGGGGGGGAATCTAAAACTCATGCATAAAAATGACCATACAATTCATTTATTACAACTCAACTTACATTTCACAAAGTTACACTTTTCCACACTTCTATCAGTCTCAAAATTGGGGATTTAGAGCCAGTTTCGGTTTCCTCACACGTATGAATTCACACTGCCGATTCCAAAACATCGCAAACCCAAATTGCGCATGCACAGAAATCGCAGCTCAATTCATGAATATTCATGATAGGATTAGACTTGTATATCGGGATCGTTTCGCATTTGCATCAGATGTCAATCTATAGTCCTACTCATGAATATTTAAAAAATTAATAACTTATTGTTTGTTTGATATTGTTCAAACTTTCACCCATCAACTTTTCTGATTTTTCTTTGTCCTTTAAAAACAAGTTTTTATTTGGTTTGGAGTCTAGTTATCTCAATTTTAAAGCAGCCATAACTTTCTTATTTCTTGTCCAATTTTTTTCAAACTTTCACCATTCCGTTTTATTATTTTTCTATCCTTTCCAACACAACAAGTGCCTGTCTGCGTTTTGTTTGCTGCTAAGCTTGTTAATGTTTCGTTTTACATTCAAATCCTAATGTGAATCTTAATGCCGTAACATTCTGTACATACGTTATGCATTTTGTAAATATGTTTATTGTTATTCAGGGCCCCATGGAAGACCACTACTTATTGTTGAATGGGCTACCCTGTCAAAATATCAGAAATAAATAAATAAATAAATAAACAAGTACAATGATACACCAACCTGGTGGGCTGTACTTTAACGGATGATGATGATGATGAGTTATGACCAAGTGTGGATTCCCCTTTACAAATGAGATAATCTTGCCTTATTTCTGTCTCGTCTCTCTCTCTCTCTTCTACAGGGCATGGATAGCTTATTCAAGTTCCTCTTATTACTGTGGTGTGTCCAATGTGCGCTTGGTGCATCAAAGTCCAGGCCTATCACCACAACCCTGGAAGCAAAATGGACAAGGCATTCAGTCGCCATGGAAACCAGTGAATTCATAGCAGAAAAGAGCGATGCAGCCTTCTGGAAATTCCTGGAACAAGTGTCGGCTTATAAAGAAAACTTCAGTGAGTAGATTAAAGGAGAATCGACCACTTGAAACCAGTTAAATAGTTGCATTGTTTTTTTTGTTGTTGTAGATCTATATGATATAATCAAAGATACCAATGAATGAAAGTTGAGAAAACTTAAGAGAGAATAAGTAAGTTATAAGCATCCGAATGATGCGACCACTAAATCCTATGGAGATCCTCTCCTTGGGAATGCCGCGATATGTGTGATATCATACATGAACAACTTTGTCATATATTTGTGTTTGTAAATGTTTCACATAAACAGCATAGGAAATACATGAGGGCGACAGGTGATTTCACCCCCCATGACTGCCCAAATCGCTTTTCTTTTAAAATTCCTCCAAAATGCATGCTTTTGGGCGACAATTCTTTCTAGAGTCGCCCCAAGATATATTCCAAATGACATTCAAGATTATTTAGAAAATCAATATTCTAACTGGCAGACGAATAATATTTGCTTTTACTGCACAATTACTTTTTACCCCTGAAAGTAGCCCTTCAAATGAAAGAAATTGCCCTCAAACTTCTGAAATTGCCCCAATGTGGAAAAGAAAAATAGCCCCTAAAAATTATTTCCTATCCTACATATAGATATTGTCAGTGTCCAAGGGAGACAGTTGTAGACATCTAGTTCAGATTGCCAGAGAGGGTCTCTATATAAACGTAGTGTTCTTGACATTCAAATGTTCATGAATTTATTTTTGCTAAATCAGTAAATCTTATTGTTCTCAAACTCTTGACCTTTTTCTTGTTTTATACCAGCTGCTAGTATCTTTTTCCAAGAGTTTCATTTTCCTTTGTTTATTTGGGATGATGATGTGTCCCGGTATCTGGTTGTGCAAGGAATAAGTTTGCTTACGGGTAACCAAATTGTTTAACATTTTTGGTCATAAGGGAAAAGCTCTGGGCTAATTTCTGTACAGTCCTATGATTTTATCTACTAGACGAAAGACTTTGTGCGTCAGTCTTAAAAAAAGGTGGAGCAAATTGCTGTAGAACAGATCATTCCCTGTTTTATTAAAGATTTTAGATGGTTTCTTGTTATTTGTAACAAGAAGTGGTGTAGAATCTTCTTTGTTAGTTCTAGCCATTACAAAAAATAATATTCTGCTCTTTTTGCCACTGTTTTCTCATAAAAGAAGGAAGAGAAGATAAAATCATGGTGAATTCATGGGGGGGGGGGGCAAAGTGGCTGTGGCCCCCTGTTGGCAGGGTAAGTAAAGAGGAGAACTAAAGAGTAGAGAATCGAAAAAGACAAAACAGTATTTTTACTTGAGAATTCCTTAATGTTGTAACCCGCACCCGTTGCGGTACCTGCCGGTATGCCCCCGATCGCGGGTTGCGGGCCTGGCCGAGTTCATTCTCAAACCCGCAGACCGTCATACGAAAAAAAGGGAGAAGTAACAACGCATAATAAAAACATTAACAATGAAAGTTGAGTTAGGATCATGTGCTTCTTAAGTGGCGGATTCTTTTAGAGACGTAGATATTTCCTTTTAAAAAATGCCGGCGTATTTTTGTCTTGTGAACAGTGAACAGGACTGAGACAGTTCGACATAATACATCGAGTTGCTCTTTCAAAGGAGCGCCAGTGCAGCGCAGTCAGAGAAAGGAATGTTTTACGACTGGGAGAGGGGGAGAGAGAGAGAGAGAGAGAGAGGGGAGGGGATGTGTTCGGAGAATGTAAACAGAAGCCAGAATACATTGCGTAATCATGTCTGGCAAGGAGCGAGTGATAGGCCACGTGGCAGAGAGTGGGGCGAGTCGAGCCTGTTTCCACGGCAACGCTCGCTGTTTGAGCTCGGAGGGATTTGCAGTGCAGGCAGTGAGACAGTTGTTTGCTTATTGGATTACCAAATTAGGTCATGACCTGATAGAGCGTGCCGTCAGGTCAGAGTGTTAGCTGCCCTTTTTTGAAGACATGCTAAGCTGGTCTAGTCTAGTGGCTAACTAACCCTCCTTTTCGTTATTTCATACATTTACTGATGAAAACTGAAGCCCCCGCACCCTGAATGCCCAGATCTCTTAATTTTTCCGATGTACAATTGATTGAAAGTCTTTAAGATTTCTGAAGATGTAAAATTGGATTGCAATGGATTGCAAGTTTCTTGAAAATACCTCTCTCTTGACCGATCGATCGAGAGAGATAAAAAATAAAAAATAAATAAAAGCCTAGCTAAGCTAGCTAAGCACTGTACTAGTAACACGAGCTGTTTACGTAAGTTCATGGGCGCCCTCGTGCACGTTTGTATTAGTTTACAAAGAATTGGAAGAAATACAAAAACAGAAGGAAATAATATGGAGATATACAAGAAGAAAAAATTGACTGTATCATTATCCTGGTATTTATTTCAATTTTGATTACTTTATAGACGAGGTCCCATAGAATTGAATATTGTAATTATGATTGTTGTGAGTCGTCGTGTCGACTGACCTGGACTGAAAAACAACATTGCCGATCTTTGCTGGGCAGCCTGGGCTAGCTAGCGTGCGCTGAGCTGCGGCTCCAATCAGAGGAGTTAATTGCGTAATGCTTTCAATTTCGAGATCAGAGCGGACCCATTTCGTGGTACAAAGTCACCCAAAAAACATTTTCTCTCCGGAATAAAAGGCGAATTTGCAAATTGTAAGTAAATTCACTCTAGGCTAGGTTAGTAGTTGGCATATATTTTCCTGATTTGAGCCTGTATAGTGTGGGGATTGCAGAAATAATATTTTTCATTTTTCAAAGATAAATTGACTTGCGGGTTAAAACCCAACGGGTCAGCGGGTCCCGCTTGCAAATTATTGGATTATACGGGACGGTACGGTTCGGGTCTTCACTTGCGGGTTACAAATTCAATTCCTATATCTGATCATTTATATGTTTGTTTCCTTTGATTAGGTCATGACGAAGCCTTGTATCACTTCACACTCAAGATGGCTAATCGTCACTTGTCAAGCATGGAACTGGACTTGCTGAAATGGGCCCTCTCCATTCATGCCTACGCTCCTAAAATTGAGATGTACCACCAGGTGAGCTATAACAACAGATAGGTGTGTCATAAAGCTATTTGTAAAGTTACGCACAACTTGTTCTTAGGTCATAAATAAATTATACAGGGATATCATTTAGCACAAGAAAGGATCACCAGTCTTGCGTAAAGTCATTTGTATCTTATGAACAGCTTTATGAAACACCTACATGTACCTGTAATTACAGTCAGAGGCGGATCCAGGTAAGGGCACATCCAGCCTGTGCCCCCCCCCCTTTTGAGAGACACCCCCCCAAAAAAAAAAAAATAATTAGAAGGGAATATTTAATGCATACTAAAGTCAGGACTTTTTTTTTGCTTGTCAAATTTTTCTTGGAACAAAATGACCACAATTTGGTAGTGAAAAACTTGATCCCCTTGTTTTTTGCCTGTCAAATTTTTCCTGTACAAAAATGCCCCCCTCCTTTGGAAAATCGTGGATCCGCCTCTGATGACAATAATTGTGACTGTGAGACGAATGAAGTTTGTGGTGGTGGTGTTAATAATAATGATGATGATGATAATACAAGTAATGGTAATTAATCTCATTATTTATAATGTGATTAAGACATTGTATGTATCTGATCGCTTACAGATTTGATATAATTGGCATTTGTGTAATGCAGTCTAATCTACTTTGGGGTGTACCATTGTTACTGTGATGGCGATGATGAGGATAATGGTGATGTTGATGGTGATAATAGTGGTGGTAGTGATGGTGATGATGGTGATGATGATGATGATTATGATGACAATATATGTTGAAGACCTTGGTTTTTATATCTATTTTTTAACATTGTAGATATATTATACCTTTTTTCTGTATTGTCTTTTGTAATGACTTAGTAGGAGGTTCTTCTAGAATCTTAGTTTTTTGTATATTTGTACTATTCTTTTTTATTCTGATGTTTTTGTGATTTCCTAAGCTGTTGATGATGTCTTTGACATCTTTTATGTACGAATGTGGAAATGAACTTTATGAACTTCATGAACCCTGGTGAAGATGTTTTTGATGATTGTATGATGATGATGGTGGTGGTGGTGGTGGTGGTGATGATGATGATGGTGATGATGATGGTGATGGTGGTAATGATGATGATGGTGATGATGATGATGATGGTGGTGATGATGATTATGATGATGATGATGGTGGTGATGATGATGATGATGGTAACAAATTTGATGCTTTGCTTTCTTTTCACCATTTTAAGATCGCAAGGAGCCTCGCGGTACCAGAAAATTGTGATACTTTCATCGATGTGCATGGGAAATTTACCTGCTCACTTGACAGACTGGATGAACTTATAGGAAACGTTGGTGAAAGGTAAAACCGTTTGTATGGAATAATTTTGATATGTGTTATAATTGTGTAATATACTCAATGAAATAATGCAAGAATTAAACAGCTCCAAAAATTATCTGAATTATAGGACAAGGTACAGTGTACCTGATTTGTAAGAAAGCACAAAGGCTTGTAAAACTTTGAGAGAACTCATAGCTTTGAGTCCTTTCTGAGGGACCATATTCCTGATAAGCATTTTTCGTCCTTAATAGGGTCCTGCTTAAAGTTTTAAAGGCAGAAAGTTCTCTGCTTTCGAATGATGTTTTATAATTTCAATGTAGTTTGGCATGAATTGTAATTATTGATGTTAGAATAAATTTGATTGGTTTGAAAGTGAATAATAGGTACTACATGAATGTGAATGATTGGTTTGAAGGTGAATGATAGATATGAATGCGAAAGGAATGCAATTGCAGCAAACAAGGATCTCATGAGAACATTTTCAAAATCCATCATATCATATCATCATCTAGATCTAGTATATTTACATTTATTCTGTGCAATCATGGAAGCTAAGCTGAAAGAAACAGTTCCACTGAAGATTACTAACACAGATAAACATATGTGGGACAGTGTATTGGTGTGCAAGTATTGCTTGGCTAACATCTCGGCCCCGTAACACGAAGGTTAGTGAGTAATCGCTAAAGTGAAATGGCCTAGCTATCAAGATCATCGATGCTCAGTAGACTGACTAGGAACCAATCAGAATTGTCCTTCAAATCCTGGTTTGAATTCATCATTTATACAGTACATACAAACACTTGGGTCATCATTTTATGTGATTCTGTTTGAACTCATTGGTTTTTATTGTCCATTGTTTTTGTTTTTACATCAGGCGTAAACCTGACATCTTTAAAGTTGATCATGAGTATAAGCGATCATCTAATGGATCAGTGGTGGCAGTCTTGTACGGTGACATAAGTGATTACAAGTCAAATGTTGCAGAATTCCACAAAGCCCTCGCAAGTAAAGCTGCCTCTGGAGATATCCAGTATGTTTTTAGACATTACCAAAGGGTAAGAGTCCATTTTTGTCTTGCCTGCATAGCAGGAGCGAGATACAGCGATGCGGCAACAGTGTCATCAACATCAAATCTTAACAAAGTTTAATTTTTTTATGACCTCGAAACTTGGAAAAGGAGGTGGACCTATTTCACAAAACTCACTTATCATTTAGCACAATCTTCAGGTCGCATTATCAAGGTCATTTAGGGTCAATGAAATTTGACCATATCATGGTATCAACACACTGAACCTAGATTAATATTTTTAATTTTTGGAGATCATTTTAAAAATCCTGTGGGCGAGTGTATTTTCAAGTCACATGTTCCAAGCTCATTCGGGGTCAATAAAATGATATCAACTTTCAGAATTCAACCAAAAACAAATAATAATATCCAAGACCTTTTGAAGCGCATAGGGACGTTATGACATGATGTGATATGCGCTATACAAGAACTGCATTATTATATTATTATAACAAAAGTTAAACATTTTTAATTTTTAAGATAATTTTTGAATGGTTGGTCCTTGTTTTGTAAACTTGAATACTTAGTGTTAATATCAGATGCCATAATTGGTAGGCCACTGGGTCGAGGTCAAAAGTAATTTTTAATCAGTTTACTGAAAATGCTTAAGAAGTAGGATAATCAAATTAACTGTAATAACTTACAATATTATGGTTGTTTGATATTACAAACGATATTCCATGAATAATGTCTTTTAAGGTCAAGGTCAAAGTTACTCATCTACGTTGTAAGCCATTTAAAAAACTATTACTCTTTTAATTCAGTGAGTATTATCTAATTATGGGATTGATTATCTTGTTTGTATTGTCAAAGATTCTGCAATTCAGCCTCTGGCAGTGAATTCATTAAAAAAAAACCATATTACCTTTATGAACGTTTACTTGCTAACCTGTGAATTGTCATTTAGGAATCTTCTGGGGTCAAAGTTCGTCTTTCTGGTTATGGTGTGGAACTGGCCATCAAGAGCACGGAATACAAAGCAGTGAATGAAGATGAGAACAAAGACGGCTCTGCCAAGACTGAAGCCAGTGTTGATGATGGGCCGGATGAAATCGAGGGATTTGTCTTCAGTAAACTGAAGTGAGTAAGGCTTTATTTCTGTTTAGTAATTGAGTGCGTTATTGGTCCCATGTTCTGGAGGGCATCTTGATATTGAGGAATTTGACTTTTGTTAGCCATTGTTTAAAACTTACATTCCAAAGATGTTATTTCCAAAAAATATCCCTAATCTTGGTGTGTGTTGTATTTGATATTGTTCATATTAGTGCTGTTATTGGTAAGAAAATTCTCTGTTGATATATTTCACTAAATATATCTTACCGATATCGATAACTATCGACAAAAGATCATAATCAATACGCATTTTTTATGCATTATAGCATGGAGCTACTGCTCCATGAATATAGCATTGTCACAATACTTGCGTTGGTCAAAATTTGTATCTGCCACTATACCAAGAACGCTTTAAAATCCGCGTTCACTGGATTCAAACGATTACATAACATCTTTTAACAAACATATAAATTAGCATAAATACATCTTCACCTTTCACGTTATTAGCCTTATTTTAGGGTTGGATGAAGTTTTCTCGATAATTTGGGTTTTTTTGGACATTGTTCTGAGCAGTCAACGACATTCGCCTATCCGCCATTTTTATATCGTGCTGTACATTTTCGAACGTAGAGGGCAGCAACACACGGCCATGTGCTGCCTTCTAGTTGGTTAGTTGGTACTTCACTAAACTTGAGCTTGCGCTTGTGAATGTTTCGATACATTCCGAATGGAGTCAAGTGCAGTCATGATGTTTGGATTGTCATGATTATAGTGTGGTGAGATCGTGTTTTGTGGCTAGTAATTATTCGTACTTTGTTCAGACTTTAGAGTGATTTCTGTTGCTGTTCTGTGCATTTTGAGGAAAAATATGTTTCGTGATTTTCTGATTAAAAAGCCACTTTCAAAAGGCCGTTTCCGTGAATTCCGTCTGTTTTCCGTAATCACAGTCATGTCCGTACATAATAGCAGGTATTATCGACAACGAGAGAAATGTTATCGATATCGCTAGGTGGCAAAAAACAAGCGATTATCGACAAGACTAGCAATAAAGAGGTGATCGATAACAGCACTAGTTCATTTGGTAAAAATCAGCAAGGAAAAGGTGGAAACAAAATCAAATTTGTGCCCATACCTTCAAGATATATGTGTCTGAAAAGTCACCGTTCAATAAATCTCCCAGGGAGAATGATGTAATTCATGTTATTTTGTGGAATTAAATTGGGATGATGTTTCCGGCCACTTTAATTTTCACTTTTTTGAAGCACTAGATAATAATTTTGGGGAGCATTTTTTTTTAAACGGCTTCATTTGTACAACACATCACAGACACAGGTGAATGAGACCTAGCGTCTCAGAATATTGCAAGTCCAATCAATGTTATTTAATGCCTTTCAGTGTTAAAGATAGGGAAAGAAATACAAAATGCAAAGCATGAGATGAATAGACAAATAAAATGAGAGGTCGAAGGAAACTTATTTAAGATGTCATCAAAACAAAGTCCTACATTATCTTACTTCAGTAAATGACTGTATGGAAAGGAATGTTAATTTTATATTTTCTTTTTGTGCTAGGGAACTCCACCCGGATTTGACCGAGGAGCTTACTCAATTCAAACAGCATTTGGTGGACAACACCAATATAATGGAGCCCCTCAAAGTATGGCAACTACAAGGTGAGATGATCCCAAATGACTTTGTTCTGAATTATGTTTTGCACATTATTTCAATTCTATAACCCTAATTTTAACTGGGTTATTTCACACTTGCAACAGCCATACAGAAACATTGTTGTGAAGCGTCGTGCTGTAGCGGTTCTGACTCTCGCCTTGTATTCAGAGGGTTGTGTGTTCGGATTCCACCACGGCCTAGCATCCTTTGGCAAGGCGTCAATCCACACTTCGCCACTCTTCACCCAGGTGTTAAATGGGTACCGGTATGAGAAAGCCTCTGTAGTATGCCTAGCGATTGAGTCTTGGAACTCTTGTTGGAATGCTCCCCAGGGAGTGGAGAAAGTACATACATTGTGTGCGGGCATGCCAGGATCCGATGACTGGGGTAATAATAATTGCAATGTATAAGCGCTGTATAAATGTAATTATTATTATTCATTATTAACAGAGAACTAACAGTGAGCCTAGTCATATTTTTCAGATTGTGGTATCACACGTTGATCCAAGATGCAGGCCTGCCAACCAGTACGTTTTAGCCGTATTTAGTACGTTTTTGCAACCAAAATACGGCAGTACGTTTTTTCTTTGAAAAATACGTTTTTTGTAAAAAAAGAAAAATAATAATCTCTATATGTCTCTATTTCATAAAACGTACACAAATATGGTTATTAGATCAATGTAATTTCAGGTAACTTTTTTTTTTTTCAATCATTTTGTTAAAACCAGGGTGAAGATGTTTTAATGGTTTTTTTTTCATCTGCAAGAGCAGTGCGCATTTTAGCTTGCATGCAGCTTGAGCGCCGCGATGAGCGAGTGCGCCAAGCATTTTGTTATGAAATACACTTTTTTGGGGGAAAAATACAGTTTTTTTATCACAGAATACAGTTTTTCATTCCCAGAGGTTGGCAGGTCTGACTTTGATGTGTTAAGTTCATTGTGGAGTGTTCAGTCTTCAACACAATTGTTTACGTGTGGGGCGCAAATGTAAGAAGTGATCGAACTTTGCCATTATGCATGCATATTTATCTCACACGGTAAAAATACTGATTTTTTGTCAAAATACTGATTTTGGGGGATAAGAATACTGAAAATGCAAAATACAACTTGGCAGCTCTGAAGATGTAAAATAGACGTGTTACTGTGACATTAGGCATCGCTGCGACATTACTGGTTGTAACAGGGCCTCTGTTAGCACATTGTTAGCACTAACAACGTTTCTGCATGACTGGTCCAGGTTTTTACTCCAGATTTTTGAAATCTAGGAAGTACTTGGTGGTGACATTCAATATCGCCCTTATGACAACCCAAATCAACCCCTAAAATGTGCAAAATGGCATGCTTTGGGACGAATATCTTTTCTAAAGTTTCCCCAAGATCTGCCACAAACAATATTCAAGAATAAAATACAAAATCAATTTTTTTACAGCAGAATAATGAGATAGGCATTTGCAACATCATTGCTCGATGAGAAAACAAGTAGCCCTTGAAATGTAAAAAAAAATAGTTCCTAAAATCCACCAGTCGCTCTGATGAAGCCAAAAAATAACCCCCTAAATATCAAAATTATCTTCTACCCTGATTTTCATGTAATGTTATGTTGTATCATGCAATCATAAGTCATGTTATACTACATTAGGTCATTGTATCTTATTGTCAACAATTTTTGTAATTTGGCTACATGCTGCACTTCAAGTAACTAATTCTGTAGAGGTATTGTGGATCAGTGGATCAGTCTCTGGACTTTGAACCACAAGGTTCGGGGCTCAAATCCAACCGCAGCACTCGTTTCCTTTGGCAAGGCATTTATTTACATTTGCTGCTCTCCACCCAGGTGTAGTACATGGATAGCCATGCTAAACCCAGGGTAATAGTATGCAGCTCTTGGAAATTGTACTAAGCGCTCTATAAATGTTGCCTATTATTATTATCATTATTTCAAATTGAATTGAATTTTTCTTTATCAGACATCGCCTATCAGGCAGCGCAGCGGGTACTGTCCACCCCTTCAGAGAACGCTCTTCAGGTGTTGACGGATATCAGCCAGAACTTTCCTCTTCTAGCTCGTTCCTTGATCAGAACGCCGGTGAAGAATGAGGTCCAGAAGGAAATAAAGGAGAACCAGAAAGTGAGTTGGAATTGGTAGTATGGTAATAGTAATTGTAAATGGTAGTGGTAATTTATTTGTGATTGGTAATGTCAAAATAATGATGAATGGTTATTATGAGTGGTAATGGTGTGTACCAATGAATCTTAAATCGTGGTGATGGTAATGTAATGGTGAATTGTAATTGTGTTTGGTGATGGTAGTGGTATTGTAACGGTAATTGTAAATGGTAGTGTACTGGTGAATTGTAATTTTGTTTGATGATGGTAGTGGTAATGTAACAGTAATTATAAATAGTAGTGAATTAAAATTGTGTTTGGTGATGGTAGTGGTAATGTAACAGTAATTGTAAATGGTAGTGTTGTGGTGAATTGTAATTGTGTTTGGTGATGGTAGTGGTAATGTAACAGTAATTATAAATAGTAGTGAATTAAAATTGTGTTTGGTGATGGTAGTGGTAATGTAACAGTAATTGTAAATGGTAGTGTTGTGGTGAATTGTAATTGTGTTTGGTGATGGTAGTGGTAATGTAACAGTAATTTTAAATAGTAGTGAATTAAAATTGTGTTTGGTGATGGTAGTGGTAATGTAACGGTAATTGTAAATGGTAGTGTTGTGGTGAATTGTAATTGTGTTTGGTGATGGTAGTGGTAATGTTACAGTAATTATAAATGGTGAATTAAAATTGTGTTTGGTGATGGTAGTGGTAATGTAAAGCAGACCTTCATTTTTGAGGAGCGCGATCGCGCCGGCGCTCCTACCGCGCTCCTTAAAAAAAATAAGGAGAGCAAAAAATCGCGCTCCTAAAAAAAAAAAAAAAAAAAAAAAAATGAAAAAAAAAATTGCTAAAATTTCACATTTCACATCTTTAAATCTATGAAATGGTCTTCTTTTTTCCATAATTCCTTGAAATTACTTTGATTTAGTTGAAAACTATCAGAAAAATTAAGAATATTCATCTCTTTCCCGACTCTGATTTTAATTCAAACTCGGTAAATATTTGCAGTCCCATGTAGTCCCATATGTAGATTTTCATGGCAGCACCATGAAAGTCTACATGTGGGACTACAATATTTACCGAGGTAAGTTCAAATCAGAGTCGGGAAAGAGGTGAATATTCTTCATTTTTCTGATAGTTTTCAACTAAATCAAAGTAATTTCAAGGTATTATGGAAAAAAGAAGGCCATTTCAAATATTTAAAGGTGTAAAATGTAAAATTTTAGCAATTTTTTTTTTTTTTTTTTTTTTTTCAATTTTTTTTAAATAATTTTTTTTTAGCAGTAGCGCATACGACATCTTGTAAACGTATTGACGTGACCCAGGCCTAGTTTCACCACAGATTAATTAATAGCTAACATAGCTACTGCATATATACAATGTTAAGAAAAATCTACAATTTATCATACATGTATTGTAATGAATTGATTTGAGCTCCTCACGGAAAGCGATTCTGAGGAGCTCAATTGAGCTCCTCAGAAAAATAAGGAGAGCGATTTATTGAGCTCCACGAAATTATAAACGTGAAGGACTGGTAAAGGTAATTGTAAATGGTAGTGTACTGGTGAATTGTAATTTTGTTTGATGATGGTAGTGGTAATGTTACAGTAATTATAAATAGTAGTGAATTAAAATTGTGTTTGGTGATGGTAGTGGTAATGTAACAGTAATTATAAATAGTAGTGAATTAAAATTTTGTTTGGTGATGGTAGTGGTAATGTAACGGTAATTGTAAATGGTAGTGTACTGGTGAATTGTAATTTTGTTTGATGATGGTAGTGGTAATGTAACAGTAATTATAAATAGTAGTGAATTAAAATTGTGTTTGGTGATGGTAGTGGTAATGTAACAGTAATTATAAATAGTAGTGAATTAAAATTGTGTTTGGTGATGGTAGTAGTAATGTAACGGTAATTGTAAATGGTAGTGTTGTGGTGAATTGTAATTGTGTTTGGTGATGGTAGTGGTAATGTAACAGTAATTATAAATAGCAGTGAATTAAAATTGTGTTTGGTGATGGTAGTGGTAATGTAACGGTAATTGTAAATGGTAGTGTACTGGTGAATTGTAATTTTGTTTGATGATGGTAGTGGTAATGTAACAGTAATTATAAATAGTAGTGAATTAAAATTGTGTTTGGTGATGGTAGTAGTAATGTAACGGTAATTGTAAATGGTAGTGTAGTGGTGAATTGTAATTGTGTTTGGTGATGGTAGTGGTAATGTAACAGTAATTATAAATAGCAGTGAATTAAAATTGTGTTTGGTGATGGTAGTGGTAATGTAAAGGTAATTGTAAATGGTAGTGTACTGGTGAATTGTAATTTTGTTTGATGATGGTAGTGGTAATGTTACAGTAATTATAAATAGTAGTGAATTAAAATTGTGTTTGGTGATGGTAGTGGTAATGTAACAGTAATTATAAATAGTAGTGAATTAAAATTTTGTTTGGTGATGGTAGTGGTAATGTAACGGTAATTGTTAATGGTAGTGTTGTGGTGAATTGTAATTGTGTTTGGTGATGGTAGTGGTAATGTAACGGTAATTGTAAACGGTAATGTAGTGGTGACTGCTAATGGCAAGAATGTATGGTAATGGTAATAGTAAGCATATGAACAAATTTAGGAGAGTTACAAAGTCTCTGCCTTTGTTTTCTTGATATTGGCGTCTGCTTCTATGGGCCATGGATTGTTATTCGCTGACCCTGATCTTTGTGAAAAGCATTGGAAATTCCTGTTTTAGACACTTCTATGGGGGTAAAGCAAAATTGATGTACATGTACCAGCCAGAAATTTTTTCTTCCAAGCCTGCATGGTGTTGGTGAACTGTCTGGCCTGGGAAAGTGGGTTGATGACTTTATCCTTAGGCAATTTCTCAGTGGCCTCACCCTCCACTCAGGATGATTGGTATTTGAATGTTGTCATGCTTCCCATGTGGCTTTAAAACACATTATGTGGTTTAGTGGTTAGAGCATTGGACACATGATCTTAAAGGTTGTGAGTTCAAATCCCTGCTCTTCTATTGCCTCCGATTTGATCAGCCACTGTGTATGATTAACTTGGAAATATGTTTCCTAGTTAATGGTTTATAAAAAAAAGGCTGTCTCGCCGAGTTCCTACTGGAGTTACCATAACAGAAAATGTCTATTTTATACCTCGGTTGTTGAGATGAATCAAATTATCCCCTTTTGAAATGTTTGTTTTTCCTCAGTTATTTGGGATGAATCATAACACAGATCAAGGAGAAGCTATCATCATGGTGAATGGTTTGGTCATTGATACAGAAGTAGCTGATCCTTTTATGTAAGTATATGAGTTTTCCTTTTTTTTCTAACCCATTAATTCACAAAGGTGGTTTTATATCTGTAGTTTCAAATCATGGCATTTTTTTTTGCATTGATAAGGTTTCAAGCTACACTGACTGCCTCCTTCAATCCTGAAGATTCTTGCAGCATTGTAGTACCGGGGACTGGCAGGTGCAATACACCGGGTGAACACCCTACTCTTTGACGAATAGTGTATTGGTTTTAACGTGCATAGGTTGTGACTCTCCTATACATACATGTAGGACCAATATTTGCGTCCTTTCCGATGGACGGAGTGTTTTCCAACTGCATTCACACCCGCACTGAACACAGCGTTGAGGCACGCTAACACACAACGCTAGCATCAGATTTCTTGTTAGACGTCTTCGGGCATGCTGCGGGACTCGAACCCATGCACGTTGAGATCTACGATCTTATCCAGAACAGGCTCTCTAACCCACTGAGCTACGCTGCCTCCCTTACGCCTAGTTTATTGCATATGTTGAGACATTTTCCAATAATAGTGAATGCATTTTTTTTCCACAGTATGCTGAATTGATGCTAATTACTATTAAAGGTTCATGTATTAATTAGGAGTTCATCAACACACACATTGTGACTTTTGATGGTCCTTTTCAGGACAAACATACTTTATGTCCAAGAAAGAATGCATGGCGCTGTACTGTGAAACCACTACACTCTTCTTCGCCATGGATAACACACAATGTTCTCATTATAGTGGGCTCATCAGTACTGTAAATAAATTAACTAGACTAAATTTAATGCACTGTTATAAAAAGTATGTATTCACTATTCAATGTTTTCTCATTATATTTGCTGAATTAAGCAAAATCAATTGATCAAGAAATCTGCATTACCATGGTTTCAAACAACAGATTCAAAACCACCTTTATTAATTTTGGCCATTGAGCCATATCGTTCCTGATATAATTCAGGAGGGGTCTGTGGAAAATGTGTATTATACTGATATAGTTTCAAACCGGTTAATAAATCAACCTGACTTTTAACAAAATTGGATTTTGCAATTTAAAGATGAAAGTTTAAATAGAAGGTGTTTTTAAAGGTTACTGAAATAACGCAAGCCTGATGGTCAGATAATAGTCTAAATTGGCTTCATTTCTCAGCTGATGGCAACACTACTGATGTAATCTGGGATTGAGTTATTTTTTTTTTTTACTACTGGGAGGCTTGCAATAGTATGGAATTCAATTTTGACATTCATACCACTCTTGTGGACATTGATCATTGAGATATACATCTACACAAGATCATTGCAGATTAGACAGTTCAACATTCTTTTTTTTTCGGAAATGGGATCATTGCAAATGGATTAGGTTGTGCCGGGCTTTATAGAGCTAAAGCTTGTAATGCCGATTAAAGTTCCCTTTTTTTCTGTTTCAAACTAAATCATTTAGCCCTATACTGATTATAGCTCTGGCTCAGTTTAAACTTTTCACTGCACAATATTCATATTATTATTATTATTTATTGGTATATACAGTATGCACATAAAAATTGACCAGCAGAACATGCTGAAAGGGTCGATTTATAAAAATTCATGAAATACAATATAACAAAGCAAATGATCAAAATTACAGTATTATATATCAAAACTTAGATCCAATTAAAGGATATATCTCATTAATAGGAGATAGAGGAAGAGATAAATAAGCAAAGGGCTTCGAAGAGGGAGAGAGAGGAAGGGAGAGAGAGAGAAATGAGAGTAATGGAAAGAAAGAGAGGGAGAGAGGGGGTATGATCTCCAAATAGAAAGAGAAAATTGAGTGAGGTAGAGAGAAAACAGAAAGTGGTGAAGAAATATGTTGATAATGAGTGTGAAGGTCATAATG
Source organism: Lytechinus pictus (assembly GCF_037042905.1). Taxonomy (NCBI): domain Eukaryota; kingdom Metazoa; phylum Echinodermata; class Echinoidea; order Temnopleuroida; family Toxopneustidae; genus Lytechinus; species Lytechinus pictus. The sequence goes on along the minus strand of NC_087260.1, from coordinate 2,360,390 downwards.
TTCCACATAACACATCCTCACCCCCCCCCCCCCCGATCAGGATCAAATTGCTACATGATTGCAGTTTGTCCCAACAGGCCTAATTAAATATCCGTTGTGATTTTATTATTTTAAATGAGTTATGGAATATTCATAATTTTGTATTTGATAGGCTTCTTGATTTGTTGAAAGCAGAAGGAAAGCTTTTAGAAGGTCTCCATCAGCTTGGTGTACAGGTAATACTTTGAATGATTTTTTACTCTCTGTTCAGGCTAGGTAAATTACTTTCATTTGTCTTTCTCTGTTCCTGTTTATTACTACATTATATTAATGCATCTGTCCAAAAACTGTGTTTGCATGGATGATATGACATCAAGTGACATGTTTAAATGGATGTATTTATGATATTACAGGAACATTTACTTTGAACGGGTCTTTTTATTTTCTTTTATATCAAACCACTTCACAAGTATTGAATGGGTGTGGAACATGCAGCTTTCTCACATTGAATTTTTGAATTCATAAGTATGCAAGTGCTCAAAAAAGCCGCTTTTAAAGAAAAAAATATAAATAATGAACGTAACTGGGAGAAGGCATAAGAAAAAACTAGATCTATTCCAGTCAGTCCGCAAGCCCTGAAAAAGTAGCTTCTTTTATCCAAGTGATATTCATGACAAGAGGGTTTTTGCATAGTTAATGAGCTTGGTGCGAACCAAAACACCTCTTTTTATTCGGCCATTGCTGCTCTAAATATTGACCAAATTTCATGTTTTTGGTATCTTTGTAAAGAAGAAGAATCATTCTTTTAGGTCATGTGTTTGGATTTTTTAAAGAATGTTGTAATATAGGAAAAACTTTTGATCTAAAACATGAAACAAAATATTTTTTTTCATGCAACAAAAGTTGTTGTTTTCACACTTAATTTCTGTTTAGGCACAAATGATTTTTTAATCATGATTAAGCTGAAGATCTAAGCTTTAATATGATATATTTTTTATAAGAAGATGTATTTTAGATAGGTCAGCAGCCAGCTTTTCATAGACCAAGTACATTTTGCAGCTCAAAAACAAGAATACTGCACTCTGATTGGTCATAGACCACACACCCACGCAAATTCCAATGTTCCCCACACTGGGCCTCTGCAAGGTCACACTCACCATGTGGTAATCTCTTCAAATTACCCGCGCCTGTTTGTTTTGAAAATAGTATTCAGCCAATCAGAACTCTGGATTTTATGTTACTCAGAAATTTCAGAAATCTCGTCTTGCATCTTGATGGATATAACTGGCTGCTGACCCATCTAAAAGATGCCACATATCAAGAGTGACATTGTAAGAAAGTATAGAGTTTGAGCTTTCTGATGATATAAATAATGTTGGTGCCTAAAACACAAAATGTTACACAATTTGCAAGTGAAAACAGAGGAAGAAAATTCTGTTTGATGCATCTTTTCAGGTAAAAAATTCACTTATTTATCAAAATATTTCATTCAAAAGAAATGACCAATATAAAAGGGTAACATTTACTCTTGCCCATGGTACAAAAATAATCAATATTACTCAAGGAGAAAGTGGTTAAATTCTTTGAGAAAGAAAGTCTCACAATTCACAAGATTTTGCAGGGACATGAATTCAGCCACGAAAGGACTTGAATAAATCTTGCTCATTTGCTCATTAACACAGTGGCTTGCGGACTGACTGATTCTCCTAGCACAGCAGTGATATTTTAAATATTTTGGATGGAGGTGTACTTGTTCTGTTTGGAATTTAATCATTTCCTCATTTTCTCTTTTCAGGGTAATAGCCTGACAGATGTTATGAAAACCAAGATAGAGTCATTGCAAGACAGTTATGCTGTAGACATCAGAGATAATGCAGTCATTGTGAGTATCATACATACATGTAAACAGGCATGGCAAAACAACTGCACTGTGTGATTTTCAGTTGAAGAATATTAAGAGTGATTCTGGTCAGAATGGTCAAATTTCAGTTTTTATCGTTTTTTGAAAGAGTACTTTTTTGTATGCTCATGAAAAAATGGATGAATTGAATAAACTCAGGGTTTTTATTTGGACCCATATTTTGTCCCTTTTTCTTATGCTACAATTTGTTCTTCCTTAAAACCAACGTATTCTCTTTTATCATGAACAGGATGTATTAGTTTGGTGACTTTGAAGCTAATTTCATGAGATGAAACCAAATTAATATAACACCTCAAATAAAAATAAATGAAATGAATTGAAATGAAATGAAATAAAATTTGAAATTGAAATGAAAATAAGTGAATGAAATTTAGTGCATTACTTTTTTCACGGTACATGACTGATATGGAAAGTGATAACAAGTACACAGCTTGGGCGTCTCGTATTTAAGAATACCTTTGACCTACATCAAAATTGAAACTTGAAATGAAATGAAAATGAATGTAAGATATGAAATGAAAATAAATAGAAATGAATTGAAATTGGAACTGAAATTGAAATTTGAATAAAAAGAAATGAAAGTGAATGTAAGATATGAAATGAAAAGAAATGAAATGATACTATGAAAGTAACGTTGTTCATTACTTTCTTGACAGTACATCAATGATCTTGAGAGTGATACGAAGTACAAAGCATGGCCGTCTCATATCCAGGAATACCTCCGACCGACATTCCCAGGAATGCTCAGACATGTTGCCAAGAATGTCTTCCATATTGTAAGTCTTCCTAAATATTTCAGCTTTTACTACTTGCGATGGTATACAAATAGCGAATAGGCATGAGTGCGATGGTGAGAGACTTCGCATGAGGTGAAAGAAAGATGCTCTATTCAACGAGGCGTTAGCCGAGATGAATAGAGCGTCTCTTTCTTTCACCGAATGCGAAATCTAGCACCATTGCACGAATAAGAATATTCGCTATTTGTGTTGTACAAAGCCTCAGAAGTTAGGGAAAATATGAAAAAACCAAGAGTTTTTTCCTGTAGTAATCTATGAAAAGGAAGCAAAAATACTGAAAGCGAAAAGCAAAATCCCACAAGCGCACATGACCTTGGGCAGCATTGCGCATTTAGCCAGCAAGCTTATACGCGTATTGCATCTTCATTTTTACTGAGCGCAATTAATTAAATCGTATTGTGACGTCACCTCCTAAAGCCGTGCAATGGTACATTTTGGATGGTACGTCTTGTGTTCAACGGTACGAATGTTTGACATTCAGCCTCCCATTTGCTCGCGTACAACAAGCTAAGTAGGCGTTGTACAATAACTACCATTGCTCATCAGTCAGTCAGAATCATGAAGTACAGGAAAGTTTTATGTGACAGACCCATGATTAAAGATGCTTAAATTGGGAAGGGGTTATGTGGTCAAATTGTAACATGTGCAGCTCTTGAAAACTTTCATTACTCTTGTGGATTCTCACACATCTTTTTCAGGATACACAGTTACAAAACTGGACAATGAGCTAATTGCATGAAAAATAGTGATTGTTTGCCAGCTTTTTATACGCTCGTCCTAGATGGGATGTATTATGGTATCACGCTCGATGTCCGTCTCTGTCTGTCCATCCATCCGTTAACTTTTCCTTGTAAACGCGATACATTAAACTTCAGTTTAGAGGGATGCTCCATGCTGAAAATAATATGATTTAAACAGATAAAGAAAAATCAGACAAACAAAGCACTGAAAATTTGATCAAAATCGGACAATGAATAAAAAAGTTATGGCATTTTAAAGATTTGCATTATTCTGGTGAATCTCGGCATGTCTTCATGAATATTCAATGAGCAAATTGATGATGTCATATCCCCACTTGTTTTGTAATTTTATTATATGAAATTAGGTTTATTTAAATTTTTTTCTACCGAGAACTGAACAAATTGGATTGACAACTAATTAAATGCAGAAGATATTCATTGCTGCAACTTATTTTAATATAAAGTAGACACAGTATTCACACATGTATGAAAAAATGAAACAATTATGATTTCATGTAATAACATAAGAAAAGGGAAAGTGGGGATGTGACATCATCAGCCCACCTAATGAATATTCATGATGACATGGATGTAACCATTCTCACAAAATATTGCTAAACCTTACAATTCAATAACTTCGTTATAATTTGTTATCTGATTTTGATTAAATGTTCAGCATTTTGCTCTCACTGTGAATTTTACTTATATTTATTTAGATATAAATATTCTTAGCCCGGAGTAACCCTTTAACGAAACTTAGGCTCATAATTTGGTGTGTATGATACTTGCATGGATCCCAGGAAGCCTATCGATTTTGAGGTCAAAAGTCATGGTTACAGTGACATGATTTCATCTTACCCTTCTAAGTCCTTGTAAACGCAATAACTCCAATTTAACTTAACCTAGGCTCATATAATTTGGTGAGTATGATACTAGCATGGATCCCAGGAATTTTATTGATTTTGAGGTCAAAAGATCAAAGGTCAAGTCGCCACCTTCCACTTTTCTTGCTCTACCAATCACTCAATTTTCTGCGTTACAGGTGGGCGTTTTATATGCTTGCCTCAGCGACACTCTTGTTCTTAAAAAGTGGTCAAAGTGGTTATGTGGCCAAATTCGTAATGGGTGCAGCGCTCGCCATGTTTAATAACTGTCTCGTGCACCATTGGGACCAAATTTGCTGCACATGAATATCTGGTTGAAAAGGTTAGCAATGGACTGAATGCATAAAGATAGTGATTTTGACAAGTGTTTATGTGATTGAGCTAAAAATAAGTGGCAAAAAGGATGGTAGAAAATTTGTGATGACTGAGAAATTGACAATTTGATAAGCATACATGTAACATTCCAGCCAGATGTCAGATTTTGTTTTACAAGCCATAATAGTAATAGACTGTCACACGTGTGCTTATCTGTGTTGGTGATCAGTGTGGCAATTTTTAGCTTAGCTTTAATAATAATAAAATAGGATTTGTACAATGCACATATCAACCTTATAAGGTGCTCAATGCGCTCCTATATTAACTGGCTATTAAAGCTAGTCTTCCGATTCTGGTGCTCACAGCTTTCTTAGGAATTACTTCCTGCTGGTACCCATTTACCTCACCTGGCTCGAGTGCAGCACAATGTGGGTAAATTTCTTGCTGAAGGAAAACACGCTATGGCTAGGATTTGAATCCATGTCCCCCAGATTGAAAGACGAGAGTCTTAACCTCTCGACCATGACATCCTCACATGATTTCACAGAATTAGGAAATGTAGATCTACCTTGGTGCAATGTTAAATGACGTTGATTTTAAATTGTTCCTGCAGCTACCGGTACTAAGCTTCAAAGATTTTGTTCTCTCCGACATAGACGCTCATCTTAGATCCAACCAGCCCTGACTCCATGCTCCTCCTCGACCAAACCGAGATGCTTTACCTCAGCGACGTTCCCTTAAGGTTTGGCTTCGTCTTTGTCGTCAACGATGATGACAACGTGTATGGAAGGGATGATGCCGGTGTTGCCATGGTGAGAGCGTTTAATTTTGCCCTGATGGAAGAGGATGGTGGGAAAGCCATGGATCTTATCACAAAGGTATCGTTACGAGTGTCCTTGCTTTTTTGGGGGGATGGCGTTAGTTGTAAAAACATTATGCTGAAATTATTCTAGGATGAGACTCCTGGGGCAGTTTCATAAAAGCGGTTCTTAAAGTTTGGCACGATTTTAAGCACAACTGGAACATGTTCTTGGGCGCCAATCAGCTCCATAGGATATATCCTGTTTTTTGTGGGGAGCAGTAAAATGTTAGTTTGAAATGATTCTAGGAGAGACACAACTTTTCGCACGATTGACTGTTGACCCTTTCTTCTGCTTGGTGATATATCACTTTGTAGGCTCTGGCTTAGCTTCTAAGTTGGTGTTGCGTGAAACTTGCAATTTGTTGGATTCACAAGACGGTGCGCCACCTATCAGTTGCAGCGGACAAGCCAACATTCGCAGTGCCTCATGGGAAAAAGGTTGACATCTTCTGCGCACACTAGTGCATGCATACGATTATGTTGCGCTGGTTGACACTGCTTGGCCAGCTTGCGTAAAATTATGCTGCTTACCAGGGTCTAGGAGATGGGAGGGAAATTTGCTGCATATTTCTTTGCGAAATTTAGACCCTTTATCGATGAATTCTTCCTCTGCTTTTGCCATATGGTTTCCATATTTGAAGCATCACAGTCACATTACAGTACACTAGCACTGTGCGTTGCCGACCATGAAGTTAGAAATTGGCCTGTCCACTGCAACCGATAGATGGCGCACCGTATTATGAATCCACCGAACTGATCAAAGTCAGTCTTAGGTGTCCAAATTAATGTAAAGTCCTGCATCTCATTCCAGATTTGCGTGTAATTGATAGTCTGTGTCTTGCATAAACAAGTATGAATTGATTTGCTTTAGTTAAAATTGATTGATCACTTGTAAATTTACAACTGAAATTTGCAGTTGATTGCAAATATTTTCCTGCAACACCCCTCTTTAAGTTGTACGTAACTTTCAATCAGTTTTATGAATCACCACCCTAGTATGTAGCCAAGTGTGAAGGTATTGTTAGAACCATTCTGTGCTTTTTAAACAGTCCAAACGCCCTCGGCTGTACCTCTATGGCGTTAAGCCCAGGGCACATCATACGATTTGTTGCAATCTGAATTTCAAAGGAATTATAACAACATTTGACATGAGCATTCCAACCAATAAAATCTAACGATCAGAGTTCAGAATAGTGGACTACTGAAATGGAAATTCAGTCTAGCTGAACCTCCCTGTAGGAAAAAAAATTCAATTCCAAATTGTAATGACGTCATTGACTGCAACTTCAAGTCGATTTTAACTTTATTTTGACCACAGGGCTTGTTGCAAAGCAAAATTATGATTTTATCTATCCTAATATTATGCCGAACCTCAAAATAACTTTGCTTCTTGGAACTTGCACATTTAATGCAAATGTGATTTATTAAAACATCATGTCGTATCACATCACATAGTGTGTGCTTGGCTTTGGAACTGTTGCAAGCGTACATCTACCTTTATATAAAAGCCCTCAATGATATGTGTGAATTATTTTGTACTATCTTATTTATTGTGTATTAGATCCATAGGGAGGCTGATGATGTGGTTCAGCCCGGTGACGTCATAACAGTGATAAAGCAGATGTTCCCTGGCGAGGATGTTGATGACATCATCGGCCCTGATACAGACTACGATGATCACAGACAGGTAAGAAAGCGGAAAAATGCAAGCGCCTCCATGGCTTCTAATTGCCAATATTCCTATTTCATTGTAGACAAAATATTTGAGAATGCATAAAAGCTGCTATGACAAGAGTGTCTTTTATAGAGGACTCCTGCTAGAAGTTATGTCACAGACTTTCTTCCAAGGTACCTTCCAATAATATTGATCTGGGGATAGGCTTTTTAGAATTAGTCCCCAAAAAAAGGAACTATGTGTAAATAAAGGGGAAAATGGTAGCATGTCTATGCAGCAAATTTATTATGAAAAATCATGACAAGATAAATACAGTATTGTTTTTCCCCAAGTCCGATGTTTGAGGACCACGCAAGTCTGGTCATGATAAGATATCAGCAGACCTGATTACATGTATGATGATCACAGACAGGTACATGTAAGAAACAAACACAGGGGATATATATGTATCAATACCAAAGTGTGTGCTACCAATATTAACTTATCATATTTAATCAATGTTGTAAGTTAATCGTTTTATCGATATATATTTTTATTTTCATTTGGTAACACAGGATGGCAAGGCATTCTTGAGAAAGACGGCTCTTCGTGATACGCCTCAAGTTCTAATGAATGGTGTGCCATTGTCCAGAGATGAGGTCAGTATGACAACTGTTCCTTTTTTCTTTCATATTTTTTTTTTTTGGGGGGGAGGGGATCGAATAAGCCATTCCTTTTTTGAGTGGAGCGTTGTGGCCCAGTGGATTAGTCTTCTGACTTTGAAACAGAGGACCGTAGATTCGAATCCCCGCAGTGGCGTAATTTCCTTCAGCAAGAAATTCATCCAAATTGTGCTGCACTCAATCCAGGTGAGGTGAACGGCAGACCTGCCAACCAGTACGTTTTAGCCGTATTTAGTACGTTTTTGCAACCAAAATACGGCAGTACGTTTTTTCTTTAAAAAATACGTTTTTTGTAAAAAAAAAAAAAAAAAAAAAAAAAAAAAAAAATCTTTTTTTTTTTTTTTTACAAAATCGTAATTTATTGAGAAAAATCATCTCTATATGTCTCTATTTCTTAAAACGTACACAAATATGGTTATTAGATCAATGTAATTTCAGGTAACTTGTTTTTTTTTTCAATCATTTTGTAAAAACCAGGCCGAGATATACACATTTTTTTTTTTTTTTTTCATCTGCAAGAGCAGTGCGCATTTTAGCTTGCATGCAGCTTGAGCGCCGTGATGGGCGAGTGCGCCAAGCATTTTATTATGAAATACACTTTTTTGGGGGAAAATACAGTTTTTTGTATCACAGAATACAGTTTTTCATTCCCAGAGGTTGGCAGGTCTGGAACGGGTACCCGGCAGGATGAATTCCTTGAATGCACTGAGCGCTGAAAGGCAGCTCGAGCTAAAGCTGGGGTAATAATAATTATAAACAATGCGCCTCAGAATAGATTATTTCGAGATAGATGGCACTATATAAATGCCTATTAATATCATTATTATTATTATATCTTTTTTTATATAAAATTCATTTGTTTCCTTAATTTGGCAAAGAACAAGGAATACCTTTTCTGTGTTTTTTTTCTGATCATGGAGTATGTGCCATACATGTATGTATTTTGCATAGTCTGCTTTCCATTGACAGAGCCGCACTGCCTATGGTTGGTTCGGGGCCTGCACTATCCTTTAAAGTAATCAGGTGCATTATCACTCTCGCCCCTTGCCATGTCTTCTTAGACAGTTACAGGCTGTCGATGTTACAGTGAGAGGAATTTTATTCAAAAAATCCTCTTTTTGTCAAAATAGTCTTTTCTTTCTAAGAATATATTTTTTTTGTTGGAGACTGTTGGTATCTCTGTTTATAATGCTATATGAAGCAACGCCTCTTTTAATAGGTACATGTAGCTTTGGATTTGCTACTTCTTTGACGCATTTGGCTTGCTTTCTTCTGTCATATCACATCCATTTTGGGGCCAAGATGCTTTAATATAATGATGCTCTGAATGTGGGTGCATAGATGGAAGCAATGCATAACAATTTTCTACAAATCACAAATCTATATATGGTAGACATGTCCCTTGTAAAAAGGTGTAAAAGTACTACAGTATTTTACTGCAGCAATCTATCCAGTTTACCAACCAAAATGGAGGTCTTTTCAATATTATTATTCTATGACATTATACCATTCAATGATAGTTTTATCGCCTGATACTTTATCTTTTGACATAATTTGTTGTATCCATGTTCATCTTGGCATCTATTAAGGGAGAACTTTGCCTTTCAACTTGCTGAATCAGTTTCTAGCTGTGTTCCAACCAAATGTATTTCATCCTATTTTTATAGCTTGATCCAGATGTATTTGAAGAAGCAGTTGTCACAAACATCTTACTGAATACAGCCGACTTTCAAAGAGCAGTTTACAGAGTGAGTATGATTCATTCTTCTGTCGGTCCTCTTATTTGGATATACGGCAGTGAATTTTTTGTGATTAGTGAAGATGATGCTTTGTCTTAGGCTGATTAACAAACTTTTTCAACCAGTCGAATGGTACAAGGTTCTGTTATGAGTTATTGAAGTGCTAAGCTTTTATTGGTTGAGAAAAGATTTTTCACAGAATACTGATGTTATAGATATTTTTTTCATTGAAAAGAAAGTTTATGAAGCAGATTTCGGAAGTATATTCTGATATTGTAAGTTATTTGTTTATGTTTTTCATTGTAACAGAACAAAGTTGGAGAGCACACAGATCTGCTGGAGTATGCGATGACCCAACCTAATGTGATGCCTCGTCTCAATCTCAAAATTCTTAAATCTGACAATCCCATCATTGACCTCACGGGGTCTCCAGGTCAGTACAGGTCATTAACACTATTGTTACAATCATTTTGTTTAATGAAAATATTTTAGTGGCTAGCTGTTGGAGTTAAAGTTAAATATATGAAATGCTCGATTTTGTTGATCAGTCATGCAAAGGGTCTTTGGTAGCGATTCGATAGCTAAGGTGGGGAATCTATGAAAACACATTTGTTTAATGAAATTATGGGAATTCAAGAATTATTATAGAGAAACAGACCTTTTTCATTCGGGTATATTACCATGCCTCCGTCCACCTTAGGTGTCTAGCAGAGGCATTATGTTTTCGGGTAGACCGTCCGTCTGTTTGTCTGCCTGTCCATCTTTCCATCTTCATTATCACGATAACTAAAGAACTGTTTGATATATAAACTTCAAACTTGGTCCACGAATTTGTATAGAAGTGATGTTCAAATAAGTTGTGTGGTCAGGAGGTCAAAGGTCACAGAGTTTGTTTACCTGAAAGTTTCTTGTCCTCGCGATATCTTAACCCTCAATCTCCCGGGGTATTTTTATTCTTGTCATTCCCCGGGGGGGGGGGGGGGGGGGGCATTATGGCCCCCCTTAAGATCTCAGCCGTGGATTGCTCGATCACAACGAAAATTTGCATGATGGTAGAGAATGACGTAATCTACGCAGTTGCAATGGTAAATTTCACTGAATTCATATATTTTTATTTTATATGAATTAATTATGCTAATTTATTCATGAAATCATACTTTTTGTGCTGATTCACTGAATAAAGCTCCTAGAATGCTATTTTTTGGTGAAAATATTCTTTATAGCATTCCTAACAATTGTGAATGAAAAAAATTCTGGTACCAAGACCGATTTCTTATGTATTTTATTTTTTTTTCAATTTCTTACATGTATGTATTTCTTTGTTTTTTTACTTTTTGTTTTTTTATTGTTTTTTCGATGGAAATCGTTCCAGACTTAATTCTGATCATAAATAAGGCAAAATTAATCAAGTTTAATCAGTAAAAGTAGAAATAATGATACATTTATGAATTTTGGCCAAATACACAATTTGCATTGGATTTGTACATGAAATCATGTTTATGAGCAATTGTGGGTCTGACATGCACTTACATAATGTTGCGTAATGTCGTAACCGCGTACCCGGGCGTCACAAATTTGGTCTCAAAATTTGCGCGAGACTTGAAAGTAAAAAGTCAGTGAGCGGCGAGGTCAAAAAATTTTGCGCAGCAGATATATCGCGAAAATTGTCGAGGGGGGGGGGGCCATAATGGCCCCCCCCCCGGGAGAATTAGGGTTAAGAAACGTTTAAGCATTCAACTTAAAACTTGGCTCATGTATGCCTATAGGAATGATGATATTATCAAATTTGGGGGTCATAAGGTCAAAGGTCTCAGATGTCATTACATACATTGAAATATCTTGTTAATGTGATAACTGGCAAACTGAGAGGTCAATTTAAAACTTGCTCGTGTAGGCATATGGGAGTGATGATGATGTTATTAGACTTTGGGTCACATTTTCTCAGGTCAACGGTCACAGACATCACTTATCTGAAAATAATATAACATTCTTGTGACAACTGAAGAATCACTTGGCAGAGTTGTTGTATGTATGAATATTTAATATTTGATAATTTGTCTATTGTATTTGTATTTTTAGAATGTAATTATGATATTTTATTTTTCCCTGGAACTGTATGCACTGTATGTGCACATGAAGAATCATTTGAGAGTTTAACTTCAATCTTGGCAGAGTTGTTATGTATGCATATTTAATATTTGATCATTTGTCTATTGTATTTGTAATGTAATTATGATATTTTATTTTTCCCTGGAACTGTATGCACTGTATCTTTTGTTTCTATACTGTATATTTAGGATATTTTCTCAAAGTTTTCTTGTCGCTTGAAAATGTTGATGATGAATTTTTTTTTTCTCAATCAGGTTCAGCTACCATTGATACTCCCTTAGACACCCATGGACTCTCTTCAAGTCAGTTGACAGGACTTCTAGCAGATTCAATCAAGTATCTTACAAAGAAAGGTACGTATAGTGTCTGAATGTGTCATATCATAGTCCAATTTTTATCAAAGAAAGTTACTCACATTGTGTGAATATGATGCTTACATCAAATAATGATAAACCTGCACATGGCAACCTTCCCTATTAAAGTTTGATACATGCCCAAGTTGAAGCAACTTGTTTGTACAGAATATGCAAAAAAAAATCTACCTCTTCTAAACCAGATTTCTCGTAAGTTGAAGAGATTTCTGTTCCATTTCAAAAGATATGAATTATGCAAAAGTTACCTGTAGATGACAAAGAAATGTATAGAGTATTCCTACGAGCAGACATATTGGATGGCAAGCAATTGAAAACCTGTGAATCATACTCTGATAGATCATAGTTTTGTGGTCTAATGCACAGGTTTGCCATTGTTATATCCTCCAATGTAACATCATCTGAAACTACTGTGGGTGCATCGTGGTCTAGTGGTTCTGACTCTCGCCAGAGGGTCGTGGGTTCGAATCCTAGCCATGGCATGTGTTCCTTCAGCAAGAAATTTATCCACACTGTGCTGCACTCGACCCAAGTGAGATGAAAGGGTACTCGGCAGGATTATTTCCTTGAATGCACTGAGCACCGGTGATGGTAGCTCAAGCTAAAGCCGGGGTAATAATAGCAGCGCTTTGTATCTTCAGGCAAAAAGCGCTTTATAAATCCAGCTATTATCATTATTATTATTATTGTTATTATTATTGTTATTATTATTTTTATCATTATTATTATTATTATTGTTATTATCATCATTATATTGTCTGATTTCATATTCAACTCTTGGAGAGCATGTTGATTTAGATTCTTGAATTGTACTTTTCATCTGTCTCCATCTCTCTCAATCTCTCTGTATCTCTCTCCACCTCTATCCATCTCTCTCCATCTTTCACCATTTCTCTTTATCTTTATCAATCTCTCCCCCTCTATCCCCATCTCTCACTGATCTCAGATGATGATGCAATAAGACCGGTATCCATGTGGGTTGTTTGTGATCTGGAGGCGGAGGAAGGCAGGCAGGTTGCGAGGGATACTCTTCAATATGTGGTGAGACATATCTTCTACCTAAAATTACTTCTGGGACCCCTTACACAAAATTTGATTTAATAACAAATTTGCAATAACATTTTAATCCTAATTTAATTGGGCTATTTCAGACCAGGATATGCCGGGGGGGGGGGTCAATTTGACCCCCTTTAGATCTAGGCTGGTGATTGCGCGATTGCCACAAAAAATTCCATGTGTGTAGAGCTGGATGTAAGACTGTAATAATTGTTTTGATTAATTAATTGTGCAAATAAGCGCACAAAATTTGCGGTACATATTTCAATTCTTTCAAGATAATTGGCTGGTGGTTAAACTCGACATTATGCATTTATTATTATAACACATCATAAAACCAGACCCAAGTTTTGAGCTTGAAATGTGAAAGACACTGTCTCAAAGCAAAATTGAAGCTTTCTCTGAGTGTATCTGAGAATCGTTATTACGCTTAGATTTCGGATTCTTGAAAAGAGAAAAACTACACTTTTATTCAGCTACACTTTTATTCAGAGTCACATGTACTGCACATACTATTACATGTATAGGACTATCCACGATTCCTTAAGACAAATATTTCAGATTCTCTTTGTCATGCTACATGTATGAATGTGAGAGGATTTGAAGAGCAATCCTTGAGATGGTTGATGTCAGTGTCCTCATCAATGTCCTTGCCAATGTCAGTGTACTTTTTCAATGTTCTTGTCCATGTCAATGTCCTTGCTAATGTGACAGATTTTTCAATTTCTTTTTTGTCTATTTCCTTGTCCATTTCCTTTGTTGACAATGTTGATCATCTTCTTTTGGTTACAGTTTACATTATACATATTTCATTATACCATGTGTCATTCATAAAGTGATAATGTATAGGTTTTATATATTTGGTGTGCAGAAAATATCAAACAACGTACGACTAGGGTTGGTCTACAATGCCCCACTTCCAAAGGACGATGCCGCAGCCTTTTGGCTTGTTAGGGCCATCCAAGCTGCTTTGGAGACACAGACGAGGAACTATGCCAAGAATTTCATCTTTAAGCTCCTCAAGGAAGAGAATTTCAAGAGCATTCAAGAAGGAACAAAAACACCCCAGGACTTTGAAGTCAATGTAAGGAATTAGGTGTGGTACTAAAGATGTGATGATGATGGTGATGACAGTGGTGGTGGTGATGATGATAATGGTATTGATTATGACCATGATGATGATGACCATGATGATAATGATGATGATGAAGATGTTGATTATGTATGGTTGTTTTGATGGTGATGGTGCTGCTGCTGCTGATTTTGGTAATGATGATATTGAAGATGATGATCGCAATGATGATGATGACGATCTTGATGCTAGTAATGGAGATGATAATGATGAAGATGATAATGAAGAAGAAGAAGATGATGATGATGATGTTGATGATGATGATGATGAAGATGATGATGAGGATGATGATGATAATGATGATGGTGATGATGATGATGAAGATGATGATGAAGATGATGGATAACGGTGACTATGATGATATTGATGATGATGATTGCGATGACGATGAAGTTGATGATGATGATGACGGTGAAGATCTTGAAATATCTTACATGCCTACTTGTTAATATGTCATTCTCTTTTGTCTATCTATCGTAATGAGACAGAAGTATTGGTTAAATGGAAAATCCTTTTATGCTCTTCCTTTGTAGGGCATGGATATGAAAGCCTTTACTGAAGCTTACAACAAACCTCGCAAGGCATTTCTAGAGAATCATAGGGCCTTTGCTTCCGACGTTCTAAGTCTGGGGCTAGGAGACAGAACCATCGTAGCAAATGGAAGGGTGAGGTCTTGCTATTCATTCATTTTTTTTTACCGATTCCATGACATTTGCTCTGGCGGCAATTGCTCCACTCTGTATAACACACACTATTCGAATAACCATCTTCAACCCTGGGTTTAACACTATACCCTACCCTAAACCCGACATAAAACCTTATTGCAACAATGACCTTAACCCAACATCTTAGATGAAATTAAGCCTTGTAGCAATTGTCGCAGGAGCTAATATTGCGTCACCTTTTACCAGCCACACAAGAACTACATATACCATTGAGTCGCCACTGAGGGTTCTCTGTAAATAGACAAATAGTAATTTGGTCTCAAAATATTTAGAAAATTTGGAAAGGGAATCTTCTCCTTCATGCTGTAAGAATTGAGTTGAATAAAAAATGAGATGCAAGAGTTTTCTTTGACACCAATTTTTTAAATTGAGATTGCACAGTGTGCACATCTCATGCTTGAGTGAACTGCGAACTTCAAACCGTGTTTTCTCCTTATTTCTTAAAGCTCTCGCAGGATTTTTTCTGCATTCAATCAAGTAGCTGTGAGAGTTATTGTTGAGGAATTTTGACAAGTTATATATCATTTTAAAAGCTTGGGATGTGTTCTTATTTCAAGCTTAATGAGAATCTCAAAATCAATTTTTTGCGACTTATTGAAGAATATATTCTCGAGCATGAGTATACCATTCTATAAATTATATATATTTTGCGTGCTCTGGCAAAAAGTGCTACATGCATATGAATCAAACTCATTATTTTTTTTACAGATATTTGGACCATTTTCGCCTGATGAGCCTATAGAAGTAGCTGATTTTGAGCTTATAGAAAAATTGATCATGAGTAATTCTGCTGCCAATGTGAAAAATAAGGTAAGATTTAAAATTTTGTCTGATTTTCACAGTTTTTTTTTCTGATACATATACCTGATTTTTTTTCTCCAGAAAGTAAAGACATAGACTCTTGCAATAGATTTAGCATTTGAATGTTAGTTAGAAACTGTGAATGATGAGTTACTTATAGCTATAAATTGTGCTATCATACTAAATGTAGATGTACACGTAAAGCCATATTTTATTTTATGCATAAATTGAAATAATTCATAGAGAGTAAAATAAAAAGATTTTGTGAAATTTAGAACATAATTTTCTACCATTATCCAAATGTTTTTTCATTGTGATCTGACTGATCTCACAATCTCTGCCTGAGATTTTGTGGACCCATTGCCCCCCTCCCTCCCTCCCTCCTTCCACTGACAAGACACATTCTCCTCCCAAAAGGGGATTATTATAATATTTCTAGTGAAAATTATGACATTTTACATGCAAATCATAGATTCCTTATTTGAATGTTTGACATTTTAAGCTGAAATTAATGAATTTCACTTTTTTTTCCACCAAACAGCTGAAGAACCTAATATCTTCTAAGGACAGGAGGAAAGACTTTGCCAGTGACATGGTGATGAAGACAGACGCTCTACTAGCATCTAGTTCTCAATCAGATTCAAGGAAAGATACTCAATATTGGAACAAAAAACATAGGTTTGTATTAAAGCTGTCATGATTTGTGAGTTTCTTGATAAAAGCGCCGCCAGCGTTCACTATCGTTGGAGGCTTTTTAGTGGTTTATTTTTCTCCTGAAGGCATATAAGATAGCATCGGCTGTGAGTTAGAATAAAAGAAAATCAAAGTATTGATCAGTAGAACCATTTGTTTGATACAAGGAAAACTTTAAAATGAGGATTTTAATCACTTTGAAAGAGAAACACAGATCAATGCATAATGTTGAGTTCACCAGGTAGGTGTTTCATAAAGCTGTTCGTAAGTTAAGAGCGACTTTAAGAACGACTGGTGAACCTTTCTTACGCGCTAAACCATCGCCAATGAACATTTTGATGCATATACCATTTACCACAAGAAAGGATCACCAGTCGTTCTTAAAGTCGCTCTTGACTTACGATCAGCTTTATGAAACTGCCCCCACTACCTCAAGGTTAATTGTATGAGTGATGTCACAAGAACAGCACAACTTGCACGCAGGTATTATGAAATTCATTAGTGGTCAAGGATGGCAATATTTTGGGCAGGTACTCAGATCATAGTCAGATGGGGGATGTGGTTGAGAACTCCTATGTCTAAGAATTTTTTTTTTTTTGGGGGGGAGGAATTAACCCATTTCTAAAGACTTTATACTTTGAGTTTCTGTAGCTGTAATATAATGCAGTGGCCAAATAGGATTTAAAGCATTAATATTACCATGCCACCATTATAGAAGCTGACACTATTGCCTTGCATGCATTGGTTAAACACAGCATCTCTGACAACTCAATTTACACATGTTCCTATGTCCTCTGAGGATTGACATGCATGTAGTTCATTATGACATCATTGAACGTAATGCCATGATTCTGCTCTATGCTGCGCATCTCATTGCTTTCATTGTTAGACGCGTTGTATATTTCGCGCATGCACGCTAGACTGTTGAATACGGTCTCATATCCAATGGCAACTTTCGTACAGGGGCCTATGGGATATTCGTCGGATTTCGGTCCTTTTTAAGGGATACGCTCTGCACGGGCAATTCATGCAGACCAAGATACACGTTTTTAATGTATTGCTAAAATACTCTTAATACATTCTGATAGAATACATTATCGAATACTTGTTCAAACCTATAAATCTCTGTCAACTACACCTCCTTCTTTCATTTCTTCATTATTTCAGCAACAAAATACTCTCTTCGTTCTGCAGCTGCTCCTTCCTATGTCATTCAAAAATCCAGAAAACAGGCCGGTTTCAACTCTTTTCAATCTCTCCCCCCATGTCTTTGGAACAAACTCCCTCCATCTCTTCGAAACCTCTCTTCTCTTGACCTCTTCAAAAAACATCTCAAAATACACTTATATAACCATAAACCTTAACTTGTCTTATGCCATCAACAGCGCTTTGTATCCTCTGGATAAAGCGCTATATAAATCCAATTATTATTTTTAATTATATGTTTTATTTTCTGTTTTGCAGCATGATGAATATTCCACCAAGAAATTCTGACCAGGCTAGCTATGATATTGTGGCCGTCTTGGACCCCTTATCAAGGGCAAGCCAGAAGTGGAGTCAGCTTCTTCATGTGCTTCACCAGGTGTTAAATGTGAATATCAATATCTACATGAACCCAAGGGCACAGCTTTCAGAGCTTCCTCTAAAGAGGTAAGTATCCACCTTGCTCTCGCTGTGTCATCCAAGCCTAATGAGGAGTCATGAGAGCTCAGTTGGTAGAGCAAGAGTTTTGGATTCCAGAGATAATTAGATAATAATAATATAAACATTTATTAAGCGCGTAATACGTATTGTTTCTAAGCACTGGATACATAGACAAATAAGGATAAGTTGAAGATTTGGATAG
Source organism: Lytechinus pictus (assembly GCF_037042905.1). Classification (NCBI taxonomy): domain Eukaryota; kingdom Metazoa; phylum Echinodermata; class Echinoidea; order Temnopleuroida; family Toxopneustidae; genus Lytechinus; species Lytechinus pictus. Next base: position 2,342,083 of record NC_087260.1, on the reverse strand, counting down.
AATTAATTAAATACAAATTAATATAAAATTCAGAATACCGAAAACTAAAGGAAAAATGCATGGAGGATAATTTAATAATTACGTGGAATAATGTTACAAATAGCAAGAAAAGTAACTATGATTTATTACTGATTAAAGAGGAAGATTTTCAATCTAGTCTTCAAAAAAAGGGTCTGGGCTTGATTCTTACTTTTTTTCACTTGTGCCCTTTGGTAGGGCATTTATCCTCATTACCATGTCGCCGGAGAGGTCCTTAAGCCATGGGTCCTCTGGTTACTTGCTAATGGGCATTCAACTTTTTATAGCAACTTTTTTATATCTTAAATTGTGTCTCAAGAAGAAACATGCTTCGTGTTAAAACATAGAATCCAAAATCAAGCTCAATCAGATGGTCTCTGCCTGATTCAAGAAGATGCAAAGGAACTGCTTGAATTTTGCTTTGGGTAGAGACATGGCATATCAATGCAAGTGGACCTTTCAAATTTTGCTTTGATTCAGAGCTGTGAAAAATTGAGGTATTGACTGGAAAGCATGCATTTTAAAACGGAGTCTTAAAAGATATCCGTAAAGAGATTCATCTGATTGGTAGAACTCTAGTAGAACAAATTTTAGTCTTTCCACAATCAATTTTGTTTTTTCCTTGTGAGCTTTCACCTACTGGTTCTGCAGGCTTCTTCAGACTAGCGATGCTACCCCAACTACGGCGAGTCAGCGCTATTCTGAAGAAGCCTGCAGAACGAGTAGGAGAAAGCTCACAAGATAAAAACAAAATTGATTGTGGAAAGACGAAAAAATTGTATTCTTTAAGTCTTAAAAACTGATGCTGTTTTTCCCCTCTTATACAGCAATTTTTAAAGGCCTGATGAGGATGACAGCAACATTGATATTCATTATGCATTTTCTTTTTTTTTCCACAGTTTTTACCGATATGTTTTGGAACCAGAACTGGTCTTCAGGGTGGATAGCAGGTATGTTTATTCATTTTCTTCTCATTTTGAAGAAGTGTATGCCTTCTCTTTACCGGAGTCGGTATGTTTTTGTGTCGTCTATCTGTCAGTCTGGCCTATTTCTGTTCATTCCGTTTTCGTTCTCACAATAACTTTGGAATCATGATAGACCTTGGGCAGGTTGTAACTGTTTGAGGTCAGCACCTAATGTCATACAATCTGGCAAGAGCCCCGTCCTACAAAGAGCTGCGATTGATCCAATCAATCATAACTATGGACGGCCCGCAACGTCAACATCTAAAATTCAGATTTGTTCAAAATATTTTCTAGATATGATGTCTATTCATACATTCATCATTCCCTTGAAGATTCAGTGTGATTCTCTTTGTTTACTTTTAAGGAGATTGTGCAAATTTCCTGTAGAAAAAACGATGTGTGGATGGATTTCCATACAGTTGAGATTGATTGGATCAATCGTAACTCTTTGTAAGATGGGGCCCAGATATATCTCCATGTTATCTTTCTTTGTCTTCTGTGATTAGTTTCACTGCAGGACCATCGGCTAAGTTCCTAGGCATGCCCTTGGACACCCTACTTACCATGAACTTACTCACCCCAGAGAGCTGGCTTGTTGAATCGGTTAGGACATCTAGTGATCTGGACAACATCAAACTCAGTGAGGTCAGTCACATGTCCATGTCTTTTTAACATAAGGGGTTCAAGTAAACATCTGTTGTAGTGACCATTTCTTTTGCAGAATATATCATTTGAGTTGAATACATTGAGAACAGTTGAGGCCACCACTACGGAAGCTTAATTCTAACTTTGTATAGACTTTATCAGTCCCCTCATTTTTATACCGACCAGGATGTGCATATAACTGTCTTGTGAAATTAAGCGAGTCTTTAAAATGTCATAACTTTCTTATTTTACATCCGATTTTGATGAAATTTTCAGTGTTATGCGTGTTGGATTTTTCTCCTTTTATTCAAATCAACTTTTTGTTAGGGTGGACTTGTCCTTTAAGGCCTGATCTTTTGTCCCATTGCGATATCTTTAATTAGCATTTACTTGTTGGGAATATTGCTTTGGAAAGAAGGCAGCTCAGCCTCCTATAAGCCTTCTGTTCACTCCTGGCACTGTTGCATTCTATGATCACTGTATATGTTTCATTCTCTCTTATCGTTTAGGTACCCGGTGGAATCCTTGCCGAGTATGAGTTAGAGTACTTACTCCTTGAGGGACATTGTTTTGAACAGAACTCTGGACAGCCTCCCAGGGGCCTTCAGTTCACCCTTGGTACCGTCACCCAGCCTGTCATGGTGGACACCATTGTTATGGCAAACTTGGTAAGTTTGGTGGTGCCTCTTCAATAGCAGGCATGATATTCTCCTGATTAAAATCTGAAATCCAATTTGTTTTTAATAATTTTTTTTCCAGATTTTTATTTTTAATTTTTAATTTCTTTTTTTTATTTTATAATTTTTTTTTTTTTACATTTTTTTAATGTGAAATCCTTTGCCCAAGAACATTCTTATGCTGTTTTTACTGCTTTTTAAAGTCAAATGATAAAACTATCGTGCAGACTTACCTTGAAAAATCACTTGGGATTTCTTTGCTTTATTAGATGGGAGTTGCGGTGCTCAATCATCATCATCAATCCATACATTGTACATGTAGTTTTAAATCCGATTATATCCCTGTGAACGCAGGGGTTGCCGGATTCACCTCACACTCACAGCAATCACCCTTACCCCCTTCCTCCACTTTGCATAATTCAGTACATCCTCCATCCTCAAGTTCCCAACCCTCCTGCTCTCCTAAACTTGCCTCTTACATGTCTTCTTTGGCCAACTTATTATTGTTTACAGGGTTATCTTCAGTTGAAGGCCAACCCAGGAGCCTGGTTGTTGCGTCTCAGACATGGACCTTCTTCAGATATCTATGAGATAGCAAGGTTAGCATTATTTGTTCAAGTTGTTGAAATGAAATTGAAAGGTATTGTAGTTATGAGAGAAAGACAAAGAAAGAATAAACAGTAATATCTAACCTTATCGTGGCTAAAAAAAAGGGGAGATACCGGTAGACAAAGAGTTCCTCATATCCTCCTCATCTTTTCTGGGTCACCACACAAGTCCTGTCCACTAAACAGTACAAGATCAGGCTTTGGTGTTTAAAGTCTCAGGCATGAAGCCACTACATAACTTTAGTAGGAGGGGCCAGACCAAAAGGTGTTGCAGGCAGTGTCTTCATTCCTATTATAGCCCATTTCTTTATGCTTACCTTGCATCGCCCTATTCCTCTGGAAAAGCTATTTACTTTGTCTGTTTTCTGCTCTTAATTTTTTTCTAATTCTTAGTCATGAAGGTACGGATTCCTCTGAAGGAAGCGAGGAGGTTCAGGTCGTTATGAGCAGTTTCAAGGCTAAGATTGTCAGGATGAAGGTAAGAATTTTTAGGATTATTGCTTATTAAGCTGATGATGATGATAATGGTAACTATGACAACAGAGCCCCGTCTAACAAAGAGTTGCGATTGATCCGATCAACCATAATTATGGACGGCCGGCAACGTCAACTTCTAAATGCAAATTTGTTCAAAGTGTTTTCTAGATATGATGTATCTTCATACATTCATAATTTCTTTGAGAATTCAGTGTGCTTCTCTTTGTTTACAAAGGACTTTGTGCAAATTTCCTGAAGTAAAAATTATGGTATGGATGGATTTCCAAAGAGTTGAGATTGCTTGGATCAATCGTAACTCTCTGTAAGACGGGGCTCAGCTATGACAGTGGCAAGGATTTTAATAAGGAGTAAAAGTGTTTTCACTGGTGCTTCGATGACAGCTGAATAATATAACTGTTCCGTGAGGTGTTAGTTGTCTGTCCTGCAGATAAATTAAGATTTTTAAGACAAGAATGTACTTGTGTTGATGTACGGATAGAGTATCAGGTCATTGTCATTTCTGCTCAACGCTGATTTGCCCTAAAAATGGTTGTAAAAACTGGAAGACTGACAAACCTCAAGAGTTCACCCATGCATGTTCCTACATAAGTAAAGAAAGAACTTACCTAAAAATAATCGAAACAGAAGATTTTTGGTTCACTACTTTTAATGTGAAAAGTCATTAAATTGAATTCTTTTGTACATTTTCTGTGACGAATTTTCATTTTAGATCATGTTTGAAGTGGAATTAGGGAATTCCATAAATGAAAATGACAATTTTTTTTAAACGTAAAATTACTGTTTGCTAAAAGAGTTCACCGAATGTGGACACTGGCATTGTGACCCTAACAATTCTCTGAAATGGATTTAATGTTGATGAGATGAGATGAGGTAGGTGAGATAGGGTGGGGTTGGGGCAGGTGTGGTTAAAGTGAGGTAGGCGGGATGAGGTGAGGTTGAGTGAGGTAAGGTGATGAGGTGAGGTGACGTAAGGTGGCATGTCGTTAGGTGAGATGAGATGGGGTGAGGTGAGGTAAGATGATGAGGTGAGATAAGATGGGGTGGGGTTAGATGAGATGAGATGGGGTGAGGTGAGGTAAGATGATGAGGTGAGATAAGATGGGGTGGGGTTATGTGAGATGAGATGGGGTGAGGTGAGGTAAGATGATGAGGTGAGATAAGATGGGGTGGGGTTAGATGAGATGAGATGGGGTGAGGTGAGGTAAGATGAGGTGAGATAAGATGGGGTGGGGTTATGTGAGATGAGATGGGGTGAGGTGAGGTAAGATGATGAGGTGAGATAAGATGGGGTGGGGTTATGTGAGATGAGATGGGGTGAGGTGAGGTAAGATGAGGTGAGATAAGATGGGGTGGGGTTATGTGAGATGAGATGAGATGGGGTGAGGTGAGGTAAGATGATGAGGTGAGATAAGATGGGGTGGGGTTAGATGAGATGAGATGGGGTGAGGTGAGGTAAGATGAGGTGAGATAAGATGGGGTGGGGTTATGTGAGATGAGATAGGGTGAGGTGAGGTAAGATGATGAAGTGAGATAAGATGGGGTGGGGTTATGTGAGATGAGATGGGGTGAGGTTGAGTGAGGTAAGGTGAGATGAGGTGGGGTAAGGTGGGATGAGGTGATGCTCTGAGGTGAGACAAGGTGAATATATCATAGTATTTACATCACAATCAATTTAACAGGTGAAGAAGAAGCCTGGTATGCAGGACGTTGACCTCCTCTCGGGTGATGGAGCTAAGGAGGAGAATGGTGGAGCAGGAGGAGGTGGTGGAGGAGGAGGACTCTGGAACTCCATCTCAAATTCTATTTCTGGTCTTACTGGGGGAGGATCAGGAGGAGTAGCTAAAAAGGGTGCAGAGACCGGCAATGGGGACCTGGATAATCAGCTGAATATCTTTTCATTGGCATCGGGTCATCTCTATGAAAGATTGCTTAGGTGAGGGTACTTTGGTGCTCAAAGTATATGTGTGTGTTATTTTGTTTTATGTGGCTGAGAATCCTTGATTGTAAATGAGTCAGTGAATAACATTTATGTTATGTTTTGGGGTTCATCCAGCCGAATAATGACGCATTAAAGTCTCAAGTTTTGCTTCACTCAAAATGTCTGTTAACTCTCTATTGCTCCTTCATTGTACAGTCCCCCTGTGCGTATTGTGCAATGTCCACTTATGCATGTGTATACATAATACAGATTCATACATGTTGCTAGTCTGTACATGCAGACCTTATTACACATTTATGTTATACTTTCTTTCAAACCTTCATATATATATATAACAATTTATTTCATGAAATACTTTACTGATGACTTTCTTCAATCTGCTTTGTACAACAATGTGTTCCCCACTGTTACATTGTGGATATGATTGGGCAGCTACATGTATGTATCATAATCACCATTCTCATTAATACTTTCACTTTCTTTCTTTTTATTCATTCATTTTTAAATTTTGTCTTCAGAATCATGATGTTGAGTGTTCTCAAGCACACAAAGTCTCCTGTCAAATTCTGGTTCCTCAAAAATTACCTTTCACCTTCATTCAAGGTAAATATGTTACAATACAGTGTTATTTTTGTTTGAGCCCACTGCACACTATTTTTTTATGAATGGCATTTTACATTCAAATCAATATGAATATTCAAATGAGCAAAATCATCTTATTTGGAGTTCGGAATAAGGCTTTAGTACGAGCCTTGTATGTTTCCATTGTTATAACTTTGATTTTGATTGACTGTCAAGCCAAACTGTCAAGGTACAGTGGTTTCCATAATGGCAATATTGACAATAGTTGCTACTCTTTATGAAACGTGCCCCAGGTTGGCTGCTGAGCTGATAAAAACTTCATATCTCAAAATTTAAACATATTGAGCTCAGCATTATAGAAAAGGCTGTATCTTAAAATTATAGCAATGGTGGCAGTCTCATGTTGTCTGAAAACAGTCTCCTGATACCTGTGAAGAACCCTTTCAAGGCAAAACCAGGTTGCTACCATTGTTATTACTCTAAAATCTACTTATTCTGAGCTGTCATCAAGGTGTTTACATTTTTACAAGGTTTTATCAGCCCGCCAGCGACATAATTCTACACTGTCTTATACTCCATCCACCTTCATTCATTACTTTGCTCACTCTTTGTCTTCTCTCTCTAACAGGAAATAATACCAGATATGGCTAAGGAATATAATTTTGAATACGAGTTAGTTCAGTATAAGTGGCCTCGGTGGCTCCATCAACAAACAGAAAAACAAAGGATGATATGGGGGTGAGTATCATATCCTATTAACTCTTGATCCTAATCATATGATTGGCTGAAATTGATCACATGACCCCTCAAAAATGTGGTAATGACTGGTAGTATTGATCAGTCCTAGTGACTGGTCGTGGTTTTGAGATTAGGATGGTTTATCAAATAACAAGGATCCACATCTTTATTCTATAAAACAACATAAAACATATCATTTTGATCAGGCATAAAAATACTGTAAGTGTACAACACACTTAACCAAGTTTGAAACGGTCCAAATGCCCTCGGCTGTGCCTCAGGCGTGTTAGGACTGCTCCAAAGGTACCCCTGGTAATTCTTACTTATGCCATCAATGACTCGTATTATTTGTATGATATCTTCAGTTTTGACGTATCCACAAAACGTACCAGTCCAGTGGCCCAGTTCATGAAGAGTTATAACTACATGTATGGTAATTGCTTGGTAACAGGGCGGATGTCAGCCAATCATAATCAAGGTTTACATGGTAGTTACAATAATTATGTGAATTACCATTAATTAGGAACTTTTGTTTGTGAAATGGGTCCTTGTTTTCCATCCAATTTAAGATATTGCAACCACACTGAAGATCACTGACACGAATAAACATATGTGGGACAGTGGACTATTGTTGCTTGGAAAAAGGCCAGACATCTGGCTGGAATAGCATGTTTATTTTGCTCATTTCTCAGCAATATCATAATAATAATAATAGGCATTTATATAGCGCTATCTATCTAGAAGTATTCTATTCCGAGGCGCGTTGTTATTAGTATTACCCCGGCTTTAGCTCGAGCTGCCTTTCAGCGCTCATGCATTCATCCAGATATTTGGCAAATAATTTTGCATATCAACAGGTCATTTCATTGGGATTTGTTGGAACTTCATTTTAAAAATTGTTACATGTACCACAAATACAGTATCATTAGTTTAGTTTAGTTTATTCAAGCTGTCACCAGAAAAAATATTGAACCATTTTGTTTCATTTTACTTTCACAGGTACAAAATTCTTTTCCTTGATGTTTTGTTCCCGCTCAACATCAAGAAGATCATTTTTGTGGATGCTGATCAGATTGTTAGGGCAGACATGCAGGAACTGGCTGACTTTGACCTCAAGGGGGCGCCCTATGGTTATGTGCCGTTTTGTGACAGCAGAAAAGAGATGGATGGTTTCAGATTTTGGAAATCGGGATACTGGGCAAACCATTTAGCAGGAAGAAAATACCACATTAGGTACGCTATCACCTTGTTTTGGCAGTATTATTGTATGACTTCATGTGCATTCAATTCATGCATATTGTTCTCATACTCTCTTATTTCTTGTCTCCTTTAATCAAACTTTCTTTTCAGCTTTATCAATTTTGCTCTTGATTCATCCAGTTGTGTTTGTTTGTGTACTAATACACAATACTTATTCACAATAAATCAAGAGGATTAATAATGATATAAAAAAAATGGTTAATGCTCTGAGATATGCTTTTGCTTATAATGTTATGTACAAACATTTTTACAGCGATTCCAATTTACAATTTCAACCAGGATGATGAGGCACATATTTTTACTGTATTCATACAAACACCTGTGTGGTTATTTTAGTAGAATCTGTTCTAACTCATTTTGATATTGCTACAACAACTGGCATTAATCTTGAATATCTTCTATTGTTTTATCTTTTGTAGTGCCTTATATGTGGTAGATTTAGTGAAGTTCCGTAGAATAGCAGCAGGTGATCGCCTGAGAGGACAGTATCAAGCTCTCAGTCAAGATCCTAACAGTTTATCAAATTTAGATCAGGTAAATACAGTATCATATATCTGCAATCTAATGTAGTCAAGATCCTAACAGTTTATCAAATTTAGATCAGGTAAATACAGTATCATATATCTGCAATCTAATGTAGTCAAGATCCTAACAGTTTATCAAATTTACTGTAGATCAGGTAAATACAGTATCATATATATGCAATCTAATGTAGTCAAGATCCTAACAGTTTATCAAATTTAGATTAGGTAAATACAGTACCATATACATGTATTTGCAATCTAATGTGGTCAAGATCCTAACAGTTAATCAAATTTAGATCAGATAAATATAGTATATTATTACTTGAACAACGTATTTTGGAGACAAGGCACAGAAGTGCATATTTTGTATATATCTAATTTATTAACTCAAGTACATTACAGTGACCCTGCCAGGGTGTAGGTGTATGATTGGAGACTATAATATTCATACACTCCTCCTCTGCAAATATGTCATTTTCCTATATTGCGTCCCTGCAATGAATTGTCGGTCTATAATACCATTTTTGTCATTCATCAAACCCAAATGCAAGTCTTGTGTACGTATTAAATGTATGCATGCCATGCATGGTGCTTGCCTGCGCTGTATACAACTTACATCACAATGATAGACAGGATTACTTCATCAAACTGAAATCAGAAGTACAAGCAGACAAACAGACATAAATTGCCACAAGTAATAGCTTCGTTTACATGTCTTGCAGCTGTAGGCTGTAGGTAATGAGTAATGCGCAGTCAAATATTGAATGCGCATGAGTATGTCAGTGTTAATTATCATTCCCGAAGGTACATTTCATACTCGCCCTTCTATCACCCCGAGGCCTTGGCCGAGGGGTGGTATGAAAAGCATCGAGGGAGTGATGATTTTCACTGTCATCCGAATACAGAGCAGTCCATATTTGTTTTATATACCTCATCGATAATCACATAAATCTATCCCCAATCGATTAAATTTTAGGACCACTAGTGTAACTCTAATCTCAATTTGATTTGCTAAATCACTTGTAATTTAAACGAGCTGCACTCCTGGGGCTGCTCTGCTGCATGCTGGCCTGGCAACAGGACAACCGATAAATCCAGTTGGCCAGCGCCAGCCAGCGCACCGTTGGCTGCACATACATGACCGAGTAGCAGCAGTGCAGCCAGTGAGATCGAGCCAGCTAGATGCGCGCGTAGAAACATAACTTGTGGCCCCGCCCTCAGGGGTTACGAGTACTATCAGAGGGTTTGATAGAAGAAATTTACAGTAAGTCAAACCTCTTAAATGATGATAGACGGAATAGCACCGTGTCACATGATGCAGTTTTTGACCAATCAGAGATAACAATCTTAGTATGAGGTATATGAAATAATAATATTGACTGCCTTTGAGGGAGATACCACATTATATTACATAGGTTATGTAGATTCGAATCAGTGATAGGTCAATACGCCATCACGTGACCATAGCTGCGAGGATCGCATTTGTTATATTCTCGGTTTTGACGTCACCTCAGTGAATATAACTGCGTTGTATTGTCAATTGCGGCGTTATATTCACTAAGGTGACGTCACTCGCAGCTTAAAAGTTGCGTAATCAGGTAGTTTATATGTACACGCGAGTGTTAACGCGTCGATTGCATGAAGAACGCGTTTGATGTATTTTCCAAAATATTTCTATTATGACGTAGATGGATCAGAGCTGCAGCAAGAATTTCGGGTTTATCAGAGAGCGAGAATGATGATGAATGCAATCTCTGATGGCGAATCCACATAGACTATATAATATAACAGATATTGCCTGGTCTATCTTTTTAATAAATAACATTTCAACTCCCCTCCGAAGCTATATTTTTCCCTCGGGAGAATATTTTCCCTCAGCGATGTGCGCTTCGGGCAAAATATAATCCCTTGGGAAAAATATAACTTTGTCGGGGAGAGGAAATGTTATATTAAAACTCTAGGTAGGCAGTATCTGTATAATATTTCCCTCAGTAGACTCATATTTCCCTCAGTAGACTCATATTTCCCTCAGTAGACTCATATTTCCCGCAGTAGACTCATATTTCCCGCAGTAGACTCATATTTCCCGCAGTAGACTCATATTTCCCGCAGTAGACTCATATTTCCCGCAGTAGACTTATATTTCCCGCAGTAGACTCATATTTCCCTCAGTAGACTCATATTTCCCTCAGTAGACTTATATTTCCCTCAGTAGACTCATATTTCCCGCAGTAGACTCATATTTCCCGCAGTAGACTCATATTTCCCGCAGTAGACTCATATTTCCCGCAGTAGACTCATATTTCCCTCAGTAGACTCATATTTCCCGCAGTAGACTCATATTTCCCTCAGTAGACTCATATTTCCCGCAGTAGACTCATATTTCCCTCAGTAGACTCATATTTTCCGCAGTAGACTCATATTTCCCTCAGTAGACTCATATTTCCCTCAGTAGACTCATATTTCCCTCAGTAGACTCATATTTCCCTCAGTAGACTCATATTTCCCTCAGTAGACTCATATTTCCCTCAGTAGACTCATATTTCCCGCAGTAGACTCATATTTCCCGCAGTAGACTCATATTTCCCTCAGTAGACTCATATTTCCCGCAGTAGACTCATATTTCCCGCAGTAGACTCATATTTCCCTCAGTAGACTCATATTTCCCTCAGTAGACTCATATTTCCCTCAGTAGACTCATATTTCCCTCAGTAGACTCATATTTCCCGCAGTAGACTCATATTTCCCTCAGTAGACTCATATTTCCCTCAGTAGACTCATATTTCCCGCAGTAGACTCATATTTCCCTCAGTAGACTCATATTTCCCGCAGTAGACTCATATTTCCCGCAGTAGACTCATATTTCCCGCAGTAGACTCATATTTCCCGCAGTAGACTCATATTTCCCGCAGTAGACTCATATTTCCCGCAGTAGACTCATATTTCCCTCAGTAGACTCATATTTCCCGCAGTAGACTCATATTTCCCTCAGTAGACTCATATTTCCCGCAGTAGACTCATATTTCCCGCAGTAGACTCATATTTCCCTCAGTAGACTCATATTTCCCTCAGTAGACTCATATTTCCCTCAGTAGACTCATATTTCCCGCAGTAGACTCATATTTCCCGCAGTAGACTCATATTTCCCTCAGTAGACTCATATTTCCCGTAGTAGACTCATATTTCCCGCAGTAGACTCATATTTCCCTCAGTAGACTCATATTTCCCGCAGTAGACTCATATTTCCCTCAGTAGACTCATATTTCCCTCAGTAGACTCATATTTCCCTCAGTAGACTTATATTTCCCTCAGTAGACTCCTATTTCCCTCAGTAGACTCATATTTCCCTCAGTAGACTCATATTTCCCGCAGTAGACTCATATTTCCCGCAGTAGACTCATATTTCCCTCAGTAGACTCATATTTCCCGCAGTAGACTCATATTTCCCTCAGTAGACTCATATTTCCCGCAGTAGACTCATATTTCCCTCAGTAGACTCATATTTCCCTCAGTAGACTCATATTTCCCGCAGTAGACTCATATTTCCCTCAGTAGACTCATATTTCCCGCAGTAGACTCATATTTCCCTCAGTAGACTCATATTTCCCTCAGTAGACTCATATTTCCCGCAGTAGACTCATATTTCCCTCAGTAGACTCATATTTCCCTCAGTAGACTCATATTTCCCGCAGTAGACTCATATTTCCCGCAGTAGACTCATATTTCCCTCAGTAGACTTATATTTCCCGCAGTAGACTTATATTTCCCGCAGTAGACTCATATTTCCCTCAGTAGACTCATATTTCCCGCAGTAGACTCATATTTCCCGCAGTAGACTCATATTTCCCGCAGTAGACTCATATTTCCCGCAGTAGACTCATATTTCCCGCAGTAGACTTATATTTCCCGCAGTAGACTCATATTTCCCTCAGTAGACTCATATTTCCCGCAGTAGACTCATATTTCCCTCAGTAGACTCATATTTCCCTCAGTAGACTCATATTTCCCTCAGTAGACTCATATTTCCCGCAGTAGACTCATATTTCCCGCAGTAGACTCATATTTCCCGCAGTAGACTTATATTTCCCGCAGTAGACTTATATTTCCCTCTACAAGACTTTGGCAATATGAGACTGCTTGGGAAATATATACATGTATGGTATCTCTCTCAAAGAAAAAAATTATGACACCTATGGATTCCCTTAGAGTTACGATTGATTGGATCAATCATAACTCTTTGTAAATAGCCCAGTCCTTGTAGGGTTAAATAGGATTAGGCCATTTGATGTTTGACTACCTGAAAAGAAGATCAACTGCTTGTCGACCAAAACCTTTATGATCTCGGTCACATTTCATAAAGGCTTGTTATAATAACAAATGCAAGATTTATATAACTTATTTACTATCAGCCAATCAGAGTGAAGGATTTCAGTGGCTTATAACTGTTATTGTAAATTTGTCATCGTAACAAGTTTTATGAAACAGACCCCTTTACACTTTCTTTGACTCCCACCCCTTCAAGGATGAATATTGATTAATCCTTTCATTTTTTCCCATGTTTCATTTTCAGGATTTACCTAATAACATGATACATCAAGTTGCTATAAGGTCGTTACCTCAGGAATGGCTCTACTGTGAAACGTGGTGCCACGAATCAGAGAAACCTAGAGCTAAGACAATAGACTTGGTGAGTTTATTTTGTATGTTTTACTCTCATTGAAAAAAAAAGTTACTAGCAAGGTAGATTTGTGACCTTTCACCCCTGAACCTTGGCACGGATCGAGCCAGATTAGACCCAATACGGTTTTAGGGGCTGTATAGTTTTTGCAAAAAAGCCGACCTCTCAAAACTATCGTGTCTAATCTGGCTGGATCTGCGCCTGTGAACCAATAATAGGTAGTTTTTACATTTACTATGGGGAAACTTCTTACAATGCGTCGATTCCTTTGAAATCGCAATTAGAATCATAATGGAGAGCTGAGAGGCTTTTGTCGAAAATTAGTGGACTGGGACAGCAGATCATCCAAAGATTTGCACCGGACGAACAATTGCAAATACATGTATGTCATCGAGAGTCATGAGATTCCGATGTCGTCCTGGGGCCCGTTTCATAAAGGACTTGCAACTGTTGTAACTTTGCCATTATGGCAGCTACCATGGAAACCTTGATCCTGATTGGCTGCTGAGCCCTGTTACGATGGTAGTTGCCATTATGGCAAAGTTACAACAGTTGCAAGTCCTTTATGAAATGGGCCTCAGGTCCACCAACTTTCAACAAAAGCCTCTCGGCTCTCCATTGTAATTTGACTCGCATTTTCAAAGGGATTGGTGTGTTGTAGAGAGTTTCCCCGTAGTCAACACGAAAAGTCTGGAGTAAGTCGCCAGGGAAGTTTCGCTGTCAGTAGCACTCCTGGGGGGCGTTTCATGAAAGGACTTGTCGGACGTTTTATCCGACAAGTCCCATTTTATCCGACAGTTACCATAGTAACAGTACCTCTCGGCAAATCAACATCAGAGAAAGATGTCAGATCTGACAACTTGTCGGATGAAAATGTTGATGAAACACTCCCCAGGTCTTCAAAATGTGAGATTTAGAAAATTATACTATTTCAAAGAGTAATTTTCCTTCGTATGCTCAAAATTTGAAGTTTTCAAGTTTAATAAAGAATGAGAAAGAAGATTTACACCATTTTTCCAGAGTACATGGAACTTCACTGAGTATGCATGGTGTGCACATCTATATGCTTGAGTGAACACTGAACATCAAACCTTGTTTTCTTTTTATTGTTAGAAGCTCCCTCTGAATTCAATCAAGTACTTGTATGGTGTGTTGTTGATCAATTTGACAAGTAACATATTGGTTTATAGCTTAGGAGTTGCTTTTTAAAACTTATTATTATTGTTTGGCGTCACCTGTGCCTGGGAGCGAAATTATTTTTCCCACCGAGTTCTGGACCAACATATGAATATTCATGACTTGCGTCTTTAGATTAAGAGTACGCATGCGCGTGGACTTTGCCTCGACCAGTGCCGGTCGTAAGCATTCACGTTGCTCAGAATGAATTAGCATCGTCAAATTACCGGTACCCTTACATAGTTACATAGGCCTTATAGGCTTAGATCTATATATCTATATATATAATATATATATCCAATTCTTAAACACTTATCAAACTAGCTGCCATTAATGACAAGACATGTGCTAGGCTAGGGCTAGCTTAAGCTAGCGAATTAACTTTACCTCAAATCTGGACCTGTCTAATGCCTAATACTAATAGTAATAGCCGACTAATGCCATGGTTAACTTCGAACCGGTAAATTCCGAACTTTACGTTTGATTTTATTTACCATGGTTTAATATGTCTAGTCCGTATACAGAACCAGTCCTAGATCTAAAAAAAAATATCTTAGTTCTAGACTAGTCTCTAGATCTAGACTCTGATCTACGCTGTATCAGCATGGAACAACTAGTGTACCAGGGGGGGGGGGGGCAGACTGCCCCCTGACGATTTACAACTAATCCAGGGGACGTGCCCCCCCCCCCCCTTTGAGAAGCCAAATTAATAATTTGTAATGTCAAAATGCAACAAAAAAAGACCTATGTCCCCTCTTTCGAACGTGAAGATCTTTTTTTTTTTTTTGCTTGTCAAATTTTTTTTCAGCTAAGAAATCCTTAATTTTGGGTGAAGACGGGGATCAAGATCACTGACGTTAGAATACGTTCCATGCACTGCAGTGGCGTAGCTAGGATTTTTTTCCTGGGGGGCACTGGGGGTCCTTGCTTTTTCAGAAGGGGGGTCGCGCACCGGCCATTTTTCCCGATGTGTGTGTATGTGTCACAAGGGCGGATCGGACTTTCGCCAATAAGGGACGGGGCCCGAAATTATCTTCACCTATATTTTCCCCGATCAGTCATTTAGTTTTATTCTTATAAAACAACATAAACATGAAATAATCTCATAAGCCTAATAAAAAGTGTGAGCGCGAAGCGCCAGCGATTTAAAAAAAAATATTATGGGCAATGGTATGTGTGATCCTAAATAAGATTCATATGTAACTAGATGATTGCTGCTAACGCCAAGCGCGAGCGGAAATTTATATTAACTGTTCTAGCATTATCGAAAAGGGACCTGTTAACTAACTGCTTTCAGTTACCACGACGACGGTATATATATTTCAATAATGCGAGCGCGAAGCGCGAGCAATTTTTGACATTCCGACCTAAAAAAAATGGTCATGCATTCTAAGCACTTTTTGTATCAATAAATGTGATAGGTATGTAACTAAACAATGATGCGAGCGCGAAGCGCGAGAGGAAGAAAATTGAGATTTTAGACCTGAAAGCAGGACACTCTATTCATTTTTGTAATCATAAATATGATATAGTTAAGTGGGTATCATTAATAATGCGATTGTGAAGCGTGAGCAGACAATTATTGATATTCTGATGTGAAACTCGATAATTTAAGTACATTTTAAATAAAGAACATGCAGGCTATCGCGCAAGTTTTAGATTTAGACCTCGAATCTGAGCATTCTGAATATATTTGTTTAATGGAACATTATGGAATACACGTAGACATTATGAACTTGGCAAATCAAACAATGTGACCACGCAGCGTGAGCTTAAAATGCTGATAGGTAGACCATAAAACGGACATTTTACAGAGCACTTAAATTTTTAAATGAAAAACAAATAATGAAAGCTCGAACGAAGTCCGAGCTAAAATATGTTTTGTATATTGACTTCGAAACCATATCAGCCTATTGAGCAACATATAAATCTCATCGAACAGGCAATTTTGGCGCGAAGCGCAAGCAAAAATTTTATATAGCAACATGAAAGATTTTTTTTTTCAAGTCTTCCCATCACATTATTTCATTCACTCGCCTTCCGCCCCTTATTTTCCTCTTCTTCTTTTTTCTTCTGTCTTTATTCTTCTTTTCCTCTTTCTCCCACTTTTTTTTGCTCTTGTCAGTTTTCTATTGTCAGTTTTCATATTTTTCTGCTTACAACCACTTTTAAATTTCAATTCTCATGTCTAGTATCTTCTACACTTATTTTACCTTAAAAAAAACATAATAAAGAATACTAACAAAATAAAGTTATATTCAAAAGGATATAAAATAAACAGGGCGTACGCCATACCCTCAGTTGGTAGAGGGTAAATCTTAATTATTTCTTTAAACAGTTAATCAATCATTAATTATTAATACTTATTGATGATATTAATAATTATTAATTATTCAATCATTATCTTTTTATTAATTATTGTTTCTTGAAACCATATTGACACAAAAACAAATACGTTATTTCCTTGAAACTGTAGAGAAATGAAATTCACTGTTGAACGATATATGATTAAAAAGAAGTAAACATTTTTCCCCTTTGTTTTGTCAATCTGACCTAAAACAAATATACAATTTTGAAAAGAGATAGAGAGAAGAATAAGTTCCACCACCAAGAATAATCTTAGACAAGGGGGGGGGGGGGAAGGGATAGAAAAGATTGAGTAAATGTGATATTATTTTTTAAACAATCTATGACAAAATTAGCTCTTCCTATAGAAAGAGGGGGACAAAGTTTGTTCACTCGCTCGCTTCAATCGCTTTCTTCTTTTCTTGACAGAAATTTTGCTCTATATGCCATGCTTGGTCCCGCAAAGTTTCTGGCTCATCATGCCATTGACATAACCCATTTGGATATGACAAAATTGAAGACTGTGTTAAAGTTTACCAAATCTTTTTCAGAATATCATTAAGTCTTAAAACACTCTTGTTGGCCAAAGAAAATAATACAAAGAAAATCCTAATGGAATAGAAATCAACCTTGTTATCGTTCTTTAGAGTTAGCTATGTTTAAAGTATAAAAATTATTGTCAAAATTGCAGTGAGATGTCAAATTTATTCTTGCCATCAAAGGACTATTATCTTGATCATGATCATTATTATTTACTGTCATTATCATCATTAGTCATGATTACAACACATTACCAATACATAACTTATACTAGTTTTCATAATTGATGTATTCTTTGTTTGAAAATTCTTGATAATGGTGACAATTAAAATTGATGGCACTGCTAGTACACTTACTACTGCTGCTGCTAATGTTACTGGTGACTGGTAGTATTGACCACAATTGAAACATTCATAATTTCTTATTTAAAACAAATGAAAGTACAAAATACAAAATGCCTTGAAATTTCAAGGCTCAAAATCCTCAAGGCCAAGGCTTGAATGTTCAAGGCCAAGGCTTTGAAAAAGTAGGCCTTAACCCTAAAAAGACTGGGGGGGGGGCTGATTCAGCCCCCCCCCCTCGACATTTTTCGCGATAAATCCGCCGCTTGAAATTGTTTGACCTCGTCGCTCGCTGACTTTTTATTTACAAGTCTCGCACAACTTTTGAGACCAAAATTGTGACCCCAAGGTACGCGGTTCCGAAATTACGCAACATTTCGTAAGTGCATGCAAACCCAAAATTACTCAAAAACATGAATTTGTGTACAAATCCAATGCAAATAGTGTTTTTAGCCAAAATTCATAAATGTATCATTATTTTTCCTTTTAATGCTTAAAATCAATTAATTCTATTTTTTTTATTGTCAAAATAAAGTCCCCGAAAATTTCCATTGAAAAAACAAAAAAAAACAAAAAGTCGAAAAACAAAGAAATACACAAGAAATTTAGAAAACAATAGAATACATAAGAAAATAAATGTGATGTTGAATTTTTTTTAAATGAATTTGATCAGATGCATATCTAGAGTATGTGGAACAAAAATTTAAGGGGCATTATTTATTAATTAGAGCAAACTTATGATTGTACGCATAAATTAGCATAATTAATGAGCAATGAGATTTTTTGCAGAATTTGATATTATAGTTTTGTAGATAATGCCATGGGTAACGCGCGTGCCAATTTTCATCGCGATCCCGCGGTCGACGGCCGAGATCATAAGGAGGGGGGGGGGTTGATTCAGCCCCCCCCCCCAGTCTTCTTAGGCGTCTAAATAGCCCAGTCTATTTAGGGTTAAGGCCGAGAATCAATGCACGACAACACTGATTAGTACTAGGCATTAGACATGCAGGTCCAGATTTGAGGTAAAGGGGGTAAAGTTAATGCGCTAGCCTAAGCTAGCCCTAGCCTAGCACATGTCTTGCCATTGATGGCAGCTAGTTTGATAAGTGTTTAAGAATTGGATATATTATATATATATTTATATATATATATATATATATAAACAAAAAAGGCCTATGTAACTATATCAGGGTACCGGTAATTTGACGATGCTAATCCATTCTGAGCAACTGAACGTGAATGCTTACGAACGGCACTGGTCGAGGCAAAGTCCACGCGCATGCGTACTCTTAATCCAAAGACGCAAGTCATAAATATTCATATGTTGGTCCAGAACTTGGTGGGAAAAATAATTTCGCTGCCTGGGAGACGAAAAGCCAACTGAATCACTATGACCCGCAGGTCTCTGCTTCCGATATAACTGATTGGGGGGAGTGTAGGTGGACCACTAGACTGGGGTTTCCCCCTACTCTTATACGAATAGTGCAGTGGGTTCTTAACATGCAAAGGTGGTGACTCTCTACACGGGGCCTCAATTTAACGTCCTATCCAAGGGACGGAGTGTTTTCCACTGTAACATAGCCTGCATCTATGGAGCAGGGGAGAGAGACGTTTACACACAATACACTGGCTTCAGTCATCTGCCTGGGGTGGACTCGAATCCAAGATTTTTGGTTTGACAGACAGACGCTGTAATGACTGAGCCAACTTCGCTCTCAATTGAACAGAAATCTCTAAAAAAAAATTCCCACTCCCCACCCAGGTGCAGTAAATGGGTACCCAGTAGAAAGGAAATCTTTGATTGCTTGACTGCCTGATCAGGGTAGTCATGCTAAAGCCTGGGTACTATTAAGCAGCTCTAAGGAACATTGTATTAAGTGCTACATACATATATATATATATGTGTTTATATATATATATATATGTATATGTATATATGTTGCATATTATTGTTATGATAACTATTTTTTTTTTTTCTTTCAGTGCAATAATCCCCTTACAAAAGAACCTAAGCTTACAGCAGCAGTAAGGATAGCACCAGAATGGGTGGACTATGATAATGAAATCAAGAATCTATTAGAGAAAATAGCTAATGCCAGCCAAGAAGAAGAATTAGAAGAAGAAGAAGAAGAAATTTTTGACGAACCAGATACGGAAAAAGGTGAGTGGTCATGAAGAGAGAAAGCCCACCCTGACAAGTTGATTTCAATAAAATAAAGAAAAATCATCAGATATACAGTGTCTGCAGGATTTATATATACACTGTAAATGAACAACACTATAAAAGGGGAAGTTCAACTAAACAGAACATGAAATAACACTTTCAATCCTGGCTATCATAAATTCTAGTGAATTGTAAATCATGTGAAAAAGAGAAGTATTACCTTTTTCACCTTGTTGTTAATTGTGATCATTCATGCATGAATGATAAATTATTTCTCAAATGCAATGCATAGGCCTTTTTTTTAGACCGTGCTGCAATCATTGAAGTGTTACTCTGAATTCTCCGTTGATCATGATTTATGTTTTATATTTTTTTTTAGAGATGAAACCACATCTTGTCTTATACAAACCTTCATATATGTATTTCACTCGGTATCCGTTTTTGTCCAGTGTATCATGTATTATGTGGTATTCAAGTCAATACTTCGCCATACTTTTACTCTGTATTTTGCTGAAGTAAAATATTTACCTACCTTTGGCATTCAATTGTCTTTTTTGGCTAAATATTTTTTGCTTTAATCTAAGTCTGCCCCCTACCTGGCTCAAGTGAGGCTTGTGTGCAGTTTACAAACGTACATACATGAGCATGTACAGTGTATGCCCAGCCATACATAATGCACACAGATGGATACATACATTGCGCATTATTTGGCTTTATATCGTAAAGTGAAATAATTACATGTGATGTAAATATGAGCTTAAGCATGTTGCTTAGCCGAGTAAAATGCTACGTAAAATACCTTCCTAATGAATACATTGACTTGAATAGCGGCCCAGGTGTATTTATATGCAGTATATAACCTTTAACATATGTGTGTATCTCTCTCTCTTTACTATTGTTTTCAGATACACATGAGCACATAGATTTATGATGAAAGCTTTTCTTAGTCAGCATATCTTCTTGGTGGGGGAGTATCTTCTAGGATAACCTTGTAACAGAACTGAGCACAACCTTGTTGCTTCATATGGACTTGTATAGCTCTTCATCTTATTTAATGCAGTCAAACCTGCTTTAGCGACCGTCTGTATAGGACCACTGTCTCTAAGGACCAGGGACCCGTCTTACAAAGAGTTGTGATCAATCCGATCAACCTCAACTACATGGATATCCATCAATGTCATAATTTTTCCTACAGGAAATTTGCATAATGTCCTTTTGAAAACAAAGAAGAGCATTCTGAATTGTTCAAAAAATGATGAATTTGTGCATATTAATTATATCTAGAGAACATTTTGAACAAACTTGCATTTTAAATGTTGACATTGCTGGCTTTCCGTAGTTGTGGTTGATCGGATCAGTCACTGGTCTTAATAAGATGTGGCCCAGAAGATTGATTTTCTTGGTATTGTACTTCCCATTGAAATGTGTATTACAGGAACCTGTTAATAAAGACCATCTACTCATAAAGAATCACTTCCTACTCTCCCTTGATCGGTCTTTATGTACAGGTTTACTTCGTAATAAGAACCTGTCCATAAAGATCACTTTTCCTGTTTCCCTTTAGCGGTCTTAACCCTATCTAGGCCGGGGTATTTTGGGAGTTCATATGGCTGGGGGGGGGGGGGGGGCTTCCCAGGCCCCCCCTTGAGATCTCGGCCGTCGACCGCGCGATCGAGCCGAAAATTGGCACGCAGGTTGTCTGGGATATAATCTACAAAATTGTATAGTAATTTATTTCATGCGAATTGTTATTAAGTAATTAGGCTAATTTATGCGTAATTAGTATGCAAAATCATACTTTTTCCTCTAACTCTATAAATAAAGCTCCAAATGCTCTAATTTTTGGCACAGAAACTCTTTGTGGTGTCCTTAGCAAGTTTACATGAAAAAAATTGTGATATCAGATCAATTTCTTATGTATTATATTGTTTTTTGGACCCTTTGTTTTTCATTTTTTTTCAACAAAATTCTTTGGGGACTCTTCTAAGATCATAAACAGCATAAAAAACATACATTTAGACCAGCAAAACAAAAAATAATCATACATTTATGATTTTTGGTTGAAAACACAATTTACATTGACTTTGTACACGAAATCACGTTTTTGAGCAATTTTTGGTCTGACATGCACTTACATAACGTTGCGTAATTTCGGAACCGCATACCCGGGTGACGCAAAATTGGTCTCAAAAGTTGCGCAAGACTTGAAAGTAAAAAGTCAGCGAGCAGCGCGGTGAAAAAAATTTGCGCGGCGAAAATATCGCGCGACTTGTTGAGGGGGGGCCTCGGAGGCCCCCCCCCCGGCCTAGATAGGGTTAATAGACAGGTTTTACTGTACTAAGTAATTTTTTGTTTGTTTCATTTCCATGCACTTCATGGTAGTGTGTGCATGGGTTTGGATACACTCTGAAGAATGGCTTATTATGCTGAAACACATTGGTTGGTACAGCTTCATGAGTTCTAACAGATATTCATGGAGTAACAGTTGCTACATTGTAACTCATTTTGAGTTGGATAAAAAAAAAATGATGGTCATGATATAAACAACTCAGCTCAACAAAAAAAAAAAAAACAGATTGAGCAAACATAGACCACAGGCTTCAATGTAAAGCCCCAGTTGCTCTTGTGAATGTGACTCCAAACTGACTTCAGCTGCATGTACATGTGTTATGGTATTTCCAATGACATACCATTCGTTGGTTTCGAGTCGGCTTCATCAGTGTCACTAAGGCAGTAGCAGTAGCATAAGGTACATGTATGATGGGATATTTGCGGGATTCGACTCTTTACAACCAATAGACTACCAGGGGTAAACGTACACATGAAAGTGATTATCAAAAGTGGGTGAGGAAAAAAGAAATATCTCATCTAAATATCTTCAGAAATTTTACCTCAAACCATAGAAATGTTATAATGAAATATTGACTGCTTATGAGGGCAATAGTAAAAATTATTGCCCCGAACTGATCTTGAGACTATAGGCCTACTATTTTCCTGAGCCTGAAGATCGACGGGAAAAAGTAGGCTTATTAGTCTCAAGATCATTTATAGATAATGGTTTTTATCATTCCCTGAATATTAGTTTTATACACTAATTATTTTTTGACAGGGCAATAGTAAAAATTATTGCCCTGCTCAAATCATGCCAGTCAGTATATGTATTTATGAATCTTCAGGTAGTATTCTTACTGATCAGGTGCTACATGTATTTATTCATTTTGTGAATAAGAAGAATGAATCACTTACTACCCAAACTCCTTGAAATATGTTCTGAATCAGCACCGTTTTATCACAGAGATAAACATTAAGTCTACTCGAATCAAATCCAGAATATAGTTAAGCCCTAATATCTATATAGTTTCTTTATCAAAGGTGTTGATAAGACTACCAAAATCTTTAAAGAAATATTTATCTCTCTATTTGGAACATGAAAATGATGAGGGGTCAGTAATGTGGAAGATTTACTTCCAGTTGAGTTTGAAATGGGGATAGCTTGATGGCATATTATTTTCAGTGTTCATGAAGAATTTCACACCATTCGTATATATATCACACAGATTAGAACAAGATTTATGACCAAAAGACATGTAATGCCTCTACAAATTGCCTTATGGTTTAAAGTCTTTGTCTCACTAGTTCCCTGGCCCGGCAGTTGCCTATTAAAGGCTATAAGGCAGTCTTGATCGTAGATTCTCACTGATCCGTTGAGTTTTTTCCCCATAAAATAAATCTCTATTGCAGGTATGTCCAATAATATGCTTTGCATGTTTAGTGTGAGAATATATTCCATTCCCCATTAAAACTGGCACCCATATGACTCAGCTAGTTAGCGATCGTAATTATTCTAAGAATTACCCCCTCTCTATTTCTTTTCTTCTTGGGAATTATTCAACGGTGTACATAGAGGGAAATAGATTTATATTGTGTTGGTGAGTGTAGTTACATGTGGAATATAATGATCCAGTTCATGCTTGGTATAATTGAAGGTTTTTTGGTATCTGTCGAAATTGTCAATGTGTAATCAGTATTGTATGTGTCAGAAAAAAAAGAAGAAAATGTGGGATCAGTATTGTCACTATTTTATATCAGAAATATTGCTATATGAAATTCTTTGTCACTAACGACTTGTTATTTCATGACATCAGTAGCTATGGTTGATGTACATTATCAAAGTTTGAAGGAGAAAAAAAAAGGACTGCACAGTATATGTAGTTATCATGGAGTGATAACTTGTATGTGATATCGACCTTTATCAAATAAGGCCTGTTCACATTGATACATTTGGGACTTGTTACACGAAGTGACTATCACATTTATTTTCAATGGTCATTATGATAAAAGGTAGATTGGGATATGAATGTTTCAACATGAATTCCAGTGTATATTTACTTGTAAGATAGTTTCTGTATATGTTTATTTATTCAAAGATATAATAACACTCCTCAGAAATTAAGTTCCAGGTTACACAACAGTAATCAGTGCCTTCCATACGTTCCAGTAGATTTATGAATATATATTTGTATTACGGTTAAGCAGGGAAGTGGGACCTGGTTTAAGTCCAGCTGGGTCTGCATAAGTTGATATTCTGCAAGTTTAGTAATTGCACTTGGTTGAATAGATTTCTGGAGCCCCAAGAGATTCAACTTAAAAAAAAGACAGACTTAGCAGGCTTAAATGATTCATTGCTTGTTTGTGATATGAGCTAATGTTAAAACAGATGATGTAAAATGGTGATATGGATCCGAACAAATGATTGGTTGAAATATATCATGTGACCAGTTAACTAATTTAGTAACGGGGAAATTTGCTAGTGGCTGGTACTAATGACTCGTACTAGTAACTGGCCATGTTTTGAGATATGGACTGTTTCACAAGGATCCACATCGCTATTTATAAAACAAATAATGCACACCATTTGCTCTGGCATGAGTAAAAAATTACACGGTTGTTTGGACTGTTACAAAGATGTCGTTTCTGTTAAGTTTGGACTATTACAAAGATGTTGTTTCTGTGAAGTTTGGACTGTTCCAAAGGAAAAAAAAAAGTTTGGGTAAAGATTCTAATTCATGAGCAAAATTAGATGCATTGGAAAATAGTGATGGGGTCTTCTACATATATTTAAAGGTCAAGTCCATCCCAACAAAACGTTGATTTGAACAAAAAGAAATATCCAACAAGCATAACACTGATATTTACATCAAAATCGGATTTGGAGTAAGAAAGTTATTTCATTTTAAATTTTCACTTAATTTCACAAAACAGTTACATGCACCTCCTGATCAGTATGCAAATGAGGAGACTGATGACATTACTCACTCACTATTCCTTTTGTATTGTATTATATGAAATATGAAATTGTCTAATTTACAAGTGAAATAATGGTTAATTTCTTCCTGAGCATGTGGAATTCTTTAATTCTATATGGTTCATTTAAGTTTTTCCTTATTGTCATATCTGTAGAAGACGAAATATTGTATCATTCAAACAATAAAAAACAAAAGAAATAGTGAGTGAGGGACATCGACTGTCTCATTTTCATGTCACTGAGTTGTGCATATCACTGTTTTGTGAAAAATAATCAACGTTTTTCTGGGGTAGACTTGGCCTTTAATAAACCATCTTTCTGCCAAAACTTAAAGGAAAGATGTGATATGTAACAGAAAGTTAAAGATTTTAATGTGTTAACATTTTATCAACTGTTCCCTTCTTCCAGATAAAAGATTTAAAAGAAAAATACAGCCGGTTAGATATATTGTTGGCCCTAGATGAAAAATATTCAATTAACTTTAAGTTAACAGTTGTAAAACATGATGCAAAGTATAATTTTTGCAACAGTAATTTTTTTATTTGTAAAGTCATGAGGTACTTGACAAAATTGCTTCACAGAATCTACCCAGTGCCAATTTTTTGAAATAATTATCTTTTCATTTTATCTTCACTCATAAACAAGCATAATACTATTTTGAAAGGGTTCTCTTGAGGGTGTTAATTCTATAAATTTGTGTCCTTGGAGCATCAGTCATGTCAAATTGTGCTTGTACATGCAGGCCAAACACCACATCCAATTTCCTGAACAACTACCATAAAATCAGAGAAATCAAGCCCTGATTACAACTGCATTTATGTTGATGAAATGGCTCATTGATATTGATCTTTTATTAAAGAATACTTGTGATATTTTGCATAGTTAATATGCAAAAACGCAAAAAAAACCCAGATTGTGCAGGCAGAGATGTAAATATTCTCTTATTTTATTGAATGCAATCATGTGAATTGTACTATTGTATTTCAAGAAAGTTGTTGGCAATTAAATATGATTATATTTCTCAAAGTCTGTATTGTTTTTTACTATTCCTTTGCAATATCTATATAAATTATATTGCTTATAGTTATTGTATGCAAATTTACATTGAGAAAAGTTAACAAATCTGATGATAGCCAAACAAATAATTATACATAATAATACATATCTATAGCAGACTATTCATGAAATACAATCAATGTGATATAAATTTTAAAATTAAGATTAAGGGGAAGGAAATTTGACATAAAAATTATATATTTATTACAATACTGCTTTGTTGTTTTTTTTGGGGGGGGTATACAAAAGTTGTAGAAAATAATACAATGATATGTGAACTGATTGTATTGACCTTGTTGCTTCTTTAAATCAAATAAAAAGTTTCTCTCAAACCTAAAATATAATTTCTTCCTAATCTTTCAAAGATATGAGAAAGACTCATATTTGAATTAGAATGTAGATGTATTGACTGAAATATATTTTTGACAAAGTACTTAGTTATTGAATTTATATTCATATTTTCTTCTAATTTAATTGTTTTTCAGCTTCACAGATAAACAAAAAAAATGCTCTACTTGATAACAGATGTTCTATAGTCCTGGGGCTTTTAGGGGCCAAGTACTTGCAAGAATTGTACTTTGTAGCCATCAGAGATCTTGTATTTTATGAAAAATTGTCTTCCCCAATCTTCACTTGCAAAGTTTATCCCATGTTTATAAATGTATATACAGTACTTGCGAGCACGCACAGAGCATTAGGCATCCATCCTTGACTAGAGCATCTTGGGAGGAAGTGATTTCAGAGAGGGTGCTCTTCATGTGCTGATTTTCAGAGGTAAACAAAATGAATGCCAATATTTAGTTGAACCAACACCTAAACCCCTCCCACGCTCGACGAGATCCTCGGCGAAGGTTTGGCCATTGTGGATCGACCTCGCATCCATGGACTGTCCCGAATCTCCTTGACCCCTGGCCGTTGACGAGGGTCGTACGTCAAGATGGCACAGAGGAGGCGCTGGACCTCGATGCAGATGAGACGACGTCGAGTGAATTTGAGACGGTTGTTGTGCATGTCTTCAAGAGCCTCTCTGATGTTGCTGTCATCGAATGGCATTCTACCTGTGATCTTTGACACAAGACATGCAAGATCTTTTTAAAAAATCTTTTATTGCTTCATCAAAACAAACACACTTATACAGTATTTATGTCATTCGTGGATGCTAAGATCCATCAAATCCTATACATGCATTATAATCAATACAATATAATCTGCAAGATACATCAACAATAAAAAAGAAAAAGAAGTAAGTAATTTCATTAAAAAATTAGTATAAGGTTTTTTGCAACGTGTGACTTCTGGCTCTTTTCAAATGGAATGAACGTGCCCCAAATTTCAACTCATTTATGAACAAAGTTGATGATAGATGCCCTTGACATTTTATTTTGAAAACAAAGAAAATGAAGGATATACAGTTGAAAAAATTCACTAGCATCTCTATTAAAACAGGATGATTGGACGTAAAGGAATATTCTTTTAAAAAGTATTGAGCCATCGCAAGTCGATCTTCTTCCTCTTTAATAGCTTAGTTTATTGTCTCGCTTGCATAGCAGAGCAAGACTATAGGCGCCGCTTTTCCGACGGAGACGGCCGCAGTGTCGTCAACATTGAAATCTTAACCAAGATTAAGTATTTGAAATGTCATCATAACTTTGGAAGTAAATTAACCCAGTTGATTAAACTTGGACATAAGGTAAATCAAGTAATACTGAATATTCTGCTGGAGTGTCAGGTCACATGACTAAGGTCAAAGGTAATTTATGATCAATGAACTTAGACCATGTTGGGGGAATCAACATCAAAATCTTAACCAAGGTTAAATTTTTGAAATGTCATAACTTTGGATCTAGTTCATGAAACTTGGACATGAGGGTATTGGTATAACACTGGATATCCTGTCTGAGCGTCAAGTCACATGACCAAGGTCAAACGTCATCATGGTTCAACAAACTTTGGCCAAGTTGGGGTATTAGTTGAATTGCCATCATAACTAAAAGTTTATATATATATATTATATATCTCTGCTTAGATGGAAAGTCAGAAATGTATTCCTAGCTGAAATTATGTAATTAGTAAAAAAACTACACAGGGTCAATTACATTTTAGATCAATAATTTCATATACATACATTAATTGGTTATGATATTTCATTTCGATGGGGGAAAAAAGACTTGCCGAAGATTGCTAAGTTCATTTGGTTGGTATTCATTATTCTTAAAAGGAATGGGACAATGAAAGAAAAAAAATCTCACCATGATATAAAGCACAACCCCCAAGCTCCAGATGTCTGCCCAGTGCGGATCGTAAGGAATTGCTTGAAGAACCTCTGGTGAAGCATATGCAGCACTGCCACAGAAAGTCGAGCAGGGTTTAAAAGCCTCGCACCACTCCCTCGCGAACCCGAAATCAGTCAATTTGGCCATGATCCCTGTCGGCCCCCAATCAAGAAGGATATTCTCACATTTCAGATCTCTGTGGAAGACACCATGCAAATGAAGATGCTCTATGGCTGATAAGATCTGACTGAAGACGGTTCTTGCTTCGGAATCCCTTAAGGCGTTCTTCTTCTGGACATACTCCAGAAGATCCCCATGCCTAGCCAACTCCATGATGAGGAAGATGACTCCGTTGCTTTCGAACATCTCCAGGAGTTCAATGATATGCGGGTGCCGCATGGTCCGCACGATCTTCAGCTCTCGAGGAAGGAATTTCTGCTGGAAGCGGGCGTTGAGGCGGGAACGAGAAACGATCTTGATGGCGACCCGGCATCTTTCGTTGTAACTGTATGCTCTTCTGACCTTGGCGTAGGTCCCCTCTCCAAGTTTACCTATCAGAAAATCAAAAATGACGTAACAAGTTAAATCATCGATGTCATTGCTGTATTATCTTTACAATTTTGGGAACGATAAGATCTTTATTATTGAAGCCCCTCTTGTCTTTTGAGTAACATCCCTCAAAAATCAAATCCAATTTTTTCTTTTTTTGTCCTATGTAGCGTAAATCAAAACTTTGGAAAACTTTTTGTTTGGAAGACTCAGTATGTTTTGCAACTGTTTGTGAATTTAGAAAGGGAATCAAAGAAGTTATATGATACAACTGAAATTAAACTCCAATGCTTGATGAAATATCACACATGATCGAATCGAATAGGCAAATATTATCAAAGGTCATAAGGTCAAGTCCATCTTAGAAAAATGTTGTTTTGAATAAATACAGAAAAATCAGACAAGAATAATGCTGGCAATTTCATCAAAATCGGATGTAAAATAAGAAAAATTTGGCATTTTAAAGTTTCGCTTATTTTTCATTAAAAAGTTATATGCACAATCTAGTTACATGCCAATGAGAGAATCGATGATGTCCCTCACTCACTATTTTTTTTTTTTTTTTTTGAATTATACAACATTTCAAATTTTACAAATTTGACAACAAGGACCAACTTGACTGAACCATAAAATGTTAATCAATGGTAATTCCATATGTTCAGGGAGGAATAAAACTTATTTCACATGAAAATGAGGAGAAAATTAGAATATTTTATATATAATACAATGCAAAAGAAATGGTGAGTGAGTGATGTCATCAGTTCCTTCATTTGCATATACCGACCAGGGTGTGCATATAACTGTTTTGTGAAAATAAGCGAAACTTCAAAATGTCATAACTTCCTTATTTTGCATCCGATTTTGATGAAATTTTCAGTGTTATGCATGTTAGATTTTTCTCCTTTTATTCAAATCAACAGTTTGTGAAGGTTGACTTGTCCTTTAATAGTCTATATGACATTGTAAACGAAAATAGTTATATAGGATAATATATTCTGCTACTCTACGAGGAGTGGCCCCTAGGTGAGGGGCAATACGACCTGCAAATTAAATCATTTTAAAATCAAATTAGGGTATTAAAGAGTTGACTATAGGATAAAATGGCAGAGGTTTGGCTGGCGACCTGGTTATTGATATCAACCCTCTTTTTTGTTATGACCTTACTTACGACTGGCGAACTCCTTACTTGAATATGACTAAAGCGACCATTTTCTTCGAAGCGATAGCTTGACCCCCTAATTTGAAAAAAAAAAAAACAACAAAGACTCGCGAAGATAAGGGGAGAACAAAAAAGTCCAAAATACATTAGTCCACCAGTGGCGTAATGTGGTAGAACTTTTGGAGGGGCCCATCATGGCAAATGGGATTTAAAAAAAGGTGCAAGAAGCTGGCGAATTGAACGAACGAGGATTTTTTTCCAATTGAAAATTTATTTCTAATTTTCAACAAACTATTTCTCAGGGAAAGTCAGGTCCGCTTTTTTTGGGGTGATACAACCAGTTTTATTATTGTACAGATGGGGTTGGGGTCATGCCCCCCCAAAAAAAAACCAAATAAACAAAAATACAAATCACGACCTGGAAATCTGGTTGGTGTGCTAAAATGTCGAAATTTGACTAAAATCAGTATTCTGCAGCGAAAATGTCTAATTATTATTATTTATTTATTCATTCATTTAATTTTTTTTTGATGGGGTGTCAATTTTTACTGACCAAAAATCATCATCATTTTTTCGTAAAAACCTTTTTTTGTTTGTTTTTTGCTTATAATTTTTTTTCAAAATTGATTTCCAGGCCCCCATTTTGTCCGCCATATCTGCCCTCTGTAAACGTGGTAAGATTGTGGCTCATCAAGCTACTTCGCAGTATACTATTGGGGTTTAATCAACTGAAACCTAACAATCTTGTTTAATATCAGGTCTACCTTCTAAGATATAACCACGAGCCTTGAGAGTCTTAGCTGTCGAGTTAACGTCATCTTCTGTTGGGAATTGAGGCGGTTTGGAAGGCTTCTTTCGACTGTTCTCGTGCAGTTTGGCTTTAGCATCCTTCTTTACAGTCGAATCTTTATCCGACTTTTCAATTTGGCGGGATTTATTGCGAACGTCTTTCGTTTGACACGACTGACCCGTTTTTCTATCGGCAGCGATCCTTGTAGTTGTACTGTCTCCTTTTGGTTTGTTGACTTGAGGGGTTTTAGAAGGGCGTGTCGCTTTTGGTTTCGTCGAATGCGGCGAAGGACTTGGACGATGTCGGGTAGGAGAATGTACCTCCTCTTGATCACGAGAACGATGACCCTTCCCAGGTACGGATTTGTGCTTCAGGCAATTCGTTCCCGAAGTCGGAAAGACAACATTGGCGACGTGGACGTCTTTATGGTTAGATCGATGTAAACTGAAGTCTAAAGCTTTGGTTGCACTCTGTGTCGATAGTTCCCTTAAATCCTTCGAATTTTGTAAGACTTTTATATTGATGGTTTTACTCTTGTCGTTTGCGCTTTTGCTGAAAGAGCGAATTTTTGTGACGGTTCCACTTTGGTGACGTTTTTGTTTTACTACTGTAATCAAATCAGACTTAGTAGACAACTCCAAGTGGGGCCCAGAATTTTCCATTATGTTACCGAAGTCTTGTTACCCCCTTTGTAATCATGATTATTCGGGATTTCCAAGCTGCTTTTTGAGTTTATGTCTGATGTAATTTTTGTTAAACACTCGAGAAAACCTGGACTACACGTTTGTTTTGTTGCTCAAGAAACATGCGCATGACTTTGCAAATTATTTTAGTGCCTTAATTATTGCGTCATACGCGTCGGCAACGTTAAGTATGATATAACAACTTCGCTCCATGGGTAGGCGCCCTTGAAAAAACAAGAATTTAGAAGAGTTACGAATAAAATGAGTATTATAAACTATAAAACTTCTAGCAAACTTTCAACCAATCACATGCCGTGTTATCGTCATGGTTTCATGACGTACAAAAACACGTGATAAGCAGTTCAAGATCACGTGATTGTGATCGAAAACTTTTTGTTGGATTGCTGTCTGATGGCGTTGCCTGCGTGAGGTCCAACTCAAAATTCCACAAGATGATTTTGATGTTATCTTTGTAAGTAGAGCAAAGTTGTGGTAATTTGAGATATGGTACAGAATGATTGATTTAAAAGTTTGATTAATGTAATTGTATAAATAATAAATAAACCCACGATAAACCCACGCGAATGCTGCACCAGCGCATCGCCATCCATCGGGGCACGGATCGGGCAGTACCGCCCGGTACCGTACTCCGTCCGGACGTGTCTTCCAGCAGTTCCAATCCGCTGCGCTGCCGCCGCTGGTCTTTGCCTTGGAATTGGCTGCAATTACCGACCCGTGTTTGCTGCCCGAACATTTTGGAAACCAGTAGTAAGTTACAGCGGGTGCACACCCTTAATCTGCGAATTGTGATGCCTCTGGCTCTGCTCTGTCGCTCTGACCTCTTTATTCACTAACGTAGATTGAAATAAAGCATTAAAAAAAAAAAAAAAAAAGGATGGGAAATAAGGAAGGTGGGGGGGGGGGGGGGCATTGTCATTGAATATTGATGGCATTCTACCTTTTAAGTCAACTGTCATGTAAGTGTACTAAAATGTATTATCTGTTTTTAAATATCTCTAGTTCACCAACTCTTTCAAATACAAGACTTGTCTTAGCCTGTCTGAAGCCACACTGAAATAAAAAGTGTCAGCATAAAACAGGCTGATTTAGGGGAAAATATGGCACTTTTTTCGAGAAATTCAGGCTGCTAAAAAATGTGATCTGAATTGATTTCTAACTAATGTTTGAGATGTATGGAAAGAAAAAATTCAGGGACTTCTTTTGACAGTAAGGACAAGTTTATATGATCATTTTAAATAAGGATTTAGAGATAAATTGCAAACCCTTATTTTTGTGTGTTTTAATTCCCATGCGTTTACTAATATACCCAGTGGTTGTGTGTCCGGACGGGTTGGGTGTCCGGACACATGACTTTTACTCTCAATTTTGAAAAGTTTACAAGCAATGTCTTTAATTTTTTTTAGCACAAAATATAAGAAAATATTATAAAGAAGAAATATTGATGGTGAAAAAAACTATTCAACCTATATTTTTGGTTTATTCCTGAGATAAAAACAAGGCTTCATTTCTGTTACGTGTCCGGACACCCAAACCCCCATCCTACTATGTGAAAATGAAATTTGTTTGGCACAAATTTTTTCACTTTGTCGCAATTTTTCTTTGTGATCTGATTTCCAAATCTTTTAAAAAATCATATGGCAAGTTCCCCCAAGTCTGGGCAGTCCCCCTTGTCTGCGCAGTCGCGTATCTGCGCGATTCTATTAAAAGAAGATACGCAACAAACACAGACTTAACACATGCAATACATAGACAGGTATTCATAAAAAATTTTGACTCAAAATAGTGGAAAAATAATGAATTTAGGGCATTTCATGTGACGGCCTCAAAATGCAGCCTTTCTCATCAAAATCTCTGAATCGTGTGCAAAGTGAATGAGTGCGCAGACGTGGGGTACCATTTTTTTTTAAATTTGAAAATGACTGCCCGAGGTTTTTTTTTAAAAATCCTATATTTTCTTTCATTTTTCATTGAAAAATTTGGTACACTTACTCAT
Organism: Lytechinus pictus; assembly: GCF_037042905.1. NCBI lineage: Eukaryota > Metazoa > Echinodermata > Echinoidea > Temnopleuroida > Toxopneustidae > Lytechinus > Lytechinus pictus. Next base: position 2,308,555 of record NC_087260.1, on the reverse strand, counting down.
AATAATATAAGGAACATTATTAACTGAAAGATTTTGTGAAATAAGAAATTCATGTTAAATCTTAACTCAAATTGTTAGGTGCGCAGACTTGGGGCCCACCATAATACCATCAGAGAGAGCATCAAAATTCCTATTAGGCACTTTATGGACAAGTTTTTGGCATCAAGAATAAATTTATAACAGCTCTCAGAAGCTAAAAATTTGGATTTGTGTGTGTCCATTTCTTAACTACACAGTCTATGGCAGGAAAATGCTGAAAATTGACCTGATTTCATTCTTCTCTTTTGCAGGCATTAATTGGATTTTTCACAAAATTGTACATTTCTGTCAGTCTGAAGGTTGTTTCTATTCAAATTCACAAAGAAAATGTGATATTTTCTTGAAATAAGAATTTTTTTTCTCCAGACATCGTACTTACAGTCATGACTGTCTTCCCCTAAACTTGTTATGAATTCAAATTAAATTGAATTGAGATTGACCTTGTTTATGAAGATCATTTGTTTACACCTCGCTCTGTTTTTTTCTCATAAAAGTTGATTCTTTGTCATAAAATGCCCCTGGTGAACTGCTATTATTCCAGACTCGGTGTCTCTATAATGAACTTGTGTGAAAACGGGGTAAATGCGCGACCACAGCCACAGGCACAGCTTTTACAAACCCACCCGAAACAAGTTTTATCATTTGGTCAAATCTATACCCTGTTTGAGTATTTTCACGTGTGTTTTGGACAATTTTGCCCCCTAAACAGTACCGTACAACCTGTAAAATATATACATGTTTTCCCCCTCAACTACTTGTATACCGTTTTTGCCCGATACTTGCTTTTATGACACGCTAAATGTGTTATGCACATGATCTCAAAAAGTACCCTTTTACACATTTTTTGGTCGTGCGTGTGTACTCCAATAGGGTATATAGTTGAGGGGGGGGGGGGGAACTGACCTCCACACTCGGTGAGAGACAGCATTTTACTGCTTGATGAAATTTCCAAGATGTGACTGGAGAGATTCTTAGAAATGAGGACAATCCTAGAAAAATGGGGATGGCATTTCTTTTCTGACTGTATTGTGGACCTAGATCTGGGCCTTTTTGCATAAAAATTACCATCAGGGATAACTATGCCATGCAGTGGTAACTTGCATGGAATTCTTTATTCTGATTGGCTGTTGATCATCGTTACCATGGTAGTTACCATTGGATGGCAAAGTTAATCTAATATCTTAATAGTAACTTTTATGCAATGGGGCCCTGGCCTAGTTTGGTCCTACCCTTTCACAATGCTCATACAAATGGAATCTGGAACATCATTGTCCTTAAAAAAAATATATATGAGAATGGGATATTTTTTTTTATACATTACTTCAGAATTCTTCTGGTAAATGTGGTGATCAGAGCTGAAATACTACCACTATGGTCTAGCTCTCTGCTAGATGGAATAAGTGATGAAACAGTTCCTCTCAAGTACCTTGGCCCTACCCCGCGGCTCTTGTCTAATTGTGAAGAGACTGCTCAGATGTTTCTCTTGTGAGTATCCACTTTTGGCCTGTTTCTACAGAGAATTGTTAAAAAATGTTTTATCTTTTCTAGAATAAAAAAAACGTATCGCCCTTAAAACAACCTGTGATTATACAGAGCGAATAATCCGATTAACTCACATTCCGCGTCGCAAATACCGCTTCAATTGGGAATTCAACCTATGACCTTGCCATGTATTGTGGTATTGTGAGTGATTGTATTACCGACTGGCCTTGTATTACCGAACGCGCACATCGTACGCGTCAGAAAATAATTTCATACGCTCAAAATTTTGTAACATCCTTTCAAAGGGAACTTGAATAGAAAGATGATGAAAAATTGTCAAAAACACATTTTCAAAGTCTTAATATTCTAAAAATAATAAAATATGCTCAAAATAGCTCATCAGTAATTTTGTTTTTTTCACAACTTTTCCCATAGAAAACACACGTTCGGTAATACGATACCTTTTTCAAGTAACCAAAATATTTCACATGCAAAGAGGGGTCCGATTGGAAGCTTATATCATAAAAGGGACAAACGATTTTGGCAAAATTTTTACATATTTATATTTTGTAGGTAATTGTGTATTTATGGTGGAAGTTTGGTGAATTTTATGAGAGTAATGTGTTTGATATGATTGAATTCATGAAAAGTGTTCGGTAATACGATCCACGTTACCATATGTCATCTGGCGAGATTGAAAAGGCCAGAACGTGCATATATACAGTGAAATTGCACTTCCGGGTTCATGCACTTCCGCCAGACACGATGTTTTTTCGCCATGTGTTTAAAGTTAAACAGATTAACACGGCAATAATCATCTCCCATAGGCGGTGGCCATGAGAAACCGAATTTGCGCGATGCGGTTTATTAATGAACTGCATCGCGTCTGTTTCTACAGGGAAGTTTTTCCGGAATTCTGGATACTTACGAGGGTAATATAGTTTAACAATTCTCCTAGAAACATGCCGTTTGTCTAAGTACTATCAGATGGTCTAATTCCTCAGATCCTTTGTAACACCATCATGGCTAAACCTAGTTGATCTACTATCAAATGTGACCCACCATCCAAAAATTCACTGAATTTCTAAGACATTCAATAAAATCCTTGTGTGGGTTATTCTTAAAAATAAATTTTGACATGTAACATATCTTTTGAAAGCTTAATATATCCATTTAAGCTCAATAAAATATTTAACTTTCTTTTGGATGATTTTTTGTTGGTTTTGGGGTGGCAGCTAGGTGCCAGATAGTGTGCTAGTAACTCTTGATTCTCAAGTCATTGTCTCATTAAAATGGGCGCCATTTTAGCACACAGCCTGTAATGAATGATCTTTGCAAATAATCTATTGTAAACTCATTGGTTGATAAGAAAACTTAATCAAGAAGAGACAGTGCTAATGGCAAAGTAACTAGGAACATGATATTGCCGAGAAAAATCATGAAAATACCCAAGTTCTTGAAGATGATTAGAAATGAATTATACACACAAGTATAGTCATTAAAATTTTCTTTATGGTTTTTTTTTGCAGTGAGTATGCTTATCTATCCCAGAATGCATTTGTGACACCAATGGCTCCAATGAGAATCCCTGCTAATCTGCTTCATGTAAGTATTGTTAAGCCTGAGCTGCCCTTTGTACAATAGCATATCTAGCATCAACTATGAAAAAGAAATGTATGGGCCCATGCACAAGCATATATAGTAGAGTCACTATTGTTCCAGACAAATGTGCTATGAAATGCTTTGTAGAATCTGATGCTGGATACGTGCCTGTTGTAGGTTGTAATTCCCAGAGGTTTTCTGTTTGGGGATTGCCCTTCCCTTCCTTTCTTACATTAACTTAAGAACCGTTTGAGGATACATCTTCAAACTTAGTGCACTTATGCACAGGAAAAGCGATGATGTCTCTAGAGATATTGGTATCACGAGATCAAAGGTTGCAGAGGTCATATTCTTGAAGATATTAAAGGGGAAGTTCACCCTGAAGAAAACTTTGTTATAAAAATAGTAGAAAAAATAGTAAAAAATATTGGTGAAGGTTTGATGAAAATCCGTTAAAGAGTAAGAAAGTTATTAGAGTTCAAAGTTTTGGATTTGTGACGTCATAAACGAGCAGCTGCCCCATGTGTTATGTAATATAAAATGTATGAATTTCAAATTTTGTATAATTTTGTAAATAATTGAAATTCTAATAACTTTTTAATTATTTGATGAATTTTTCTCAAACCTTCGGCAATATTTTTTATTATTTTTTCTGCTATTTTTACAATAAACTTTTTGTCAGGGTGAACTTCCCCTTTAATCTCATTCTTGAGCAAGAATCGTTTGAGGATGCAACTTCAAACTTAGCTCATGTATGCATGTGAGAAAAGCAATGATCTGTTTAGATTTTGGCATCATCATGAGGTCAAATTTAACACAGATTATATTTGTGAAGATATCGATCTCATTCTTGAGAAATGAAGAGCGGTCTGAGGGTACAACTTCAAAATTAGCTCACGTATATGCATATGGGAGCAGCAGTGATATGATGACATTTGATACCATGAGGTCAAATGTCACGATACCATGAGGTCAAATGTCACTGGTCACAGAAATCATATTTCATAGATATCGATTCCATTCTTGGAATAACTAAAGAATCATTTGAGGGTTCAACTTCAAACTTAAGTCATTTGCATATGAGAGTGACAGTGATCAGGATAGATTTTACGGCCATGAGCCTAAATGTCATTATAAAGTTCTTGCAGTAACTAAAGAACTAATTGAGGGTTCAACTTCAAACTTCATTCTTGCGTGCATATTGGAGTTTATGCTATTGTTTGATTCACAGGTTGATGATCCTTTTGTCCAAAGTGCTGTAATACGATCAGAGAGTATAGCCCTTCTCATCAATGGAACAGTCTTCATATACACTCTTCAAACTGGAGAATATCAAGAAGTAATTATACCAGCTGATTACAGAGTGGCATCACTGGAATTCTCGCAGTACTGCTGCCAACACACTTGGTGTGAGGTATGTAGGTTATATTCGGGGTTGGTCTATAACACTTGGTCTAATTTCCAGATGTGGATAAATTTGAACAATAATAATCACACTGACAACAATGATAACATTTTATTTACCCAGGGCAGCCTCTGCTCTTCCAGCTCTGCATAACATAACATGCTATTATTACCCTTCTCCAATCTAAATGCTGAGCGCCTAGCAAGAATGCAGGAGGCCGATATTGTCTTGCCTGCAAAGCAGAGAGATGCTTTAGGCACCGACGGCGGCAGCATTGTCAACACTGAAATTAACCAATGTTTATGTTTTGAAATAATAATGATAATAAAATAATATAGGATTTGTATAGCTCACGTATCCCCCTTGCTAGGTGCTCAAGGCACTCCTATATTACCCCGGCTAAGCTAGTCTACTGATTCTGGTGTGCACAGCTATGTGAAAAATTATTTCCTGCCGGTACCCATTTACCTCACCTGGGTCAAGTGCAGCACTGTGTGGATAAATTTCTTGCTGAAGGAAAACACGCCATGGCTCGGATTCAAACCTACGACCCTCTGTTTGAAAGGCGAGAGTCAAACCACTAGACCACGATACGCCCTCTAAAATGTCATCAAATTTTTAACAGAAAGTACATGTATATAGACCCAGTTCATGTAACCTGGACAGAAAAATAATCAATTACTACTGATGATATTGCATGAGTTTTAGGTCACATGATCATGGTCAAAGGTCATTTAGGGTAAATTAACTTTACACATGCTTTGGTTATCAACATTGTAATCTTAAACCAGTCATGCATGTAGAAGAACCTTCTTCCAAGCACTCTCTTGAATCTGAACAGTCTTAAAACATTCCAATAAACGTTATCTCTTCTCACAAGCATATTAGAGAAGCCCTTATACTTTCTTGATAAATGTTTATATGATTCTAATTCCCTGTGTATTTGTTTATTGTACATGTAGCCCCTTTATAGATGAATTGTAAGAAAGTGTGCAGTAGAAATACCTTTTTATCATGTCAAAATGAAATGTATCTTTCCAAGGATTGGAGTGATGCTGTGTTTGCCATAGGGAAACGGACTGTACCAGATGATGGCTTGATCAACATATTTGTCATAGAAAGAGGAAAACCTGAACCCGTAGGAACACCACTACCACATGATCTACAGGTAAGCTCTTCCTCTAAAAGATTGTCATTTTTCTACGTGATTCATTAACCACTTGAGGTTCAGTGTCTTCTTAAGGAGGCCCTTTTGCAGGTCCTCTCTATATACCTTGAAATGAATATGTAGAGGTCTTGTGGCTCAGTGGATAATCCCACCACAGCACTGGCTTCCTTGAAAAAAGCATTTATCTACATTTGCCACTCTCCACACAGGAGTAGTAAATGGCCGGATACCCCCTAGGAAGAAATTCCTTAAATGCTCGAGCGTCCGATCAGGTTAACCGTGCTAGGTAATAGTATGCAGCACTTAGATACAATGTATAAGTGATATGTTAAAAAATGTTGCATATTATTATAATTATTAATATTATTACTACAATGTATTATATGGTTAATAAAAAGAGAAACATGTGTGAGAAAATAAAAATTCACAGTACAGTATGGTGTCATTCTTGAGTAAAAGCTGTTTTAACTTGAGCTAATCGTTACATCTCTAAATTGGAAATGTGATGAAAACAAAATTACTATTTGAAATTGCAAATTGGCAAATCTTCTGTATAGTTTTGTTGACTTGTAATATAAAGGTGTGAAAATGAGTAGAAAATTCATTATGATTGGCAATTTGAAGAACAGAAGAAAAGTAAATTCTAACTTGTGAAAGTTTTGTACCTTTGTGTGTTAAACTATTTCTCAGAGTGCTATTACACTCAGTATCAGAATGGAGGGTATTAATTTAAATGAAGTAAATGTAGTTTTGACCCATTCGGTAACCATAAGTACCTGTACTGATAAGTATGATATTTCATGAAAATTGTGTAAATTTTGTAAATTGATGATTAATGGTTAAAGCTCAAGCAGAATACTGACAATTATGCAAGGGCCCTGTGTCCATCAATCTTTGATTTGATTCCGTGGTTTTCCCCAAATATGGAAAAAAAATCATGCGATCCAGGAAGAACGCAGTATTAACATACATTTTTTAAAACACAATTTTCCAGGCCATGTAAAAGATTGCACAAATATGGTGACTGTCATGAAAACAAAAGCAAAACTGCATAATTGAAATATCTGCTCAGCAAACCTTTTATGAGTGTTAAGCATGTTTGCTATCTGCTCTGGGGAGTGTTTCATCAACATTTTCATCCGACAAGTTGTCAGATCTGACATCTTTCTCTGATGTTGATTGGCTGAGAGGTACTGTTACTATGGTAATTGTCGGATAAAATGGGACTTGTCGGATAAAACGTCCGACAAGTCTTTTCATGAAACGCTCCCCCTATCTATCTGATAGAAACTCAATATTTTTCCTAAGATTTTCACCATGTACAGAAGCTTTATCAACATGTTTTTTTTTCATGTCACAGAAGATCACAGAATGTGATGTTTAGAACACCCAAGAACACAGAATGTGGTGCTTAGAACACTGATGAACAAGGTATTGGCATTTTAGAAAATGGAAAACTATGGTTTTAATTGAACTTTGTCTTCTTTGTGTAGGATCATGAACTGTTGGCTGCTGTTCCTCTCTTACCTTGGCATTCTGTGGCTCTTCTTTTAATGACTCAAAACCAGGAAGACCATACTCAAGAAGCTATATTTTACTACTTACATGTACCATTTGAAGGTAAAACAACATTTTCTTTACAATTTTCAGAGTCAATACTCATCGTGATTTCTATGAAGGAGGCTTGGTCAAGGCAGGGACTATTGTACAACTTTAGCTTTTCTTTACCATTACTATTTCTCAAGTTTCTGTAATTTGTGTATTATTTGAAAGACATTAGAAGCTAAAATTCATTGTTTTTGTCTCACCTGCATAGCAGAGTGAGACTATAGGCGCCGCTTTTCCGACGGCGGCGGCGACGGCGGCGGCGGCGTCAACACCAAATCTTAACCTGAGGTTAAGTTTTTGAAATGACAGCATAACTTAGAAAGTATATGGACCTAGTTCATGAAACTTGGCCATAAGGTTAATCAAGTATCACTGAACATCCTGCATGAGTTTCACGTCACATGACCAAGGTCAAAGGTCATTTAGGGTCAATGAACTTTGGCCGAATTGGGGGTATCTGTTGAATTACCATCATAACTTTGAAAGTTTATGGATCTGATTCATGAAACTTGGACATAATAGTAATCAAGTATTACTGAACATCCTGTGCAAGTTTCAGGTCACATGATCAAGGTCAAAGGTCATTTAGGGTCAATGAACTTTGGCCAAATTGGGGTGTTTGTTGAATTACAGCCATAAATTTGAAAGTGTGTTGGTCTAGTTCATAAAACTTGGACATAATAGTAATCAAGTATCACTGAACATCCTGTGCGAGTTTCAGGTCACATGATCAAGGTCAAAGGTCATGTAAGGTCAAAGAACTTTGGCCACGTTGGGGGTATTTGTTGAATTGCCATCATATCTCTATAAGTGTATTGGTCTAGTTCATAAAACGTGGAAATAAGAGTAACCAAGTATCACTGAACATCTTGTGCGAGTTATAGTAGTTTTCAAAATCAGCACTGCTGCTATATTGAATCGCGTGATGCAGGTGAGACGGCCAGAGGCATTCCACTTGTTAATGGTAGAAAATGGTTTGCATATGATTATGTAATGAGTTGTGGTGCTGATCCTTACCTTGCTTTTTGTCTCACCTGCATAGCAGAGTGAGACTATAGGCGTAGCTTTTCCGACGGCGGCGGCATCAACATAAAATCTTAACCAAAGGTTAAGTTTTTTAAATGACAACATAACTTAAAAAGTATATAAACCTAGTTCATAAAACTTGAACATAAAATTATTCAAGTTTTACTAAACATCCTACCTGAGTTTCAGGTCTCATGACTAAGGTCAAAGGTCATTTAGGGTCAATGAACTTCGACCATGTTGGGGGAATCAACATCAAAATCTTAACCTAAGGTTAAGGTTTTGAAATTTTGTCATAACTTCGAAAGTATATAGACCTATTTCATGAAACTTAGCCATAAGGGTAATCAAGTATTACTAAAGCCTACTTGAGTTCCAAGTCACATGACCAAGGTCAAAGGTCATTCAGGGTCAAGGAACTTTGACCAAGATGGGGGTATTTGTTGAATTACCATCATAACTTTGAAAGTTTATGGATCTGATTCTTAAAAAACTTTGACATAAGAGTAATCAAGTATCACTGAACATCCTGTGCGAGTTTCAGGTCACATGAACAAGGTCAAAGGTCAATGAACTTTGGCCTTGTTGGGGGGAATTGTTGAATAGACATGAAACTTAGCCATAAGGGTAATCAAGTATTACTAAAGCCTACTTGAGTTCCAAGTCACATGACCAAGGTCAAAGGTCATTCAGGGTCAAGGAACTTTGACCAAGTTGGGGGTATTTGTTGAATACCATCATAACTCTAAAGTGTATGGATCTAGTTCATGAAACCTACACATAAGAGTAATCAAGTATCACTGAATATCTCATGCAAGTTTTTAGGTCACATGTCCAAAGTCAGATGTCATAAAGGTCAATAAACTTTGGCCATTTTGGAGTTAATTATTAGATTGCTGTTATAACTTTCAAAGTTTATAGATATAGTTTATAAAATGTGGATATACATGTAGGGGTAATGAAGTATCACTGACAACTCTTAGGTCGCATGATCAAGGTCAAATATCATGTCTTTTCAATGAACATAGTATTGTATCATTATATGAATTGTGTTTTTTGTGAATTATTATGTTATAGTAGTTTTCAAAATCAGCACTGCTGCTGAATTGAATCGCATGATGCAGGTGAGACTGCCAGAGGCGCTCCAATTTTTTTTACATGACATCGTAATAATCTAATTTTTGCATTACTACATGTACCTTGAAAATATATCCGTTGTATGGTTATATGAAAGCTAAAATTAATTATTTTTGGATTTTGATTATTTTTTTGGGGGGGTTTCTTTTGATGCTGTTTAGGTAGAAACCCAGAGAGAGAGGAAGATCATACTGAGCAGTCAATGAAGGCTATAGTTTACTCTCACCATGGCGACATCCTCAATATTGTCCATCTCAAAAACAAGTTTGGGGAGTTCTTGATGTGGGGCCCTAAAGAACTATTCATCTCAAAGACTGGAGGTAAGGTCATCTTCAACTTGCAGCATACAAGGCATTACTATCTATATGTCACAATCTTCATAACATACATTTCCACTGACATTTACATTTTTTTAAATTTCACTTTGCATATTACAATTTCTTTCTCACCTGCATAGCAGGGCAAGACTATAGGCGGCGCTTTTCCGACAGCGACAGCGTCAACATCAAATCTTAACCTAAGGTTAAGTTTTATAAATGCCATCATAACTTAGAAAGTATATGAACCCAGTTCATGAAACTTGGACAGAAGGGTAAACAAGTATAACTTAACATCCTGCTTTGGTTTCAGGTCACATGATCAAGTACAAAGGTCATTTAGGGTCAATGAAATTTTGACATGTTTGGGGTATTTGTTGAATTTCCTTTGTAACTTTAAATTTTTATGAACTAGCTTCTTAAAACTTGGGCATAAGTAATCAAGTATCACTAAACATCCTGTGCAAGTTTCAGGTTACATTACCAAGGTCAAAGGTCATTTATGGTCAATGAACTTTGGTCATTTTGGGGGTATAGTTTTTGTCTCGCCTACATAGCAGAGTAAGACTATTAAAAGGCGCCGCTTTTCCGACGGCGGCGTCAACATCAAATCTTAACCTAAGATTAAGTTTTTCAAATGACATCATAACTTAGAAAGTATATGGACCTACATGTAGTTCATGAAACTTGGACATAGGGTAATCAAGTAATACTGAACATCCTGCCTTGGTTTCAGGCCACATGACCAAGGTCAAAGGTCATTTAGGGTCAATGAACTTTGGTCATTTTGGGGGTATAGTTTTTTGAATTGGCATCATAACTTGAAAGTTTATGGATCTAGTTCATAAAACATACTAGACATAAGGGTATTCAAGTATAAATGATTGTTTTGCACACATCTTAGATCACATGATCATGGTCAAAGGTCATTTTGGGTCAATGGACATAGTATTTTATTATTTAAATGTTTTCTTTTGTGAATAATTATTCAATAGCTGTTTTCAATGTCAGCACTGCTGCTATATTGTTTGTGAATAAATCAAAATAATGATTTATGTTTGTACATGTACACTCTGTTTATTCTGAGTCATGCTATTGCAATGAATGCATGCTTTATAGTTATTTTGCATTGCTTTCTGATGTAATGAATAAACAAATTTGAATAGTATGGAAGATGTTGATCATCGTGGTAGTATAGAATTGGTAAAGGAAATAATCTGTTGTCTCACGATGCGACAAACTGAAATTGCGACATTTCGACTGCACCTGCTGGTCTTCGTCAGGTGATGAAGTGGACAATCTCGTCGTGAGACAACTGATTATTTCCTTTACCGAAACAAATTTGAATTTGAACATCATCTTCATAAATGTCAAAATTTGAAGTTGTAGAGTTGAATAAAAGAGAAGAAACAAGAGTTTCTTTGACACCATTCTTTGGACTGCTTGGAAGTTTCACCCAGATTTGATAGTGTGCAAATACCATGCTTGAGTTAACCCAAACTTCAAACCTTGTTTTTCTCCTTATCTTTTGAAGCTTTCACTGAACTACTACTGCATTCAATCAAGTAATTGTGTGGAATTAATATTGACAAGTTATTTATCATTTTAAAGATTAGGATGCGCTTTTCAAGCTAAGTAAAGATCTTAAAATTCATGTTGGGTGACTTGGTTTTGGGGTGGCTGGTCTGTTATAGAACATCTTGCTGATGATGTTATCTGTTGGTTACTCCAGGTCAGTCTGTGTTTAGAGCCAGTGAATATCTAATGGAACATCTTGAAGATGACCATGGTGAATATATCCAAGAACTTATTCCAGGTGAGGAGTTAACCTGACAAAAATACATGTATGTCCAAGGCAGGAAATAGTCAAAATGTATACTATGATAAACTTGCTACACTTATGCAAATATTCTTGATGTCTTCATTGACTATATTTCTATATTTAGCATAAAACCATATTGAACGTATATGGACATGTACAACAGTGGGTGATTTCAAGTATGGAGTTGAAATCTGATGACCTTTTTTTATCACACTTGGTTTAAATGATCGATCGTTGATACCACATATGTGTTGTTGAGGATGATGGGGTCAAAGGTCATCTAAGGGTCAAAAGCTCAAGATTTTGTTCAATTGCTCTCATTTTTATTTCTTCATCAATTATGTTCACACTTGGTACAAACGATCTTTGGGTAATACCACATGTGTGTTGTTGAGGATGATGGGTCAAATGTCATGTAGGGGTCAAAAGGTCAGGTTTTTGTTCAAACTGTGCTTATATTTTTATTTCTGCATCAACTTGCACTTAGTAAAAATTGGGTAATACCACATGTGTGTTCATGATGATGATGGGGTCAAATGTCATTTAGGGGTCAAAAGTTCAAATAATATAAGGTTCTGTCTATCCTTTTTCAAGTTTTTGTTCAACTTACTCTCATTTCTTTATATCTGAATCAATTTTGTTTATAATTGGTACAAATAATCATTGGGTAGTACCACGAGTGTGTTTTTGAGGATGATAAGGTCAAAGGTCATCTTAGGGTCAAAAGATCTTGTTGCATATCTGATCACAAAATCATGCAAGTCTCGTGGTTCATAAAACACCTGGGGTGGAATTCTGAGATCCATTTTATCTCAAATAAAATAAAATATCTTATCTCCGTTAAAATCAGTGAGATAAAATACCCTTAAAATCTCTCCGAATTGGTATTCTGAGAACAATTTTATCTTTGTAAGACACACCTACCTTTAAATCAATATCCAATTAGAAACGCGCTTTTATAGCTCTCTCATATCACTCAACCAATTGAAATCCATTCCGCCAGGAGGTGTGGAAAGGGGTGAGATCGCGTCAATTTATTGACTTCAAATACGCTTGCACTATACGCTTGCGCGTCTTTACAGAGATTTCTTTTTAACAAAAAGGACAATACTCTCATCTTTTTTCGAAGTCTATATCGCATCTTTTCAAACAATATTAGTCAAGACAAGTCTTATGAAATACTTTCTGATTGGACAGTAATAAGGTTAAGGTGTTATTCTCAATAAATATATAATTTTTCTTCATTTTTATGTCAACATTTGGGGTTAATTCACCTAGAAATATTGGTGAAATCAATGTCGCGGAGATAAAATAGCCCCTACCCTTTTTTAAGTTTATTTAATATTTTCTTCAAAGTAACTTGGGCGCAAGCACATCATCCGCGTTGCAATACCCAGATACGCGATGGGTATGTCTACGCAGGCACTGTTCTGTTGCGTATCATCTATAGTTACGCAAGATAAAATTTATATGCAAGATAAAATTGTAAATTTTATCTGAGAGATAAAATGTCATCTCAGAATGCCAATTTCATTGAAAGAGATAAAATAAAATATTTTAGATATAAAATGACCTCAGAATACCACCCCTTGTTATTTAATGGGTCCCAAGTAAATTTTTACCAAATATATCATAGATAAAATTTATGTGGGGCTTTTTCTCTTCAACTTCTTCCGTCCATTCCATACTTCTTTTGTGTGTGTTAATCCAAGCAATTATTCATTGTCCTTGGCTAATTGAGAGGATTTATTTTTTTTGTTTTGTTGATTATAGAGTAACAAATGCTCTCATAATACTTTTGAATTACTAGAGAGATCGCTTGATGCATTTCAATTGTTGAGGGAAATTACATATTGCATCTGTGTAGTTTTGTGGCATACCATAATTCACCTTTGTCATTGATTATCTGATTACCCTAGGTGCCAATGGAGATTTTGCTTTCTTGACATCAGAAGGAAGACTGTTCTATGGGCGTAGTAATCTAGAGACACATTTGGTAGAGGTAAGAAATGCTGTAAAACGGTTCCTTTCTAGAACACTACACTGTAAGCATTTACAACCCCCAAGGAAAATAGCAATAATGTTAATGTTTGGTATATATACTGTGCACATATCCACCTCGACATAGCCGAAGTTGAATAAAGTGTCTCTTTCTTTCACCGAATGCGAAATGTCGCGCCATTTCACAAATATGTTAATCTTTGAAAATGAGAAAGAATTATTGAAAGCGAAATTCCTTAAACATGCATCTGATCTGCGGCAGTAGTGTGCATTTAGCCAGTAACCCTATGCACATTTACTAAGCACAGTTCATTTTAATCTTAATTTTTTTAGTAGTGATATCACCTTTTGGACATTTTGGACAGTGCGTGTGCAACATTACAAAAGTTTGGCATTCAGCCTCCCATTTGCTCCGGTACAACAAGCTAAGTAGGCGTTGTACAACATTTTCAACATCGACGGCAGCATCGTCACCATTGAAATATTAACAAAGGTTAAGTTATTGAAATGTCATCATAACTTAGAAATCATATAGACCAAGTTCATGAAAGGTAGACACAAGGGCAATCAAGTATCACTGATTATTTTGCACAAGTTTGAGGCCAAATAATGAAGGTCGAAGGTCATTTAGGGTCAATGAACTTGGACCATGTTGCGGAAATCCACATCAAAATCTTAACCAAGGTTAAGTTATCAAAAATGTCATCATAACTTTGAAATTATATAGAACTAGTTCATGAAACTTGGACATAAGAGTACTCAAGTATTGCTGATTATTTTTGATGAGCATCAGGTTACACGATTAAGGTCAAAGGTCATTTAAGGTCAATAAACTTTAACCATGTTGGGGGTATTTGTTGAAATGCCATCATAGCTTTGAAACTTTGGGGATCTAGTTAATGCAACATGGACAAAGGGGTAATCAAGTATCCCTGATCATCTATCATGAGTCTTAGGTCACATGATTAAGGTCAGAGGTCATATAGAATCAATGAACCCAGTATTTCATCATCATAGAAATTTTTTTTTTGTGGATAATTAATCATGTTATCAAAGCCAGCACTGTTGCTAAACATGTATTATAAATCACACAATGCAAGCTAGACTGCCAGAGGTGTTCCACTTGATTGTTTATGTATCTAGCACTTTAAAAAACTGTGTATTATATTATATATAAATATATTATTATTATTATTATTATTATCATCATTGTTATTATTATAAGATAATTTAACATACTAGAATGATGAATATTATCATCATAATCATAAATAACGTATATTGCCATACTATTAGTTCAATGCAATAAGCGTTTTTACCTAATGGGTAAAACTTCAGTATATGTAATGATGATAATTTAATGATAGTCATTTTAAGAAAATCAATCTTTTCAAACCAATTAAATCTCCTTCCATTAGCTCCATGCCGATGACTTGGTCAGCCCTAATTCTGCTATCAGCTTTGACAAACAGAGCAATATCTTCATCATGAATGCACAGCATTACGATATGGATTCCCATGGTGCATCAACAGACAGCTTGGTTTATTTGACTTCAGAGCTCATCTATCCATCAGAGGTCCTAGAAGAACAGGACCATGACCTACCCAGTTGTCCAGTAAGACTCAATTCTCATTTAAAGGGGAAGGAAGTACACCCTGACAACAAGTTTTGTGTTGAAATAGCAGAAAAAACAATTTTAGAAATTGGTGAAGGTTTGAGGAAAATCCATGAAAGATTAAGAAAGCTGTTAGAATATATATGCAGCTGCCCAATATGCTATGTGATATAAAATGCATAAAGTTCAAGTTTTGATGGTTCGTGATGACTAAAAATTCTCTTCTTTCAGGAGCGGGTGTGAAATAATTGGCAATGTATTAAGGCCACCGCACACCTTACGACCCGACTGGTCGGCGACTGGCTTGCGACTGAGTGAGGGGAAATGAATCGCAAGGTAGTCATAAGCCTCGACACCGCACACCTTGCGATCCGATCTGCGACTCACGCATGCGCTTTTTGCTTTTTGGCATAGCAACTGAGAAAGTGCGCTTACTACTGCGTATGCGCGTTGTTTATCATATACGCGTCGTGCAATTCTACTGTATGATTGGCTGGAAGTTGGATTGAGCTTGCGATCCAGTCATAAGGATTCGACATGTCAAATCCTTCCGATTTTCCTTGCGACTTGTCTTTGACCGGTCTGCGACGCACTAGCTGACAAGAGCCGTGACGTCACATCTCCCCTCACTCAGTCGCAAGCCAGTCGCCGACCAGTTGGGTCGTAAGGTGTGCGGTGGCCTTTAAAGGTACAATAAAACCCATATTCAACATTTTTGAGAAAATGACAGTTCTATGCATGTCTTCATGAATATTTAATGAGCAAACTGATGATGTCATATCCCCACTTGTACCAGTGTGTTGGCTCAGTTGGTAGAGTATCTGTCTCACAACTGGGAGGTCGGGAGTTCAAACCCCGGCTACGTCAAACCAAACAACGTTAAAAGATGGGAATACTGCTACCCTGTTTGGCGTTTAACGATTTGAGGGATAGAGCAGTGTCAATCTGGTGCTGCACAGTGGCTGCCAGGCCCACAAGTAGTTTGGCAAAAAAGAATTTTCTATTTCAGATATCTATTTCGAACAATAAAATACAGATATTTCTCATCATTTGTACTGTAATAATTGAGAGTTTCCTCTAGAAAGGTGAGTGTGCAGTAAGACATTCAAACCTCTTGCATGACAACCTGTTAAAATAATGCCTATGCAGGGACACTATGCAAATGAATGGTGCTAACTAAGGGACTGGTGTGAAAAATGAAACAAAAAGCATGATACAATTCAGATTTAAGGAATATAGCAACGTCGATCTGGCGCTGCACAGTGGCTGCTGGGACAATGATCAATTGGGGCAAAATGAATTTTTGGAGTATTTCTTTTTCAGATTGTATTTCGAATAATACAATACAGATTTTCCTTTTTTTATTGTATTTTATTACATGAAATTATGTTTATGCAAATTTTGTCCTCTAAGAACTAAAATAATGGATAAAAATATGATTTTATGTGTTAGACATTCATTGCTGCAACTTATATTATTATAAGGGAGACATATCATAAACACATGTATGAACATATACAATGTATAGAGCTGTTATCGTTAAGAAAATTCTCTGTTGAGATATATCACTAAAAATATCTTAACGATATCGATAACTATCGAAAAAAGAACATTATCAATACGCATTTTTTGTGCATTATAGTGATGTCACATACTCGCGTTAGTCAAAATTTGTATCTGCCACTGCACCAAGAATGCTTTAAAATCTGCGCTCATTGGATGTAAACTATTACAAAACATCTTTTAACAAACATTTAGCATAAATACATCCTCGCCTTTCACGTTATTAGCATTATTTTAGGGTTGGATGATGAAGGTTAATCGATAATTTGGGGGTTTTGGGACATTGTTCTGAGCAGTTAACGTTTTTTGCCTATCCGCCATTTTGATATCGTGCTGTACATCTTTGAACGTAGAGGGCAGCAACACACGGTCGTGTGCTGCTTCTACGTTAGTTGGTACTTCACTTAAACTGATCTTGCGATTGTGAATCTATTCCATACAATCGAATGGGGTCGAGTGCAGACACGATGTTTGCATTGTCATGATTATAGCAAGCAAAGTGGGGATGAGATCGTGTTTTGTGCCAGATAGTAAGTATTCATATTTTGTTAAGATTTTGGAGTAATTTCTGTTGCCGTTCTGTGCATTTTAAGGAAAAATATGTTTTCCGCGATTTTCTGTTTGAAAAGCCTCTTTCAAAATGCTGTTTCCATGAATTCCGTGAAATCGCAGAAAATCACTGTCTCGTCCCTACGTAATAGCGGTTATTATTGACAACGAGAGAGAGGTTATCAATATCGCTAAGCGGCAAAAAACAAGCGATTGTCGACAAGACTAGCGATAAAAAGGTTATCGATAACGGCACTAAACATGTGAAATAATTATGATTTCATGTACAGTAATAACACAAGAAAAAAGGAAAGTGGGGATGTGACATCATCAGCCCACCTAATAAAAATAGACCAAAAATAAATTATAGTTCAATTTTTTATTTTGCTTTCCACTCTAGTTTCTGCTATTTACTGCTGATTTTGGAACTGAATTATTTTACATTGATATTGGAGACAGTCTGACGTTACGAGCATCATACATACCAAGTCTGTGGCAGAATAGTAACATTATGGTAAGATACAATATTTGGTCATTTTCATTTTTGTGCTTTGTAGCACTACTTCACACCGTCACTTGAACTGCTCACAGTCAATTTGTGCATTTCATGACACATGTATGCACAGGAGTGAAAGACATTTGCTCCTGTGTAAAACCCAGGATTGAAGTTGGTCATTTGATTCGTGAGTGGATTTGTGTGTGGAATTGGCAACAATTGCTCTACTCTAAAGTGTCACTTTGGTTTCGACTCAGGGTTGGATGGAATGATTTGAAGCAAGCAGTCTGTCAAACTCCATTCATTAAAGGAAAGAAGATTAACCCTCATTTATTCTGAGTTCAACAACTGGAAGTCATAAATCAGTGATCCGCACTGCCCATTATCTACATAAGAATAGAAAATTCCTCACTTAGCAAGAAAGGTGGACTTTGTTTTAACCTATCTTACGCTTGGGACAAATCATTGATTTGTGTTAGACACATATTTTCAACTCCTGCATCCATTGAGGGAGCACCATAGTTGTACTCTACCATAATAACCCAAAATTTGATTTTATTTACATGTATGATTTTTGTCTTGCCTGCATAGCAGAGCGAGACTATAGGTGCTGCTTTTCCGACGGCGTCGGCATTGTCGGCAGCATCGTCGATGAAATCTTAACCAAGGTTAAGTTTTTGAAAATTTGTCATAACTTAAAAAGTATATATAGACCTAGTTCATGAAACATAGACATAAGGGTAATGGTGTATCACTAAAGATCCTACTTGAGTTTCAGGTCACATGAACAAGACCAAAGGTCACTTAGGGTCAACAAACTTTGGCCGTGTTGGGGGTATTTGTGGAGTTGTCACCATAACTTTAAAAGTTTATGGATCTAGTTCATGAAACATGGACATAAGAGCTACCATGTACCCCTGAATATCATGTGCGAGTTTCAGATCACACGATGAAGATCAAAGGTCATTTAAGGTCAATGAGCTCTGGCCATGTTGGGATTATTTGTTGAATTGGCATCATAACTTAGAAAATTTATGGATCTAACTCATGTAACATAGACATAAAGGTAATCAAGTATGAATGATTGTTTTTGCATGCGTCTTAGGTCACATGATCATGGTCAAAGGTCATTTTGGGTCAATGGACATAACATTTCATTATCAGATTAGTGTTTTCTGTTGTGAATAATTATTCAATAGCTGTTTTCAAAGTCTTCACTGCTATATCAAATCGCGTAATGCAGGCGAGTCTGCCAGAGGCGTTCCACTTGTTTTTTGTTGTAATCTTTATTCTGTTTTCATGAGGTCATCAATGAAAAACAGCTTTTTGCTGATCTTTTGTACCTAACTGAATATATTCCAAGAGATAAAAACAAATGAATAAATGTGATAACAGGAAATCTCAAAAGTTTCCCACCCTCGGTCACACAGTTGCCTTCAAAAACCTGGCAGAGAGACTTCTACTAAAGAAGATGGATATCCCAGTCAGAATGTAGTAAGTGCTAGGCCCCATAACACACAGGCTAGCAATTAATCGCTGATTTGAAAGAACAATTCTGATTGGTTACTAGTTATTCTACTGAGCAAAGTGTGCATGCAATGATGCTCTTGATAGGCCATTTCATTAAGCAATTAATTGCTAACCTTTGTGCTACGGGGCCTGGATCTTTGATTCATAAATTTTTCAAGTTGTGCCATTCATTGAAGTTTGTCATTTTTTTGTTGTAGATCTATGCATCTAATCCTAGCATCATTACTGCAAACACCAGCCTGACGGCAGCAGATCCTATCGGCAGTGGACTAAAAAAGATTGAAGTAGTAAGTACATGTAGTTATAGCCTAGCAAGTTAGCAGATGATTACAGTCTATGGAGATACATGGATGGTACATCTTAGATTTTTCCAAAATGCCTTTGTAGCAAAACCAAACTGTGATGAATTTCTGTGATTGAATATAAAATAGTTGATTCAAAATTATTAAAAGAGTAGTGAAATAGGAAAATGTAAATTATAATCAAATAGGAACATTACTTTAGTAAAGCATTCCAAAACAGAATCAGACTTTTTAATTCAATTGGAATTCATGTTTTTATGCAACACTACCGGTTGAGAAAATATTGATTACTTTTGACCTTAATGTCCATTTACAAAGAACCTTTTTACATCTACTAAAAATCATATTTTCTATCAATTTAACAGGTACTAAAGATATTTACTACAATAACATCTGGGAAAAAATCTAATTTACTACAAATTTAATATCTACTAGCGATCAAATTTACAGCAAATGTACTTAAAATCTACTTAAGATCACATTAACTACAAGCTAACTTAACATCTACCATAGATCACATTTACTGCAAACTTAACATCTACTAAAGATCACAGGTACGACAAATTTACTTTACATCTACTAAAGATCACATTTACTGCAAACTTACTGAACATCCACCATAGATCACATTTACTACAAACTTAACATCTACTAAAGATCACATTTACTGCTTACTTACTGAACATCTACATGTACATGTACCATACATCACATTTACTACAAACTTAACATCTACTAAAGATCATATTTATTGTAAACTTACTTATCATCTACCAAAGATCACATTTACTGCAAACTTACTTAACATCTACTAAAGATCATATTTACTACAATTACATCTACAAAAAATCTCATTTACTACAAACTTAATATCCACTAGAGATCAAATTTACAGCAAATGTACTTAAAATCTACTAAAGATCACATGTACTACAAAGTAACTTAACATCTACAAAAGATCAGATTTACTACAAACTTTCTTAACCTCTACCATAGATTGCCTTTACTACAAACTTACTTTACATCTACTTAAGATCACAATTACTGCAAACTTACTAAAAATCTACTAAAGATCATATTTACTACAAACTTACTTAACATCTATTATAGATCACATTTACTACAAACTTACTTAACATCTACAATAGATCATATTTACTACAGAATTACTTAACATCTACTAAAGTTCACATTTACTACAAACATTTACTACAGACTTACTTATCATCTACCATGGATCACATGTACTACAAACTTACTTAACATCTACTAAAGATCATATTTACTACAAACATACTTAACATATACTAAAGATCACATTTACATGTACTACAAACTTTCTTAACATCTACCATAGATCACATTTACTACAAACTTACTTTACATCTACCATAGATCACATTTACTACAAAATTACTTAACATCTACTAAAGATCACATTTACTACAAAATTACTTAACATATACTAAAGATCACATTTACTCCAAACATTTACTACAGACTTACTTGACATCTACCATAGATCACATGTACTACAAACTTACTTAACATCTACTAAAGATCATATTTACTACAAACTTACTTACATGTAACATCCATTATAGATCACATTTACTACAAACTTACTTAACATCTACAATAGATCATATTTACTACAGAATTACTTAACATCTACTAAAGTTCAGATTTACTACAAACATTTACTACAGACTTACTTATCATCTACCATGGATCACATGTACTACAAACTTACTTAACATCTACTAAAGATCACATTTACTCCAATCATTTACTACAGACTTTCTTAACCTCTACCATAGATTGCCTTTACTACAAACTTACTTTACATCTACTAAAGATCACAATTACTGCAAACTTACTAAAAATCTACTAAAGATCATATTTACTACAAACTTACTTAACATCCATTATAGATCACATTTACTACAAACTTACTTAACATCTACAATAGATCATATTTACTACAGAATTACTTAACATCTACTAAAGTTCACATTTACTACAAACATTTACTACAGACTTACTTATCATCTACCATGGATCACATGTACTACAAACTTACTTAACATCTACTAAAGATCATATTTACTACAAACATACTTAACATATACTAAAGATCACATTTACATGTACTACAAACTTTCTTAACATCTACCATAGATCACATTTACTACAAACTTACTTTACATCTACCATAGATCACATTTACTACAAAATTACTTAACATCTACTAAAGATCACATTTACTACAAAATTACTTAACATATACTAAAGATCACATTTACTCCAAACATTTACTACAGACTTACTTAACATCTACCATAGATCACATGTACTACAAACTTACTTAACATCTACTAAAGATCATATTTACTACAAACTTACTTAACATCCATTATAGATCACATTTACTACAAACTTACTTAACATCTACAATATATCATATTTACTACAGAATTACTTAACATCTACTAAAGTTCACATTTACTACAAACATTTACTACAGACTTACTTATCATCTACCATGGATCACATGTACTACAAACTTACTTAACATCTACTAAAGATCATATTTACTACAAACATACTTAACATATACTAAATATCACATTTACATGTACTACAAACTTTCTTAACATCTACCATAGATCACATTTACTACAAACTTACTTTACATCAACCATAGATCACATTTACTACAAAATTACTTAACATCTACTAAAGATCACATTTACTGTACTACAAAATTACTTAACATATACTAAAGATCACATTTACTCCAAACATTTACTACAGACTTACTTAACATCTACCATAGATCACATGTACTACAAACTTACTTAACATCTACTAAAGATCATATTTATTACAAACGTACTTAACTTATATACTAAAGAACATTTACTACAAATTTTCTTAGCATTTACCATAGATCACATTTACTACAAACTTACTTAACATCTACCATAGATCACATTTACTACAAAATTACTTAACATATGGGTCATTCCACGGGGTTGGGGCAACAGCACTTTTTTGTGTTCCCTATGAATTGTTGGCTTTATCCTGAAAATGTGTTTGGCGTTTGGATGTTGCAATGTGGTTTTGTTGGAAGGCAGTTATGTAAGCAATTACTTGATGCAGAAATAAAAATGTTGAACCTCAAATATTTTTGATGGTGAGACTTTAAATGATGATGTCCAGACTCTTTTTTGGGGTACCAAGTGTGACATCCAAAATGGTAATTTTCAGTTGAAGATATCTAATTAAAAGATAAACTTAGTCAAATTCAAATGGCCATAATTGATAAAGCAACATTTGTTTAATAACAAAACAGTAATGGGATAGCAAATGAAAAGAGGCTTCATATCATAAATCATTCCTACAACATCGCATACCACCGTTACATGCGATGTCCGCGTTTATTTTTTTCTGTAACGGCGGTAAAGTGGTAAATAACTAAAAGTCAGAAATCATTCTTTCCAAAGTTATGTGTCAGAAATAAAGGGCAGGCAGTAAGCAACTTTTCATCAAAAGATTAGCTTTGAAAACCAATGTTAATGTCATATAAATTAATCGAGGGTCGCTGATGTTTTGGGCGATGTCCGGGCCAAATTTGTAACGGTGGATCACATTTCATCGCATATGTAAAAAGGAGAGACCGGAGAAGAGACCGTCGTTGTATCAGACGGACGGGATGTTAGCCGAAATCCACGTGCACATGAACGGCTATGATATCGGGTGTTTTGCAGCATTGCAATTGGGAATCTTCCCGCAATGTCCGTGTAACGGTGGATTGGATCTCCACGATGTTTTCCCTTTCAAAGCGACGTAAGTACGGAGATTTATCACGATACTCACATTTTTAAATCAGTTAAACCTTATCTTAAAAATGTGAAACTATATTATCATGCAGAAAGTGTTTTTCAGTTTGAAAAATCTCGCTAATTTTCCATAATCTTTTACTACAGTCCCACATGTATTTTTTCGTGTAAGTGAAATATGTGATTGAGACATCGCCATGTTTGTTCCAGATTTGCTAAACGGCCCCAAAGAAATAATGTTTTTATTACTGTGATTCCGTGCAAACATGTTTTGAATGTTAGCTGACATGATTCAATCGCAATTTAGTTGAATTTTTTTAAACACCGAAATATGTTATTTCAATAGGCCAATGGATACTCAAAACTGCTCCATCACCGTACCGATGATCATGATGACATCTCAGATTTGGTACAAAATCTCGCCTTGTTTAAATTGGCTCCTACTGATTCTACGTATATGGGTATAAAAGACCCGATGATCAAATTTTAATTTCCCCCAAAAATGAGAATTTAGAACCAGTGGCAGCTTGTCAGCTGATCCCAATCCGAAAGAGGGGGGGGGGGGGCAAAATGATTTTTCTGTTACCCCCTACACATAGTACATGTGCTTTGTGTATAATTACTAGTAATTCTTGGCTGTAGGCCTAACCTTCCCAAAACTTTTCATCTTGTTGAATGTTATACTTTTCAGCACATTCTTTTTTTCTCTCAATATTTTTTTAATATTTTGTATTTTGATTTCTATATATTCAATTGTAAGGAGGGGGGGGGGTTCGTTTTATCAGAAAGCAAAAGCCTGTGTGATTGTTTTCAATGTGATTTTTTTTATTGCAATATAATGAGATTTTTAAAACATGTACAAGTGAACAAAAGAAAATGTGACACATTCAAGTTTGTTTCACAAGAGTTTATTTGCTGTATCAGAAGGTAAATTGCAGATTTGAATTCCATTAATTCATTTAATTCCAATAAAACATACATATATTATGTAATTGCTTGAACAATTAAACTTCAGCGATGAAAATTAAATAGGATGGTCATAAAAAACTAAATGGAATTGTCTAGATAACCACCCTTGATTAGAATGCAGAATAAAATTAGATTAAATTAATCCATTGAGAAATGAAATTGAAGTACAGATAATTTATGAAAAGGTAATGGGCAAGTAATTGTATTGTGAAAACAAAGTAGAACACAACAACACAAATACAAAAACCTTCTATAAAACGTAACTTTATATTTAATTTATGAACTATGAAATGATGAATTCTATTTGCTATGAAAAAATACAAAGTGAGGGTTCCTGTGTATTTTGCAAGAACAGATCAGATTCATTGTCCCTAGTACTCCACCCCCTTTAATGAGAAAATGTCAAGACATATAAATAAGTAAATGATTTGATACACAGCAAAAACTGTGGTGTTAACCGGTGTACATAGAGGACCACACCAGTTATTTTACACCGGTGTTAAACTGGTGGTGTTAGTTTTATACCTATAGGTGTTATTACAACACCTATGGTTGTTACATTTACACTCTTTGGTGTTATGTTCAATCTCTAGGGTGTTATTTTAACACCTCAGGGTGTGGTCCTCTATTAACACCAATTGGTGTCAGTTTTAACACCACAGTTTTTACAGTGTATAATATAAAAAATATTTGCTTATTGCTTAAAAATTATAGTCAAACTTCCAAATACTATTTTTCTCAACTACAGGTAGCCTCTGTTCAAGGTGAAAATGTATATCTTCAGTACATGAAGTGTCAATCTGGTGACCTGTACTCCTGGCCCGATGGCGAGGCACAATTCTACCTCCATCCACTTTGTGACATTGACAGAATCCTCTTCCAAACTGAAATTTCTTATTGGGTCACCAGTCTTCTTGAAGTTCATAAACTTGTAACCTGAATGCAGAGAGAAATATTGCATGTTAATTTTAATAGTCAGGTTTAGTGTACAGTGTAATACATTTTTTTGCATTTGCCAGTAAGAAGTTTACCAAAGAGTTCTTGCAGTTTTATTTTTGAACATTAGAATAGCTTAGTACATTTTACTTTCTCGCTTACAACTCTGTTAAAAAAACAGAAGATACAAAGGTGGTGAGTTTTTTAAATTTAATTTGTCCACTAAGTACTTTACAATTGTCCTTTTCGCATGTTGGAACTGAATGTTTTATCTAATGTATGTAAGTTCCAGTGATGACATGATTATATTTTAATTAATGTCACTTCTACACTACCATTTTGAGGACATGATGTCCATGTAACTGAGGTAAAACAAATTAGAGTTAACAAATTGAACAAGTTTATATGTGTAAGGTATAAATGCGTTGTCCATGTCTTCCATGCCAACTTTGTCTTGTTTTGTCTTGAAAAACCATAGCTTAGAAGAACTAAACTAGTACCTTTTACCTACATCTTTTTCACCTGAATATTGTATCAAAGGTATCAAAAAATTTTATAATTGTGTATGAATAAAAAAAACATTTTACCTGTTCATTGATATGCATTTCAGAAGCTTGCTTGTAGATGTTGTATTTGTACACTTGAGTAAGATGAGTTAACTTGCATTTAGTGTGTTGATACTAGAAAAATATGTCAAATATTCAAGTAATGCTATTCAATATGACCATTACAAGGACATGATGTCCGTGTAACAGAGGTATCTACATTTGAAAGTAATATTTTGAAGGAGATATTTCAAAGTAATAAAAGATTTGGAGATCGTAAGATAGCACTGTTTCGTTTTTTCCC
This sequence comes from Lytechinus pictus, assembly GCF_037042905.1. Taxonomy (NCBI): domain Eukaryota; kingdom Metazoa; phylum Echinodermata; class Echinoidea; order Temnopleuroida; family Toxopneustidae; genus Lytechinus; species Lytechinus pictus. Next base: position 2,282,293 of record NC_087260.1, on the reverse strand, counting down.
CTTTAGACAGAAACATAAATGTTTCCAGAGACAGACGGAAGTGGAACCTTGAGGATTAGTATGATTTAAAATATAATGTCAATAATTTTGTACATTTTTCCTTGTTTTAAACTCTAATTTAAAGTGCTTTTACTTGCAAAGAATTTGACATGCAAAATGTTTTTCTTCTAGTATAATCAATTGATCTTGTGTAAATATTCTAAGGCAGAAAGGGTAATTTGGTATGTAATGACCATTAATGGATTTTAACTTACAATACTTCAAATTATACCTCTGTTACAGAGACATGATGTCCATGTAACGGTGGTAACACCAAACAAAAATAGAAGGTTAGGCCAGAGAGAGTAGTTAAGTTTTTCCAAAAAGAATATTCCATTCTGTTGAGGCATGACTTCTCTCAACTATTTAGTTCTACATGCCATCATAAATTGAATTTTCTTGACTGGTGAGAAAAAAGAACGACACATAATTTGTCAATAATTTTGTACATTTTTCTTTGTTTAAACTCTAATTTAAATTTCTTTTATTTGCAAAGAATTTGACATGCAAAATGTTTTTTTAATAATATAATCAATTGATCTTGTGCAAATGATTTAAGGCAGAAAGTGTAATTTGGTATGTGATGACCATTAATGGACCTTAACTTACAATGCTTCAAATTATACCTCTGTTACAGAGACATGATGTCCATGTAACGGTGGTAACACCAAAAATAGAAGGTTAGGCCAGAAAGAGTAGTTGAGTTTTTCCAAAAAGAATATTCCATTCTGTTGAGGCATGACTTCTGTCAACTATTTAGTTCTACATGCCATCATAAATTGAATTTTCTTGACTGGTGAGAAAAAAGAACGACACAGAACATGGCACTGGTATACACACAGAGCATCAAGTTCCATTTATTGATGCTAAATCTTTCAAAATATATATGCCATGTTGGAAAATGTGGAATAAAGTGACTAAAAATGTTGTTAGCAAAATATTTATAGAGAGGAATTGAGATCAACCCTTTTATTTTGACAGTGGGAGAGTATAGTCTAAGTAAGGATGATAAATGATGTCCGTGTAACGGTGGTATTTTGTCAAATCTTGTTTCTGAATTTACTCAAATATGCAGGGTGGTATGAAATGCCTGTAAGTGGATTTAGTTGAAGAATTGTCCCATGAAACATATAAGAAAAAAAACTTTTCATTTATTACATTTCTATTTTTTGACCCTGATGTCACAATTTTTGCCCCAACCCCATGGAATGACCCATATACTAAAGATCACATTTACTACAAACATTTACTACAGACTTACTTAACATCTACCATAGATCACATGTACTACAAACTGAACATATACTAAAGATCACATTTACTACAAACTTTCTTAACATCTACCATAGATCACATTTACTACAAAATTACTTAACATCTACTAAAGATCACATTTACTAAAAAATTACTTAACATATACTAAAGATCACATTTACTACAAAATTACTTAACATCTACCATAGATCACATTTACCACAAAATTTCTTAACATATACACTAAAGATCATATTTACTACAAACTTACCTAACATCTACCATAGATCACATTTACTACAAACCTAAACATATACTACATGTAAAGATCATATTTACTACAAACTTACTTTACATCTACCAAAAATCACGTTTACTACAAACATTTGCTACAGACTTACTTAACATCTACCATAGATCACATGTACTACAAACTGAACATATACTAAAGATCACATTTACTACAAACTTTCTTAACATCTACCATAGATCACATTTACTACACAATTACTTAACATCTACCATAGATCACATTTACCACAAAATTTCTTAACATCTACCATAGATCACATTTACTACAAACTTACTTAACATCTACCATAGATCACATTTACTACAAAATTACTTAACATCTACTAAAGATCACATTTACTACAAAATTACTTAACATATACTAAAGATCACATTTACTACAAACATTTACTACAGACTTACTTAACATCTACCATAGATCACATGTACTACAAACTGAACATATACTAAAGATCACATTTACTACAAACTTTCTTAACATCTACCATAGATCACATTTACTACAAACTTACTTAACATCTACCATAGATCACATTTACTACAAAATTACTTAACATATACTAAAGATCACATTTACTACAAACATTTACTACAGACTTACTTAACATCTACCATAGATCACATGTACTACAAACTGAACATATACTAAAGATCACATTTACTACAAACTTTCTTAACATCTACCATAGACAGGCCTGATATTCCCCCGATATTTATCGGGTTCCCGATATTTTTTCACCAACATAGGTGGTCTCTGAGATCGATGTAATTCCGGTATAAAATTAAGGGGGGTTAGGGTGTCTATTTTCAATGCCTTATTCGCAAAAATTGATAGAAAATGAAGGGCACATTGCGCCCAAATTCACACAAAGTTATAAGTTCTAGCAACTTGCTGTCGTTACTTTTTATGAAAATTGTCGTCATGCATTCGAAAACTTGATTTTTCGACGGCTATTTGAAGTTTATCGCACACGGTCGGTATTGATCATGGGCGCTGCCATTTTGTATTACCCATCAGACCGTTCGCGCGTTGCAGTGGAGGTGCGCTCGCGATGGCTGCATTCAATTCATGCATGCAGGCGCTAGGCCGGATAACCCGGGGAACTCTGGCCGCGCCCGCGAAGCGGGCGCAGGAGCTCCATAGCTGGGTTAGCTATGCGTGATTACGGTGAATTGTCAATACGGGAGATCTTTCGTACGAGCGATAAAATAAGAAAAGTTTGTGAAAAATTATGGCTTTCCAACGGAAATTTCTTGATCGAGGTGAAGAGGTGAGGGTTAAAGCGATCGACGCTTCAGTTCGTGAGAAATGGACTTGGAAGTGGGTTGAAAAATCAGTGGATGGAAGGGTGGCAAGTGAGTGCATACGGAAAATTGAGGAACCCGGTAAAGCTTACTGTACGTGGTGTAATAAGGAAGTCAAGTACGCGAATGGCGGCTGGAGCATGATCAAGCAGCACATGGTCAGCCAATGCCACAAGGAGAAGATAGAATTGAGGAAAACCAACTATAAGCTTTCAGGTAAGCGCAAGTATATTTAAAGCTTATTTAAAGAAAGATGATAATGATTGAATCTAAAATATGAATTAAAAAATAAATCTAAATAAAAATCATAATCTAGATCTAGATTATAGATAATAAAAACATGTATCAATTTTTTATTTTAGTTTAGACTAGATCTACCGGTATGTAGGCAGATCTAGCCTCACTTATCCAATGATGTACAACTACAAGGTTATGATTATAACCTTGTCCTCAATTAGAAACCACTGTGTGGTGAAATTACATGAATAAGATTGTCAATGTTTGCCTGTTTTTTTCTCTTGATCAATGGATAAATGTTTGATTTTTTTTGGTTCAGTCAGATTTTACTACACAGTTATTTCATTACAAAATATGCCTTAGCCCAAAACTAAATTGAATTCTTGAAATTATTTTTTTCTAATTAAAAAGGGAGTCTGTGGAGATGAAGGTCTGCATCAATTTCAGTTTTCCACCAATAGAGGTCGTCACAGAAATATGCTCAAAATGAAAGTTTTTGAGCGCTCTGGTGGATATAAAAAAATGATTCCTAAGTCTATAGATCTAATGAAAACGAATCATAACTGAATGGAACTGCTAGTTTTTTTTCTTCTCATTAACACTTTTTAAAGTGTTTGTTGTATGTTGCATAGACTCGCCACAGACGGGGTGTAACTTCAATGCAGTAGCGTGTACACAGCGGAAATCAAATAAAGTGTTTGATTAAATTGTGACATTGAGGGAATTTTAACCTGCGTTTCTACACAGTTTTGGTTCTTTTTTAGACCTACTAATCTTTTTTGTTGTTGTCTTTTTTAATGTTTCAGCGGAGTTTGGCCAATCTACATCATCCAATGCTACAACCTATGGTATGCATCCATTTTTCAAGCCCAAAGCAAAGCCAATTGAAGCACCAACACAACCAACAGTTCCATTATGTGACAGGAAGGTGAACCAGGAAGCCATGCTTCTTGGTTTCATGGCTGAGAGATCAATGCCTTTTACAATGGCACCGGACCTTATTGACTTAAGTAAAGCATTGGCAAGTGACCCGAAAGCTTTAAACGAACTCTCAATGGATCGTACAACAGCGTCGTACAAAATGCGCCTTGGCTTGGCCAAAACTATGGAAGATGAAGTTGTTCATGACTTGCAAAATAATAAATTCTCCATGAACATTGATGAAGCCTTATCAGATAATAATAAGAAAGTATTATCTGTGCTTGTTAGTTATTACTCACCTGTTGCTGAAAAAGTAGTGGTCCACCATTTGGCATCGCTCAGTTTACTTGTAGTAAACAGTGAACTCTTGCAAAATGAACTTGATGCTTTGTTCGAAAGACACAACATTCCATGGGCCAATTGCATATCCATTTTGATGGATTCCTGCAACGTAATGCGTGGATCTAAAAGTGGACTTGAAACTAGATTGCGTGAAAAGCAAGCACCACACCTGGTTGATGTGGATGGTGATACATGTCATCATGTTCATAATGCTGCAAAAAGATTTACGAATGAATTTGATGATTATCTTGAAACTCTGTTCTCAGCAGTTTATGTAGACTTTAAATGGTCACCTGATCTGCGAGATAAACTTGAAGAATTGTGTGAGCTAGTGGGAGTTAAGTACACGGTTCCTCAACGGTATGTGGCCACTCGCTGGTTAAGTGTGTACGATGTTGCTGTGGATACTCTGAGAATGCTTGATGCTTTAACTCTCTTTTACTACGCGTTTCTGCCAACAAGTGATCGGACACATTACTCACATGTATGTGGTGAAATTTACATGAGAAGAGCTCTAGAGCAAGAAGCCAGGGATGCCATTAAAGACATTCAGCGCAATCTCAGGTGCAAAAATCTGACCAAAGAAGGAGCGGCAAGAAAGGAACGGATTAATGCCAAGCTATTTGTCAAACGCACATACACAAACATACTACTGGAGTTCTATTGCAGCACCTTGCCACTTCTGAAGAAGTATGTACTTGTGTTCCAAAAGAAGGAAACACAAATACATAAGCTACATGATGAGGTTGTTGACCTAACAAAGTCATTCTTGGCATGCTACTTGAAACCAGAAGCACTCATGAGTGACAGCCAGCTGAAAAAAGTAGATGTTGCCAGTGAAGCAAATTTTCTCAATCTGCAGGACATGTTCATTGGTACAAAGACAGAAACAATACTTTCAAAACATATGAAGAAAGAGGATAGGAAAGACTTTCTCACTCAAGCTCAGAAAGCCTACATCGCAACAGCGAAATGCTTGCAACAGAAACTGCCTTTAACGAACAAGTTTTTGATGCATGTGTCAGCGCTGGACCCCCTTGTCAGAGGTCATACCCAAGCACAACGGTACTTGAAAGTTCTGCCAAGGCACTTGCCCACAGTCTTGGGAGAGGATGAACTGGATGCATATGAATTGGAGGTTCAGCACTACAATTCTAATTCAAAGCTTCCAGATGTAACAGCAGACACAAAAATTGATGACTGGTGGAGACTGAACAGGGAGAAATACCCAACAATTTGGAAATGTGTCCAAGCAGTGTTGGGATGTTTCCATGGTCCTGCTGTGGAAAGTTCCTTCAGCATTATGGGAAATGTAATAACAGCACAAACGTCTAGCATCAAAATCTGCACATTCTCAGCGATACAGACAGTCAAATACAAATTGCAGGCTGGGAATCAGTCTGCTGTGCAGTATTTCAGGAGGAAGGATGTCACCCATGACCCTGTTCCACAAGCCTTGGTGAAAAACATGAAGACTGCGTACAAAAGGTACAAAAATGAACTTGATGAAATACAAACTGCTAAAGAAGCCAAAAGAGCTAAGATGAACTTGAAGAAAAAGTCTGTAGTGGCCAAAAAGAGATCAAGAGAACTCAATATGTTAGCTGCCCAAAAGGCACGTAGAATACATAAGGAAGCAATGACAAAGAAGTATATAGCTAAGCCCAAGTCCAAGACCAACAAAACGTTCAAAAGGCTTCAGATTTAGCCATGCAGGTATGCCAGATAAAGCAATTACTAGTGCTATGATCATCTAATAAATTTCAGTCATGTAATATGTTGTACAGAACTTTCATGTATGCTCAGATTTTCATGATTTTGTACAGTATCTTGAATACTTTGGTCCAAGAACACTACTTTAAGAAATGCACATGTATGATGCTCACAAGTTTTACTATAGAATTATTTAATGTACGTATTGTGCATTTGATTCAGAAATATTGAACTCACAATCTCATAAACCTCTAACATGTATAATTGAGAGGTAGGGGAGACCGGGGTTAGGTGGAACATGGGGTAAGTTGAAACCTTGTAATTTTCTTTAAGCCTGTAAAATAAATTTATGCAATACTGCCCTCAATTTATTGCTATTAATGATAAAAGTGTTGAATTATTGCAAAAAATTGAGGGCAGTATTGCATAAATTCATTTTACAGGCTTTAAAGAAAATTACAATGTTTCAACTTACCCCATGTTCAAACTAACCCCGGTCTCCCCTATTGTTGTATGCACTACCAATGAAAGTATATTTCCTGGTGAATTTAAGCACTTTGTGCCTCAGAAACACAATTCTTTCCCTTTTATACAGCAAAGTCCAGGTACTTCATGGTGTTGAGGAGATGCCTTCTAGATCCTCTGAAACCCCCCAAATCCATGACCTTTGGGGGGCTTCGCCCCCTCGACCCCCTCCGGGGCGTTGCCCCTGGACCCTCGGCAGTTAGGTGCAAGACTCTGGTCACTTTGCTCCCTACGTTCACAAAAAACAGATATTTTTGAAAAGGGCCACTCTCAGGCCTGACCATAGATCACATTTACTACAAAATTACTTAACATCTACTAAAGATCACATTTACTAAAAAATTACTTAACATATACTAAAGATCACATTTACTACAAAATTACTTAACATCTACCATAGATCACATTTACCACAAAATTTCTTAACATATACACTAAAGATCATATTTACTACAAACTTACCTAACATCTACCATAGATCTCATTTACTACAAACCTAAACATATACTACATGTAAAGATCATATTTACTACAAACTTACTTTACATCTACCAAAAATCACGTTTACTAAAAAACATTTGCTACAGACTTACTTAACATCTACCATAGATCACATGTACTACAAACTGAACATATACTAAAGATCACATTTACTACAAACTTTCTTAACATCTACCATAGATCACATTTACTACAAAATTACTTAACATCTACCATAGATCACATTTACCACAAAATTTCTTAACATCTACCATAGATCACATTTACTACAAAATTACTTAACATCTACTAAAGATCACATTTACTACAAAATTACTTAACATATACTAAAGATCACATTTACTACAAACATTTACTACAGACTTACTTAACATCTACCATAGATCACATGTACTACAAACTGAACATATACTAAAGATCACATTTACTACAAACTTTCTTAACATCTACCAAAAATCACATTTACTACAAAATTACTTAACATCTACTTTAGATCACATGTACTACAAAATTACTTAACATCTACCATAGATCACATTTACTACAAAATTACTTAACATCTACCATAGATCACATTTACCACAAAATTTCTTAACATATACACTAAAGATCATATTTACTACAAACTTACCTAACATCTACCATAGGTCACATTTACTACAAACCTAAACATATACTACATGTAAAGATCATATTTACTACAAACTTACTTTACATCTACCAAAAATCACGTTTACTACAAACTTTCTTAACATCTAGTAAAGATCACAACTTACTTAATATCTACTAAAGATCACATTTGTATAGGCTTATTTCATTAGACATCACATTCCTTCATATATTTTAACACCCTGAACAATGCATTTTTGTACGTTTTTTTGATACATTTATGGGAAAGTAAAGTCACAAAACTGCTTACTTGCTTGATTTTTTTTCGGATGATGAATTTAAAGGCCCGTATTCTGAAGTCGGGTCTAACTTAAACTCAGGTTAAAAGTTGTAGTTTAAGTATGGGAAGCCAAAAGTATCAAAATTTTTATCAAGTTGTGTGTTTCTTATGTTTACTGTGCTCTTTCCTGATTCATCGATGGTGAAGACGATAATCTTTTTATACTTCCCAGACAATTATGAATGATTTGAGAGCCAAATTAGCTGAAGTATGTTATCTCTACTGTTAGTGATTTATGTAGCAATTGGTTCTCCATACTTAAACCACAACTTTAAACCTGAGTTTAAGTTAAACCCGACTTCAGAATACGGGCCAAAGTGTCAAACTTCTTATTTGTCATTTGGCTGCTTAAGTTTGTTTACAAATCATTCATGAAATAAAGTATTTGAAAATCAAATTATACAATAAATAAATAGAAAGTGATAACAATAGGTACATGAAGTTATTTAAATTATCAAAAGCTACAATGTTGTGTAAACTGAACTACATGTAAAGGTCATGACCAGTTAATCATAGACCTCTGAAGCTTGAACAAAAAATGCCTCATAGTGCATAAATTTGGCGAGAATGAGTTCATGATTTATTGTCCATTGAATTTGGGGATTTTTTAATTTTGTTTTTGTAGGAGGCCAGTCTTACTTTGACAGGAAATCGGGAGGACACGGAGCAGTAAGTTATGTTAAGAAAATATATGTTATTTCATTCCAAGTGGGAGGGGGGGGGGGTGGGTACATGTAGATGGTGTCTCGCAATTTGTTTTCTCTTCAACTCTTGTAGGATTACGTCTTTACCCTGATTCTCAAAAAGATTTTGCTGTGCTGTCTCTTGACCTTTTTATTAGGTTTAGTGCAAATTTTGAGACCAAATTTCAAATTTGCGATTTGCGGTTCCAAAGTTACTTAACGTTTTGTGAATGCATGTCAGACCTAGAATTGCTCAAACTGCTAGTTCTGTTTCTTGCCAAAATTGTAAATGTATCATCTTTACTGCTAATCACTTAAATCAACTAATTTTGTTTTGTTTATGATCAGAATAAAGTTAGCGAAAATTTCCATCGAAAAAAAACAATAAAATGAAAATTTTAGAAACTAAAAAATAAATAAGAAAAAAAAACAAAAACACAGAAGAAATAAATTTTCATATTAGATTTACAAATTAGGCAACAAAGAGTGTCTGCATGGTCACAAAATTATGTCCTTTACTTTTTTATAGCAGAATTCTTAGTTTATGCATAAATTATGCTTAAATCGGCATACATGTAATGGAATCATATAATAAAAAAAAAAAGAAACGTACTAGCAATTTTGTACATTATGCCGTGGACAACGGCTGAGATCGTAAGGAGGGCCTGGCAGGCCCCTTCCCTATTTTATAACCAACCAAAATAGCCTGGTGTAATTAGACTGAATTGACAACTGGTTGATTGCAGTTATGCCTTAGTTTCAAGCATATCAAAATTTACATCGCAGCAAAGAATACCTACTGATCATCCAAGCATAAACCTATACTGCATGAATATGGAACCAAAAAAGCTTAGGAAGAAAATACTCTCTAAGCCATAGTAATTGTGTACATTACATATTTTTCCCTTAAATTATGTATTTGTAAGGTTTACAGGTTTTCTGACTCACACAGTATATGTATTTTACCCTGTGATGAAGAGTATAGTATTCGGAAGAAAATACTCTTTAAGGCATAATAGTTGTGCTTCCTTGACATATTTTTTTCCTTCAATTGTTGATTTATGAGGTGAGAATTTTTTTCTGACTCACACAGTATGTTTGATTTATCCTGTAGCGGAGAATACATGTTTTGTTAAAGAAAATACTTATTAAGGCATAATCATTATGTGTTTATGGCATATTTTGTCCTTACATGTAAATTGTTGATGTGTAAGGTGTTAAGATTTTCTGACTCACATGGTATATTAATTTATTCCTGTAGTGGAGAGTATAGTGAGGGGTTAACTACAGTGACATTTACTACAGCAGAGCCGAGTCTCACCTGTCTCCCTAACCCTAGCATTGTAAGTCAAATTTCACATTTCTTGTATTTTCAGAATATATTGCTATTCTTTCTATATTCCCCCAATTTTCTGTGAATATTTTTCCATGCGTATTTGTCCACTATTTGTCCATGTAACAAGATAATATTTGTGTATCATTTCTTTATATACATGTATATATATATATATATATAACAGAGTTTGATTGATCTGTTATATTCTCCGCGATGACGAACATCTTCAGAATTATATATATATATGTACATTTAATTTGATTAGTTTAGGTGTGGAATCCATATCAGAAAGACTAGAAAATATGGATTACAAAGTACATGTACATAATCATGCCTGATTTGATTATATTTGTTTTGCTCGGACACTTTCACAATTTACCTGGCAATGCATGTTGCAATTTTGTTTTTGAAATTATTTTTACGTGTGTATTAAAAATTAAAAATTGTTTATATTTTTGAAAGCTGTTTTGTGGAAATTTCCCTATTAAATACCTCTTCACAATCTACGTTTAAAGAGCTATTGTAATAACTTTTCAAAGCAAAATGTGTTGGTGTCTGACGTATTATTTATAATTTTTGTCTCGCCCACCAAAGCTGAAGGCAAGACCGAGGGATCCAAATGTCGTCCGTCACAAACATGACACATTTACTCCGCAACCGTTTTCAACCAAACTTGTATAGTAGATTACTTAGGTGACTTGCATGTTATGCTGCAGTTAGAAATTACATGGTAAGGTCAAAGGTAATTTTCAGGTCAGCTTTAACCCTAAACAGGCCGGGGGGGGGGGGTGAATCAACCCCCCCTCAACATTTTGTGCAATCATTCCGCCGCGCAAAATTTTTTGACCGCGCCACTCGCAGAGTTTATACTTTAAGTCTCGCGCATCTTTTGAGACCAAATTTTTGACGCCCGAGTACGCGGTTCCGAAATTATGCAACATTTTGTAAGTGCATGTCAGACCAAAAATTGTTCCAAAATGTGAATTTGTGTACAAAGTCAATGCAAATTGAGTTTTCTCATCTTATTCATAAAGATATGATTATTTTTACTTTAAACAGCTGAAATCAATTGATTTTAGCATAATGATGCTTCAAAAAGGTTGTGCAATAAATCTGGTGAAAAAAAACAAAGAAAAACAAAAGGTTGAAAAACAGAAATACATAAGAAATTCATAAAACAATAAAATACATAAGAAATTGATATCTAAACCGAAGTTTTTTTCAGTTGCAATTGTTAAGAATGCTACAAAGAATATTTTTACCAAAAATTAGCATTGTAGGAGCTTTATTGAGTGAATTAGAGCAATAAGTATGATTTATGCATAAACTAGCATAATTAATTCATATAAAATAAAATCTCATTATTTTGAAAAATTTTACCATACAGCCTTGTAGATTACATCGCACACTACCAGCGTGCAAATTTTTGCAGCGCTCGCGTTATCGGCGGCCGAGATCTCAGGGGGGTTGAACCACCCCCCCCTCCCCCCCAGCCACAGAACAGCCAAAAAAGCCCGGCCTAGTTAGGGTTAAAGTTTACGTGCAAGACCCTCTAATGACACATAAATCCACAACTGTAAGTCACTTTTCACCCAAACCTGGGTTGCAGATGTACCTAGGAGACCTGCATGTTGTGTACCAGTCAAAGGTCACATAGTAAGTTCAAAGGTCATATTCAGGTCAATGTGAAAGTTTACTTGCAAGGCTCTCTTATGACACCCAACTCTGCAACCGCAAGTCTCTTTTCACCCAAACTTAGGTTGTAGATGTAAGTAGGAGACCTTCATGTTATGGTGCAGTCGTATTGCACATGGTATTAAAGGTCAAAGGTCAATTTGAGGTCAAAATTAATTTTTATGTGCAAGACTCTTATGACAAATGTTATTCCATCCCAGTGATTTACAATGAACTTTTTATACAATTCTGTTGCGAGCCCTCGCAAATCACAATATTTCTGGTTACTTTCACAAGTGGGCGAGGCACAACATCTCTTATGCCTTGTTCTTATTTAAGATTGTCCTTTTATTTGTTTGCATGCTATATTTTTACCAGTGTTCCCATTGCATATTGGTTGGTTTTGGCAGAGGGACCATCAGGTCACAATGATTAAGTTTGCTTTCTTCTTCCCTGGCCGCTAACTGATGCACTGGGCAAACTGCTACCAAATATTGCATTTCTATCAATGATTTTCTATGTAATTCTATGCAATGCTATTGATATTGTATTAATTGATTTTTGAAGTGCCGAATAAAGGATGAATAACTAAAATATAACAAACTTATTTTTTTATTTTTTTTTATTTCAGCATGCGTATGTATCTGCAGGGTGTTCACCAGAGAAAACAATAAAAATAAGAAAGTATGTTCACTTTATTGATACTGTAATATCTCATAAATGCTACTGTATACTAATGGCAAATAGGCATGAGTGATGAGTCAGGTGGTGTGAGGTTGCGCATAAGGTGAAAAAAGGATGCCCTATTTGTGTTGTACAACGCCTTGGGTGTTAGCAAAATTAGGAACAATAATCAAAGTCTTCCTTTTGTTAATCTATGGAAATAAGAAAGAACGATTGAAAGCGAAAAGCAAAATTCCTCAAACGTGCATCTGACCTGTAGCAGCAACGCGCATTCAGCCAGTAAGCCCTACGTGTATTGCACCTGTATTTACTAAGCACAATGCATTGAATCATAATTTTCATAGTAACGACACCTTTTCCTGACCGTGCATTGGTACATTTTTGACGGTACATTTTTGACGGTACTTGTGCAACAGTACCAATGTTTGACATTCAGCCTCCCATTTACTCGCGTACAACAAGCTATAAAGTATGCATTGTACAATTCTAGTTGGTAAGAAGAAATTAATAGTGCAACATCCATATCATATTTTGGATTTAATAAACAGTGATGTGACCAAACCAATTCGATATTAAAGGTATTACTTGAAAATTTGTTGGCATTGACCAACTTATATATATATATATATACAGTATAAACGTTGTAATACTTCACATATTAAATTTATCACAAAAATTACCAAACAATGAATATTTTCATTGCATAGCCTAGTAGTGTTCTACAGGTGTTGTTTATTTCAATGATATATGACCTTCTACTTGTAGTGTGTATCAGACTGTTGTAGAAACTATGGATAATTTCATATAATAATCATATGGACAACTATAATTTTATCTAATGACCTCAAGTGTGTTCTTTCAAATGATAAAAAGCTAGATATATTTTAAAAAGTTAGTATAGAGTCCGCCCTTTTATTTTTGTCTCGCCTGCATAGCAGAGCGAGACTATAGGCGCCGCTTTTCCGACGGCGACGGCGGCGGCGTCAACATCAAATCTTAACCTAAGGTTAAGTTTTTGAAATGACATCATAACTTAGAAATTATATGGACCTAGTTCATGAAACTTAGACATAAGGTTAATCAAGTATTACTAAACATCCTGCCTGAGTTTCAGGTCACATGACCAAGGTCAAAGGTCATTTAGGGTCAATGAACTTAGACCATGTTGGGAGAATTATTTTCAAAATCTTAACCAAAGGTTAAGTTTTTGAAATGACATCATAACTTAGAAAATTTATGAATCTAGTCCATGAAACTTGGACATAAGGTAAATCGAGTATTAGTGAACATCCTGCCTGAGTTTCAGGTCACATCACCAAGGTCAAAGGTCATTTAGGGTCAATGAACTTTGGCCAAGTTGGGGGTATTTGTTGAATTACCATCATAACTTTGAAAATTTATGGATTTAGTTCATGAAACTTTGACATTACATGTAGGTTAATCAAGTACCACTGAATATCCTGTGCGAGTTTCAGGTCACATGACCATGGTCAATGGTCATTTAAGGTCAATGAACTTTGGCCGTGTTGGGGGTATATGTTAAATTACCATCCTAACTCTGAAAGTTTATGGATCTAGTTCATAAAACTTGGACATAAGAGTAATCAAGTATCACTGAACATCCTGTACGAGTTTCAGGTCACATGACCATGGTCAAAGGTCATTAAAGGTCAATGAACTTTGGCCGTGTTGGGGGTATTTGTTGAATTACCATCCTAACTCTGAAAGTTTATGGATCTAGTTCATAAAACTTGGGATATAAGAGTAATCAAGCATCACTGAACATCCCCTGTGAGTTTCAGGTCACAAAACCAAGTCAAAGGTCAGTTAAGGTCAATAAACTTAGGCCATGTTGGGGTAATTGTTGAAGTGCCATCATAACTTTGAAAGTTTATGGATAGAGTGAATGAAATGTGGACATGGGTGTAGTTGACAGTCTTAAGTCTCCGTTCAAATGTCATTTATGGTCAATGAACGTGGTATTATGTCATTATATGAATGATGTTTTTGTGAATGATTATTTTATAGTAGTTTTCAAAGTTAGCACTGCTGCTATATTAAATTGCGTAATGCAGGCGAGACTGCCAGAGGCGTTCCACTTGTTAATATTTGGATTCTAAGTTTGAATATGAGTGAAAATTGACTTGATTCTTTTCTGTGCTTTTCCAGACAGATCAAACGAGATTCATGTGAATATTTAAAGAACTATGTTTACACTTTTGAAAGGTGAGTTTAATATTTTTACAATAATAGATAATAAAATCACATTAAATCTATCTCTAAGTATGCTTCTTTAATAGTGTATATCAATTTGACTATTCATTTAACTTTATTCTATTTTTTGAAATTATTTTATCATCACCAGATCTAGATATATGATAATATGGTAACAATTAACATTGATTTAAGGACGTTCCATTGTTAAAGTGAAATCTATGTCATTTTCAAATGTACAAAAATTAACATGGGTCCATGTGCTTGATTTTTTGCTAAAGACCTTCAAAGTTCACCCAAATGGATGTTTTCAAGAAATGCGCATTCAAAAGAATTTGGTATTTTTAGACGTTATGAGATCACTACAATGCGTTAAAACCTCTATTACTGTGTCAAAATCTTTTAACATTTTATCAAATCTCGCAATGTTTTTAATAATTGTATCCTTAAAAAGGAGAATGTCTTTATATTGCTGTTTGTTTGCTCTTTAACAGCACTGTCAGTTCATAAAAATGGTGTGAAAGATAACAAAAACCCAATCTCAAAAAATTTGAAATTTCGATAACAAACATGAGAAGTACAGTAAATGATGCACTTTATTCAAAACCCATGTCACTTTCACCAAACTTTGAAAAGTTATAGATGAAGGTATAGGTAAGAGGAGTAAACATTACAAAATAGGGTTCATGTGCTTGTTTTCAAACTATCAATGCTTTCATTAGAGCAAAGGGCTTTTAAAACACACAAAAAAAACACGCACAGAATGCTTTGTATCTATGTGAAGAAAAATTCAAAACCACTCTACCATTTATTCAAACTCGGGGTCATATTCGTCATACTTTGCAGCACTGCAGAGTATTTTTATTTTGAAATTGTAGAGGTATCTAAAAAAATAGTCCATGGAATAATTCCACTTGATTAGCTTCTTGAAATAACACATCAGATCTGCAGTTAGAGTGCAGATAAGGAGAAAAATCAGCTTGTACTTACAGCTTATTAATCACCTGTTCGTCCATTGTGACGTCAGCGCGCAGAGTGTAAAATATGCGCAGATCATGATGCCCACAAACATAACTGGAATGTCCTTTAAAAGACTTTCTCATGAAATATTTTTTTTGCAGCAATTACTTTCTTTTACTTTTAATACACCACTGGAACATGTTCTTAAACTTGGGTACTAAGTCATTTACATATAGGGACATATATTTAGCACAAAAAAAGTTCACCAGTCATTCGCTAAGTCATTCTTATCTTATGAGCAGCTTCATGAAATCGCCCCGTGGTATCTGGTAACAAGCAATCAATTAAACATTGAAGCGACTCAAATGATTTCAGGTTGATACCATCACTCTGAAAACAGCAGTATATTTTTATTTGGTCTAATGCCAATTCGTCCAATTGCCAACTGGTCTACTATCATTTGGTCTACCATCAGTTTGTCCAATATACACATGGTCTAATTGCCATTTTGTCCACTTACCGTTTTGTCTTATAACCAGTTGGTCCAATAGCTATTTGGTCCATGTACAAGTACCATTTGGTCCAATTAGACTAAGTGTCAATTGGGCAAAATGGATGGGGGAAAAATGGATATTAGACCAACTGGTTATGAGACAAAATGCTCAAACGATCTGGTGATTAGACAAAGTTATGATTGGACCAAATGTTTATTGGACAAAATTGTTGTTTGACAAAATGTTGATCGACGGAATGGCATTAGACTAAATGAAGGTAGACCATGTGGTGAGTGGATGAGTTTGGCAGTAGACGAATTGGCAATTTACCAAAACGGCTGATACCATGTGTAAGTTATAATGTTTTATAAAGGCAGATCAAGTATTTTTCATGGTTGCATTTTTCTTAGAGATGAATATGATCCTAGTTTTATGGAGGGTACGGAAGGCATCGCTGACGACCAAGGAATCCTCAGCATCCAGTATGACTACGGGAGACATGGATGCCCAGATAGATCATACTATAGTGATGGATATAAACCACAGTTTGATTTGTAAGTTTTAGACATTCAATAGCATTAATGTCGTACATGTACCTTAGAATTGTCCTCACTCTTCTTTCCTTCTCTTCCCTTTTCTTTTCTTCTCTTCTAACCTCTCTTATCTTCTCTCCTCCTCACTTTTCTCTCCCTGTTTAAAGTTCAAAGTTTATTTCCACATTTTTATAAAAAAAATATACAAACAGTTCATGATATAAGCACATATCAAATCATAGCAAATATAATGTATATACAAAGGATAAAAAAGGATAAACATAGAGAATACAAAATGCATTATAAAAATGTGGTGGGTCAAAAGAATTCAATCAAAAACTTAAAAGATTTACCCTTTTCTTAGTAAATTAAAGTGGGAGAAAATACAGTAATATGTAAAATATGAATGATTGAAATGATTAAAATATTGTAAGTAGGTCAAATTATTTTGTGATTTCCGATAATCCAGGAATCATGATTGTTTGAACCTGAACCTCGTATGCCAAATAGGGTATTAGTTCCAGACCTACTTTTAATCTCTTCTTCATTTTCTTTTTCCTTCTCTCCTCTTCCTTTGTCTTTTCTCACTTTTCTTTTTTTTCTTCTCTTCTCTTCTCTTCTCTTCTCTTCTCTTCTCTTCTCTTCTCTTCTCTTCTCTTCTCTTCTCTTCTCTTCTCTTCTCTTCTCTTCTCTTCTCTTCTCTTCTCTTCTCTTCTCTTCTCTTCTCTTCTCTTCTCTTCATTTCTCTTCTTTTCTTTTCTTTACTCAAGTTTTTCCCTTCTTTTTCTCTCCAATAATACTATAGTGAGGAATACAAACCACAATTTTTATTTGTAAGTCCAAGAAACATGATATCCCAGGTGTGCCTATGTCTCTATTATTATTCAAACTGAACCAAGTAAAAGAAATGACATCAATATGAGACATGAAAGGCAAACTGTACTTGCAGCTATCCTGGGGCCCATAATACAAAGCCTTGCAATCATTGTACAACACATGTTTAGGATTGAATTGACTACAATGTACAATCAATCATGAATGTCAATTGTATGGTTAATCACTAATCTTTGTGTTGTGGGGGTCTGGTCTTGCAGACACAAGATATCTCCTTTTTGAGACAGAGACTTAAGTGTAGACTATTTCAAACAAGACACAAAACATATCTTGAGACCAGGATATGTTATAAGACACCCAATGCTTGTTTTTATTACTTAGTAATTATACAACTATACATTCACATTAGATATGATGTTTAATGGAATCACTGTATTTTACACCCTTAATGTAGAAAAACATTATTTTTGAAAAAAAAAGAATATTAATTCAATTTTAAGTTTTGCTCACCATTTATCCTCTCTTGTCTGTTTATTACCTGTAGGTATATGGGTGATGAGTTCATTGAAAAGATGGACACCGACTATGCCATGATTGAGATACACGGTGTACACAACTTTCAATACCTCATGACTGCTCAGCAGGTAACAATGGAAAACACAGTTAATATTTACTTGGTCTACTAGCAGATGGTATAATTCTCAGATCGTTTAACACTGTCATGGCTAAACCAACTTCTTATCAATTTTATCTCATTGCCATTTGGTCCAATAATTACTTAGTCTAATACTCAAGGGCTCTGTCTTTGGTCCAATTTCCAGATACCCTAATTCTATAGAGAAAGAATTGTTCCCCATGGCAATGCATGTATTTTCTGTTTCTGTAAATTGCTGGGGTGGTATTCTGAGATCCATTTTTATCTCAGATAAAATAAACATTTTATCTCCCTTAAAATCAGTGAGATGAATTGGTATTCTGAGAACAAATTTATCTTCATTTTATCTCTGTTAGACACACCTATTTTTTTAATCAATATCCAATTAGAAACGCGCTTTTATAGATCTCTCATATCACTCAACCAATGGAAATCCATTCCGCCAGGAGGTTTGGCAAAGGAGTGAGATTGCATCAATTTATTGACTTCAAATACACTTGCACTACACACTTGCGCGTCTTTACAGATATTTCTTTTTAAAAATGACAATACTCTAATGTTTTTTTGAAGTCTATATCGCATCTTTTCAAGCATCATTTCAAAGACAATATTAGTCAAGGAAAGTCTTGTGAAATACTTCCTGATTGTACAGAAATAACGTTAAGGTGTTAATCTCAATAAGTATATAATTTTTCTTCATTTTCATGTCAACATTTGGAGTTAATTCACCTAGAAATAATTATGAAATCAACGTCACGGAGATAAAATAGCCCCTACCCTCTTTTAAGTTTATTTTATCTGGCTTCAAAGTAATATGGGCGCAAGCACATCATCCGCGTTGCAATGGCCAGATACGCGATGGGTATGTCTACGCAGGCACTGCTCTGTTGCGTATCATCTGTAGATACGCAAGATAAAATTTGAAATTTTATCTGAGAGATAAAATGTCATCTCAGAATACCAATTTTATGTTAAGAGATAAAATAAAATATTATAAAGATAAAATGACCTCAGAATACCGCCCCTGGTCCCTTACACTTGGAGACTTTTTCATTAGGAGGATTAGTTAAGGAAATATAGAATGCTTCACTGTTGATGCTATCTTTGCCAGGGAATGTTCTCTGTAAGTAATGATTTGTTTTTCAAAAGCCAAAATGAAAAAAAAAGCTTATCTGAAAGAATATTTCTTCTTCTTGATACTGTCAAAATTTTAAGTTGTAAAGTTGAATAGAAACTAAGATACATGACTTTCTTTGATACAAGTATTTGCAGACTGCACAGTGCACAGATTGCACAGTGTGCACATCTCATACTTGAGCGAACCCAAAACTTCAAACGTTATTTTTTCCTCTTATACTTTGAAGCTCTCACTTAGTTTCTTCAATCAAGTACTTGTGTGGGTTACTCTGGATCAATAAGCTACATGTAAATATATAGATATTTCATATATGCTTGTGATGTGCATACAATGTATATACTCTCAATAAAAATCTCAAAAATTAATTTTGGGCAATTTATTGTTGGTTTGGAGGGTGGCTGGTCACAAAATATCTAATTTTATCCATGTAACATCTGTGACTCATATATACCCTTTCCATTCCATCTGCAAGTTTTTATTCTTTACTTGGTAGGCTGGATGTAGACAGCCCCCTCAGAGTTGGGTGGATATGTTGAGATTACAGGATACATCTAAGGATCCAAACACAGCTTGGACTAGATATGTGAGTTCCTGTTTTATTTAGCTGGAGAGAAATGTCCTTAAAGGGATGGTCCGGGCTGAAAGTATTTATAGCTTAATGAATAGTTTACAATTCACTGAGCAAAATGCCGAAAATTTCATCAAAATAGGATAACAAATAAAAAAGTTATTGCATTTTAAAGTTTAGCAATATTTTGTGAAAACAGTCGTCATGAATATTCATTAGGTGGGCTGATGATGTCACATCTCCACTTTTTCTTTTGTATTTTATTATATGAAATTAGGTTTATTCAATTTTTTTCCTCCAAGAACTAGAAAAATTGGATTGACAACTGATTTAGTGCATTAGATATTTATTGCTGCAACTTATTTCATTATAAGGGAGACATATTATTCACACAAGTATGAAATAATGAAAAAATTATGATTTTATCTAATAACATAAGAAAACGGGAAGTGGGGATGTGACATCATCAGCCCACCTATTGAATATTCATGACGACTGTTTTCACAAAATATTGCTAAACTTTAAACTTCAATAACTTTATTATTTGTTATCCGATTTTGATAAAATTTTTGGCATTTTGCTCAGTGAATTCTGCTCTATGTATTAAGATAAAAATATTTTCAGCCCGGACCATCCCTTTAAAGGTGCATGCTCACAGGATTCAAGAAGGCACTTTTGAACATACATACGCGCTGCAGTCTGTACTAGCTACTCATTCACATCAGGCTTGTATGATGCTCATGCAGATGCTATGTTCTGAATGCCCAAACTCTCACGCCTGAATTCACAAAGGTGGTTTTGAAAACCCACGATTGAGTCCCTGGTTTATGCAGATTTTCTATATAAATTACACTTATTTACTGCGTATATTAAAAAAATGTCCAATGCTAATGCGCGCTGTTGTTACAGTGTGCCAAATCGACGCCTGTTGCCGTGGTTATCCATGTATGTTATTCATGAGTCCACTGTTTTGAATAATGAGTCCACTCTTCAAACAGTGGACTCATGAATAAAATAGCGTATCTTACCATGGTAACAGGTGTCCATTTGTCGCACTATGACCAAAGCGCGCATCAGCATTGGACATTGTTTATACACGCGCCCGATACGCGGTAAATTAAGCGTAATTTATACAGGAAATCTGCATAAACATGGATTCAACAGTGGGTTTTCAAAACCACCTTTTTGAATTCGTGCCTCAGTGTGCATATGCTTTGGCTGTTGTTTGAAGATCTTGGCAGGTTGGCTCCGCCGCCTACTGCTGTGTGAAATGAGATTAGCAGATGTTTGGGCCAATGTAGCCAATGCAGCGCAGCGTATGTGTGCTGTTCATGTGCTACGCGACTGGCTGATGATTGACAGCTGCATGCAAACTGTGTTCATGATGTTCGTAATAATAATAATAATAATAATAATAATAATAATAATCCGCTTTTTTATAGTGCTTTATACATCGGAACAACGTATCTAAGCGCTTTACAGATATATTATTACCCTGGTCATCGGATTCAATCAGTCATTTGTAATGAGGATGGTGGCAAGAACAGCATGTAACAATCCGTTCTACAGCGCCCTCTTGAGTCCTGTGAATATGCACTCTGAATATATTCCTATATCCAGGGTTGTATGTCATAAAGCTGACAGTAAGATGTGAATGACTGGTTACATCTTTCTTGGTAAATCCAATATTCAGTCTCTTTTTTTTTTAAATATACCATCAGCTCCAGTTGAAATCCAATTTGTGTAGACATTTTGGGCATGATTCATAAAGTCTTACAACTATGATAACTTTGCCATTTATTGTAACTCTTGTGGAACCCTTGATTGTGATTGGTTTCTTAGCTGCATAACCATTGTAGTTGCCGTAATAGCAAAGTTACCATAGTAACAACTCTTAATGAAACGGCCATATTGATTTAAAAAAATATATATCTTTTAAGTCTGATTAAGAGCCTAGAAAATGCACTACCTTTATATTCAAACGGAAAAATATAAGTACATCTATCTCACTTACATGTAGCACAAAAAATGGTCACAGTAAAGTCGCAGCTTTAAGAAGCGCCCCCTTGAATGCAAATCATTCAAGCTGCGCTTCAGATTTTATATTCAATTTTTTTTTCTTAAATTGTCATTTGGGAATCTTTATAGGCAATATAATTATATGGTTATCATCTCCATCTTTCTCCCTATTTATGAGTATTATCATAATGCTGTTGGGTATAGTATACAAATGTTTTTTTTTTTTGAGGATCTAGCAAAAACTATTGGTAATGAATAGATATAAAATAGTAACTTTTTCCTGGGGGCAAGTTTCGCCGAGGGTATAGTAAATTTGATAGAAAGTGGCCCTAAGGGAAACAGTTACTATTTTATCTCTCTTCATTTCCCATTTGCTTGATCCAAGAAATGCATGGTGTGTTTGTTTTATATCCCTTCTATATATTAGAACTGTAGATCTGGATCAAGTTCACCACATAAATATATATAATCTGAACCAATTCAAATTAAGTCTAACCAACGTTAGATGGTCACTAGCTAGACCTAGGCTCTAGTTCCTAAGTTTAATGTTAGCCAGTGTGTAGGCCGCACGTGGCGTCTACCCATCTCCAGTTAATGAGAGGTACATGTCTGGCTAGCTAGCGCGCTGCTGCGATTGCGCCGTGCCGCTGCAGTTTCACTCAAGGTGTAGCGCGAAGGATTATTGGCTGGATCTTGACTCACCCTGTTTTTCTTCTTGAGAAGTATTCCGTTTGAAGGTGCTAAATATTATGATAAAGCGATCGAAACTTGATCATCCAAACAGATGGCCATCATTTGATTAGAATTGTATCTTCAGCATGAGAATTCATAAATGAGAACTAATACTGCCGCGCTGGTAAGTCCCGACTTTTTGCAGCGCATGCAGCGCTGATATGCCGCACTGGGCACAGCCCGGTCGCATGCACTCACTGCCACAGACCGTTATGCTATACCGGCTGCACCCCGCCCGCGCACAGGTGAGTACCACACACAGAGCTCTGTGCTGGCGCGACCGGGAATTTGATGGATAGGATAAATTACTATATCATGGCAAAAGTCACTTTTCTCACGCTCTCAGCTTTTGTAGTGGAAACTATACCTTTAAGATTCGTCAGAATTTTCTTTATTATTTATTTATTCTTAGCACCTATGTTTGTTGCCAACTTTTCTCCAAATTGGCTGATTTTTCTGTCATATATAGAGTCTATCTTAGAGACGACATACTAAGCTTTTCAAGGTCATCTGGTCATGATGACGTCATCTACGCGCCATTTGGTAAAATTCTTAATTTGATCATATCAACATATAACGGATCATCAATAATCAATTATATTTACATCAAATAAACTTTAGGTCAAAGGTCGTCTGTCAATGTCATCAAAGGTCATGTAAAGGTCATGACGCGCGTAGGCGCACGTCAAAGCTAAAAACATTCTCAAAATGGCCTATAAAAATTTTTGGGTACGTTTCAGGTCATTTTAAGCATTTCAACAGTGTTACGCAGCATAAATTTGCTCTTTTTTCTATGCTTATCTATTATTGATATAATTCTGATCAAATTGATACCTCGATCAGCTCTCGACGATCATTAATCAGGGAAAGAGCACCCATTAAAGTTTGCAGCACGCGTGCGCGCGAGCTCTTTCCATAGGCTCTATATGGGCAAAAACATGCCTATTAAAAATTCACTGGAGCTCTTTAAATAGTCTGTTGACCCCCCATTTTTTTTCCATATATTGATTATGAGTTGTAGATTTGATTTCATGTCACCATTGTCCCTCAATTTGCTCATGATGTCATCAAAATCGCGCCTAAACTGAAAATTTCATTTTTTCAAAAAATGACGTCATCAAATTTATGCAAATTTGGCTCTAACTCCTTGAATATTGGTAAAATTTCGCCCAATTTTGGATATGCTGTAGCTTAGGTCTTACTCTTTCTAAATTATTGCCTTTATCTTTCATTTTGATAAACGGATCATCCTGAAAAATTGCAAATAATAAAGGCATGTCATTTTTCCTCATTTTGCGTGTAATCTCTATGGGACATGACTTTTTCTCAAAACTGGATTCTACATTCCTCTATTTCGTGAGCAATATCTCCACAATTTATCGTCAGTTTTGGCTGAGCTTTAAGTATGATGTAGCTGAGCTCCTTGGCTATTAAATGTATATACTCCATTTTTTGATCAGATGCCGGGATCATGCCCGTTTTTTGCTTGCAAAATTGGATTTGTAATTCTCAAATTTGCTTGCGTGTAATCTCTATGGGAACGTGTAATCTCTATGGGGAATATCGTGGCTGAATGGATAACGCACTTGACTTGCGTCTTTGGGGTCCCAGGTTTGAGTCTTGGGGTGAACAAGATTTTTTTTTTTCTTTTTACCACCTCGTACATGATCCTTTATGACAATTTAAACGTATAACAGTTAAAATATAGCAAGATAAAACTGAAAAATGGCAAATTATAAAGGCATGTCATTTTGCGTGTAATCTCTATGGGAGATGACTTTTTCTCAAAACTGGATTCTACATTCCTCTATTTCGTGAGCAATATCTCCACAATTTATAGTCGGTTTTGGCTGAGCTTTGAGTATGATGTAGCTGAGCTCCTGAGCTATCACAAATGTTCCCTCCATTTTTTTATCAGATGCCGGAATCATGCCCGTTTTTCGCTTGCAAAATTGGATTTGTAATTCTCAAATTTGCTTACTTGTAATCTCTATGGGAATGTGTAATTTCTATGGGGAATATCGTGGCTGAATGGATAACGCACTTGACTTGCGTCTTTGGGGTCCCAGGTTCGAGTCTTGGGGTAAACAAGATAAATTTTTTTCTTTTTTTTTCTTCTTTTTACCACCTCGTACATGATCCTTTATGACAATTAAAAGGTACATGTATAAAAGTTTAAATATAGCAAGATAAAACACATTATAATTACTTTTTTTTTCATATCACATGTATTGTCATATATTAAAGAGACCTTTTTCACAGTGCTTTATCATCTCCCTTCTTTCACAAGTATTCTATCCATAATGAACATTCAGTTGTCATCATGATGATCATATTGATCTGCATGAACATGGTGATAGTGATCATGATGGTGAGAATAAAGACAGACCACCTAATTCGTCCGCATGACGAATTAAAATCTAGTTGTTATTATTTTTAGTATTATTCCTGTTAGCCTTCCGTAATTCTAAGAAATAGGATTGATTCAAATCAAAATTAGATAGCGATTGATACAAATTTATGTCCTTAAAAGAAGAGACGTTAAGATCAATCACAATCTACCATAAGGAGAGTTGCAAGAAACTTGCAATTGATCGCAAATCAATTTTAGGTTTAAAAAATAAGTTGAAATTCAAGCATTTCTGTGCAAATTTCGTAATTGATTAACGGTTTGCTTGTAGAATCAGGAAGTGCCTTAGTTAAGATTGATCTATCACTTGTAAATTCACGTCTGAAATATGCAATTGATTTCAAATATTTCATTACAACCCCCCTTAGTGAAATGGGCCTCAGCTTCTGCAAAGAATGTGCATTCTTCTAGGTCAAATTTTCCTCATAAATAATGTATTCCTGTAGTCCCCATAACTTTGACTTAGGAAGAAGCTGGCTATCTATATGAGCTTTTTTTTGCAAAAAACGGATCTGAACAGACTTAAGCTGTTACATTCTCATTTTTTGTTGCTTTCTGAATCAGAATTATCATGACTGTCTTGAAGGGAACGGAACCGAGATCACAGACCGGTCTCCATACCAAGTCTTGAGTTCCAGGTCTCGGAACATGGTCCTATGGATAGAGAAGAAGGCCATCTATGTCTTCAATGTGACTGTACTGGATCCACAATACAGGTTTGCCTCATCTTAATTACTTGAATTTCATGTAATAATAAAAAAAGGATAGTAGTGGTAGTAGTGCTACAGTAGTTGAGTAGTAGTAGTAGTAGCTGTTGGCCATGGTGGTGGTCTTGGCGTTGGTCAAAATAGCAGCAGTTGTAGTAACAACAGAGGACTGTTTCATGAAAGTTATCGAGTTGTCTTTCTCCGACAGTTACCATAGTAACAGTCAGAGGCCAGTGCTTTTCAGCCAATCAAAAGCAGGGATTTCACTAAAATAGTCAGCACTGACAATGTAGTCAGTGCTGACAACTTTTATGAAACACCCACCTGTACTACATGTAGTAGTAGTAGTAGCAGTACATAGTAGTAGAAGTAGTAGTAGTAGTAGTAATAGTAGTAAAAGTAGTAGTAATTTTATTCATAGAATTAGTTGCAGTCGTAGTAGTAGTAGTAGTAGTAGTAGTATAGTAGTAGTAGTAGTAGTAGTAGTAGTAGTAGTAAAAGTAGTAGTAATAGTAGTTATAGTAGTAGTAATATTAGTATGAGAAGTAGAATGCAGACCAAATAAGGAAAAGGCTGTGTATTTCTTCATTGTAACTGTACTGGATCCCCCAAAAGTTCACCTCAAAATCTTAAATATTTGAATTATGATAAAACTTAGTAGTGATGTTAATAGTAGTAATTATAGGAGAAGTAGTAGTAGGAGTAGTAGTAGTAGTAGTAGTAGAAGTAGTAGTAGTAGTAGTAGCAGTAGTAACAGTAGAAGTACATGTAGTAGTGGTTGCAGTGGTAGTTATTAATAACAGAAGTAGTAATGGTAGTAGAAGTTGTATGGTAGTAGTAGTAGTAGGAGTAGTACATGTAGTAGTAGGTAGTAGTAGCTGAAATGATAGCAGTACATGAAGTAGCAGAAGTATTAATAGTAGTAGTTGTTATTGTAGTCATAGGTGAAAATACCGGTATGCAACATGTTTTAAAGTTGGTGTGGGGATGAAAGAAATAGTTCACCATCTGTTCCTACCCCTCCCAATCTGATTGATACTTTTGCAGCTTGAATTTATTCCAGTAGTTTAAGTATAATAAATTTAGTTCTAGTAGTTGTTGTAGTGGTAGTGTTGTAGTGTTGATTCTGTACCTGATTGCTAAGAAAGCATAAATGCGTGTAAGCAAGCAACCAGAGGACTGATGGCTTAGGGTCCTCTCCAAGGGACCTTTGAAAGAGGATTAGTGCCTTTCCAAAGTGCACTAGCGCACCAGATGGGAATCGAACCCGGGTCACAGGAATCCAAATTCCTCGCTGTACCAACTGGGCTATCGTGCCTCCTCTATGTGTATTTGTCGTGATGATGGTATTTGTGTTGGTAATGATATTTATGTTATTAATAATGGTTGTTAATATGAATTTATTTGCCACTCACAGCTTATGTTATTAATTCAATCATTAACATCTTATAATCTTATATTTTTCTCTAGCCCCACCTCTCTCTCTCATCCTCTATCCCACCAATTTCTCTTAAGGGACCGCACACCTTACGATTGGTCTGCGACCCGATTTCAGAATAAAATGTAGTAGAATTTGATGCCAATATTGAGACTTGGAATATCTTATTGTGTAATGCTCTAAATCATCGTACGAATGCGTGTTCAAATCTACGACTATTTCATCATCCTTCTTAGAATAAAAACAAATTTAATATCTAGTCGTAATGACGTCATAGCAGTCGTATGATTGGCTACGATTTGAAACTAATTTGGCCTTTACTCAAAAATAAAGGCTTGCAATCTTTCAAAATGGTTATATTAGTATTCTTTTGATTAATTTTAACCTTAC
Source organism: Lytechinus pictus (assembly GCF_037042905.1). NCBI lineage: Eukaryota > Metazoa > Echinodermata > Echinoidea > Temnopleuroida > Toxopneustidae > Lytechinus > Lytechinus pictus. Next base: position 2,254,726 of record NC_087260.1, on the reverse strand, counting down.
ATAAAATGATATGTTCCATTCACATTTTCAGAAAATGAGCAAAATGCGATTTGTTCCAAAATTGGATCGGGAACAGTCGTAAGGTGTGCGGTGGCCTTTAATCTTTTTTCATATACAGTATATATAAAAGAGAGCCTTTATCCTACAAGCTCTGCTTTATACTAGTTAGTCTTTGACTCGGCTTGTCAGATGGCGACCCCCTTTTATAAGTACATTTTATAAATAATGATTTAAAAAAATTACAAAACACCTCATTTTTTTCTCTCCATCTGTACCACTAACAGTTACTGTAACCTTCAAACTCAGTTTGCTGTTGAGGTATACGGCGCCCTCCCCCCATCCGCAGTCTCCGCTATCAAGGTCATGCTTATTACCTGTGCTCTGGGTTTAGCTGGTGTCGCCTTTATCTTCATCTATTACCTCATGCAGCAGAGAGAAGCAGAAGAGGAACAGCGAACGCAGAAGATCCCTCAATTTCCTCATTAACAGATACTTTAATTAAAGCACAATTTTTTATGATGATGGTGGTGATTCACTTGGTCTATACATGTACCTGCTGTTTTTTTCCATCTGGGCCCTGTCTTACAAATAGTTGCAATTGATCCAATCCATCTCAAGTATATGGAATTCCAGTAATGTCATTATTTGTCATTAGGAAATTTGCTCAATGTCCTTTGAAAACAAAGAGAAGCATACTGAATTATCAAGAAAACAGTGAATGTATGAATATACATCATTTCTAGAAAATATTTGGAACAGACATGCATTTTGGATTTTGACGTTGCTGGCTTTCCATAGTTGCGATTAACCGGATCGGTCGCAACTCTTTGTAAGGCCCCCTGGGGTCCGTTGCAGAAAGAGTTGCGTATAAACGCAAGTCAAAAAATCAATCGCAAGTCCCAAATGCGCGCTGTTGATTGGTTGAAAATCAAGTTGCGCTTGATCTTTAGAGTTGCGATTGATTGCAACTCTTTCTGCTACGGGACCCTGGTCACAAATTTGACCCTAAGCACGTCGCTTTGCTAGTGAAAATAGATACCCCTTTTTTCATTATTTTAGTGTTTTTGACACCTTTATTACGTTACGTACGTAACATGCCCTATCTTGAAAAAGCCATCCTTTTTACATGTTTTTTGGGTCGCGCATGGTATCTACTCGTCAATGTAAGTGCCCCCCCCCCCCGTTTAGCAATGATGATGTTTTACAATATGTGACTTGGCTGCTACCCCAAAACCAACAATAAATTGCCGAAAAAGATTCTCGGTAAATGCCAAGATAGTAATTTGGTATTCAGAAAAGCAAATTTAGAAAATTAGCTTATTTGCAAAAGTGATTATTCTTCCTATTTTCAAAACTTGAAGTTGTAGAGTTTAAGTAGAAAACAAAATACAAGAGTTTGCCTGATGCCATTTCCAGTATTCCTACTTGAAAGTCTCAATGAGATCTGTACAGTGTGCACATCTTATGCTTGAGTGAACTCCATATGTCAAACTTTGTTTTCTCCTTATTCTTTAGAGCTCTCACTGAATATCTTCTCCACTCAATCAAGTATTTGCGTAGCTTAATCGATCAAGTTTGACAAGGTATTTATCATTTCAAAGCTTCGGATGTGCTCATTCAAATTCAATAAAATTAATTTTATAATTATTTGATGGTTTTGGGCTGGCAGGTCAAATACAAACCTGCCAACTACTCACTTTTTTCAAGGAGTTACCTCATTTTTAAGATTTGTTATCAACCAAAAAGAAGAGCTCTCTGTTTTCCATTTATTTAAGATAAGTAAACCAGCCCATTATGTGTGATGGGGTATGGGTGTATGAGTAATATAGTTTTTCAACACCTGTAATTTCTCAATGTTTAAATATAAGAATGCTAAACATGTCTTGATAAAAAAAAATGAGACAGACTCGCCTGAAATCGAGCAGAAAAATTGGCACCGCACGATTAGGACTCCTTTTTTTATTATCAAATGTTTGCAGGCCTGAGGTTTAGACCATCTACTAGTACACTGTAGACCAAGTTGATAGACACCAACAATTCACAGCATTTTTATGGTGTCTTATCTCTGTTCACGAGTGAAGACCTTTTTAAAAAAAAAATAGATTTAAATGTCTGGCAGTTATAAGATTCTACATCAGCATGCAATGTATGCACAGTAGCCCACCATAAGCTTACATACTGTAAAATCCCTCAAAGTTTTATGAGGTTATAAGATGATTGTTTATAAAATGCATTTTCTTTTATATTCAAAAGTACATTTCTATTTCTACTTTTTAAAAGCATATTATGTATCCTTTTTTTATATAATGAATAGTTTCTTTATTATTTAGATGTATTGTATACACCAATATCTATCCTAAAGTATGACTGTTTAATTAAATTTGTGTCCAGTTCTTGCCTTGAATTCCATAGAAATTCCAAAGTGTGATCAGTTTTCTATTTGTTTTTAGTAAATTCCTGTTTTTTATTTCTATTTTGGATTATGTATTTTATTAATAAATTTGATAATATTGATTTAACCCTAAAAGCATTGGGCCTCCCCACTTCGCGCGATACATGTATTTCTAAAACGCCAAAAGATAGTGCTGCAAAATTTTATGGCTTTTTTCTTTGAAGGCACAAATTTTAAGACCGACTTTATGACATATAGGTATGTCACAAAACCACTGGAAAACAAAAGATGAAACAAAGAAAGACATAAGAAATTCTAAAAACAAAGAAATACTTAAGGAAACAAAATTGCTTTGCAATTTTTCTTTGTGAAAGTCTTTTAATTGAATTACAAAGATGACATCTGAAAAAGAAGAAAATTTGAAATGAAATTGGGTGTTTTTCACGAATAAATTTGCATATTAAAAAAAAAAAATCAGATTTTTTTAAATACTGGCTAGCAGTTTATGTACTAAAGAGATCAGAAGGGGGGGGGGGTGCATTCATGCCCCTCCCCGTCCTCAATACATCTCAAATAGCCCGGTCCTTATAGGTTTAACAACCAAGATGTAAATACAAAAGTGGTGGAGAGTTGGGTTGAGGGCTGAGGGTTATGATAACAATCCATCTCTTGACAATTTGTAAATGTTATGATTATTTTTAAGTGTACCATTTTTATTTGGAGTGATATTTGTTTAGTAATAAAAATGATAATTCAATTCAAATAAAAATGGTCTTTCATTTCACAAACTTCTACATTTTAAGTAAACAATAAATTCATACAAAATTCAGTTGGTCACGAAGAATACAAATATGTTCATGTTATGTTTGCAGAAGAAGGCGTCAGACTTGTGGCGGGATACGCCTGTATACATAAATTATACCAACGTGCTTATACAGCACATACTGCCAATTGCATCCATATGCGCTCTATGAAGAACAAGGAAAAGAGAGAAAATTGCTGGCAATAGCGGCACAAACTCATTCAAAATTCTATTTAAATAAGTATGATTTCAAAGTGGATTTAAACTTGGGTGAAAAAGAGTTCTTTACAATTATGGTGGGGTGGTGATCCAAAGTGAAGAAGCAGCATGCCGAAGGATCGCTTCATAAAAATTGGTCTGAAAATCAATGTAAAAGATCCTTTTCAGCTGATCTAAATTGCGAGCTGGTACATACTCAACTAAACATTTAATAAGATATTTGAAGGCATTTCATGGAGACACTGATCAGTTAAAAGCATTACTACAGTGAGTGATTGTATTACCGACCGGCCTTGTATTACCGAACACGCGTATCATACACGTCAGAAAATAGTGTCATTGGCTTAAAACTTTGCATAATTCTTCCAAAGGGGACTTGAATAAAAAGGTGATGAAAAATGGTCAAAAACATAATGAGTCTTTATAATCTCAATACAATAAAATATGGTTAACATAGCTCACCAGTGATTTTGTCGTTTCCTCAACTTTTCCCATAGAAAACACACGTTCGGTAATATGATACCATTTTCAAGTGACAAAATATTTCACATGCGAAGAGGGGCCCAATTGGAAGCTTTATGTAAAAAAAAAAAACGATTTCGGCACAATTTTTAGATATTTATATTTTGTAGGTAATTGTGTATTTATGGTGAAAGTTTGGTAAATTCCATGAGAATAATGTGTTTTATATGATTGAATTCATGAAAAGCGTTCGGTAATACGATCTACTACCATACTGAAGATTAATGCCAGAGAAATAATGTTTAAGGCAGTACTTAAAACATTACATTAGTACACTTTAATCTATGATTCATGCCAATGAAATAAACACCATAGTGTTTGTTATGTGAATGCTACATGTACATGTATGCTAGTTAAAAGGGCACTGGGAACGATTTTTTTTTTTAGCTGGGGGTGCTGATAAAGGAAAGTAAAGGTCGTTTTGGTCCGAAGAAATTTTACGAGCAAAAAAAAAGGGGGAGGGGTCGCTCCAAAATGAAGGTGGTTTTGGTCCAAAAAAAATTTGGACAAGCAAGCAAGCAAAAAAAGACTCTAACACAAAGTGTTGGTCATTTTCCATGCATTTCTCCAATTTTACACACCTACCAGAATTCCAGGGGTGCTTTGGAAAATAATACACGCAGCACCCTGGGAAAATCTTTGGGATACTTCAGCACCCCCCTCTTCCCAGGGTCATGCTTGTTAAACAAACGCGAGAACGCATTACCGATGAAGGGGGATCTTCAGTCAGTTCTTCCACCCGTCATTGGGAGTTTCGGCCCGTTATAAACAATACTCCCTCTTGGTGGTAGGCCAGCAGTGAAAAGCACCACCTTCCCCTCTGGTAACAAAAAAGAAAAAAAAAGAAGAAAATATTGATGGTCTGAAAGCAAAGGGAAACATGAAATTAAATCAAGAACGGGGGGGGGGGGCATTGAATGTTGTAAAGTGAAAAGAGGTGGGGGGGGGGCTACTTAGTGCAACACAATGTAAGGTAAGTCTGTCCACCCCTGTCAATTTAGACAAAATCACTTTATAATAATAATGATAATAGTAATAAATAAGGGACGTTATGTTTTTTATGTGAATGCTACTGTATATGGTGTCTTTGGCTCTGTGCCCCGTATCTGGAACTCGCCTCTCAAACCGGTCAAATCTCGTCATCTCTTCAGTCGTTCCAACAAACTTGAAAACTGTATCTCTTATAATGTCCCTTAATAATAATGATAATAATAATAATAGTGATAATACTAATAGTACTAATAATTTTAATCATTATAATAACAATCATAATAATAATGATAGTAAAAATAATACATGTAATAATGATAATGATAATAATATTTTGTAATAGCGCTATATAAATGCAAATATTGTTATTAATATCATTATTACTATTATCATTGAATAATAATAGTGACGATAATAATATTTTCATTGATATAGCACTCTTACAAAATAACAGTGTTACAGTGTTTTTTACACAATGATAGGATAGGGAATATAAAAAGATATCGAAAGATTGGTGATTAAAAAGCAGATTTTTGAATTTTTTCTTAAATACTGAATTACTTTTACTTATATACTTATTATCTTTATCATTATCAAATTCTTATAATTTATACAGGGTAGCCCCATCAATGACACAGACCGTTCTTACTGGGGACCTCTGCTTCAAGTAATACACAAAGATATCGATACAGTTCTTATCAAATTTGGAATATTATCGCATAGAATTGAAAACCATGTACTGATACCGTCTTTCTCTTGGCCAAATGTGGCTGCTTTAAATATTTCAAATGGTTTTTTGACGATATCTTCAGCAAATTTTTAGATGTCATTTTCTAGTAAATTGTTTAATTCTTCTCACAATATCTCGCCATTGTTTGCATGCGGTCATTGTGTGGTTTTTAGTGTACTTTATGACAATGATGGTTCATGCCAATCGGCCGGCCTACTATTACTACTCTTAATTATTTCTAATGGTTTTCTGACAGCATTTCCCCCCCAATTTTTAGATATCTGTTTCAAGCAACTTGATTATTCACTCTCAAAACTACTCGTTATACTCTTAGAATTATTTTTAACCAAACAAAGACTTAGTTAAAATATATGAAACGGCCAACTGTTAGTTAAAATGAATTCCCAAGTTATTCTGCTTGCAATATTGTTTAAAACCCATAATTCTGAGAGATTATTCTTGCATGTAGTCATTGCGTGATCGTGGAGATACCAAGCATATAGCAAATAATATGCCTATTATCATCAAACACACGCGACAATTTGGCTTTATCTCCTAGTTATATTATGATATATCAATAAAATAAACACTCGGCCTTATCTGTTCTAATTCTCTAATAACTCAGATAAACTGTATTCATTTTATCTATTTGGCTATCCATATACAGTGTGTCTCACAAAAAAGGAAACCAAATGTTTTATTTATTTTCTCAGTATGAGCAAATGTTATTTGATTTTTTTTACATCTTCACCAACTACAGCCTTTCTTCTTTATTCTGATGCCTAATACACATAACGTTCAAGCATCGATAAATACATGCGTATGAGTGTCCCGTCCGCGTCAGACCAAAAGACATTAAAAGATGGGAGTTGCTGCTACCCTATTTGGCATTCAACGATTGAAGGGGTAGAGCCTTTCAGTTAAGTTTCAGTTCAGTTTGGTTTAGTTCATTTCAACTCAAGTCAATTTAACAGTAAAAGAAATCATTACAAAGATATAAATGAATATATGACATAGATAACTAAATATTTACAATAGACACAAAAAATATGATAATAATAACTGTAATAACTGCCTCGTCGATCTGGCGCTATACCGTGGCTGCCGGTCACACGATCAATTGGGAAAAACATATTTTCAGAGTATTTCATTTCTGAGGTCTATTTCGAACAATGAAATAGGATGGATGGAAGAGTTTGAAATCCCAATGTAAAATCAAGTGGCACAGAAAATTTGACAATATTTATTTAGAAAACAGTGATCTTAAATAAGAAAAGAATCGTTCAATAGGAATTCTTTTTTGAGGTTTCCTACTCTCAATCTGTAAATGAGAGTAAATGCAGAATAAAAAGTGAATTTCTTTGCAAATTGTTTCTGTCATTCATCAGTTTTGACAAGTTATAGGCCTAACATACCATGCGTAACAGATCAACTAAGGAATGTATCTCAAATTAGATTTCACTTTTTTTATTAGTATTAAAATTTAAACCAAAACAGTTAGGATATTTTGCCATGAAAGTGACTTTTCTTTTTTTCTGGTACACACTGCACTTTATCCCTATTGCAACTGTGACAATAGACATTGGGCTCAGTGGATTAGTCACCAACCTTGAAACAAAGGGTCGTGGGTTTGAATCCCAGCCAAAGCGTAATTTTCTTCAACAAGAAATTGATCCATATTGTGCTGCACTCAACTCAGGTGAGGTGAATGGATACCTGGCAAGAATTAATTCGCGAAATGCTTGTCTTTGATTTGTGGTATAACATACGAGCAGCAGCGACATATGCTGCGCCATAATATAAACTGCATAAATTTCTTTTTTTTTCAATGGTTTATGGTAACTCAAATTGTTTTCTATCAGGAACTGGTGTAAAAATATTTTCTGTTAATATAGTGAAGGGACATAAAAACAATTTTTCATTTCCTCTTTATTTTTTTGTTCAGCTACACGATATATGCTGAAGCTCCTTGCATATTATGTAAAAAAATATATATATATAATTCTGATATTTTTTATAATTCCTGATGGATTTCTCTCAAACCATGTTGAATCTTAAGCTTAATTCTTAGATGTGCAGACATGCCCCCCCCCCCTCGCTCATAATGACATGCTTTCTCGGCGTGACATGAATTAATCTCGGTAAACTTTTGAAAAAAAAAAGATTATCATTTGGCAAATATACCCACGCGACACCGCACCAGGCTTACCGTGTAAATATATTATGTGTTTCCTATCTAAAATGCAAACATCGTCTCTTTCTTATCTGTGCTGTATTGACAAATATTTTGTCAATTTATATATTTTTTGCACGCTACATCTTCCTATTATTTTGCATTTAACCTATATAGTATCCCGTAATTAGTAACCAACTGGAATAAAATTATTGGAAATGGTTTTTTGACTGATTTGAGTAGGTATGGGTGTCAACATTTACCAAAAAAAAGTTAGAAGGAATACGGGTTGGGGAAAGTACTTTTTTTCAAGGTCAAAGGTCAATGACCTTTTTAAATATACTGTATCATGGTATCTCCCAGATAAAATATTACACGTTGGTGATCATGGTGTCAAAATGCACAGATTCGTACAAGAAGATCAAATAAAATCAAATCAAGTACCTACAATGCTCATTCACCCATGAAATTCAAGGTCAAAGCCCTTCAAAGTTCAATGACCTTTATTACATTATATACCATATACGGTATAATGGTATCTCTGAGATGAAAAGGTGCAGGTTGATGATCTAGGTGTCAAAATGCAGAGGTTCTTACAGGAAGATCAAATAAAATCAAATTAATTACCAGAATGCACATTAAACAATAAAATTCAAGGTCAAAGCCTTTCAAAGGTCAATGACCTTTTTTCTACATCATATACCATATACGGTATAATGCTATCTCTCAGATGAAAAGGCGCAGGTTGGTGATCTTGGTGTCAAAGTGCACAGATTCTTACAAGAAGATCAAATGAAATCAAATCAAGTACCTACAATGCTCATTCACCAAATGAATGAAATTCAAGGTCAAAGCCCTTCAAAGTTCAATGACCTTTATTACATTATATACCATATAAGGTATAATGGTATCTCTTAGATGAAATGGTGCAGGTTGATGATCTTGGTGTCAAAATGCAGAGGTCCTTACAGGAAGATCAAATAAAATAGAATTAAGTACCCAGAATGCATATTAAACTATAAAATTCAAGGTAAAAGCCTTTCAAAGGTCAATGACCTTTTTTACATTATGTATCACACTGTATAATAGTATCTCTGAGATGAAACGGCACAGGTTGGTGATCGTTGTATCAAAATTCGCAGATTCTTTCAGGAAGGTCAAATAAGATAAAGTTAATCACCTAGAATGCATACTAACCCATAAAGTTCAAGGTCAAAGGTCAGTGACCTTTTTACATAGGCTATATATCGTATAAAGGTATCTCTGAGATAAAACGCTGCATGTTGATGATTTTGATGTCAAAAAGCAATTTTTGCAAGAAGATAAAAAAGACTCAAAATAATCCAATATCCAAAGTCAAAGGTCAAAGTTGATAAATATTTATATATCCATGCATGATTCCCCCCAAAAAGAAATTTATCCATTATATTCACATTTTATTTGTGAATAATAGAAAGAAAGATAACTATTTGTAATGAACACTTGGAAGTCTAATAATTTCACTCTGAAAGAAATAATTAAGGATAAAAAATGGCCATGGAAAATATATTTAGGAGTTAAAGGTCAATCAACTATGTCAATAGCGTCAGGGAATTTAAGTAAATAGGTCGATATAACGTGATTGTGGCATGTAGGTATAGTGATTCTGATGGGAAAAAGACTGACCTGCGTGGAAAAAGAACACAAATTTAATAGTTGAATCCTTGACCAATGATGATGTCAAAATACAAGTTCGAGGTAAAATTGGATCAAATAGCACTTTTTCTTATAATATACTGTAATGCATTGACAAAAGTGTAAAAAAAAATTAATGTGTGATATAATTTGAAATGGTGACAATTGTGAAGTTACCTTTAGTAGCAGCATTTAGATATGCATTTTATAAATCTAAATCAAGGTGCTAATTTCTCTGTAGCAATAGGTCACTAACCTCAAATGCTACAATCAATACTATAACGCTATAACTTAATCTGTAAATGGAAAGGATAGGCCTAAGTCTTATGGCAAGCATCATCCGAGAACATTTTCATATAGCCAGGGACAATGACGAAGAATTAAAATAAGGCAATCATTAGAGCTGCAGCTTTTTTGTCATAGATGAAGTTAAGTGTCTCAACTTCAGCAAAGAGTAATTGAACTCTTGAAAACGGCTTATTATATTCACTCGCGTTCGTAATCACTCGCGTCGCGGTGGTAATCACACGCGTTTTTGATTTTTGGCGATTTTTTTTCATTTCGGTGCGATTTTTTTTCTAACGGTGTCTTCAATGGGACAAACACGCTGGGAAAATAAAATGAAATTGAAATTCGAGTTTCGTTTTAAGCCGGCAAGTGCCTTAAATAAGATGTACTCGACTACTGTTTTAACATAACAAACAAGCAAATCAGCCATGTGGCTCAACTAACTTAGAATAGATCCGGACTTCTACTGTGTCTTATACGAGGACTCCGAGTCGGAACTTGCCATATCTGGCACATCGATATTACATCGTATCATTCCCATATGCGGACATGCCTGCATGCAATGGCCCCAAGGCGGCCGGATCCGGCCGCGGTCGGACACGACGTGCATCGGTAGCATGGAGCAAGCTAACGTGAGTCGAGCTGAGTTAGATCCCACGTTACATATGAGGCGCCGATTGTACCAATATTATATAGAACAATTATTTGTTACATAATCATTATTCATTAAATAATAACTATTATTTATATATAATTTACATTCTATTTGTAAATAATTAATATTATATAAAAAAGAATTTCTAATTATTTATATATAATTCCAAGTAATACTTCATTATTTGTAAATAATAATAGTTCGACATTCTATTATTTATAAATAATGATTATTTGACCTCTGACCCCTAAATACATTCTCCATGGCCTTCATTATTTCAGACCGAAGTTATGAAACCTCCATGTTTTCATTACAAATTAGTCATGGTTATTAACACTATTCAGATATAAAATATGAACACAAAAGATATTTTTTTTGGTTATTTTTGACATATAGATTATATATTTCCTCTGATCTAGGATTTCAAGGGTGAAAGTTTATTCTTTATACTTATTTTAGTGTTGTTTAATCTTCTTGTACAAGTCTTTGGATTTTGGCACCAAGATCACCAACCTGCGGTGTTTTATCTCAGAGATACCATTATTATTATCTAATGTTAAAAAGGACATTGACCTTTGTCATTGAATTTTATGGGTGAATGTGCATTCTCGATGCTTAATTTCATTTTATCTTCCTGTAAGAATATGCGTGTTTTGACACCAAGAACACCAACCTGCATCGTTTTATCTTAGAGATACAATTATATAATATGGTATATGTAGTATAAAAGGTCATTGACCTTTGGCCTTAAATTTTATGCGTGAATGTGCATTCTAGGTACTTAATTTTATTCCATTTGATCTTCTGGTAAGAATCTGTGCATTTTGACACCATGATCACCAACCTGTGCTTTTTCATCGCAGGGATACCATTATACAGTATGGTATATAATGTAAATAGGTCATTGACCTTTGAAAAGCTTTGACCTTGAATTTTATTGGTGAATGTGCATTCTAGGTACTTAAGTTTATTTTATTTGATCTTCTTGTAAGAATCTGTACATTTTGACACCATGATCACCAGCATGTACCTTATCATCTCAGAGATACCATTATACGGTATGGTATATAATGTAAAAAAGGTCATTGACCTTTTGAAAGGCTTTGACCTTGAATTTGATAGGTGAATGTGCATTCTAGGTCATTAATTTTATTCTATTTGATATTCTGGTAAGAATTTGTGCATTTTGACACCATTATCACCAACCTGCGCCTTTCCATCTCAGAGATACCATTAATACAGTATGTACGAAAAGGTCATTGACCTTTGACCTTGAAAAAAGCACTTTCCCCAACCCGTATTCCTCCTAACTTTTTTTTGGTAAATGTTGACACCCATACCTACTAAAATCAGTCAAAAAACCATTTCCAATAATTTTATTCCAGATTGGCTCTTTTGTGGTCTAATTTAGGGACACTAATATTCTGAATGCATGACCCTGGCAAGCGAGGGTGCTGGGGCAGAGTTTTTTGTTATTTTTTTAATTACGCAATCAAAAGCGAGGGTCTTTAATGACCAATTCCAATGAAATTTTGGAAACTCGAGACTCGAGACTCGAAGTTTAGCAACACACTAGTAGTAGTAGTAGTAATAGTAGTAGTAGTAGTAGTAGTAGTAGTAGTAGTAGTAGTAGTAGTAGTAATCTATCTGTATTAGCACTTTCCCAGAGGATATGAAAATTGCAAAAGTAACTTTTATTCATAAGAAGAAAGATAAAACTGCTGTTGAAAACTACAGACCTATCAGTGTTTTAAGCATAGTATCCAAAATTCTAGAAAAGGCGGTATGTGTTCAGATCAAAAAATATTTTTGAGAAAATGATATGATTTACGAATATCAGTCTGGTTTTCGACATGACTATTCGACTGAGACATGCCTTATTCACTTGACTGATTATCTGAGAACTAATATTTCTAAGGGGCATTTCGTTGGGATGGTACTCCTAGATCTTCAAAAAGCATTTGATAAGTTAATCATGGCATCTTATTGAAAACATTACAAATTATGGGTTTTAACCAGGCTACTGTAGCATGGTTCAAATCATACTTGTCGAATCGACATCAAGTAGTGGCTATTCGCGATATTTGTTCCAAAATTATACCTATAACGTGTGGAGTTCCACAGGGAAGTATTTTAGGCCCAATTCTATTTTCAACTTGTATCAATGACATGTCTATTTGTATAAAAGCTGACTGTAAATTATTATTGTATGCAGATAATAGCGTACTACTTTGTTCAAATTCCAACCCAAAATTTGTTGAGGAAAACTTAGCGAACAGCTGTCTACATGTGTCGATTGGATGACTGATAATAGATTATCGTTACACTTAGGCAAAACCGAGAGCATTCTGTTTTGTTCTTAAAGTAGTTATAAAACGTCATTTGAATTTGAAGTGACATACAATAATAAGATAATTCAGAGGAAAGAATCTGTATTAGGCATTGATCTGACCAGCTCCCTTTCATTTTCATCTTTAGTAGAATCAATCGTAAAAAAGGCGAATGCCCATTTGAAATTTCTGTACAGGTATCAAAGGTGAATAATCGGATGGTCTAATACCACTTGGTCTACTTATCAGTTCGTCCAACTTCACATAGTCTAAACTCATTTCGTCTACAACCAGTTCGGCTAATATCCAATTCGTCTAATTCCCTCTTGGTCTAATATCAAATTCGTCTAATTTCCATTTGGGTTAATAACCAGTTGGGCTAATTCTCACTTGGTCTAATATCCAATTCGTCTAATTCCCACTTGGTCTAATAGCCAAACGATCTAATGACCACTTGGTCTATTATCCTTTTGATCTAATGACCACTTGGTCTTAGCCCAGTTGGGTTAATAGTCACTTGGTCTAATTTTTCATTTGGTCTAATTCACACTTGGTCTAATGTCCATGTATTCTAATGTAACATAATTAATTATTATTTATTTGATCAAGAATTAACAAATATGGTACGTAATGGATAAATATCATGCATCAGTTAATGTCGCCAGGATCCGGAGGGTATATAGACCTGGGGTAGGGCTGCTGGGCGCAAAACCTCACCGTGAAGGACTATCGATGACAAGATAGTTGCTCATCAAATGAATTATTCTAATCAAATATAATTCTTATAATTAGGCCTATATATCAATAATAAAGATAATGATGAAAACTATATCATACTCATCATTGCACATTTACAGAACAATAAGTTATTTTTTTCAGAACACATCTGTTTAAGTTTTTGGTTAAACCATGGTTTATGATTTTTCTTTATTTTTAAAATTCTGGGAGGAAAACATATATTATAAGTCTCAGAAAAAAACTCCATAAATTGTTTATACATACAATTTGGCTCTTCCTGATATCTGCAAAGCAGATTGTCAAAATCAGTTGAAGATAAAACATTCAGAAAACGGTCAATATTGATATCATCAATTTGATGTTTATATGTAACAGGTTCATCTTCATATACCTTTAAAATCAAACATGGCAAATATTGGCAAATGATTAGATATGTCACAGGTTAGTATTCCTGTGGAAATATTGCACATACTATTTGTAAATAAATTGTCTATCAATGAAGCTGTGAAGTTAGTTATTCTTGTTGGTTTTGTAATACAAGGAAAAAAAACAATATGAGTAAAATAATTCAAGCAACTCATTGCAAGAACTCTGTACATCTAATTTCATTAAATTAATATTAAAGTCTCCAAGAAATATACATTCTTTTTTCTCATTATGAACTGTAGACAAAATATTTCCTAAAGTATCAATAAAATGTGCATGTGATTGATCAGGTGGTCTATAGAAGACACCAACAATAATGTTCTTTCCTGGTTTTAAAATTTCAATAAAAAGGCTTTCACAATGACAATTAAATATTGAGATGTCATTTCGCATGATGTATCTTACATCATTTCTAATGGCAAATGCAACTCCTCCTCCTTTTCTATTATTTCGTGATATACTCTCAGTCTTATATCAATCAATATTAATTCATCTTTTTTACCATTGTCCAACCATGTTTCAGTAAATGCTAAAAGACCAAAAGAATTATTAAAATGTGACAGTAGAGACGTTATATCATCATAGTGTTTTGGCAAGCTACGGCAATTTAAATGCAGGAGTGAAAAACCATGTGTTTTACCTAAGTTTTCATTTGGAAAGTCTTCTGGTGTTACATATATACAGTCATTATCAGCCTCTTCCTGTAATATACAGTGCGTCCCAAAAAAAACTATACACTTTTGAAATGGCTGCCAAATAAAAAATATATAACTTTGGGGGAAAACACTTACATACATGGAAGCTAATAAAGTCAACTTTAAAATGACACCAAAAAGTTGGAAAACTTTTCATGCTTGAGCGAGCACTGCCCACTAAAACAAAGGGTATGGAAATTAGGGTGGGCAGGAGTTAGCCTTCCAATTTCTTTCAGTTTTTGAGATGCGAGTCCCTTGGAACTTGCAAAGTTGAGGATGTTTTGATAAATCAATGATCAAGCATTATCAATTTAGGTTTTTAGAGCAAATTTTAAGAATTATTAAATTGAAATTTAATGTATGAGTGAACATGAAATACAATTTTTCACTTTTTAAGTGGATCTCAGCAATGTGTTCTTGGAAGTCAGAATAGGGATAGGACTTAGGTGGGGGAAGTAGGTTGACGGGATATGGGTCAACAGAACACTTAACCCCCCCCCCTCTCTCTCTACCCCTTTCACCCCTCCTGAGAGACTAGCCTTTGCTAGGGTGAGCAGGAATTAGCCTTAATTCCATTTTTTTTTTAGGTGAGTCCTTTGGAACTTGCAAAGTTAAGGGTGTTATGCTAAATTACTGAAAAATGGAGATCCGTTTTGGTTTCTTAAGCAAATTTCACGAGTTACTAAATTGAAATGTAATGCATGAGTAAATAGGAATTGTAATTTTAGTGTAGCATTTTTCGTTTATTATGTGGATCTTAGCAAGTGTGCTTGTGAGAGTCAGAGTAATGTGATGGTACCTGTTACATGCAAGGGGATGAGATAGGGTAAGACTGGGTTAAAGGGGCATTCTTCTTTGTGTTCTCTTACAAATTACATGTCATGTACTCACCCCGCCCTCCACCCCTTTCTTTCTCTTGGTTGGTATTTAAAACTTAAAATGCCAAGTGACTGATGGTTGATGGGTCTTTCTTTTCCATTGAATGATTTATTAAGAACTTGACTAATTATGATAATTTATGAAATCATTTATTGAAAAAGCTGAATGTTTGATTGATAATTTATTGAAAAAGGTGAATATTTTATTGATGACATTGATTGAGTTTATTTACTAACAGATTGTTGATTGAATGTTTGATAGATAAAAGTTGATGATCTAATTTTCAGAATTTATTATCAAATTGACAGTCCGCTTTGCACTTAATGCGTACATGTAATAGCAATCAGTCTCAATCTCAACAGGAGGGGGGAGGGACGGACCTGTAGGAGGGAGGCTAAACGTTCTGTTGACCCTTCTCCCATCAGCTTACTTCACACACTGAAGTCATTTCTTACCCCTATTCTCCTGACTCCAATGAACACACTGCTGAGACCCACATTGTAAGTTAAAATGCTTCACTAAAGATTGCAATTCATGCTCACTCATGCATGGAATTTCAATTTGATAATTCATGAAATTTGCTCTAACAATTTAAATTGATAATGAATGACCATCAATTCATCAGAACACCCTCAAGTTTGCAAGTTCCAAGGGACTCGCCTCTCAAAAACTGAAAGAAACCGAAAGGCTAATTCCTGCCCACCCTTATTTTCATACCCTTTGTTTAAGCGGGTAGTGCTCACTCAAGCATGAATAGTTTTCCAACATTTTGGTGTCATTTGAAAGATGACTTTATCGGCTTTCCATATGTATAAGTCTTTCCCCCCAAAGTGATATACTTTTTATTTGGCAGCCATTTCAAAAGTGTATAGTTTTTTTTGGGACGCACTGTATAACTCTCATCGTTCACAACAGGTAATGACAGAGCAAAAAGTTAGATACAACTAACTTCTAATAGAAGAATAATTTACATAGATATACATGTAAGCAATAATGAATAATAAAAAAAAATGCAGTGGCCAACTATCGTAAGCCAAATGCTTGAGAAATAGCAGCCAGGGGAAGGGAGCTACATGAAAACCATTGTAAAGAAAACTTTACGGGTCTGTAAAAATGATGTTACTTAATTATATAAAATGTTAAGAAAACAGGGGGAGAGGGTATAAGGGTCAAGTGAAGTAAGTGAGTGTGGATGCACGTGCAGGTGAGATTTTACAAATACTTTGATACAAGAAACATCTTTAATAAAGCTTTAAAGAAAAAAAGAGATGTTGCTTGTTTGATGTTATTAGGCAAAGTGTTCCAAACTTCAGGACCGTGATGACGTATTGTTTTGTGAGCAATTATTCGTTTTGGATTAGTTAGGTGAAAGTCAGATGATTGTCGTGTAGGGTATGAATGAATGTCTCTGTTGTTAACAAAAAAATTACGGAAGGATGCTGGTATAGTGTTGTAAAATTTATACATGAAAATAGCAGTTTGATACGTGTGAATATCGTAAATTTTCAATGTTTTTAAATTATGAAATATAGGATCAGTATACATGGGCGAGATAATAAGAGTGATAACAAATACGAAGATTCAAGATTCAAGAAGTTTATTTCATTTCCATGACAAATATAAATCAAATACAGATGCAAATCAAAGTACGAGTACAAGATCAATTTTACCTTAGCATAATTATATGATAAAAGGTTGTATAAAATAGTATTAAGCGTGTATGGAAATGAGGGGATCCACTAAAAAGCATTGCTTGTAGAGCGTGGATCCCCTATAGCGAGTTGAAGAAATAATTTCTATTAAGCAATTGAGAAAAGGCAAAGTAATAACAGTAAATTGAATGTGGAAATTCATTCGATTGTACAAATACAATACGTGTAAACTGAAATAATATAAACTGCGGATACCCAATGGGGAGAGAGAGCAAGTTGCTTTGAAAAAATAGCTAAAACAAGTGTATGGACCTACTTGGCCCGGCATATCTTTATATGCCATTCAAACTGAAATTTTACGGAATGTGATTAGAATTACAATGACATGTACAATCAACGTCCATAAGGTTTATTTTCTTTTCTTTTCCGTTAGGGGGGGGGGGGGGGTATTTACAAAAAAGCGTCTGCCCTTATAGCAGTGGATTCAAGTTAAAAGAATTAACATATGATCATTCAGTTGATGGGGAAAATATAACAATAATTTCCTTTAGATTTTTTAATACATTACACAAGGTGTATTGTAGATGAATTCATGAATTATTTTAGGTTCAATTAATCATTACAATTCTGACAAGCAAATAAAGGGTTTGCTATGGTTTCAACGCAACTTCAATCTATAGTTAGTACTATAAGAACTCAGGGCTAGCGTACTTATGTCACAAAGCACTATCGAGGAATAATGATCACGCCATATATATCATTTGGAACAGAGCTTAATTTGAAACAGTTCTTTGCATTATCACAACATTGAGAGAAAGTTGATTTTCCATGGATTTAGGCTGTGGCAAAGCATGTCTATCGTCCCCTATATACAAATGTGTTGAGAATGATAAATGTTTAATGAAATTTCATTTGTCGTATTGGCAAAAGAAAGTTGTCGCCAAAAGAGCTTTCTTTCGAAGGCGTAATATCGAGTCTATTTTTATTTTGTATACTATTTCCCCATACTATGTTACAGTAAGATATGTGTGATAAAATAAAGGAGTTATAAAGCATTAGTAATGATCTTTGAGATAGATAATATTTCAATTTGTAAAAAAAATACCTATGCCTCTTGCAATCATCATGCTAATATTACGAATGTGACTACTCCACGTTACGTTAGAATCGATCAATACACCTACACATTTTGTTTCCTGTTTTTCGTTAATGGGCACATCATTGATATAAATGATATCGCGAAATACGTGTTTAGAATTAATATGTTTAAAGTACATGAAGTTTGTTTTATTTATGTTAAGGGGGAGTCTGTTTGATTTCAACTATAATTATAATTTCTCTAATTCTTGATTTAGAGTTTCGACAAGAATGTATAAGTTCTGATGTGAATAAAATATGTTAGTGTCATCTGCGAATAAAAACATATGTAAGTAAAGGTGATGCATTTACAATATCATTCATATATATTAAAACTTATAAGAGGCCTAGGATTGAACCCTGAGGTACTCCACATTTAACGGGACATATATTACATGATTTGGATTTAAAATTAACAAATTGACGTCTATTATTGAAATAGTCTTTAAACCAACTCAGTGAGAAAGAACGATTCCTCTAATTCCATATGTCTTTAATTTACACAACAAATTATGATGATTCATGGTATCGAATGCCTTCGATAGATCCATGAAAACCCCAACGGTGTGCTCTTTTTTGGAAAGTGAATCTGTTATTTTGTCATATAATACAAAAAACAGCCATTTCAACTTTTGCTTACCAGAAAGGGTAGGTAGTGTTGGTAACTCCTTTTATTACAATGCTATAAAACATTGGAATTCTCTTCCTGCCAGTGATATAAAGGAAATAGCAAACTTTTTGCATTTTAAGAGGAAATTGAAAGAATATCTTTCACTTGAGAGTCAAAGAGAAGATGCAAATGATATGTTATACGGTTGATTTAGACTGAATACTGACCACGTTCTTTTCTCTTTTCTACCAGGTATTATTATTTATTTTACATAGTTTGATTCAAGTTTCGATATGTCCTTTCTTTATTTTCTTTCTATGTCTTTTCTCTCTTCCGTCTATTCTTCTCTTCGTGTTGTTATTGTTGTCGCTGTTTTTGCTGTTGTTCTTCTCCTTATTCTTTTTCTTCCTCATCCTTTTTCTTGCGTAATTCTTCTTCTCCTCCTCTTCCCCTTTCTTCTTCTATTCCTCATCCTTCTTCTACTTCTTTTCTTCTTCTTCGTTATATTCTTGATTATATATTATCTCTATATCTTAGTTATTGGTAATAGTAAATTCTGATTTTTTTTCTTCATTTTTTTTAAATATGTAAATAGCATAACTTTACCATTTTATTATCTTAATTCTATATGTCGAGGACCCACTGGAAATAAGCTTTCGTGCAAGTCTGTTGTTTTTTAATGCTACTCTATATGTGTTATGGTGCCTTGCCAAATACAATCAATCAATCAATAATAGTAGAAGTAGTAGTAGTAGTTAAAGTAGTAGTAGTAGTAATAGTAGTAGTAAGTATTATTATTATTATTATTATTAGTAGTAGTAGTAGTAATATAGGCTTAATCATCTTCATCCTCTTCATACCATCTGTATCATGGTACATTTTCATTGGCAGAAACAGAATGCTTCGAACTATCACCATGTCTTCTGTTCGTGATTACAAAATTACTTTGTGAGAAGGGGAGGGTCGGAGGGAGAAGAAATTCTGGAATTTTCCATGTCACTCATCTCATATCTATCCAGCATTTTTTTTTACTCCGCCCCCTCTTCTCCCCCTCCTGACTCTTAAGGTTAATGTCCTCTGTCAGATCACTCCTTCTTTCTAGAACATGCTTCAATGATAACATCCACAATATGGATGGCTTGTGAGAAGATTCGTTCTTAAGACACCTGTTGAATGGTATTATCTCCAAAGAAATATTGATATTAATTGATAACGTGTAAGTTTCATAACGAAATGTAAATACAGGTAGACCTTTGGCTTTCAAGGTCTTACAAGTTTTTTCAACCCAAACTGTCATGCAACAACCTATTAGCAGAATTACTAGGCAAAGCGAGATTCTTGATTATATTTTTTTATTTCTCTCTAAATAAAAACTTTGAGTTGGATAGATTTGTGAATGAATAGAATAGGCTTTACGACAACTAGGCATGTCTTAGTAAGAAATTTTGGAACAATTACTTGTATATTTATAATGATTTTCCACTTTATGATTGCTATTGCTGATTGAGATGGGGGTGTTCAGCAAAAAATGTCATCACAACCTTCACCACCATCATTATCATCATTCATCTTCATCATTTTTGTTATCATCATCGCAATTCCCGTCATCATAATTGTCATGATGATGATCATCATCATTAATGATGATCATTATCATCATCATGAACACCACCACCATCATTATCATCATCATTACACCATCATCATCATCATCATCATCATCATCATCATCATCATCATCATCATCATCATCATCATCATGAATCATCAATCTCTGCGAGTCTTACGTCTTCATGCCACATGGTGAAATGAATTATCGCAAAAAAAATATCGATACCGATAGATATCATTTAGATTTCATAACGTAATGTGCATGTAAATAAACAAAAATGCAACCTTTGCCTTCAACAGTAGCGCTTCTATACACGCTTACCACCTTAAACTTTAACATTTTCATGCAAGGGAATTCTTTTCATGAAGTTACCTTCCAAAGATGATTCATCCTCAAAGAAATGAAACAATCAAAGTAAGAATGAAAAGGTACCGAGCTGCACAATGTGCCAAAATAATAGCATTTTAAAGAAAACAGAAATTTTGGGGTCTACTCTGAGATAGATTTATTTCGGTTCACAAATAATTGAGCCATACATATAGAAAAGACGATTATTCTTTTTCATAAACAAGATAATGCACACATTTTGGTTGTGTAGAGTATTCAAATAACCAGTGACTCATCCCTTGATAAAAAATAAAATGGGCCTTTTGGGTTATAAGGGAAATAATTTGGTTAGGAGAGGTTCTTTGGTGAATCCTCCCTATAACATGTGCATGCGGTACATAAAATGAATTTTGCAACATGTATTTGAAAAAAACATGGACACGAATATAAATTGGTCATGAATAGTTATGTATAATGTAAAAAATTTAATTACATTTTCTTAATCACAGCCATAGTAAGTAGATCAGCTGAATATTAAAACGTTCAGTTAATAACAGTGCTGCGCCCCGTTGCAAAATCACTTTGCCATCCAATAGTAACTTTCCTGAAATCCTTGATGATTCTAATTGGCTTATTAGTATTGTTACCAGTGGCCTACCGTGGTTCACGGTATGGGAGGGGGGTCACCAGCAAATTTTTGTTGAGTCACTTAGTGAGCGCGCGAAGTACAACAAGATTATATGTCGCGTTAAACAGACAATGCGAGCACCAGGAACAGTGAAGACATAGGCCCTGAGCAAATTATGTTTCATAATGTTATGAATTTTGTTAAATGTAATATAATATAAAATAATTATAATATAACATTATAATGAAAAATAATTTCTTCTTTGCCTTTACGCTTCTTTCCCTTTCTCCCTCTTTTTCTCCTTTTCCCATTTTTTTGGGGGGAGGGGGAGGGCTCCCCCGTATTTACGCCACTGATTGTAACAATGGTAGTTTCCATTGGATGGCAAAGGTACTATAATTGTAACTTTTATTCAATGGACCTAAGAAACGACCGATTTTCAATCATTTTCAAGCACAGGATAAAAAAACAGGAGTAAAATAATGTATTATAGGCCTATTTATTGCATTGAAATAGAACTCAGGACTCACCTAGGAAGTATGTTAAATGTGACATGTATCATTTGGAGCATTTTATGTTGAACCCTCACCTTTAAGCCTAAACTATTTTTATTCTACTGAATGGGGATACTCCTTAGGTATATACTCGGATTCGCAGCCTTTTATAAAACATTGACCTACAGGTAAAGAATATGGCCAAAAGCGGTCTCTAATATATTTCGGGGGATGGGGGGGGGGGGGGGCACTTGAGTGTTTTTTTTTACCATAAAGTATATTATTGACATACTGTCGATGAATTCTCTTCGTATTCCGAAGTATTGGTTACAAAATTGAAGACTGCTCATTTAGAAAATCACGGTGATCAAATAATAAAAACAAATAACTTAATTCACACAAAAATCCTCTGACTCAGTTGACATTTCAATATATACAAGTGGAGCGCCTCTGGCAGTCTCACCTGCATTACGCGATTCAATATAGCAGCAGAGCTGACTTTGAAAACTACTATAAATAATCATTCACAAAGATACCATTCATATAATGATGCAATACTACGTTCATTGACCCTAAATGATATTTTACCTCCACCATGTGACCCAAGACTTGTCAGTGATACTTGATCACCTCTATGTCCACATTTCATAAACTATATCCATAAACTCTGAAAGTTTTGACAGCAATTTAATAATTACCTCCAACATGGCCAAAGTTCATTGACCTTAAATGACATTTGACTTTGGTCATGTGACCTGTAACTCGCACGTGATGTTTAGTGATACTTGATTACTCTTATGTCCAAGTTTTATGAACTAGATCCATGGTAATTCGACAAATACACCCAACTTGTTCAAGTTCATTGACTCTAAATGACCTTTGACCTTGTTCATGTGACTTGCAACTAAGGCAGGATGTTTAGTAATACTTGAATTTTTCTATGGTCAAGTTTCATGAACTAGGTTTATATACTTTCGAAGTTATGACGAAATTTCAAAAACTTAACCTTATAGGTTAAGATTTTGATGTTGATTCCCCCAACATGGTCATTGACATTTGACCTTTTCCATGTGACCTGAAACTCTAGCATGATATTTAGTAATACTTGACTAACCTATATGGCCAAGTTTCATGACCTAGGTTCATATACTTTTTAAGTTACGCTGTCATTTCAAAAACTTAACCTTTGGTTAAGATTTCATGTTGACGACGCGGCCACCGCCGTCGGAAAAGCGCCGCTTATAGTCTCACTCTGTTCTGCAGGAGAGACAAAAACAAGCATTATTATAAATTTAAAAAAGAATTCCCACCCAACGGTTTGATATCTATGGCAAAATAGGCTGTCACTTTCAGAAGTATATGATTGGAGCAAATTACTTAGATTGAAGTTTGGAAAACTATTTAATGATAAAGTAGTACAATACAATTTCAAATTTTTGCATAGGATTTTGCATTAAAAAAAAAATCTAGTTCGATGAAAGATCCCAATAGTCTTGACTTGTATTCTCTTTATATACACAAATGGAAACTATTGATCGTTATGATGTTATTTTGCCCGCATGTAAATCTATTCTGGCAGAAATTGACCTAATTTAATGGGGGACAATTTAATGTAAATTATTCAAATTAATCAAAAAAAGTTACTGGTTGATCAAAAATGAAAATATGGTCCTTCGGAATGTAATTTAGATTTTTGCACAATATAGATACATAGAGCGTACATGCTGATTCAGTTTACCTCAAAGAAATTCAGTTATTTTTATCCTTATTGTGGGAATTCATAACAGAATTCGTTATTAATGTGAGATTTCTAGAAAAAAAAAGATAAAAATTACAAAAAAACAATATAATGAAATCGAAGGCTTCTAAAATGTAAAACTATTTGTAGGCCTACATATTATTGATTTGTTTTTTTAATTGATTCTAATGGAATAAATACCTCTGATGAGGAATCTACGGAAAACTATTGATGTAGGCGTTGTTCTTCAGGGGAGGGGAGGGGGCTTTGGGACTCAACCCGTTCTCCAAGAAAAGCTGCTCCAGCATCCCCCAAAAGAAAGTATCTGAGACCGCTTTTGACCATACCTGTAGGTTTATGTGTTATAAAGGGTAGCAACCCCGAGTATGTTCTTATGTGTATTACCTAATGCGCATTAAGTAGTTTGAAAATGATATATTTTCTCTTTTTTTCTTTTTTCCCCTTCCACAGGGTTCTTTATTTTTAAAAGCATAGTCACATTGTATAAACATTTACATTTTTCAGACAAACAAATAAACAAGGTATATACATAATTCATAATACATAGACATGTAGTCAAACTGACTTATTATACAATCAAGTTGTCACAGCCAAAGCAAATTTGGCAAGAAAAAAGGGGTCTGATACATATAACTAAGAAATAAACACTGGTAATAATTGTGTTTGTTAATGTGACAGATTGCCAGCTTGTTCGAAAAAGTTTCTGAAATGAAACCATTTCTTTCTGAACTTATTTGCTCTGAAATTTGTTTCATAAATATATTTTTCCATTTCATAATAAAGTTTTAAAGCCGACATAATTGAGGTAAATGAAGGTAACTCTTTTTTTCAATTTGGCTAAGTATATCTCTTTTCTTACGATCATCATGACAAAGTTAAGAGCATTAATACAGTTAAGAGAATTATGATGATATTGGTCTAAAGGCGAAAGTTCAAAATGAAATGTTCCAAATTCTATGTTTCATTTTGAATATTTCCCTCGGTCACCATATTCACTCGTTTCATCCGAAATAATGACTGTTTTATTTTATTGTGAAATTTTTTTGGAAGACAGTGAATGGAGTTGGCTTTGGTGTTCAAAATGACATTTCCTGCAAAACCATGCAATGACTTATATCAAGTTACATGAAAAAAATGAAGAGAAAAAGCTTTTTGTCGTGATGGGCCAATTACATTGCTTTTACTAGTAATGGAAAACTAGAACGATATATTCTACCTCGGTAGATATTGACAATTATGGTATGATATAAAAAACAAGGGGGGAGGGTGTTCTTTTTTATTAGAATACAACCGATCAGGTTATGATATCGTGACCAAAAAACGGAAAACGGGAAGGGCCTATCACCTTTCTTTCTTTTAATCTCAGCCAAATACACACGCCCACCGAGATGTGTCAATCAGTCCATCTTCTTCATTATCGTCATCTCCTCCACACCAACACCAAGCCGACGCCCACAGTCCACCACACTCGTATAGAACACACACACACACCCACACACAACTGTCATGTTTTCACCTTTACCCTCAGCTTATCTCTCTTTCTCGTCGTCTCTCACACGACAGACCACTCCCTCCGCCCAGCCCACACACTACCTTCCATGTTCCTCCATACCTCAATCAATATTTTGTCTTTCTCTTCGTTAGGATAAGTGGAAGGCGTGTCCCTAATACTCAGGCCACCTCATAAAACATCTCCTCATCACCGGATGTATCTCATAACAAGTGCTGCAACTTAGTTTCGACTTAAGATCTGCAACAATCACTGAAGGTAAGAATAAGAACCGCTCCATTCTGTTTAACCTCGGCACTATTTAACCAAATCATGTTTTTATTAAATGTTTTAGGCCCGTTTTCTGAAGTCAGGTTTAATTTAGACCATGGTCTAAATCTGTGCTAAAATTATGGATTGCCAAAAGTGTCAAAAATTTTACTAAGTTGTATGTTTTTTATGTTTGCTGTGCTCTTTCCTGATTCATCGATGGTGAAGACAATCATGTTTTTATATTTCCTAGATAATTATGAATGATTTGAGAGCCAAATGAGCTGAAATATGATATCTAGACTTTTATTGATTTATGTAACAATTGGCTACCCATACTTAAACCACAACTTTAGACCCCGACTTCAGAATACGGGCCTTAGATTAGAGTCTTGTGTTGCACTTTTCTGAAATTAAATTGAAACCCCACTCTAATAGATTTTTTTTTAATTTCAATTTGCTCAAACCACAGCCTTATAATTGGTTTTATTATGACATTCATGTTTACATAGACCTATATTTTCACGTGTATTAAAATATGTATCCATATAAGAATGAATACCATTTTAGTTGAGCTAAGGAAGGTTTACATAAAAACAGACGAATTTATTAGGAATTTAATGTTGTATTATCATTAATGTAATATAATTAATGTTTATGATTTCATATGATAAATTAAATAAAGAAAAATAGAAATCAACTCACTTTTGCGACGTTTCGCCAAATGATGGTTGGTGAAACGTCGCAACAGTGAGTTGACTTTCATTTTTCTTTATTTGATTTGTGATATTGAACACGACTGGGTAAATTAGAAAATATTATATCACTTTATGATTTAATATTCAAAACATTTTCTTACCTTCAACTTAACTCACCATATGCTAAATTATTTTGATGGACTAATGACAGCAAACGTGTTTCCTATTGTTTATAAATCTGCTGTTATTGTTTTAGAAATTTAAGATTTTTTTTAAACCAATCAATTCTCTTTTTTTATTCGACTC
The DNA here is from genome assembly GCF_037042905.1 of Lytechinus pictus. NCBI lineage: Eukaryota > Metazoa > Echinodermata > Echinoidea > Temnopleuroida > Toxopneustidae > Lytechinus > Lytechinus pictus. The sequence continues at coordinate 2,228,231 of NC_087260.1, read as the reverse complement.
AATTCAATAAAAGGTAGGGTCTACAGGCATGGCTTAGTCAACACATATGTGGTTTCATGCTGTTATGGCGCTATAAACTCTTGCTTACAAACATATATTTTCATTAACAGTTTGCCTTTTAAGAACACTGCCCAAAGAGCACTAGAATATAATAAACAAAGAATGGTTCTGCTCTTCTTAGCAATACTTAAACAATATACATCAGAGCGAGATTTTAATCTATTTTTTTTTACTACTAGATGAAAATGATCGCGTGTTGCCCGGGAGACTATTTGAAATACAAGGACCAATCCAATTAGGTGACACGACACTTGCTCCTGTGATATTTGCTCGGGTCTTAATATCTCAGAGTGCACAGGGTTAGAGTTAGGATTGTAATATAATTTTTTTGGGGGGGGCAGAATAATGAAAATATAACGATTAGGGTTATATTTATGGTAGTTTCGGATGTTAGATTCTACCTTTGGCTTAACGTGCAGATTTTCCGTCGGATCAATTGTCGCCGGGGTAAATGTGATGGACCCGTGAAACTTGAGCCATAAGCACACCTTAATTACCACCCGACTAGCCCCTGACTGACTTCATCCCAACCAAGCGTGAGTCAGTGTGATCGTAAGGTTTGCCGAATGCTTTTGGCATAATTATGTTGGTTCCAACATTGTATGTTCATTCATTTTGATTAATTCATCTAATTCATTTCCAATTCTCGTAAAAACCCCCACATAAATAAATCCAAACGTACATTTCTGCATACCAAAAGAAGCAAAGACGCATAAACACAAATAGTATGGAGGAGCCACCAACGACCACTGGCTTTTTACAGGCTGGGATTCAGGGCCCTGGGAACGATTTTTGAAGAGGGGGTGTAGGTTTGGAGAAGAAACTAAAACAATCACGTAAAAGATAAGGTTTTTCCTACAAAATGAAGGCAATTTTGGGAAAATGTCTACTTTCTGCCGCATTACCGACCTGATTTACTTAATACTAGGGTGCTGCATATGGTGTATAACATATTGAGCATCTCCTAGATAAATTTAGGGGGTGCTTCAGGATCCCCTACAACCCCCGCTTACCAGGGTTAATGGTTGGCTCCAATACCATGATAAATTATAAAAATTATAGAGAGAGAGATATAGGTGTCACGCGCGTAAAACATTCCCCATAGACTTGTGTGTTAAAATGGCACTTTTGAAAAATTCATAAAAAAGAAATGTGAATTTAGAGGGTGGAATGTTTACTACCATTGGATAGGATACATATCTGACATTCCATATCTGACCAGGAAAGGGTCCCGTAGCCAGCTCATTTTAAAAATAAATCGCTATTTATGAAGATAATTATGAATGGATCAAATTCATCAACTGAAACAGTAAAATAGCCCTAATTCTTCCGCCAGTCCAAAAATAGTTCCAGGTCACTTATTTATCTTCCCAATTTGGGCGAAGGAAGTTCAGTAGTTACCATCCCAAGAATCAGTGTTAGATTTTCAATCATAATCATGCACTTTTGTCAATCAGCAATATCAAATTGAAAAAATTCGAATGGGTTGGGTCGAATGAATATCTTATGCCATCCTGTTGTAATTAGGCCCATGCAACCAAGAGGAGGGGGGGGGTGGTGTTATAATATTGCGTAAAATTGATACATCATAGAATCAAGATTTCTTCATGAGATAAGTTTTATATTTTCGTTAAAATCACCTGGTATTGAATCCCAAGTGATCTATCAAAATATTTCACTGATTTACGTGAATTCTGATAATCTAACAGTGGTATTTACAAGTCATTAGCATGTCTTGTGTGTTGTGGATGGGCATCCCATGTAATTTGAACATATCATTAAAAAAAATCTTGAATGACAAAAATATTGGACATATACTTAAATGATCAAACTTGCCGTTTACTGCATTTGAAATAAAATACTAATTTATTATTGAAATCTTTTAAAGAAAATAAATGTTCAAAGGGATTATTTGGATAAGTCTTCGTATAAAAGATATTAGAATGTTGTTAAGTAACCAGTCAATCCACACACATACACAGAGTTGCTTTGAATAAAAAGAGAAAAAACAATCATGCATAACACGGAAAATTTCATCAAAATGGGATATAAATAAGAAAGTTAGGATATTTTAAAGTGTTGCTTAATTTCACGAAAAAGGGTATATTTACATCCTGGTCGGTATGAAAATTAGGACAGTTAAGGCATCATCCACTTATTACTTTTTTTAAATTTCATTACATGGAATATGAAATATTCTAATTTTCTCCTCATTGACATGTGAAACAAAGTTTTATTCCTCCCTGAATCATTGTTTTAACATTATGTGGATCAAACAAGAGACTCCTTACCGTCCACTCTGTAAATACTGAATTATTTTACAATTCAAACAATAAAAAACAAAGAAATGGTGTGTGAGGGACATCATCAAAACTCTTATTTGCATATCACTGAGTTATGTATGTAATTGTTGTGTGAAAAGTAATCGAAATGTCAGAATGTCATAACTTTCTTATTTTATATCCGATTTGATGAAATAATTAGTGTTTATGTTTTTTGATGTTTCTGTTTTTATTCTAATCAGCTTTTTTCCTGGGGTGGACTTAACCTTTAATCAAATAATCTCTGCTAATGATAGGCTTCCGTATTTATATTCATACAGAAGGATGAGACTTATCTGCTGCCTCCTGGCGGTCACTGTGGCCTTTGCCTCCGCGCAGACTGTGCCAAATTTCAAAAATGGGCGAAAGGTCATAGTTCACCTGTTTGAATGGAAGTGGACGGACATCGCCGCTGAATGTGAACGGTAGGTGGATCATGCCCATTGAAATTCTCAAGCTGGAGGCCGGCTCGTTGTGCGCTGCTACATGCACGACCTTGGGGCGAAGGGAAGGTACTATACACAATTACTAGTACGTGGGACCATACCAACGCGTAAAGTACGTACAAGCACGCAGAAATGTAATAGAAAAAAGTATAGATTTTTGTGTGCGCTTGACCTTTTGGAGTACCTTTTTTGGTCTCAAAAGAACGCGCTGTAGCTTTATAAACCTATTGATATCAACATGCACATCCCTCCAACCACTGTGGATATTACAATGTTGCCACCAATGGCAAAATATTCCCAGGTTGCCACACTGTGCCCATCAAGTGAATGATCTTCTAAAATTTGGAACATATACAGTGTATAGTTCCGATGTGGCCAAACTATGAAAATGTCTTCCACTCTGACCAACTTGAACTTTCACTTGAACTTTAGATGGGAATGATTAAGTTCTTATGTGTACTATATCTGTGTGTGAGGGATATTTTACAGTAAGAATAAAAAATATACACAGTTGTCACACTGGAAATATTTCCAATGTGACTAAATTTGGGATAACAGATTCCTAATGTGGACAAAGTTCGAGGGATTTTGCAAATTCGGAAAAAAAAAATAAAGTGTTGCCACACTGTGATTGATATGGGAATGATATCTAATATTTGTTATAATATAGTTCTGATGAGGCTAAATTGTGGGTGATTTTTCAAAGTAAGAAAAATATATTCAGTATTGCCACACTGTGGGAATATTTCCACTGTGACTCAACTGGGGATAATTACTTTCTTACGTTTCTTTTTTTTCTTGGTTTTGGCGCGCTGTGTGAAGGCTGCTTTCCAATTTTGCTGCAAAAATTTGCTCATAAATTTGTCATTTTCTGTCATTTAAACTTGACAGTGGTGGTTATTTATAGTCATTTAGGCAAATTTTTTAAACATTTGATCCCTGATTATTCGCAAAGCGCAATTCTGGGCCAGTTTTTTAGCCTTCAAATCTCGGCTTTCTGGATACCTAACCAAGCTCTGTTGTACTCCAGTCCCATACACCTCTTTTGGTGCATGTACTCTATGCTGTGGACTGCCTGGGACTGACAACACAAGCTCCCCGACCCTGTGTCATTCATCAGGTCTCTACTACTTAGTCCTAGATGCCAGTATAGACTCTAGTAGTACTTTTGATGGTCCATGGTCAAAGAAATTAATTTAACCACATGACATAGCTTAGATCCCACAAATTGGAGTTACTTTGGACACAGGATCGCGAGAGGACTGATGCAACACACTGACAGCCCCAGGCGGAATATGAGATTCTGACTTCTGAGTATCTGGACTTCTTGTCTCTGAGAGCTGAGCGAGAGCCTCATCACTTCTTAATCAAGTCAGTATACATGTGCTTGTTGTCATCTGCCTGTCAAATATGTGGCCCTGTTTCCTGTTCTGCATGGTGTAAGGTATACATGTAACTGTCACGTCAGATTTTGTGAGTGTATTGTACTGCATCTGTCAATCCAACGTAACTGTTGCTGTATGTACATGTAATGTATGTAGTCTCCCTTCATCCTGCTTTGTATGTAGCTGTACCTGTGGAGTGTACTGTTCATCCAAGCCTGTTGTGTCTGCTTAAAATAGCCCAGATTCCATCATCTTGATTTGAAGGTGCTATACTGTACTGTCTATCGTCCTTGTTTAGTACTCCACTTACTCATTATCTACGTTAATTTTGTCAGAGATTTTTACAATATCTCTGTGGCAATTTTTCTGTCAAACGCACAACATTCATCATGTCAACTCCATGTACACCCTCAAATTCTGCTGAGCCCATGGACTTTCTAATTTCTTCAGAGGGTCGTACAAAAGGTGGTCATAAATTTGTAAACGTAGCACTCGAAAATGATCTGTACGCAAGAATGAAAAATATTGTTTGTGACTCTCTGGTTAGAAATCCTTCTTTCAACCCAGCACACATGGCCGTTCCATATCGTGGCCAAGTGAGCTGTGGCTTCGAAATCTACAATAAGAAAAAAAGTGGAGATGCAGGAAAGGTAAAGAAGTTATCCATCTTATTCTTTGAGGAGACCCACCACATGTTTGTCAGTGGCAAGCAATTTCACTTGCTCAACGAGCTCAAGTCTTCCCTTCTCCAAGAAGTCGACCTACAAGTTAGCGATGTCACATCTGACTCCTCTATAAGAGTAAGCTTAAATTGCCTCATGGATGAAATCTACAGGATAGCAAGCTCACCACAGAAAATTGGAGTTAATGCTACAGCCAAGGTATGCGAGTGTTCCCCTGACGAGCTGAATCTGTTGTGCCCCATCTGCAAGACACACGCATGCTACTATACGATCCAATGTCATGTATGCAACATATGGATTCACTTTGAGTGTACAGGGCTGCTGGACCAAGATTTAGCACAGCTTATCAATGACAAGAATGCCCCTTTCACTTGTGTGTCGTGTTCTGCTATTACATGTAAGTCTGCCACAAATTCAACCACATCTGTTAACAGCGAGTGTTCCCTGCCAAGCCAGTCCAATACTGAAGAGCAATCAGGCTCAGACCTGGACTTCCTGACATGCTCGAGTGTAGCTCAACCCTTGCCTGCCAGTTTACACCCTCAAGACAAGTCTGCCCATGACAAGCGCAGTGAGTTCTCGCCAAGTCATCCATCCAGAGAAGCCTTTACAGAAGATCAATTTGAAACAGAGTTAGACTTCTTGACGTGCCCGGGAGATGCTCATTCCACAACTCCTAGCCCTCGCTCCTCCATCAATGGTCTGCTACGTCTTTCTATCTCGCCGGAACAGCCTGATGTTACTAACAAATCTAAGGACAGCAGTGGAGAAGCACCTAATGTTCAAGAACATGCCACCCAAACTGAATCCATAATGGCTACTCTTGTCAGCGACCACAATGATTACCCACCAGTTGCTGGTTGTGAATGTGCAGATGGGAAGAAGGATTCTCTGTGCCCGGGAGACAGTAGTCGTGAAGTGGGAGCAAATGATGCTCTACATAATACCAATGATAGCCGACCATCTACTTGCGTGGAGTGTGCTTCTTCTTCCAAACAGTTGAAAGTTCTCAGGGAAGACCTAAAGGAAAAATCAAGTATCAATACGGTCATTCTAATGGAGAATGAGCAACTCCTGAATCAGCTCCGACAGTTGCGTAGGGATTACAAGAGTCTCCAAGACCAGCGTGTTCATGATAAGATCATACTCGGAAATAAGGACAAAGAAGTAGTCTCCTTGAAAAGTGCGCTGGTCAAAAAGGAAGCCGAGCTACGATCCCTCCAACTGCAAGTTGACTTTTTGTCAGCAGTTTGCAAATCCCATGGTCTCCAAGATATATCTCGGTATGATTCTGCCTCATTGGATAGGTCACCTCCACCTAGTCCATCTGGAGTTAATAGATCACATCCTCCAAGATTACAAAGGAGCAGATTCTTTATAAATAGTGCCCAGCGTCAAAAGAGTATGGATAACAATAGTCATGAGAAATACCACCATCGCTCACAACCTGGATCATCAATATATAACCATCATGGTCAACAGGCCCGCACCAACCTTTCTTCCAGACCTATGGGTCAACACCAGGGTGGACATCAACAATCAGCTTGTGGAAAAGATCATGCACCACATCGTGGGAGCAACAGCAAAGACTTGTCGCCTCCTTTTCAAGCTGCATACTCTACACACTACGATAAGACTGGCCTATATAACATTCCAACTAGCAACAAATTTGAGAGTTTAGCTGATGATACTGATGTGGTTCCTGGGTTTTCTCGGGATGAAAACAGCACCCGTCTGCCTAATGAATCAGTGTTCAGCCACAATGCAACATCAAATGGCTCAATGTCCACAAAGCAAAGCTTGGAATTCACTCAGAAGCAACATCACTCTGGTAGAAGCCCGGTGGTCAAAGCAGGGTCAATGAAACCTCTGTCTCGCCAGTGTACCTTTCCTGTTGTCACACCTGGTGTGGATGGTGAAAAAGGCAGGAATCAAGCTGATCATCTTCCTGAAGGTAATCTAGAGATGTCATCTCAACAGCACCCTGGTGAGCCAACACCTCGCACTGGGGAGGAAGTGCGTCCACACCAACAGTTAGGTAGGAACAGCCGACCTGCCCTGGATAACCGGAACACAGATTCTGCTGAGAAGTCAAAGTCAGGGAGAACTGATGGATTTGTTCTCAACCTCTATCCTTACAATGACCAACACTCGACTGTTCCATCATCGAGAAATAACAACGAGCCATCACAGACTCTGTCTTCCCTGTCTGCTGAAGCCCAGAGGTGCAGCAAGGAGGAAGGGCAAAATTGTGCAGGTTTAGGGACTCAAGATCAGTTAAGGACAAGAGACACTACGTTGCAAAGTTCTCCTTTTCGGCATGGCCGCGCATCAGCTGCAACGTACTGCGGGCAAATGGAGAGGGTATACTACCTCACAGCATCTCTACTGAATATGTTGACAGTCCAATCCTTAGGTCCTACCAGCACGATCGATGTCTCAATCAGGGAACTTCACCTCCAAATCATGGACCTCACAAAAAGCAGTCTGCAACTGCTTCCTCCTCTGAGGAGGTAAACGCCACACCAAGCCTACACATATCTTCTCTCAATACTCGTGGGGTAAAGTCCAACAGAGACTTCATTCTTCTACTACTCAAACAGACTGATTTTCTACTACTTCAAGAGCACTGGATTCATGAGGGTGAACTAGGTTTCTTGAATAATCTTCAGTCAGATTTTCATGCCTTCTCCAAAGCCCATGATCAGCTATGCTCTCTCCCAACTAGAAGAGGCAGAGGAGGTGTTGCCACCCTTGTCAAGAAGGTGCTCCCATGCTCACTAAAGGTTATTCCAACAATCTCTCCAAGGGTACTTTGTCTCCATTTGCTCTTTGGAAAACACAATGTGCTGGTTTACAACTGCTACATGCCTTGTGATGCCTCATCTGAAGCCCTCGCCGAATACCAGGCCATCTTAGAAGAAATCCAATGCATCATGCAGCAGAACAGGTCTAGCAGTGTCATCATTGGTGGTGACTTGAATGTGGATCTCCATAACAAGGAACGGAAAAAAAGAGCATTCAACATTCTTGACTCTTTCATGGCCGAGAACGACTTGGTGTGCCTATCAAGGACACTTGGGGACAGCAAGGCCTACACTTATCAAAGTGATGATGGCACCAAACGGTCCAACATTGACACTTTTTTAACCCACAGCAAGTCTGCTGGTGACTTCTCCAACCTCCTGATCTACAATGATGAACCCCTCAACCTGTCTGACCATTCTCCTATCAAGGTAACCTGGTCACCTGCATCATCTAGTGTATCCGAAGCAAGGACTCACCACACAGTTCCCAGCAACCCTCTCCGCCGTCCAAAAGTCAAGTGGAAGGAGTTGACAAAACAGATGATCAAGGAGCTGTATACAGAACCTCTTGATGTAGCTTCGGAGGACATTCTTGTTTCCCTTGCGGACGTTATGCCTGATGAGAATCTCCTTGACTTTGTTACTGCCAGACTACAGTCAGCCCTTGTTCAGACCTCTATGAATCTTCCTCACACAAAAGGGAATGGTAGAGGTAAAGGGAAGACTGAGTGGAGTCCCGAAGTGGAGGAGTGTTATCAAAGGCACATCAACATGTGGAAAGACTGGAAAAGATCTGGAGAGGACAAGAACAGTCCAGTTGGTGTGTTATCTGCCGATTTGAAAAAAGCCTTTCGTGCTAAGCTTAGGCAGGCAAGAGCTGCCTGCAGGAATGGTCTTCTGTCAAGAATTGAGGAAGCCGACGAACACAACGACAGGCTGTTCTATACACTAGTGAAAGAACAAGGCCCTGGCTCTGATGTGCACCAACTCAACCTTGGAGGTCTCACCTACTCTGGGCCCGATATCATCCAGGGATGGACTCGGCATTTCCAGGACCTTGCCACCCCATCTGTCTCCAGTCCTACACAGGTTCTGAATCCAACACATCCTGAGAATATAGACTCCCTTGTTATACACCATCCACAAGGGCTTGACCATCTCTTCACTTCGAAGGAGCTGTCCCTGGCCATCTCTTCCTTGAGGCCTGGCAAAGCTAGTGGTCCGGACAACATCTCTCCTGAGCACCTAATGTACACTGGTTGCACCACTAGGATCCTTATCCTCATCATGATGAACTGGATGATACATCTGAAGCACATTCCTCTCAGTCTTAAAGATGGCCTTGTCATCCCTCTCTTCAAAGGTGGAAACAAGAATCCAACTGACCCAGGAAACTATAGGGGCATCACTCTGACTCCAGTCTTAGGGAAGTTGTTGGAGTTGTTGGTAAAGCCCAAACTTTCCCAACACTTACAAGAACACCAAATTCCAGACCCGTTGCAATTTGGCTTCCAACGAGAGAGGTCCTGTACTCTTACAGGTAAAGCACTCGACCTTGTCATCGAAGTGTACAAGTCCCTCAACCAACCTTTGTACATAGCTATGTTGGATGCCCAGAAAGCATTCGACACGGTCTGGCAAGATGGTCTCCTTTCGAAGATAGCAGTGACTCATCCACCTACAGTGCTGCTCGATACCATTTCTGAATTTTACAACAGCTGTTCAAGCAAGGTTTTCTGGAAACATGAAGTTGGTCCCTCCTTTCCTGTCCTCCAAGGAGTAAGGCAGGGGGGAGTGCTTTCCCCCATGCTGTACACTCTCTACATCAACGACCTCATCAAGCGTCTGAGGGAGTATCATCTTGGCTGCTCAGTCGGCAACCTATATGTTGGGGTCATAGCCTTCGCGGATGACATTGCACTTCTTAGCAATGAGCCCATGGAACTGCAGCAGATGTTGAATGTCACTTTCCATTACACTAAGGAGTGGAAGTACAAGATCAACCCCTCCAAGAGTGCAATCATCGTGCTCAATCAAGACCTTCTGAACAGTGACAACTCTTGGCAGATCAATGGTGAACCGATTGCACAGGTCTCCTCACACAAGCACCTTGGCATCGTCAGGACTGACAATCTTCAGTATGACTATGCTGCTGATGCTATCACAAAGGGATACAGATCATTTTATGCCCTTGTGGGAACCTCACCACTGGGAGCAAGGGTAGTTCCCCATGTCGCTGCAAAACTATGGAAAACTTTTTGTGTTCCCAGGATGATCTTCGGCTGCTCCAGCATTCCCTTCTCAAGGGCAATGTTGAATCGCCTAGATAAGGCACAGATTCACCTATTTAAGCGGATTCTGGGTCTACCAACAACATCAGCCGACGAAGCAGTATATCTTCTCACTGACGTAATCCAAATTAGCCTGTTGGTCACCAAGGAAAAGCTCCTACTTCTGGGACAGATCTTGTGCACCGACATGGACAGGATAGAACGAAGGATGCTTCTTCATGGTATCTGTGCCAACACCAAATCCATACAAGAATGGCGTAATGCACTTCAACAACTTAGCCTTCCCCCACTTGATGAACTTGTAAGGAATCCCCCTAACTACCATCTGTGGAAGCGAATGGTTCAGTCGGCAGTGATTCAGGTGTCTGAGGCCAGGCAGCACAACGCCCTCACCAAGAAGACATCCTTGTCCTTATGGACTAGAACACCTAAACCAAAGGCGAAGGATCTGTACCCTGGGCACATTTCCAATCCAAGTCTGCGGTCAGCCATCACCATCCGTGCCCAGATCTCCTGTCAAGTGTATCTGACCCAAGTCCGGCTCGCCAAGATTGGCAAAGCACCTGATGATTGCTGTCGTCTGTGCATGTCAGCCTGCGAGGATGTGGAACATCTGGTTGCTACCTGTCCAGCCCTAGCACCTGTCCGACAGGACCTTATCCAGCGGGTTAAAGCTAATCCCAACACCAAGCAGTTCGGACCATGCTTTGAATCCACCCCTGCTCTTTTTGTAGAGTCGGTCCTTTTTTTACCTCCTGGGCGTATTAGCTGCAACACAAAAGCCCAATTACATACGCTTATTCTATACTTCTTACGCAACCTCCACACAACTCGTCAAAACTTACTCAGTACTTCATGATTGCAACTTAGAGCCTTAAATGAATTGCGGCCCTTCCAACGGCGCCGTTGATCTCCGACCTTAGCGGAGGAAGAACACAAGAGAGAGAGTTGACGAAATGTTTTCACTGAAGGAAAAAAAAAAGAATTTTAAAGTGTATAAAGTGTTGCCTTATTGTGTAAATATATTTCTTTGAGATGAGATGATATAGGAAAGATATTCCAAATCTGTAATTATATAGTTCTGATGTGGCCATAATGTGGGTGATTTTTTTTCACATTAAGAAAAATATAAGAACTTCAAAGTTTTGCAACACCTTTGAATTGCATTTTGCTGTGACTTGATTGCGAATGATATTACAAAGTATGAATATAGCATTGTATAATGTGCCCGCATTAAGGCTGATTTTTTCCCCAAAATAAAATCACACATTTGTCACAGAATGACTGGCCTATTCCCTAAAATACATGCATGACTAAAGAGGTTCTACAGGGTGGGGACATTGTGGTTGACATTTTACAGTCAACGAAATAAATTAAGTGTGTGGCAAACATCGGGAAATACATAAATGTGACTAATATGTGAATCATATTCCGTAGTGTGGTCATAATTGCAGAGTTCAAGTCACCCAGTGGAAGAACAGTGTGAACGTCTGCTTACAGTTCTGAAAATGTTCAGTTTACCTACCATGTATGTTTGTATTCAACAGTGTGAACGCGATCATTTTACATATCTGCCCCCTTCTAAAACATAGGCCTATATCAATGTGGCCGGCCTGATGATGATTGGTCTATCCTTGCAAGAAAGGACACAATGTCACAGAATGACATCACAATGTGTAAATTCATATAGTGGAATATGTGAATATATTATGTACGCTGTGAAATGCTCGAATTGAACAGTTTGAAGATATTTTTACACTGTTGACGCCTCGACAGTTTGACTGTTCATAGTGTTCTCACACGGTCGACTAAGTGAATATGTGATTCACACTGTTGAAATGCTCAAATGTATCCGTGTGACGGTGATTTCACATTGTCTTCCACACTGTGAACACACTAAGTCCTTTCCAGTAGGGATAGCACAGTGTGAATAATATGATATGAGCTCGTATCACTCTTGTTATGTTCATTATCATTATACCATTGTTATCATTATCATCATTGTTTATTTTCATGAAAATAATAATTGTTGATACATTCAATTTTGTCATTTATTACGGTTTTCGCAATATCGATGTTTTGTTTTGGCCTTAGTTATCTTGGAATGTATGGCTTCGCTGGGGTACAGATTTCTCCTCCCAGTGAGCACAACGAGGTCTGGTCACCGTGGCGCCCGTGGTACGAGCGTTACCAACCCATCGGGTATGGTTTGAACAGCCGAAGCGGGAACGAGGCAGAGTTTGCGGACATGGTTCGACGATGTCGAGATGTCGATGTCCTAATCTACGTCGATGCCGTCATCAATCACATGGCAGCATGTAAGTATTGTGGGCCACGCCCACTTGGTCTACAACCAGTTCGCCTATAACGTGGGCTAATCCCTCTTTGTCTCCTATCAATTTGGTCTAATTACCACTTGGTCTAACCAAGAGATACCAATTTAAAAGCCGAGTTATGCTTAGGTTTTCCGTGATTCGGCGTGAGATCAGAGTCATTAGGGAGTTTTCGCATTTACTAAGGAGACACTCTCGACAACGCAACGATTCCTTTTTAATAAAATGCAATTAAATCACATTGGGCAGCTGGGGGCAGTTGGTGGACTGGGAAAGCAGAAAATCCGAAGATTTGCATCAGACAACAATTGCCAATATGTCGTTGTCCAGAGTCAAGAGATTCCGATGCTGTCCCGGTTCACCCGCATTCGACACAAGCCTATCTCAGCTCTCCAATGTGATTTGACTTGCATTTTAGAGGAATTGGTGCATTTTAAAGAGTGTTTTCCCTCGTATACGCGAAAAGTCCGGATTGTGTAAAACATAGACAACGGAGAGAAAGGCTGTGATCCATGCGTGTGAAAGATAATTGAGGGGAAAGCAAGGGTTCCTAATGCCGGAAACTCACGCATTAAGCGTGAGACTGGGTGTGTGTTTGTTAACCATCACTTGGGCTAACCACCATATTGTCTAATGCAATAAATGCAATATTGAGGTTACGTAACAATGTTGGTACCAGGGGGTGCATTATGTAGAAATTTATCGCAATGTTGGCAATGTTGGCAATACAAGTTGATTTGAAAAAAATCAGAAAGGAATAACACTGGAAATTCTTCCTACAGGGATGAACAATTTATGATTTCGCTCATTATACACTCACTACTTATATTGTATTGTATTTGATAAATAAAACTAGTATTTGATTTGTGTTGAGGAATGACAATGAGGAGACTTTTCGATCAATCCGAATAGGCCCAAGGTTTGTCAATCCATTTTTTCAGATCGGGGGGGGGGGGCAATTCATGAGTCATAATTCAACATTACAATGGTGCTCAATCGCACAAAACAAGCTCACACACACATCCTCCCACACAAACACCCACCCTCACACACATATTATATATATATATCATGATTTTGTACTGTACTATACATGTAAAAACTAAATTTAATATTGTGTTTGGTTAATTTGCTGATTTCTGTGTAACATTACAATTTTATTATATTTTTTCACTTGCGGAATTATGGGGGGGGGGGGGGCAAAACAAAATGCTTTCCACACCAAAATTTTCATTGGTAGGGCGATCGCCCCCTTCCCCCAGGATCGACGCCTCTGGTTAGGCCTACATAAATGACAATGGACATATTTAGGGCAGAATTAAACGTTGTACTATACATTATATGCGTATAATAAAAAAGTTTACTGGGAATTGAAAAATATACAACATGCGGGTAATTTTTTCACATATAATTTTGGGTTTGGGTCTCATCTATCCAATGAAAGTAAATGTTTTGACAGAATGTTACACTTGAATGAGCACTGTCCATTTTTGTAAAGCTCGCAGAAATCTGTTTGCGCAGAACTGCTCGATTTTACGCTGTGTCAAGGGGAAAGGGCGAAATCAAACTTACCCTGCGAAACATTTTTCATACATTTCCCTTGCACTTTTAGTCGATTGAAATTAAACGAATACATTCAAGCATTTTGTAACAATTTTGCCACCCAAACTGAAATTCCAACACTTAGTAAGCACAACCTTTACCCTTTTTTGTGCAGGCTGGATCTGAGGACATAACTGAATCTGAACAAAAGTTTATATCAGACATCTCCAGCATTTTTTCACTAAGTTTTTTATCATTTAAAGTGGGTTTACATTTAATTTTTCATTTAAAACCTGTTTCTCCACACTTTTGCCAAGCTTGACAATGATTAATAAAATGAAAGTCAAGCCTAAGCCACTTCATGTAAATCACAGCTCAGTGTAAAGCAAATATCGTCACGGCGGCCTCGGTGTGTGGGGGAGCGGGGTGGGGCGCAGTGCACTCTTTGAAGAGTTTTGAGCAAGGAAACAAGTTAAAAGGGTAAAAGATATCTTCAAATCAATTTTAATAGCTAAATTCCACGTGCTCTTCATGATTAAGGTCTACTTTTATTCGCATAACTATTTCAAAGTTCTGCGCAAATCATTTTTCAATAACTTTTCAAAAGTAAGTGGTGCTCACTCTTGCGAAAATATTTTTCGACAGTTATATCGTCATTTGCTTAAATGGATCTGTACCAATGTCAAAATGTGGAAAAATCACCAGGATATTACCAATGTCTAATTTTATAGGATTTTTTCTAAGTGTAAACTTTTTTTTTATACGCACTGTATTGTAATACAGTTGTTGGACTTATTGCATTTTAAATCATAATGCTGTCATGTTTTATTTCCTTGCAGTTGATTATTACTTCCCGCTCGTTCCTTACCACAGTACTGACTTCAACGTTCCCAGTGGTAATTGCAAGACCGGAAACGACATGAATTATGGGAACGCAGAAAGCGTAAGAAACTGCGACTTGGTTGGCCTGAACGACCTCCGTTTTGGAGCCCAATGCGACTATTATACCAACGACAAAGTCATCGAGTATCTGAACAAGATGATCGATTACGGTGTTGCCGGTTTCAGGATCGATGCTGCCAAGCACATGTGGCCCGGGGACCTGTGGGATATTGTTGGAGGGTGAGTTAAGCCCGGCGAACAGTACACGACGTCGGCTTCCCGCAAGAAGGGACTAAGGGCGCATGTGCGCGAAACCTACATTTCTCGAGAAATGCAAATGATGTTTTGACCTTATATTTGTGCTTTTAGCAGCCAGTGTATTGTTTTCTGTCTTAATTGTCACACTTTCTTATAAAGCAAGCTTTTTTTCTTAATTGATATTAATTTAAAACACTCTTGCGCTTTGTATAATCTTAAGAATGAATCGGTACGCCCCTTTCCGGGAAGAACAAATACGCAATTCACTGATCAAGTCACGAAAAAAAAGTAGCCAACGCCAAAGCACAATCCAGTTTCCGGAAAAGGGACACATCTATGTGCGTAAAGCACGTTGGAATATTTTTGCTTATTACGTAATATTGACGTCACATTTAGGTTCGAGAATAGTACCAGAAGAAAGTTCATGACTTGTTTTTTTTTTCCATTTCAGCAATTAATAAAACTAAAGAAAATTTCGATAGGTTCCTTCTTGCGGGAAGCCGACGACGATTCGTTCCGACAAGATTATCAAGGATATTGCAATAACATTTTTTGTTGTTGGAATATTTACTAAATATTCCGAAAAAAAACTTAACGATCAGATTTCAGAATAGTAGTAGGACTTCTGAAATTGGAATTCCAGTCTATATATTTCGAGCCTCCCAGTAGGAAAGAACAGAATTCCATTCCAAATCGTAATGACGCACGTTACCCTTGCCTGTGACCTGGAGCCAATTTAGACTTTTTCCCCAACCAAAGGGCTACCAGCAGAGCTGAATTATGATTTTAGTATTTCTTTTCGTACTGATTGCTGGTCCATACCTAGTACTTGCCCTAATATAGTCATCAACGAGACCTTGGGTATTATCCACAATGCCCTCAATAATGTGTCTCGATTTAACTGGAATATATGATTGTCAACCTTACTTCATTATAGGTATTACATTATTAGGTTTGTTGTAAATTGACATGATTATAAAATTGTTGTTAGCATGATTCGACTACCGGTAAATATTAACTTGAAATTACTTAAATTGACGAACTGTAGGTTGTCAATTACTTAAATTGACGAACTGTCAGATTGTTAAGTACTTGACTTCACGAATCATTAAGTTGTTTACAACTTGACATGACTATTGGGTAATTATTTACTTGACTTGACTATTAGGTTGTTGTTTACTTGATTCGATCAGCTGTTTTCAATTATTTGACTTGACTAACAATGAGGCTACATAATTTGACGAACCATTAAGTTTTCAATAAAAAAACTACTTCACTTAACGAACTTTTATTTTAGGTCGTCGATTATTTGACTTCAGTTGACTAACAATTAAGTTGTTGATTACTTGACGAAATGCTAGATTGCCAATAAACAAAACATGACTTGACTACCTATAAGGTTATCAATTACTTGACCCGACTATCGAATTATCAACTCCTTATCTCGACTAGCCGTTAGGTTGTCAATTACTCGACTCCCTGGCGTGGGGGATGCCCTTCCCAACACAAAAAAAATCCACCACCATTACAAAACAGAACAATGGAGTAAAGGAAAGAAAAAGTTAATGTATGTTTTTTCTACCATGTAAAAATCAATTTAAACAAATAAAATTTCATTTTTGAAAGGTCTTTCAAAAAATGCTGTTACACTCGCCATATTGCGTTCCCTTACCATTTTTGGTACATTGACCTGACTTGTATAACCTGAAGGTGAATATTCAGACAGAGAAATTTGTGCAGTACCCTTGTAAAGTTTGACCACTTTCTTTTTTAACTCAGTTTATATACATGCATATGAATTCGTGCTGACACTTTCAAGATATCTGTAATTGAAAAATCATTAATTTAATCATCTCCTGTGCAATTATTTGTGACACATTCAGTGCATGGAACAAAACTGTTTTTTCTGGTCGCTTAATTTTTTACCTTTTCAAAGCAGAAAATAACGATTTTCGGACGCAATTTTAAAGCCTTCTTAAACATATGATTTCAGAGAAACAGGTGGCAAATCAGGACCTCATAGCTGAGATTTTTTACACGTCGATATCAATGATTCCTGTTATCATATGTTCTAATTATCTTTTTTTAATTGCGTCCCTTATCTTTGTGTAATTTCCACAGACTCAAGAACACATGGGATGGCAGCAGACCCTATGTATTCCAGGAGGTTATTGATCGCTCAGGAAGCGAGGCTGTTTCATGCCATGAGTACACCGGCATCGGCGATGTCACCGAATTCAAATATTGCGATAAGATAGTAGGCATCGGTCGTGGCAACAATTTGGCCAAGTATTTCAGTAACTTCGGAGAAGCGTGGGGTATGATGAACACCGACAGCGCCTTCGTGTTCGTTGATAACCATGACAACCAGCGCAGCCACGGAGGCGGTGGCGACATCCTTACCTACAAGGAATCCACACCCTACAAGAAAGCCTTGGCCTTTGGTATGGCGTGGGATTACGGCACCTTCCGCATCATGAGCAGTTTTGAATTTTCCGACCCCGACTCAAGCCCACCGGCTAACAGCGACGGATCTACCCAGTCACCCTACATCAATGCTGATAGTACATGCGGCGGAGGCTGGGTCTGTGAACATCGCTGGCGACAAATCCGCAACATGGCGTGCTTCCGTAATGCAGCTGGTTGGGAGCCTGTGCTGAACTTTGTGGACAACGGTAACAACGCAATCGGCTTCTCCCGAGGGAACCGCGCCTACTTTGCGCTCAACAACGAGGGGTACACAGTAACCGGAGACGTTTACACCGGTCTTCCTGCTGGCGAGTATTGTGACGTCATTAGCGGTGACCCAACGAATTCGGGTTGTACCGGAAGGACTGTCACGGTGAAAAGCGACGGTAGGGCCTGGCTTAGCGTCGACCCAGGCGAAGATTCAATGGTTGCTTTTCACATCGGGGCTATGGCCGGAAGCGGTAGCGGATGCAGGTGGTAGAATCAGGTTTGACTGGGGGAGCGTTTCATGAAAGGACATGTCGGACGTTTTATCCGACAAGTCCAGGTTTATCCGACAGGTATCATAGTAACAGTGGTTCTCAGTCATTTTAATGCAGGGAAAGTTGTCAGATCTGACAACCTGTCGGATGAAAATGTTGATGAATCACTCCCCTGAATGACACTCTTTGATTCGATTACTTTCACATCGGCAGTCCAGTCTGCACTGAATTTTAAAAAGGGTCTTTTAATCGCAAAGCAATTGGGTAACTGGAAGATTAAAAAAAAAATCATGCAAATTGCCAGGAAATGAAACAAAACTAATTGAAAATGATCTAATATACTTGGCTGATTGGGAACATTGACATGCATATTTGAAGAAGAATTTTGGTAAGTACTGAAAACGACTTTCACCTGTTTTAATTTGGCTAGCTTACGAGTAGAATTCGTGGTCTATCATTTCCCATGCCACGCATCAAACTATCAACAACAAAAAATACAAATATGTGATTAAGAACACTATGAATATGAGTAGACAATAATTATTCTCAACTGAATGCAAATATGTACCAGTAAAAACTTTTCTGATTTGAATGCAAGAAATGTATATTATTATCACAGAGATGTCAATGCTACCGATACTAGCAAAACAATTGAATACTTAGGAATGTTAACCTATTGTGTTTTCTTTTCCGTAATTTTTAATCATTCTAATGTCTGTTATTACAAATCCAATGAGCATGTGCTCCTAATCAGGACTGCCCTTGGCATTGGATACACAATACACATGTTAGTATAGAGTGACGGCATCCAGTCGATGATAATGCTATAATTGCTAGGACATTAATGTGGTATAACCAGTTGTGGTAGCTCATTCACAATCTTTGGTTTAAAAAAAAAAAAACACCGAACATCACATTATCAGATAATGGGTCATGCTGTACAATTGAGGAGGGGGTTGGAGGCTATAAGTTTTCATTAGTTTCGTCATTCAATCTTAACAGTACTTATTCGTAAACATGAATATTCACAAATGCGAAAGTAACTTGATTTATAGAGAGTTTTATTGTTGTAACCCACAAGCATATGCTGGATCAAATAAATATGAAAATTGATTACCCTTGCAATTGCCGTTTGTTGTGAGTTTCGTGCGTTCTACATGATTAAATACTACAACTGTTTGAAAAGAAGCATTCGACAATAGATAGTTTTACAGTAAATACATTTACACCTGTGGCGGATCTAGCTCTATGCTAACCGATGACGATGAGCTTAGACTACTGAGTCCTACCCCTCCCCATCCGCAGATCTGCTACTGTTCAGCTATCATCAGTGATCCTCGTCAGCAGGAAAAGAGGTGCTGGAGTTTGACACTCCCTCCTTTTTTTTAAGGGAGCCTGAGGGGGTTAGTGGGTTAGCGATCCCCTCCCTCTCCCGATCCACTTCACACTAACGCTCTCTTCCATGTGGACACGTCGTAGTCTAGTGGTTCCGACCTCCGTCTTTCATACTGAGGGTCGTGGGTTCAAATCTCGGCCATGGGGCTAGAACTATATCAAAACTTTACTGCAATCAAGCCAGGCGAGGTGAGAGAGCGGTTGCGATTTATGTCTTCTGGCAAGGGGCTTTATAAATCCTGCTAATTATAAAACCTACCTAACGTTATTATTTGAGAGAGGTACGGACGCTTTAAAGTGTCATTGACTTGTGGAAATTACGAGATTATTTATCTCGCCAAGTTGACATATATATACATATACTCTCATGTATTTTTGGCGAGATAACGTATCTGACCAAGGTGACATACACTTCATAGGGGAAAGTGGGGGTAAAACGGACTACCTAACTTTGGCTCGTCATATCTCTGTCATACAAAATGCCCAAGTTTCCTAAGGGCAACACATGATAGGATTGGGTAAAACCTATAAAGGCCTTTATTTCATTTTCTTCAATTCCCAATAATTTTCTTGAAAATGGAGCTCAATGAATTTCTGAGTGAAGGTCCGTTTACCTCATGGTCTGTGTAAAAGGGACCCAGGTATATGGACAAAACGGATCACTTTGCATCCGTAGGCCTATCACCTGGATTTCATGAGTTCCTCGTTGATGTCCGTTTATAATCTCTAGACATTTTGTTACCTGCACATAAAGGTCATAGGCTTAAATTTGTTATGCAATGCATTATTCAATCAATACCATATTTCCCCCCAAAAGTACTTTTCATAACACTTTTCTAAGTAAGATAAAGAGGTATAATCGTCTCAAGATCAGGTTTCATTGTCAGGTTTCATCAGGGGTTCTTGCCCAATCTTAATGATCTTTATCTTGCCTATATTGAAATGAATACAAAATAAATTTAATTGTTTTGGAACATTTTGTGTTGAAATCTGCAAACATGAGTGAGCCTTTGAATTTCAAGAAAAAGACAAAGGAAAAAGTAAATTATATTGGAAACTGCTAAATACGATTTAACGGGAAAAGGATGGGTGACTTGTGACAGAGTAATGTTCATTTGATTGGTAATAATTTGAGTAGAGATTATAATGTTTGCCAAATTAGAATATTAATCTGAATCAATAACTCAATGTTACTCCTTTTGCATTGCAAGGCCTATCAATTTTCATTTGTTAAACGAGGCACGGAATGAATTGAAGGACATAGCCTGGCGTTGATCTTTCCTAAGATTATTCCATTCTGTGGTCCCGATGTAATGAAAAGTCCTCTTGCCACTATTATTATAAAGAGGAGCATTATTTACCTGAAGGGAGGCAGTGGACATTGATCTAGTTCTTATAATAATTAGATTTGATAAACCGTTCACATAAATATAAATAAACAAACAATAATAATAGTTACATTTATATAGCGCTTTCCACTAGGGCGCGGACAAGACCAGGAAGGGTTGCGGAAGCAACTTGTCATTTCGGCATGCTGTCCGCAACCAAATTCCGTATAAGATTATGCAAGTGATCTTATCCTAGGACACGAACAGGACTGTCTGCGTGTTGTCCTAGGACATTCCTTGGACTGTCCTAGGACAGGATTATCTGAATAGATTTTTCGTCATTTTGGCGCGGACAGCATGCAGATTGTATTAGGACAGAACCGGACACATTTAGGACAACGTCACGAGTGATAAATTCAAGGACTAGGACAATTAGGATACCTTTCGGACAACCTGCGAATATTCCGAGAAAAAATATCGTTCATATATTTTTTTATAAATCCAGGGGTACTATTTGGGGGTTTGGGTTTTTTTTTCTAAGAAACCTTGATTTTTCTATTAAGTCCGTGTCGGGAGCAGGCGAGAATAAAGAAATCCGTCATGAAAATAATCTTTACACATTTTCGAATGTAAAGACTACATAGTATTTTTTCTTTCAAATCAAATTGCATCCATGATTTGAAATCACAGGGGGACATGGGACGCGTCCCCTCACTTTTTGGAAAGAGGGGGACACAATATCAAATGCACCCCCACACACATGTTTGGAGGGAGCAACAAAAAGGGAAGGAAAGGAAAAAGAAAAAGAAGGGAAGAGAAAAGATCAAAGGAGGAGAAAGACGAGTGAATAAAATAAGATGAGGGGAAAACATGTTTCATGTCACAACATAAAATTTTTGCTCACGCTTCGTGCTCGCATTGCCTAATCTATGAGATACATAACTACATTATATGGAGCTTAAAATTTTTGAAGTAAATATACAAAACATTTCTCGGACATCGAGCTTTCATTATTTGTTTGATTTAGAAATTGATTTTTTTTTAAGTTTTCTGTAAAATGACAGTTTTATGGTCTAAATATCAACAAATACAGCTCGCGCTGCGCGCTAGCATTATTTGATTTGTCTAGTAACCATTTACTTCGTGTAATCCATAAAGTTTTGAAAAATATCCCTTTTCAGGCTGGTCTGATTGTGAATAGTATCAGCTAGCGCTACGCGCTTGCATTTTGAATGGGGAGTTATGTATACCTATATTAATACTAACAAATTATTTTAAATCCCTCTTTCATGACAGTTTATCAAAAGTTCCGGCTCACAATTTGCGCTGGCATTATTTTTGTTAAAAATTAACCCATGCATCCTGTTCATGTTTCCCGGCCTTTATATCAATTTCGCGCTCTCATAAGGCTTTTTAGATTAATAAGTAAGATTTATTTTCAGTAATATATATCAGAAATATATATAATATTTCAGTAAGTAATAAATGATTTCCTAATATTCAAATTGTCCCTTTTTTTCATAATGGGATATCGACAAGTTTCATCTCGCGCTTAGCAAGACGTATAGGAAGATATTTATCATAGCCATATGATGACAAAATATCCTTAAAATATCCCGGTCGAACGTCAAAGCACATGTAATAATATAACTTTTTTTTTTCTTCTATGGTTGAGATGCTCAAAAGCATTGATTTTGACGTTATGCCAAATAATATTTCAATGTACTCCTTAAAAGCTTTTTATGATTTTCATCAACCCCATCTTCATTCCCCTTCACCATCATGTCACTTTTTCACCATTACATTTTCGTTCCATTCTCCTTTCATCTCATGAACATTATCACTATACTATAATGACACAGATTATTTCTTTGCGTAATATTTGTTATGCCTTTAATCACAAAATATTGGTTTTAGTACAAATTTTCTGTGAATACTGACCTCGACTTGTTTTCCATTTACAATACCAACAATTTATCATCTGATAGTAACTATTATTCCGCTTCTGAATTTAACTCTAATTTTCATAAAACTGACCAAAGATTTAGTTTACTTCAAGTGAATTCTAGAAGTCTTATAATTTTTTTTTGATTCTCTCGAAACAATGATTTTTACCCTCAATGATATCCCCTTTTCAGTTATTGGTGTTTCGGAAACGTGGCTTCATAATACCTCGCCTAATCTATTCCACTTGAAAAACTATACATTATTTAGGAAAGATCGTGAAGAAAAGAGAGGAGGGGGCATTGCGTTTTATATTAATGATCAATTGCAATTCAAACTCCGTAAAGAAATATCATTAGAACAATCTGAATCCTTATTTTTAGAAATCATCAATTCCAATAACAAAAACGTAATAATTGGATTAATTTACAGACCACCTCATTGTGCTATTAATTCCTTTTGCGAAGATCTTGATAAATGCCTACATTCTTTTACGGGGGAAGGTAAACAATTATATTTAATGGGTGATTTCAATATTGATTTGTTATCGCAAAGTAATTATCATGATACCCTTCTTCACACTTTATATGCTAATAGCTGTTATCCACATATAAATAAACCAACAAGAATTGATGGTCATTCTTCTACTCTTATTGACAATATTTTTTTCCAATATTTTTGATAAAGAAGTTACCAGTGGACTACTATACTCTGATATATCTGACCATCTTCCAATTTTTGTAATGTGTAATAATGATATATCAATTAAGAAGTCAGACAAATCGAATATGTACAGAAAAGTAACAGCCCAAAATATTGAGTCTTTTAAAAGTGATCTAACGAATGAAGAATGGTTGGATGTTTTTAGTGAATTAGATGCAAATATTTCGTATGAAAATTTTCATAAAAAATTACAGAAGTATTACGAGAAAAATTTCCCTCTTAAAAATAATAAGATTGGTAAAATGCCATGGATAACGAAATCGATATTACGATCTATACATAAAAGGAATAAGCTATATAAAAAATATTTGAGAAACCCAACTGATGATAATAAAAATAAATATAAAACATACCGAAATAGATTAAGTAATATAATTCGCACCTCTCGTAAAAGCTATTATTCTGAAAAAATTGACAGAGTAAAATCGAATATGAAGTCTACATGGGGGGGGGGGGGGTTATAAATGATTTAATTGGTATGAAAAGAAAAGAATCACCCACTGATAATTTTACATTGGATAATATGAATATAAATTCCCAATACATTGATCACTCTTTTAATTTTTTTTTCTCGTAAATATCGGACCTAAATTAGCAAAAAACCTTAGTAAACCAAATGAAAGCTTTACTAAGTTTCTCCCGGAACCTGCAATAGCTTCAATGTTTTTGAATCCCACAAATGCTAATGAAATAATTGAAATAACAAAAACTCTTAAGTCGAGTAAAGCACAGGGCCATGATCGAATTAGTAATTTTCTCCTTAAACAAATTATACATTGTATTGCACCCCCCCCCCCCCCCTGACTCATATTTTTAATCTCTCACTCAATACTGGGAAATGCACAGAGTGCTTAAAAATTGCTAAAGTAAATCCTATTTTTAAGAAAGACAACCCTCATGAAATAAATAATTATAGACCTATATCGATTCTCCCTAGTATATCTAAAATCATTGAAAAGATTATTTACAAGAGGCTATACAAGTTTTTGGATACACATAATTTATTAAATTCAAATCAATATGGTTTCAGAAAAATTCATTCAACTGACCTTGCGCTGATTAGATTATATGATAAAATAACAGATTCTATAGCCAATAAAGAACATGTAATAGGGGTATTTATGGATTTATCAAAGGCCTTTGATACAATTACTTCAAAAACTTTACTCTTATGGAATTCGTGGTGTTGCTCTTTCCTGGTTTCAAAGCGATTTAACCAATAGAAAACAATATGTTGTATTTAATGATGTTTCTTCAACTTTTCTACCAATCCGATGCGGTGTCCCACAAGGATCGATATTAGGCCCATTACTTTTTTAAATTATATATCAATGACTTAACTAATACAACTTCTCTTCTATCGTTTATATCATTTGCAGATGATACTAACATTACTCACATTATAACCTTAACACCCTAGTTGACACACTAAATAATGAGTTAGTGAAATCATCTTTATGGTTTAAATGTAACAAATTGTCTCTCAATATCAACAAAACTAATTTCATGTATTTTAAACACATACAATCTCATATAAATGACGTACATTACAACATATTTATAGATAATGTTTCTCTTGAAAGAAAGCATCAAACGAAGTTTTTGGGTGTCGTCATTGACGAAAATTAAATTGGAACGAACATATACGCCATATAATAACGTCTATATCTAGAAATGTTGGTATACTATATAAATTAAAGAAATGTATTCCTTGCAAAACACTTGCGTTGCTTTATAATTCATTGATTTTACCATATATAACGTATAGTAAACTAGTATGGACCACAACAAACAGAACAAAAATAAATTATATTCACTTATTGCAGAAGAAAGCGCTTCGCATTTGTACCGGTTCACAATATTTATCTCACTCCAAACCATTATTTTACCAATTAAAAACTCTGACAGTATTTGAAATTAATACACTACAAAGTTTATTGTTCATTTTCAAGTATTTAAATGGGATGCTACCAAATTCATTTCAAAATGTTTATACTTTGGATAAAACCATTCATGATTACCCCACCCGTAATTCCTCTAATTTACATTTAGTCAATCCAAAACTACGTATTGCCCAGAGATCCGTAAGACATCATGATCCTGACCTTTGGAATCCTCTCCCAGACTCAATTTAATCCTCTTGCTCCATACACTCATTCAAAGCTAATGTTAAGGTCATGTTACTATCGGAATATGTAAAATAAACTTTCTTGTGTCATAATCATGTTCTAATATTCCTTTTCCATCATCATTATCATTATATCCACCACCACCACCATCGTCACCACTATCACCACCACCACCACCACCATCATCATCATCATCATCACCATCATCGTTATCATCATCATCATCATCATCATCTTCATCATCTTCATTTATCATTATCATTGTTTTTTTACTTGATTATATAAATTATAGCAAGTTTTTGCTTGTTAGATTTTGTTCTTCTCTTTTTTATATTATACTTATTGATACTTTAATAATTTGTTATTGTCCATTCTGCTCATAATATGATTATATGGTTAAAATATGTTTCGGTTTGTCATATTTTTCAAGCATTTTTTTGCTTACTATGGCAATCCATCTTCTGCTATTAATTTTATGCTTAATGATTTATACCTGATTTATTGTCAATATATGTTTGTTATATCTATGTTATATTATATTGTTATGTAGAAGAAAAATAAATTCAAATCAAATCAAATATCAGCTTACGCTTCGCACTCGCATCATTTAATAAGCGCGATCCCTATCCATTTCAGAATTTTCCTACACAGTGCTCGAAATAGCGCTTAAACTCACATTTTTTTCAGATCGGAATATCAAATGTTTTCAGCTCGCGCTTCGCGCTCGCATTATTCATATTATAATAAAAATGTAATTAGAATGTCCAAATTCTAGGTCTAAATCTAAACACGCGCACGCATGTTAATTGAGATACGAATCTTGTTCCAGTTTCAGATCAGATTTTTTTTTTCTGCTTGCGCTTTGCGCTCACATTATTAATATAGGAAGATATCCAATTACCCATCCTTTTCCTGATTTACGTTTTTAGGTGTAAATCTCAATATTTGTTTCTGCTCACGCTTCGCGCTCGCATTAAGTGTATAGTCATACATGTATACCTTTCCTGTTCATGATTAAAAAAGTGCTTAGAATGTCCAGTATTTAGGTTGGAATGTAAAAAAATGTTCAGCTCGCGCTTCGCGCTCGCATTATTTGATTGTTGAAATATGTATCTTCTTTATTGGTAACTGTAATTTTTTTCGATCAGGCCAGAGCGTATATAAAAAAGAAAAAATCTGCTCGCGCTCTGCGCTCGAAGTAACTATTTGTTACATACGCATCTTCTTCAGGATCACAAACATTGCTCAAAATATTAAATTTTCAGGACAAATAGCTCGCGCTTCGCGTTCACGTTTTATTTTTATTAGAAACATGTCCTGCGTGCAAGAATTTTTTCACGAAGGCCTATTCGATTTTGTGAAAGAGCCGTGGTGTAGTGGTTTTGACTCTCGCCTTGTAAACAGAGCACTGGCGTAAATCCCGGGGGGATGGGGGGGATATATCCCCCCACTTTTCGAGGAGGGGGGGATGGCCTGTACAATCATCCCCCCACTTTTTACGAAAGAAATAAAAAAAAAATCACAAGAGATAATTGTTTTATTGGTGAAAATTCTTCCTAAAATACCGCTTAACAAATAAAAAAATATTATTGAATCATAAAATGCAAATAAAGAGCCAGTTCACCATTTCCAAACGAAATACTTATGTCCTTATTATAACATTGACGAGAAACCCCCGTTTCTTCCAATTCATCAATGTTGGGGTCTTTGGGAAGGGATTAAGATGGAATGTCAAAATTTTTGTAATGTAATCTCTAATAAAACCATTAATGGGTAAAAAGATGATAATATTGGAGGGGTATTTGCCATATGGACATACAGTGGCGTAACTACGGGGGAGGGGGGCATGGGAGGCACATGCTCCCCTCATCGGCTGACAAAAAAACCCGGGGAAATGGGGAAAAAGAGAAAAGAGGGAGAAAGGAAAAGAAACGTAGTGGGAAAGAAGAAAGTATCATTCATTATAATGTTAGATTATATTATAATTATGTTATGTTACATTACATAAGAAACATTTTTATCATAACTTTATGAAATATAATTTGCCCAGGGCCTACGTCTTCATTGTTCCTGGTGCTCACATTGTCTGTTCAACGAGATATATAATCCTGTTGTACTAAAACATCAAAAAAGTCAATATAAACCAAATATATTTCCTAGCACTTGAGTTATCATTGTTTTATGTAGTGACATAGGCCTATGCTTCTTTTACATAACTCAAAAAGTGATTGCCCCATGTTAAGGTCTTCGTATATATAAAAACATTTCCTGTCCGTGATTACGTTCGCATTAGTGGATTGGTGAGATATGTCTGCTCTTCATGAATTCCTAAAATCAGTCCTTAAAACGTCCCTTCTTCTGATCTGAATATCAAAAATTTTTAGCTCGCGCTTCGCACTCGCATCATTCGGTTAATGAAATACGTATGGTCCAAATTCCTACAAAGAAACCTTAAAATGCCCCACTTCAGGTCTGAATTATCCAACTTGTCTAAATTTTCTGCTCGCGCTTCACGCTCGCAATATTTGATTAGTGAGATGCGTATGATAATAATGATTGCAATGACTACAAAAAGTGTTTCATGTGTTCAGATGTAATTCTAATAAAATCAGCAAGCGCTTGGTACTCGCATTAGATGACTATGGTGAGATATGCATACTCTTAATGGATTTCTAAAATATATTCCTTAAAATCTCGCTGTTTGGGGTCAAAATATACGAAAATTTCAGCTCGCGCTTCGCGCTCGCATTGTTTAGCGAGACAGGTAACTATCATGATTACGCAAATTTGATTATAATGTCCCTTTTTAGGTATGAATATAAAAAAAAATTCAGCTCGCGCTTCGCGCTCGCATTATTTGATCAGTGAGATACATATCCGTTCAATTACATTGTCCTTAAAATGTCTCTATTACGTCAGAATAACTAGCATCTGAGCGCGCTTCGCGCGCTCACTCAGTGATTCAAAAATTTTGCTGGTGCCCCCACAATGCCGTGACCCACGGTACGCCACTGTGGACATATCAATTACAATTCCTTGCATATCTAAAAACATGATTGCAAAAAAAATGCCAAAATATTTCAGTCATCCTCCCCCCACCCCTCAACACGGATTTACGCCAGTGAAACAGAGAGTCATGTGTTCGAATCCCACCGGGTCTATATAGCGTCCTTTGGCAAGGCGTAATTCACACTTTGCCACTCTCGACCCAGGTGCTAAATGGGTACCCGGCAGGATGCGAAAGTTATTGTATGTTTGAATCTGCCAGCGCCATTTTGAGGCTGCGATGAATGCAAGGAATGCTTCTTAAGGAGTGGAAATTGTGCACTTTTCATGCGGGATTGAAATGAATCCAATGACTTAGGTAATAATATGCTGTAAAACGCTTTGAGCCGTTCTGAGAAAAGCGATATATAAAAACTAGCTATCGTTATTGTTATTATTATCATTAATGACATACGTATCTCATTCACGATCAAATACAGTTCTTAAAATGCAGTAGGAATATAAACTTGAATTTCAGTTTTGAAATATATGCCTGCAGTATTTATTTTGTTAAGATATTTTCACCATTCGCAAAGTCAAGTGCTGCCTAAATTCAGTCGAGTACATTAAAATAATCTAGTTTATAATTAAACGTTGCTTGAAACGTCTTTTTTGTTCAGTATAGAACAAATCTGCTCGCATTATTACCAGCTTAACTTCTGCAAGAAATATTTGAAATGTCTACTTTTCGGATCAGTAGAAATGCTTGAAAAATTCCTCCTTCAAGTCTGTAACCCCCCCCCCAAAAAAAAAAAAAAAAAAAAAATCAGCTCGCGCTTCGCGCTCACGTGATATGTTTAAAACACTGCTTGAAATATTAAGATTTCAGGTTTGTTTAGTGATTTACTTATTAGGCCCCTTGACCCGTTCTTCGTTACTTTTTGTAATTTGCTTGTCCTGTATTATATCGCGTTGCCCCTCTAGCGCACTGACCACAAATGGCTTTTGCTACTTGTGTACCCGTTCCATACATATTTATATTGGATCCACACGTTCCTGATACGTTCCCCTTGCCTTCTTATTCATGTCCGCACGTTCCGGAAACAGTCCGCCTGCCTTCTTATTCCAATCCGCACGTTCCTGAAACAGTTCGCCTGCCTTCTTATTCCAATCCGCACGTTCCTGAAACATTCCGCATGACTTCTTCTTTGCTTCCTGCAGCTGACTTGATTGCGGATGGTTTCCGGAAGACGCTGAAGGGTTTAGGAAGGGCGGGACATCATCAGGACATCGTCAGGACAAGGTCCCGAAGGTGTCAGGAATTCAATATCTGCGTCCAAATTTTGGTCGAGACCAAAATTTGGATGCGGACAAATTTTTATTTCCCGATCGAACACCAGGAAGGGTTTAGGACAGCGTGCGGACACTCCCAGGAATGTCCGGACAGGTTGCGGAAGGGTCGCGGATTACAATTATTACATTCCGCGCCTTGTCCTGACGCTGTCCTGGCCCTAGTGGAAAAGGGGTATTATACATTGGTTTCTAAGCGCTTTACATTGTAATTATAATTACCCCGCATCACTGTTCCACACATAAAGTGCACAATGATTCGCACTCCCTGGGGAGTAACCTAGCCAGGCAACCGTTTACCGGTGCACACGTGCCAATCTAATCACATTGACGTTCACATCATACCGGGGGGGGGGCCGTTTCATAAAGCTGTTCGTAAGTTAAGAGCGACTTTAAGAACGACTGGTGATCCTTTCTTACGCGCAAAACCATCGCTAATGAATATACCATTCGCCATAAGAAAGGATCACCAGTCGTTCTTAAAGTCACTCTTAAGTCTTAACTTACGAACAGCTTTATGAAACACCCACCTCTGGTACCCATTTAACACCAGGGAGGGGAGTGAAAAACGTGGATAAGTAAGTGCCTTGTAAAAGGACATTAGCGCCATGGGCAGGATTTGAACCCTTGGTTTAGGAGTCAAGTGACTTAACCACTACACCACGACACCTCTACATGTGCATGAACAGACATTAAACGTCAGGAAAACGCAATGTATGACCTGGGGCCCGTACCACAAAGCTTTTTATGATTGATTGTATTGACTACATTGAACCAATTTATCGTAAAAATCAAGCGTGTGATCAATTTCTAAACTTTGTGTTACGGGAGAAGCCATCGCACGTATCGCACGATTGGTCTGCGACCCGATTTTGGAATAAACGTAGTAGAATTGGATGCTAATATTGAGACCTGGAATATCTTACTTAATTTTCTCAATCATCGTACGAATACCTATATTCGAATCTGTGACTGTGCTTTCATCCTTCATAGAATGAAAATCGATTTTGATATCTAGTCGTAATGACGTCACAGCAGTCGTACGATTAGATAATATCTAATACTGATGTGGCCAATATACAGGCTTGCAGTTAATATAAAAAACAAATATGAATTAGTATTCTAACATAAAAAGATATTAATCACATTTTCAGAAAATAATATTGGACCAGTCATAAGGTGTGTGATGGCCTTAACATACAGGTGTTGCGAAATATTTGTTAAAGGTCAAGTCCACCCCAGGAAAATGCTGACTTGAATAAATAGAGAAAAATCAAACTAGCATAGTGCTGAAAATTTCATCAAAATCGGATGTAAAATAAGAAAGTTATGACATTTTAAATTTTCACTTATTTTTCACAAAACAGTGATATGCACAACTAGGTGACTCAGTCGATGATGTCCATCACACACTATTTATTTTGTTTTTTATTGTTTGAATTATACAATATTTCATTTTTTTATAGATTTGACAATAAGAACCAACTTGACTGAACCATATAGTATTAAACAATGCTAATTCCATATGTTCAGGGAGGAATTAAAAGTTGTATCA
Source organism: Lytechinus pictus (assembly GCF_037042905.1). Lineage (NCBI taxonomy): Eukaryota > Metazoa > Echinodermata > Echinoidea > Temnopleuroida > Toxopneustidae > Lytechinus > Lytechinus pictus. Next base: position 2,196,863 of record NC_087260.1, on the reverse strand, counting down.
CTTGACAATGAGGAGAAAATTAGAATATTTCATATAATAAAATACAAAAGAAATAGTGAGTGGATGACGTCATAGTCTCCTCATTTGCATACCAGCCAGGATGTGCATATAACTCTTTTGTGAAATTAAGCGAAAATTTTTCTTATTTTACATCCGATTTTTATGAAATTTTCAGTGTTATGCTTGTTGGATTTTTCTCTTTTTATTCAAATCAACTTTATGTTGGGATGGACTTGTCCTTTAAATACCCATGACCTATGAAAATCATCGTTGCGTGCTCATTTTGTTAAAAACACTGAGTAAGAACCAACCACAGTAGTTAATTCATATTTCATCGCGAAACTTAAATGTTCTAGGGCCCCGGATAGGTGTGTATGTGATGTGAGGGAGTGTGTGTGTGAGGGGATGTGTGCGTGCGTGGTGTCATGTGTATGGGGGCACTCACCTAAAGTGACGTCGGATATACCACATTCCTGCCATTTTAAAGTGATCGTTATGCAGAACAATACTTAATAAACAAACCATGGTAAAACAATACTATTACCATATACAAACATGATAACTTGGAACAAAATGACATAAACTTTTAAAACCATACTAAATTTACCACTGTAGCTTTATAGTTGGGAAACCATTGTAAATCGGGATTTTACAGGGATTACTGCATTGAAATAATAGTACACGAAAAACAACACCAACAGAATGATTTCACCAAGGTAATACAGTTAAAAACCACAATAAACTTTCAATGGGTTCACGATAATAACAATATTAATATTGCTGCAAAATATATCTCAAAATTACATTTTCATCTTGAAAGCTTTTAAATGTCAAATCTCTTGAGAGGGCGAGATATTAAGCATCGGGCACAATTTTTGAAGAGTTGCAAGAGAGCGTAGCGAGCTAGCAAAGATCTCGACATATTACAAACAAAGAACAATTTTGTGATAGATTTTGACATAACATTCAGAAAATGTTATTATACGTCAAATTGCTCTCTTTCTTTTTCTTTACCTTTTCCTCTCCGTTTTTGGTGGTGAAACATTGATGGCCCTAATCTGTAAGCCACTGCTCGCTCGTTCGCTTTGCTCTCTCGGGAATTTTTTTTCCAAACACCACAGACCCCATAGTGCACCCTCGAATTCCCAAGCTCATGGAACCACTAGGTTAATTGAATTATATTCTAAGATGTTGATATCAATAAGTGTCTTATTCAAACTAATGTATTTGTTTCCATATATATATATGTATATATTTTTTTAATGAAGAACGGCCCTTCATATTTCAATGCGACATGAATGAAAGTGCGCCCTCGTCTGTTGGTGGAGAATAAACCTTGATACAAATAAAATAGTCTTCACTCTCTCTAAAGCCCCTTTCACAATTGACGTACGACCAGTTTACGACCGCCTGCAACAGTTTTTTCTTGCAGTTGCACGATCTATCTCTTGGTGTCTTGCGAGCACTCGCAGTCGTTGCAGACGGTCGCACGAACTCGAGGTGGTCGTGACTGGTCGCATCTGAACTTTGAACATGTTCAAAATCCAAACGCGATCATATACGATCGATTCACTCGCATCAGATCGTACCATCGGTCGGGCGATCATCGTGTGAGCCTTGTTCAACGTTGTACGACTTGGTGCGAGAGTTGGCACAGCTAAGTAGTCGCATTTAGTCGACTGGAGGTCGTACAACACTTGCACATGTGCTTGCGACCTACATGTACAGAGACCAGTCTTGCGACTGGGTGCGATAATACTTATATAGGCCATAAGACTGTTGCAAGACCGATCGCAACACGGCTTACACCATTGCACTCCCGTTGCATTCGCACCTATGCGACCGTTCCTCGGTGTTATAAAATAGGAGTTAAGAATAAATGAAAGAGAGGGCAGAAAGTATAAGAAAAAAGTGTAATATAAACTGCACGAAATTAAAAGGGCAAGATAAGTTTATATTTTTTTCTTTTTTAAAACATAATTATCAAACTTTTCCGAAATAAAACCAAGAGAAAATACGGTAAAGGGCGTTCCTCCCCAAACAAATAGGGCCGCATACTGAATTCGGGTTGAAAGTAAACTCTTCTGTGGTTGTGGTTTTATTATGGATAGCTAATTGATACATAAATCTGTCATGGTGCAGGTTTAATTTATTAGCTCATTCAAACAAAAGGATATGTACATACGCGCAAACATGCGTTCACCTAGCTCATTGCAGATTGGCTGACAGCCCATTGGAAGCCCCAAGCTATGGCAGCTATTACATTGCTCTGAGTTCGAATTGGTCTATACCTCACATCAATCACACGAACACTCGCACTGGTTTCATTCCAACGTACGAGCAATCGCATTGTCTCACGTCGACTCTCACGACTATGCAATCCCTCGTGCAACACTCGCATGTGATCGCACGAGCACAACACGAGCATAAGCGACTTACTCGTGCAACGGGATATACTGGTTGTTTTTGTTGTACGACAGTTGTTGCATTTGTGAAAGCCTCTGTGCGATTGATGCCTGTTGCAGCCTGTCGCACGACCAAAAGGTCGCAAATAGTCGTACGTCAATTGTGGAAGGGGCTATAGCGACTGATCGCAACCGATGCAAGCTTCATGTGAAAGCACACAATGACCACCCATTCATGCCCACGTATAGAGTCTATAGACTATAGTTATTATTCATTTTGATAAAAATATGCCTTCCAAGGAAGCCCTATCGAAAGTAAATGAAAAGAAACATGATTGAAATAATACATTAATCATAGAATGGTGACCAAACGTAAATAACGACAAAGGGTTTCACAGAAAAAAATGAATCCTATAAAATTGTCCGACAGCCTTTCTGCGATCTTATGAGATAGATACCGATTGATGCCTGTTGCAGCCTGCCGTGCGACCAAAAGGTCGAATACCAATTGTGAACTTAAAGGGGCTTTATATAGGTTTGGTTGTATGGAAACCAATCGAAATTACAAAAAAGACGCAGTCTCCCGGGTCATTAAATAGATAAATTTACATTTCGGTGCAGCAGCCATCGATTTTTTTTTTCGCCATGTGCAGTCATGCAGTCGGCATTAGCTTAATTAAATTCTCGACATGTTCGCTTGGTTGGTAATGACATTGCACCAGACGTCTCTGTAATAGCTACCATAAAGAGAAGAAATGATTATCATATCAGCCACAATTGAGATATTGATAACTCCATGTTTTCGTGCGTTCTAGTTGTAGGTCCTACGCTAAATTTCACCTATGAGCAGATAACAATAATAATGATAATAATAATAATAGTAATAATACTAATAATAGTACTACTGATAATAATAATGATGATAATAATAATGATAATAATAACAATGATAATTTATAATATTATTAATGATGATAATAATAATAATAAATAATAATGATAATAATAATAATAATAATAATGATAATAATAATAATAATAATAATTGCGCCATCTATCTAGAAATATTCTATTCCAAGGCCGTTGTTATTATCATTATTTCCCATGCAGCTTTAGCTCAAGCAGCCTTTTAGCGCTCACTGCATTTCAAGGAATTAATCCTGCCGGGTACCCATTCACCTCACCTGGGTTGAGTGCAGCACAACGTGGGTAACTTGTCTTGCTCATGTATTAAATGTTTTACAGGAAAGGTCATCTTTTAATTGATTGTTTGCGGTCTAGGGTCCACCTGCAATAGACGGGTGATCGGGCAAGGCTCAACGAGTCACACGTTTCCCGAGTCCTATAATGCTCAGATCGGACAGGTTTCACGACTAGTTTCGTTTGATATTTTATGTTGCGATCAATTATGTCACTTTCTGAAACATGGCCACCAGGTTCCAACCACTATATACGCCCCATCTCACTAAGAACATAAGTGCATAATCCTATCACGATTAAAAAGCCAGACAATACCCACGAAAAAAACACACGATTGGAAGAGCACATTATTTCATTAATCCATTATGCTGTTGAAATGAAACATGTTGACGAATAAATATAAATTTGATTGAAAATGCGCATGTTAATTTGTGCTGAGGTTCAAGAGAATTAAAATACAAGAGGTATTTGAATCTTTATTAATAATATGGATGGTAACACCAATGAACAACATTCAGCTGTATCTGTTTATTCTTTTTTTATCTATATATTTTTTTTTCTTTTTATTTATTCTTTCATTTATTTATCATTCACTTATTTTTAATCAGTTCATTTATTCACTTATTTCTGATTAATTCATTTATTAATATATACACTTACAAACCCAAATGTTTGTGAATAATTCTTTCATTTGATAATTCATTCCTATAAATTAATTCATTTATATATCTAAACATTCCTCTTTTTATTATAAATGTAGTTTTGTTTTTGGTTTGTTTATCTATCTATTTAATTTTTGTATTGATTTAGTTATGCCTTTTATAAATTTCTATTTTTCTTCATCGATTCATTGAATAATTAATTAAGTTATTATTACCAATGAAATAGCATTGTTGAAAAAAATACCTCATTCACGGGCGAAAATGCCATGCTGCGTATCGAACCCAGGAGTTTCATGTGTCTAATCACGGATACGCACTTGACCACTACCACTAGACCAATGGATTTATATGCACCATCCAAAACATTCATCACCCACGCTCACCAACATCCACCCACCCACATACAAACATCGACCACTCTCTTTACCCTCTAACACACCCAAAACCTAGTCTGCAGGCACAGACCCTGATTGGAACTTTGATCAATAAGTGTGCCTCCACGCAAAGACTAGCACATACAAAAATTGCTGTTCCAATACCCTGAGCGAGAGAGCCTTCAGTACACAAGGCATGAGTAGGCTGCACATTCAGACCCTTAACTCGAGTGAAGGGTTTGCCCAGCAGACTACCCAAAACCCTCCAATACACACTTTTTCATTTCATTTTTCATCTCATTTATTTTTATATTTCTCATTGACATTCTTATTCACATAAAAAAGCACGGCAGCAACAATAATGCATAACTATTAAATTATAAACAATTGAGAAGTAGGCCTATACAATAACATAATAATTATAATGATAAAATCAGTCGAGTTATATAAGGTAAAAGCTTAATTTAAGTCAAAGAAATATGATGGGACCTACATCAAACTTGTAGAAACTGTAGGCCACGGTTAGATAAGTTGTAATTAAAGGGATGCTCCGGGATGAAAATATTTATATCTGAATAAATATAGTAAAACCCACAAAGCAAAATGCCGAAAATTTCATCAAAATCGGATAACAAATAACAAAGTTATTGAATTTAAAAATTTAGCAATATTTTGTGAAAAAAGGGTTATTTGCACGTCATCATGAATATTCATTAGGTAGGCTGATGATGCCACATACCCACTTTCCTTTTTCTTATGTTATTACATGAAGTAATATTTTTCATTATTTCATACATGTGTGAATAGTGTATCCCTTATAATGAAATAAGTTGCAGCAATGAATATCTAATGCACTAAATCAGTTGTCAATTCCTTATTTTTTTTAGTTCTTTAAAGAAAAAAATTTAATAAACCTAACTTCATATAACATAATACAAATGAACAATTTGGGATATAACATCATCAATTTGCTCATTGAATATTCATGAAAACATGCCTAGAACTGTTTCACCGGGAAATGCAAATCTATAAAATGTGATAACTTCGTTATTCCTTGTCCGATATTGATCATTTTTTAGTGTTTTGTTTGCATGTCTGATTTTTCTTATATGTTCAAATCAATTTACCTCAGCTTAAAGTACCCCTTTGATTGTGGAGACCGATAAATTTATGACCTCAAATAAATTATACAGATTGGAATTTTCATTTTAGTACAGAACAAACGAAAGAAAAATGTTTAAAGATATAAAATTGACCGATATGCCTACCCACCGACACACACTCTCTTCACATCCCAACACATACTACCCCTGACAAACACACTAAAACCCACCCACCGACACACACTCAACTGTCTTCACATCCCAACACATACTACCCCTCCTGACAAACACACTAAAACCCACCCACCGACACACACTCAACTGTCTTCACATCCCAACACATACTACCCCTGACAAACACACTAAAACCCACCCACTGACACACACTCAACTGTCTTCACATCCCAACACATACTACCCCTGACAAACACACTAAAACCCACCCACCGACACACACTCAACTGTCTTCACATCCCAACACATACTACCCCTGACAAACACACTAAAACCCACCCACTGACACACACTCAACTGTCTTCACATCCCAACACATACTACCCCTCCTGACAAACACACTAAAACCCACCCACCGACACACACTCAACTGTCTTCACATCCCAACACATACTACCCCTGACAAACACACTAAAACCCACCCACTGACACACACTCAACTGTCTTCACATCCCAACACATACTACCCCTGGCAAACACACTAAACCCCGCCCACCAACACGCACACATCTATCTGCATTTTCCCATTTCACACTCACCCATCCCAGACACTGACATCAACCCTTCCGCCGTGCAAGTGTGCAAGTAGGCGTGTGTCTGTACACACGCCTACTTGCACACTCTAACCCACTAATCTCACCTCTATAGAGCAAACACAACACCTCCCCACTGACACGCTCAATCCATCTGCACCACTCATAACTAAATTATTGATTGGTTTTGGTTTTTTTGGTTTGGTTTATTCACGATAAAAAATATATAAATATAAACAAAATATACATTGTAATATCAAATTAGATCAAACAGAATCATAACATAAATAATGAATATAATACAACATATAAAACTTATACATATCGTAGGGATGACTCGTTTCAGATGGGCTATTAATATAGCCCATCTGTTCTTCCCCGAGGTCCCTGGAAATAAATATCTTAAAATTAACATTACAATTTCAATGACAACTTCTAATTGATATAAAGAGATATAAAAGTTAAGGTGCATGAACTTGCAGTGCAAGCTCAGATACCCCCCCCCCCATGAAATCATCATTACACAGTTCTAATTTTTTTCTAGGATTTCTTTTGTATAGGTTTGAAAGTTGTTTAATTTTTGTATGTTAAGAGGTAGATTGTTGTATAATGTACCACAACGATATATGAATGTAAGCTTACCATTTTCAGTCTTCGGTTTAGGCATTTTAACTTAATTTCCTTTTCTTGTGGGGTACCTCGATGTCTTAAAAATCATTTTATCTTTTAAATAGGCAGGAGACATATCATGACATATTTTATATAATAAACAATAAGTATGGAAAGTTTGACGTTGTTGAAGAGTATTCCATTCCAGAGTATCATGAATTTCATGCACTGGCCTGTGCTCTGACAATTTAATTTTTAGAATAATCCTACCTACACGGTTTTGCAGTTTTTGCAACATACCTAAACAAGTTTTAGTTGCAGATGACCATATAATGTCGGCATAATCAAAGTGTGGCATAATTACAGCCTTGTATAAAAGATTTAGAGTTGACTCATTCAAAAAAGAACCGAGTCTACCAAGAAAACTAATCATCTTACTGACCTTTTTACAAAGGTTCAAAACATGGTCATTCCATTTTAACTAAGAATCAATGGTTATACCAAGATATTTAATAGATTTAACCTGCTCGATACGGATATCGTGAATTCTTAGATTTAATTCGTCGTGCTTTCGAACCATACGTTTAGTACCAATTAACATACAAACTGTTTTTGTAGAATCTATTTTAATCTATTGTGCCTCATCCAATTTTGCAGAGAATTTAATTCATGTTGTAGAGTATTTTGAACCAAAATGGGATCTTTATTAGAATAATAAACAACAGTGTTGTCTGCGTAAAGGTGTACTGATGATTTATCTATTTATTTATTGATGCGAGCGGAAAAATTCGAGATAATTATACACCTAATTTATGGTATGTATATCATGAAAAGGATGAGTAATTGGAAATCTTCCTACATTAATAATGCGAGCGCAAAGCGCGAGCAATTTTTTTTTGATATTGTGATCTGAAACTGGATAATGATTTAAATAGAGAAAAAGCTGCGGATCTGAATAAACATGCGCGCGCGTGTTTCAGATTTCTACCTAGAATCTGGGCATTATAAATACCCTTTTTTATCATGAAAATCGTTAATTCGAGGGCAAAGCGCGAGCTTAAAATATTTGATATTTCGATATCCTGAAAAGACGTCAATTTAAGCTTTGTATTACAAGCACTTTGTAGGAAAATTGTAAGGTGGATATGGATCATAGTTGAAAAAGACCTGATATGTTTCACAATTATTAATTTGATTTTTGACATAGGACCGGGATAATCTAAGAACATTATGTCATGATATGAAAATGATGACTATCTTCCTATTTTTCTTACTTAGCGCGAGATGAAACTTGTCGATATTCCATTTTGAAAAAAGGGACCGTTTTGATTGTCAAATTAATATCTTATTTCTCAATCTAATAAGCCTAATGAGAGCGCGAAATCTGTTAATATCATGACCTGAAAACTGGACATTCAAAGCATTTTTGTAATTATGAATAAGATGCATGGGTAAATATATTTTCAACAATCAATGCAAGCGCAAACTTTTGATAAACTTTCATGAAATTGGAAATTTAAGTAGTTTGTTAAAGAATTAATACAGAACAGTGGCGTACCTAGGATTTTCCACAGGGGGGGCAAAACAGTCCACCAAAAATTTGACAAGCAAAAAAAAAAAAAAAAAAAAAAAAAAAAAAAAAAAAAAAGCCCTTCAACCTCGTCCGGGGGGCATTAAAGGTCTTAAAGCTAGTCAGGGGGGCAAAAAAGGTTTCTCAAGCCCGTCAGGGGGGGCAGAGATACGTTTTTGCATGGGTTGTAACTCGTCAGGGGGGGGGCAGAGTGCCCCCCCCCGTAGGTACGCTAGTGATACAGAACGTGCAGCGCTAGCTAATACGTTTGACAATCTGACCTGAATAGGGATATTTTGAGAATTTTATGGAATACAGGAAAACAATAGGAAGGCGTGAGCAGAAAATGTTAATATTTAGACCATAATACAGAAATTTTTACAGAGCACTTTTTAAAAATCAATTTGTAAATCAAAGAAAATGATGAAAGTTCGTTTTCCGAGCTGAAATAATTTATGTTTTATATATCGACTTCAAAATTTGATATTTTTCACCTAAAAGGCAATGCGAGCGCGAGGTGCGAGCGAAGATATAGTGACATGAAAGATTTTTTAAAAGATTATTTTCCAAGTCGTCCCCTCATCTTATTTTATTCACTCGTCATCCTCCTCTTATGTTTCCCCTTCTTTTTTTCTCCTCTCTTTTCCTTTCGTTTTTTTTTTGTTCTTTACCTTTTTTTTTGTTGCTCCGCCAATGGGGGGGGGGGGGGGGGACGGGCCCCCACCTGGATCCGCCTATGCCACACACAAAGACTCACATTCATCCTAACAATAGGTACACGCATCATTATCAAATTCACTTTCCTCTCACACACAGACATGTAAATCTACATTGCCTGCTTTTCACCTCTTTAAAATACATCTTGGTCATATTGGAAATTAAACACTGTTAAATCAATTATTAAATTAAGACCATTTCCACGTTTCATCATCTTACCTTCGACCATTTCTGTAATAAGACCCTTATGAGCAAAAGATATACCTCTGACCTGAACAACCCCAATCATATAGCGACATGCAACATGTCCTTTCAAGAATGCGTTGTATCAGTGCGGAGATGCGATGTTCGACGTATTGAGTGGTAAATATTTGATCATTCATGAGCGACAGGAACATCCTGTACATCATGTAAACCTATCCATCATCATCCCATCCAGCTACTATGTTTGAACATGTTCAGGTACCTTTAACCTGAAAAAAGAGTGAACATTTATAGACTATAAGACGTGGCGGCCGTTTGAAATTCAAGATGGTGGCCATCGATATAAAGAAGAATGTCATACAAATAATAATAATAATAATAATAATAATAGTAATTATAATAATTACTTCTTATTAAGCGCTTTTTCAAAAGTTACAAATATGTATTGAAGTGTTAAAAATCATTTCTGTATTATAATAATGATTTTCACCAGTAGAATACTCGTTCATCTTCTCATTTTCATCTTCCACTGACCTCTTATAATCGAATTCATAATTCTTTTAAACATGCAGGACCTAGAATTTGTAACAATTTAGATCCTTTAATTCGTTCTTGTTCAACTGCCTCCTCATTCAAAATTTTGCTTAAAAGACAATTAATTAGTGGTTATTCATCTCGATTTCCTTTCCCTTTTCTAAACATACCCTCCTCTTCCCCCTCTCTCTCTCTTCTCTCTCTCTCTCCCTCTTTTGTTTGAGTGCAATGGGTCATGGATGTGTGTTGGGTGTGGGTGATTCTGTGTTTGATGTGTGAATGTATAATGATTACGTTATGATTATTAATGATTATTTGAATACTTGTAAAGGGGCAACTGCCTACAAGATTTTAATCTTTTTGGTTGCCTCTTACCATATGTTGATTTTATTTTACATGAATGTATAAATTATATTTATTTGTTGTATATTTTATTTGATGTCTGTCTTTTTACATTTATGCATTTATATATTATGTTATTTTACATCGTATTAAAATATTTGTATATGGTTAATAAATGAATTAATATTCTTTTTTTTTTGGCACAAATTACTTCCATATACAATGCTCACAATATTTATTCTGTAAATACTGGTCAAAATGTGTGGTTTTTTTTTTTCAAATTCAAAATGGCTGCCCAACTCGTGGTCCAAAAATATGGTGGTGGTGGTTGTGATTTTTTACCTGATTGCTAAGAAAGCATGAATGCTTGTAAGCAAGCAACCAGAGGACCGACGGCTTAAGGTCCTCTCTGAAGGACCTGGTACTGAGGATTAATGCCTTACCATAGGGCACTAGCGCACCAAGTCGGAATCGAACCGGGGCCACCGGAATACGAATCCCCCGCTCTACCGACTGAGCTTTCGCACCTCCTACTACCATGGCTACGTCTACCCGCAATAAACCAATGGAACAATTTCGTTGGCGGATTCAGCATCCTCAATTAATTGTGCATTTGTTACCATAATATGTTTTTATAAAACAGGACTCAGAGTTGTATTTCATCGCATCCGACATACACAGTAAAAAAGCTGTTTAATTATGTTTTATACAACGTTGTCAATAATAATAATAATAATAATAATATAGGGTATTTATATTGCGCACATATCCACCTTGTTAGGTGCTCAAGGCGCTCCTATATTACCCGGCTAAGCTAGGCGTTCATAGCGCACACAATACATGTATATGAACCTAAATTAGTTGTATATATATATATATATATATATATATATATATATATGTGTGTGAAGTTATACATGTACTACAGCTTTGGCAACTCTTTTATTTAAATATTGTGTGAAAGAAATGGATGAAGAGAACAATGGTAGGCGTAGCTTAAATCAAGGTTCCCCAGAGCTATCTACCCTTTTTGGAAAAATTGGTGATGCCGAAAAAATGTCTCTACCGGGAATCGAACCCGGGCCCCAGCTTTGAACGCCGGTGCCTTAACCACGAGACCACAGAGACGGGTTAGTGGCTAGGGCGACCCCGATCCGATTGACCGTCAGATAGACAGATTTTCGACACCATACCAATTGTAATTTCCATTGTTCAAAACCCACCTTCACCCGACAAAGGAAATTACAATTGGTATGGGGTCGAAAATCTGTCTATCTGACGGTCAATCGGATCGGGGTCGCCCTAGCCACTAACCCGTCTCTGTGGTCTCGTGGTTAAGGCACCGGCGCACAGTGGGCCAGAATGAGTTGAAAGTGCGCCAAAATTATATTCCGTGCTAGATTTTTACTTTAACATGTTGATTAAGGGTAATTTTGGGCGTAAAATCGACTGAACATAATTTAAAGCCGATATGACGTCACCTTGATACCAAATTTTGATTGGCTATTTAAAACCTAGCTGTGAAAAGACAAATTACGCTAAACAATGTGTAGTATATAAACTTTGTGTTATGTGCTACTTTAAGATTGACCAGAGTGAATGTTGGTTTATGCTTCTCACATGCCTAAAAAGTGTGTATGAGATGTCGAAAATAATTTTATGGCATCAAAATGATCATTAATTAGATTTATAAACAAAAAACCCTTTAAAATCTGAAATTATCAACCGTGCTTTATCTAGCTGCGTTGACTTGTGTAAAACACAGAGTATATAACACCACGAGTGTATCACTATGAGGAGTGTTTTTTGCTGAAATTATTCTACAAGTAAGTTTTATCTCTGGGAGAGTTGTGGGTATAGCCCTTATTTGCGTTAGCAACCTTTATTTTGTTTACATTATGCCTGGAATTCATGTAATTTTTATGGAATGGAAGGGGAATCGTCCTCGCCGTGCAAAAGCGAACGGCAATGTAAACCCATACCGTGCGCTTCGATTGCTGCGCGGTATAAAAATGACCGCTTTTGAACAGGTTTTTGGGGTGATGTGTCAAGTAAAATCGGCTCTAACATGAAAACGGGCAAAAACGGGCAGCTAAATTTGGTATCGACTTAAAGCTTAGACATCGGAAAAAGTGATGCTTATAGAATTTAGACGGAAATCCACGGAAATCTAAATTTTTCTAATGTAAATGCAAAAAACATGGATTTTCGGCCTACTTCGAGGAATAATCATCCTATAAACCCCCTGAAAGGTATCTTTTATCTACTTTGAACCCTTTCAAACGAAAAAGGAATATATCAGGATTATGTGGGAGTCATTTCAGATTCCTACATGAAAAGCCTCCTGTGAAATGGCCTGTTTTTCAACTAGGTTGTCATATACGCGACATTTCGCAAAATGTCACATTTTACGATTTGAGGTAGGAAATTAACAACCTTTATGCAAATTCCGGAATGAAATATTTTGCTGGAGCATTCTTCAAAGTGTTGTCTTTCAGCTGGGCATGACAAAAATTAAAAATCTGATATTGCCCAAAATGACTTTTGGCGCACTTTTGTTTCACCCCGGCCCACTGTGCGGCGGCGTTCAAAGCTGGGGCCCGGGTTCGATTCCCGGCAGAGACATTTTTTCGGCATCACCAATTTTTCCAAAAAGGGTAGATAGCTCTGGGGAACCTTGATTTAAGCTACGCCTACCATTGTTCTCTTCATCCATTTCTTTCACACAATATATATATATATATATATATATATATATATATATATATATATATATATATATATACTGTATATATACATTCACGAATCTTCCCCGAAGTAGGTAGATGACTACAGAAAATTTGGAAAGTGAATAAAAGAACTTGTTGGCATTGCAAACTTGCATTACTCGTGAATATCATTTGTTTCGCATTTCTGATATATATATATATATATATATATATATATATATATATATATATATATATATATATATATATATATATATATAAGAATCGTAAACAACAAATTAAAACTGTAATTTTTAATATGTAATTCTTAATAGATTAAGCATGGTTGTTTAAACTGTAAACTGTTGAACAACTACTGTAAGGTCCATATTAATTAGTAAACAGCGTTGTATAACATTTAAACGCCGTTTTTACTGTGTACAATATACAATGAAAGGCCACCATGTTGCAATGTCGATCATGGTAAGTCATATACGACAAGCAAGATTCCGATACATCATGATCGAGTGATCGATTGCTATTACACCGTTGCTAAGAAGGAACGGGTTTTAACCATGAAATTGACCCGCAATAAACCAGTATACTCATTATATCAATACGATATCCAATTTCCTCTCGCCGACGACCGCCCTTTCACAAAGGGGAAGGTGAGATGGAGACAGAGAGCAGAGGGCCAAAGAGAAATGCACATGGGAAATAGAAAAGAGGCATAATTCATCGCATAAAGAAAATATAAGTTGAGGAAAGAGACAGTATCGCTTGATAATAGGTACACTGTTATTAAAATGTTAGTGATATTTTGATAAAATAGAGAGATAACTACGTTTTTAAAAATAACGAGATAGGTATAAATAGATAAATATAGAGAAAGAATGATAAAGAGAATGTATATATGCAAATACTTGTAGATTAAGACATGGGTGAATAAAATAGATAGATGAACTTATGTATAGAGACAAAAAAGAAGGTATAGAAATAGATAGAAAGATAAAAAAAAAAAAACAAGAGCACACCTGATTACCAATATTGCATATAGTATTTCCATTTATTTCAAAGCAGGATAAAAGAGCATTGTAGATTAAATGCCTTGCTCATGGGTATAGGTGCCGCGGCCGGGATCGAACCCCGGACTTTCCATGTATTGCCAGGCACCTAAGACCACTCGGCCACGGCACCTCCACAATATATAGATAGATAGATACATAGACTATAAATACATATAGGTACATTACGTAGGTGAGATAGAGAATTATTTGGCTGCATGAAGGAGATATATATATGTTCGACACACAAGTAGCGCACGAGGACTTGCCTAATAGAAGATGTAAATACATGAAATAAGGGGATTCTTCATTTTAAAATACATGTATTTTAAGAGCAATATCTGATATCTTTTTTAATACTTTTGATAGAATAATAGAATAATAGCAATAATACCTTTTATCTTTAATAACATACACAAGAAAATGGCTCCCTCGTTTGCATGTTGGGCATATCATGGTTTTGTAATAAATAGGCGAAATTTTGAAGTACTGAAGATATATCTTTACTTTCGTTCATCGAATTTTGTATAATGTACCAAAGTAAGTTGGATATATTTTTATCTTTGTATGCCGATCAACATGTTTTGGAGGAGGACTTGGCATTTATACATGTTATCTGCAAATTACTAAAAAGAGGATATTTTTTGGATCGTTATTTCCTTTCATACAGGAAATTAGTGCTGGCTCAAAACTGCAAAATGGATTCTAATGATTATTAGATCTGTATAGCTGCTTTTACTAAAAAAAATATAATTGATTCAGTAGGTTGATCTGGTACTCTCTGCTAGAAAAACGATTTATCTTTCAATTTTAAAATATATAGTCTTTAATTGTCATGCATTTTTTTCCAATTTGTTTTATTTCACTTCCAACAAAACAAAGTAAAGTGGTGGTATATAATTAGAATAAAAATTGCAAATTAAACTTATACAAACAATACAAATTGAGGTAGGTAGAATACATTATTTTTTCCAGAAGTATTACATATCAGCAAATTATCATAAGCATTATAAAGATCTGAGAAAATGGCTAAGAGCAGGACTTCAACGCTGAAAAAATCAAGAAAATATTAAGTTCAGTATGCATGAATTAAATGGTGTGATTATTCATGATTAAGGAAATTATGACCTGTATGATTTAAGAAAATGATTTTAAATTTTTACTTTTAAAGAACTGATGGATGGATGGGCTATTTATGATCTCTTCACAGAGGGAGTTCCAGAATCTCGGGCCATCATGTTTTTTTTTAAAGCTAACAATCATGACAATGTTCTAAAAAAAGGTAGATGAAAGTCGTTGGACTGTCTCGTAGGATAATGATGAAATGAACGATTTTAAGGGAACATTGAATCAAATATGTTAGGAAGTGAATTGTTGTTGTATTTATACATAAATTTACCTTATAGTGAAACAGATATAGATCGTCTAATTGCAGCTTAGCAGCTTATTGTCCGCAAACAATGGGTCTGTGTGTGAACGAAATGAAGAATTATTAGTAATACGGAGAGACTTCTTTTGCAATAAAAGTAATCATTTTAATAAAACTTGGTGGATGTTGCCCAAACAAGAATGCCGTAATACAAATATGGTAAAATAAAAGAAGAATAAAGCATTAATAGGGTTTGTGATGGAAAATGAAATTCCAGTTTTATTCATTATGCCAATATTGCGTGAGATAGCTTTACTATTTTTTCGACACGATATTTCCACGAAAGTTTGTTATCGAGAGTTATGCGTAGGAATTTTATAAACGAAACAAGTTCTAAAGGGGTATCATCCAACTCCATGTTTGCGGCCGGGTGTGTCTATAGTGTTACTAAATAGCATATATTTCGGTTTTTTCAGATTTAGGGATAGTTTATTAGTTCTTATTCACTGAGTAACATTTTCTAGCTCAGAATTGACTGTATTTACTAGAGTAGAATCGTCGGCAAATATAAATGAAAGAATATCGGATAATTTACAAAAATCATTGATGTAAATAATAAACAACAAAAGACCTGACGGGCTACCCTGCGGGACTCCGCAATTTATATTTCACATATTTGATGTGTAGTCATTCAATATTACGTACTAACGTCTACTGGATAAGTAACTCCTGAACCACTACAATGCCTTCCCACGCATCCCATAATGAGCGAGTTTACGTAATAATATATTGTGATTGATTGTGTCGAAGGCCTTGGAGAAGTCTAAAAAGATCCCAAACATATGTGCAGAGTTTTCGAGAGCATGCGTCACTTTGTAAATAAAATTCAATAAGGCATGTTCATGTTAAGGCAATTAAGGAATGATTTAAAGGGTCTACGCCCCCTTTCCTGTGTATAAATAGCAATCATTATACTGGCGAACACAATAGATGCATGGCGACGTGAAGCTTATGAGTGGTATTCCGTTGCTAAGGACTCTTCATCATTCAATATGAAATACGGGATGGGCAAAATTAATTCTTAGATATTGTGCGTGCAATTGATATATACACCAGCGCATCGCTCGCACATGGTATTGACAAAAAACGTTAAATAACTGTGTATCATTTCGATGCGGTATACCAACTCCTACGGTTTAACAGGAAAAAACACTTTGATTTGATATGAATTTCATTTCATGCACTCGTTACAATGGATATTTAATTGATGCCGCTGTGGTGAACGTGACAAGTGCCTTGTCAGTTAGGTTTCAGATTTCATTTTTGTTGGAATATATTCATCAAACTAACTGAGGACTTTTAATTTTATTCAAGGATTTAATGAGATAACGTATCCAGACATTAAGATTTATTAAGATCATGAATTCTATCGTCCAATCGTAAGTACGAACATTCTAATATTATTTTTAAATAACATAAACTCCTCAAAATATGTTTGGAAATCTGACTTTGATCGATAATCCTTCCTCGATCGGTTTGAGTAAATATTAATGTGTGATTGATACCAATGAATAGACCATTTGTCTTTAAAATCATACCCTACATGATGTGATTTTGGTTCACATGGACTTGCAGTGCCTTGAAATGTAGGGCCAGGTCAAAATTGAAAAGTTGCAAAATGACACAATATTGAAAGTCACTGGTCTTTTTTCCGTGGTGATGAATGAGTTTCTCAGCGGTTTCTTTTGTTTTCAAGCACCTTTACATCAACATTAACATGGAATCAAACACACCTCTGCACAAGCAAACATATAAACAAACAAACATGCATGGGTATTTCAAACCATGTTATCTCACAGAACAACCACTACATAAACCCCATCAAAACATCAGAAATGAAGAAGCAGGGGCTTGATTTGAATGTATTTTCATCTCTATTGACACAGACAAAGAATCATATTCTTTATTGACCCTTCATGACTATTTCTGCTCGTTTTGCAGCTTTTTCAATTCAGACCTCATCCAACATTTTTTAATACTGCTCTTTTCGAGATGGCATGATCATTACAAGCATGGTATAAATTTAAAGAGAATTTATTGATCTTTTGAATGATATCAAATATGCATAGTGTAACATTGGGAGTTTGAAGAAATTACGGGCCAAATTCAGATTTACAAAACTTTTTTGAGGGGTTTAGTTTTAATACAATACAAAGAGTAATCTAATAATCGATTCAAAATACAGATCACATGAACGCAGGCAAATGTATAACAAAACACGAATGGTATTCATTTGACAAAAATAAATCTCTCTATTCATTCAAAGTTGACACAAATGCAGTCAAAGTTACTACGGGGATTCTGATAATAGTTTAACAATATATAGCATCAGCAATTGTGTAGGGCATATTCTACCCAAAATGATACGATGACAATTCAAATTAATTTAGTTGTTGTTTTGATATTACTTTAAAATCTATTTTTACCACATTAATCACTTCTAATAGGTCTACTCAGTAGACTTGTCTATAATTCGAAAATTGTGACTATATTAAGAGCATTTGCCTATTTGACTTACTGGTAATTATCTTCAGAGTTTGATGAATTATTTTGAATTAAACAATTACATTATTTACGACTTTGATTATAGAGACAAAGATCTTATGAGGATAGGTATCGATCTGTTAAGTATTATGACAAAAATCTTTTGAACGCAGCTATTAAAAAAGAAAATGAATGAATAAATTGTATTATTGCCTCAGTCCAGTATGTTCCATTTACATTTTGGTGCTAATTTTGGTCTGATAAAATGACTGAAGTTTAAAAAAAGAGAAAAGAAAGACCGTGAAAGACGAATATTGTTTAAGGAGCAAATTAAACTAGAAAAAAAATAATCACAACAGCAAAAAGGTTAATATTCTGATGTTATCAATTTCAGTAATTTTAAAGTAAAATAGAAGGATTCATTAGAATAATGTTTGGTCCTTCAGGGCTGGGTATGGATTGAAGAATTAGTATAATAAAAAAAATATGTAAATAATTTCTTCTTAAGTACCAAACATACTTAGCAATTTAGCGTTGATGACATGGGTGATGCCAAATGGCAGAGGCAGGGGCGACTGTTCTTCCGTATAAGATTTTTAAATCAATGAAATAAAACGAGAATAAAAAAGCGAGGAGGAAAAAAGAGTTAGAAAAGGAAGAAAGAAGGGAGAAGAATAATCAAAATAGGTCTTGTAACTCTACAGTGCGTATCAAAAAAAAGTTTACATTTTGAAAAAGCCCTGGGAATTAAAAATATACAACATGTGGGTAATTTTTTCACATATAATGTTAGGTTTGGGTCTCATCTATCCAATGAAAGTAAAAGTTTTGACAGAATGTTACAATTGAGTGAGCACTGTCCATTTTTGTAAAGCTCGCAGAAATCTGTTTGCGCAGAAATGCTCGTTTTCACGCTGTGTCAAGGGGAAAGGGCGAAATCAAATTTACCCTGCGAAACATTTCTCATACATTTCCCTTGCACTTTTAGTCAATTGAAATACAACAGATACACGTAAGCATTTTGGAACGATTTTGCCACCCAAATTGAAATGTCAACACTTAGTAAGCACAACCTTTACCCTTTTTGTGCCAGATGGATCTGAGGACATAAATGAATCTGAACAAAAGTTTATATCAGACATCTCCAGCATTTTCACTAAGTTTTTATCATTTAAAGTGGGTTTATATTTCATTTTTCATTTAATACTTGTTTCTCCACACCTTTTCCAAGCTTGACAATGATTAACAAAATGAAAATCAAGCCTAAGCCATTTCATGTAAATCACAGCTCAGTGTAAAGCAAATATCGCCACGATGGCCTTGGTGTGTGGGGGAGTGGGGTGGGGCGCAATGCACTCTTCGAAGTGTTTTGGACAAGGAAACAAGTTAAAAAGGTAAAAGATATCCTCAAACCAATTTTACTAGCTAAATTCAACGTTTTGTTTATGATTAAGGTCTACTTTTATTCCCATAACTATTTCAAAGTTCTGCGCAAATCATTTTTCACTAACTTTTTAAAAGTAAGTGGTGCTTACTCAAGCGGAAATATTTTTCGACAGTTATATTGTCATTTGCTTAAATAGATCTGTACCAATGTTAAAATTTGGAAAATCTTCAGGATATTACAAATGTATAAATTTACAGGATTTTTTCTAAGTGTAAACTTTTTTTTGATACGCACTGTGTAATTCAATTTAGAAAATAATGACGGCATATTTAGGCCGTCTTCCATCCTAATGAAAATATCCCTATGTATACCGTAACTGCTTGATGGTACATTACGTCTCATTTTCCTTTTTCTTTTTACAGTGAGAGACAAATTAAGTGGTTGTGTATAGTTTTTGTTACTGTTTTCCTGCAAAAATTGAAAAATATAAATATTCCTACCCCCTAGTATTAGCATCGCGAAGATCTCTATTGGGAGTTTTAGTGTCTTTATTTTGTACATCTTCTCCATTGTAGACTATATATGATAATGTACGCGGAAAACAACAAGTTTTAAACATACTATAATGCGTTAGTTATTTTATTCATTGTATATCTTCGTATCAATGTTACAATGTACTTTTCGATTACACCCTGTACTAACACACCTTATTAGTAATTGAACAGAAATCCCTGCTAGTTTTTGTCTCACCTGCATAGCAGAGTGAGACTATAGGCGCCGCTTTTCCGACGGCGGCGGCGGCGGCGTCAACACCAAATCTTAACCGAAGGTTAAGTTTTTGAAATGACAGCATAACTTGGAAAGTATATCGACCTAGTTCATGAAACTTGGCCAAAAGGTTAATCAAGTATTACACAACATCCTGCCTGAGTTTCATGTCACATGATCAAGATCAAAGGTCATTTAGGGTCAATGAACTTAGACCATGTTGGGGGAATCAACATCAAAATCTTAACCTAAGGTTAAGTTTTTGAAATGTCATCATAACTTAGAAAGTGTATGGATCTAGTTCATGAAACTTGGACATAAGGTTAATCAAGTATCATTGAACATCCTGCATGAGTTTCACGTCACATGACCATGGTCAAAGGTCAATGAATTTTGGCCATAATGGGGGTATCTGTTGAATTACCATCATAACTTTGAAAGTTTATGGATCTGACTCATGCAACTTGGACATAAAAGTAATCAAGTATCACTGAACATCCTGTGAGAGTTTCAGGTCACATGATCAAGATCAAAGGTAATGTAAGGTCAATGAACTTTGGCCATGTTTTTTTGTTGTTGTTGAATTACCATCATATCTCTGTAAGTGTATTGGTCTAGATCATAAAACATGGACATAAGAGTAACCAAGTATCACTGAACATCTTGTGCGAGTTTCAGGTCACATGACCAAGGTCAAAGGTCAATGGATATTGGCCATGTTGGGGGTATTTGTTGAATTACCATCATAACTCTGTAAGTATATTGGTCTAGTTCATAAAACCTAAACATAAGAGTCGTCAAGTATCACTGAACATCTCATGCGAGTTTCAGGTCACATGACCAAAGTCAAAGGTCATTTAAGGTCATTGAACTTTTGCCATTTTAGAGGTAATTATTAGATTGCTGTCATAACTTTCAAAGTTTATAGATATAGTGTATAAAATGTGGATATAGGGGTAATCAACTATCACCGACAAGTTTTAGGTCACATTGTCAAGGTCAAATGTCAATGAACGTAGTATTGTATCATATGAATGGTGTTTTTTGTGAATAATTGTTAAAAGGTTGTTTTTCAAAGTCAGCACTGCTGCTATATTGAATCACGTGATGCAGGTGAGACCGCCAGAGGCATTCCACTTGTTTCTCTTTTGATCTCACTTTGCTCCTGCAATTTCTTTCACAGTTTGTAAATCTTGCCTTATACCAAATCTCAAAATTATTCAGATTGAAAACTAAATTTATCAATTTTGTTTTTGTTTGTTTCATTTGTTTTCAATACAGTTCACAAGATTTTGCCGATCAAGGAACATCTGGCGAGAATTTATTCCAGGAACGTTGCAGACATAGATGACCAACTGCGACATACATCAGCGTAATAATAGACCATGGCGGACAAACCGCTAAACGCGAAAGAACGTGAACTGGTGCGCGCCGTCGGGAACGAAGACGTTGACGCCGTTCGTCGGCTCATCGAAGATGGCGTCAACGTCAACATCCAGGATTCTTTACAACGGACACCGATCATCCGAGCGTGTTTCAGTAGCGACAGGTCAAGCCGGGAGGAGATAGGCAAGATCCTCCTGGACAATGGAGCCGATGTTAACTTGACGGACCGACACGGCAGAACAGCTTTGATGACTGCTTGCATGGAAGATGAAAAAGAGGATATGGTCGATCTTATCCTCTCAGCGAACAAGGTAGATGCTAACCGTATGGATGAAAATGGCAACACCGCCCTCATGCATGCCGTCATGATCGAAAATGTTGAGGCTGTTCGAGTGTTTTTCACTCCAGAAAACAAGAATAAGGTCAACACTGATATGAAAAACTTCGAGGATAAGACCCCACTCCTCGTGGCCGCTAAGCAGCAGAGTACCGAAATTTGTGAGATTCTCGTACGCGAAGGCAATGCCCGTCATGATTCTATACCAAGCTTTTTCAAGCAACATCTACCGGAGGAGTGCCAGGACGAAGACACAAAGAAACCTCAAGATAAATGGGAAGATCTATTCAAGGGTTACCGCGACAATTCAATGGAGCCAAACATCATGCAGAGGTCGTCTGGTAATTGGAAGGAAAAGTCGAAAAAGAAACCGAAGGGACCAAAAAAGAAAGAAGAAAAGCCACCTGAAGAAGAGATCGAGGAGAAACCTGATGATGAAAAAGTCGATGAGTCACCTGTAAAGAACAATGATGAAATTAAAGATTCAGTGGAGAAGAAGGAAGAATCCCTGAATCATTCTGATGCCTCGGAATCACAGCCTAAAAAGGAAACCTCTATGGACAATCAACTTTTCCTGAAGATGGACCCTGAACGGAAAGAACGAAGTAACTCCCGCCGTGGGTCTGGCGGAGAGGAGATTGCTCAAGAAGCAAAGAAAGAACAAAAAGCCATCGCATCAACAGTGGTAGCTAGAACTGCCACATCAGCAAAGACATCACGTCGCGAAGCCACAGATTCCCCTTCTCGAAAGAAGAATGAGGTGGTCGACGTGAAGTCTGCGAAAAAGATAGACTCTTCGTCTAAAGTAGAAAAGAAATCAATCGAGAAGAATGAATCAGCCAAAATATCAAATAAAGAGCATTCTCAATCAAAGACAGAAGAAGATATAACAAAAAATACAACGGCAATAAAACAAGAGGAAGTACATAATAGGTCAGAGATCAAAGAAAATGAAGTTTACGAAGTATCAACTACTGAAAATGTAAACTCCCAAACAGATGCAAAGGAGCAAGGTAAAAACATTGCTACAGTAATCAAAGCGGAGAAAAAATTCAAAAAGAAGAAAGAAACGAAAAGTGGTGTAGAAGAAATATCGAATAAGAAAACAGAAGAAAAGAAATCCAATGTAGAAGTCATATCAACAACCGAAAATGTCGTTACTGAAAGTAAAAATGAAGAGCAAAAGAAAAATATAGCCACTGTTATCAAAGCGGATAAAAAGTTTAAGAAAGGGAAAAAGATGAAAGAAGAGACAACCGATTCAAATACCACAACCTCGATTGTCAAAGAAGAGAGTAAGAAAAAAACGTCTCCGAAGAAAGTTGTTGAGAAAACTGAGAAATATGAACAGCGAGAAGTGATTGGGCCTGCAATACTTACATCTACCGTAACCCAGGTTCATCAAGAACAGGCCAGTGTTACCAACCAAAAAGTCGTTCATACAGAAGAACGCAAGCTTATCACAGAACAGAGGAAAGAACTTGGACCAGAACCTGAGGAAGCATCTGCTGAAGGGAAAAGGTCATCAAAGAAAGAAGAGCATGATAACATTAGAGCAGTTGAAACTATAAAACAGCAGAAAACAGAGAAAGTCGTCAAAGAGGAAGTTCACAAGCAGGTCATTGAAAAAGAATCCGTTCCTGCAAGGGTCCAAGAAACAAAAGTACTTACGGATTCTCCGAGGCACAAAGACGTGAAGCATACAATGGCATCATCGGAGAGAGTACTCGAGTCTCGCCAGTCGAAGAATCTACACGACACTACCAAATCAACGGTTTCCCTACAGAGTAACGCGTCCTCCACGAAAAAGAAGACGAGTCCTACATCATCCATGGTGGATGTATCACGACCACCAACGGTAAAAAGCACAAGGTCAACGCAGTCCTTCTCGAGCAGAGCAACAAGTGAGGGTGATAACGTGTCAATAGCAACCACGGAATCATCCGTCAGGAGAGGGGTGTGGATCCGTCCTCCTCCAGACATGATCAAACTTCAAGAAGAGGCCGACGAAGTCTCTTTAAGATCTGGAAAGAAAAAGAAAAAGAAACTGAAAATCAAGAAGGAAGACCGCCCGGTCTACGAGACAAAGTCGGGTCGGATTATCCGTCCAAATATCTGTGGAGATCCGCATTACACGAATATCCAAGCGGCAAGGTTGAAGGTTGTAGCTGAAGAGGAGCCGAAGTATCACAAAGAAGCAGGTGGCGGCAGGCTTGCTGGTCCATCATACGAGGATGTTCCTCGGAAAACCAAGCGTAAGCCAGACTCCAAATCTGGAACACCGAACAAGAGCTAATTCATCAGCAACCATTTATACCGGTAATCTTATCATTCACTTGAAAAAAAAATGATTCTACTCTAAGCGTCGTAAAATAAACCATGACATAGACATGATAGAGCTCTTTCCCAAGTGGTTCATTAATGTGTAATGTATTTTACCAGACATTGAGGCTCAGTGGTAAAGCGGTCGCCTAAACAACGGGAGGTTGTGGGTTCGATTCCCGGTCGAGTCGTGCCGAACACTTCTCTGTAGTGAAGGAGTTTATTACTTGGATAAGGGAAATGATAAACTATTATCTTACCTAGACCCATGTTTTCATAACTAAATTGGATACTCAAGATATCATTGAACAATATTCTTACTCGTTGAATTCTTTTTTGTTGTATAATGCATGATTTTGCGAGTTTATGAAAAATTAGGTGACTTTTTATTTACAACACCAGTCCATTTCTAATAATCGAACATTTATAAAAATCATTTAGCATCAGCTGGCTGCATTAAAAAAAAAAGTTAAGGCTAATTATGAACTCACCACCCAGCACGTGCACATACACATTTAGGCCTACGACATTATTTCCATAATCTATCTCGTTATTGATTGATTAATTAATTGAATAAATATTTGATTAATTAACCAATCAATCAATATCCTGCTTCCAAAGGGCTTTTGTAGATTTATGTGAGTGAAACACTATAATCAAAATCAATAAAAACTCGAGTCATGTGAGAGATCACAGAGAAGCATAAAATGCAAATCCTTTGAAGAAGTTCTAGTGAAAGACCACGTCGTGCATAGCGAGATATAATTAGTCAAAAAGCCATTGTATATCATGCATTGAACAGCTTGCGCATCACCCATGTTGAATCAAAGGCGGCGCCACAGGGTGGGGGCAGGGAGTGATTGCCCCCATATTTTATTCAAGTAACTAGAGATGAGAAAGAATGGGAAATTAGGGAAGGAAGGAATAAGAGAAGATCATAAAACAGAGTGTTTTGGGTTGTTTAGATCCACACTACTCCTTTTTATTTAATGACGTCCCGTTCAGGTTATCTTGCCCACCCCCGGCCCACCCCCGGCCCCCTCCCGGTCCCATATGAAAAATCCTTGCGCCGCCAATGTGCCAGTCTGTTCGCCCTAATTTACTGATTCCAATCAACTTCAAGCGAGTTTGAACCAATGTAAGAACCAAGACGCATGGCGAAAGGTCCTTCTCATACAGTGCCCCAGTCCCCAACCCTTTGGAATTCCCTCCCCAGTACTCTCCGATCACAAAATAATCCTGGACTTAAAACATTTCTCTTTAATGAAGCATTCAAATCGACCTTTCCCTATACTTATGCCATATGTAACTGATTAATGTTGATGTTGTTTAAGTGTTATTCTAAGTAATTCCTTATGTTGTATAATTTTTATTTCTGTAAAGTGAATTGATAGTCCTTTCAGGTCTGAAATGCGCTATATAAGAAGTGCATTATTATTATTATCATGTATGATATGCCTAGATATCGTGTATTGTGTATTATCATTAAATAAATTAAAATCAATGAAATAATAGCAGGTGTGAAAAATTGATAAAACATGAAAAATATTCAGAAATCAGAATTGAAATTTGTAATAAAACAGAGAAAAACACAAAAATATTGCTGAAGTGAATAAATCTAAATTATTTGCGATCGTGGTAATTGTAATGAAGGGAATGGATTCCTAGCATACCTTAATTCATTCTCTTTTTAGAAACTCACCAAATGAAATTAACACGTAGCATGGCCGTGTGTAATGCTCACATGATTTGATTAAACGGTTAAATTACTAAAATGAGAAACCACCAGACTAAAGAATTAATCGGCATTCATTGTGATCTTGAACGACAGACTGAACGTTGCCATGGCGACTAACAAAGCGCTCATCTAAGCTAGTCAAACTCTGCATTGCCATACCTTATTGGAGATACCTGCATACAAAGTAATGATGCTGAATATTTTAAGAATATTCATTTTGCAGTGAAAAGTGATTACTATAGTATAAATGAGAACGACGATTAAATTTTGAAAAATACATATTTGTGTTTGATTATAGGGTATATCTTGGCCATGTCATATTTAAGTAGCATTTGTATTGGATGGCAAAATTTGAATTACAAAAATGATGGTCTACATGTATATTGTCACAAGCGGTATAGATATTTAAAAAAAAATGCTTGTTTGATTTTCACCTTTAATTCAATTTTTTTTTTTTCACATCCGATAAGCCTATTGATGGTATTTTTTTAGTGCTGGACTTTTAATTTTTAGTTCAAATCAATAGTAGGGGCTGATAGAAAAACAATTATTTTGTTCAGTAATGATACAACCGTGAATATTTGGTTAGTTATTTTTCAGAAATTGTTTTAAATAGAAATTCATTAATTCTCAATTTAATCATTTCAAACCAGTGGCGTACCTAGGATTTTCCACAGGGGGGGCAAATTCGGCCGCCAAAAAATTTGACAAGCAAAAAAAAAAAAAAAAAAAAAAAAAAAAAAAAAAAAAAAAAAGTCTTCAATAAAAAAATTTAGGTTCTCGTACCAGAAAATAATTTGACAAGCAAAAAAAAAAAAAAGAAAAAAAAAAAGAGGTCTTCAAGTTCGTCAGGGGGGGGGGGGCAGAGTGCCCCCTCTGCCCCCCCCCCCGTAGGTACGCTAGTGTTTCAAACGTTGTTGTCAATTATACTATTCTTGAAGTTATCTTTCTATGCACATAAGTAGTTTATTTTTATACAATGTATGTGCTTGTTATGTAAAGTTTGTGCAAATATACTGAAACTCTCGGCTGTCCTAACAATGAAATAATCTGGGTCCCGTAACACAAAGGTTAGCGATTGATCGTACGCTTGATTTCTACGATTGAATGTACATTGTAGTCAATGCAATCAATCATAGAAAAATGTTCTACGATCATTGCTAAGCTTTGTGTTATGGGCCCCTGGTCTCCAGCTCAGCTAAAAAATGGTTAGCTGTTTAATATATTCTCTTCTCGCACTTCGCTCGCTTGACAAGAGAGTTACGACTTTATTTCTGTATGTATTATCTAAATAATTCGAGGTCCGTCCAGTGAGATACTGTAACATTATTCGATGGTATCAACGTGTCCAATTATTTTGTTACCAAAAGAAAATACTGTACATTGATAAAAAGTTATGCCTTCTGTATATACAGTATAGCGAAAATACTGAATATAATCATATAGACACGATGTATAATAATGTGCATGGCCTTCTTTAATGTATACCTTTTAATAGTTCGATAATTATTCATGTACTATTCTTCGACTTTTTGAAATTTTGAAATACTCTGCTGTCTGTGCAACTTAACTAGGAAAAAAGAATATCCTGCATTTTTTCTTCCAACTTTTGAAATAAATGCAAGGTATATTGATGAACGTATCATAGTATAAAATGAATAATAGCTCTGTCTTTCCATATTTATGCGATTTTTCATATTTAGTGAATCAATTTTATATTTAAGGTTATTATAAACGATTAATGATTTGTCAAAATCCGCTTAGTTAGGTTTACATCTTTACATCTTGTTATTATGATTTTATGAAAACGGGCCTCTCTAATTCCATTTGTTTTGTTTGCAGGAGTCGATTGATTATATATTTTATAGTGTGATTTATATTGTGATTAATAATTAAAGATTTGGGGCTCTATAACTCACATTGTAATTTTTATTATTATTATTACTATTGTAATATATCAAAATTTTAAACATTATTAATTTGATTTCATCAAACATAATTTAGGGTCTAAAGAGACCGAAATATATAAAATTTTACATTCTTTCGCCATAAGAATGCACAATGATGTCCTCAGAAGCACCATTTATTTGCATTTTCTTTTCTCATACTATTTAATTATGAAATAAGTTAATTCATCTTTGTTCTAATAGTTTAGCAAAGCTTATTTATATATAACTTTAGTGAGTTAGAATAATACAAGTATAGCCGTAGCAGAGTAATGATTTGAATATTGATAAATTTCCCGTATATCAGTATATATTACTCCCGAACAGCTTGGCTGATATTATACATTATGTTGAAATTATACAAGTGCACTTAGCAGTATGGAAGACGCCCCCTGGACATTTTTTTCCAAAAAAGACAAGAGTTTGTGATTCGACGGAGAAGTTAAGAATGTCTTGATTTCTTACCTTTTTTTTTGTCCTAATTTTTAAGAAGTGGGTGTCCCTCTTACCTACCCCCCCCCCTCTTACGAAAAATTGTGGATATACTGCTTGACCAACTATTGCATTCTCAGAATTTTGTTTTACCAACCCTAAAGTTGATTAATATATGAACTGACCAACTGGTGGATAAAAAAAAATCAATTTAGCATGCAATTGTTTAATTTTTAACAACAGTTAGTCGGTTCAGATTTGAACCAACTTCAAGTTTGTTTCAAAAATTTCTGATGGTGGAGAATGCCGATATTTCTAATGTAAAATTGTTTCATGAATATATATTTATCTAGCATTACTGTTGAGAAATTCATAGCCTATAATGTATATAGGCCTATCATTGTCCGTTGTTATTGTATTGCTTCCATTGTTTTTCCTACTATGATTTATTTTAATGATGGTGACATACAAAGCAGACATGCTTGTCATATTTTGTGGCTTCTGTTTAACTCTATTTCCTGGCCAATATAGAATGATACGACTATAAAGCAGAATGAAATTTGAAGTGTTTGTCTTGGCTTATTTCTTTACATGATCCATCTAAAATGATCTATATAAGGGCCGCGCAACTGTTTTGAAAGTCGGGGATGACCATGCAAGAAGAATACCGAGAGACCATCTGTGTAAACAGTTCTTAATAATGCAAACATGACGTTGTCATACGAGCCAAAGATGACAAATCGAAATGAATATTCAGATTTGAGTAGTAGGCAATATGTCCACATATGAAATAATCATAATAAAGCAAGATATCATTAAATTACATGCTGTTAATACAAAATCAGGAAAGCATTTGCAAATCTATACAGAATTAAAATTAGTAGTCTTACCGTATTAAAGCACCCACCCCAACAAAAAGTTGATTTGAATAAAAAGAGAAAAATCCAACAAGCATAACACTTACAATTTCATCATTATGAAGAGACTGATGACATCATCCACTCACTATTTCTTTTGTAAAAAAATATTATATGAAATGTGAAATAATCTTATTTTATCCTCATTGTCAAGTGACACAACGATTAGTTCTTCCCTGAATTTGTGGAATTAGCATTGTTTAATACTATATGGTTTATGAACGCCTAGCTTAGCCGGGTAATATAGGAGCGCCTTGAGCACCTAACAAGGTGGATATGTGCGCAATATAAATACCCTATATTATTATTATTATTATTATTAGTCAAATTGGTCCTTGTCTTCAAATCTGTAAAAAGATACAAAAAATATTGTATAATTCAAACAATAAAAAAACAAAAGAAAAAGTTAATGAAGGACATCATCGACTCTCTCATTTGCATGTCACTGAATTGTGCGTATCAATGTTTTGTGAAAAATAAGCGAAACTTTAAATAGTCATGACTTTCTTAGTTTACATCCGAATTTATGCTAGTTTGATTTTTTTCTATAAGAATTCATATCAACATTTTTCTAGGGTAGACTTGACCTTTAAGTGTAATTTTAAGCTAGCTTTATGCTGCAGACACATTTTACCAGTAAAAACGCTGTCCTGCCGAGTTCCTACGGGAGTTACCATAAACAGAACAGAAAAACAGAAACATTCCCCCTACGGCCGCCGTACGGCAAGTCGAAATAGCTGTTTTATCTGATTTTATCATGTTTATTGAAACCACCCATGTAGCTGGTACCAAAAAAAATTGTTAAAACGACTGATTTCGACTCGCCGTAAGGCGACTGCATCAGGGGAGATGTGACTGCGTCATTGGCGCGGCTATGGCCATATCCCGATCTTTGTGAAACACCCCCCTGGGTGGGTAGTGGCAAACTTAGATAAGTACATTGCCAGACGACGCGAGTGTTGCGATGGGATTCGAACCCCAGACCCTCTGGTTCAAGTCCAGGGACTTATCCACTGATCCACAAACACCTCAATGTTGGACTTCAAAACAAGTTTTAGAATGAAAATTTGAGTTTCAATAAGATCAGCTTGATCTACTGGCAAGGCGATTGTCTACCCTCATCGCAGCTTTTTAATTATTTCATGCAGGGAAAAGAATGCATGTGGGCGGATAGATACATAGTTAATTACTGAGTGATCTTGTATGTGACATCACAAAATTACGACGCTGCTAACCATGATAGAAATAATGTTGTATTGTACGAGCGACGACTGCATCACAATGAAATGAATAATGTAAGTAATTATCTCTGCACCAAAGCTCTTTTCTAGCATCTCTCCAAATAAAATGATGCATTGTACTCCATTCTAATTTAATTGGAGGCCAGACGTCTATTGATTCGATTCAGGGCAGTATTAATTGATGAGACCAATAAAAAATAGAAGAGGAGCACGAGCAGGGGAGGGTTTCATCAATATTTTTTTCGACAAGTTGTCAGAATCTGACATCTTTCCTATAGATTTTTATTGGCTGAGAGGCACTGTTACTACGGTAACCGTCGGATAAAACGGGACTTGTCGTATGATACACCCGACAAGTTCTTTCTTGGTATTTGCATGACTTAGCTTCACATGGCAAGGCAATAAAACAATAAAACTTTTAGGCAATGCATGATACCTGCAATTTGTTATTTACTGTAAGCAGGGGCAGATCCAGGATTTTTCCCTCAAAGGGGGGGGGGGGGCCACATTTTCCCGAAAAAAAATAGACAAGCAAAAAAAAAAGGTTTTCATAAAAAATCTAAGGAAATTTCTTCCACGGAAAAACTGAGAAGCAAAAAAAAAAAAAAAAAGAAAGAAGAAAGAAAAAAAGGTCCTCACTTTCAAGGGGGGGGGGGGGCACACTCGTGTTTTGACCGCATATTTACATTACAAATTTTAATTGTGCCTTTTCTAAAAAAGGGGCACGGGCCGGTTGTGCCCACTATCCTGGATCCGCTAGTGACTGTAAGAGTGGACAAAATCGTAGGGAAAATGGCCCAACCATACTCCTTGTTCTTATTACAAGTGTACTGTTAATACTTTTTTCTTTCGTGTTCTTCTTTCTCTTTTTTCCTACTTTTATTTCTTTTATTTTTCCTTTCTGTTCCGAATCATCTCTTCCTATTTTTCACGTTAATTAAAAAGAGAAATGAAAATAAGATTTTGGTCAATTTTTAGCAAATTCTGAGCGTACGGGGGGGGGGGGCGTTTCATTTAAAAATTAAGGTTTTCTCCGACTAATTTCATTTTCTCCGACAAATTCAGCATCTCCAACTAAATTTTTGTCAGTGCTGACTAAATTGTCAGCTCTGACTATTTTAGTCAGACCAAAATGTTAATGAAACACCCCCAGTTTAGATCTTGGAAGAATTTGGAATAACATACCGAAAAATATTCCTGAAATTATCAGTGACCGTACTTTCAAGAAACACCTGAAGTCCCTTTTCTTTAAAATGCATGATTAAAGCGCCATATATAGAGTTTCTTAAATATGAGGTATTAACCCTGCTGAAAAGAACAGAGTATGATCACAGTATGTTCACTTAGTGGACCGTGTGAAAGTATTATTCACACTGTTAAGATGCTCAAATTCTTTATTGTATAGATATTTTCACACTGTGGACACCTAGACAATATGACTGTCCACAGCGTGTTCACATGGTCGACTACGTGAATTGTGATTCACACGGTTGACATGCTCAAATATCACAGTGTGAAGGTGATTGCACATTGTTTTCCACACTGTGAACACACTGTGGTACACACTACACAGTGTGGGACAGTGTGTTCTTTCAGTAGGGTTATTATCATAGATTTATGCTGTTTATAATGTATTTTCATTTTTGATCTGCCCGTACGTGCGAATACGCCTTTATCATGAGAGCAAATAAGAATTCTTCTCCCACCAGTCACTAGGAATGTTTTTCCTTCATGCGTATCTCATTAGGGATATTTAACTCAACGATGTGCGACGGATTTAAGAACATAGAAAATGTATTAATTGTCAAATGCCCTTCATGACAAGGAGCGACCAAGAAGTCTTTGTCGAAAATTGGTGAATCAAACAGCAGACTTTTTGTCCTGGACTATAGACAAAAGACTTTATCTGCAAATTTTTCGGCAGCTCCAAAAAATCAGGACGAAACTGCTGTTACGTTTCACCAATATTTATGTAAGATAAAGGCCTCCCAGCTGTTCTTTGTCATCATTTGACGGACAATTTCAATACATTTACTGTATTTTTTTCTGTCGATCGTGCGTACTTAGCGATAACACACTTCCTCTCTCTCATCTTTCCTTACCTCCCTCTTTGTCATCACACATACACCCCACACGCATACACACACACTCTCTCTCTCTTCCTCTATCACTCCCTCTGTCCACACCTTTATCATTTTCCTATACTCTCTCTCAGCAACGCGTAATCAGAAATATCAAATTATTATGATTACGCTTAGGCCAAAGCCTTTGTTTTTATCCTACCTTGTTGCTGCATGGGACAAAATATTATACAAACATTTTTTTTCCAACTTCATTACGTTTCTTTCTACCCGTCCCCCATACACCCCTTCTCTCTCTCCTTCCTTCTCTCCCACCCCCTCCCTCGCTCGCTCTCTTTCACAGCGACGCAGCTATGTACAATAAAACCGGCTCTTTAATAATGATGGATGGGGGGGGGGGCCGGGTTGATTTGTTTTGGCATGTCATTAATACAAAGCGAAAGTAAAGAAAAAAATTCTCAGCTAGATGGGTCAATCTTCAACAAAAGCTTTATCCTTCCCAACCCCGTTTGTGTGCTTTCGTAATCTTGACTTAATGCTTAATGTTATTGGTTGTTAAGAAGGTATTTACATTTTCAATACATAAACACATCAATAAAAAAACTGATTCAATTTATTCCTATATATGTAATAATCGTTTTCGAGTCTCTGACTTTAGTAGTAATTAATTATAAAGGAGTCACACGACTTTTCTGATTTTAGTACAGGATATGCATATGGGAAGAGAAGAGGAAATTTTCAACCGAAAACCCCCCCAAAAAGAAGAGAGTGGGAATGATAGAGAGAGAGAAAGAGGCTTACACACTAAAAACGATGTTGAATCGTTTATACACAGCTGGTTATTATACCTTATAGTATCATTATAGTATAGTCAGATAGTTGTTTAAAAGAAATATTCAAAATCTTAAAGAACAAAGTTTGATTTTTAATATTAAATTCTCAATAAATGAAGCATGGCTGTTTAA
This sequence comes from Lytechinus pictus, assembly GCF_037042905.1. NCBI lineage: Eukaryota > Metazoa > Echinodermata > Echinoidea > Temnopleuroida > Toxopneustidae > Lytechinus > Lytechinus pictus. Next base: position 2,163,171 of record NC_087260.1, on the reverse strand, counting down.
ACAACGGTAGGCTTTAGTATATATAATATACAGTATATAGATATATATATATATGTATAATGTGATGACAAGTTTACTTGTACCAAACGCTCTTGAGGTGTGAGTATGAAACATATTGTGATGAGGCCAACTCAAAAGATGACGCAGGACACCATTTTAGCTTTAAGCATCTGTAATTACAGACTATTATGGTCAGGACGCCTACCGTATTCTATCTTGTTCTTAAAGATATATATATATATGTATATATACATAATACATATACATATACATATATGTTATATGTTATAATATGTATATATATACCTGTTTCAACAGGTATCATTGTATGCTTTTCTTATTCTTCTTCCTCAAGCGGCGTAACAGGGGTCGGTGGCCAGGGGGGGGGGGGGGGGAGGGGGGCAAGAGCCAAAAAATTTCCGGTCATACATGGTAGGCGTAATGGTATAATGAGGCAAAAATTTTTAGAGGGCCAGCCTATTGCGTATTATATTGGGCAGAATTTATGTTTAAAAAGAAGTTGCGAGCGAAGCAAGCGAGCAAAAATGTTGACATTTTTAATACAAAAATCCAATTTTGTGATAGATTTTGACGTGATATCCATAGTATAATATATTTTACTTTTCTCTCTTTCCATTCTTTTTTTTTGTGGTGCAGAACGCCACTGTGAACAGGATTCTTTGTGGCAGTATCGAGAAGAGTACACAAAAACGAATTAAGGACGCAGTATGGTGCATGTGCTAAAAAGCTGCTTGATATAAGTCCCGAGGGAGAGAAGCGAGCGATATATAACAAAAATCACATTTTCATGAGAATCTAACTTTGAGATATTTTTGACATTATATTCAGAAAATAGCACAATGTTGTATGCTGTCCATCTTTCTTCCCGCTCTTTATTTTCAATCTTCGAATCAGCCCGGTCGTGTTTGTTTTCCAATTTAGCTTTTGACTAATTCCCTTCTTTATACCTTCGTTTCCGCTATTGTTTGCCACTTTGTCAACTTTTAATTTATTTCCCATCATGCTATAGATTGCATTAATTATATAGGCCTCAAGTTTCAGAATGATTTTGGTTCTTTCTCAAACGTTCTTCTTTCGTTAATTTTCCTTAATTCCTTTTTCATTTAAGAAAATTCAGTATTAGTTCGTTTTCTCTTCATTTTTCCCTTTCCCTTTCCTTTTCCTCCTTTTCTTTGCCCCTTAATTCCTTCACCTTTCCCTTTCTTTCTCCCTCCCTTTTCTCTTTTCCCCGTTTTTTTAATTTTCCCGGTGAAATTAATCCGCCAGAGGGGCTGCTGCTGCTTCTTCTTCTTATTGTTCTTAATTGATCTTAATTGTTGTTAATTGTTGTTAATGTTATTCTTCTTCTTCTTCTTCGGCTCTAATTCTTCTTCTTCCTTCTCCTCCTCCTCGATTCTTCTTCTTCCTCTTCTTCTTCTTCCTCCTAGCTCCTCCTCCTCCTCCTCCTTCTTCTTCTTCTTATAGTCTTCTTCTTCTTCTTTCTTCTTCTTCTTCTTCATTTTCATACTATACATGTAGCATCGACTTGTTTGCAATTTTGTGCAATTTCCGCTACGTACATATCTGCGCGCGCACGCGCGACTTTTGATATTCGATTGAATTAATTTTGCAGCAGCAAATGGATTTCGAAAAGAGCGCGGAAATACTATTGCAAGGTAGGCCCAAATCTTGTTTATTACTATCATTATTTATCAATAGATTTGAATATGGTGAAGCTGCCCAGAGATATACTCTTTTCTTTTTACATTCCAGTGCGTGTGAATCCTAAATTCTAGACCGGACTTAAAGTTAAACTTTACCTGGTCCCATACGTTTATGGCGGTGTGACCTTATTCGCGCGTTACCTTTGCGCACTACCCAACGAATAGAAGGTTATTCTGGTTCCGGAATAACCCAGAGAGCTCCCGCCCGCTGCGCGGGCGGGAGCTCTAGCTCTCTGGGTTAGTTCCGGGACAGCCCGACCACCGGACAGCCCGACCCTGGACAGCCCGACCCGCTGCCCTGGACAACTCGTCCCGGTCGAGTTGTCCAGGGTTGGCTCTGAATCGGACAACTCGACCACTTGAATTCTTCTTCAGAATTTCATGAAATAAAATTTCAAACCTTACTTCAAAAGTATTTCCCCGCATAATCCATGTTTTTACAATACATTCTCGACAGAAAATTTGACATTTCAGTGTATTTTGAGCTATTTTGAAAGAAAATACAGCGGGTTCCCTTGCAACGAGAATATCTTGATATCCGATACCGCCACCGGCGAGCTGTGTTCAAGGTCTGCAAATTTGAGTTGATTTTTCCGTCACTTGACATATTTTAATGGTGAGGGTGTGCTATTTCGTATTTTCATATTCCATTTTCACACTTCCTCTACTTTTTTAAAGTTATTGCATTTCACAAAGCTGATACTTAATGCAAACTTTTCGAGATAGTTCACCTGGAAAGGGCACCGATGCGGTGCTTCGCCTCGCTGGGCGGCCGGCTGAGCTGTGATTGTGACTGAGTGTGGCACTCAGCTCAACTAGCTATGCGAGGTCGAACTTACTTATTTTAGTTAATTTTCCGTCTCTTGACATATTCCAATGGCGAGAGTGTGCTATTTTTGTATTTTCACACTTCTTCCACTTATTAATTTTTTTTTAAAAAGTCACTTACATGACTAAGCCAAGGCCTAAGCTGATTACAGGGGCTGCGGAACCAGGGGGGGGGCTTCAGCCCCCCCCACTTTTTTCCAAAACCGTGTACAAAAAACGTAAAAATAACCATATGATTGTGATTTTTAGCATGGTCAGCCCCCCCCCCCCCACTTTTGGCTCAGCCCCCCCACTTTGAAAACCGTTCCGCGGCCCCTGGATTATAGGACAGTGACTGCGTGGTTGGAACGCGCTTCCCAAAACCATCCTGACGCCCCTTTTTGGGGGGCCTTCAGGCCAGGGGGGCGCTTCCAACCAACATCTAAACCAATTATTTAAGGAAACAGATTTGAAAATGTCTCAGTATGTAAGTTATGAAGTTTACAATATGGAATAGTTTATTGAAAAAAAAATGTATTCTACCGAAATTGAAAAACTTTTTTTATCAAAATCTAAAACTTGCTTTTCGTTATCGAAAACATGTCTCATTTTTTACCTGTCGGTAATACTGTCACAGCTTTTTATAATGCAACTTCCATTGGAAACAACAGGTCTTCTGGAGGATACCAGCACTTGGGCTGGTACCTAGTACCAACCTACACCCGGGATGAGGAGAAGAGGTTTCATACTCGACAAGGGATGGCCTTTCCATTTGATGATTTCTTTCACGAGCAGAAATAATACCGAGTTCCAATGACTTGGGCATCAGAGCGGCAGTCCCTTGATCGATGAGGTAAATACAGCTTCTTAGATACAATAAATCAATTTTTGTGCACTTCATGCAGGCATATCAAAGTTCAATTTTTATATTTTGGTAGTTTCAAATTCTTTAAAAGAAAGAAAGGACAATTGAATTGAACAATAAATTTATTTATATTTTCTTTTATACATTGTTTGAATTGAACAAAAATTTAACTTATTTTTTCTTATATACATTGTATTAATAAAAAATCAAAATTGCTTCTTCTTAAAAATGTGAGTAACCACTACATTTTTTGTAAAGTAGAAGTTGTAACATTCTAAATTAATTTTGGGTATGTAGAGGTTATTCATGTGTAACATTTATGTTATATACATCTTCTAGATGATACCACGTATCGTTCAAGTGGGTTTGAAGGGGAAGTTCACCCTGACAAAAAGTTTATAGTAAAAACAGCAGAAAATATAATAAAAAATATTGCTGAAGGTTTGAGGAAAATCCATCAAATAATTAAAAAGTTATTAAAATTTCAATTATTTGATTTGTGATGTCGTATGCAAGCAGCATTTCTACATAATAAATGGTAAAAAATCAAGAAATTATCATTTTCTCAGAAAATTGAAAATGGTTTTACTATACATTTTGTATATCAAAAGACAAAACATTTCACACCCAAACATGAAAAGAAAACAAAATAAGTCATCAGGAACCATTAAAAAATTAAAATTCATGCATTTTATATTACATAACATATGGGGGAGCTGCTCGTTTATGACGCCACAAATCCAAAACTTAAAATTCGAATAACGTTTTTAATCTTTTCCTCAAACATTCACCAATATTTTTTCTGCTATTTTTACAACAAACTTTTTTTCAGAGTGAACTTTCCCTTTAAGATTGAATTAGTTGCAATTAACTTAACTTTAATATATTTTTAAAAAGTATTTGCTTCTAAATTGAAGGTTTAAATGGTTTGATTTGTTTCAGTAGCAAAAGAGGTGCAGAGCTTCAAATATTTGAAATCACTATATCGTCAATACTTTATTGTATTTCTATCATCTGATCAAGTTTACCTTAATGTTACTTAATAAAACCACTTAACTCCAAAGAAGTATTTTGAATATTTGTTCTTTCACTATTGTGTATCCTTTTTCTCGCTGAATATTTACCTTTTAATGAGAGCTGTGGGACGGGTTTCATGACATTTGCTCTGGCAACAATTGCTCCGCTGTAAATTCCACATCATAATCTTATGAACAGCTTCAACCACTAAGGCCTAAACCTAACTTAAAACCCTATTACAACCCTAAACCTCTATCTTAAGGGGCTTTCACAATTGCTCGTGCGATCGTTTGTGATCACTTGGTCAAAATATATGTTGCACAGAATCGCAACAGTGAACGGTCGTAAGCAGTCGCACCACCAATTGTGAAAGGGGCTTTAGACAAAATTATGCCCGGGGCAATTGTCCCAGGAGCAAATGTTGTGTCACATGGTAATCAGATGGAGATAATTGGAGAGATGAAGATGGGGGGAGGATGGAGATGATGAAAGGTGGGATGGCCATGATAAGGAGTGATGGAGTTGAGGGGGGTGTGGATGATGAGTGGATGGAGATGATGAGAGGAGGGATGGGGATGATGCAAGGATGGATGGAGATGATGCGGGGAGGGATGGAGATGAAGGGGGGGGGGTGGAGATGATAAGGTTTAGAGATGAGGATGGAGATGGTGAGGAGTGGAGGAGATGATGAGAGGAGTAGAGATGATGAGGTGTATGGAGATGATGTGGAAGGGTTGACATGAGTAGGGGGCGGAGATGAGAGGAGGGATTGAGATGAAACAGGGATGGAGATGCGAAAATGGTTGGAGATGACGGGAATGGAAATAATGGGGGTGGAGAAAATGGGGGAATAGAGATGAAAGGGGAGGGGGTGATCATCATCACAAACATTGCCTCCACCACCTTCATCATCATCAATATCATTACCATCATCGTCATTATCATGACATCATCATCACAAACTTCATCATTATCATTGGCGTAATGAGCGAAAGATTTTGAGGGGTAAGATATGGCACATCATGCCAAAGTTATTTTTTAAAAATTTTGACATTTTTATTACACAAATTCTATTTTTTGATAGATTCTGACACCATACTAAAACTCTTCTCTCTTTTCTTTTCTCTTATAAATATATATGTTTTTTTGTATTTTATCTTTTTTTTTTTTTTTTTTTTTTTGGGGGGGGGCCCTTGCCCCCAAGACCTTGATCCCCCACCACCTGTATGCCACTGTTCATTATCACCACCATCTACTTAATAATTACTATCGTCATCATCATCAACACCATTAGCTTTATTGTCATCATCATCACCACCATCATCGTTATCAACACCACCAGCTTCAGCATTCCCATCATCGTCATCACCAACATCATCACCACCACCATCATCGACATCATTACCATCACTATCATTCCCACCTCATTACAATCACCAGTTCATAATAATCATCACAACATCATCATCTTCATGATTATTTCATCTGTGATTTCATACACAGATACTAGTAATGTCGCATTATTCATCTCTTACCATGCCCAAGTAAAGATGGAGTTTATATATTCTCACCCAAAGAGGACAATTTAATCATTGTTAGTAAAAATCAATGAAGAGGATTTATATCTCCCTTATCAAATCAGCACGTATTGAAAAGCTTTGAAAATGGAACCAGAATACCAGATAATAAAGTATTTCAGAACTATTTGTGAGAATTAATGAAGAGTAAAATATCAAAATTCAAACCCGCAGCTAAAAGTCATATTTGCGTGTGAAAAAAGGAATATTTCAAGCTAAGACTGTTTGTTGGAATTCTTGTAGAGAATTGGTATGATTATCATTAATCAAAAAGTGGCACGAATATTCATCCTTGGATAAAGACATGCAACATTCATTCTCTAAATGTGTTGGAAACTGCATTACCATGGAAATAACAAAAGACGGGGTATTAATCACCTTCAGTGGTATCCCTTTTCGGCACTTATTCCTTTGCATTATCTTCTTTTTTTCCATTTCTTTATTCGCGACCCCTTTCCTTTTTGCGCCCCCTGAATGTGCCCCCTAGATACGACCCTGACTGACATGGGTACAATACTAGTTTTATCTACTTGATGGTAGCTCCCCAAAAAACTATTAACTTTTGACATGGCTGCCAAATCAAAAGTATTATCACTTGGGGGGAAAAACCTACATATATGGAAGCCAATAAAGTCAACTTTCAAATGACACCAAGAAGTGTTGAGCGAGCACTACCCACTTAAACAAAGGGTATGGAAATTAGGCTGGGCAGGTTTTGAGAGGCAAATCCGTTAGAACTTGCAAAGTTAAGGGTGTGATAAATTTATGATCAATCGTAGCCAGTTTTGGTTGTTAAAGCAAATTTAATAAATTATTGAATTGAACTTTAATGCATGAGTGAAGTTCAACACACATTGCACTTTTTGGGCAGCATTTTTGTATTTATTATATGGATCTCAGCAATATGTTCATGGGAGTCGGGAGAATAGGGGGTTTGTTTGTTTTATTTTATTTCTGCGTTCACAATACATTATAAAAAATATTTACATTGTAATATACAAAGTAATCCATAATGTATACAATATAAACACAATACGTAATTAGAGAAAAATGGTGTGAGCATATACTTCACATTTTAATGATAAAAAAAAGAACATTAACAAATGTTGGGTGAGATGGGATTTAAGTGGGAAAAGTAGGTTGATGGAATAAGGTTCAACAGAACATTTAGCCCCCCCCCCCACCTCCCTCTCACCTGCCTTCCCCTCCTGTTGAGAGACTGATTGCTATAACATGTACGTATGAAGTCCAGAGCAGAATTTTCGGAATTCAATGATAAGTTCCGAAAATTGGGGCATCAACTTTTACCTATCAATCATTTTGTAAAAAAATTATTAATAAATCATCATAGCTTAATCAGTCAATTTCTTGGTAATCATTTAGCACCCCCTAGTTCGAACATCAATACCCCCCCCCCCTAGTTCAAACATCAATTTTGCACTCCTATGTGGATAGAAAATGGCAGGGGATAGGGTTTTAATGTCAATGACACCCCTTAAAAATATTATGAGGGAATGTGGTGACCGGGGAGAAAATATTTGAATGATTTGAATAGTAAAAACTTTGATTCTAGAGCACTTGATGACATGAATGGAATAGTACATTATTCAATACATAATATGGCCCATATATATATCGATTATTTTTCTTTGTGGTCGAAAATTTTGGTGAGGCTTGAGCGATTTTTTTTTTTTGGGGGGGGGGGCTTTAATCCCCAAAGCCCCCCCCCCCAAAAAAAAAGCGCCTGAAGAAGAAAAAAGGAGAGAAAAGGTGGAAAGACAGAGCGAATGAAACAGTGGAAAGAGGGAGAAAGGAAAAAGAAGGGGAAAGAGACGGAAAGAAAAAGCAAGAGAAAGAAGAGAACGACGGTCCTACTTACATTATTTATTTAGGCCTTGTGAGATAACCTAATCGTGCATGTTTTGAGAATAAAATTATGATTTTCTTAAACTTTAGTCTGCAGGACTATCCCCATAACATATTTATCTTGGTGCCCCTACAAAAGTTCAAGGCCCCCGGTGCCCCCCAAGCTGAATAAACCCAGGTACGCCACTGATGAGATCGAGTCAATTGCCTTCGGGATTGCATCATTTCCAAGAGGTTCTCAATAATATTCCTGAGATGATGAAAAGGATGTTGGTGGCGATGTTTTTTATGATGATAATGATGTTGGTGATGACGGTGGTGGTGATGATTATGATGGTGATACGATGATGACAATAATGATGGATGATGTTGTGTTGATGGCAATGATGATTGTGATGGTGGCGATGATGGTGATGTGATGATGATTAAGATAATGATGGCGATGATAGTGGTGATGGCGATTATGATGGATAAGAATGATGTTGGTGGTGATGATGATGGTGGTGATGGCAATGATTGTGACGATAGAGATGACGATGTTGGTGATGCTTATGATGGTGATGATAGTGGTGATGGCGATTATGGTGATTAAGATATTGGTGATGATAATGATAGCGAGTGATTATGGTGGTGATGGCAATGATTGTGACGATCGTGATGGTGGCGATGATAATGTTGGTGATGTTTGTTTGTTAAGATCATCCCTTTTCATTTCCATCCCTCCTCTCATCTCCATCGCCTCATCTCTATTCCTCTCATCTTCATCTCTCTCATCGTCATCCCCTCCATCCCTCCTCTCATCTCCATCCTTCCTTTCATCTCCATGCCTCCTCTCATCCTCTCTATCCCTCTCATCTCCATCCTTCCTCTAATAATTTCCATCCCTCTCATCTCCATCCTTCCTTTCATCTCCATGCCTCCTCTCATCATCTCTATTCCTCTCATCTCCATCCCTCCTCTCATCTCCATCCTTCCTCTCATCATCTCCAAACACACTTTTCATAACCATCTATTTCATATCATCGTCTCCATCCCTCCAATTTCAACTGCATCTCTCCCAAAATGTCCATCTGATCACCACTTAAAGGTAAAATGTTCAGCAGAAAAAAAATACATGAGAGTAATAGAACCCAATATTCACAATACTTTTTTAGTAAAATAGACTGCTTATTTTCTATGTAACAATATGATAAACTTGATCACAACTAAAATTACTAAGTAACATAACTTTCTGTTATATCTTACAAACAGTAAATACTGTATAGCATCACATAACAAAATACGTTCTTGCTATGCTGTTGAAAAAAACACACATAAAGAAAATCAAGTAGTGCACCATTCCTGGTATATTTGTTTACTATTTACAAATTCACAAATTCATGTGTGCCAAGTCATATTTTTGCCTCTTGGTATAATTAGCAATTGCCATGCAGTCCAACTTCAGACAAATAATTCCTGCTATACTTCCTCAAAGCCTGGTATATTTGAATACTATTTGTGCATATTCACAAATTCATGTGTGCCCATAGTTATATTTGTTATAGTAACTCCAATTGAGAACAATATCCTCTGCTTTGGGTGTCAATGTAACAATATGGACAATCTTAAAGCTACAATAGTAACCATACAAATTAACATGTATTAATTAATTGCCCCCTTTGGTGTAAGAATATACAACCTTTCAAAATTTATTACCTATATATTTGATTACCATGACAACTACCTTAACCCTAACTTACGTGGATGGCTCTTTCAAGGTCAAGCCCACCCCAGGAAAATGCTGACTTGAATAAATAGAGAAAAATCAAACTAGCATAGTGAAGAAAAATTTCATCAAAATCGGATGTAAAATAAGAAAGTTATGACATTTTAAATTTTCGCTTATTTTTCACAAAACAGTGAAATGCACAAATAGGTGAGTTAGTCGATGATGTCCATCACTCACTATTTCTTTTGTTTTTTATTGTTTGAATTATACAATATTTCATTTTTTTTTTTATAGATTTGACAATAAGGACCAACTTGACTGAACCATATAGTATTAAACAATGATAATTCCACATGTTCAGGGAGGAATTAATCGTATCACTTGACAATGAAGAGAAAATTAGAATATTTCATATAATAAAATACAAAAGAAACAGTGAGTGGATAATGTCATAGTCTCCTCATTTGCATACCAGCCAGATATGCATACAACTGTTTTGTGAAATTAAGCGAAACTTTAAAATGTCATAACTTTCTTATTTTACATAGGATTTTAATGAAATTTTCAGTGTTATGCTTGTTGGATTTTTATCTTTTTATTCAAATCAACTTTTTGTTGGAGTGGACTTGTCCTTTCAGCACTTCCATATAATTTTGTTTTATAAATAAAAACAAGCTAAGTACAGTTTGCAATCCATGTTGTCTCAACTAAGTCAAACAGCTGGAAAGCTGAAATGAAGTATAAAATGAATTATTGACAAAATTATTGTAATTTCAAATATTTGAAGTTCTGCAGTCTGCACCTCTTTTGATACTAAAACAAATCAGACTATTTTCAATCTTCACCTTGTCTTCAATTTAGAAGCAAATACATTTTTCAATATATCAAAGTCAAGTTAATTTGCTAAACCCACTAGAACCATCTTCTGGAAGATTTACATAACATAAAGGATCCACATGAATTAAGCATTACCATACCCCCAAATTAATTTGAAATGTTACAACTTCTACTAAACCTAAAAATGTTGTTTACTCCAATTTTCAAGAAGAATCAATTTTGAATTTTTATAAATACAATGTAGGCCTATATAAGAAAAATGAATTAAATTTTTGATCAATTCAAACAATGTATAAAAGAAAAAAAAGAAATTTATTGTTCAATTCAATTGCTCAAGTCATTGGAACTCGGTATTATTTCTGCTCGTGAAAGAAATGGAAAGGCCATCGCTTGTTGAGTATGAAACCTCTTCTCCTCATCCCTGGTGTATGTTAGTACCAGCTCAAGTGCTTGTATCCTCCAGAAGACCAGTTGTTTTCAATGGAAGTTGCATTTAAAAAAAAGCTGCGACAGTAATAGACAGGTAAAAAATGAGAGACATGTTTTTCGATAACGAAAAGCAAGTTTTTAGATTTTGATAAAAAAGTTAAGTTTTTCAATTTCGGCAGAATACATTTCTTTTTTCAATCAATTATTCCATTTTGATATGAAAACTAAGTTTTTCAATTTTGATAAAATTACCCAATCTATGTCAGTTGTGCACCCTCATCCTGCTCCTCTAAACAAAACAAAAATAAACACTAATGACACTTTCCTCCGGGACTTTCCTACAAAAATTGTAAATTTCATAACTTACATACCCTGATACCGAGTCATTTTCAAATCTATTTCTTTAATTGCCGGTTTAGATGTTGGTTGGAAGCGCCCCCCTGACCTGAAGGCCTTCAATTCCAAAACCAATGAATCCTTGACTTTAACTTGAAGGGGCATGATCAAGCCTTTTTCAAGGATGGTTTTGGGGAGCGCATTCCGACCACGCAGTCACTGTCCTATTATCAGCTTATAGTGACGTAAAAAAACTTTTTAATAAGTGGAAGCAGTGTGAAAATACAAAAATAGCACACTCTCGCCATTGGAATATGTCAAGAGATGGAAAAATTAACTAAAATTAAATAAGTAAGTTCGACCTCGCATAGGTAATTGAGCTGAGTGCCACACTCAGTCACAATCACAGCTCAGCCGGCCGCCCAGCTGGCCGGCGAGGCGAAGCACCGCATCGGTGCCCTTTCAAGGTGAACTATCTCGAAAAGTTTGCATTAAGTTATAAGTATCAGCTTTGTGAAATGCAATAACTTTAAATAAGTAGAGGAAATGTGAAAATGGAATATGAAAATACGAAATAGCACACCCTCACCATTAAAATATGTCAAGTGACGGAAAAATCAACTCAAATTTGCAGACCTTGAACACAGCTCGCCGATGGCGGTATCGGATTATCAAGATATTCTCGTTGCAAGGGAACCCGCTGTATTTTCTTTCAAAATAGCTCAAAATACACTGAAATGTCAAATTTTCTGTCGAGAATGTATTGTAGAAACATGGATTATGCGGGGAAATACTTTTGAAGTAAGGTTTGAAATTTTATTTCATGAAATTCTGAAGAAGAATTCAAGTGGTCGAGTTGTCCGATTCAGAGCCAACCCTGGACAACTCGACCGGGACGAGTTGTCCAGGGCAGCGGGTCGGGCTGTCCAGGGTCGGGTTGTCCGGTGGTCGGGCTGTCCGGACCCCGGTTATTCTCTCTGAATCAAATAACACAAAGTTCTGCCACTCCGGATTGGAAAGTGTTATACATTTTGTTGGAGAATGCCCAACGTTTAGCACACACAGGAAAACACTTCTAAACTTAATAAAAGAAGACGAGGAACTGCAGTATATTTCTGAGCATTTTTATTTTCAATGATTAATTAATTTAAGATTAAGATAAGAACCTCAACAATTTACCAATGAATTACCATTTCCGTCCTGTTTCTACCTGACGTCGAATTAACAAAATAACAGATTCCTCCAGAAATGACCTCAACCTGCTTGTCTTAAATTTCTTGCATAAGATTCACCTCTCGGTCTACCTTACTATTATTAAGTTACTCTCACGTCAAAGACGCTAATTAAGCCTAATATAATGCAGTAAAGCCAGTATTAAACTGCGGATCTCCGATACAGCGGAGGAAGGATACAGAATGGTGGCTGATAGCGGGTTGTCTGTGTACGAGGAGAAATTCAAAAGAAAAATTAAAAATGTTAAAAAACTCTTTGAAACGGCTGCCAGCTGTCTACGACTACATGCACGTACAGTAGAGGCGAACAGCCAATATGGGAGACTCTCCAATACTAGGGGAGACAATCTCCCACATTGGAGACTGGCTTTGCAAAAGGACAAAAGAAACAACACCAACAAAAGCATGATTTTTTCCACCCAAAATTTTGTCTCACTGAGGTCAGAACAGACAGAAGCTCATTTGTTTTGTGTGTGATTGACAACAAAAATCCTTATCAAAACAAAAGTAGACGGTGAAAAGGGGTAATTTTTCATGAGAAATCTGCTTATCACATTTTTATTTGCCGCCAAGGTAATCCTTTTGCAGCAAATGTAAACAAAGGAAATTGGACTCCAAAACTGGAGACTGTCTCTGAAATTGGATACCCAAATTCTTTACAAAGTCTCTGGATATTGGAGATAATCTCCACATTGGAGACAGTCTCCAAATCCAATATTGGCCGTGCGCCTCTACTGACGTATGCCCGTTCTATAGGGATGCATACACACTAACACGCAGGCGACCCGTTCCACGGACCCCCGTTTTCATAAACATTTGTAGTTCCGAAGCCTGTTCCGAGGATCCTCCTTTTTACAATAAGCCTGCTCCGGAGCTCCCGTTTTTTGTCTCGCCCGCGGCACATACCCACCAATTTTTTGGTCGAGTACCCCCCTGGGAGATTAATCAATATCTTGAAAAACTGATACAGGTAATATTACCAACAGAAAAAGCGATCCAAAATTACCAGTATGATAATTTTCTTGAAGTAAGGTTTCAATTTGTGAAAATATTGGCAAAACATCGACAAATTTTGTATACCTTTCTTAGACTGCCCTTGGCAGTATAAAAATTCGCTGCAGATTTCAAAACATCGCATGCGCGAAGGTCTCGGCATGCGATGTTTTGAAATCGGCAGCGAAATTTTATGTGTGAGGAACTTCATGTTGGCTCTAAATCACCAATTTTGAGACTGATAGAAGCATGGAAAAGAAGTGAAACTTTGTGTAAAGTAAGAATATTAGTTTTAATTGTTTTTAAAGATCGTGACGTTGCATGAATTTTATATTTTTCCCCCTCAAAATCCCACCTTTGTCACTCGGAATATCAGATCGAATTCACGGACTTGATGTTTGGGCAGGTGGAGCGTAGTGTAGCGGTAGTGAAGTGGAGTGGAGCCTGCACGAACATCTCTCGAGGTAGCCCTTGACATGCTTGAGGACTCCATGATGATGTTTTTTTAATGTTTTGGCATATACTTCTTCATCATGGAGCCTTGACACTCTTTCCATAGATGCATAAGCGAGACCTACACACCCGGATAGATTTCCCTAGGAAATTCATAGATAGAGGGTGAAATCGGTTTGTAGGGGTGAATTTTATTTATCTATGAACCTTCATGCGCCTAATGCGTATAAAGGGATAAAAATAATTTCACTCTAAATTGTAAAAATGAGACGTTTCTTACCAGATCGATTTTGTGTAGATCCCTCAATCCGTTGGTCAACAAAGCAAATACAATAGCCCTGACCCTTGAACCGCTTCGTTATGACGTACATCCGATTAGCGATGCCGTTTTGAAGAACAATTTATAGATAAAAATTATTATCTCACAAATACTAAAATTTAATACGCGATTATAAATTAGTAGTATTACTAATTGTAGTCCATAGACATCCGTTTATTTAGTCAGAAAAAAATATTTTTTTATAATGTGAAGCTTAGACTAGTAAAATTAATTATCATTTCATAATTGCTCAAAACCACTTCCTCTGTCGGTGGTGTCTTGCTAGTATAGTGGTCAGAGATCTTGACTGCAAATCCATTGAGTTGAGTTCTAGTCTCACCGTAGATTAGTCATAGAAGAAAAAGACAAATTGACCATATCATCCTTGATCATTTGGCAATAAAATGATTAGCTTTTGGTGCTATATACAGTATACTTCACAATTATAATTGTAATATTTATGGTCATTACTTTTTATTCACAGGTATATGTAGAATCTAATTGTATGTCTTGACTTCTTTTGTAGGAATAGCATGGACTGATCTTTGACATGCAATTGTGATCAAACTTGCATCTGAACTCAAGTTCATTGAACTGTGTACAAGTTGCCATGGGGGACATTGTTCAGCAGGCACAAATGGCAGGGTAAGCGTTTCTATTTTTACAAGTTTATACAATCCATGTTTTTCATTTGCTCTGAAGGCAATATGGTTGGAATACTTTGTGTGCGGGCACGCCAGGATGAGCGGGGTAATACCTGTAAAGTCCTTGGAGATGTTGTTCCAAAAAGCGCTATATACTGCCATGATGATTATTAATGATTGCATATTTGTAGCCAAAATTGTGATTTTTTTTTCAAAAACAAGTGCACACCTAGTTACAAAGAATGCGTATAGCACTTTCATTTATTTGAATTCAGGATTAAAGGGCATTGAGTATCGTGGATTAGATGCCTTGCTCACGGGTGTAGGTACCGAGGCCAAGGATCGAACTCTGGATTTTTGGGGGTACAGTCAGGCGCCTTAGACCAAAAAATTGTGATTTGTTGCCGATCTTTCATACAAAATGTTCTTGCAACAAAGGTGTTGTATTTTTTTTCTCCATTTTGGGGATTACTTTTCACAACCTACTGCCTAAATCTGCAATACTGGAAAAGCTTTAAAGGGGAATCCAGCCTTGGCCATAAAATGTTGTGTTGGGAAGGAGAAAAATAAATTAAACAGAATGGTGAAAGTTTGAAAGAAATCGGACAAGCAATAAGAAAATTATAGCTGCATTAAAATTGAGATCACTATTGATATGTAGATTTCAAATTGGCAACTGGGTAAGTAAATTATGACAAGGGGCAAGGACAACTTTCCCATAGGCCATGTACTTTATTATCAGGGATTTGTGGTTTTCTCCTTAGTACCCATTCCCCTGGGGCAGTAATCTACATATAACCCAGGTAGTATATTGTTTTATGTCCTCATGAAAGAAAAATATAATTTGAAATAAAACTTTGGGGGAAAATGACATTTTAGCCATAATATGTATTGGAGTACATGGAAGAGTAGTCCTTGCCTTACATCACTATGACATCCCATATGCGGCCAATTTGAAGTCACCATGGTATAGCGATTACCAATATTTACAACTTTTGAAAATTCATAATTTTCTTGTTGTTTGACCAATATTGTTCAAACTTTCACCTATCAACTTGTCTGATTTTTCTTTTCCTTATAAAAACATGTTTTTATTTGGGTTGGATTCCCCTTTAACATTGCAATGAATGAGGATATTCACAACCTACTGCCTAAATCTGCAATACTGGAGAAGCTTTAACATTGCAATAAATGAGGATTTTTCAGGGCGGTTTTTTTTCCAGGGCTTTTTTGAGCATTTTGGGTGAAATCCCCTGGGCCCTTTTGTAAATTTACCCTGATCTTCCGAGAGCAGGGTCCCGTAACACAAAGGTTATCAATCGATCATACCCTTGATTTTCACAATTGATTGTACACTGTGGTCAATGCAATTGATCTTAAAGGCATTGTACTATGATGATGATTGCTAAGCCTTGCGTTACCAGCTCCTGGATAGGATACTCTTCGTTTAACTTGCTCGGGAGCCATAGCAAAATTAAGTTCCAATGAAAGGACCTGCAGTCAACTGGGGTTGACAACAGTTTTGCTAGGATGCAAGTCGTGTCTAGGCTGGTGGTTGTGTCTCAGAGAAGACACCTTGGTAACCTTTTCTGAGCATTTTGTATAAAAGTTATAAAACCATTGCATTTGATTGGCTTTTTCACATTGTTACCATTGGATAGCAAAGTTACCATTAAAGTGACTTTTTTATGCAACTGGGGCTTGTCTGTAAATGGGTTGAAATGGGAAATAATTGTCTGATATTTTGTCTTTTTTTTCACCAGCCTCTTTGATGGATCGCTGTCATCCTGCCAGGCAGAGCTACAGGAGTTAATGCGCCAGATTGACATTATGGTCAACAACAAGAGACTGGAGTGGGAGGCTAGCATCAAAGCCACAGAAGCCCAGGTTAGGCAGAGAGATGAAGAAATAGTCACCATCAAAATGGCCCTGGATGCAAAAACAGCAGAGGTGAGACCAGAATTTATTACCTTTAAGGGAAGTTGATTTGTGTAATAATGATAATAATATTCAACTTCTCCCTTCATTCCTGGGGAAAGTTGATGTTTTTGGGCAGTATTCCTCATTTAAATTTTTTGTTTTGAAATGTTATTTCTTTATGCTCCTTTTAATATGATATTTCTATGTGTATATAAAAATTGTCATCATATTTAGCACTTCTCTATACATTTCTTTTTTTATCTGAATTGGAAAAAAAATAATGAATTGATTTTTATTGATATTTCAGCCAGCCATCATGTGAGGTGATCATAATGCTTGGCAAACAATGACTTTCATGTCCTGGGGCCATTTCATAAAGCTGTTCATAATTTAAGAGTGACTTTAAGAACGACTGGTGATCCTTGTTGAAATGATATTCACCATTAAATGATCATTGGGGATTATTTAGCAAGTAAGAAAGATTCACAAGTTTTTCTTAAAGTCGCTCTTAACTTTATATGAACAACTTTATGAAACGGCCCCTAGGTATTCCTGAGTGAAGAATGACAAATGTACATATAGTTTGATATATTGTTTGGTAAATGGTAACATTACTATTGCCCTCTTGCTATATCTCTCAAGGCACTATATAAAGTACTTGAGTGACAGAATTACTGATTAAATGCCTGACTGACTAAATGAATGGCTGGCAGACTAAATTACTGATTAAATGGATTGAAAAAGACAAATAAGTGAATATAATAAAAGATATAAATGTGACTTACATGTATTTTGGTTTTGTTTCTCCGTGCCATACCAATCCATTAAATGACTTACTACCTTTACAAATGACCGGGTGACTGACTGAATTACAGATTAAGTTGATTGGATTTAAAATGAATACAAAAGATAATATGAATGCAATGTTGGTTCTATTTCTCCCTGCCAGACCAATCGATTGACCCATGAGCTTGGCGGAATGGAAAGGACTCAGAAAGAGTTGGTCACAAAGTATGAGCAGCAGGTTGATCAGCTCAGAAGAGAAGTAAGCAATGTTTTCATATTTCTCTTTACAGTATTTTTGATGAAAATTTATTCAGATTTGCCAGCCATTATATTTTAATTGTGATGATAATGTTTTTTTTTCAAAGAATGTCTTTTGTATTAATATTGTGGTTGGTACTTTGATCTAGATTTATAGAACAGTCTTTATTTTTATCATCGAATTAATACGCCAAAGGATGTTTGACCAGGCCTTGAAATAAACATTGTCAAAACTTGGTTTTGATGTTTAACATAGGCATAAGAATAGAAAAATGTAGAAAAAATAAATGTACTCTCCAAGTGAATTGTCATTACTGCAGCCACAGGCAACACATCCTAATGCCTATAATTATAAAACCAGAGGATTAGATATTTTTCAAGATAAGTTTAAAGAAAAATTGCAGATTTAGAGAGCAGAAACTAAAATACGATCAAATGTCATCAGTACACGTCGCGTCGACTGCTAGCATAGGTATGGTTGTATCCAGGCCTCCCATGACTCTTCAGGTACCGGTATGACTCTTTGTGATAAAGTAGATAGCCATTTAATTAATTCACTAGACCAAGACTTTGTTTCGTGATCTTCTTCTCAATTTAGAACCGGTACAACATGTAAGTGGCATATTTGCTCCAAGCCAATTTTATAAACACATGTCAAGATGTCACTAGCCTGTTACATACCATTGATAATACATATAGATTTTAAGAAGCTGTGACCAGACCTTGACTAAACGTGACAAGTTATCTCCTTTTCTCATTTTCAGATGGTTGCTCTGCAGAAAAGTTATGAGAAGCTTCAGCGTCACCATGGCAAACAGAATGACAGCGTGGAAAAGGTTAAAGAGGAGTCGGAGATCAAGCTGAGGAAAGTGAGGGTTGACCTTAGGATGGCTGAAAGCAAGATAGAGGTATGTGATCACAAAAGTGAACTGAATGATAGTGGAAAAGGGTTAAAAGATAGAATGAGAGCCAAAGATCAAGCTCAGGAACGAGCTCTAGGGTTGATCTGAGGATGGGTGAAAGCGAGATAGAGGTATGTGATCACGATGGTGAACAAATTGGTAGTGGAAAAGGGTCAAAGGTCAGAGGTCGAATTGATGAAAACTTAGTTAATCCAACGTTGGCTGATTTGATGTTATGATTGAGCAGAATCTGAAAAAGGGTTACATGATCAGGAATTTTCTGGAGTGAGGTCGGAGTGCGGCAGCAGTAGTGGCAGAGTGAATTCACCAAAAAATATGGACAGTTTGTTTTCTTCAAAGGTATAGATGCAAAGTTTGCAGAATCAAAATAACTTCTATGAAGTCAGGGTATCAGTTTTGATTCGTCACCACTCTACCGTGGTAGCTGATGATATTGTTTGTGGGTACAACAAATTCAAGATTCAATATTCAAGATGGTTCTTTCCTGTCTTCCAGGGATATTCTTTTCCAAGGTCTGTACCTCCACAAGCAATGCCTGATCATCTACATGTAATGTCACTTTGTTTTGAAAGATGGGATCTGTATTGGTTCCATGACATTTGCTCCAGCGACAATTGCTCTGCTGCAAATTCCACACATTAATGGAATGACCAACTTCAACCTTGGAGTTAACACTATACCCTATCATAAACCTAGCACTAAACCTGACATAAAACCTTATTGCAACCCTAACCCTAGACAAAATAAAACCCGGAACAAATGTTGCTGGAGAAAATGTTGTGTCACCTCTGTATTTAGGGCAAGGAATGTCTTGAGCTTGATGTTGTTCAACGTTTTATTCCTGTTAGGATTTTGAAAGCCAGGCACGTCAATGGGATGTTCAGAGACTAGCATACAAGAAGCAAGTGGGAGGATTGGAAGAACAGAGAAAGAAACTGGCAGAGAAATGCCAGACTTATCAGGTGAGCTATCTTTACTAGTCTATAGATTGTACAGTCTGTCTAAGAAAAAAAAATAAACTGAGTATTATTGATGACATTTGATTAATTATAACTGATAGGTTCAATGTTTGAATAAACTACTTAACGCATGCAGGATACAAATTTTGTGAAATGTAATGTACTATTTCTCTATTAAATTAATTGACAATTTCTTAGTGGGAGAAAAGCCAGAACAAATGTTAGCAATCAAAGTATATTATTTCTAACCATCGATAGATCCTTAATTTTTTTCCTTTGTTTTGCAATGAAGCAAGATGCCACAGCCTACAAACACCAGCTAGCAAAGCGTCAACAAGCTCTAGACCAGAACGATTTGGACTTCAGGGCCCGGATTGTCCACATCGAAGGGCAACTACAGAGGGCTCAAGATACCTTAGATGGAAAGAACAGCGCCATCCAGCGGCTCGAGGAACTGTTGGAAGATGCAGGGAAGACAAAGAAAATGGTGGAAGATGATAATCATCAATTATTAGAGGATATTGGAAGGAAAGAACATCAAAGACAGGTCATTATGATCAAATGCTATAAACATGCCACCCCAAAACCAACAATAAGTTGCCCAAAACAAATTTCAAGAGTTTTATTCAGTTGGGGATAAAAAACACATTCTAAGCTTTGAAAGATATGTAACTTGTTGACGTTGATCAACGATAACCCACACAAGTTCTTGATAAAATGCACCAGAAACTCAGTTAGAGCTTACATAAAGGTGAAAACAATGTTTGAAGGTGGATGTTCAATAAGCATGAGATGTTCACACTGTGCAAGTTCTGGTGAAACTTCCAACAGTCCACAAAAACTGGTGTCAAAGAAACTCTTTTATCTTGTCTATTCAACTTTACAACTTAGGATTTTTATTCTAGGAAGAAGAGGAATTACTCTTTCAGATAGGCTAACTTTTTAATTTTTGCTTCTTGATGACCAAGTTACTTTTACAGAGAACCTTCTCTGCCAACTTATTGTTTGTTTTTTTTGAGTGGCTGGTCACATATTCAGGATTTTTGTCGCAAAGTACTACAGTGCAAAAAAGGTGTGCAATAAAAATTGACATTGCACACTGCAGCGACCAGAGATATATCGTAACAGAGTATAAGAGCAACAAAAACGTGCTGTAAAACCCTATAAAGGCTGTGTTTCAGTGACACCATTTTATAAAACAAATAATGCACTTGCCCTGTCATGTGTAAAAGTAAATGGCATGAATGCTTGGTTTCTTTAGCTGGGGCATACTGAGTACTCTTTAAAATACTGGTGCACGATACAACACCTATCCAACAGGCTACGGAATGGTTTTGAAATGGGGTTGGCTGACCATGCATGAATTCATTATCAGATAATTTTTATGTTTTTTGCACATTGAGTTGAGGGGCTGAAGCTGCCCCCTCTTGTTCCCTGGCCCCTATCTAAAGAAACCTTGTGCGTACCTTGTGTGTCCACTCATGCACTCAGACGTGTACGTTATATATACAGTATATCTGTATATTTATACAAACAGAATGCTCCGGTTTGTTTGGCAGATAATAAATCACATGATTTTTCAGCTCTGATCCATAGATGCTTTTCCTATGCATTTAAAATATCATGTACTAATGATCATTGCCTCCTATTTAGTTCTTATGTTTGTAACTATTTTATAACAGATGTTAGAGTCCGAGGTCAGCTCTCTGCAGAAGCAACTAGAGTCTAAAGAGGGCACCCTGCGCTCAATTCAGATAGAGACAAAGGATCAGATGGCTGCACTTGAGAGCAAGATCCATTCAAGAGAAGCCAAGTTGAGGTATGGTTCATCTACACCCAATGCGACTACTTTCCGTTTGGTTTTCATTCCACATCGTCTAATTGCCTTTTAGCCATAAATGATTTAACAGTTTTTCTTATTTCCTGGTAATTATTCCTGGTAATAATTCCATTTTGTCTGATATTCACTAAGTGTGTAAAGGCCACCGCACACCTTATGACTGGTCCACGTTCCTATTTTGGTATAAATCGCATTTTGCTCATTTTCTGAAAATGTGAATGAAAGGTATCTTTATATTTGAGGTTCAAATTAACTGTAAGAATACTATAAATGTAAAATTTTCAATGAAAGCCTTTATTTTTTAGTAAAGGCCAAAATAGTTTTAAATTGCAGCCAATTGTACGATTGCTATGATTGCATCATAACGACCAGATATTAAATGATTGATTGATGTCTCAATATTATCATCACATTCCACTACTCTCTATTCCAAAATCGGGTTGCAGACCAATCGTAAGGTGTGTGGTGGCCTTACCCCCAACTTGCCGGGGGGGGGGGGGGGGCCTTTTCAGCCTCCTAACTCGATATTTTTTGCAATATATCCGCTGTGCGAAAATTGGATCGCGCCACTCGCTGACTTTTTTAAACTTTTATTAAAGTCTCGCACAGCATTTGAGACCAAATTTGTGACGCCCGGGCCTGCGGTTTCAAAATTACGCAACATTATGTAATTGCATGTCAGACTATAATTGCTCAAAAACATTCATATCATGGTCCATGGACAAAGTCAATACAAAATCAGTTTCATCTGAAATTCGTAGATGAGTGATTATTCTCACTTTTATTGACAACAGTCATTTATTTGATGCTGTTTATGACTGAAATAATGAAATTTGCCGAAAAAAAACCAATAAAAATAAAAAGATTAAAAAAAACAGAAATATATTAGAAATAAAAAACAATGAAATAACAAAGAAAATGATTTTTTACCAGAATATTTTCCGTTACAGTTGTTCGGAATGCCATAAAGAATATTTTCACCAACAATTAGCTTTCTAGGAGCTCTATTTAAAGAATTGGAGCAAAAAGTATGACTTCATGTATAAATTGGCATAATTAATTCAGATACAAAAATCTAGATGAATTTTGTGCAATTTACCTTTGCAAAGGCATAGATTATGTCTTTATCTACCTTTGTACAAATTTTCATTGCTGAAAACTGACAGCACTTATAATCACTAACACAGAAAAGCATATGTGGGCTGGTATATTAATATTGCTTTAAAAATTCCTGGTATTTGATGGAATTCTATGTTTATTTTGCTCACTTCTCAGCATTTACACATTTTCTTTTGGAACCATTTAGCTCATATTTTTTATTTATACTAGTGGTGGGCTATAGAATGGTGATGTTTCAGATCACAGAGAGGACCAGCTCCAGAGATGCAGCTTGTGCTCCTGAGTATTTCGACATCTTTTTCAGAAAAATCGGTCTAACATTGAGGGGGTCCTGCCCCCCAAAAAACAATTTGGGGCAAAAAGGTTGTTGACCCCCACCCATTTTTGTTGAAATTATATATCTCGGCTTCTGCATAAGTAATTTTGATGATTTTTGTGTTAATATCTGTTATTTTGGATATGGAGTTAATTTTTAACAATAAAAAGATGTATAAATGCTGTCTTTGTACTTAAAATTGAACCCTTACTGAATTTGATGGATTTCATCACTATGTGAGGCAAGAGATTTTTGACCGCGCCGCTCAGGGACTTTTACTTTTAAGCCTTGCTTATCTTCTGACACCAAATTTGCAATAACCGGGTATATGGTTTCAAAATTACGAAACATTATGTTAGTTACATGAAAAAAAAAAATGTGATTCTGTGTACAGTCAATGCAAATAGTTTTTTTAACCAATTTGCACTGACTTTGTACACAAAATTATGTTTTTGAGCAATTTTGGGTCCGTCATGTCACTTACAAAATGTTGCGTAATTTCAGAATCACTTACCCGGGCATTGCAAATTTGGTCTCAGAAGATGTGCAAGGCTTGAACGTAAAAAGTTAATGAGCAGCGCGGTCAAAAAATTTATTGCGGTTGCGTAGTGACGAAACTTGTCAAGGAGGTCAAAAAAATTGACCCCCTCCCAAATTATTGGGTTAAATTTTATTTGGTTAAAAGTACAAATACAGGATTTATACATCTTTTTATTGTTAAAAATGAACTCCTTGTCCAACATAACAGAAATTGACGCAAAAATCGTTGAAATGGCTTTTGCAGAAGCCGAGATATACAATTTTGACAAAAATAGATGGGGGTCAACAATCTTTTGCCCCAAATCATTTTTCAGGCGGCACCCCCTCAATGTTTGACCGATTTTTCGGAAAAAGTACTGAGTAGTCAAAATGCGCAGGAGCACAAACTGCATCTATATGGCTGGTCCTCTTCGTGATTTCAAACATTGCATTTTTTTTCACCCTGTATAGCCCACCACTATTTATATGTACGAACGATTGGGTGGTCTTTTTGTTGGATTCGTTTTGAGATCGTGTCCACAACTGGCATTTCTCTTTAACCCTCAGAGAGGGAAAAAGTGGTTGACCCTCAAGCATGGAATATGAAATGCACAAATTGAATTTTATTTTATTGGTTCATTTTCCATCCAGGAGCCATGAAGATGAGAGTAGGATGAGGACAATGCAGGCCAGCGAGGAGACGTCTAGACTACGGGCTCAGCTCCAGGACTCACAGAGGAAGATCCAGGACCTGATAGAGTCCGAGGCCAGGCTTAAGATGGAGATCAATAGACTGGAGAACAGGTAAGGGCTTGTTACAGGGATTCTTATTGGATGATGGTCAAACCTTTGTACGATACTAATAAGTATCGATAGTTTTGATTGGCTATTCCATGATGACAACCTGGTGAAAAATGATTGGAATTTAACCTATTAATGGTCACAGTATAATTTGATTTCTCTTCCTGTGTTTGATACCAGGCTGGATAATGTACAGGGTGATAACGCGTCTCTCAACATGGAACTCACAGAGAGGATAGATGAATTAAGAAGACTGGATAATGCAGCACGGCAACAACACCAAGTCAGTCTCAAACAAAAGGTAGGGAATTTTCATGAGAAGAAATTGAAATGCAGTGAAACCTGTGTTTAAGGACCACTCATGAAGAAAGGAAAGTTCGTCTTTATGAGAAGGGGGTCTTTATGGATGGGTTTCTGTAATACAGTGAAACCTACATAATAAAAGTAAATAAATGATATGAAATTGAATGAGAATATAAACTAAATGAAATGAAATTCCTTTGATTGTGGCCAAAGTTGGTGATGAAAGAATTCTCAATCTATTTAAAGGTAAATTCCAGTTCTGGTAACGATCTCAAAATGACTTTTTACAGAATCTAATATAATGACCACCCAAGTGTCTGTTTGTATGAATAAAAATATGTGCCAAAGGATTCTGGAAGAAATTGTGTAATTGCTGAGAAATAAGCAAAATAAGCGCGGATTCGGTCACTTCCGTCGGGTCTTTATTCCAGCAATAATAATACACTGTCCCACGTGTGCCTATCTGTGTTGGCGATCTTCAGTGTGATCGTATTTCAGTTTAGATTTTATGATTTCACAAAGTTCAGTTTATGTAACTGTACCAGATCTAGATCCACGATGATATAGTCATACTTAACCTTGGTTTTACAGACTTTCTCAAGAAATTAGTGTTTTACTGCAACTACTGTAATTTAGCTTTTATTTCCTGGACACAGAACCAGCTGGAGGAAGGCATAGAACGCCATCTTGATGCCGAACTGAAAGGGATGCGACATGAAATTGAATCTCTGACTGGCGCCCTCACGCAACGAAATGCAGTAATGGATACTCTGAGGTCACAGCTCACCGTGACTGAGCAGCGATTGGGAGAAGAAATGGAGAGGAAAGAGAGAGCTTGCAGTGAGCTCCAGGTATGGTTATCCTAAGGTTCATTAGTCAGCAGAAGAGCTGCCGACCATTACGTGTTTGCCATAATTGTTACGTCTTTGCAATCAAATTATGCCCCTAACTTCCCCCCCCCCATAACTTACAAGAATAGTATTTAATAGAAAAAACCCAGCAAACTTGTATTTTATTGGGAATATTGTCTCTATGTCATAAAACTTACACAAGTACGACATAAAATATTAGAATAATGAATAATGCTGTTAGTTTCTAACATTGTTTAGCTTGCAATGCATGTATGTTTCTAAGCGCTGCATATAGTTTTCCGGCTTTAACATGGATGCCCTGATTGGGCGCTGGAGTATTCTTTGAATTCGTTCCTTATGAAGTACCCACTCACTTCACCTGGATGGAGAGTAGCAAATAGATAAGCGCCTTGCCAAAGGGGATCCATGACAGTTGCTCTGGGGACTATTGCTCCGCTATAAATTCCACACACTAATCACATAAAACGCGAATGCTTCAGTGGGATTTAAACTTGGTGGAATTGAAACCCTGGACCTTATGGTTCAAAGTCAAGACTCATCCACTGAGCCACAATACCTCTCTGACTAATATTTGCATTTATTGTTCCTATACCTGTAGATGGCTAATGCAGAACTTGAAGCTTTGCGAGTTGAGAACCGTTCCCTTCAGGAATCTTACAGGCATGTACAGAGAACTATAGGAGGAGAAAGAGAGATGGCAGAAGGACAGTCAAGGGAAGGAACTTTGGGACAGGGACAAAGGGTTCAACACCCAATGACAATCAATCAAGAAGTTAGTAGTCTCTGTATCACCGAAAGGGATTTCCATGACTAGATTTAAGTTAGATTTAAGGAACGTTGGAACAAGGACAAAGGGTTCAGTAGTCATTGACATTTAATGAAGAAGTAAGTAGTCTCTCTTTAGCACCTTAATGGATGTCCATGAAGATTCAAGTCAAATTTAAGGAGCTTTTGGTCCAGGACAGAGGGTTCAACAACCATTGACATTTAATGACGAAGTAAGAAGTCTCTCGGTAGCACCATAAGGGATTTCCATGAAGATTTGTGTCAAATTCAAGGAGCGTTAGAACCAGGACAAAAGGTTCAGTAGTCATAGGCATTTAGTAAAATAAGTAGTCTCCCTTTAGTACCATAAAGGATTTTCATGAAGATTTAAGTCAGATTTAAGGAACATTGGAACTAGGACAAAGGGTCCAACTGCCAATAGCATTTAATCAAGAAGAATGTAGTCTCTCTTTAGCGCCATAAGGGATTCCCATGAAGATTTCAGTAAAATTTAAGGAGCTATGGGACCAAGAGGGTGTTTTATAAAGCTGTTACAAAATAAGTTACAAATGACTTTGCAAAGGACTGGAACATGTTCTTAGGTGCTAAGTCAACTACGTAGGGATATCACATAGCACAAGAAAAGGTCGCCAGTCATTCGTAAAGTCATTTATAACTTGCAAACAGCTTTGTGAAACATCATCCGGGACAGAGGGTTCAAGACCCATTGGCATTTAATCAAGAAGTATATTAAAGGATTTCCACAAGACATGACTCATATGTAAGGAGCATTTGGGCCAAGGGGCTGTGTATGTATTAAGTCACACATGACTTTACGAACGACGGGTGATCCTTTCTTGTGTTCAATGATATATCCCTGAGCAGGTGATTTTGCACCTAATTGTGAACATGCTCCATTTGCTCGTAAAATTGTGTACAAGTTTTTGAAGGGCTGTATGACATACACCCAGGACAAGTTTTGTTATTCCCTTGTCAATACTGTAAGTGTCCTTTTTATTTTGTTGTAAAATCAAGGTTGATGAATATGTGCTACAGAGTCAACTTGCGGCGGTACAGCATCAGCACAAAATGGCCCAGTCCAATAGTCTTCCAGGCAAAGCACTCACTGGCATAGCAGCACATGATAGGAGGTGGTCCAGTCCTAGATCCAGCCCAAGATCTAGTCCAGGAAGAATTAGGCCAGGCCTGGATCAAGCCAGGACTAGACAGTTCATTGGCCCTCAGGATAGAACAGATCCTGGACCTCTATCCAGTCTGACTGACAATTATGCAAGGTATGCATTCTGTTCAAGTTTCTATACCAATGAATACTGACCACTTTGACAATTAGTAGTGTTTCAAGTTTCAATTGTTTCTCCTAAAGAGATCGACAGATAAAGAATACATAAAACAGACAGTGTTTAAGAATTTACGTAAAATCAATTAAAGAAAGTGAAGAAGACAATGGCCTATGAGGAAAAAACTTTGTAAGAGGCCAACCCATAAAAGTATGTGTACATACTATTACAATTTCATGTCACAATGAAGAAGACAATCAAATTTTTGGTGCCCATCATTCAGCTTTATTAACTTGGCGATTGGATAAAATATCACAGATATCCAACCTTATCTTATGTTGATGGATATGAATCCCTTGTAACACTATTGTAGGATTACACAGCCGCATGTGTTTTTAAAAAGTAATATAATGAAATGAAAATACTTAATGAATTTCAAACTGTACATTATTTGTTTTATGTATGCATCCAGAATGTACCAACAAAACCAGCTAGCAAGCCCTCACAGGAATACCCTAGAGAGAACGGATCACCTAAAAGAAAGTGAGTCCTTTCTCTTTTCTTCTTGATTTTTTTTCTGCAGAAATATTCTTGAAACAGTGATTCCGTCTTTTTAAAGAGAAATTCCAGTAGTTGCAGTAAACACTGATTTCATGAGAAAGTCTGTAAAACCAGGCTTAATTGTCAGTATATCATCGAGGATCTAGATCTGGTACAGTTACATAAACTGAACTTTGTGAAATCTTGAAATCTACGCTGAAAAATGTTCAGACTGAACTTCCCCAACACAGATAAGCGCACGTGGGACAGTGTATAATTATTGTTTTGAGCGTCGGGCCCGACGCTCTACCCGAATCCTGTGCTTATTTGCTAATTTCTCAGCAATTACACAATTTCTTCCAGAATCCTTTGGCACATGCGTTTTATTTATACAAACAGACACTTTGGTGGTCATTTCATTGGATTCTGTAGGAACTCATTTTGATATCGTTACCAAAACTAGAATTTACCTTTAAACAAGGAACAATCACTTTTTCTTTTGTACTTTATTACTTGAAATATCGTTTTTTTTTTCCCCAGTTTGCTGTAATAATGTAAGCAGTGGTTTGATGACTTCTACCTTAGAATATATTTAAAATCCAATACTACGACTTACTTCAATTCAATTTCATTTACATTCTCAATAAAAAGCATGAACAACATACATCAAATACATAAGTAAAACGTCACAACATACAAAAATAATGAGGAAAAAAAAATTCCAAAAACAGATAACTTACATGAAAACAGATATTAATGCATACATTAAAAATAGGGTAGTTATACAAGCAAATTAAGAATGCAAACTTAAAGGTCAAGCCCACCCCAGAAAAATGTCTGTTAGAATAGAGAAAAATCAAAGAAGCACAACACTGAAAATTTCATCAAAATCGGATGTAAAATAAGAAAGTTATAATATTTTGAAATTTCGCTCATTTTTCACATAACAGTTATATGCACAACTCTGGGATATGCAAATGAGAGTCGATGTCCCCGCACTCACTATTTTTTTCTCTTTCGCAGTAAAAGCATCATTTAGGCAGTTATTCTAT
This sequence comes from Lytechinus pictus, assembly GCF_037042905.1. NCBI lineage: Eukaryota > Metazoa > Echinodermata > Echinoidea > Temnopleuroida > Toxopneustidae > Lytechinus > Lytechinus pictus. Next base: position 2,134,093 of record NC_087260.1, on the reverse strand, counting down.
CACCACTCGTGATTGATATGTTATCCATGGTGATTGGCGATATGATAAAGGCGGCTATTCCTCTAAACCATCCATAATACCTTTATCCTCCTCAGCCCCAGATTCAGAGATGATGCACTCCCTTGAGACCGGCTCCTTGGAATCAGAGGAATCTCCTCTCCCGTCTCCACCCACCTTTGATAGTATCCTCGGTCATGACGATAAGATGGAGGAAGGTAGCTCATCCTTCGAGGTGTCCAGTTTATCAGACTTGGGTCTTATGCCAAAAGATATACGAAACAATGTAAGAATAGTTGTATGTACATTATAATCTGTAAATTGTAACATGGTCTACCAGAGCTGCCAAGTAGTGGGTTTTCATCCTATTCAATATGATTTTTAAGCGGAAAGTGACACTAAATAATAGTCTCCCCTAGAAATGTATACGATTTTTGAAACTTGTAAGAATGGTTATTTTTGGTATGTTTTTCAAAATTTTAAAGGAAGTTACAATTTCAGTCTTGGAAATAAAATGAAAAAAGAATAGGAATTTTCACAGATAAGTTTGGCAGCTCTGGTCTTCTCTCTGTTTGGTCTCTTATCACAAGGTCTAATCTTAGAACACCTGTGTCAAGTGCAGCGCAATATAGATTAGAAGTCATTGTTTGAAATATTAGAAGTCAGGCTTATGATGTACATGTAGGCCTATAATTTTGATCAATGGTACAGTTGAAAGTCCATCGAGTTAATTTTCACTTTTTATTTGTTCTTTTCAGAGGCCGCCATCGAGGGAATCGGTGGGAACACGTTTCCTTAGGGAAGACCAGAAGCACCAGGCAGAACTGGAACAGATTCTCGGTGCACATGTCCAGGATCTGGAACAAAAGACCACGGATGCTTTGGCGAAGCATTCCCAGAGACTAGCACATAGGAACATGGACACTTGATGTGCGATTCTCCAATTGATGAACTAGAAAAGGCGATAATAATATTCTTTGTCGATGAATCCAGCAAATTTGTTCTTAGCCAATGAATCAGATGCAAATATTATAGTTCAGGATCCAGAACAAAAGACCACAGATGCTTTGATGAAACATTCCCAGAGACTAGCACATAGGAACATGGACACCTGATGAGCGATTCTCCAATTGATGGGACTTGGAGATGAAATTCTTCGTCAGTAAATCCGGCAAATTTGTTCTTAGCAAATCAGATGCAAATATTATAGTTCTGGATCTGGAACAAAAGACCACAGTTCCATTTCTCCAACTGATGGGCCAGGAGAGCCTATGATGAATTTTTTTTTGGTCACTGATTTTTGCAACTTAGATAATGTATCAACAGTGATGTTCACGCATTTGGCTTGCCATTGTTTAGTTATTCCCTAAGCATTCCCATCTTATATGTCTTTATGAAGCTGTTCCACGACATTTGCTCTGGCGACAATTGCTCCGCTTATGAATTCTACACACTAATCAAATGACTAACTTCAACCCTTGATGTAACACTATATCCTAAACCTAGCATAAAACCCTACTGCAACCCAACCCTACTCCCTAGAAGAAATAAAGCCTGGAGCAATTGTTACAGGAGTAAATGTTGTGTCACTTTTGAAACATTGACCAGAAAAGACCATTTGTAGAGAATATGATGGTGTAAGTTGAAAGGTTCATCTATACAACTCACTGCATTGAAATGTTGTTTGTGTTATGGACTTTTGTAAATTTGGATTCAACAGAAATGGATTGATGTTAATAGTAATTTCTGTGTGCTTCCTAGTTTGAATTTGAAATATTCATGTACATATAGTACTCTTTTTCATACTAAATATATTTATTGTCACTGTACTGTTATTAAATATTTCTATTAAAAAATTTCAGAAAATGACGCTCTTACTCTTAGTAATTTTGTTTCTTCTTTATGCACTGGGGATCTTTGGACAATTAGTACATGAACAGAAGAACAGCACAAGTCCACAATTGTTCATTTTGAGTAGACAAAAAAGTGAAAGTAAGGATTTTGGTAGGTTTTTCATTTCAATTCAGGCACTTTTTGTTGAAATTTGGGGATATAAATTACATAAATGATGGGCTCATACAGTAACAATATCCTGTGTTAAACTCAATTTGGTCAGAAATTGGACCAAGGTCGTCCTCATATCCGTATGCTTTGTTATTTATAGTGATCACAAGTTTGTGGCTTTGGTTAATTTATGTTTGGGCTGTGCAATAAAAACATCAATTTTGATAGAGTTCCCTCCTCTCTATCACTTCCTATTGCATTAAAAAAAAAATCATTCTCTCTGTATTAATCTCTCTTTTACTCTATCATCATTTAATCTTTACTCTCTTCCATCATTCTAACTTCTCTGCTCATATTCTCTCCCCCCCTCTCCCTTGAATTCTATTCTCTGCCATTGTTCACTACTTGTCCTTTTTACTCTATCCATCTCCTACTGTCCTTACCCCACCCTCCCTCCTATCCCTACCCTCACTCCTACTGTCTTTACCCTACCCTACCCTCCCTTCTACTGTCCTTACCCTACCCTACACTCCCTCCTACTGTCCTTACCCTACCCTCCTCTCCTACTGTCCTTACCCTACCCTCCCCTCCTACTGTCCTTACCCTCCCCTCCTACTGTCCTTACCCTACACTCCCTCCTACTGTCCTTACCCTACCCTCCTCTCCTACTGTCCTTACCCTACCCTCCTCTCCTACTGTCCTTACCCTACCCTCCCCTCCTACTGTCCTTACCCTCCCCTCCTACTGTCCTTACCCTACACTCCCTCCTACTGTCCTTACCCTACCCTACACTCTTTTTTCTTCTATTATTATTTGGGAAGATATCTCAAATTCTCTGCAATTCACCTTGAAACTCCTCTCCTCATATGATTTGTAACTACTATTCCAATGGGTGTTGCATGAAACTTACAATCGATTGCAAATCAATGTTGAATAGATCATAAAATGAATCACACGCCTTTAATTTAATTACAAATTTGCAATCGATTGCTGGTCTGCTTCTTGGATCTCAAAGTATGAATTTTATTGATTTGCTTTTATCAATATGATCTATCACTCGTAAATTTGCGGCTGAAATTTGTAATTGATTGTAAAATGTATCTTGCAACATCCCCGTCGTCTAATCAAGGAGCAAGCAGAATCAAAATTGAAATAATGGGAAATGGTTATTTCAGAAGTAGTTTTATGATCACTTTATAAATTATATCACTTTATTGACTATACAAGTATGTAGCATTTTCTCATATTGTATTTTTCATACTTGATACAAGATAATAACAAACATTAATAAAAACAAACATAGTACTTAATATAAGTATGACAGCAGCCTAGTTGTCACATGGCAAAGACAAATAATGGATTTCATATTCTACATAAATTAAAACATGTATGCTGATTGGTTTAAATAGCATCATGTGACCAAACATATTCTCACTATTTTGCGATGTCGAAAATGAAACGCCCATTGGAGGAAATGTGCTATTCCGTGACGTCGTGATGGAAAAGTTGACTATTCCGTCATTGATGTCTCAGATCAGAATGGCGCTGCAAGCACTAATACGCGTTTCGTGCGCTGAACGCATGACTTCAGGAAAAGTAGGTCACTCAACTCCAGAAACTTCAGGTCATTCAAAACTCAGCTGCTAGGATTGTTACCAGAACAAAAAGATATGAATCTGTATCATCTGTATCAAGATCCATGCATTGGTTGCCGGTCAGGTCACGTATTAAGTTCAAGATCTTACTACTCTCATTTCAGTGTTTGCAACAAATGGCTCCATCTTATCTGTCTCAGTTACTTGTAAAATATGAACCTGTTCAAAATCTCAGATCACTTCATCAGGATTTTACAAAGTTTTATGGCGAACGGGGGTTTGCGCACGCAGCGCCGGAACTCTGGAATATTATCCCACACAATTTAAGGCAAGTTGATACAATTGGGCAATTTAAATCTGCATTGAAAACATTTATTTAACTGAAAAAAATATTATTAACCGTATCAGACATCTGAGCAGGGCAACTTTGATACATTGTTGCCTGCTTAAGACTGGGATCAAATGGCCGGTCAATAAATTTCAAATTGTTTATCCACGGGCCCAATTTATTGCCCGCTCAGGAAAGTCAATGAGAAAATGCGTGGAAAATGTAGCGGGCAATAAAGCAGAGCTAACACCTGGGTATTCTACGCGTCCTTGAACCACGCAGTGCTATGCGTCATAATGGTAATCAAGTTGACACAACGCTGGATACTGCGTCCCTAGGCCAGGGAAGCGTCATTTCAATTACGTCACAATAGTTAAGTTCAGAGGCCCAGTCTGCTCAACATGACGAACTAGATTTGCATTCTTAAACTTTAAAATAACTTTTAACGATTTTTGCTCTAGATGTCTGATTTGGTTAATAGCAATATTGACTGGCCTGGGGGCGAAAGGACATATATCGCCCTCACTAAATTGATATCACCCTCGTCTACGACTCGGGCGATATATGTCGTATCACCCCGAGGCCAGTCAATATTGCTTTATTATCAAAGCATCACCAGCAGCTTTCCCTCATCTGTTCTTCTTTTTCCTAACGCGCATTGAGACCTTTGTAAGGTGTAATGCGCTACACAAAAACTGTTCTATTATTATTATAGATTCCCTCATACTCATTATATACTGTATGGCATGTCTCTGTGACATAACAATAATAATAGCCAATTTTTATAAAGCGCTTTTCCCAGAATGGCTCAAAGCGCGTTACAGCATATTATTACCCCGGTCATTGGATTACTCTGTTTACAAGACGAGAGTCGGAACCACTGCACCACGGCTCTTCCACCATCATGGCTTCTTATAAAGAATGTCCATTCTGATATACACTATCCTTTCAACTTGAAGACATCCACTGACGTCATGATTGCTTTAATAAAAGAGATATCCATTGACAGGCAACTTGCCAGATTTCTGAAGAGCCCCTGTGACTTGTTACGACTATTCTCTTGACAACCATTGCAGTCAGGACTGCATTCAGAATATAGACATACCAATATACCCAATGACAACCATCTTGAAAGCCTGGCCTACACCTTTAGATTTTTGCTTGCATTCAGTTGTGTATTGATTGAACGCAGACAAATGCAGTCAAGCATCCAGACTAATGCACAGGCTTTGTGTTCAAACTCGCCCAAGTTTGAAATTTGTTCAAACATGCACAGCTGAACTCAACCGGAGCCCATATGAGCAAGGACAAGCAACAGCAAGTAGGCCAACTGCTTGACTTGCATCACCTTGCTTTACTGTGTTCAGTTTCATATAAGCTCATCCATAAGAGTGCGATTGCTGCAGAACATTTTACTGCATAGCAATAGCTCACATAGCAATACACAGCATGATGCAATGGTGTGAGCCAGGCTTAAAAGATTGTTTTTAGACTAGTACATATAATATGAATAATAATCACAATATGCAAAATTTTTATAGCACTTAAAACAATATTTCTAAGCACTACATACTATTAACCTGCCTTTAGTATGGCTACACTTGTCAACCGCTCGAGCATTCAAGGAATTTCTTTCTACCAGGTACCCATTTACCTAAACTGGGTGGAGATTGGCAAAAGTAGATAAATGCCTTGTCAAAGTACGTGAGTGCTGCATTGGGATTCGAACCCCGGGTCTTTTGGTTCAAAGTCTGGAGACTTTGGGCTACACAAATTCAAAAGGTCCATAGATCCTCATATGGAGAAACACCATTGTCGGCAGGATTCACGTTCATGAACTACCAGATTTGAGTTCTTCCATCAATTGTTTCTTTTCTCGTTCCATGTCCTCAATAAGTTGCATGTTTTTTTCAAGTCTGTTTTCCAATGTCTGCAGTAAAGGCCCTGTCAATCTCTCAAGCTGGTGGCAAACTGATTTTGTGTACACTGCATAAGTAATGATAAAATGATGAAGGAGGAGAAGAACAAGGAGAGGGAGAGGAGAAAGGGGAGGAAGAGGAAGAGAGGGGGAGGAGAAGAAGGAGGAGAGAGGGAAGGAAAATGGCAGGATGATGAGAAGGAAAAGGAGAAGGATAATGATAAGGGGGAGAAGGAGAATTGGAAATGGAAGGAAAAGTAGGAGAAGAAGGTGAAGGAAGAGGAAGAGGAGAAAGAGAATAGGGAAAAAGGCAAAAGAAAAGGAGGAAAAGAGAAAGGAGAAGAATAATCATATTAATAATGAATTATATCAATTATCATTTTACACATAACCAATTTAATTCCATGTACATGTACAAATTGAGAAATAATCATTAGACTGGTGTACGGAAGCTCAGTAGGAAAGTGGTCTGATAATAATATCCTAAATGGTATATTCTTGTCTGTACGGCAAAATACGAGGATTTATATCCTTGCATCAGTGTTTGACTATAAAATTGATTCATAATGTATGTTTGTGTAATATGTACAATGTATGTTCAAAATACCATACAAATTTCAGCTCATCTATTTGGACAACTATATGTATGAAGACAGTTGCCTTCTCACCTGCTCCGTTGTGTATAGCTGTCAAGAGGTGACCTTGCGTTGCCTCACTGGCCTTAGCGTAGGCTTCTCCCTCTTCCATGGTCAGTATCCGTGGCAACTCAGCTAACGCATCGAGACACGCCCGGCCAAAGGTCTGCTGTGGGATGATATGGAGGGCGATCTCCAGCCTCTCATACCTACAGAAAGAGCAAATCTATTAAAGGAGAGGTCTATCCTGAAGAAAAGTTTGTTGTAAAAAACATAAGAAAAATAATTAAAAATATTGGTGAAGGTTTGAGGAAAATCAAAATTATAATACAAGATTAAGTTAAAAGAACTTTTAAGTTTTGGATTTGTATTTTGTGACATCATGATATCTACAAGCAGCTGCCTCATATGTTATGTAATATAAAATGCATAAATTTCAATATTGTATCATTCATGATAATTAAAAAAAAAAATCTTTTAGGAACAGGTGTGAAATAATTTGTCTAGAATAGATAAAGTAAAATGAGAAAAAGAAAACAGTTAGTTTGATCAAAATTGGGCAAGAAATTGCAAAAATTATGACATGTATGTAGGGAGCTTTATACTTCTTATCCATGACGAAAACCTCCATTTGAGAACACTATACCCCAGTTTCCCTTCTCATCAATTCTCTTCTCCAAGTACGACAAACCCGAACTGCCCCAAGCAAGCAATTTGAGTATCAAAACACCTGTTTCTTGACCTCGGTCCGAAGATAACACAACAGACGGGCATATACAGTCCCCGGACCAAAAAAGTGGTAGGGGCGTGCCGCGGGCGAGACAAAAAACGGGGGCCTTGGAGCGGGCTTATTGTAAAAAGGAGGGTCCTCGGAACGGGCTTTGGAACTACAAATGTTTATGAAAACGGGGGTCCTTGGAACGGGTCGCTTGCGTGTGCATCCCTATGGAACGGGCATACGTGTACGCAGCTAGCCCAGAGGCCCAGGCGCGGGGTGCGCTCGCGCAGAGGCGATGGTCGGACAGCGCTCAGCGGCCGCTTTTCACCAAAATTGCAGCTCATTGTGGCGGATCAATGCGACCGGAATGGCGTAACGAAAAATATGCGAAGCTTTGGAGCAGATTTCTTTCTTCTTTCCTCTTGATAAGAAGAAAATGCTATGCTTCGGAGCGGCTTTCTTAGTTCTTTTTCTTATTAATATGAAAATGCTATGCCCTGGAACGGAAATTTGAGTGTAAAAATGGGGGTTCCCTTCCGCGGCACATACCCACTATGCATTATATACTGAGTGCCCCCCCCCCCCCCCCCCCGGGATACAGTCACAGCAGGGGGCCACACATGATGGATTGCAATGTATGTTGTTCTGGTGAGTGTCTAAGAGCCTGCTATGGAGTTCCGTGTATACACGTGAAAATGCAACTTTTTTCTTCTTTCTTTCTTTCTGAATGTCTTTTTTTCTTTCTTTCTTTCTTTCTTTCTTTAGTTTGTATTTAAATTAAGAATAAGACTTTGGGGGGAAAAAGAATAATGATTTCATATTTGTTTGCATATCAGCCGCATGATTATTCTACTGTGTATGTTGGTATGCCATTACTTCTTTTTTTCGAACGCTAGGACTGTATCAATGCGCGAGTGAACGGCATGCATCCCATATTTTCTTGCTGGACAGAAACTATGGGATATATATGCATGCGCAGCGCTGAGCGCGGTCCCTGCAAAGCATGCCGTCATTTTTTTTCGCTTACTTTCCTTATTTCGAGGTCGATTTTCTTCGTTCGAAATTGAAAATGGACTAACATTGGATTACTGAATACAATATGCCTTTGAAAACGTGATTAAATATCGAATACAATAATTTCATTCCGAAGGTCCTACTACAGGCAGAGAAGTCTTACGTAATAGCACAGCTGTTGTTTATCTTTTCGTCCTTTGCTCAACGCTCATATACTGGCCTGTGGAGGTGAAATTGAGACAGCGGGGATTACCTGGCCAAGCACGGTTGATAAGGGCTAGGAAATGATTTTTGGGATTCCAAATGGAAAATGGGGTATAAAACCGCAGTTTGCAATCTGAACTGCGGTCTTTCTCCAAATGGGGGTTTGACGTAATGCATGACACAAATCTTCTGACTTGGGTAAATTGGCCTCAATACTGCTCAAGGATAAGGAGAAGAGCACGCATCATGGTGTTGTGTTTCAACAGATAAGTATACAGACTTTACAGAAGGTACGAGGTTCAAATCCTACCACGGTACTTACATCCTACGACAAGGCTTTATCTACATTTGCCATCTATCCACCCAAGTGTAGTGAATGTGTACCTAGTAGGCAGGAATTCCTCAAATGCTCAACCCCAAGATCAGCGTAGCCACGATAACATTTGGTAATTGTACACTACATAGTATGCAGTGCTTAGAAATCTTTTCATATTATCATTATTATTGTTATATTGGGGTAGGTTGTGAAAATCTGTCCCAGAGAAAAGGAAACTGGGATTCCCTTGTCTTTTTTTCTTCAAATTCATAGTAAAAACGTATTTGATAATTGTGAAATCGATCTCTGAAAACGGGTTTTCTTTTTGGTGGGATGCACTGTAGAATGCAATGGAAACTCACTGAGGTGCCTCTCCTTCCAGGCTTTGGTTGATAGACTGAAAGCATGTGACTTGAATCAGGCCTTGATTGGTAGAATTATCATCATTGAAACATGAGAAGATTAGACCCACAAAGCATTCATCAAGTAACTGGTATGAGGCTTGAGTTTGAACATCTAAGGGGTGCAAACAAAGAAGGACAAGAAATAGATGGAGTTATCATCATTGAAACATGAAAAGATTAAACCCACAAAGCATTCATCAAGTAACTGGTACGAGGCTTGAGTTTGAACATCTAAGGGGTGCAAACAAAGAAAGGCAAGAAATAGATGGAGTTATCATCATTGAAACATGAAAAGATTAAACCCACAAAGCATTCATCAAGTAACTGGTACGAGGCTTGAGTTTGAACATCTAAGGGGTGCAAACAAAGAAAGGCAAGAAATAGATGGAGTTATCATCATTATAACATAAGATTAACCCTAATTCTCCCGGGGGGGGGGGCCCATAATGGCCCCCCCTCGACAATTTTCTCGATAAACCTGCTGCGCAAAATTTTTTGACCTTGCCGCTCACAGACTTTTTACCAAGTCTCGCGCAAATTTTGAGACCAAATTTATGACGCCCGGGTACGCGGTTACGACATTACGCAACATTATGTAAGTGCATGTCAGACCCAAAATTGCTCAAAAACGTGATTTCATGTACAAATCCAATGCATATTGTGTATTTAGCCAAAATTCATAAATGTATCATTATTTCTACTTTTACTGATTAAACTTAATTAATTTTGCCTTGTTTGTGATCAGAATTAAGTCTGGAACAATTTGCATTGAAAAAATAATAAAAAACAAAAAGTAAAAAACAAAGAAATACATAAGAAATTAAAAAAACAATAAAATACATAAGAAATCGGTCTTGGTACCAGAATTCATTTCATTCACAATTGTTAGGAATGCTATAAAGAATATTTTCACCAAAAAATAGCATTCTAGGAGCTTTATTTAGTGAATCAGAGCAAAAAGTATGGTTTCATGAATAAATTAGCATAATTAATTCATATAAAATAAAAATATATGAATTCAGTGAAATATACCGATGCAACTGCGTAGATTACGTCATTCTCTACCGTCATGCAAATTTTTGTTGTGATCGGGCCATAATGCCCCCCCCCCCCCCCGGGAATGACAAGAATCAAAATACCCCGTGAGATTTAGGGTTAAACCCACAAAGCATTTATCAGGTAACTGTTATAAGGCTTGAGTTTGAACATCTAAGGGGTGCAAACAAAGAAAGGCAAGAAATAAATCTAGTCATACATGTATATGTAAGCCATCTAGAGCATTTTCTCATTTGAAATTGAAATTTCCAATGTTCTAATTCCTTTTATTTACTTTCTAAAATTATTTCACTCAAGTCTTCAAGTATTTACATAAAGTACACATTAAAAAAATAGATTAAATTCACTCCATATTTGTGAGGAGCTGGCCTTAAGCCTATGGGAATGGACAAAATCAAAATCAGAGGGCTAAAAATTCATGCCACGAAAGAAAAGTTTAACATATCGGTCTGGCTTGAATGACCTCAGCACATCCCTCACCACCCCACCCCCTTTATTGGTTTTACTTTACTCACCAACGTGTGAGGGCCATACTGTGATGTGAGGATGCGAATGATACCAACCAACAACCCTAAGCGGTCTACTCATCTCTCGGGCTAATCTGTAAATATGGCTGTCAAGAAATGTCAACATTGTTCTGAAGATGATATCAAGTCCATGTGTGACTAGCCACCTAAAACCAACAATAAGCTGGCAGGGAATGTTTTCTGTAAATAGCCAGAATAGAAATTGTGCCTTCAAAAAGCTTTTATCTGAAAGAGTAATTCTTCTTTACATTACCAACATTTCAAGTTGCAAAATTGAATAGAAAAGAATATAAACACTTCGGTGGTCATTTTATTGAAATCTGTTCGAACATATTTTGAGATCGTTACCACAACTGGCATTTATGTTTCAAACTTGATGTTGAAAGGATATCTCTGCTTCTGAGGCTGCAAATGAGAGTTGCTCTGGAGAGATTTCTACCCTGTCTTTCCGTTTGTCAGATCTACGTAACATGATGACAGATACAATATGCACAATCTTATTTGTATCAATCTGTAATGAAAAAGAAATAAGAAAACAAATGGGTAAAAAACCAAGGATATAAGCCCTTGTACCTTGTAGTTCCATTCCCTGAAGTCCTCCACCAGGAAGGGTAACTCAGGGCTGACGAGAGTGGGAGCATTATTACTCTGTTTTGTTTTGTTGCAGGTTATGCATGTTTCGTTTTAATTTTAAGCCCCTCCTCCCCCCCCCTCAAAAAAAAAAAAAAAAAAAAAGAAATAGGCCAAGAATACTAACAATTACTCATCTGACTCATAAATAAAAATGAATAAATTACCTCTGTGGCCTTTTGCCCTGGACCTCATGTCCAATCATATTATAATGAAGGAAAAAAAAAGAGTACGAATTCAAAAAGATCTAGGACTAACATAAGATAGATCCAATATCAAACAATAATAATAAAGCCACATTGACTGGCTTCAGGGCGAAAGGACAAATATCGCCCAAACTCTATTTATATTGCCCGAGTCATAGACGAGGATGATTTTAATTTAGCGAGGGCGATATATGTTCTCTTGCCCCAGGTAAGTCAATATTGCTATTATCAACCAAATCAGACATCTAGAGCAAAATTTGTGAAAATGTAGATATTTTACAATTTAAGAATGGGAATCTATGTTGAGCAGACCGGGCCTCTGAACTTTACCATTGTGACATTACGTAATTAACATGACGCCGCAGTGTCCCTGGCCTGGGGACGCAGCATCCAGCACGTTGTCTCAAAATATTACGAATTAGCGTCGATATGGCATCGTGTTCGTTGGAGTTTGTAGAGTCTATCGCAACATGCACAAAGTCAATCGACTTCCGGGTTTCAGAGCGTCGCGTGAATATGCATGAAATTGCAGTCTCGATAATTTTCGATCGATACTGGAGCGATCTAATCATGAACCAAGACCATTTCCCGCGTAGACAACGTGACCGGATATCATTATCGATACTTCCGCACGCAGTCCGAAGGAATTATTTTGGCGACCACGTAGTCATGACGTGATCTGCGCGATTGACCAATCGCGGTCTCCGAATCGCTGTGCAGAGACGGTCTATCCATCTACGGACGATTTGCCACTGTGACTTGCCCACAGCAACAGACAACACAGCAATATAATTTTGAAGAGATAAAGACAAACAGATTGAAAATTATGTGAAAGTATAAACAAATATTGCATGAATATATTTCATGCAATTAGCGACTCTTATTGGATTGTGAAACACTCTCTTTTTTTCTGGTTTTTTGTCACTTCAGTTCAATATTATCTGAAAAGAGGACTGTACTCAACGGAAGGAGAAGAAGAATTTATTAATGCAGTTTCCAAATCTGTTACATCATTTACATGATTTTCAATATTTCAAATAAAACTTCAATTTAAAATTTCAATCAGTGAAATTCAACAGCCCCCCCCCCCACAGAAGCTGCCTAAAAAAATAAAGCAGGCTAGCCTACAGTGCGTCCCAAAAAAAACTATACACTTTTGAAATGGCTGCCAAATAAAAAGTATATCACTTTGGGGGGAAAGACTTACATACATGGAAGCCTATAAAGTCAACTTTAAAATGACACCAAAAAGTTGGAAAACTTTTCATGCTTGAGCGAGCACTGCCCACTAAAACAAAGGGTATGGAAATTAGGGTGGGCAGGAATTAGCCTTCCAATTTCTTTCAGTTTTTGAGATGCGAGTCCCTTGGAACTTGCAAAGTTGAGGATGTTTTGATAAATCAATGATCAAGCATTATCAATTTAGGTTTTTAGAGCAAATTTTAAGAATTATTAAATTGAAATTTAATGTATGAGTGAACATGAAATACAATTTTTCACTTTTTAAGTGGATCTCAGCAATGTGTTCATGGAAGTCAGAATATGGATAGGACTTAGGTGGGGGAAGTAGGTTGACGGGATATGGGTCAACAGAACACTTAACCCCCCCCCCCCCCCTCTCTCTCTCTACCCCTTTCACCCCTCCTGAGAGACTAGCCTTTGCTAGGGTGAGCAGGAATTAGCCTTAATTCCATTTTTTTTTTGAGGTGAGTCCTTTGGAACTTGCAAAGTTAAGGGTGTTATGCTAAATTACTGATAAATGGAGATCCGTTTTGGTTTCTTAAGCAAATTTCACGAGTTACTAAATTGAAATGTAATGCATGAGTAAACAGGAATTGTAATTTTAGTGTAGCATTTTTCGTTTATTATGTGGATCTTAGCAAGTGTGCTTGTGAGAGTCAGAGTAATGTGATGGTACCTGTTACATGCAAGGGGATGAGATAGGGTAAGACTGGGTTAAAGGGGCATTCTTCTTTGTGTTCTCTTACAAATTACATGTCATGTACTCACCCCGCCCTCCACCCCTTTCTTTCTCTTGGTTGGTATTTAAAACTTAAAATGCCAAGTGACTGATGGTTGATGGGTCTTTCTTTTCCATTGAATGATTTATTAAGAACTTGACTAATTATGATAATTTATGAAATCATTTATTGAAAAAGCTGAATGTTTGATTGATAATGTATTGAAAAAGGTGAATATTTGATTGATGACATTGATTGAGTTTATTTACTAACAGATTGTTGATTGAATGATTGATAGATAAAAGTTGATGATCTAATTTTCAGAATTTATTATCAAATTGACAGTCCGCTTTGCACTTAATGCGTACATGTAATAGCAATCAGTCTCAATCTCAACAGGAGGGGGGAGGGACGGACCTGTAGGAGGGAGGCTAAACGTTCTGTTGACCCTTTTCCCATCAGCTTACTTCACACACTGAAGTCATTTCTTACTCCTATTCTCCTGACTCCAATGAACACACTGCTGAGACCCACATTGTAAGTTAAAATGCTTCACTAAAGATTGCAATTCATGCTTACTCATGCATGGAATTTCAATTTGATAATTCATGAAATTTGCTCTAACAATTTAAATTGATAATGAATGACCATCAATTCATCAGAACACCCTCAAGTTTGCAAGTTCCAAGGGACTCGCCTCTCAAAAACTGAAAGAAACCGAAAGGCTAATTCCTGCCCACCCTAATTTTCATACCCTTTGTTTAAGCGGGTAGTGCTCACTCAAGCATGAATAGTTTTCCAACATTTTGGTGTAATTTGAAAGATGACTTTATCGGCTTTCCATATGTATAAGTCTTTCCCCCCAAAGTGATATACTTTTTATTTGGCAGCCATTTCAAAAGTGTATAGTTTTTTTTGGGACGCACTGTAGAATAAAAAGAGGTCTACAATTTACACGTTAGAGAATTGGGCGCCAGTGTAGTTTCGCACCTCCCCGTTTAATGGTTTTCAAACATGTACAATCTCACCCTAAATAATTCACAACCTAAAATACTTGCATCTGAGCCTCCAAAGTCCAGTAGAAGTTGAATATTTGCCGTTTTGACACTTTTTTACAAAGTTTTAGACCTATTTCGGAATCACTCGGTCGCTTGATCAAGCTCAGCGCTGCACATAAGCAGTCGGTACGCGTACAGTACGTACCACCTAGTGTGTGTGTGTGTGTGTATTTGAGTTTTGTCAGACGTGTATCAATCAGATATGATTATTTACGTCTGGGACCGACCTTTAACGTCACCATCCGAAAGACGTGACCAGGGCTCGAACCTCTGCATCAATTTGTAACTTCCCCGCATAGCTTGGATTACAGGCGCACGCCACAACGCCCAGTTGTGGCGTGCAAGAAGTGCAAGAAGTGCAAGAAGAGCGAGTTTTTCTATGGTATCTTCAAAAAGATTTTTTCCCCTCTTTCAGCTTGCACCAAGTATTACGGTAGTGGTTTTTCACATTTCTTATTTCATTCAAACAAGCAAACACACGCACACACACCTTCACACAACAAACATCAACCACTCTGCACAACCACTACCGTAATACTTGGTGCAAGCTGAAAGAGGGGAAAAAAAAATCTTTTTGAAGATACCATAGAAAAACTCGCTCTTCTTGCACTTCACTAGGTGGTACGTACTGTACGCGTACCGACTGCTTATGTGCAGCGCTGAGCTTCAAGCGACCGAGTGATTCCGAAATAGGTGTAAAACTTTGTTTAAAAAAAGTGTCAAAACGGCAAATATTCAACTTCTACTGGACTTTGGAGGCTCAGATGCAAGTATTTTAGGTTGTGAATTATTTAGGGTGAGATTGTACATGTTTGAAAACCATTAAACGGGGAGGTGCGAAACTACACTAGCGCCGAGAATTGAAATGACATCTAACGTTAGTTAAAATTCCATTAGGAGTATTTTGGAGGAACCACAACCAAGTACAAGTTAGACTTGAAATGACATCTTTGAGTTCGTGACTTTCGTCATGTCAGAAAGATCTTTTCTTTTTATGAAATGAGAAATCACTAAGCCTGAGTCATATCGATTATTTTGAAAACCGGTGTTCGACAGCTTTAATTCGATCGAACATCGATGCATCGAAATTTGAAGGCGGGGAAAATCGAGTCATTTTTTTTGCTCCGGCCGGCCGTCGATGCATGCGCTATGCATGCACTACATGCACTGACGGTCTGCGCTGGCCGCGCCGGGTGAGCGTTGCAAAAGCAGATGACAGAGCAAAGTTCGTTTGTATTTTCCATGATCACAAAACACAAAAAAGGCCGGGGGCAATGCAGAATTCTTCCCAAAATATCTTCAACAATGATATTTGCAGATGATAACATATAAGTTTAAAATGAAACAATATTAAAGACATGAATCACGCAGAGTCAATCCGAATGATTTTCGGTCAACTAGCATTCGCAGTCCAGCCTCGCACACACCAGCCCCGTCCGCAGCCCCGTTCACTCACTCTCCCGAAACGACAGGCATGCTTGTCAGCGCCATCTAACAAGTGCAAACAGCGGGGAGAGCGCTGTAACTTGCCTGAGATTGTGTAGTTGGCGGGGTAGTTGGATCCAAAATTAGCTCCAAATAAATTGATGGCAATAAATACGTAATTTTCTCTGGATGGTCATTTGAATTGGTATTCAATGCTGATATAACGATTGTGAGGAAAGATTGTGGAATATGAGTTCTGACGATGTTCGAGACTTAATCCTGATAATGATAATCCATTTATTTTAGACACAAGACTCAAGAGCTTGTGATCGAAATAAATACGAATGTCTCAGATCGAGCTCTAACTTCATATAAATTATTATTGGATGTAAAATAATTACGATTTAATAAGATTTTATGGCCATACTAAAAATATTGACGATGTCAGCAAAGTATGTTATGTTCATATGGAAGAATTAATAGTATTATACTGGCATTATTTTTATTTTTTATTCCATCTCTGGACGTCTCCGAGCTCCGAGAAAAGAAGCACAATGCGCATGCGCGTTCGATGACATCTGACATATTTTCCATTCATGAAATCAGAGCCCAAAGTTGGGCACAAACAAGCTTCAAATTGATGGGGAAAAATATCAAATGTAATTTTTCTCTGTTGTGTCATGTAAAATATTATTATATGGTGATATCACGATCATCAAAAGAGTTTCTACATGTTGACAATGTTCGATAATCAATCCTGACGTGTAATTATTTTTTGAGACAAGTGCGATTCCACTCACTCAAGTCGATCGTCATGTGATGTCCGCCATTGAAAATTGAAACGAAATACAAACGTTTCACATCAAGCTCTAAATTCATATTAATGATTATCATATGCAAATTATTGTTAAATATTACGATGAAATCATGTTCTATGGTCATGATATTAATATTGTTCATGAAAGCAAGATTTACTTTTATACGTTGATCGCATCAATTTTCCGGCCATTTTCTGATTTGATTAAAGCACAGTAGTCAGTACTGCGCATGCACGATCAATGGCGACTTCCATTCATAAATTCATCGTGCATAAATTATCTCGGCACGAGTAGACGAGCCGTGCAGACGAGTAAGACTCGAACTATGATTGAAATAAACTTCAAATTAATGGTGAATAGGCATCATAATTACACAATCCGTTTCATTTTGGGGGCAATATAAATGAAGTAAGTAGTAGTCGAGACGGATATTACTGTTTATTTTGATGTTTGATTGTGTGAACCAAATGAATCGGCCGGCCGACATATTTTTTTTTTTTTCGATGCACCGATTTTGCAAAATCTGCATCGGCGTTCGATGACATCGATCGAACACCGATTTTAAAATCGATTCGACTCAGGCTTAGAAATCACATCTCAAAACAAAAAAGATTCCATGGGTGTGGCTACATAAGTTCACTTCCTAATGTTAGTCTAAACGGTTAAGAAATGAAGAATGTTTAACGTTTATAGTCTAGACTATACTATAGTATAGATAAACAAAGTTTCTGTAGGCTACTGTGCGTCTATGAGCACAGAACAGTGAAATATTATTTTTAATTACACAAATATGAACGTATGGGACAATGCATAGATAATTTAACCCACCTCTCCGATGCACAAACCCATAACTTCTTCTCTCTCGGTAGAAAATGCATGGGTGAGGCACACCATAAAGGCATCAGCTGCAAGGTAGACCCCCGTAGCAGTCATTTCAAATGGTTGATTGCACTTTTCATTAAAAAATTATCCCAATTTCTTCCGTATTGATTTGACTTGCTTCGAAATTTGGCTGTCAGAGCTGATCAGCTATCACGTTAGAGGGCGCGCGTCATCATGGGCCTTTTTTTCTTCGTGAACCGTTTTTTTTTTTTTTTTTTTTTTTTTTTTTTTTGGGGGGGGGGGGAGTCGCCCCTAATAATTATAAGAAGCCCTCCTGCCCCATACAAGGATAAGGATTTATTTTCTGCGTGTTGGATGTGCGGGTGTGTTTATATACATTTTTCTGTATTATTTTTCCTAATTTCTTTCAGTGAATTGAAAAATGAATGGATTAATTAACATGTATATGTTCATGAAGTACTTGTGCATGGTACCTTGGTGTATTATTTATGAATTATTATGCTGTATCATTTATGAAATTTATGAAGTCAGTTTATGTTTGTATTCACTGGAAGAAGCAATAAAAGAATACTTAAAAAACAAACAAATATCGCCAGTGCTTGAAATCTGATAAATATAGAATATGAACACTAAAACTAAGCAACTTAACTAGAGGGGGGGGGGGGGGTGAGCTCTTAACTTTACTACTTCTCTTTGAATGATTATTATTGACTCGTTTTCTTGTTGTAAAATATAAACTAAAAACCGAGGTTCCTGAAACAAACTCGATTAAATTACAGTATTACTGGGGGGGGGGGGGAGGGGCGCTCTTAATTTACTACTTCTCTTTGAATGATTATTATCAGCTCGTTTTCTAGTTGTAAGTTTGGATTTTTGTACCAATCGAATTTGCTGATATAGTTTATATTTTACTATTGTAACGGAACAGTCGGGATAAGAACAAATAGTGAAAAGGGATAAGAAAAGAAATTTGATTCACAAAGGAAATATATTATCGCTATAAAAGTGGAATAAATTGATGGATCTGAAACGTTGGACACTCACAACAGCCTTGGATCTGAAAAAAATAGGACTTTCATACAAATGAAATTATATATTTGGCAGGGGCCGCGAACCGGATATGAAAGTGAATGTGCGTGGGGGGGGGGGGGGCTGATCATGCAAAAATCACAATCTGATGGTAATTTTTTACATTTTTGTACAAGGTTATGAAAAAAGTGGGGGCTGAAGCTCTCAGCCCCTCCCCGGTTCTTACGGTGGGAATTTGTTTGGGTACTCGAGATCGAAGCAAAACCTGTTAAGGATCGTTTTGGGATATTGACGAGCACAGGGTCCAACGTGCATAGGCAACCTAATAACAGAGCCCCTTCCCCGCATTTATCTTCTCCCGAATAATTGTATACCATTAATTACAAGTAGTAAATCACTATGACCCGCAGGTTTCTCCTCCCGATATAACTGATTGGGGGAATGCAGGTGGACCGCTACACCGGGGTTTCCCCCTATACCCTTTTACGGATAGTGCAGTGGGTTCTTTAACGTACAAAGGCGGTGACTCTCCTCTACACAGGGCCTCCATTTAACGTCTTATCCGAGGGACGGAGTGTTTATACTGTGACATAGCCTGCATCTATGAAACATGGGAGAGACGTTTACACACAACGCACTGGCTTCAGTCCCCCCCCCCACTTTTTTCCAAAAGCATGTACAAAAATGTGAAAATGACCATACGATTGTGATTTGTTACATGGTCAGCCACCCCCCCCCCCCCCATTTGAAAACCCTTCCCCGGCCCCTGTATTGTGACGTATCATCATAGGGGTTTATGGTAGTATCCTCTACAACTTGTTGGATCATGTTAAAATTTGAAAATGTAAGTGGCCCCCCGATTATAGGCCCCTCTTCCAATTTAAAATTTCTGGATCCACCACTGATTTGTCCATAAATTAATCTGATAATGAGAAATTGTTAGGAAAAGAATACATTTATGCAGTATAAAGAGTATTCATTCCTAAGTTTTCGAATGTGCTCGCTCAACCATGAAAATGTGAAAAGTTCGGAAAGTGTGTGGTGATAGAAATGATGGATGATAAAAACAACAGCAATTAAAGTCACATTTGAAACCGAATGTGCCCCCAATATTCACTTTATTACCCTTTAAAATGAGTCTGTGACATTGAAAATATCAATTTTCCCACTTTGATGCGTGCTCACTCATCCATAAATAAACAAATCGATTTCATTCTTGCACAAAATCCTGCCCATAGGTTGATAAACATTACTGCCAAATGACATTGCTAAAGACAGCCTTGAAAAAAAGGTTCCACCATATTGAATAAGGGTTACTTATTCTTAAACATATGCACCTATAATGTACACAAGTCTATGAGAGACGAAGTCAAAATTTTAACAAATATGAAAGGAGTGTTTGTTTAATGGACAGTTTTTGTTACTTCTGCCAACAGTTATTTCATGAAACTTTGCACATGGCTTCAGAGTAACACTATCCAAAAGGAGCGCACACCAAAATAACCATTCGATACGACACAGAGCGGGGCCAATGCCTTGAACTTTCTTCTCATTTGCATAATTTTCGAATATTGCGTGCTCACTGATGCATTAAACATCGGGATTTTCATAAAATCAAATCAAATAAACTATGCAAGGAGGTTTGTGACAGATATCCATAGTTACAAATTGCATTTTTTTTGATAACGTAAAAAAGAGCTAATCACATTCCACATGTTCATTCAAGCGTGGATATTTAATTAAACGCCTTTGAATCATCGAAGCATGTTAATTGGTCATGAACATAACGAAAAAGTTGAGAAAAGATCATTTTCAGTTCCCAAAATGAAACAATACTTGCCTATGATATTTGAAAATCGTATTTTTGTTTTCAATAAATGTTAATTGAACCGTGAAACGATGAATATTGTTGAAGAAACTCTTCCAAAATATAACTGTCATCATATTCTATCATTTTTATTGATAGAAATGTGTAAAAAATCAAATTATAGCGAATTTGGACTTGTGTTTATTCAACCGTGAAATTTAGCCAAAAACGTTGTATCGTCTTTTAGAAAGTACCTTTTACAAGCCTTCTGACTATTTTTCATAATGAGAATGTGAAATTAGTTCCAAATAAAATGGAATCAAAGTCGTGATATTTGGCTTGTGACTTTAGAAAAGTTACATTTTGCCTTCTGACGGTGCTCACTGAAGCATGACGTAAAATACGTCCATAACATTTACTCAGAGGGTAGCTTATAAAATTACTTACACCGCTCATGTAAAAATATATTTAAAAATCGCATTGGTTCGGAAATTATTGATGTTTGTTTAAGGGGGACTTACTTTTGTTGTTGTATATATATATATATATATATATATATATATGTTGTTCTCTTCATCCATTTCTTTACAATATTTAAATAAAAAGAGTTGCCAAAGCTGTTGTACATGTATAACTTTACACACATATATATATATATATATATATATATATATATATATATGTATGTATATATATATATATTTATGTATGTATATATTTATGTATATATATATGTTTGTTCTCTTCATTCATTTCTTTACAATATATGTATATATATATATTTTTTTTTTTTTGTTGTTGTTGTTGACGATCAGCCATGCATTAAGTATCTTTTTAATCATGCGATAGCTTCTGTGGGAAACCGGTGAAAACACATTATTTAATGAAATTATGGAAATACAGGCATTTTTTGGAGGGACCATAACTTTTCTACTTCTTGACCATTTTTTGTGATTAAGGTATCAAATAAAAGAGCAGATATTGAACTTTTTTAGGCATGTGATTTTTATTTGTGAAATTCAGATACCCCGCGCCAAATGAGATTTTGGTATCCTTTCTTCAAATTGTTTTTGCTCACTCATGCGTGAATGAGGAATAATCTTAGTGATATCAGCTGAAAAAAGAGATTCTGAGCTTTAAATGGTAGGTCATTTGTCTATTGTATTTATGATTAAGTTATGATAAATCATCGATAAATCTCGGTTTCGCTTTTTGTGGGACGCACTGTATATATATATATATAATACATAATATATATATATATATATATATATATATATATATATAAAAATGAAGGTCCTGCGTCGGTTGTGGTAATATAAAGCAAAATACAAGGTGAATAAAACAACCGTAGATAGAAAAGTTGATCAAATTTTCGCCCATAGGGCTTCATCAGGAAATGATGAATTTATTAGTCAACAGCACCAAGAAACGCAGTGCGCAAAACGCAAAGCGTAAAAAAACACAACGCGCTAAGAGGTAAGACGCGAAGCGCAACAGTACAAAAGAAAAGAGAGAGAAAAAGAGAGAAAAAAAGAAAAAAAGAAAAAAGAAAGAAAAGGGAAGGGAAAAAAGAAGAAGAAGAAAGCCGGGGAGAAAAAAGGAAGAGAGAAAATGGAAAAGGAAAACGATTAGAAAAAAAGGAGAGAGGGAGAGAAGGGGGCAGAAATAGAGGACAGCTGGGGAGAAAAAAGTAAGAGAAGAAAAAGAGGAAAAAAAGAAAGAAAAAGGAGAAAAAGAAAGGGAAGGACAACAGAAAGAAAGGAAGAAACAAGAAAGGGAAGCAAAGAGAGAGAGAGAGAGAGAGAGAGAGGGGGAGAAAAGAAATCAAACCACGGGAAAGGAGTGGAAAGACACATTCATTCCATCAGGTTGGAGAGAGCCGAGAGAGTGGATGAGGCGTTCCTCCTTCTCTTTCCTTATCCCATCCGAACGAAAACCAGTCAGAAGAACGCACACCTTGAAGTACCCGATGTTATGGTCAGGTTGGGTAAAATGATGGGCTACCGGCAACCCTGCTGACTTGATCCTGATGGAGCGAAGATGTTCGGTCACTCTGTCAGCAAGCCTCCTCTTCGTTTCTCCGATGTAGATCTCATTGCACTTGGAGCAGTAGATGCAATATATGCAATCCTTGGTGACACATGTGAAAGAGCCGTGGATATGCCAAGTACCCTTTGGTCCGGATATCTCTGACACTGATGAAATGACCCCACACGTGTTGCAGCGAGGTCTACTACATGGTTTGCTTCCGACACCACATGTAGCATTGATCGGAGTGAGCTCGGATTTCACGAGGAGCTGGCGTAGGTTCTTGTCCTTCCGGAATGAAGTCAGAGGGGGTTCGGAAAAAATTTCCGTAGTGGCAGGATGCTCGGTTAAGATGTGAAAGTTATCCCTCACGGACTTGGCAAGGCGTTCACTAGTTGGATGGTAAGTGACGACTAACGGAATCCTTCCTGAAACCTGCTTCTGCTGCTTGGGCCGAAGGAAATCCGCACGTGTTGATGTCTCAACCCTCTTAGCTGCCTTAGCCAGGATCTCATCCGGGTATCCTCGTTGCTTGAAGAAAAGTTGCATTTCATCTGCTCGTTGGTTGTAGTCATCTTCCTCTGAACAAATACGACGGATGCGAGAAAGTTGAGAGAAGGGAATGGAATTCTTGCATGCAGGAGGATGTGAAGATGCGTAGTTCAGGTAAGCATGGGAATCAGTAGGCTTGTAATGCACTGACGTGGTGATACCCGAGCCTTCGATTGTGACTTTGAGGTCCAAGAAAGCCACACTGGCGTCTGACACTTCGTTGGTAAGTTGAACTGAAGGATGCATGTTGCCAAGTCTGTCAATGAATTCCATAACTTCATCCTTGGATGACACTGCGATTCCAAGATAATCATCAATATATCTTCGTAGAAGCAGAGGTTTGGGCCCTTCGTAATTGGACAAGAACCTGCTTTCGATGTATCCCATGAACAGGCAAGCATAAGAAGGTCCCATCTTAGTACCCATCTTCACGCCCTTCTTCTGTTTGTAGTATTTACAATTGAAGCTGAATGATGAGCGTGTGAGAACGAGGTCAGTCAAGCGCACTATAGTGTCCTCGTCAGGTCTGTTAGCTGATTGATGATTCCGTAGAAAGAAACGAATAGCATTGAGGCCATCTGATCGGGGGATGATGGTATAGAGAGACTTGACATCTAAAGTGAAAAGAAACTTCTCTCCGTGCTCTGGGAGTGTGATAGTCTCAAGAGTCCGGATCATCTCTGACGAGTCTCTTACGTAGGTCGGAAGACCCTTCACAATAGGAGAGAAGATACTATCCAAATACTCACTGATGAGCTCAGTGGGACAGTTTATCGTAGAAACAATCGGGCGCCCAGGATTTCCCACCTTATGTATTTTAGGAAGCATATAAAAAATGGCGGATTTGGGATTCCTCTGAAGGAGATGCTTGGCTTCCTTGGGTAGCTTCTGGCTGTCAATGAGAGATGTAACAGTTTCCTTCACGTCTAGCTGATGGTCATATGTAGGATCGTGATCTACCTCTTCATAGAAAGTAGTGTCGCTGAGCTGCCTAAGTCCCTCTTCGACGTATAAATCACGTTTCCATAGAACGATAGCACCTCCCTTATCGGCTGGTTTGATGACAAAATCCTCCTTGTGGCGAAGGGCGTTGATAGCCGCCTTCTCTGAAGTGCTGATGTTTGAGGAAACTGCTACTTCATTACTGATGATAGATTGAAGATCATGACGACATGTATCGATATAAAGTTCTAGGTTAGGAAATTCTCCTTCCGGTGGATTCCATTCTGACCGGCGGGGTTGCAAATGCTCAAAGGGAATAGGTGACTTGGTAGACTCCTGGACTACTGCACTAGGATAGATGTTGTCATCTTCCGATCGAGAACTAGATTCAGCTTCCTCCCTTCTAGCATGAAAATAAGCCTTTAACCGCAAACGTCGAGCAAAGCTTTCGAAGTCACGACGGAGTTGGAATTCATCAGCATTCCTACGTCGGGGAACAAAGGTGAGACCTTTGGAAAGAAGAGCACGTTCATCTTCGGTAATGGGCAGGTTCTCAGGAATGGTAACTACAAGCTTCTTAGTATCGGAACCGATATCATGGGAATCCCTCCTGCCAGGTTCTTTAGGAAGCAAGGACATCAGTTTTCTATGCTTATAAAGGCGGAGACTCTCAAAGTATTCACTGTTCTTGATGTGTATCATTTGCCTGATGGAATGATACTGTGTGACACTGCATAATTCCTTTAATTCGTTAGCACGTTTAACTAGCAAGTCACTGTTTTTGTTGATTTCCCTTTGGTAGGAGGTAAGAGACAAACGCATGAGACGTCGGGAACACTGTTGAAGATGAAAATCGATCCTCTCCTGGCGAATTTGTCCAAGGCAGGGACGGACAGAAATGCGGAAACCAACTGGAACAACATGTCGTCTGAGACAGGTAGAGATGAAATGTCTATGACTGCAAAACCTTGTTTTAGCGAGTGTAGCCATTCCTAGGTAGAAAGCAGTGCGATGAATAGTCACATCAAAGTCATCCAGAAAGTAATTCAGACTCCTCCTAATGCACTGTAGAAGATATGATGGTTGACGCATGATGTAGATATCGCAGGTATATAGATAAGACAAGAATAAAAATGAAGGTCCTGCGTCGGTTGTGGTAATATAAAGCAAAATACAAGGTGAATAAAACAACCGTAGATAGAAAAGTTGATCAAATTTTCGCCCATAGGGCTTCATCAGGAAATGATGAATTTATTAGTCAACAGCACCAAGAAACGCAGTGCGCAAAACGCAAAGCGTAAAAAAACACAACGCGCTAAGAGGTAAGACGCGAAGCGCAACAGTACAAAAGAAAAGAGAGAGAAAAAGAGAGAAAAAAAGAAAAAAGAAAGAAAAGGGAAGGGAAAAAAAGAAGAAGAAGAAAGCCGGGGAGAAAAAAGGAAGAGAGAAAATGGAAAAGGAAAACGATTAGAAAAAAAGGAGAGAGGGAGAGAAGGGGGCAGAAATAGAGGACAGCTGGGGAGAAAAAAGTAAGAGAAGAAAAAGAGGAAAAAAAGAAAGAAAAAGGAGAAAAAGAAAGGGAAGGACAACAGAAAGAAAGGAAGAAACAAGAAAGGGAAGCAAAGAGAGAGAGAGAGAGAGAGAGAGAGGGGGAGAAAAGAAATCAAACCACGGGAAAGGAGTGGAAAGACACATTCATTCCATCAGGTTGGAGAGAGCCGAGAGAGTGGATGAGGCGTTCCTCCTTCTCGTAGTGCGCTTGACTGACCTCGTTCTCACACGCTCATCATTCAGCTTCAATTGTAAATACTACAAACAGAAGAAGGGCGTGAAGATGGGTACTAAGATGGGACCTTCTTATGCTTGCCTGTTCATGGGATACATCGAAAGCAGGTTCTTGTCCAATTACGAAGGGCCCAAACCTCTGCTTCTACGAAGATATATTGATGATTATCTTGGAATCGCAGTGTCATCCAAGGATGAAGTTATGGAATTCATTGACAGACTTGGCAACATGCATCCTTCAGTTCAACTTACCAACGAAGTGTCAGACGCCAGTGTGGCTTTCTTGGACCTCAAAGTCACAATCGAAGGCTCGGGTATCACCACGTCAGTGCATTACAAGCCTACTGATTCCCATGCTTACCTGAACTACGCATCTTCACATCCTCCTGCATGCAAGAATTCCATTCCCTTCTCTCAACTTTCTCGCATCCGTCGTATTTGTTCAGAGGAAGATGACTACAACCAACGAGCAGATGAAATGCAACTTTTCTTCAAGCAACGAGGATACCCGGATGAGATCCTGGCTAAGGCAGCTAAGAGGGTTGAGACATCAACACGTGCGGATTTCCTTCGGCCCAAGCAGCAGAAGCAGGTTTCAGGAAGGATTCCGTTAGTCGTCACTTACCATCCAACTAGTGAACGCCTTGCCAAGTCCGTGAGGGATAACTTTCACATCTTAACCGAGCATCCTGCCACTACGGAAAT
Organism: Lytechinus pictus; assembly: GCF_037042905.1. Taxonomy (NCBI): domain Eukaryota; kingdom Metazoa; phylum Echinodermata; class Echinoidea; order Temnopleuroida; family Toxopneustidae; genus Lytechinus; species Lytechinus pictus. The sequence continues at coordinate 2,107,585 of NC_087260.1, read as the reverse complement.
TTTTTCCGAACCCCCTCTGACTTCATTCCGGAAGGACAAGAACCTACGCCAGCTCCTCGTGAAATCCGAGCTCACTCCGATCAATGCTACATGTGGTGTCGGAAGCAAACCATGTAGTAGACCTCGCTGCAACACGTGTGGGGTCATTTCATCAGTGTCAGAGATATCCGGACCAAAGGGTACTTGGCATATCCACGGCTCTTTCACATGTGTCACCAAGGATTGCATATATTGCATCTACTGCTCCAAGTGCAATGAGATCTACATCGGAGAAACGAAGAGGAGGCTTGCTGACAGAGTGACCGAACATCTTCGCTCCATCAGGATCAAGTCAGCAGGGTTGCCGGTAGCCCATCATTTTACCCAACCTGACCATAACATCGGGTACTTCAAGGTGTGCGTTCTTCTGACTGGTTTTCGTTCGGATGGGATAAGGAAAGAGAAGGAGGAACGCCTCATCCACTCTCTCGGCTCTCTCCAACCTGATGGAATGAATGTGTCTTTCCACTCCTTTCCCGTGGTTTGATTTCTTTTCTCCCCCTCTCTCTCTCTCTCTCTCTCTCTCTTTGCTTCCCTTTCTTGTTTCTTCCTTTCTTTCTGTTGTCCTTCCCTTTCTTTTTCTCCTTTTTCTTTCTTTTTTTCCTCTTTTTCTTCTCTTACTTTTTTCTCCCCAGCTGTCCTCTATTTCTGCCCCCTTCTCTCCCTCTCTCCTTTTTTTCTAATCGTTTTCCTTTTCCATTTTCTCTCTTCCTTTTTTCTCCCCGGCTTTCTTCTTCTTCTTTTTTTCCCTTCCCTTTTCTTTCTTTTTTCTTTTTTTCTCTCTTTTTCTCTCTCTTTTCTTTTGTACTGTTGCGCTTCGCGTCTTACCTCTTAGCGCGTTGTGTTTTTTTACGCTTTGCGTTTTGCGCACTGCGTTTCTTGGTGCTGTTGACTAATAAATTCATCATTTCCTGATGAAGCCCTATGGGCGAAAATTTGATCAACTTTTCTATCTACGGTTGTTTTATTCACCTTGTATTTTGCTATATATATATATACATATATGTATTCATGAAGACATGCTTGTAACTGTCTAGGGTTGCAAAATTCAAAATTCCCGGGAATTTTCGCGGTGGAAACTTTCCATGGGAATTTATTGGGAATTTTGGGAATTTTCAAGAATTGTTGGCAGATGATGGTTGATTGTGCTCTGCCAGTAACTTTCCAGCCAAATGTTATGCTAAGACAGTATTAAGACAAGGCAGAATTTCAATGAATTTCATGTTAAAGTTGATTACTGTATTAGTGGCTGAATGGTACGTGCGATGGCAGTACATATATATTGCAAACGCTTAACACAATGGATCATGGAATGATGCCTATTGGATATTCTGATGATGGGATTGAGAATCATAAATTATTGTTATTAATATTAGCATTATTATCATTATTTTATTATCATTATTATTTTATCATCGTTACTATATTTCTCATTTATTTCTGCATAGCAGAAGTGAGAACTTGGTGGTGATTGCGGCGTTGATTTGATGAGTATAAATACACATTGCTGGTTCAAGCTTATAGTTTATTTCAGTTCAATTAACCCTCTTAGAAAAGGCACTTTGTTCATTATTTTCAAATACTCGATTAATTGAATTAAACTGATATGAGATTGCCATTGAATATATCACAAAAGATATGAAATTAATAACAAGTTTCTCAATCTCAATCAAGGTCATAGGTCATTTGAGGTCAACAAACTTAGAGCACGTTTTATTTTATTATTCTTTAATTATTCAACTTGATTGTTTTCAAAGTCAGCCATTATATTGTGATTTCTTGCCACCCCCTCCCATTTTTTCAGGGGTGGAGGGGGGCATCTCAGAAAAAAAAAAATTAGACCTGCCAGTGGCATAGCTGCTGGTGGGATTAGTCTCCTGTGCAAACCTAGTCTGCAGGCACAGACTCTGATTGAAACTTAACAAGTGGGTCTCCACGCAAAGACTATCACATAAAATCTTGTTGTTTCCTGAGCGAGAGGGCCTTCAGTGCACAATGCATCAGTAGGCTGCACATTCAGACCGTTAACTCGAGTGAAGGCTTTGCACAGCAGACCAGTGCAAACCCTTCACTCGAGGAAAGTGGTCTGAACATGCAGCCTAAGGTTTCTGCCAATGACTTGTGTACAGAAAGTTGTATTCGTGCTAGTCTTGTGTGAAGACCCACTTGTGGATCAAAGTTTCAAGAAGATTCTGTGCGTGCAGACTACATGTAGAGGGCAATGTTCTTTTAACATGTTATTATGTAATGGCAGGTTCTCACATAAAAAACCCTTGACATTTAAAAAACAATGAAAAATAGTGAAATTCAAAGTTTTTTCTCCCCCATGTTGAAAAGAAAAGCTTCATTTTGTACATAATGCCTTATCATGTTACTGGATACATATACATGTACTATAACAGTTTGATAAATATTTTGCCTGGGCAAATTAAAGAATGAAGAGTAGTTTAAATACAAATGGAAGTTTAATATTTGAGGACATCAATTTATAATTTTGTATTTAAAAACAAAATTTATCACTTTTTGTGATAAAATGAAAATTCCCGGCAGCTGAAATTCCCAAAACTTTCCATGGAAATTTTCCAAAATTTCCGGAAAGTTTCCAGCCCTTTGCAACCCTACAACTGTCTAACCGAAATAATGCCGAACTTTAAAACGTTATAACTTTGTTATTCCTTGTTCGACTTTGTTGTAATTTTCAGGGTTTCATAAAAAAAAAATCAGCAAGGAGTACACCTTTACTTAATAATTACTATGTACTTAAGATATTACACGTGGTATTCCCAAACACTCTGAATTTTTTTAGATGACAATGAGATTTTTAATTCAGAAAACAAATTTAACGTACAGTTAGTTACATCCGCATTTATTTTGAAAGAAAATGAAAACCCGCAACTTGCGCTCATGCAAAAAATCACTCTTAAAAGTTCCTGCCATCAACACCCAGTCTTATGGTTCCCGATCTTTTTGTTCAGCATCCCCTCAACTTTGGAACAACCTTCCTCAGAGCATAAAACAAGCAGACTCAACTGACAAATTCAAATCTATGTTAAAAACTCATCTTTTCGTTAAAAAGATCGTCCTTAGCATATGCGGCTTCAACTGTCTACTTTCAACTGTTAACATGTAAATTTGATTTTAGCTGAAATTTCTTGTCTTCCTATGTATTTTCCTTAAGCGCTTAGAGACATTCTTTGTGATAAGCGCTATACAAATAATGTTAATTATTATTATTATTAACATGAATCATGAAAAACCAACTGGAGATAGTCTTTTCAAAAAGGTAAAACAACAAAAATATTTTATAATTGTGGACTCTTCAACTTGGCTTAACGACAGATCAATTGTAAGAAAAAAAGACGGGGGCTACAAATCTGTAAAAAGTAAGGGTAAGGGTAATATGCATGCCCACTCCAAATAATTATGAAGACATATAGGAATAACCCATAATAATATAGAATAAGCTGCTCATTTACAAATATGTGATTTCTCGAAATGATTAAATGAAATATTGTATCTTAAAACCAATCACCTTTTCGTCCTCTTCATGTTACAACCGATAGGGACTACTGAACCATAATCACTGAATGTTGACAAGGAAATGAAATCACTTGTCATCAAAGATTTGATAAAATCATTTAACACAAATGGACATGACCTTATACATATAATTGAAAACTAACGGCTGTTCTGATAACATTGTTCAGTGGTTTGAATCTTCCTTTCGATCCGACGGCAGACGATTTGTTCGAATAGGATCATTTTATAATTTCCTAAACAATTACAATGGAAGTCCCACAAGATTCCATTTGTGGACCATGTTCGTTTTTATCGACATGTAGCACATCCAAATTTATTCATAGTGGCATTGTTCATTTGTCATGTATATTCATATTGACGACACGGCTCTTACAAATTGCATTGTTTTAGTACATAATGTAACTAAAATCAGCATTCTATAATTGCAGGCTTTTCTAATGCCGATCCAACGAAAGGAATCGAAAATATTGAAGGGTAGGCATAGCCACTATGATACTAAAAGCGTTATTATGTAAATAGTTAAATCCATTCGACTCGGTCTCAATTTTTTGATTTAGGGTAACACACCAGAACTCAGCATCTGTCTTGCAAATATCCAAGATTAGCGCGGCGAGTGATGCGATACAACATTCGGGTGCTGGATTTATTGAGATTTATCAGGTAACGGAAAGCTTCAAGAAAGAGAAGAAGTAGAAGGGAGAGGTAATTGAATTTTGTTAAAATACCCCAAATATGTTCTTAATTGTGAGCATATGCATCACTTTTACCAACCCAATTAAACATGGTCTCAAGCTCTCCTCTCCCGTTTATTTTATCTGGGTCAACCTTGAGTGTTCTGAGCTTTTCTTGGGTGTTCCGCATTGCTATTGAGTCCGTCTCAGAAAGTGCCTTTGGCGACATCCCAAATGCCTTGGCCACCATCGCGTGAATAGGACTGACCTTGTCGCTGCTGTCCGACTTATCGGATCTCGTAGATGACTGGCGGGAATCGGACCGCGATGGGGCGGGGGAGACGTCATCATCTGATGATATCGATGGAAGTCGGCTTTCTAATTCGCTGATCATCTCTCGCGTCTCCTGCTTCCGCGTTTCCAGCTTTTCTTTAAACTTGTGATCGCGATAGGCGGAGTTGAAGTACGCGGTCATCAGCAACGCCATGGCACGAGCAACGTCCTCTCTGTCGCAAACAACAACGTGGCATCGCGGATTTTTCTCTTCTGATTCCCCTCTCGAATCCGTTTCCCGGTCCGTTCCGCTGCTTCCGTTGACCTGCAAGTTACCTGCGCTGCTTCGACGTCTCCCTGACTCCGCCACAACCCAAGCGAAAACGCACCCATAGCCTTTGTTCGCCATACAATACGATATATTGCCTAAGCTGAACTGATATTGATGGTTCGTGTTTGGACGCGTATCCTCCATGAAAATTCCATGAGGACCAAGGGTGATGGAAACCCTCGGGAGCTTCTCCGGACCGATCTTGTGAGCGCGTTTCCACAGTGCATGAACGGCTTCGACGACAGCAGACGGCTTTATGGCGTTGGAGACTTCAATTTTGCCCAGGTAGGCGACACGGAAGACGGGGTCATCAGGGTGTATCGCCAGAGTTTGCTTCTTGTGTTGCGAAAACATCGTGGTGATCTTCAAGAATATTGCTTGTTCTGATGGTTTAACCCGCGACTCTCATTTTAACATATGAACAACGCTTCACTGTGTCTAGCAGCAGTTCGTCATCGTCCACTCTAAAGTAATCTGAAAATAAAATAAAATAAAATAAAAATATGGATGCAAACGCCTCAGGGTTCTTCGAAAGGCCTACAACATCCAAAATACATCAACATCTGAGTCTGAATTATTGGCGCTGAGTGGCCATCTGTGTCTCTATATATGACCCGAATCACGTGACAGGAATCTAAGCACACCGGAAGATTCTCCCGCCTAGACTTCAAATAAAACGGGGGACAGTTTAGTGATTCTATGAGCCAACTGACCAAATCTAGAGCCAAAGCCCATGTGCTAAGAAACGTCACTTAAACTATTAAAAACTTTCCATTTTCGATAATGACAAAGGGGACACATTTTCCCGAGGAAAATTTGACAAGCAAAAGAAAAAAAAAACATTTAAACGAAAAGGATTCTCGCTTTCAAGGGGGGGGGGGGTGGGTGGGGCACACTAATTTTGATTATGCCGGAACGGGCCGGATGTGCCACCCGGATCCGCCAGTGTGCCAATCAACTTTTATATATTGGTAACATTCATGATCATATCACAATGTATGCCGAGAAACAAATTACAACGACAAACTTCGTTCATGTCATTGTTCAAGTAAGATGGAATTAGCATTAATATTTCAAACCACATTCTTAACATATTATTATTTTTTGAGGGGGGGGGGGATGAAGTACAAAATAAACCCCTATTTATCAAAGACTATCTCCATGCACATGGTCATATGTCAAGAGATTATTGGCGACAAGTTTTCTCTTCACGAATAAAAACTTCCATAATGATGGCAAGGTTCAGAAAATTCACATTATCATTTATACAAAAAAACATTATTTCAGTTTTCAAGGTAATTCAAACTACTTTGAAATAGTTTGTATCTTGTAAAGTTTACAATAGTTATACAGATTTATTACCGGTCTTCATGTTAAACGTCACTTCGTCCGCGAAAATTTTGGTCTTAACTTTCAAAAGGGGGCACACTTGAGGGTAAAACGCACAATTTTACATCATGCAGTTTTATTATGGCTCTCAAAAGGGGGCACGGCCACTCGTATTAACATATTCTAGGCCTACCTTATTCAGTCTCGGTGTTGTATTCTTTCTTCTAATCAGCGTTATGTCAAGAACTTGACGTTACTGGGTACACTGCGCATGTCAGGGAAGTGTAGATTTAGCGCCCTTTAGTTAAAACAATGTATGAAAACAATGGCAGATTAGTGTGCAGAATTCAATCATAGGGACTAGTAAAATATCTGAAACACTCACCAAGTTAGGAAAGACTAAAAAGATTATATTCGAAACAAAATTGTAATAAATGGTGAATTACCGACGTGTAGATAAAAGACGTGACCTGAATGGCAAGTTGTGAACGGATTTTGCTCAGAGATCGACCTGTTTTTTAATTCCATCTCGAAATTGTCGATCTTCATTTGAATGCATCATTTTGATTACCGCCATAATTGAACCGTATGTAGCAAAACTCAGATTGCATATTCCAATTTGGTCTTAGTGAGAAAAAAAGATGGATATTGAAAAATTGAGTATTTCGGCCTATTTCTAGATTATCGATGTTAAATAACTTATATATATGAGTATATTCATTTTCACCAATGTTTTGCGGAAATTTAGATATTCAATTTAATTTTCAATTAATTCATCTTCCATTCCTTTCTTTATTCGTTCGCTCTTCCATTCATTCACTCTCCCAATCATTCATTCATCCATCCACCCATCCATCCTTTAATCCAAATATTCTTAATCCAATCATTCATTCATTCATCCATCCATTCATCCATTCATTTATCTATCCATCCATTCGTTATTCATCCATTCATCCATCCATCCATTCATCCATCCACACATCAATCCATTTATTCCTTCAATCATTCATTCATTTATTCATTTATCCATCCTTCCATTCGTTATTCATCCAATCATTCATTCATTCATCCATCCACCCATCAATCCATTTATTCCTCCATTCATTCATTCAATATATCCCCAACACTTGATTACACAAAGCAGTGCATACAATTTCAGCTAAAAGAAAAACGAAAAACCTTCCAGATCGAGTTTACCGAGTCCAATTTGCATGAATTAATTCAAGTTTAACATTATGATGTAAAGAACATGAGTTATGTGATAAACAAAATAAAAAATTACTTACAGTTTACAGTGAAGCCCCTCTAGCACTATGCACCACCTAAACATAATACCATCAAATGATATCATTACCCAGTTAAAATCATTGCTAAAACAATCGATCAATGCGGTCCCTATATCGACCGATCTAGCGTGAAAGACTCTTTTATTTGCGAAGGGCATTGGTATTGGATTGTGTTGGTACGTGTCGATCGGTGTGTGTAATATTGGGGGTATGTGTGTAAAAGATGATGCATTGCGATGGGCGTGTACCACAAATATTTTGAAATTAATTCAAAGAGAGAAATTGAGTGTATGTTTTTATATTGGGAGCATAAGTGTAAAGGAGGTGATGTTTGGAGTACAACAAACATTTTGAAAATTGCTTAAATGAATAAAAAGAAAATTCGTCTTGCGGTACGATTCAGTGTGAGCGATATTGGGAATATAATGCGCAAGGGGGGGGGGGTATTGTGTATTGCGACGAATGTGTTCAACAAATATTTTGAAACTGGAGTTAAAGAGAAAGTGCCATTTTATACTAAAAATGGAGGGTCATTTTATTTTATCGAGTATTCTTGAGGTTTTGTATCTACAGAAGCGTCTTAGGGCACATGATTAAAGCTGATCGCACTTCATTATCAAAATCTTATTCGTTTTGAAATGAATACTAACAGTTCAACTCTATAAAAGTTACACTTTTATTCGTGCATGTCGTTTGTCGTCAACATTTAATTATTATAACCACCACCACCACAGCCGCAATCGATCACCATCTTCATTTATAACAATGCGTCGTCGTCGTCGTCATCATCATCGTCATCATCTCGATCATCACCACCACCACCACCATCATCATCAACATCATCATCATCATCATCATATTACCACCATCATCATCATCATCGTCGTCATCATCATCATCACCATCACTATCATCATTATTATCATCATCACCGTCATCATTACCGTCATCACCACCACCACAACCGTCATCATCGTCGTCATCTTCATCCTCATCGATCATCATAACACCGCCACCAGCCACATTGTCAACAATACCAACATTTTATATACTTTGTTATTGTGCAAAATGCATCCATGCATGACATTATAATCACGATAATACTGAGAATTTTAAAAGCCCGACCAGTTAAATATGATATATTGTAAGTGATCCTTGATAGTATAGTCTATATGTTTTATTTTATTATAATGTTGGTCGTATGAGGAATTCTTCTCACCAGAGGGAATCATATCACGTCGGATACATAAAGGATTTTTAGAGCTCGGTGTATTTTACCGTGAAATCGCATGAACAATATAGCCTCAATAATTCCATAAGCTTACTTCACGTCTTCCAATGCAGTTATCCTCTCTTTTAATCAGCGGATCGATGTCTGTGTATTCGGCCTTATCGACCCGCAAGCGGGAGTCTGCAACAGGTGTCACTGGCGTTCTCTCTGGGAGTGAGGTTAACCTACAAACATAGACATGGTAGAGAGAGGCGAGAAAGAAGCGAGTGGAGAGAGAGAGAGAAAAAAAAGAAGGAGAGGGATGGGATATAAAGACACAGACGAGTGAGAGAGGGGGAAGAGAGGAGTGTAATTGAGGGTGGGGGAGGGGGAAGGATCAAGTTGAGTGATAGATGGGAGAGAGAGAGAGAAAGAGAGGGGAGGGGTAGAGAGGGAGAGAGAAAGAAAGAAGGATTTTAATCTATACACAACAAAAAAAGTAAGTCCCCCCTTAAACAAACATCAATAATTTCCGAACCAATGCGAGTTTTTAATATATTTTTACATGAGCGTGTAGGTAATTTTATAAGCTACCCTCTGAGTAAATGTTATGGACGTATTTTACGTCATGCTTCAGTGAGCACCGTCAGAAGGCAAAAATGTCATTTTTCAAAAGTCACAAGCCAAATATCATGACTTTGATTCCATTTTATTGGAACTTATTCCATATTCTTATCATGAAAAATAGTCAGAAGGCTTGTAAAAGGTACTTTCTAAAAGTTTTTTGGCTAAATTTCACGGTTGAATAAACACAAGTCCAAATTTGCTATAATTGGATATTTTACACGTTTCTATCAATAAAAATGATAGAATATGATGACAGTTATTTTTGGGAAGAGTTTCTTCATCAGTATTCATCGTTTCATGGTTCAATGAACATTTATTGAAAACAAAAAATAGGATTTTCCAATATCGTAGGCAAGTATTGTTTCATTTTGGTTACTGAAAATGATATTTTCTCAACTTTTTCGTTGTGTTCATGACCAATTAACATGCTTCAATGATTCAAAGGCGTTTAATTAAACATTCACGCTTGAATGAACATGTGGAATGTGAATAGCTCTTTTTTACATTATTGGAAAAAATGCAATTTGTAACTTTGGATATCTGTCACAAACCTCCTTGCATAGTTCATTTGATTGGATTTTTGTGAAAATCCCGATGTTTAATGCATCAGTGAGCACACAATACTCGAAAATTATGCAAATGAGAAGAAAGTTCAAGGCCCTGGCCCCACTCCGTGCCGCATCGAATGGTTATTTTGGTGTTCGCACCGTTTGGATAGTGTTACTCTGAAGCCATGTGCGAAGTTTCATGAAATAACTGTTGGCAGAAGTAACAAAAACCGTCCATGAAACAAACCCTCATTTCATATTTGTTAAAATTTTGACTTCCTCTCTCATAGAATTATGTACATTATGGGTGCATATGTTGACAAATAAGCAACCCCTTATTCAATGTGGTGGAACTTTTTTTCAAGGCTATCTTTAGCAATGTCGTTTGGCAGTGATGTTTATCAACCTATGGGCAAAATTCTGTGCAAAAATGAAATCGATTTGTTTATTATGGATGAGTGAGCACGAATCAAAGTGGGAAAATTTGTATTTTCAATGTCACAGACGCATTTTAAAGGGTAATATAGTGATTATTGGGGGCAAATTCGGTTTCCAATGTGACTTTAATTGCTGTTGTTTTTATCATACATCATTTCTATCACCACACACTTTCCGAATTTTAAACATTTTCATGGTTGAGCGAGCATATTCGAAAACTTAGGAATGAATACTGTTTATACTGCATAAATGTATTCTTTTCCTAACAATTTCTCAGGATCAGTTGAATGTATGGACAAATCAGTGGTGGGTCCAGAATTTTATAATGGGGGAGGGGCCTATAATCGGGGGAGCCACCAACATTTTCAAATCTTAACATGATCTAACAAGTTGTAGATGATACTACCATAAACCCCTATGATGATACGTCACAGTTCAGGGGCCGCGGAACGGTTTTCAAAGTGGGGGGGGGGGGAGAGACAGAGCCAAAAGTGAGGGGGGGGCTGATCATGCAAAAAAAAATCAAAATCGTATGGTCATTTTTACATTTTTGTACATGTTTTTGGAAAAAAGTTGGGGCTGAAGCCCACCCCCCCCGCTTCCGCAGCCCCTGCAATACATTGTGCTCACTCAACCATGAACATGCGATATCAAAATCTGGTCTGAAGTGGTTGAATGATGGATAGTAAAACAGCATAACGCCATAAAATTCACCTAAAACAACTTTTGCCCAACTTTGTATTTGAACAAACTGAAAAACGACTCTTGTGACTTTTAAAAATGGTCATTTTTAATTCAATCTTTAATTACTCATGCATGACTCAACCGATTGATCTCATTTTCCCCAGGAGTTGCTTAATGAGTGCAGAAAAATACCCATGAAATATGATATCTCAACCTAATTCGGTTCAAAAGTTACAGCAATTTGATTTAGGGGGGACTTACTTTTTTTGTTGTGTATATAAAGGATAACTTGAACCAGAATGCAACATCGTTTTGGTAAGATAAAAAAAGTGTTTTAAAAGATTACTTGTCATGTGTATCTGCATTCTTAAAATGAAATATCATGTCAAAAGAATCGTAGGCATATATCACTTATCTATGTGCGTCTGAACTATAAGAGTTCATTGCAGAAAACGTTGCAATATAAAACGCAACTCTACAGATCGAATGCAACCTGAGTTTCCATTAAAACAAATGTTTAGCCCCCCCCCCGGAATCACATCGAGTGACAATGACTCATTAAGCAAGCACTTACTTTTCCATCTTAATTCTCTACTATCAAAGCATTTTCAACAAATATAAATGTTCACCCCCCCCCTTTAACTCACAAATCTAAACCTACCCTTCTTCTTAATAGAGAGTTTTTTTCATTTATTAAGGAGACACTCTCTACACCACAACGATTCCTTAGGGAAAAAAAAACGATTCCTTAGGAAATGCAATGAAAATCACAATAGAGAGCTGAAAGGCTTTTGTCGAAAGTTGGTGGACTGGGACAGCAGATCATCCGAAGATTTGCACCGGACGAACAATTGCAAATATGTCGTTGTCCGGAGTAAAGAGATTCCGATTCTGTCCAGGTCCACCAACTTTCGACAAAAGCTTCTCAGCTCTCAATTGTGATTTGACTTGCATTTTCAAAGGAATTGGTGGGTCGTAGAGAGTGTCTCCGTCGTAAATGTGGAGAATCCTGAGTTTTTCTACCTTTCAACGCATTTAATATTTTGGTTTTCCACCAACCAGAAGGGTAACACGACACATGCTCTTGGCATTGGGTTAGAGTTAGGATTGTAATAAGAGTTTTGGGGTTCAGAATGATGAAAGGATAAGGATTTATTTAGTTTAGGGGTTAGCTAGGTTTTATGTTTGGCTCAACATGCAGATTTTCCATCACAGCAATTATCTCCGGAGCAAACGTCATGGAAGCAATAGAGTGTGCATGTGTGAGACATATATGGGAATTAACGTATCATTTTGGATACGTATCTTAATGGGGCCGTTTCATAAAGCTGTTCGTACGTTAAGAGCGACTTAAAGAACGACTAGTGATCCCTTTTACGCGCTTAACCATCGCCAATAAATATACCATTACCACAATAAAGGATCACCAGTCTTAACTTTCTAACAGCTATATGAAAGACCCACCTGGGGTGCATACATATTCTATACTACGTTACATATCGAGACAACATTACCTTATAACTAGGCTATTTGTGTATTATCAATTATATTTTCTTTAAGAAAAATATTCGTTATGATACATTGCATTGTATTGCATTAATGATGTTTAGTAGTATATCTCTAATGTTTACTATATAATTAATTTACACATTATTATACTTGCATATTGGTTTAGATCCTGATGAAGTGCATATGCCTGAAAATTTGACAAAGACTTGTATTGATATTGCTACGGCCCTCTCCATACTATCTTGATCTCAAATATATACATATATAAAAAGAGATTATTTTGAATTTGCTATATTTCTCATGTCAAAGAACTAAAGTGATTATTTTTTGCTCTTTAATCCTCATAATTACTTTATTTGTTGAATTTTATAAGATTCTGTTTTATACAAAAGTGACATACACAAATTAAATGACATGACATGCAACAATTGATGGGTCGAAAGTACACTTGACACCTATTTCAATCTACTCTCTTCTAATCACGTTTTCTTTTCAAATAATTCCGAATTTCTACCTTTAATTTTTTTAAATAAAAAGCTAGAACTTAAGTTAATGACAAATAAAAACAACGAAATACAAATTAACAGCGAAACACGTATCTAATGATATACCATACCTGTTTGATTTGGGTGGCTTGCAGTGGCAAAATGAGCCAACAAAATTTGAGGGGGGGGGGGTGAGATATGGCGTAACGGGAACAAAATTTCGACATTTTTATTAGAAAAATCTTTTTCTTTTTTTGTTAGATTTAGACACAATAATCACCCAATGACATATTTCACCTTTCTCTCTTTCTTTCTTTCCTTTTTTTCTTTTTTTTCTAGGTCATGATTTTTTATCGGTTAATGGTAATTTTTCATCTGTGCGCCACTGGTGGTTGCGACAAATCTTTCTTAAAGGGGTTTTCACAATTATTGCTCGTGTGATCGTTTGCGATCATTTGGTCACAATTTAAATTATGTTACAGAATCGCAACGGTTGTATGCAGTCGAACCACCAATTGTGAAAGGACTTGCCCGCTGTTGCAGCAACGTGTGCGTGTATATTTGAGTTTTGTCAGACGTGTGTCAATCAGATATGATTATTTACGTCTGGACCGACCTTTAACGTCACCATCCGAAAGACGTGACCAGGGCTCGAACCTCGAACCTCTGCATCAATTTGTAACTTCCCCACAGCTTGGATTACAGGCGCACGCCACAACGCCCAGTTATTTGTTCTTAAAGGGGAATCCAACCCAAATAAAAACTTGTTTTTATAAGGAAAAGAAAAATCAGACAAGTTTATAGGTGAAAGTTTGAACAATATTGGACAAACAAAAAGAAAGTTATGAATTTTTAAAAGTTATAAATATTGGTAATCACTATACCCATGGAGACTTCAAATTGGCCGAATATGGGAAGTCATAGTGATGTAAGGCAAGGACTACTCTTCCATGTACTCCAATACATATTATGGCTAAAATGTCATTTTCCCCAAAAGTTTTATTTCAAATTATAGTTTTCTTTCATGAGGACATAAAACAATATACTACCTGGCTTATATTTAGATTACTGCCCCAGGGGAATGGGTAATTAGGAGAAAACCACTAATCCCTGATAATAAAGTACATGGCCTATGGGAAAGTTGTCCTTGCCCCTTGTCATAATTTACTTACTCAGTTGCCAATTTGAAATCTATATAGTATTAGTGATCTCAATTTTAAAGCAGCTATAACTTTCTTATTGCTTGTCCGATTTCTTTCAAACTTTCACCATTCTGTTTAATTTATTTTTCTCCTTCCCAACACAACATTTTATAGCCAAGGCTGGATTCCCCTTTAACTGTATGATTCTTTAAAAAAACATTAATAAAACAGTGTGGTCCCGTATCATGCAGGGTCCCGTAATAAAACGTTTAGCGATTAGTCGTACGCTCGATTTTCACATTGAATTGTACATTAATTGTGCAATCGATCCTTTCTTTATGTATTATATTCATTCAATTCAGTTTCATTAATCATTGAGCTATGGGACATGCTTTTGTCTACATATTTATATTAACACATACCTTTTGGGAAGGTATTTTGATGAATGAATTAGTCTTAATTGATTAGCCGCCTATAGTAATGTGAGTAATACTACGATTTCTGTACAATTTTCTGTTACTATGAATAATTGTAAGCTATCACTGATTATTTATGGACAGTATTTTGTTTGATTTTATTGTAACATTTGCAATGTACTAGTACCTTAAAAAAATTCAGAAGTACCATTACAAAACCCAAAAATGTATTCAATGCGATGATTGCTAAGCTTTAATACGGGACCCATGTAAAATCAGTGGAGACCGCAAACCATAAGGTCTACAATCGAACAAGTTCACACAAAACAAACATCAAACAAGAAGTTTACCTTATTCTTGTGTTCCTTCAGTTCAAGTAAACACATATGAAGTAGGTTGTGTCTCCAAGAGGTTTTTGAGCGTTTTCAAGTGGTCTCTTACATCCACAACACGCCCGATACTTTGCTCAGGCTACCGCATCACGTTAGAAATATTTATACACAAGTTGAACAAAAATAAATTGCATGTCCCTCTTTAGGATACCCGGCTCGCATCACGTCCTCTATCGGGGCCTCGATTGGTAATGATAAAGTCACATTACATTAATACGACATTTCCTATTGTCAGCAATAGTAATATCACACTTCTATTTTTAACTTTTAGTTACACTGAGCCTTATGTGTTGAAAACATTCTTTTGTGTAAACACACCCCTTCTGTCCTTCTCCATTCACCCTTTTGCCTTCAGGTTTGTGTGGCTGTTGTCAAATGCAAAGATCCCTATTGTAAACTTTTCAAAGCAATGGAAGATTGAGGGGGTGCTTCTTTGTCATTTAAAACGTTTCATGGATCGACCGTCATCTCTCTTGTGTTCTTCCTCCGCTAAGGTCGGAGATCAACGGCGCCGTTGGAAGGGCCGCAATTCATTTAAGGCTCTAAGTTGCAATCATGAAGTACTGAGTAAGTTTTGACGAGTTGTGTGGAGGTTGCGTAAGAAGTATAGAATAAGCGTATGTAATTGGGCTTTTGTGTTGCAGCTAATACGCCCAGGAGGTAAAAAAAGGACCGACTCTACAAAAAGAGCAGGGGTGGATTCAAAGCATGGTCCGAACTGCTTGGTGTTGGGATTAGCTTTAACCCGCTGGATAAGGTCCTGTCGGACAGGTGCTAGGGCTGGACAGGTAGCAACCAGATGTTCCACATCCTCGCAGGCTGACATGCACAGACGACAGCAATCATCAGGTGCTTTGCCAATCTTGGCGAGCCGGACTTGGGTCAGATAGACTTGACAGGAGATCTGGGCACGGATGGTGATGGCTGACCGCAGACTTGGATTGGAAATGTGCCCAGGGTACAGATCCTTCGCCTTTGGTTTAGGTGTTCTAGTCCATAAGGACAAGGATGTCTTCTTGGTGAGGGCGTTGTGCTGCCTGGCCTCAGTCACCTGAATCACTGCCGACTGAACCATTCGCTTCCACAGATGGTAGTTAGGGGGATTCCTTACAAGTTCATCAAGTGGGGGAAGGCTAAGTTGTTGAAGTGCATTACGCCATTCTTGTATGGATTTGGTGTTGGCACAGATACCATGAAGAAGCATCCCCATCGACAAAGGATCATAGGCTTGCGCAAATAACGCTATATTCTAACTTGTCTTTTGCTCCGTCATGCATATGCTCTCGTTTCATTATGCGTACAGCTTTTATCGTCAGTAATAGAAATATGAGTGTAGCGTGGCGATGCATGGGGGCGGGGGGGGGGGGGCGAGCAGGACAGTCGTTAGGCTCTTCATGTTAAATCAAGTTCTGAGGTAACACTCTAAATCTGAAATGTCTTTTAAAAGAGAATGAAACCCTAAATGACAGGTATATAACAGAAGAAAAACAAAGCAACAAATCACCAAAATTTTAAGAAAAAACTGAATGAATGATAAGAAAGTTATCAGTATTTAATTTAGCTTTAATTTAGCAATAAGTCACGCAGTTTGCTCATTATTTCATTCAAATGCGACCATGCAATATATGTGACGCCACACTTAAAGCGCCCCACTTTTTTCTGGTCATATTTTACTTAAATTGTCCACTTAGTTATCAAGTCTATCCGTATTTCTTTCAAGTGTCAACATGTAAAGATGTTTCATGAACTATATGGATAAAGAGGTTATACCAGGGGCGGATCCAGGATTTTCCAAGGGGGGGGGGACATTTTCCCGATGAAAATTTAAAAGGTAAAAATTAGGTTTCCACCTAAAATTTAAGGTAATTTCTTCCGCAAAAAAAATGAGTAGCCAAAAAAGGTCCTCGCTTTCAAAGGGGGGGAGGGGGTGGCACACTTCGGTAAAAATAGAATATTTACATTAAGAATTTTGATTATGGCTCCAAAAAGGGAGGGCACGAGCCCCCCCCCCCCGCCCTGGATTTGCCTTTTGTTTGTATTATCATTAGAATGAACAAAAAAAAAGAAATTTGAGGGTATATTTTCAGTGTAAAGGAAGAAAGAAAAAAAATTGAGAAGCCAAAAATAAATAAATAAATAAATAAAAAGGGCCTCGCTTTCAAAGGGGCGGGGGCACACATCGGTAAAAAATGGCATATTCAAATTGAAAATATTGATTATGGCTCTAAAAAGGGGGCACGAGCCCCCCCCCCTGGATCCGCCTGTGGTTTGTACTAAACTCCTAAAAAAAGTTTTAAAATCCGATTTTGATCGATAATCCCTCCTATGAGTTCATCATTTAATTCTCTTTAAAATGATACCCTACATCATTATGATTATCGTTCACATGGAGGTGCAGTGCCTTAAAATGTGGGGCAAGGTCAAAATTCAAAAGTTGCAAAATTACACAATATTGAAAGTCACTTCTCTTTTTTCCGATGTGATGGGTGAGTTTGTCAGCGGTTTTTCTTGTTTTCATGCACCTAAACATTAACATGGAATCAAACACATCTCCACAAGCAAACATAAAAACAAACAAACATGCATGGGTATTTCAAACCACGACTCAAATCCGTTATCTCACAGAACCATCACTACATAAACCACAACAAAACATATAAAATGAAGAAGCAGGGTTTGATTTTAATGGAATTTCATCCCTATTGACACAGACAAAAGAATGATGTTCTTTATTGACCCTTCATGACTATTTCTGCTCGTTTTGCAGCTTGCGAATTCAGACCTCATCCAACACTTTTTAATCCTGCTCTTTTCGTGATGGCATGATCATATGGTGTCATTTTAAAGAAAACTAAATGATCTGTAGAATGATATCATATATGCATTGTGTAAAATTGGGAGTTGGGAGAAATTAATGGCCAAAGTCAGATTTCCAAACTTTTTTGAGGGGTTTATTATTAGAGTGAACAAAAATAGAAATTTGAAGGTATATTTTCAGTGTAAAGGGGGAGAGTTGTTCATGTGTGCCATCGCTTATCCTTTCCTATTGCCAACCACTAGCGTACCTACGGGGGGGGGGCAGTCTGCCCCCCCGACGAGCCACAACCCATGCAAAAAAAGTATCCCTGCCCCCCCTGACGAGCATGAAAAACTTTTTTTTGCCCCCCCCTGACGAGCTTGAAGACCTCTATTGCCCTCCCCCCTGACGAGCTTGAAGACCTTGTCAATTTTTTTCTGGTACGAAAACCTTTATTTGTGATCGAAGACCTTTTTTTTTTTTTTTTTTTTTTTTTTTGCTTGTCAAATTTTTTGGCGGACGGTTTTGCCCCCACTGTGGAAAATCCTAGGTACGCCACTGTTGCCAACTGAAGGATCTCCAGCTTGATCGGCATTCAAAAGTTTCTTACTGTTTGTTCAATAATTGTCCTCAACTTTAATTGATCTCATTCTGTGATATTCCTGTTTCTTAAAAAAAAATGTTCAGGGTTTTATTCTGCTTTTAAAGAAATATTTGATGATCTGGACATGCAGGAGTTCTCATGGTTTGGACGTGACATTAATCAGTTATGAATCATTTTACTGAAATTGGTGAAAATTGTTGGGTTGAAACTTTCAATTGTCAGTGATCGCGATGTACACCAACCGCTGTGTTGGCTTTATCAGGCGATATTGGTGAACAATTTTCACCAACTCCAGTAAAAAAAAAACCCCAACAGACTAATTTTACAAGTCGATAACTGGATGAACCATAATAGTCATGGGTCTGGACGTGACTTCAAATAATTAACTGCTTTTATCATAACTCCATTAATCCGCTATGTCCTTGGGTGAATTCCCGTCATAATTTCTTAGTATGTTCCGTTCGTTTTTTGCACCCATTAAAGCTAACGATAGATGGACTCTCTCTCTCTCTAAAAACCCAAAGTTCGCCAAGTTTATGTTAGCCTGAAAACATCCCTCCTTATGCATCATCTGCCTTTATATTTCAGGGATAGTTGTTTGAATTATGATGATCTATCTTCTCCCAGCTTTGTTGTCTTAAAACTCCCAAATCCCCTCCTCGTTCACTCTTGCTGTTACTTTTTTCTTACTCTATTTCTCATAAGGAGAAAGAAGTACACAATAGCTAGTTTTTTTTCTTTCAAACTAATCCTACAACATTGGTACATTCTCTCAGAACAAAAAACATTGCATGATAAAGGAAAACAATCATCTGTTCTTGAACTGTTAGAAGTTTTATTGGACAATCTGCTACGTTGTGACGAAATTGGGAAAAGGCGAACGTTTAAAAACGTGAAATAACTCAGATACCAGAATATTCGCCATATACTTAATGAATGTCGATCACATTCGCTCAGCCTCTTTCAAGCCTTTTTCTTATAACATGCAAATCAATTATTTCATCCAGAGAGGGGCAATTCTGTGGTATTTTCCTTATGTTTTTCACATTTGCCACACCTACCAGAATTCCTAGGGGTAGGGTGCTTCCTATGGAGAATAATACACGCAGCACCCCCTAGGAAAATCTTGGGGTGCTTGGGTTTCAGCACCCCCGCTTCCTTGGGCCGTGGTATAAACTGGAGCGAGTCCTAGTATTTTTTGTGTTTTTTATGGGAGGGGGAGGGGGGGGGGTTCGAGGTGACATTTACATGATGAATTGTATTGTGTAGTATTTATTTTCCGTCAATTTAAAACAATAACCATGATATATTATATTAACAATTACAAAGAAAATTTGAAGTTGACGTCATAAACAAAACAGCCGGGGAATTGTATATACAGTTACATAAATATATATATCATAATCGAATTTTAATACTTGTCTCCCTCTTTCAAACTTTTCACCCTTTCTATTTAGTTTTGAAATAAAAATAAAAAAATCACTGAGAAGCTGAGACCCGGTCTACCCCCCCCCCCTTTAAAGCTACACAGTATTAATGATCTGTAGCATGGTATAATCACAACACACTTAAAAGAAAAATGTATATCACATGTAATTAACAAGATAATATTATACTTTGGTATTAAAACAATGTGATCAAACTGTCATTAGTAATATTGCTAAAACTATTATCGAAATCGGAAAAGTTCTATTGAAATATCCTTGACTTTGGTAATTGCGTTTCAGATAAAATGAAACTGTATGTTCATCGCATAACCTTAGGGGAACTGAAAAAACGATATAAACGAATCAAATAACGTAGACTGGATATCAGTACTAAAGAAACATTGATTATTGCATTGGTTAAAAAAGGCACTAAGTGAAATTCACAATGAAATATAATGATCAACTATATGAAACATAATTTTTTATCTTTAGCTACGTACATAAACGTCAGGGACGTTTATGTACGTATGAGAGTATTATGAGAGTAGATGGAGGGGGGGGGGGTACGCGGGATTGAACATGCATAGAGTAAAACATTGATGGGTATCTTAACGCTTTAAAACATGCTTGGATAAAAGTTACGTTAAAAAATACGTAAAAGTCAGGAAAATTAACGTAATAATTACGCTAAAAATATCATTGAAAATGGAAGGGGGGTGGCTAAAATAGCCTTTCTCGCGGTTCTGCGACCCCTACAGGTAAGATGGGAAAAAACATGATGAGATGATAAATTACCTAAAATGATTGTTAACATCTTTCGAAATAAATAATTTTTCATTGTCATGTAAATTGAAAATGATTATCTAGTGTCAATTCAGCATATTATACAAACATTTCAGTGGATGTAATAGAAGATCATTGATTGTCGATTTGCACCGGAAGCAATGGTTAGTAATGAATAAACGCCACGTCTATCAAGATTTACACAACATGAATATGATTACATGAACAATTATACATCATTCTCAGACTAAATATACAAATAAAATAGAATCACAATATACTGGGCGCATTTTGGCAGACTGAAATGTTAAAATTAATACGTAATGTAATTCTTAACATGAACAAAAGAATCAAAAGTGGTAGACATCATTATGTCCGCGATATATATATATATATATATATATATATATATATATATATATATATATATATATATATATATATATATATATATATATATATATATATATATGTATATATATATATATATATGTATATGTATATATATATAAGCATCTTGGTTTTCCACGTATCGGCAATAATAATGATAAGACATCAGAAATGCGAAACAAATTCACGAGTAATGCAGTTTTTGAAGTGCCAACAATTAAGTTCTTTTATTCAATAAAAGAACTTAATTGTTGGCACTTCAAAAACTGCATTACTCGTGAATTTGTTTCGCATTTCTGATGTCTTATATATATATATTTTTTTTTTTTTGGGGGGGGGGGGTTAAGGAGACCCCATACATAATATGAGAAAAATAATTATTTCACAAATTCTATCATTTTCATTTCTAAGGGAATTCCATGTTTTCATTAAATAGGCATTCTGCTTGATCGACAGTGTTTTCAAATAGAAATAAAACAACATTTCACATAGTTCGACTACACAATATGGAGCATGAATAAATATGATATAACCTTTCTTTTATCACTGATCGGGAAATAATCAAGGAAGGCTGATTAAGTGATGGAAGAAAACTTATCTTAGTATGAGCCGCACATTTTATAAGTGCCATGGTGGCTCAGTGGTACCCCGCCCACCTCATGAACGGGAGGTCATAGATTCGATCCCCGACCGAGTCATAAAAAGGGACCTTCTGTCTTTTTGTCAGGAGCACCATGTACATGTTTTCAGTATGGAGAAGGGGAATCATAACATTATTACATTTGTTGGGCCTACTGGAAGAACAATTTAAAGGCAAAAGGCTTGAAGTGGCTCTTCTGAGTGAATAAGAATTATCCTTGTTTATATTTATTGGGAACACCAATGAGATTGTCAACGCATTATGGAGTGTCAATGTGCAGTCGCAGGTGACGAACGCTGATGTCGGATGCAAGAACCAAGATAAAAAGTTTAATATCAATAAATATTTTTGAAAATAGATGTGACATGAGACCTTTTGTTATTCACTACCTCCAAGGACTCCAACTGTGAAGGTCTCCGTGTTGGGTAAAGTTTCTATGCGGCCCTCCTCGGCACGCCTGAAAGTAGTTGGAGTCTCCGATTTTCCGAACCGGAGGGGCGCTGTACTTTGACAGTTTAGGAAGGACCCGACAGAATGATTCCGGATAGAGATCCGGGTAGACCCTCTCTACCCGGCCCTCCCTCCGCCAGGCGAAGAACTCGTTGTAGAGGTTGTCATTCTTGTCGATCATCTTCAGGTAGTCAACGAGTTCTTCCTGCGAAGCGAAGTCACTGAGATGGACGAAAGAGTTTGGCGGAAGGAGACGCTCGTACGACTCCCGTTTGCCGCCGTAGACGATGGGTACCAACCCACTCATGAGACTATTCACCCACACCTTCTCACTGACGTACTCATCGCAAGGTGCGTTCTCAAGAGCTAGATAGAACTTATAGATCTTCTGTTGCTGCGTGCAGATGGGAGATAAAGGTGGAAGGCATGTTAGTTTGCCGCACCTGCCGAAGGTATCAAAATCCAAGAGCTTCTCTAGATTCCGCACCCATTCCAGCCGCGGCCAGAAGGTGTTATTGCAATTGCTAGCTGTCCAGACTACAAGACTAGTCTTATTCTCTGCGTAGTTGATCATCTCCGTGTCCGTTGGCACACCCGGAACGTACCTACCGTACGGGAAATAAACATCGCTGTCAGAGTGATAGGTCATCGTGTAGTGGTACTGGATGTCTTTGATGGTATTGTCCCAGTGAGTCATCATCAGCGGGCATTCCATGGCGTAGAAAAATACCTTGACCCTCTTTGGAAGAATCTTCATGAGTCGCTCGGAGAGTTTAGGCATCTTATAGCGCAACTCCTGGGGAACAAGGTTGATCAGGACAGCGTCGCTCCGTGCTAAAAATCGCTCGTCCGCCGTCGGCCTCAGGGCGACATCGCACCTGTAACCAGGACACTCAACAAACATCGATGGAAACTCTCGGCGCTGCACAATCCGACTATCGTAGTAGGAACTGTTTACATCCTTCGCTTCTTTGAACGCCTGTTCTAGATTCACATACTCGCGCCAGTAATGAAAAGGTGCCATGCGAGGCGCGTAGATCGACAAGTACCTAATGCAGGTCTTTTTCGTGAGCTCTTCAGTAACCTGTTCAGCGGATCTCTCCCTTTTTGCAACGGTCTCCCTTTCTTGCTTTTCATTATCCAGAAGCTGATTCTGATCAGTTGTTTTGTTAGTACCGCTTGTGCTCTCCTCTTCCTCACTGTAATCATCTTTAGTACTATTGCTTCCTAGATGTGCTAAATTTCGAACGATTTCATTTAAGTTAAGGGGCTTCAAATCATCTTCTGCATTCAACTTATCTGCTCCAATCTGCGGAGACTTTATCAGCGAGGGAACTTCCGAGTGCTTCCCCGATAACTCGGCGACATCTCGCCTTTTATCAGAGTCCCTTTTCTCTTTCCCTAGGGGCATTATGTAACCGTTCCGTACTAGCAGGATGAATACAGTATGAAAAGCGAGGCATGCCAATATGATAACCAGTCCTGATTTGATTCCTATCCGCACGTTACACAGGTGGCGAAGGGTCCGTCGTAAAGACATCGTGCTTCCACCCTAAGTACAGAAAAAAAAGAAAAAAATGGCAAGAATATTGATGATAATAATTCATTAAGGTGATGGCACAGTAAGTATGCATGTTTCACCATTGGGAATCATACAAGAGGGGTACATTATCAACTATATCAATTAAACAAAACATGATCAAAAAGAATATAACACTCTAATAAACTGAACATGTTTCCAGGTTTATCTTCAGCCTAAAATCATAAACAGAGTCATTGGTGAAGGTGAATTGGAACATGGTGAATTTAATTCAAAAGAAACGAAAATTCAATTATGTCGGTGATAGGTCAGTAGGGTGACGGGGGGGGGGGGGTGATTGAATAGGGGGTGATTAAAGTCGCCTTGACTAAATAGGGGTCGATTTAATTCGCCTTGTCTCACCTACCTTTGTATTCTTTTAACTACGTTCCTCAAATTTTCATGATATCCAGATTGCATAAAATACTAATGACTATAATTATGATTTTAGGCTGAAGATGAAGTGTAAACCTTGAAAAGATGTTCCGTTTATTAAAATGTTATGGTTTTTTTTTTCATTATCTTTGTCTTCAAGTTGATATTGTGTTGTTCTTTTGGAAATATTAAATAAGTTTCAAACATAAGATTTTGGTCCTTCTTGGGGGACCAGGAAACCCTCTCCACTAGGTACTGTACAAACATCGAAATTCGAGTCGCCTCACAGTAAAAGTAGCACAGATGTAATGGTAGCAGTAGTATACTATGGTTGGTGATGGTGGTGGAGATGGAACTATCTTCATTCGAATATCACAGTTCATTATATTTTAAATACGATTTACGGCTTTCAACTCAGTAAATAAGGTCGCATTGATCGATCTATCTGATAAGTAAGAAAAAAATAGTCATTGTCTACACTGATTTTTTATTACGATCGACCCTAAGTATATTAATATAATTTTGTTTCGTTCTGTAAACGCTGAGTATTGATACTTACATTGTAGATCTCCATCTTGATTTAAGCAGTAATGAAATTCTCTAACAAATTTAATGAGTCATTTGCTCTATTCCTTTTAACTAGTAACCCGCGTCAGTAATTCCTTCATTGCTTTTACACAGATATGCGAAACTCTCGTGGATATGCCTTGAACTTCGGACAATTCTACATCCAAGCTCCGAAGACCATCTTTAGACATAGATGACCAGAGTAATACAAAATTATATTTGAATATCCAGAAGGATGTTGTCCGCAAAATAGGTTGCTTTATTAAAGCATCGTCATACTGCATTGAGAAAAAGACCATCCATGACGAATGTCTGATGAAGATTGCAACCTCACTTGTGGAATTTTGCAAAACAAAAATACAGGTTGAATTCAACGATTGTGCAAAAGAATGTTTTCTCGTGTCATCAGAAAAATCAGACGATCCCTTTCACTGATCAAAGACTGCACTGCGAATTTCACTAGCAAGCATTTAATCGTCTATAGCATATGTCATAAGTCTGTACTACATGTATAGACAACCCTCTATGTCCTGGAGGCAAGCAAGAGTCCTTTACGCTTCGGCTTGGGGACATCGGAACCTATCTGAGGCGGATCCAGGATTCACAAGGGGAGGGGGTCATAAAAAAAGAATGGCAATAAAAAAATAAGGTTTATCACCATTCACCACTCAAGGGAGAATTTCTATTTAAAAAGACAAGCAAAAAGGAAAGGGAAAGAAATGCGGGGAGTGGAAAAGGGCGGGGGTGGTAACAAGACTTTCTAGTTGACCCACCCCCCTCAATTCCATATGCTCTATTTCATAAGTACTGCTTTTTTGTAAAATGTCAATCCTTAAATTTGTATTTGATGTGTATACATGATATACTTTGTATCATGTTTGAATAAAAAAATGAATTTGAATTTCACTCAAACCACCAAGATCGATCCGCAGATGGAGCTCAAGTAGGTGAGTAAACTAATGGGGCGTTGCAAGAAACTTGCGATCAATTTCAAGTCTATTTTCAGTCCCTAAATCAATCATAGGTAATGCAATTAATTACAAATTTGCAACTGATTGCTAATCTGCCCCCTGAAACAAGGAGTGTAATCTGATTTGCTACAGCTAAAATTGATCAATCAATGTTGAAATTGCAACAGAATATTTGCAATTGATTGCAAATATTTTCTTGCAGAACCCCCTAAGTGTGACGAATCATTTACCTTCTGCTTGAATTCGTTTCTATTAAAACTTTAACAAGTTTATTCAGGTTATAAATGGCAAATATTACAGTATTTGCTTTTGTTCAAAAGTGCTTACAAAATGACAGAGTGCTCAGCCGATGTTCTTGACTCGGTTAGTTGCATTCGACTTTTCGGTTTGTTTTGCACTCTTGGGAAATGTTCATCAACTTATTCAAGAAGTGGTCCGATTGCATTTTTTTTCTTCTTTTCTTTATATAATTATTGTTTAGGCTTAGTATTCAATAAGACTTTGATAATTTGCAAAAGAGATTTTGACTTTTTTCTGCCACCCAGGTGTACTCTAAGTTTTACTGATTTTTTCACCCAATAATTGTACGATACATATATGTTTCATTGTAATTAAAACAAATATTTAATTGAATTGAAATGAATGGAATAAATAACCATGTCGTATTTTGTAGCTGACGAAGTCACACTTTTGCCTAAATTTGTGACATCATCTTTTATCATTATTCTCAGTAGGCACATGCATTTGTGTTAGTCACCAGACCGGCCACAGTGTAACAGTTCTTTGATTACTCTCATGATCATCAAGAACAGTGAGTTTACCATCATGCATTTTAACAACAAAATGTAGTAATTCTACTCAATGCGTAACATCTGTTACCCCAGTACTGAAAAAGTCGGGTCACTCTAACGTAGGGAGTTGGTGAAGACGAGTAAATACATGATTTAAATAAACATTTAAAACTTCAACTTTGTTTAGGAAATCCGAAATGTCGACCAATCAGTTCGTGCATGCCTTGTCATACAACTTACATCACGACCTACTTGATATGTTTACAAAAACCTAATTATTATTCATCATGTTTGTAATGGTTATCGGCAGGGGGAATACAAGCTCTTCTTTCTGACAAAAAGCCCCCCTTTGTCGTTTGGCAAGGACCAAAAAACGAGAGCAAACATGAGATTTAAATACCAATCTCTAAGAAGAATAAGGCTAAATGTACTTTACTGTATGTAAATACTGTTCAGAATCAGAATCAAAGGACGAGGTTTCTGATTGAAACTTAGAAGAACGGGTAGTAATGTGACGCACTGGCCCGTTTTCTGAAGTCGGGTTTAACTTAGACCAGGGTCCAACTCTGTGCTAAAATCATGGGAAGCAAAAAACCTTATGATTTTGTTGAACATTGTATGTTTGTCATGTTTACTATGCTTTTCACGAAGTCTTTCAAAGTGAAGAAAATATTTTTTTTTTCATTCGCAGACAATTATTAAAGAGTCAAATGAGCTGATCGATTGAACCTTTACTTCTAGATATCTATGTCACGACTGGCTAGAGTTAACGTTAAACCCGACTTTAGAATATGGGCCAAGTGTTGGGATTTAAAGATTGAAAAGTGTAAATTTTTGATTGGGGTCTACATGCCCTCCATCTACTGTCCTTTTGGTCTCACCCCACCTGGTCTAATCCTAGTTCATCAAGTCCTGCTTGCTATAATTACCATTTAACCCTTTCAATATTTTGTCTTATGTTCAGTTAGACTATACCCAATTGCACTCCCCCCAATCACTTACATCAGGAGGAAAGACCTGCGGGTCATAATGATTCAGTTCGCTTTTCGCCTCACAGGCACAGGTGACGTCAAACAAACAAACGAATAAAATTTAAATCTTGCCAAAGTAAAAAAGATAAATAGACGAATGGGAAATAAGACAATCTCAAGTTGGTATTATACTAATCTATATATTATGTAGGCCTATAAATTAGATACAATGTTGACCGAAACGGCCATCAGCCCAAAGTGATAATAGACCGAATGGGTTTAACCCATGTGATATTGGACTATATCTTAGATGTAGACTAACTGCTTGTACTTTTAGACAGAGTGAATATATTCCTCTCGAAGTCGAGTCGACAAGATCGTGTGGTCCAGTGGTTAGAGCATTGGACTCATAATCGGAAGGTTGTGAGTTCGAATCCCCACTCTGCTATTTGATAAAAGGCCCGAGAGTAATATTTCTTGTCTATAAGGTCAACCAATATGACTGATTAACATAGACGTAATAATAATTGGTTATATACCAGCTTGGCGTTTACCAGCAATAATGCTGTCCTGCCGAGTTCCTACGGGAGTTACCGTAAACAGTAACAGAAGTAGCTTATTGTATAGTCTGGCTAAATTGTTTTCGCTTGGTCGATGTTACTTTATGTCAGGCAATCACCAAATAACTTGATATGGATGTTATTGTGACCAACCCATCATGAGTTCTTGCATCTCCTCTTAATTAAAGGACGGCATAATAAATACAAACCAAATGAGTTGATCTAACACTTACTAGGGTTTTTTATTGATCAGAACAAACGTATTTCTAGTAAAAATTTAAGAATTATCAAGCAAACTAAATATTTCTCAAAAGCAAATTGACATTTTGACTAGGAACCAGCTTTCTTCGTCATAGCTAGTATTTGTAGTCGCTAGAAATAGCTGTAGTATTAGTATGAGTAATAGTAGTAATAGTAATAAGAGTAGCAGAAGAGGTAATAGCAGAGGTACTAGTTAGTATAGTAGTAGCAGTTGTAGTAGTAGTAAACAGTTGTAGTAGTATTAGTAGTATTAGGAGTAGCAGTAGTAGTAGTAGCAATAGTAGTAGTAGTAGTAGTAGTAGAAGTAGTAGTAGAAGTTGCTAGTAATAAGAGTAAAAGTAGTAGTAGTAGTAGTAGTAGTAGTAGTAGTAGTAGTAGAAGTAGTAGTAGTGTAGTAGTAGTAGTAGTCGAAGTAGTAGTAGTATAGTATAGCAGCAGTAGTAGAATTAGTAGCAGTAGTAGTTGCAGTAGTCATATAGTAGTCGTAGTAGTCGTATAGTCGTCTAAGTAGTCGTAGTAGTAGTAGTAGCAGTGGCAGTAGCGGTAGAGGACGGTAGCTAGTATAGTAGTAGCAGTTGTAGTAGTAGTAACAACAGTTGTATTATTATTATTATTATTATTATTATTATTATTATTATTATTATTAGTAGTAGTAGTAGTAGTAGTTGTAGTAGTAGTAGTAGTAGTAGTAGTAGTAGTAGTAGTAGTAGAAGTTGCTAGTAATAAGAGTAGTAGTAGTAGAAGAAGAAGTAGAAGTAGTAGTAGTAGTAGTAGTAGTAGTAGTAGTAGTAGTAGTAGTAGTAGTAGTAGTAGTAGTAGTAGTAGTAGTAAGAGTAGTAGTAGTAGTAGTAGTAGTAGTAGTAGTAGTAGTAGCAGTAGTAGTAGTAGTAGTAGTAGTAATAATATAGTAGCAGTTGTAGTAGTATTTCTTTAAAAATGATAGTTCTAGTCGTAGTAACGAAAATTCCTAATTGAAAAATATATATTTGAAAAAAATGTCACGTCGTTTTAATTTTAGAAAATTAATATAGGCATATCTTACGACTTTTTATATACATCTCCTCTGTTGTAATTGTTTAATACAATTTCTTCACGTCAAAACTCCAGCTCATTCCAATATACTATGCCTATACACATATATTAGTAACTTCCGTTATATATACCTACGTTTTTGGAAAAGGTTTTAAGATCACTTGAAGGGGTGTCTATTCCCTTTACATGCTGATGAGATGATATTTCCAAGTTATAAAGTAGATCCTGGTCAACTGGAATCGAAGTGTCTATTTCTCCCGACATCTGCAGTTAAATGCCTTCCCATCAACCTGATCACAGACGTTTGATCCAGAGTGTCGGTCTAGCTGATTTCAAGGAATCACATGTCAACTCTAAATAGTTAAAGCAGTAGCAATTTGAAGAATAACGGGTTTTCAATATTAGATGACCGACCTGAGTTTGTTAAAAGTAGTGATAATGCGAGTAATTAGAGGTGCACGATCCTTGACACACCCAATTGTACTCAACAGCGATGCATTCACAAATTATGTGTGTAACTTCTCATTATTATGTAACAGTGCTACAGCATATGAAATGAGTACCACTACTATCAAGTAAAGCGAACGCTTTTCTTTGTGCAAAGGCTTATCTGCTATTGTCCTTTTTAAGCACAAGGGGGGTGGTTTGGAGGTAGCCAAGCACTTTCCGTGTTAGTGAGAGTGGGTGAATGGATCTGGGGATCCCTCGGGTGTGGTGAAGGGCGTTCACTATTGTTGTGCAGTAATTCGGTCAGACACGTGAAGGTCAGATGAAGGTTAATCACTCAGAATTAAAATAACATAATCATGATTATTGGCCCCCGACCGTTGAAACATAGATCAGTGAATATATATTTTAATCAACACTTCACTTCTTTTTATCCGGAATTATCAAACATTATGTTGTTTTGTTTTCTTTTATGTTAATATGACCTAGCTATTTCCTTTTTATTTGTTTTTACTCTGATATATTGCTAATCAATGTTCCTATATTTCTCATCTAAATTCAGATTGATTTTTTTTTCTCAAATAATTTATATTGCGTTATTTATCGTACTTTGTTTCGTTATAAATTGGATTGTTTTTCTTTTCATCAGTCATTTTATATCAGTAATAATGATTAATCATATTAATGTCATATTTTACCCACTTCAATTTCGAAAGCTAATAGTCCGGGGGCTGGGGGAGTTTATTCGGTTACACTTCGTAATTCCAAAGGTTCGTAATTCCGAAGGTTCGTAATTCCGAAACACGCAAATTGCCTACACCTCGATGTTCGTTAATCCGAAAACGTAAAAGTGTTCGTTAATACGAACATTTGTGGCGTTATTCCGAAGGTTCGTTAATCCGAAAACGAAATAAGGTTCGATGTTCCGAAGGTTCGTTAATCCGAAAACGAAATAAGGTTCGTTGTTCCGAAGGTTCGTTATTCCGAAAACGAAATAAGGTTAGTTAATCATTTAGTTTTTGGACTAACGAACCTTCAGAATTACGAACCTCATTTCTTTTTCGGATTAACGAACCTTCGGAATTACGAACCTCACTTCGTTTTCGGACTTAATAACCTTCGGAATTACGAACCTTTGGAAAAACGAACCTTCGGAATAATGAATCTTCGGAATAACCGAACCTTTGGAATAACGAAGCTTCGGAATTACGAATGTATGCGGTTTATTCAGCTGATCGGGTACAAAGGTTTGATGGTCCCAACATGTTGGCATGATACCAGTGGTCAAGAAAATATGTAGTTATTTTCTATATCTGCTACATTATAACGAAGTGCTGGCATATCGAAGCCTTACCCCCTCAGGGCACACAACCCCTATTTCGTATATTGCCCATTTCTAGGAAAATTCGCAATTTTGGAGCCTCATTGAGACAAACGGCGTTTCTGCTTTGCAGAAAGTAACTTTTATTGTTTTGTAACTCATGGGAGACAAAAAAGTAGGATTTTCTCCATCAACTTCATTTGAAGACGTGCTCGCACGCAGAAGCCCACCCCCGTCAGAGGCTGCCGAATCCCCCACCCTTTTGCCTATTTTCCCACTTAATCAGTTTATTGAATAATTCACAGTTTTTTGACCCCCTCGTTCAGGCAAAATAGCATTCCTGCTATATGAGGAAGCCAATTTGATTTTTTTAAAGCAACTTAAAGATGAAAGAATGAGCTTTTTCTTCTATCAGCTACATGCACAAAACGTGCTGGCGCATTCAGGGGCTGTTGAAGTCACCCCACCTTTTTGCCAATTTTCCCTCTTTATTGGAAAATTCTCAGTGTTTAGCTCCATTGATGCAAAAAAGGTATTTCTGCTATGAAGTAAAACCCTTTTATTATTTTAACTTCCCTGGGCTTGGGGATGAAAGAGTAGGCTCTTTAAATAAAGAAGGGCTGGCACATCGACGCCTACCCTCTTCAGGGGCTGCCGAATATTAAGTCACCCCATCCTGTTTATCCATTTTGTCTAATTATTAGAAAATTCGTCATTTGGAGTCACCATTGAGGCAAAGTGCGTTTCTGATATAATAGTAAAGTCACTTTTATTATTTTTAACCACCTGGAAATGAAAAAGAAGGCTTTATTATATATATCAGCTACATATAAAAAGGTGCTGGCACATCGACGCCTACCCTCTTCAGTTGCTTCAAATTGGCAGATTTTTCCATAAATTGGCAAAATACGGAAAGGGGGGGGGGGGAATTCATCAGCCCCCTGAGGTGGTAGGCTTCGATGTGCCAGCACTTTGCTATATGTAGCAGATAGAGAAAATATACTACTTTTTCGTATCCAAGTGGTTTTAAGACAATGAAAGCGGTTCGCTATATAGGAGAAACATCTTTTTGCCTCAATATGGGCTTCAAATTTGCAGATTTTCTAATAAAAAGGTAAAACACGGAAGAGAGGTGGGTAATTTCAGGAGCCCCTGACTGGGGTAGGCTTTGCTGTACCAGCACTTCTTTATATGTAACTGATAGAGGAAAGGCAACTCCTTCGTCTCCATGTGGTTTGAAGACAATGAAAATAATTGCTTTTTAGCAGAAACAACTTTAAGCCTCAGTGGGGGCTCAAAGTTTCCAGATTTTCGAATAAAAAAGTAAAATACGGAAAAGGGGTGGGTAATTTCAGGAGCCCCTGACGGGCGAAGGCGGAGGTGTGAGAGCGCGTCTTCAAATGAAGCTGATAGAGAAAATCCTACCTTTCCGTCTCCCAGGAGTTACAAAGCAATAAAAGTGACTTTTCTGCAAAGCAGAAACGTCGTTTGTCATGTTTGTCTCAATGGAGCTCCAAAATGGCGAATTTTCCTAGAAATGGGCAAAATATGAAATAGGGGTAGGGTGTCTTCAGCTGCCCCCTGAGGGGATAGGCTTCAATGTGCCAGCACTTCATGATAATGTAACAGATATAGAAAATACTACTTATTTTATTTGCATCCAAGTGGTTTTAATATATATATTTTAAAATGGTAATCATACTCTAACCACATATGTTAAACTCCTAAGCGTAATTCTGTAGTACTATAAACACATGCAATACCCAATATTATACCTAATTTATATTATATGTAAATACTTTGTTCGTTCCATCTGATTTTCTTTGTAGGCCTGACGAAGGCCGATGATGGCCGAAAGCTTGCAATAAAAAAGGAAACCTGAGAGCTACGTCTCATTCGTCGTTTTTTCTGTCTTCCAAGTTATATATATATATATGTGTGTGTGTGTGTATATACAGTATATATATATATATATATATATATATATATATATATATACATACATACATATATACTTTAAAAAATCGCAGAAAACGAAAACAAATTTTGGTACGAAGAGAATCTATCAAAGATTAAAAAGTTGTTAGGATCTGAAGTTTTCGATTTTTGACCTCATACGAGCAACTGCCCATGTTATAATAATAAAATAATGAATAAAAAAAGCATGAATTCAACATTTTTAAAAATTTTAATAGTTCCTGACGACCTATTACTTTTTTTAAGAAGTTGTGTGAAATGAAAAAAAAAAAAAAATGAAAAAAGGCAAGTCGAATTTCCCATTGAAAATTGAAAACATTAAAAAAAAAAAAAATCACTTTTTTGTCAGAAGGGGTTAGATCCACAAAGATTTTTTGGAAAAGATATTTTTTTAAATATGAAGACAGGTAGATATCCCTTATACCAAATTTTATGTTCACATTGTAGGGTATCATGAAAATTTAGTTTCGCATAAGAATATTGCAATATGGGGGGGGGGGTAAGAAAATGATTTCCTGGAGTGGATCTAACCCCTTTCCAATCATCTCTTCTGAAGAGCTCATTTGTCAAAAGGGGTTAGATCCATTTTTTCGTAAATTTTATTGTTTTGTCTCAAAACCTAGTTTTAGTCGCTTTGATGATAGCATACATGTGTAGAACATTTGAAATTTACATTAAAACGTGAATAAAAGTGGCAAAGAAAATCAGTTTTTTATTAAAAAGGGATTGGATTCATTTGAGTTTGCTTGCAAAATGGGTTAGATCCACAATTATAATTTTTAGAAATATATATTAAAAAAATTAAAGACGGGTAGGTTTCTTTTGCACTCAATTTTATGTTCACATGATGGGGTAGTACATCATGACAATTTAGTTTCTCATAAGAAATATTGCAATATGGGAAAATAAAATAAAAACATGATTTTTCTCGAAATGGTCCAAAGTGGATCTAACCCCTTTTGCAACCAAACTATTCACCCGTAGAATTCAATAAAAGTATTTTCAAATATTGATGACGTCGTTAAAATACTGTTTTCTGATTGGCTGTTAACATTTGAGCAGAAATTACATGTTTCTAATTCTACAATAAGTTTCAAATTTTCAGAAACTAGTTTTAGATAAATTTCAGCAATAATTAAGCATATTAGCAAACAGCAAACACAAAAACAGGCAACCAAACCAGAAAAGTCTGTGCTCGGGGTACAAATAATTCAATTGGTGACTTGAGTATCGCTTAAAGAGGGCGCCCTACCATGAATCCGGAATTGTAAAATTCAAAGTGAAATTGTAAAAAAAAATGAAAAGGAGTATTCTATTCCCTGTGTACAATGATTAACCACACCTACATGAAATAAATTGGATTGATACCAGAAGTGGACAGTGAAATCTTTAAAATAATGATTCCAGTGATTAGAGGCCGGGTCCTCTGCAGGTTAATCAGTACAAGGCCCTACAGGGCCTACCTATTTCACCAAGAACGGCGCATACAAAGTTATTCCGAATCAGAGTCTCTCTCTACTATCTCAACAACTATTATGTCTTTGGTGAGAGTATCTTTTAGCATACTTTGAACATCAGGGGGAAGAGGCTGTGATTGTTGTACTCTTAAAAACTTCAACTAATCACAATGTCACATGTTAACATTAGCCTGTGGAATACATATAAAGTCAATGAGAATCATAAACCAAACAATCCTTTAAATGATAATATACACTTCCTTCTTGATCGATACTAACAATTATAGAAAATTTAGAATGAGCCACGAGATAAACGAATTCATACGTGTAAGTGAAGTTACAAACCCTTTTGGGGGATAAATACTAATAATGAAAATGCAACTTATACATGACATATAGAGCCCACGTATATCCCACCACTGTCCAATACACATTTTCATATTTTGTCAGAAAACTGCGAGAGACCTATCACATCCCTAGTCATGTGTGTTATAGCGATATACAGTAGCCCCTACTTGGTTTATGAACAACAAACCAAATATATAATCTTACCCGGGAATCTTACCTTAAGAATTAATCTTCTCAGTATGACAGCATATCAAATATGGAACACGGGATGGAACAGTTTGGCATCAAAATGAAGTTGCGTTACATGTATTATTATATAGTTAGTGGAATTGGAAATGAAAGCTTGCCTTTACGTATGTTTAACGAAAATATTTTAAAGGCAGACACCAGTGACAAGAGCCACACACTTGAGCCAGACACCCCCCCCCCCCTCTCTCTCTCTCCCAGAACGCGACGGGGAGTTTGATGTTTAATGTCACCCGCAACGTTCGGCATGCACGCGCATAATGGGACAGTAACTTTGGAACGATTTTTGTGATAAAATACGGCGAACATGTGGTTGGAAAATTGGTTATATCTCCAGAAAATGCACGTATAGGCAGCTAAATTTGGTATCAGTGTAAAGCATGAACTATAACAAAGACCGCCATGGTATTTACAGCGCAGCAATCGGCAGCAATTTGTAAAAGAAATGCTCATGAAAAAAAAATTGCTAAAAACCCCCCATTGTTAAATGGTTTCGTCCAAAATTGCCTCTGAAGGGATTATCATTTTATCTTGAAAATCTTTGATCACTTAAAACAATTATTCATCAAAGAGCACCGTGAATTAGAAATAAATTAAGCAATCCGTTTTGTTAAAACAGTGAAATATCTAAAACGTGTCATTTACACATGCGGTAGCCATAAAGAGTAATTTTCCGGTAATATTGAATAAAAATGGGCAACTAATATTAAATTTAATGGAGAAATATTGAACGGAGGCATTCTACAGGTTCTGATCTTTGCTTAGAACATGAAAAAAACAAAATTTGTTTCATGACCAAAAACCAGTTTTGGCGCACTTTTGCTCTCTCCTGGCCCACTGTGCGCCGTTGCCCCGGACCGATCCGCATATCACTGGCCCCAAAGTTCTACAACTGAGAAGAAAAGGAAAGGAAGATGTAAGATATGATGTTACTTTCTGAATACCATGTCAAAATCAATCTCAAAGTTAGATTGTCAAATGAAGCTTTTTTTTTCTCGCTCGCTTCGCTTGCTCGGAACTTATATTGGGGAGGGGGGGGTTCTGGGGGCTTGATAAATTTTCGACGTTGGTTTATTGTAATACAATGAAAATTGCCTATTGTGTGTAGCCTTATATACTGACCAAGCGGCAAATTGGCGACGCCCGGGTACGCGGTTCCAAACTTACGCAACATTTCGTGAGTGTATGTCAGACCCAATATTGCTCAAAATCGTGATTCCGCGTACAATTATTTTATGCTATTTATGATCACAAAAGGGTTCCAGACAACTTTCATCGGAAAAACAATAAAAAACAAAGAAATACATAAGAAAAATTATATAAAATATTTGCATTTTTTTAGTTATTTGTTAGAAATATAAACATTGATACTCTCACCTGTCCAAAAACTAGCACTCTACTAGCTATATAAACTGATTTAAAGGCAAAAATATACACAAAAAAAAAACAATTTAGGGCAAATTTCATAGCTTATTCGCATAATTAATTTATAAAAATATAAACAATTTATTTTTTGAAAATTTCACTTTACAGCCTTGTAATTTATATCCGACTCTATGAGCGTGCAAATGTTCGCGGCGATGGTGCAGTCAGCAACCGAGATCTGGGGGAGGGGGGGGGGGGGTCAACTTGACCCCCAGTATATCCTGGTCTGAAATAGCCCAGTTAAGATAGGGTTAAGGCCATGTCTAAAAATAGGCCAGGGTCTTTTCTCCTACTGCAGGAGTCTTTGTCCTTGGTACAAACGTCAAGGGAGGGATAAACAATCATTACCCTTGTCAGGAAAAACACCGTTTATGTAAGAAAGTACTAAACTGTGATTGGTCAGAAAGAGTTTCTCTTTACAAAACTTTAGTTTATTTTCGGACACATATGCAATGTAGCCCTATGGTATCATTGGCAAGAACTGGTTATTCTTTGTAACTCTTTGTATCCATCTCCAGACAAGGAATAACTCAATTTATGTAAGGAACTATGTAAGGAACTCCTATGATGCGATTGGTCCATTTCCAGCTCTCGCTTCTCCCCCCTCTCTCTCTCCCTCTCCGCTCCTCCCCCTCTCTCCCCCTCTCTCTCTCTCTCACTATGATGCGATTGGTCCAAAGAAGTTGATTTATGTATTTCTTTAAATGCACCTCCCAGTGCTTATGTAAGATGGTCATGTGAGATGATTGGTTCCAAGTAGATTTTCTATGTATCCCTTGACATCCGGCCCAAGATAAGGAATAATATAACTTATGTAAGTCAGTCCCTAGCCTTGATTAGCTAGAGTAGCTTATGTAATTTTGAACAAGGAAAACAGATGGAAGAAAATTCTCTATATATTTCTATGTAATAGTGTGTTATATTTATGTAATGGTAGTTTATAGATAGAGGAAGGAAAGTGAATTCTATTCATCAGATAGTATAGCTACGAAAGAGAGGGAGACGTATGTCTCAGAGCTGGTATTTCATTGCGCTTCTGTTAAAATATATACACATGTGTGTTGAAGATTCATCGTGAAGTCTTGAACCTGTAATAAAATCAACTTCTTCTCGCAAGCTTTTAGTCACGGGTATTTCTTTGCATCAAGGCGAGAATATACTTCAGCTTGGTTTCGTGACAGGTTAATATGAAACAAAAATGCGAGGCAGTCTACTATATTGCAGGAGATCATGGACCTCTTATACTCGCACTTTAAGAGAGCAATAATGTATTCTGCATTTAGATGCTATTTTGTGAGGGAGCGTTTAGCGACCGGGCGAGAAATTTTTCGAATTTGTGGAGTAAAATCTTTGATTTTAGAGCACTTGACAACATGAATTGAATACTGCATTAATCAATAAATAAATACGCATAATAGTATAGGACCAACATATACATGTATTATTTTTTTCTTTCTGGTCGACATTTTTTTTTTTTTTTTTTGGGGGGGGGGGGGGAGGGCTTGAGCGATTTTGGGGAAGTAGTCTCCAAAGCAACCCCCCCAAAAAAACCAGCGCCTGGCGTACACACGTCTCGCAAGCAATTACCTCTTACCCCTTCGCTCCTCAATCCGCCTTCATTTAATAATCAATTATTTCTTCATAAAATATGATAAAAGGTAAAACGGAGCATAACATAAGACAATATGATAGATGGAAAAGCAAAAAATAACATAGGAGAAGTTGAAAAAAAAAAATAATAACATAGGATAAGATGATAGAAGGAAAAACAAAGTATAACATAAGAGAAGATGATACGAAGAAAAAACAAAAAATAGCATAAGAGAATATGATTGAAGAAAAATACAAGGAATAACATAAAAGAGGATGACAGAAGGAAAAACAAAGAATAACATAAGAGAAGATAAATAAAGGAAAAACAAAGAATAACACAAGAGAAGATGATCGAAGGAAAAACAAAGAATAACATAAGAGAAGATGATCGAAGGAAAAACAAATAATAACATAAGAGAAGATGAAAGAAGGAAAAACAAAGAATAACATAAAAGAAGATGATACGAAGAAAAAATAAAGAATAACATAAGAGAAGATGACAGAAGGAAAAATAAAGAATAACATAAGAGAAGATGATAGAAGGAAAAACAAAGAATAACATAAGAGAAGATGATCGAAGGAAGAACAAAGAATAACATAAGAAAAGATGATCGAAGGAAAAACAAAGAATAACATAAGAGAAGATAAAAGAAGGCAAAACAAAGAATAACATAAGAGAAGATGATCGAAGGATAAACAAAGAATAACATAAGAGAAGATGATAAAAGGAAAAACAAAGAATAACATAAGAGAAGATGATAGAAGGAAAAACAAAGAATAACATAAGAGAAGATGATAGAAGGAAAAACAAATAATAACATAAGAGAAGATGATCGAAGGAAAAACAAAGAATAACATAAGAGAAAATAAATAAAGGAAAAACAAAGAATAACATAAGAGAAGATGATCGAAGGAAAAACAAAGAATAACATAAGAGAAGATGAAAAAAGGAAAAAACAAAGAATAACATAAGAGAAGATGATCGAAGGAAAAACAAAGAATAACATAAGAGAAAATAAAATAAGGAAAAACAAAGAATAACATAATAGAAGATGATCGAAGGAAAAACAAAGAATAACATAAGAGAAGATAAAAGAAGGAAAAACAAAAAATAACATAAGAGAAGATGATCGAAGGAAGAACAAAGAATAACATAAGAGAAGATGATAGAAGGAAAAACAAAGAATAACATAAAAGAAGATGATAGAAGGAAAAACAAAAAATAACATAAGAGAAGATGATAGAAGGAAAAACAAATAATAACATAAGAGAAGATGAAAGAAGGAAAAACAAAGAATAACATAAGAGAAGATAAATAAAGGAAAAACAAAAAATAACATAAGAGAAGATGATCGAAGGAAAAACAAAGAATAACATGAGAGAAGATGAAAAAAGGAAAAAACAAAGAATAACATAAGAGAAGATGATCGAAGGAAAAACAAAGAATAACATAAGAGAAGATAAAATAAGGAAAAACAAAGAATAACATAATAGAAGATGATCGAAGGAAAAACAAAGAATACCATAAAAGAAGATAAAAGAAGGAAAAACAAAAAATAACATAAGAGAAGATGATCGAAGGAAAAACAAAGAATAACATAAGAGAAGATGATAGAAGGAAAAACAAAGAATAACATAAGAGAAGATGAAAGAAGGAAAAACAAAGAATAACATAAGAGAAAATAAATAAAGGAAAAAAAAGAATAACATAAGAGAAGATGATCGAAGGAAAAACAAAGAATAACATAAGAGAAGATAAAATAAGGAAAAACAAAAAATAACATAAGAGAATATGAAAGAATGAAAAACAAAGAATAACATAAGAGAAGATGATAAAAGGAAAAACAAAGAATAACATAAAAGAAGATGATAGAAGGAAAAACAAAGAATAACATAAGAGAAGATGATAGAAGGAAAAACAAATAATAACATAAGAGAAGATGAAAGAAGGAAAAACAAAGAATAACATAATAGAAAATAAATAAAGGAAAAACAAAGAATAACATAAGAGAAGATGATCGAAGGAAAAACAAAGAATAACATAAGAGAAGATGAAAAAAGGAAAAAACAAAGAATAACATAAGAGAAGATGATCGAAGGAAAAACAAAGAATAACATAAAAGAAGATAAAATAAGGAAAAACAAAGAATAACATAATAGAAGATGATCGAAGGAAAAACAAAGAATAACATAAGAGAAGATAAAAGAAGGAAAAACAAAAAATAACATAAGAGAAGATGATCGAAGGAAAAACAAAGAATAACATAAGAGAAGATGATAGAAGGAAAAACAAAGAATAACATAAAAGAAGATGATAGAAGGAAAAACAAAAAATAACATAAGAGAAGATGATAGAAGGAAAAACAAATAATAACATAAGAGAAGATGAAAGAAGGAAAAACAAAGAATAACATAAGAGAAGATGATACGAAGAAAAAATAAAGAATAACATAAGAGAAGATGATAGAAGGAAAAATAAAGAATAACATAAGAGAAGATGATAGAAGGAAAAACAAAGAATAACATAAGAGAAGATAAATAAAGGAAAAACAAAAAACAACATAAGAGAAGATGATCGAAGGAAGAACAAAGAATAACATAAGAAAAGATGATCGAAGGAAAAACAAAGAATAACATAAGAGAAGATAAAAGAAGGCAAAACAAAGAATAACATAAGAGAAGATGATCGAAGGAAAAACAAAGAATAACATAAGAGAAGATGATAAAAGGAAAAACAAAGAATAACATAAGAGAAGATGATAGAAGGAAAAACAAAGAATAACATAAGAGAAGATGATAGAAGGAAAAACAAATAATACCATAAGAGAAGATGAAAGAAGGAAAAACAAAGAATAACATAAGAGAAAATAAATAAAGGAAAAACAAAGAATAACATAAGAGAAGATGAAAGAAGGAAAAATAAAGAATAACATAAGAGAAGATAAATAAAGGAAAAACAAAGAATAACATAAGAGAAGATGATCGAAGGAAAAACAAAGAATAACATAAGAGAAGATGAAAAAAGGAAAAAACAAAGAATAACATAAGAGAAGATGATCGAAGGAAAAACAAAGAATAACATAAGAGAAGATAAAATAAGGAAAAACAAAGAATAACATAATAGAAGATGATCGAAGGAAAAACAAAGAATACCATAAAAGAAGATAAAAGAAGGAAAAACAAAAAATAACATAAGAGAAGATGATCGAAGGAAAAACAAAGAATAACATAAGAGAAGATGATAGAAGGAAAAACAAAGAATAACATAAAAGAAGATGATAGAAGGAAAAACAAAAAATAACATAAGAGAAGATGATAGACGGAAAAACAAATAATAACATAAGAGAAGATGAAAGAAGGAAAAACAAAGAATAACATAAGAGAAAATAAATAAAGGAAAAAAAAGAATAACATAAGAGAAGATGATCGAAGGGAAAAACAAAGAATAACATAAGAGAAGATAAAATAAGGAAAAACAAAGAATACCATTAGAGAAGATAAAATAAGGAAACACAAAAAATAACATAAGAGAATATGAAAGAATGAAAAACAAAGAATAACATAAGAGAAGATGATAAAAGGAAAAACAAAGAATAACATAAGAGAAGATGATAGAAGGAAAAACAAAGAATAACATAAGAGAAGATGATAGAAGGAAAAACAAATAATAACATAAGAGAAGATGAAAGAAGGAAAAACAAAGAATAACATAAGAGAAAATAAATAAAGGAAAAACAAAGAATAACATAAGAGAAGATGATCGAAGGAAAAACAAAGAATAACATAAGAGAAGATGAAAAAAGGAAAAAACAAAGAATAACATAAGAGAAGATGATCGAAGGAAAAACAAAGAATAACATAAGAGAATATAAAATAAAGAAAAACAAAGAATAACATAATAGAAGATGATCGAAGGAAAAACAAAGAATAACATAAGAGAAGATAAAAGAAGGAAAAACAAAAAAATAACATAAGAGAAGATGATCGAAGGAAAAACAAAGAATAACATAAGAGAAGATGATAGAAGGAAAAACAAAGAATAACATAAAAGAAGATGATAGAAGGAAAAACAAAAAATAACATAAGAGAAGATGATAGAAGGAAAAACAAATAATAACATAAGAGAAGATGAAAGAAGGAAAAACAAAGAATAACATAAGAGAAGATAAATAAAGGAAAAACAAAGAATAACATAAGAGAAGATGATCGAAAGAAAAACAAAGAATAACATAAGAGAAGATGAAAAAAGGAAAAAAACAAAGAATAACATAAGAGAAGATGATCGAAGGAAAAACAAAGAATAACATAAGAGAAGATAAAATAAGGAAAAACAAAGAATAACATAATAGAAGATGATCGAAGGAAAAACAAAGAATACCATAAAAGAAGATAAAAGAAGGAAAAACAAAAAATAACATAAGAGAAGATGATCGAAGGAAAAACAAAGAATAACATAAGAGAAGATGATAGAAGGAAAAACAAAGAATAACATAAAAGAAGATGATAGAAGGAAAAACAAAAAATAACATAAGAGAAGATGATAGAAGGAAAAACAAATAATAACATAAGAGAAGATGAAAGAAGGAAAAACAAAGAATAACATAAGAGAAAATAAATAAAGGAAAAAAAAGAATAACATAAGAGAAGATGATCGAAGGAAAAACAAAGAATAACATAAGAGAAGATTAAATAAGGAAAAACAAAGAATACCATAAGAGAAGATAAAATAAGGAAAAACAAAAAATAACATAAGAGAATATGAAAGAATGAAAAACAAAAACTAACATAAGAGAAGATGATAAGAAGAAAAAACAAAGAATATTATAAGATAAGATGATAAAAGGAAAAAACAAATAATAAAATAAGATAAGATGAAAGAAGGAAAAAACAAAGAATAACATAAGAGAAGATAATAGAAGGAAAAAACAAATAATAAAATAAGATAAGATGAAAGAAGGAAAAATAAATAATAAAATTAGAGAATATGAAAGAAGGAAAAACAAAGAATAACATAAGAGAAGATAAAATAAGGAAAAACAAAGAATAACATAAGAGAATATGATAGAAGGAAAAACAAAGAATAACATAAGAGAAGATAAAATAAGGAAAAACAAAGAATAACATAAGAGAATATGATTGAAGAAAAAACAAAGAATATAAGAAAGAGATAAACTAAAGAGCAAAATAAGAATAAGGAAGACAAAAGAGAGACTGAAATAAAAAAAGGTGGTTAAAGAACGACCGCGGAATTTAGAACCCCCTCCCCCCAAAAAATAAACAAATTCTATACATTTACAAGAATGTAATAGATAATTCTCATCATATACCTTGCTTCACCGCTCTCCTGCACTGCAAGTGCCATAACAGAGCAAGTAATGACGCACTAGTCGGCTTATGTGTCATAGCGCCACCTTGTGTTGGGTTGTGTTTAGTCACATTCACGCGATCTGCTTCTTCTACGGTCTTCTTGACATGCAATCGTCACCCCCATTGTAAGACAAGTTTGAATCACTGAATTGGCCCAAACTTCAACTTATATTAAAGATTATAGTCCGAAATAGATGGAAAATATTAAATTTGTGCATCGTCACGGGCAAAAACGCTTGTTATATGGAGTCAAACATACCCCTATTTCGAGGGGTGCTAAAATCAATGATCTTCGTAATAATGATCATGTACGTACACACATCCCAGGGAAATGTCATATTTTAGTTCAAATCCCTTTTCTATAATGTTTTAAAACTATCGGTACTCATTTCTGATGGAACAGCCAAAAAATAACAAATAGATTCAACATTTGTCACATTAAGTAATAGTCTACCGCCCTCTCGCGTTTAGACTTGTGTAGTGCTGTTGTGTCAGTTACGCACACAATGGATTCGAAGAGAGTGCGCCAGCACAAGTAGTTCATACATGTATCTTGCATTATGACATGTATACATAGTTCTATGAAATGAATAAATAAGAACGGGAAAGACCTTCACATTTGGCCCCTAATAGTATTATGTACATGTAAAATATACCCGTGAATTCAAAGTACAGATCAAAATGGATACAGATGTATAACTTTTTCCTTTTTTACAAATCTATATTCACAAATCTCTTTGTGCTCTTGTGTAGAGCACGGTTGCTACTCCCTTTACAATGAATATTCATTACCTATTGAAATTAACCACTCCCCATATTCAAGAGGCAAGCTATTTGCATTTAAAAATAATGCAAATCATTCGGGTATTCAGTTCAATCGAATGTCTTGTTTCATCAGACGATATGTGATATTCTAACAGCCAATAAGAATTATCGTCTTATTCCGCAAATACCGATGGTTCAGAGGTCAATAGTGTTTACAATTTTCAGCGTGTTATAGCCCTATATAGTTTCGTCATCAACGTTAAATCCCCCTCTCTCTTTTTCTCACACTCTCTCTTCCCCCTCTCTCTCTCTCTTTGCTTTCTTATTTTCTGTTCCTCTATCGTTGTCAGTAAAACTCTTTTTCATGCTATCCATCCAATA
This sequence comes from Lytechinus pictus, assembly GCF_037042905.1. NCBI lineage: Eukaryota > Metazoa > Echinodermata > Echinoidea > Temnopleuroida > Toxopneustidae > Lytechinus > Lytechinus pictus. The sequence continues at coordinate 2,063,140 of NC_087260.1, read as the reverse complement.
TTTATTTTCATATATCTTTGTACATTTTTTGTGTCAAATATACAATCTTTCTCTCAGATTTTTGCACCCTTACATAAATTTTCTTTCGCACTATTTCATAAATTTTTAGAATACGATTCTTTGAGAATGACATCTTGATTTGTCTTCTGCTTTTGAATTACTTCTCTTCGCCTTCCCTTTCAATTCTCATATATGTATGCATCTTAGTTGCATTATTTGTAATAAATTATATTCAAACCCTCTATCTCACTAAATACTCGGTGTCTCTCTCTCCCCCTCTTACATATACTTTCTTTCTCTCTCCCGTCTCTCTTTAGCTCTCTCCCTCTTTTTCACATATACAAACATACACACACCCACACACACACACACCCTCACACACACTATCCTCTCACACAAACACACCCTCCCTCTCCCTTGCTCTTCTATTAATATCATCATAGCATGACCAACATATTCAAAGCAATTTTAATATAAAAACAATGGGATATAGTTTATATCATTGTTAATTTAGCATTTAATCTATCTGACTTCAAGGTTATACTTTTTAGTCAATCAGAGATGAATACAAACATTCACATAACATTTCTTCCAATAATTTTGCTGGAAAATACAAAATTTAAATTCTACAACTACACAATAATGAAATTGATGATTTAAATGAAACAGCCAATTTGTTATGACATGAAGTTTAATTTGATTAAACCAGACAAAATTGAATAATGCAAAATTGTTGAGATTCGAACTGTGAAAGTGATAAAATACGAATAGAAAAAATACATTTTTTAATTTAAACTCTAAAGCTATAATTACTACTTCCACATTACTGATGGAACAATCATATTCATTTTGTAAACAAATATTTGACGTATATGTTTAGTTGACACATTAATTATCTAATCCATAGCTTGTGAAACAAAAACACATGACTACACAGCGAATTATTCTAAAGTGGCTTTGTTACTGAAATCAACTTAGAACGATTTGACTGGGTGATTACGCCTTAAAACAAATTTGCACTTTATGTTAAGCTCGTTCAAAAAGTTTGGGGTTTGTGGTACTCAGCGCTGAACCCAATATCATTTGGCAGGACGTGCTTGCATTTCTTTTAAAATTTCGAATCAGATTTACAGCTTTGCAGTCTAACATATTTCATATACAGTCACCTCCCCTGTGATGTCATCCATCTCATATGTTCGCTGATTCATTTCCGTTGCTATAACTATTCTCAACAACTTTCACTGATGATTCCTTGCTGCATCCGTGCAGACATTAGTCGTATAAATCTCATTGCTTCTTTTCAAATTCTTGTCTTCTGGCATACGCCTTTTCAAATCTTAATCTGTCAATATCATCTTTAGAAGTTACGTCAAACAGTTTCATGTATCACCTCATCTTTAGCCTCCACGTAGACGTGCATTCACGCTGATAGTTGAACCTTCTTGAATGCTTGTGTGGTAAACTCGTTGCGATCCGGATAGTTGTATACCAACGCAAGTTGAGTAGCATTGGCTACTGTCCATTCTGCAAGTTAAGGCGGCTTGCTGGTGTAGTTCATTGAGAGTCCAGTTTGAGTTGGCTTTCATTGGAATTGGATTTCTAGTGGCCTGTACAAAAAGATTGATGTCACCCTGGAAACATGATAAAATTGAGAAAAATGATGAGTTGTTGCGTTTCTCTATGCATTTAAACTTTCTTGTATCTTTGAAAAAATTTGGAATAATATCATGATATAAGGTAAGACATTGTTATATTTCTCTTTTATTACATCATATTTTGTAACTGTATCCCAAATTAAATACCCAAATTAAAGGTCAAAGCTAGATTATCATAAGTTGTAAAACACATTTACAGGACAGTATTGTGAAATTATTCTTTAAAAAAATGCTACTCACAGATTGATTTGGGTTTGATTTGCTATGCCTTTACCAAATAAGATATATCGGAGAATATCAGAGAAAGTTTTGTAATAATCCGGTTAAGTGGATAGCTTTATCTAAGAGTAGGGAAACTAAATTGTAATTTCGAAAAACTCCTTGTTTTGATATACTGCCATATTCTTCCTATATTTCTATTCATGAACATTATCATCATCCAGTGCTGATTCCATTCTTAACATTTTTGTTCCAAATATACATATATACATGAATTCTATGGTATTGTTATCCACCTATACATTTTGACCAAAAGAAAAATAGAACATATAAGTTGATCTGAACTTACCCCATGCATGGAAGGCTGATTTCCTCGGACGCCGTGGGTCCCTACTCCATACCCGTTATTACTTCCGTTCCCTGGGCGATGCCTGGAAGGCTGATTTTCTCGAACGCCGTAGTTTCCTTCTCCATATCCGCCATTACCTCTGCTGCCTTCGTTCCCTGTCCCATGCCTAGAAGGCTCATTTTCTTGAACGCCGTGGGTCTCTCCTCCATATCCGCCATTACCTCTGCTGCCTTCGTTCCCTGGCCCATGCCTAGAAGGCTCATTTTCTTGAACGCCGTAGGTCTGTTCTCCATATCCACCATCATCTCTGCTGCCTTCGTTGCCTGTGGGTCCGTATGTACTCATAATTTGTTTGACGTTGTTGAATTCAGAATTGGAAAAGTCACAACCAATTTGCTGCTTTTGGCTTCAGGTATTCCGACTGTAAATCTGCTCAATTCCTGAAATATCGAAGGTTTCAACCATTCAAAAGTTTGCTTGCTTGTGTGAAGGAAAATCTGATGAGGACGGAGTCGGTGTCGAGCCTTTATAGGGCAGTGGTGATGATAATTTTTAGTCGGGGGATTCCCATCGCTGATGAGACTGATACGTTAGTGAAACGTTTACTTCTCGAACAATCCATGGTGGTAATTTGGATCAATTTAGATTTTTAGGGATTTTTTCTCTGATGATGTCTGTTAAGGATTTTTCAATTTTTATTATTATTATTTTTTCTAGTTGGTTTTCACAGGGGTCCCATGTTCGTCGTCGTGGATGGTATTTTAGGGAGAGGGGATATTCTAGATAATGTTAAAATCAGACCAGACATCCTATTACCTACCCTGAAATCTAATTCGATCAAAAGTGTTCGTATATGCTAGTTCAGCATTGATTAATTCGCATAGTCTTTGAAAAAGAAAAACATATCACTCCAGTATAGTACAGAAAACCGATGAACAACGCAAGGAAAATAAAGAAGTAGATGATTCCGCACACGCCAGGCAATGATTTAATCTGTTATAGAAAACATTGTACAAATGGATTTAAAATCAGAGAAATATCTACATGCAAAATAAATCGACGTATCTTATCTTAGACATACGTTCTCTTATTTGCAACTGGCACATTCTTGTTAGTCATGTCATCAGTGAAGGATGTTAAATTTTCATATTAACAACATTTGATAAAATGGGGAATCAATGACAACAATCTGAATATTTTCAACCAGTTCTCGACAAAGCAATCAATTTTGAGATTGACCACAATAGAATTAAATCGAACATTTTTATTGTGAAGGTTAAACTTACCCTTTTACGGAGGGGTTCATTGTATCTTGGACCCGGGGTTGGTGTCGACTCATCCATGGTATTTTCCTGCTTATCACGAGAGGGGTGGGACGGGGAGCATTTCAGAATATAGGATGAAATGCACAACTAACTCACTGAAGTACTGTTTAGTATTAGGTTACTCATGCTTGGCAAACTTCGACCACTAGTCTTGTATGGGGGCTTCCCACTGTCCATTTTCTATACCCAGTATAGCTTTCCTCGAATTCTAGAAAAAAAAAACATGATCAATCCACCACACAAGCCCTCAGAGTCATACACGCAGACACACTTACACCCGATCGCAACAATTCATTTACCTTTTCGAAAAATCTTGATGATAATTTTATCAATTTCAATTTTCGGGGACTTTTTCTCTGATGATGTCTGTTAATATTATTCAAAACTATTCTAAAATGACCCTTTATCTCTTCAAAATTTTTTGAAGTTACAGATTACTTGTTACCCAGTTAGAATAAATACCGGATTTTACGCATTATATAATATTTCCCAAATCTTTATACCAAAATTACAGCAGTAATATAATTCTTTTGCAGAAATGTTGCCTCTGTACCTTTCATTAGCATTAAAATGTCCCAACCTTTAGTTCTTCACTCTTCACTTTCTCTGTCTCGTTTACCTTTTTCTTTTCGTTATCATCCGTCTTTTTTGTCGTCATTGCCACCGTAATCAACTTCATATAACTATTTTCATCACAAATTCAATATTCATAATTCAACGTCAACATCATCATCGTCATCGTCACCGTAGTCATTATGTGCATCTGTGACGTGGTCGTAGTTTTTGTCATTTCACCATCGTCACCATCAAGTCCAATTGTAGTGTTAGTATTAGACCCCTACCTTTCAATCTTCCGACTTCTGTTAATACGAAATTCTCATTACACCCATCTTTGTCTCTATCCCCTTCTTTCTCTTTTCTATCTCTGTCTGTCTGTCTCTCTCTCTCTTTATTTATATTTCTAGTCTTCTATATCCAGTTTATCTTCCTATTCCCGTTTCTTCTCTTCTCTTCTCTTCTCTTCTCTTCTCTTCTCTTCTCTTCTCTTCTCATTCCCTCTCCTTTTTCAATCCTTTTGGATCTTTTCATCACCCTGTCCTTCCTCTCTTTCCCTTCCTATTCATTCTTCATAAAGCACATGCAACAAAGCACTAACCAGTCCATACGCAAATACACACCCACATGTAACCGCATATACACACCCCACGTACACTCACTCACACGCACACACACATCCAATAACGCGCGCGCTCTCTCTCTCACTTTTTTGTATTAATTTCTTTTCTCATTTTAGCAATGGCATTAAAGACGATAGAATAAAAAATACTAAATTTTATATCAAAATATGAAAGAAAGAATATCAGCTGAAGCTTTATCATTTTGTGAATTTAATTATACTTATTCAAGCAAAGTCAAATGATTAAAAGAAAAACAGCTTGACTTCATATCATTTGGGTTAAAATTGTTTCAAAACATAGAAAATAACGTCTATTGCATATAATTATATCAATAAAGATTAATTCAAATGCATTCAATTCCATGAGGGTTAGACTATTACTTCTTTTTTATTACGAGAAAAGTTTCGAATACGACTAGAGTCTTACTTGTGAAACATTGTTTTCGTCATGAGCATAATCGAAAAATTACTTTATTACTAGAATTTTAATTCTGATTAAAAATAGTCAATGTAATGCTGGTTATTTAAGCGAGAAAAGGAGAACATAAAATTTGTAATGATAAAGAAGGTGATGTGTCAGAATAACTTGCACTGATCTTCTATCACAAAAAGATATTAAAATGAAGATTTCCTATATCAATTTTCATGTTGAATGCTTTTAATTTTATAACCTATTATGGGCGTATACATTTAAACAAGGTAACATAAATATTACAGATCAAAAGTTGTATAGTGATGAGTTAAAAAAGTGAATTTCTTTTAGGATTAATCCCATATTGATCTTAATATAGATTTCCAGCTTTCAGGGCATTCTTTTAAGTTCAGGAAAATGTAATTTAAAAGGGTTATTACGATACTACTATGTCGACAGTATTACTAGTCTTTAACAAACATTCCCTTGCTATTGAGTCATAGATATGTAACCCAAATGAACTTGCTCTATTATAATGAAAAAAATTATGTACAAGCTAAATAACAAATATTATATGACCGATCTACATAATATACACGTACGGTATATCGATGTATAAATATATTTTAATCCACAAATAAGGTAGATACTTTTTTATGAATACGATTTATCAATTCACTTAATCACAGATTTACTCATCAATTCATTTAAATAGACTATTTTCAGTTAAAAATGTAATATTCAATAAAATGAGTAGTGATTTCAATACAAAATTAGGACACATATGTGTAAGACATAAATGATAGTACTATAGAACTTGTACTGCATTAGGCGCATATTAAGTTGTCTCTATGTGCTTCAAAAGGAATTTCGAAATTGTTACACTGGCTTCAACTTGGCGGGCATTTATTTTTATTACTAAGTTTTTGACAGCGTGCAAGAAAAATCAATTACTGCAATGTGATAATAGGCAACATGCAGTATATGAATGGACTGCTACAATATTTGTATGTGTGTTGAGAGTGTGAAATTCTACTTTTAGCATGAAATTATGGATCTTTAGAAATTGAATACATCATACACATCGAACAGTTTCCTTTTGCGTGGAACACATACTAAGCAATCACATGCAGGAGGTCACAATCATTAGATTGAAGGAAAATATTTTGCTTTGTCGCCCCCACGAAGTCGGCCATTAACCCTTACTTCGCTTCCGTGCCTTATGCCAGTGTCGAATATTTCCCTGGGACCGCCCAACTGTTTGCTGCCGAATGTGACGTAAAATTGGCTTCTAGCCATGTTGATACGGGCACCAATTTCTTCAACCAACAGGTCTTCACTCCAATTCAAGACTACCTCCATGGGCATACTAATACCATTAGTCTTTTTTACTATTATCTGAACCTGTGGAGAATCGGACACATAATAATGAAATTTAAAAATATTATTCAAATCTTTGATATAAAGGGAAAAAGTTTGTTTGCCCAGTGACGTAAGGTACATTCCCCTACATATCAGCATAAATAACAATAAAAAAAATCCTGATTCCATATCACAAATCATTGTAAAAGTTGGTGCTTAACAGTATGAGAAATATCAATTATTTTCTTTAAAAAATACATTTTATTATGATACACAACCTTTCCCGGCCGACAAGATCTTGATCGTAATGAACATACAGATGAAATAAAGAGACAACAAGTGTTAGTGCCTCTAAATGCCAGTTGATCTTAGTCCAAACAGTGCAAATATCCTTTTTTGTATGTGATTATTCATTTTCGCAAAATATGGAATGAATTATAGCAACATTTACGTACTTGAGCATGCCTTGAAGGTTCGTTTCCAATGCCACCTGGGGGAGGGGGTCCACTCTGTTGGTGAGTCATCTAAAGAGAGATAGAGAGAAAGAGAGAGAGAGAGACACACACACAGGAGGAGAGAGAGAGAGATAGAGAGAAAGAGAAAGAGAAGGAAACATAAGATTATACCCTTAAATGACGACATTCTTGCAGTTGCGTGGCTATGGTTATGGGTTTCGTCATCCAATAATTCAAAGCGACCATGTGAAAGTTTGTATTTATGTAGACGATAATGTAACTTTTGCTTGATACGACATTTGCTCCGGCGACAATCGCTCCGGGCTTTATTTCGTCTACGATATAGGGTTAGGGTTTTAATTTTAGGTTTAGGATAGGGTAAATCCAGGGTTGAAGTTGGTCATTCCATTAGTGTGTGAAAATTACAGCGGAGCAATTGTCTCCAGAGCAAATGTCATGTAACCGGGTGGTTTGCATTCATTTCATATATGCCGAGTGCAGCCATAATCCCAGCCCCCATTTTTTTTATATCTCCCAATGGCAAAGATGGTTACTCGATGTAAATTCATACCCAGTATTTCCCATCAAATATAAAGTTATTATACGAAATTTCCACATAATCCACTTACCTTATATCTAGTTTTTGGTTGATCGACAATGTATCGTGATATGTTCTCTCAGAGACTCCAGTATCACTCCTTTTCACTCTGGTATCAACCTCACAGTGACATCATGCTCATACATTGAAAATATGGTCTATGATCGGGGAATACCAATGTTGTCGAGTCAATAAAAAAATTCAACACAAATTCACTCCAACCCTTTTTCGATTGTTCGACGTACAATTCCGACCATGATTAACGATTTATTTATGGTGTTCACAGTTGCAATGATTAGTTAAAAAATATAAAATGAATATTTGCGGAGATATACCTCACACCTCAATGTAATCTATTGAAATGGAGGTCGGCACCAATGAAAATTTCGTGGGAATTCTTTAATATAAGATGGTATTTAATCTGGAATTGATAAAAATAACGATGACCTATAATGATAGTGGTGTCTATTACTGTAGAATTGCATTCAGAGCATTTTTGAATTATGTAATAGTTACCATGGTCACAAGCATTATGATTGGTAATTCATTGCACCGACATTTTGTCACCCTCGCTTTCGGGAACATTCTAACAAATCGTCAATATCTTCATCATCCCCATCGTCACCGTCATCACCATCACTGCGGCAAACACTACCGCCATCTTCTTCTTCATCATCAACAGTATCATCATCATCATTAATATCCTCATCATCATCATCATCATCGTCATCATAATAATAATATAGGGTATTTATATTGCGCACATATCCACCTTGTTAGGTGCTCAAGGCGCTCCTATATTACCCGGCTAAGCTAGGCGTTCATAGCGCACACAGCTTTTTAAGGAATTACTTCCTACCGGTCATCATCATCATCATCATCATCATCATCATCATCATCATCATCATTATCCTCATAATCCTCATCAACATCATCATCATCACCCCCTCCTCCTCTTCCTCCTCCTCCTCATCATCATTAATAATTAAAGCAAAGAAATAACACCACCAAAGTTACCACAATCATCATTGCTCAAAAACTATCATTTCTCGAATAACAGCTCATATATGACAGAACGCAAATACTGACTCGTTCTCAAATTTTGTTTGTATTATATTCTTTCACTTTTTCGTACATCAGATTCGTCACCCAAAACATTTGTACAAAACTTAAAATGGGAGCTCGAGATCATGATCGTTATATTAACAGTACAACTATGCTGACATTGACCTGTTTTCGATGGTGAGACTACTCCCTTTTCTGCAAACACAACATGAAAAATTATTATAACAATGGGTATTAATCAAGTATCATCTACATTTTTTCGAATAAATTTATTTCAAAATTACCAAGCTCAAAACGCATCAGTTACGAAAAACTAATTGGGTGGCCCAGTTGCAACTGTTATTTTAGACATGCATCACTGTTCACTAATATTTTTTACGAAAACACAAATGTCCAGTCGGTTTGATTTGTTTGACTGGAGCACTGCAGTATGCAGGTTCGCTTAGAATATTCAGGATATTTTTCTTAAAACATTCAGAGTAAACCATCATTGATGAATTGCATTCGGCAACGACCATCGTCAGCATCATCATCGAAATTATTTTTTGGCCAATTTCCTCATGTTATGATTGCTATCATCAACATCTGCATTATTGTCGTTTTTGAAGTCGCCATTAATGTGACCATTAAAATCATTTCGACCCATTTCTTCTAAAAAAGGACTAGTTATTAATAAATTAATAAAAAAAGAATCAATTTCTTGATATTAAACAATCAGTATCTTGTAACTACTTTACAAGATTATGAATATTTGAGAGTTATTTCTGGTGTTAGTTGATGGCCAAAAATGGGCCTTTCAAATCAGTAATAACAGGTTGATATATTCTCCACTCTTTAGGCGATATGCAAATGAAGTATTACTGAGTGGTTCCAAGTTCTAATTATAACCTTTCCATGCAAACAATATCTGACATACATTTAATGCTCAGTGCTTTATGAATGGACTCGTTGAACACACCTACACATCAACCATTATACATTAGAGATATCTACAATGGCGGGAACACGGTGATTGTACGTACAAATGTATAGGCAAGCTGTGGTGCGGGACTCGACATTTATGCTGTATACACAATAGTATCTCTAAACATGGGTACTACCGTTTGTTCTAGATGTTTCGAAATGAAATAGGTTCCCTTAGTAGAGATAACATTGGTAAAATGGCTAATTTAGACATTATTGCTCAATAATTATTTTCCTTACTCGTAGTATATTATTACTTTCTTTGATTTATCATACCCTTAATTTTTCTTTCTTTTGTGATATCTTTTTTTTTTTTAGAATGCAATGAGTCATCAATCCACATATAATTCATGTCTGGCTGCAAGTTTTACTAATTCAAATTCATGTACATGTACATACGAAAAAGGCTGACGTATTGGCCTATGAATTAAGGTTTAACCACCTTCAATTGAAATCAAATAAATAACAAGATTATTTCATTGTCTAAATTGTGTTCACATAGTAAACTCTCATTAAAACAACGAAAATATATTTTTTTAATATACAGCTATCAAGTTAATTAGCATTTTCAATTAATCCGTATAAAACATTCCATTTAAACTAATGAATCTTAAAATATTTTGATAGCATTCGCAGAATCTCATTCTATTATTTGATGAAATTCATTTAATTCAAATATTTTGCCTAAAACATCCGATGAAAATGAATACATTACAATAACTTTTCGCTTGATAATATTTTAAAGACATTTAAAGTCGTATCAATAACATTAGAACATTAATATGGAGGAGAATTTGACAGAGTATACTTAGAGATACAGAACAATGGTAACAAATAACAGTGTTTTTATGAAACAATGGAAATATTTGCTTTGAATTTTTTTTGGACTGTTTAGTGGATTCAAGTTTGGGGTTAGAACAGCAATAATGACCAAGAGGGTACAAATTTAATTTAACGCATTTCTTGATCAAACTTTTCACGTGGATACCTCTGGCACTTAGTTGATATTGTAGATTATTCCTAACCTCTTTTAATTACAGACCGATTCTCATTAAAAATATTAGTAAATATTAGTATCATTTCTACTTTACAAATTCATAAACAGATAAAATTTACCTGATGGCTCTCATACCATTAAGTTCTGAAAAGATGGAACTGTGGGCAAAGTGAGAATGTTATAATTATCCCAATTGAATTGTTCCTTTTCTTACCCAATATGGAGTATTTAGTAGCTTGGTACGATAATGGAGTGCATGAGCTGCCATAGGAGGACAATTGATAGATGATATATTTGAAAAGCAAGACGCAGTAGCATTATCATGCTTATGCAAATGACTGCAATTTGTCTTAAATATTATGTCTGTTTCCTAAAACAAAAAGCATTGGTAATTAAAGCTTCCTGGAATAGAATGAGAGTTATGCAGATCAACCGATGTCTTATTTGAAGTCGGTTAGGTATTTGTATTTCACAGTATACACTGAGGGTCAAAGTTCGGCCCGCGGAAACACTTATCTTGTCATTTTCCCCAACTTTCATTTTTATTTGAACCTCAACTTAATTTATCTTCTTCTTGATCTTCCTCCCCTTTTCACAACTTAACGGCACCACCATGGAGCCTCAAGACCAAATTTAGAGTGGAATAATCCTTTATGTCGTATTCATACAACCTACGGTCATCTTCCAGCTGCTTGCCGGCAAAGATTAGACGTTGCTGGGCAGGATCTATCTTTTCCTTATCTTTGATCTTGTCTTTTAAACTCTCAACCAAATCATTTGTTTTCACATCGAATATAAGAGTTTCTCCCGTCAACGTTTTAACAAAAATCTGTATCTGCAAAAAAGCACACACACAAACAAAAGTGAATTTAAATAAAAGAAAAAATAAAGAAATTATACTGTACATATATTTATCTTGCCATTGTTCTCGTAACGACACCAAATACGTGCTTGCGTTAAAAATTAAATATAATTTATAGCAATAAATATGTTAGTTGAAGTTGGAATGCATTACGTACTCTCAAATAATATGTGCTAAAAAGAGAAAGTTTAGCTGAAACGTTAGTTTGTTAATTCTTCCCCATTGGTCCTACTTCTACTCTGGATATGCATCATTATTTTGTCATTGAAGATAACAAATCATTTTCGCTGTGTTGTATGTCTTCATTCCTACGATACATGGTGCCCTATTACTTAAGATATTGTGGTTTTGAAAATTTCTAATTTCACTGGTTAAAATTATGTCAACATGCCAAGTTTTATTTAGGTTTTCAGCATGAAAAAGTAATTATTATTCTCGTGATTTTAACACTTATTAGGAAATATCAGGCAGACTTACATTTTTGAAATAAACATTCTATTCCTAGAGAAATTGTAGATCTACATGCTCATGATATTTTCTATATATATTGCAAACGTATTTCTAAAAAGTGTATTGCAGTATTGCGTGTTATTTAATATTTATATTTTGTGTCGATAGACAACTTCTCGGCATAATCTTGACTTAAATGAATAAGCAAATGAAATCGAAAGGACCCTGACTGTCATCGGTTGTAGTAAAAAAAAAGGTCTTTAAATGACTAGATTAGACTTCATTCATTTGTTCCATTTCCGCTCAACAAAATACAATCAAAGTAATAATCGATAGGCCAAGTATCATAAACAGTTCAATTGTAGTACATGAAGAGTATGAGAAAAAGTTAAACAGGAACTCAGGTGAACTACAATGATTTTTTGCTATTATAATCATTGGTTCTAGTGTAAATAATTATGTTTTTTTTTTGGAAAATATAAAATGGATTATACCAAAATGAACGTACTTCCTTGTGCCTTGAAGGTTCATTTTTTCGGCCACCTTGGGTAGGGTGTCCACTCTGGTCATCATGAGATAGATTCATCTAAAGATATAAATAAATAAATAAATAAATATATATATATATTATATATATATATAAAAAGAGAGAGAGAGAGAGAGAGGGGGGGGGGGGAGAGAGTGAGATAGACATATGACATTGTCTTGAAACGACGACTTTTATGCAGGTGCATGGATATGGTAAATGTTTCGTCATCCTATAATATCGAGCATGTTACTGCTTTTTTTCTTTTTATTTAGACGACTTTCAACTTTTAATTCGATAATGTATACGCGAAAATTATAGTGCATGAACTAAGGTGACGCCGGTTTGGTGTTACGACATTTGCTTACCTTTACTTCGCTTCGTTGCCTTATGCCAATGTCGAATATTTTCGTAGAACCGCCTAACTGTTTGCTGCCGAATGTGACGTAAAATTGGCTTCTAGCCATGTTGATACGGGCACCAATTTTGTCAACCAACATGTCTTCACTCCAATTCAAGACTACATCCATTAGCATACTATTCCCATCAGTCTTTTTGATTATTATTTGAACCTGTGGAGAATCGAACACATAAAAAAATTAAATTTAAAAATATTATTCAAATCTTTGATATAAAGGGAAAACGTTTGTTTGCCCAGTGACGTAAGGCTCATTCCCCTACATATCAGCATAAACAACAATAATAAAAAAATCCTGATTCCATATATCACAAATCATTGTGAAAGTTGGTGCTTAACAGTATGAGAAATATCAATTATTTTCTACAAGAAATACATTTTGTTATGATACACAACCTTTTCCGGCCGACAAGATCTTGATCGTAATGAACATACAGATGAAAAAAAGACCACTAGTGTTAGTGCCTCTAAATGCCGGTTGACCTTAGTCAAAACAGTTCAAATATCATTTATTTTCATGTGATTATTCATTTTTTGCAAATTATGGAATGAATTATAGCAACATTTACGTACTTTATCATGCCTTGACGGCTCGTTTTGAATGACACCTGAGGGAGGGGGTCCACTCTGTTGGTAACGGGGTCGAGACATCTAAAGAGAGATAGAGAGAGAGGGGAGAGAAAAAGAAGGGAATATAATACATTATCCTAGAATTACGACTTTCTTGCAGTCACATGGATATGGTTTTCTTCATCCAATAATTCAAATCGACCATGTGACAGTTTGTACTTATGTAGACGATATTGCAACTTTTAATTCGATAACGTAAATACGGAAATTATAGTACATGAATTAAGGTGACGCTGGTTTGGTGATACGACATTTGCTCCGGTGACAATCACTTCGGGCTTTATTTCGTCTACGATAGAGAGTTAGGGTGGCAAAATAAAAAAAAGGGTTTATCATAGCTTTAGGGTTGGGTTTATGATAGGGTAAATCCAAGGTTGAAGTTGGTCATTCCATTAGTGTTTGGAAATTAAAGCGGAGCAATTGTCTCCAGAGCAAATGTCATGTAACCGGGTGGTTTACATTCATTTCAAATATGCCGAGTGCAGCCATAACCCCAGCCCCCATTTTTTTTTTTAATATCCCGATGGCAAAGATGGGTTTGATATCTAGTTACTCGATGTAAATTCATGCCCAGTATTTCCCATCAAATATGAAGTTATTATACGAAATTTCCACATAATCCACTTACTTTTACCGGGCTTGTATCTTGTATCTTGATATGATCTCAGCAACTCCAGTATCACTCCCTTTTACTCCGGTATCAACCTCACAATGACACCATGCTCATGCATTGAAGAAATGCTCGATGATCGTGTCAATAAAAAAATGCAACACAAATTCACTCGAACCCTTTTCGATTGTTCGACGTGCAATGAACCACGAAATATTTATGGTGTACACTTCCGATGAATAGTTTGAAAAGTTATGAAATGAATATTTGTGAAGATATACTTCAATGTAATCTAATAAAATGGAAGTCGACACCAATGATAATTTCATGCAATTTCATTTACTCAACGATGGTATTTGATCTGGACTTGATTAACATATCGTAGAACTGGAATAACAGTGGGGTATATCACTGCAGAATTGCTTTTAGAGAATCCTTGAATTATGTAATAGTTACGATGGTCACAAACATTATCATGAATTATTATTTATCATACCAACATTCTCGTCAACCTCGCCACCAGAAACATTCTACAAAAATCCACCAACACCTTCATCATCGTCAATATCGTCATCGTCACCATCGTCAACATCACCACCATCACTGCCACAAGCACCACGACCATCTTCATCATCATCATCATCATCATCATCATCATCATCACCACCACCACCACCATCATCATCATCATCATCATCATCATCACCACCACCACCACCACCACCATCATCATCATCATCATCATCATCATCACCACCACCACCACCATCATCATCATCATCATCATCATCATCATCATCAATAATTACAACAGCAACAACTTAATAATAACACCAGCAGCAGAAAATTCGCCATATTTCTTAAACGCCAGACATGATCATATCACGAATAACAACTCTAACATGCCAGAACGCCAATATTTACTTGTTCTCGATTTGGTTCGTATCATATCCTTTTACCTTAGCGCTTACTTGAACGGCATCATCCTCATCGATTAATCAGACTCGTCACCCACAACATTTGTACAAAACTTCGAATGGGAGCTCGAGATCATGATCGTTATATTAACGGTATACAACCATGCTGACATTGACCTGTTTTTGGTGGTGACGACTCCCATTCTTCTGCATTTACAACATTAACTGCATTATTATCTTTAAGAAAATGTTATTAATCAAGTGTCGTCTACATTGTTTTGAATTAACTCATTCCGAGGCGATTACTCGATAATCGGTTCACTTTGCTGCAACATATTCTTTTTACAAATGTCATAATGTCATAAATACTAACATCAACATAATTACTATGTCCATCTCGTCATCTCTGACTTTTTAAACCATTCAATTTGGTCTATGTTATATATAACAAGAAAAGTTTATCATACTTCACACGCCGGGTCAATAATAGTGAATTTAATTTATACTACACAATTAGTATTCAATAGCCACCGTTTGTAATGCATTTGAAAAAGTGATGTTTTTTAGCATCAATGGATTGTCATAGATGAGCTTTTAAAATATTTTTGAGGGGTAGAAATATTATCCGACAATTTATGTGAAATATTAATGAAGTAGTACTATGGGGTTCCAAGTTCTAAATATAACTCTTCCACGCAGACAATATCTAACATCAATTCCATTCTCAATGCTCTATGTTCAACACACCTACGCTTCAAATGTCATACGTTAAAAATATCTACAATGGCGGGAACCTGATGGTGATTGTAGAAATGCATAGGCAAGCTGTTGTGTGGGAATCATGAAATTGCTGTTGTATATGCAGTCGTGTTTCTACGCATAGACAATATCGTTTGTTCTAGATGTTTCGAGATGAAGTAGGTTTCCTAGGTGGAAACAAACATTGGTAGAATTGCTAATTTAGGCCTTATTGCTAAATAAATTAGTTTCCTTACTCATAGTACATTGTGACCTTCTTTTGGTTATCAATAATCCAGCTTTTGTTGTGATTATTCTTTTTTATATGTAACTTTCACCACGGTCATATTAATTTCGATAAACCTCTTTATTTTAAGGACTATGGCAAATAATAATGTTTATAAGGCATCTTATTGGCACATATTGCGTTCTCTTTCAAAAATAATTTTGAGCAGGTTTTTCAAAAGAATCGTCCAAACTTTTTCTTTTCAGAATAATATCAATATCTTTTCAATCAATCGTTCCTCTTAATTTTCGTAAGTGGTGACATATTGATAATCATTATAGTATTTTTTTTTATAAAGATTTAAAATATAAAAAAGCTTTGAAAAGGGATAGGCGTAGCACTGTTGAATATTCGTTGCGGACAAATTTTGAAGAATAAGATCTATATATATATATATATTCTCATTATATTATTTTCCGTTGACGGCAAAACGATTATTATTTTATCTTTGTTGTCGTCATAACAACTTTCAGTACAATGGTTTTTAGTTTCATTGTAAACGTAATATTTACTATAGTCATCATCATCCTTGGCACGGCACCCATCATCACTACTATTGCAAGCCCAAAAATGTCATCATCATCCTCATTATCACCATCATCATCACCATCATCATCAATATCATCATCATCATCATCATCATCATCATCATTATCGTCATCATCATATCATCAACGCCGTCATCATCAATATCATCATTACCATGATCATCATGATCATCATGATCATGATCATCATCATCATCATCATCATCATCATCATCACGATCATCATCACCATCATCGTCATCATCGTCATCATTATCATTATCAACATCATCATCATCATCATTTTCATCACCATCATCATCATCATCATCATCATCATCATCACCATCATCACCACCACCATCATCATCATCATCATCGGTATGTCCCTTGCGACTGTAACTTTCTCTTTACTGCTTGATTACGAAATATAAACAGATATAGAAAAGACACACACTATGTCCGGGGAACTAAACCATTTAATCTGAAAAATTCATTACAACACACATGGGAACAAATAGATAAACTTATTACAAAGATCGAAGAAATGGCGAACAGCAAGCCCTTTGGTATATAAATTTAAATGAGTGTATAAACATTAGAACATGCGTGCAATTCAATCAAAAGTAATGTATCATTTATATTCGAATGTTGGGGGCTGTGTATAAATGTTTATAAAAAGATAAATACTAATGGATAGTTATCTTTTAAAGTATTAATGATTTTAAGAATTCAAGCGACTCCAGGCAATCAAACTTATGAATACATTTCCATTTATTTTCACACATTAAACACCTTAAATACCACTTATATGTGTCATCATGTATATACATTTGCATGCAAATTAAATGGCATTTAATTGAAAAATATTTAATCTCTATCTGAATCATTTTCATTATATTGGGTTGTCACAGTAAGTTTGATTACTAGACATTCTATCAATTTATCACAGTAAAGCAATGCATTTGTACCAAACAATGGATTCATAACAAAACTCTAAAAATCAAATACTAGTTGAACATTATCACTAATGAACAATTTAATATTAACATATGGCTGAACTTTTGCAGTGAACTATACATGGGCGGAAATACCAGAGGGGACAAGGGACACAATATAAAATATCCCCACTATTTGTGCTCTTTTATGATGGAAAAAAATGCATCATTCAAAATCGTAATCAAACATGTATCCTTGAATTTCGAAATATATATCATATCGATATATTTTGGTTAAGAACTTGGGTAGGAAAAGGGGTATCGGTTCGACTAGTCTCTCGTGCATGTGTGTGTGTAAATATATATATATTTACAAATAAAAATGGTAAACTCAATTGTGTCCCCCACCTTTGAGAAGAGCTTTCCGCCCCTGAAACTATATAGCGCCATTATATAGAATGGTGAGATCCAGTATATGATGTAAAAATAAATCGTTCTATAAAATATACAGCAGTTTTTAGAGCTGGGTGTTTGAGCAATAGTGTGGAATGGGTGATGACAGAATTAAGAAGCTTTATTCATGTAATTAAATCATTTCCATTATAATCTTTCGATGACTAAAATTCGATTACTAAAATTTCAGTAAATTAGATGAAATTTCCTGTGTCTAATCACCTCATTACTTGGTATCAAACTTAATGTCACTCCTCTATCTGTTATACATTTTGTTTGTTCAATCTGTAATAAATGCAAATGAAATTGAATTCAATTGGAAAATATAACAATGACTAAGATATACATATTATACAAATACATAAGCAAAATACATCAAAGAACCGACAAGAACAATTATTAAAACGTGGGGAATCGTCTCAGTATGTTTACCTATGTACTTAGTAGTATGAATTTACAGAGCTAAACAAAATTATCTTGAATGAGTGAAGTAAACGCTAGAAAAAAATAATATCATCTGCAGCTATCGTTTTTCTGGAGTGGGGCAGTGTAAATCTTACTTGCGGAAATATGAGTGCGAATGATAGCATTGAGAAAATATGCACTCCCGACTCCCGAGTACATTATTATATCACTAAAATATAACTTTAAGCCCACCTCGCAGTCGCCCATTGACATATACTTTACTACCATTCCGTATTCCAACATAAAATATCATTTTGGCACCATGCAACTTCTTGCTCTGAAAAGTCACGTAAAATTGACTTTTAAGTAGACCGATAAGGGCTGCAATCTGCTCAATCAGGAAGTCTTGGGTCCAATTCAAGACTACACTTAAGGATAGTTTTTTCCCATTTAAGTCCACCGTTATGTTTACCTGTTAAGAATATTGAAAAAAAAAGAAAAAAAGATGCGTTTACTGGGCAGAGATGAAATACATGATCATAGTTTCTTCGTCTAAACACGTGGAAGAATTAACAAGAAACCTTTATTTTTTAATATGATTAGATACTGAAATGATCGATAAATATTGTAAATGTTGGAGTCATGTTGGACATTGCAAAATGTAAACATTTAAGGTTTTTTTTTTAAATAACTTGTTACTTGTATTCCATGTGATATTCGGTTGGTCTTAGCGAGTATACAACTGAGATAAATAGACGACTAGAGCTAATGTCTCTGACTGCCAATCGATTTCAGTGAACATTGTAAAAGTCATTAGTTTTCTTGTTAATGATCATGAGTTTGTGTTAAGTGTAGAATATGGAATGGATTGACGTACTTCATCGTGTTCTGAAGGTTCATTTTTTCTGCCACCTGGGGAATAGCTTCTTCTCTGGTTTTGATGATATTGACTCATCTAAAGAGAGATAGATAGATACATGTAGATAAATAGATAGATAGATAGATATATATATAGATAGATAGATAGATATATAGATAGATAGATAGATAGATAGATAGATAGATAGATAGATAGATAGATAGATAGATAGATAGATAGATAAATAGATAGATAGAGAGAGAGAGAGAGAGAGAGAGAGCGGGAGAGAGACAGTATGAAAGACATATAATAATAATGATAATAATAATAATAATAATAGCCAATTTTTATAAAGCGCTTTTCCCAGAATGGCCCAAAGCGCGTTACAGCATATAGGGTGGCAAAAAAGGGTTTTATCATAGGTTTAGGGTTAGGTTTAGGATAGGGTAAATCCAGGGTTGAAGTTGGTCATTCCATTCGTGTGTGAAAATTACAGCGGAGCAATTGTCTCCAGAGCAAATGTCATGGAACTGGATGGCTTACATACTTTTCAAATATGCCGCGTGCAGCCATAATCCCAGCCCCCATTTTTTTTAAATCTCCCGATGGCAAAGATGGGTGTGATATTTAGTCACTCGATGGAGATTCTCACCCAGTATTTCCCATCAAATATAAAGTTATTATACAAAATTAATCCACTTACCTTATATCTAGTTGTTGGTTGATGTAACGAGATATGTTCTCTCAGCGACTCCAATATCACTCCTTTTCACTCTGGTATCAACCTCAAAATGACATAATGCTCATGCATTGAATATATGCTCGATGATCGGGGAATACCAATATTGCTGTGCCAATCACATAATTGCAACAAAAACTCACACACCTCTTTTTCAAATGTTCGACGTTCAATGAATCACGAACTATTTATGATGTACACTCGCAATGTATAGTTTGAAAAATTATGAAATGAATATTTGTGAAGATATACCTCAATGTAATCTAATGAAATGGAGCTCGACGCCAATGATAATTTCATGGAAATAATCCATTTACTCAAATATGGTATTTGAACTGGACTTGATCAAATATCAAGGAGCTATAATAATAGTGGTGTCTATTACTGTAGAATTGCATTCAGAGCATCTTTGAATCATATAATAGTTGACATGGTCACAAACATTATCATGATTGGTAATTCGTCACCCTCGCCATCAGAAACATTCTAACAAACCGCCAACACCGTCATCATCGTCAATATCGTCATCATCACCATCGTCACCATCACCACCATCACTGCCACAAGCACCACGACCATCGTCTTCTTCTTCATCATCATCATCATCATCATCATCATCATCATCATCATCATCAATAATTACAACAACAGCAACAACAAAATAACACCAGCAGACATGATCATATCACGAATAACAACTCTAACATGCCGGAACGTCAATATTTACACGTTATAAATTTGGTTCGCATCATATCCTTTTACCTTGGTGTTTACTTGAACGGCGTCCTCCTCATCGTTCAATTAGACTCGTCACCCACAACATTTGTACAAAACTTCGAATGGGAGCTCGAGATCATGATCGTTATATTAACGGTATACAACCATGCTGACGATGACATTTTCTCGGTGGCGACGACGGTTTTTTCGTCTGCATTTACAACGTTAACTATTATGATGTTTAGAAAAATTATTATCAAGTTTCACCTACATTGTTTCTAATTAATTCATTCCGAGGCTCTCAAAACAAATCAGTTGCAGACTACTTGATAATCGGCTCACTTAGCTGCAACATATTTTATTTTACAAATGTCATAATGTCATGAATGCTAGCATCAACATAATTACTATGTCCATCTTGCCATCTCTGACTTTGTAAACCATTCAATTTGGTCAATGTTATATATAACAGGGAAGGTTTGTAATACCTAGCCGGTGCAATAATAGTGAATTTAATTTATACTACGCAATAAGTATTTAATAGCCACCGTTTGTAATGCATTTGAAAAAGTGATATTTTTTTAGCATTAATGGATTGTCATAGATGAGCTTTTAAAATATTTTTGAGGGGTGGAAATATTATCCGACATTTTGTGTAAAATGTTAATGAAGTAGTACTATGGGGTTCCAAGTTCTAAATATAACTTTCCATGCAGACAATATCTAACATCAATTCAATTCTAAATGCTTTAGGAACGGATTCGTTCAACGCACCTACGCTTCAAAGGTCATGTGTTAAAGATATTTGCAATGGCGGGAACTTTGTGATTGTACGTAAAAATAGGCAAGCCGTGGCGCGGGAATCATGAGATTTCAGTTGTATACACAATAGTATTTATACGCCATATGATTATTATCTTTATCATTGTTTTCGTCATAACAAGTGTTGGAGCATTTGTAACTGGTTTCGTGTTAAACACAATATTTACTTTAGTCAACACCATCATCGGCACAGCACCCATCATCACCACTTCCGAAAGCCCAAAACTGTCATCATCATTTTGGTTGTAATCGTTATAATCTTTCTCGTAATCATCACGGCTTCATCAACACCATTTTCATCGCCGTCATCATCAATTCCTTTATCATCATCATCATCATCATCATCATCATCATCCTCATCGTCGTCGTCGTCGTGGTCATCATTATTATCATCATCACCGTCGTCATCATCATCAGTCTTCATCATCACATTTTTTTACCATCGTCATCATCACTATCATCATGTTTTTTTAACCATCGTCATCATCATCATCATCATCATCATCATCATCATCAAAGTTATGATGATGGTGACGATGGGATTTTCCTTTTTACCTCTATCACCCCCCCCTCTCCGACTCGTCTTTCTTCATCATTTGAAGAGAATGAAACAGCAAACACACTACCAACCCTCACACATATACATACGCACACCCGCAGATATCCAAACACACACACACACACACACACACCCTCACACACATAATAACCCCTTAACACACACATTGAAATGGAAGCCTAAATAGATTTACGAAAAGTCGTGCACATTGGCACCCTGGCACACACACACGCTCATCCCCCCCCCCCGCCCACACATACACACACAGTGTTTTTCACAAACTTTCAGTGTCTTCCTTTTTCAAAGTTGTTCTTCTTTCATCATAATACGTCCCTCTCCCCATCACCTAAAGCTTCCTCCCCTGGTCTTCCGTATGCCACTTGCCTCAGCCACATCCAATAACTAAATCGCTCATATATATATATATATATATATATATATATATATATGAAAAAAATATAAAGAAGACAAACACTTTCTTGCGGGGAACTAAACCGTTTAATTTGAATATTTCATTTCAATATTTATGGAAACAATATGGATTAACATCTTAGAAAGATGGACAAAATGACAAACATCAAGTTTGTTTTTGCATAAAATTAAAAAATGTAAGAGATGCAAGATAATAAATCTGAAAGCATTACTTATGGTCGTTTAAGATGTATTCGGAAAAGAATAACAACAGCTATTCTACATATTACACTTTAAAACAGAGCTAGAATCCTTCGGTATATAAAGTAAAATGAGTATATAATAAATAGAGCATAATTATGTGCAATTTAGTCAAAAGCAATTCATTATTCATATTTGAATGTTGGGGGTTGTAAATAAATATTTATAATTTACACACTTTTATCTTTCAAGGTATTAATAAATTTAAACTTTTAAGCATCCTCAGCAATTCAAACTTACTTTCTTATAGTTACACAATTTAACACTATAAATAGCACTTCTATGTATCATCATAAGTATACAGTTGTGATACATATACATAAAATGACATTCAATTGGCAAATATTACATTCGTCTCCTATTGCTTTTCATTACAATTTGATTGTCGCAATAATCTCGACCACTATACTATATCACAGCAAAGCTTAACCAATGCATTTGCAGCAAACAATTGATTCCTAACAAAGTCCTGCAAATCAAGGTTAGTTGTCAACCATATTATCTCGATCATGTTTAATTTACTTACATCATGAAATCAAAGGGGCCAAATTATCTATCTGAAAAACACGAATACAAGCATATTTGGACTGTATATCAACTGAGACAAAGACCAACCTTGCACAAACACCGCTATTATTCTTCGGTAATTAAAAAATTTTTTAAAACCAAAAATGGTACATATTTCTTATTTGTATACATACACGCATGAGTAATAATTTTATCGGTATCTGGATTTTATTCTTTTTCTTCTTTTTGAGCTAATTCTCATATCGTCACCACAACTTACATTTATGAAAACAAACTGAAATGAAAATATAACTATTATTGAATCAAAATGTTGGGAATGCACTAGAGGCTGTTTATGAATAACCTTGAATATGATACGGATTGGAATGGAAATGTCATAATTACTGCATTTGTTTTACGACGAAGGGATATATGCAAAGATACAAGCTTCAAGAACCACGCAACATATTTACGCCTTTGCCACAGAATGGCATAGTTCCTCGGAATAAGCTTGTAATCAAAGGATGTACTGAAAATGTAGTTGACAGATGGAATGGTACATAACTTAAAAAAAAACTGAGTAGATTATTTTCTATTATTTACATCATTCGCTTACAAAGCTTCTATAATATACAGATTGGTGACGATATTCTATACTCAGCGTCCACTAAACGCTTCTAACATATTTTCAGCCTAAAGCTTCAGCCTCATTGATTATAGGTGATGCAATAATTGATATCATATTGTTAATCAAATGAATCCTGATCATCATCCACGCTCTTTATTTCGTGTTTATATGTCTTGCATTTGTATTAGAATGTGAGTAAATGCTTTACATTCATAGAGCAAATTACATTCGAACGGTTAATTTTATGTTAAAATCTGATACGATTCTCAAATTTTGTTACCCTTTGCGTATAAGACGCCATCGGTGTAGAGTTCTTTACCCTGAATTTAGGAGCAGGCGAACAGGCCGCCCGTCTAGTTTTCCCCCTTTCTTTTACTGTCTTGTTGAAATGTCACGTGTATGTCCCAGTTACACAAAATTAATCTTTCCCAGATTGATCAAGCAGTACTATGGTATTTTCAATGATATACCATCCATTGGATTTGTTGGTGTGACTTGACATTTATGGGCGTGACGGTCTTTCCTTCGTTGAGTTGGGGTCTGGTTTGAGTGATACATTATACATGAATCCGGGACAGTTTGAAGTACTTGGATACCCAGCTTTTCAAGATCCTGTCCATATTGATTACTGGTTTTAATCAAAGTTTTCCCGAAAAATGCAAGGCCACAGGAACACTGATCAATATCAGTACTATCACTATCACGGCGAGGGCCACGATTATCTCACGTTTTTGACTGGAACACTATATACATACGAAATAAAACAAAAAAGGATACCAATAAACATTACATAGGTTATGAGATTCGAATCAGTGATAGGTCAATACGCCATCACGTGATCATAGCTTCAAGGATCGCATTTATATATTCTAGGTTTATACGTCAGTTCAGTGAATAAATCTGCGTTGTATTGTCAATTTCTGCGTTATATACCGTGTTTACATGTGATCGGCTTTTGCATCGGCTCGCGGTTCTGAACCAAAAGCCGATCACATGTAAACACGGTAATATTCACTGAGATGACGTCACTCGCTGCTTGCAAGTTGCGTAATCAGGTAGTTTATTTGATGCGCGCGCTAGAGTTAACGCTTCGACTGCATGAAAGTGGCTCAAATACCCTAATATGGGTGACATTCTAATGAATTCATTGTCATTGTCATTGCATGAAGAACGCGCTTGCGGTATTTTTGAGGAAAAAAATAATCAGTATGACGGAGATGGATCAGAGCTGCAGCAAAAAATTTGGGTGAATCATAAAGCCAGATGATGGATGCAATCTCTGATGGCGAATTCACATAGACTATATAATATAACATATATTGCCTGGTCTATCTTTTTAATAAATAACATTTCAACTCCTCTCCGAAACTATATTTTCCCCTTTGCGCTGCGCGCTTAGGGAAATATATAATCCCTTGGGGATTCAAACTCTTGCTAGGCGATATCTGTAAAATAGCCCACACAAATCAATACTCCCTTAAACCATACTAAAGCAGAGCTGGTAGGATTTCTTAAACCTTATTATGAGTACAACAAACTCGTTCCTCGAAACTATTTAGCTTTTGTAAAAATATAAAATTAAAGAATGAAATAAAAAAAAAAGTTCAAGAAACATTGAGCATACAATAAAAGAAATGCTATGGAAAACATCTATTATTTCAGGCAAATTAGATGTGCGATCCTTTCATGGTCAAAATGAGTCTAAAATATATTCTTCTGCACAAACTAACACAAGTAAACATGATCGTCAATGGCATATTTTATGAAACCGTTATTTTGTGGCCTCCAATAAGAATACCCCCCCCCCAAAAAAAAAAAAAAAAAAAAGTAGTGGGAAAGTTGTTCATTTGTGGCCATGCCATCTATACCAATATGACGAAAAGTTGACATAAGATAATTTCAGTTAAAGATGCTTAAAATTTTTATTTTTAGGCACGTATGACAGAAATTTAGGCACATAGCTTGTTCCAAGTTCTTTATTCCGTGTGACTATTTGACTATTTGACACAAAACCTCATTATTTATATGATAATGAGACCCTCCCTCAAAAAGGAAAAGAAATAGGAATATTTATGTAGACTTATGTGAAGTATCTCAGACAAGAACCGGTATGTTTTACTCACGCAGTCCTTGTGGCGAGATGTCTCGTTGTATCTTCCACCAGGGGTCATCATGATTAAGACTTTGTTTTAAATATCTTTGACTAAAACAGTTCCACAGTTCACAATGTTTTCTTGGATACGATGGACGCTTCGAGTAATTCTCGATACTGTGCACTTGGAGGTAGAATAGTTTCGTGATCCGTGGAGTTGTATGATTGGTGAATAGAGAATGGGTACTCACGTCACTATATTGGAGTTCCCCGCCAACAATGGACGGGTGGCGAAATCGGAAAATGGTATCGGGTTAGCGCTGTTGTTTTGTATTGATCAACTTTTAATGTGTCTCAAGTTCTCAGGAAATAAATCTGTCGTCTTCGCTATCCTCAAGTTTGGCAAAAGAAAAAAAATATAGTACCCTTAACCACTAGAGCCTGCTTAACTCTATGTTTGTAATCAATTAATTTTTATACAGTATTCTGACGTAGTTGCTCTCATACTCTTCTTTGTCTCAAAGTCGATTTTATTTTATTCATCATTATGTCAGTTATAGACATAGCCATCACTCTTTATCAGATTCACGGTTATCATCTCGTCCACACCACCACCACAAATACGACAGAAGTTTAATCATCATCCATGGCATGTATTCCTTGTCAATCAACACCCCATCTTAACTACTATCGTCACCATATCATGCTCTCATTGTTACCATCTTAATCAAACTCATCATAATCACTACCGTCATCGTCATCATATTTACTTTCATCACCTTCTTCCCTATATAGTCGTCACCAATTCTATGATGACCATTATCTTCACCACCGATTAACATGTTAGTCAAAATCGTCACCATCATCATCATCATCATTTTCATCATTATCATCATCATCATCATCATCATCATCATCATCATCATCATCATCATCATCACCACCACCATATTCGTCATCATAACAACAACATCATCATCATCATCATCACCAAAATGACCATCGTCAACATCATTGTCTTTATTCATTTTCAAAAGTGTCATTGGTGTATCGCCATTATTATCAATTCATCCCTATTAATAACATGGATTATTTATTTAAAGGCTTATTTACTTTAAAGTTTGTATTTCGAAACTTGAGGTTTTATCTCATCTCTCATTTATCCTCTTATTCCAACCATAGAGCTAATGTAATGTTCCAACCTTCAAAGAAATCATGAACACAGTCGTCTTTATAACCAAATTCGTAGACAAGCTCATGCCGATTGTCCTAGAATAATTATGCAATCAATTAAGGTTCGAATCAGTTTGGATATGTACACAATCAAGTCAAATTACTTGCATTATTACTTTTTTTTCTTTTCTTCAATGAATCAATTGAAATGATGATTACTGATGGATCCATGTTACATTTGTTACGCCAAATTAACTATTGCCAGTTACAGCTGTTTACTTTTGATTCATATGTTTATCTTTATGTTCTTATGCTAACCTGGATGGAGGTAATAGGGTGTTGGAAGGAAGACATGTGGGTCATGGTAATTTAGTTAACCTTTTCTAAACTCAGGCAGCCCCTTCATCTCTATTCTAGGTCCTTTGTATTATGTCACGTATATCCAATTGTTTATGCAATTTGTATTGTACTGTAATTATGAAATGCCGAATAAATAATAATAAAAACAATAGCGATAATAAATAAATTCCTCACACTTTTTTAATTCATAAATCTTTCTGAGATTATTCTTTTAAATAACCCCTCTTCTTATTGTGTTCTTTCCATTCTAATCGATATAATGAAATAACATTCATGTAACCCTTTCGTCCAACACAGAGACAAGTACACCCTAACGTACACACATAGACACCCACACATACCCATGCACACAGGCTTGAACCCATGCCACATACACGTACATCATGGTTGCAAAGGCTACGGACTCAATATCATTTTTAATGGCTTTGCACTCGGTTCAGTTTTTCTTCGCATTTATATAGGTTATGGAAAAAGCGAAACATTATATTCATTAAAAGAAACAAATCTACAAGGGGACTGTAATAATTTAATTCAACCTCCTGGTCTGATATTCACGGAACAAACACATCAAACGGAATCTTACAAAAACATACATTAATAATACTATTATGCTTCACAGCTTACAGGTATATAAACTGTTCATGGGTATGAAATATGAGGGGTGAAATATGTTGGGGGTAGGGGAGGGCATTCATTTTGGCTATTGTACATAATTTAAAATTATAAGGCGGAAAATTCAATAAATACCAACTACTAAATGCTGGACTGTATGTAATTAAGAATGTTAGTTTGAAATAGAAACGATCAATTTCACTACTTTAAATACAGTGTTCACATTTAAAAAGATATCTTTACTTTTTGGCATTGAGATGTTTGCTCTTCATAAATAAATGTATATCAAATTCGTCAGGGTTTACACTATTTACTACCACTTTCCTTTACAAGCAATGTCCTATAACATTAGCAGTTTAGTTCATAGCTGATATTCAAAGGGATATTTATCGAATTTCACTGATAACTGATGATTTTTTGGAGGAAAGTCAGCATTGATTTAATTCTTCACTTTCAAAGATTAAATGATCATTTACAAGTTATTATAGAGTCGTTCCGGTAGTCAACGTCAAAGAGATTTTAAAACATTTATTTCAGCCATGGATTTCAGCCATCTGATATGCAGGTTCAATCTGATACATAATATTTTACCAGAAAAAAAATATTACAAGAACAATACACTTATTGTATTAGAAAAATTGATCGATATACCATAATTGCAATTGCATGCTACTTGAACGGCAAATATGAGTTGTGGGGACCTCAACATCCTTAGTCTTCCAAGTTTTCTTAACCGTTCTCCTAGCCAGAATAAGACTTGTATCCTAAGCCCTTGATTTGTCTTTCGCAACTCTAATCTAAATTTAAAAACAGTCATATCGAAAAAAGTGATCTTAGTTTGTTGTTTCGAGTAGTAGATTATTTCTTAATGGTTTTGGAAGTCGTCGCTGACATGGATGTAGCTGTTCTGATATAGTGCTGGATTTACCTTATAACATAAATAGATGTCTATATAACGTATTTGGGTAAGTGTTTTTGGTCACATGTTCATCATTTCTTTGGCTAGTGACGCTGTAATGATGGAGATCTGATATTCCAATTATTCCCAATATATTAGATGCTGCCAGTTGAATACAAGATGAGCAGAATGATTCCGACTACGAAACCCCCCGCTATGAAGACGCAGCAACATGTCCCCAGTAGCTGGAAAATAGGGTAGAATTGTGATACAAAGAAATCATGACATGATATTGTTTATTAAGATATGATAAATATTTGATATAAAAAAATGTTTATTCGCGCTTAACAAAGTACAAGACATTTTTTCGTCAACCGTTTGCTCCGTCCTCCGTATGCGACGTTATAACCCTTATTTATATATATGAATACTTATAAATATTTATTAATGCTTACCTTCTTGAGAGAACGGTATTTGTGTTGTATAGTCCTACAAAGCAGTTTATTTCAGTGATTAACAACTGAGGTCAGATAGTATGATGTAAAATATCTTCTAAAAACAGATGTGAGATTGAAAACAGCCACTTTTTCTAACGGCAGGAATAATGAACAGCTAATAACATAAATTGATATATAAAATAATGCTATACGTTTCGTTATTGTAGGCAGTGTTCTTAAAGAGAAAATAAACTTACGCCGTCTTTATGGCGACGAGGTTCGTTGCATCGGCCACCAGGAGCCATGTTGAATATTCTTTGACAAAAAACCTCACATACACAGAAAAAAAAACTTTCAATGCCGCCTTTCGGTTTGCAGTCTGCCAGTTGACACAGAATATCGTAAAAAATGTCAACTCGATAGATAAAATATTCCAACGTCGCATCGTGGGGTTCAGTGATTGGTGCGTCAAATATGGGTAATCACGTCACAATATCGGACTTCCCTCGCATAGACAGGACGGAGCAGACGGGTGAAGAAATATAATAAAACCTGTTTTGCACTTGGTTAAGAGCGAATAAAAAATTTAAATTCAAATACGCCTACTTCCACTTCCAATGGCTGGTATTTCTTAAATAAAATATTCACTTGGCAGCCCAAACGGTGGAAAATTATAGAAAGGTATATGACTGCGATTCAAGACAATTTTGTGTGAATGATAGATGTTATGATCCAAAGTTATACATTTGGCAATGATATTTTAAATCGACCCCAAAATACATTACAGATTAGTCGACAATTCCAAGCATGAAACTAGTATGCATTCATATCATATTCCTATGAGAAGTAAGTAAAGTTTGCATTCTAATAAGCATAAGGTATTCTTCTCTAGTGCGTATTTGGTGTTGATCATCTTAAAATGACAATGAAGATGAGACACCATATGAAATAAAAGACAGACACTAAGTTTGATTGATGAGAAAAGGGTACGGGCTGTATTAACTATTATGATGTTGACGAAAAACATATCTTATGATTTCGTAGAACAAAAGAAAATTCCCACCTTTAGCTACATGTCGAAATGTCCTCAACATAAATGACCCAAAAAGTGAAAGCAAATCACTTCTGCAATTCTTAAAAAAATACAATTGTCCTTAGACTTAAGGCATTCTAAAAGTGGTTTCATTATTATAATTTTTTACGGTGGGGTAAAGGCCTGCAATTCGTACACTAGATATACTAATGAGCCTACATATGCTTACTTTTATTTCAATCGGTATGTCAGGTGGTTTCAGAAACGGTGCCATCGTCTTTTTCCCTGAAATATTTTCCGTAAAAATCTGGAACATGAATCTAGTATCATCACCAAAATGATTGTCAGCTGAGGCATAATACCTAGGGAAACACACGAAAGAAGATGGAACTTTATTGCGTTTTGGTACAACCTTCCTACACAATAATGATTTGTTAAAAAACACCATCTTTCCTATCAAAACCTGCACACACATACGCACCCTCACACACAAAACTCTCTAGCTGATACACACCCACGCGTCCTCGCAACACACACAAACACACACCCGCACACACCCACAGACACATGCATAATATAAGGTAAAAATGCAAATGATAAAATTCTCTGCAATCAGACAGGCTATACTTGACAGGCTAGGCTAGAGGCTAGCAGTTAGTTACTTCGCCAATATTCATCCTTGCATAAGCAGACGACGCCTATATTTACGTTTTCTATTGTATCTTACCGCATCCGAGAAACCTTTGCTCTTTATTTATCAATTGAAATACTAAAGTAATCAAAACAGTCAAAAATCAAAAGTAAAATACCTCGATTTATTCGATGACGATGTCGCCTCATCTCGTTTGCCTTAGCTCCTGATACAGGCCTCCGCATTTCGAAGAAAAGATGGCGGTCTAGACGTCTTTATAAAATGAAGATCTTTTATCTTTATGAAAACCAATTTTTTTTTTCTGTTCAGCTTTTCAAATTATAGGCTGCGAAAAAGAAACACAGTCCAAACAGTTGGTCGTTGGTATTTACGTAAATTTGATGATCACTCCTCCGAGTTTCTATAAAGTTTGTTGGGTTTCTAAAGTTGCCTATGTATTTTATAAATGTTTCATATTTATGAAAATTCGAAGTGTTGCTTTGTCTAGGATTGATTGGAGATCTTCATGAACGTGTCGTGTGAGGATTGGATGAATACTTTCAGAGTTACATCACCCAGAGAGCTTAAAAAAAACCCACTCTCCTTGCTGTTGTGAAAGACCATACATATTGCGCATTTCCCACAGACATCGACGAATTTCAGTTTATTGAGTTTGTGAAAGTCCCATCTGGTTTTTTACTTAGCAGCTACGATGAATTACCCTCTAATGACTACTTAAAGTTAACCAGATAACGATGAAAAACTCTTTTTCATCTCGCACTGTTTGATTGTTTATATAAAAAAATATTTCAATTTAGAATTCCTTGTCAGTAGAGAGTGAAGAGAATATTGTTAGACCTTAGTATATTACTAAGCTCCTTTTTTAACTTACATACAGATATATGTACTCACCTATTTAATTTCTTTTTCTAAATTGAAAATTCTGTTTCTAAACAATCTTTTGCTCTTTTTTCGAAACTCAGCCTTTAAAACATTTATTGTATGCCATGATTTGTTTGAGATCACTATCCTGCGACATTTTGAGAAAAAACTATTTCATTATAAGGAACTACTTTTACATTTTTATGGCAAGGCCATTTTGTTTTATTGCAGGATGGGAAAGATCTTATTGCCGCCACAAAGATTTTAAAAATGCGATGATATTGACCTTATCTAGCAGAAATGCAACTTACTCTTCTTCTTGTTCGTTGGTTTGAAAGACAGATTCAAACATAAATCGATATCATATTCGTCAACATTCAAGTCAACGACAACTTTAAATGCCAACCCCTCCCCAATACTCATGTTCTAAAGCAGGGTGACGAGCCCCCCCCCCCCATGTTAATGTTGTTTTGTAGGTAATCATTCAGTCACTGCTAAATATTGGTCTACGAGTTAACATTTTTGACGGCACCTGCTCATTTTTCTCTCGCGGATTTGATTACCTCGTCAGGCAATTGTCCGGACAGATACTGTATTTCTAAAACGATTTGAAAAAGACCATCGGCAGAAAATCTCATTCTCATTTACCACAAAGTCTGCCCGGTCACATACAGGACCATAGTCACAGCTCACTGTCTAGACAGACAGATTTGCAATTTGAACTTACGAACCAACAGGAATATTTTTAGAAGTACAGTATGTCTGAATGGTTGTTGCGATGATTGCGCAATGACATTGTAATTTCCTGTCAAACACCGACCGATTTTAGGTCAAAACCTCTTGACTTTGGCGTTTTAGCGGCGTTTGGCATTTGGCAATCGTGCAATCGCCACCGTGACCAATTGATTTTCAAACAATATTCTTTTTTTTAAGAAAGGTCTGATGGATACTTCACGAATTAGGCCATTGTCTGCTTAAGATCTGCGATTTCGGTAAAGTGTTGAGTTTAAACAATGGCCAACATGCAGGATGCATTTTAATCGTTAAAAAGACAAAATGTGAAGTAAGCTCGATGACCTTTAAGCTCAAGCTTCTCCCCCATCTTTCTTCCATCAAACTTCCGAACAATATGGAGAAGCACATATTCACTCGGCTCCAAAACAAACTCTTCCAATGCAGGCTCACTCCTCATGCATATAAATCTACACCCACACAGACCCTGTAAATCCCAACACCCTTGAACACAAACACCCACCCACACCTAACTCGACAGCCAACCCCACACAGACCCATTCTTCCCTTTTGAGTCTCCTGTGAGTCTCTATTGCACTGCAAACTTTTCATATGAACACGCTCGCACCCACATACGCACACATATCACGCTCATACACACCCACACCCTCACGCACATCTCCACACCCACACATGCACACAATTACGCATACTCACAAAACATTTTCACATACATTGATCGTCACCTCTTGCACATACATGCACACAAAGACACGCACTCCAGATGAGCGCATGTCTTTCATGCTTTCGTCTAATAAGAACGATGGAAACCCTCACCCACACGCTCATTACCACCCTCTCCCACCATCTCTAACCCTCTCACTCCTCGACAATGGACCCCACTTCAGGCCGCACATATCCAAACCCAAATAATACCACCACCAGCACACACTCACACACGCTCTCTCTTTCTCTTATGCACACACACACCCTCTCTTCTCACACTCGCAGCAACCTCGCAAACTCACATATCATTTAAACTTGCACATCACTAAAGCACATGTCAAATTGTTGGTGAAAATTTAACCTTAAAATAATGTACAGGTCTTTTTTATTTCTATGCAGAAATTAATATAATTCTTTAATTCTGTAATCAATGGATATAATTCTGATTTAATAGAATGATAATTTGTTTTACATTAAGCTTATATTAAGCTTTGAGAATGCATCCAGCGTCCAATTGTTATTTTAAACTGTATTAATGATATTAAAAATTTATTTTTTATCTTCATTTTTTTTTTTTTTTTTTTTGGGGGGGGGGTTGAATCTACACTCAATCTAGTACACGATACTACATTTCTTTTGTAATATTCAATGCAATAATAACCATAATAACTAAATCTATTTAAAAGTTGTTACTTATGTATTATACCACTCAAAATTATCATTTTACACTTAGGAGTTTTTTTTTTATATAAGCTCATCATGTCTTCAACAACAAAAGTTCACCCCTCTCATTTACATCATTAAAAGTGTCTATAAGACCAAATTCTTAAGTAAATACGGCATCAATAATTTGCAAACTGCAAGACCAGGATGTTAATTCAACATCAGTCCAGAATCTACATGGATAATTTATAATTATCAACGCAGATTGAATGTATTACTAGTTTACAATAAATCTGGCATTATTTCAGTTTCTATCTTGTATTTGCGTCAAACCAGAATGTGTTGTCTTAAAGCTTCTCGTGTTTACACTATATCAAAGACACCCGAAATATGTAGGGTTCACACATTTTTTCAGTGTACTTACAACACCTAAATCTACCATTCCTAAACAAAGCGAGTTAGTCATGAGAAAAACTCTTGAAAATAGCATTATAATTAGAGCTGTCTTATTATTATTTTTTTTTTACATACAACGATGGGTTGATAAAACGAGCATTATAGTACCTGTATTATTACATAATTATTACATAATTATTTATAATTATTACATAAATATTCACCAAAGGCAATGTTAAAAAATTACACGGACTGGGTACATTTGGAACAGTTCTCAAAAGCCCGCGGGATAACCGAAAAGATTGTGTAGTAATCCAAGCCACTAAAAGAGCATATTATTTTTCTCTAGCGTTATTAAATGACCGGTTGCGCAATAGATTTTACCAAGTCAATTTATTACAATATATATTTCTTTGTATAAATCCAACATTAGGGTTATCATTTATTTATTATTTATTTCACATATTAAAAAAAAAGCCCAATCAGCACAAACTCTAGTTTTCGTTGGGGCCCTTAAAAATACAAAATAGATTTACATATATATACAAAGAGAGCAAACGTAAAATTACAAATGTATGTATACAATAAAGTATGATTCTAAATGTTACAGAATGAAATACAAGGTTTGGCAGATTCGTTAACTTTAAACAAATGTGAAACATACGTTTGAAATAAGATAAGTGATATTAAACAAAATGGATACCAAAGCAGCTACCGATTACAATACTTATCTATAAAATAGCGTCTACGTGACGATTATACATTCCTGCATTGAAGATGGGTCATTTAACGTCGTCCAAGTTTTCCTAAGAATGGAATGAATAGAAAACCAAAAGAAAGATATTTACATAGCTTGTAATTAAACTATTCAGCGACACCAACTCTAATACAAGCGATGGAATGGTACAGATTGGTCGGTCGGGATTCTGTTCTGGGTTTCACCGATGTGACTTTGGCGAAAGGACAGTAAACCGAATAGGTAAGCTATGGCGTCATACAAACCTTGATTTATATAGTTTACTTTTATAACTGACTAATGTAATTTATAACTGATTATTTTAATAGATTGCTTTGATATTCATTTAACATCGGGTAAATTGGACCCGACCGTTCAGGAATTTAGGGGGTCATTATCCCAAATGGTCGAGTAAACCTGACCCTACGTTTCGACGTTTCAGGAAGCTCTTTTCTCGAAGATTGCCCGACCGTACGCGATGTGATGGAACAGGCCTATGTAAATTTGAAATAATTGGTTCTTGGGAGGAGGAGGAGGTGGGGGGGGGGGTGCGCCGTGATGTCATTTTCTGAATGTCATGTCGAATCTTTCATAAATTATTTTTATTATTTTTATAAAATCACACTTTGGCTCCTTCGCTTCGTCCGCTTGGGAATAAAAAAAAAATTGCCAAGCGCGCAGGCATCGTTGCACCACATCATTTTATTATTATCATTATTTTTGTTTGGGGTTGGGGAGGGGGGGGGGGGTGGGGAGCTCATTAAGCCATAGATACAACATGGGTCTAGTTCCATTCGTATTAGATTATCAAAGAAAAGACCAAAGTCCTTTAGACATACACGGAATATAAAACCTTTGAATTACTTTTTTTGTGGGTGATCCTATTTGCGCCAGAATGTCTCGTAGATGTAGAAAGAAACCATTCCAAAGAACCATGGGATTAAGACATGCATTACCATTCCTCTTGCGGGTATCAGAGTGAATCTGGATCCACCCTAAAAACATGATAGAATTATGAAAACAAAGGTGAAAATAATAATAATTACTAAAAATGTGCGTGTGTGAAAGATATGTAATTGGAGAGTACATGTGTTTGGTTGTGTGCTTGTGTGTTTGCGGGGTTGGCGCATGTGTAGATGTTGGAAATGTGTGTGTGGGTGTTGTGTGTGTGTGTTGTGTGAGGATGTGTCTCAGGGTGTGGGTAAGTTGTGTGTGTGTTGTGTGAGGATGTGTTTTAGGGTGTGGGTTAGTTGTGTGTGGTTGTGTGAGGATGTGTCTCAGGGTGTGGGTAAGTTGTGTGTGTGTTGTGTGAGGATGTGTTTCAGGGTGTGGGTAAGTTGTGTGGGTGTTGTGTGAGGATGTGTTTTAGGGTGTGGGTTAGTTGTGTGTGGTTGTTGTGTGAGGATGTGTTTCAGGGTGTGGGTAAGTTGTGTGTGTGTTGTGTGAGGATGTGTTTTAGGGTGTGGGTTAGTTGTGTGTGTGTGTTGGGTGAGGATGTATTTCAGGGTGTGGGTAAGTTGTGTGGGTGTTGTGTGAGGATGTGTTTTAGGGTGTGGGTAAGTTGTGTGGGTGTGTTGTGTGAGGATGTGTTTTAGGGTGTGGGTAAGTTGTGTGGGTGTTGTGTGAGGATGTGTTTCAGGGTGTGGGTAAGTTGTGTGGGTGTTGTGTGAGGATGTGTTTTAGGGTGTGGGTAAGTTGTGTGGGTGTGTTGTGTGAGGATGTGTTTTAGGGTGTGGGTAAGTTGTGTGGGTGTTGTGTGAGGATGTGTTTTAGGGTGTGGGTTAGTTGTGTGTGGTTGTTGTGTGAGGATGTGTTTCAGGGTGTGGGTAAGTTGTGTGTGTGTTGTGTGAGGATGTGTTTTAGGGTGTGGGTTAGTTGTGTGTGTGTGTTGGGTGAGGATGTATTTCAGGGTGTGGGTAAGTTGTGTGGGTGTTGTGTGAGGATGTGTTTTAGGGTGTGGGTAAGTTGTGTGGGTGTGTTGTGTGAGGATGTGTTTCAGGGTGTGGGTAAGTTGTGTGGGTGTGTTGTGTGAGGATGTGTTTTAGGGTGTGGGTAAGTTGTGTGAGGATGTGTCTCAGGGTGTGGGTAAGTTGTGTGTGTGTTGTGTGAGGATGTGTTTTAGGGTGTGGGTAAGTTGTGTGGGTGTTGTGTGAGGATGTGTTTTAGGGTGTGGGTTAGTTGTGTGTGGTTGTTGTGTGAGGATGTGTTTCAGGGTGTGGGTAAGTTGTGTGTGTGTTGTGTGAGGATGTGTTTTAGGGTGTGGGTTAGTTGTGTGTGTGTGTTGGGTGAGGATGTATTTCAGGGTGTGGGTAAGTTGTGTGGGTGTTGTGTGAGGATGTGTTTAAGGGTGTGGGTAAGTTGTGTGGGTGTGTTGTGTGAGGATGTGTTTCAGGGTGTGGGTAAGTTGTGTGGGTGTGTTGTGTGAGGATGTGTTTTAGGGTGTGGGTAAGTTGTGTGGGTGTTGTGTGAGGATGTGTTTCAGGGTGTGGGTTAGTTGTGTGTGGTTGTTGTGTGAGGATGTGTTTCAGGGTGTGGGTAAGTTGTGTGTGTGTTGTGTGAGGATGTGTTTTAGGGTGTGGGTAAGTTGTGTGAGGATGTGTCTCAGGGTGTGGGTAAGTTGTGTGTGTGTTGTGTGAGGATGTGTTTTAGGGTGTGGGTAAGTTGTGTGGGTGTTGTGTGAGGATGTGTTTTAGGGTGTGGGTTAGTTGTGTGTGGTTGTTGTGTGAGGATGTGTTTCAGGGTGTGGGTAAGTTGTGTGTGTGTTGTGTGAGGATGTGTTTTAGGGTGTGGGTTAGTTGTGTGTGTGTGTTGGGTGAGGATGTATTTCAGGGTGTGGGTAAGTTGTGTGGGTGTTGTGTGAGGATGTGTTTAAGGGTGTGGGTAAGTTGTGTGGGTGTGTTGTGTGAGGATGTGTTTCAGGGTG
The DNA here is from genome assembly GCF_037042905.1 of Lytechinus pictus. Classification (NCBI taxonomy): domain Eukaryota; kingdom Metazoa; phylum Echinodermata; class Echinoidea; order Temnopleuroida; family Toxopneustidae; genus Lytechinus; species Lytechinus pictus. The sequence goes on along the minus strand of NC_087260.1, from coordinate 2,025,006 downwards.
TGGGTAAGTTGTGTGGGTGTGTTGTGTGAGGATGTGTTTTAGGGTGTGGGTAAGTTGTGTGGGTGTTGTGTGAGGATGTGTTTCAGGGTGTGGGTTAGTTGTGTGTGGTTGTTGTGTGAGGATGTGTTTCAGGGTGTGGGTAAGTTGTGTGTGTGTTGTGTGAGGATGTGTTTTAGGGTGTGGGTAAGTTGTGTGAGGATGTGTCTCAGGGTGTGGGTAAGTTGTGTGTGTGTTGTGTGAGGATGTGTTTCAGGGTGTGGGTAAGTTGTGTGGGTGTTGTGTGAGGATGTGTTTTAGGGTGTGGGTTAGTTGTGTGTGGTTGTTGTGTGAGGATGTGTTTCAGGGTGTGGGTAAGTTGTGTGTGTGTTGTGTGAGGATGTGTTTTAGGGTGTGGGTTAGTTGTGTGTGTGTGTTGGATGAGGATGTATTTCAGGGTGTGGGTAAGTTGTGTGGGTGTTGTGTGAGGATGTGTTTTAGGGTGTGGGTAAGTTGTGTGGGTGTGTTGTGTGAGGATGTGTTTTAGGGTGTGGGTAAGTTGTGTGGGTGTTGTGTGAGGATGTGTTTCAGGGTGTGGGTAAGTTGTGTGTATGTTGTGTGAGGATGTGTTTCAGGGTGTGGGTAAGTTGTGTGTGTGTTGTGTGAGGATGTGTTTTAGGGTGTCGGTAAGTTGGGTGGGTGTTGTGTTAGGATGTGTCTCAGGGTGTGGGTAAGTGTAAAACGATGGATTGTATTTATGTATCTTAATTTACCTATGAACCGGTAGCAATTCCTGCAATTTTTTTCATAATAATACGATTGAAGCCATTAATATCTGGATTAGGAAAGGAAGTACATCATGTAGTTTTTTTTTCATTTATTGATGCAAGCTTATTTTTTGAGCTCTTAATAATCGTATCATTCTTCTGTGTATTTTGATTAAAAAAAGTGTTGCATTCGTGTATATAATTTACACCTTTCAATGATTACATGAATATATACGATTTATCTCATTAATTCTCTTCCACAAATAGTTATGTTGAGCAGTAATAATCTTTATTTATTTAATTTTAATTAGGAAAATGGCCATTTATTATTAAAATATATATTTTTTGTTGTAGTATAGAAATACTGTGTAGTCTATTTGGATTTGTACACCATTAACCATGACCAGTTACAAACATACGAAGAAATCGTGATTAATTAAACAAAAATCAATTACAAAAATCAATCCAAAAAAAATTTAAGCACACGGAAAGAGTATGATTATCCACACAATATTTACATGCCGTGGTGGCTCGTTGGTCGTAGGACCAGGCGGTGGTTTGTCCCCCATAGCGCCAATGTTCCAAGTAATCCAAACAATCTAATTCCGATCAATGCAATGTATCCCTTGGCTTCGAAGTGAAACCATCTACACATATGTGTCTTTATAAGTACCAGGTATCAGCTAATAAATGGATTAGGACGATTCTATTACTCTCGGGGTGTGTTGGGAAAAATCAGGAGGAAATAATTGTTGAAGTTTTTACAGAGAAAGAAAAATTTCATTCATTTAAACAGATTCCTAATTACCCTAAAGCGTCTAATAAATTGAAGAATGAAAGCAATTATTACGATTCTGATTGATCTATTGTATATATTTTCAAACATACTTCTCATTACCTATTCCCAACTTGTGATGTACTGGTCACGTGACTTCAATCAAAATGCATCCTAAATGTAACTGGTATCCTGGATAACACACAGATGCTTAAGTGTCGAGTGCTGTTCTCAAGAATGGGAATGAGCCATTAAATGGAGATAATATTTGTTTTAAACGCCCAAAAGATTCATCCAAGAGTTTACCATTACCTGAATTGAACTCTAAGAATACTGAGTAAAATTTTACCCAATATCGGGTAGCAAGGGAACATGCATGTTTGGTGGGCATTTTTTATTACCCCATATTGCGCAAAATGCATGTCTAAAGGGTAAATTTCAACGGAACATTGAGTAAAATTTCCAAATTATTTCTTTTTACCCAACCAACATGCATGCTCCGATTTTTACCAATATAGGGTCAACCTTTTTTTAGAGTTTGCACTGAACTAATTAGCTATTTGTGCAATATCTGTGTCGTAGCCAAATCCTTGTCTATCTTTCAATTTTTCTTCGAAGTTTTAGCCAGCCATTTCGATTTGTTTTATTTTGTAGTTGTCATTTTTTCAATCGTCAATGTGTATATATATATATATATATATATATATATATATATATATATATATATATATATATATATTTATATATATATTTTTATATATATATTTATATATATATATATATATATGTATTTATATAAACACCCAGTCTATGTTTCATTGCATCTTTATCTATAATATTGCAAGTTTTTTAACATTCATTTTGGGTTCTTTACAGCCAATGAACATTTTTATCTTTATATTCAATAAAAGCATATACTGATAATCAGCTCTCGTCGTTTCCATAGTAAATTGTAATACCATCTCACATTTAAACACATAGATAATTCGTGTAGTTACAGCTGCAGCTCAATAGTTGTCAGATATGTGTGTCCCATTCCGAGGACTAAATATGTCTCAGTCAAATTTCCAAACATTATTATATGTGGGTGTTATATGCAATCTTTACCGAGAGTTCGTTGATCCGGCAATCTTGTCTACCGCGTTAGCGGGACAGTGTCTAAGTCTTCGGGCCGCTAGTGCAGGCGGAGACGTAAGTTAGCTGAAGCCTAATCAATGCATGTCATATGTTTGCAATGCGAGCGGGAATTGGTAAATATTCGCGCCGAAACTTCGGCGTAGTGAAGTCGAATACGTTATGTGGTTGTGGTCCCTTACTTCCGAATCGGCGTGTGCCAGCAGCTAATGATTGTGATTTATAATGCGACATGATGTAGAATTAGTTGGCAAGCAGTATTCTTTAGTGATCAAACACAGATTTCACTTATTTGAGTGTATTTTAATAACATAATTAGAATTAGGAAGTATACAGGCATATGATTATTTGTCAAATATCTTGATTTAACTTTCCATCACCTCTCCTTATTCGCGGCATTCCTTCATTATATCTTGAAGCCCAATTACTACATTATACAATACCAATATTGAGCCCTTGAATATCGTAAGTTGTAAACCTTTCACTTTTAACAAGATCGGGCTGTAAATGGATGAATTTTTGTTTTGCTCAAAGAACAGAGTTTATGGGTTTCAAAGGTGAAAAAAAAATCTTTTTTTAAACAAATCAACGTGGCATGTTAAGAGTTAAAAAAAAATGTTTTTTTTTAATTAAACAGCAGTATTTCACACTTTGACACATTAAATACAACAAATATCAGAATGAGATTATTATGGATCAGCTTTTATAGTAAACCGGATTATATTTTTTGATGTTGATATTCCCTTCCATTCCTTTTTGCTCTCTCCAATTTGTAAATTCAGCATTTTTCTCGACACTGCTAAATTAATCCGACATCTATCTCTTTCAATCCATTTCCTTCTCTGCTATTTTTATTTCCTTTTTGTATGCCTGTTTTTCTTTTATTTTCTCTCTCTCTCTTAGTGTCTCTCTGCCTATCTCTCACTCCTCTCCTATTTATCATCCCTTGTCTGCTTTTCACGCAATGTCCTCATCTTCTGGCTTTCTCTAGTACTTGTTTTTGTTATTCTTTCTTTCTCTCTCTCCCTCTTTCATTCGTCTTCTATCTACCTTTCTCATTCTCTTCTACTTACCTCACACCCCATGAGAAATATCTCTATATTCTCTATATCTACATTGCAAACACAAATACTCCAATTTCTCTTCTCTTTGCCACCTTTTTCTCATGCACGAACCTCCTCCTTCTGCAATCTCGTTTTATTTGTCTTTACTCTCCTAAATTTTCACCCCCTAGTCTCTGCATCTTACACATATAATTCACTTTCTATGAGGAAAAAAATATTTTACTTCTTATTAAATGAACATCACAATTCAATTTGGAATTTGTTTGCTAGCTTCACCGATTGTTTGTCTTACGATTAACAACTGAACAAAATTGATTTCTGTACTCTGTTTGGTATAACAAGCCAGGCTTTCCATAATGTCCTCATTTCATTTCATATTATATTTCGCATTATATTATAATTATTTTTAGATGAAGAAGAAATAATACAAATTCAATCAGTCAATCAATCAATCAATCAATCAATCAATCAATCAATCAATCAATCAATCAATCAATCAATCAATCAATCAATCAATATCAATCAATAAATCAATCAAACAACCAACCAACCAACCAACCAACTAATCAACCAATCAATCAATCAATCAATCAATCAATCAACCAACTAATCAATCAATCAAAAAATAAATCAATCAATCAATCAATATCAATCAATCAATCAATCAATCAACCAACTAATCAATCAATCAACAAATCAATCAATCAATCAATCAATCAATCAACCAACCAATCAATCAATCAATCAAACAATCAATATCAATCAATCAATCAATCAACAAAGCATGGTGCTCTCAATAATCTATTGCTTATGGTGTGTAAGGTGTAGAGTTTAAGCAAAAATTTATTGTGTGAGGCAAATTGCCAACAAAATAACCTGCCTCCTGTAATATGTCCGATTTACTTTACAACCTGCTCAAGCCATGATGATATGATACCATTACATTTTTTCATGTATGGTAGATTTTTTTTTTCAGAAAGGTCCTACATATACGAGGTCGAATGTACATATCTTAAGGAATTGCCGATTTACATTGCCAGCATGGTTTATGATGAGAGTAAATGCTGGAAAATTCCATATTCATTGGTATTATGCATAAACGCTATAATAACTTGGTAATGATTTTCTTTTACCAGACTACTAAGAAAGCATGAATGCTTGTAAGCAAGCAAATATTTTCATTTGCCATCTTAAAAGTTATCAACTTTGAAATCAAAGTAATGATGCTATGATACAAATGAGAATTATCCGCTTCTGGTGGAATCCTGGAAGATGCCTTTTAACAGCAACGATTTGTTTTTTTGTTGAGGAAGAGTGTTTCGTGGAGGTCGAGAGTTGTCTGTATGCTACAAGCTGTGACAGATCCGCCCTTGAAATTGTTCATCATTGAGTTCATGTACATATACTGATGTTCTTCCACACATCTGTCTACATGATCTACTGCTGCATGCCTGCATCAGATTGGATGAAAGTAAGTTTATTGTCCCCAATGGCAGTTTGGATTCGGACAATACCAGTAAAATGCAGGAAGAAATTGCCCACACTTAGGACATCTTTTTCTGGATGAAAGAAATAAAAAATAGTTCTCTTGAAAGTAATTATTTCAAACGTCAAACTGGAAACTCTGTATATGCAATGATAAACAATTTCAAGTGTGTAGTATAAGCAATGGGAGCACCAAAGCACAGTAGAGTATATGTATATAGTGGCTTCGCTATACAAAATTAATCATATCATCATCATGTTTGTTATTATCATTATCATAATTATTAATACTTTATTGTTATCAAATTTGCTACTATTATTATCATCATAATTATTATTATTATCATTATCATTATTGTTTTTATGCTTATTGTTGTTATTATTATTAGAAGTATTATAGAAATGTCATAAGTTGTTTAAAATGTGATAAATGCGACATATTTGAATATGCAAATCTACTTTGTAAAGTAGTTTACAAAAATAATTGACAAAACTGCCAGAACTGCTGTAGGGAATGCTATACTTTATTATCATCAGTGTTCGCAATAGAAAGCATGTGATATTTAGTACGATTTATAAAACCACTTAAAGCTTTATCAATACTGAAAAAAAAAATAATCTGGAATAAAAAAATATTAATATGATTAAAAAGGAGAGCAAAGTTGAGTAATACACATAGGATATACCGATTCCCAATTGTTCATTATGACACATTGCAGCATATTAAACCCCAAAAATCATCAACATATAAAGACTTCAAATTAATTTCAAATTAATTGAGACTATTGTTACTCAACTAAGTTTTTAACTGGTAAGTTTCCCAATATTGTGGTCAGAGTGTCGAGAGAGATTTTCTATTGCCGTACCACTCCCACCCTCCCTGTGGCTAAATCACAATTCATTCGCACCAATCACCAGTTGAATGAACTTTTTAAAAGGGGAGCCAAACATTATGCAAACATAATTTTGGAAAGGTTGCTACCAAATATTCATGAAATTTTATTTTATGTCACCCCTTTTCTTTCCTTTTCTCCTATACTCTTTTTTTCATAGTCTTAAAAAAATTGGGGTCCATACCCCCGCCTCCTCCCCTATCTACATGGCAGTGGCGCCAACCAAACCGACGTCAAACGGTCCGATGTTATGAGAATGAAAATAAGACCTAAATGCCTAATATCTATTGTCGATCAGGCGTTAGTTTCGTCATAATCACTGGGTTACGGATGGGGTGGCCCCCTTTCTCATATTTCCATGACCAATAAAATAAAGGAGAAATTTATAGGAATGCGAAGATAAAGATATAAACATTACATCATTTTATGATAACGTAAATATTACTAAGAAAATATATTGTCGTATAAAAAATGTCAAAATATTTGATCGCTCGCTTCACTCCTTTTAAAAATGTTGCTCCATCCGCCATATCTGACCCTTCATTTTTGTTTACGAAATTAATTCGGCGATTGATCGCGCCACTGGTCAAAAATCCCAGGTTGATTGCAAGAACTTCATTTTCCAGAAACCATTATGTACTGACTACGACCAAAACATTCAGAGACACACGAAACTTTTTAAAGATAAGACGAAGAAAATGAAGGAAATAGATTAATTTTATTTTTGTACCTGACAACAACATTTCCTCTAGTACCAGGAGTTGGTTTTCCTCTTCCAGACATTGTTGGATGTTATTATATAAATCCCTTGCTTTGTTCTTCTCTGCTACCAAGACGATCACACCTAACTCCTTCTCTCCGAACGTTTTGAATCATACCGCCAAATGTCACCAAATATTAAGTAAAACTACGATCAGGCGATCCGATTCTCTGCAGGCAATTCGTTCGAATAGGGGCGAACCGAGCAAAAGAGGGTGACAAATTCATCACTTTGTAATAGTGGTGAAATATTTTACTAATCAAGATAATAACAGTGACAATAAAGATATCAAATATGTGTCATAGAAAATCATTCGAAACATATAATTCTGATAACAGTGATATTTATTTTTTTCAAAGAAATCACCCACTATGACCGATATGATATCTTACCTATTTGTGAAATGGAATCGACCTTGTATTTTCTTGCTTGATGTTGGGAGGGTAGATTTGATGACACTAATCGTAACTCCCCCAAAAAAATCATGCGTAAATTAATTCTCAACCAATCAACAGCGTGCATTTGGGACTTACGATTGATTTTTGACTTGCGTTTAAACACAACTCTTTCTGCAACGGACCCCTTGGTTGATAGACGCCTGTAAACACGAACTTACACACAAGTTTCCACACGGACGGCATTATTATATTGTTATTCACACCAATGCACATTGAAGATTCTGACAGATATCTAAATAGTGATAATGTTATTGGAAGACAACAAAATGCTAAGTGTAGATTTTTGTGGGGGGGGGGGGGGCAAGAGTATGATTTACCCCCCCTCCCTCAAATATAATTATATTCGTATAGTACAACCATCTCTCTCCCATTTTTTCCTTTTATCAACATTGTCCACGAGCATTAATGTTCTGTAATTAATGACAGAAACAAATTTCGCAAATTATTCGTGTCTTAACAAGAAAATGATAAATAGGTCTATATCAATGATACTTTGGAAACGACCATTTCAATGTACGGTTTCTTGCTAAAGAGTGTCGGCCAGGGAATCTTGCATGTATCTAGAGCCCGTTGAACAGAAAGTTCTACGAAGAATGAGAGTATAAAATCACAATCGCGCATTAAACGACTTGAGTCATCGTGTTATTATAATTATTATAAACAGTTGTGTTTAAACCAAACTCTTTCCGCAACGGATCAATCTCTCAAGGAAACTACAATACACACCTAGTTTACTTTAATTAAATCAAACAGTTTATTATTGATGTGATTCAAAATAGTTTTATCTTTCTAAGATGGAATTAAAACAATATTCCATGCACATATAATATGTCTAAAATCGTTTACAAGAATCATGTAAGTAGTGATAGTAATGACATGAAATCCTCAATCATCAAGAGGTGTAGATGCCACACGTCACGTTGTTACGCAAACACCCACAAATACCAATACCAACTTACACAATCAAATCATATCAATCATATAAACTTGGAATAAGTAAATTTGGGATAATAGGAAAGTAAAAGATAATTCATGTCTAACAATGTCTGAATAAAACTGAAATACACACATAGTATATTTGCACTGAGTCATATCATTCATTATTCGATAAAAACATGGTTTATATTCTTAGGATGGAAGATAATCAATTTTCCATTCACAGATTATATGTCTTAAATCGTTTACAAAAAACAAAGAAGTAGTGATTGTCATTATATGAAATCCTCAATCATATCAAACGTGAGCCTATCCTAGTCTTCCGAGTATATAATTATAATGAGCAAATAAAGTTATGCCTTACATTATTCCTTATTCCCATTATATATATATATATATATATATATACAGTATATATATATATACAGATGCACGACGTCACCCATTTTGTACACACCCACTAATAACAACACCAAATTCAAATTTCAAAATAAAAATCATATCAGTCATAACAATCGAAAATAAGAAATATGACCAGTTATATGCAACGCATTTAGGGTAACAATTTTCAAGTTTCAAAATTTTATTGATATGGATCATTCTCAATTTTACAAATACTTATATGGAGAATTGCAGTAAGACACATAGTTACATGAAAGTAACATGAAAGTAAAGATTGATTCAGCTCTAACGACACAATAACCATACCTCACACCAAATCTGTTTGGAGGCGTTGACGTTTGCGTGGGCTATCATTATATCTGAGGGGCGGCAGAACCGGGGGGGGGGGAAGTGCCCTCCAAAAAATCACCGTAGGAAAAAAAACCTTTTTCAAAATGGAAATTGCCCATTTTTCAAAATGAAATGAGCCCTTTTTCAGAATGAAATACCCTTTTTGAAGTAAAACATAATACATTTTAGGTTTGAAAATCACAAGATTTGGGCTCGCGCTTCGCGCTTGCATCAATTATTGTTTATTTAGGTAGTCATTATGTTTCTGGTTAAATAAATGCCTAGAATGTCCAGTTTTCTGGTTAGAATATCATAAATTTTTAGCTCGCTCTCGCATTATTAGATTGGTGAGATATTTAGCCCGTATTCTATTCATGAGTCACAAAATGCAGTCTTTAGAAGGTTTCTTTTCTGGTCAGTATAATAAAAATTTCAGCTCGCGTTTCGCGCTCGAGTTAATTCTTTAGTTAGATTCAAATCCTTTTTTCATGAATACCAAAACTGCTCGGAATGTTTACTTTTCATGTCTTATTACATGAAATTTCCAGAATATATCTTATCAATAAGAAATCACTTTTAAAAAAATTTGCTCAATTTAAGTATTAAAAACAACACAACTTCTTTACACAGATGATAATCTTTGGGTGAAAATGTCCGTTTGCACCAAAATATATTTTTTGGCTTTGCCCCCGCCCCTGTTATATTTACAGTATTCAATACGTGTTTTGCTTTGAATGTTGGATTATGTTAAATTCTTCAATTCTATTCAACGCAAATAAATATACAGATGAGTGTATGAACTTTAAATCAACCCAAGTCCACCTTTCTTTTTAGTCAAATGAATTAAACATCCGACATTCTTGCTCATACTAAGTTTATTATGAAAATATCATAAACAATTGTATTCGACACATTTCCAAAGAACATAATGAAGGATGCATTATTGATATTCCATGAGCTTTTCATATTTTGCCTTTTGCGTAATTAAATTAGGTCCTTCTGGTCCCAATAAGAAAGAAAACATACGGGTTCGTAGTTCGTGTGGCACTTATATAAACAAAATGATACCCATTTTTTTGCTGATATGTAAGACTTGATTGAAGAAGTATGTAAATTCTCCGTAATTCATTGAGTAAAGCTTTGCAAATGAAGTAAAAAAAAATTAGAGGTTTTCTGGGGATAGGTGCAGCTATGACAGTTCTTTTCCCCCTTATGATATGTCAGATTACAGCGCTTGATCACATGATGGACGAAGGAAAGAAACATTCAGATTGGATTTTTACATTATCATTTCGCGGGTGTAGGTTGCCATTGCTGTCGATCATTCTGACCATCCACTACCTATCGCTTGATGATCCTCAGTCAGCTACTGTGTTGGGATTGGTAGTAGACTTTAATTAGTTATGCCTACTTCTATTCTCACAGGCATGACATCTTTTTGCATTATCAGAAATACTTTTCCTGCACTTGATGCATTTGTTCGTGATCCTCCTTTCACTTGCACAAGGAATGCACCTTGTAGCTTGAGGGGTAATCGTTGTCTTACAGTCCCGACATTTCTGTAATAAAAGTATGAGAAGATAAAATAATATGTTTTTATGCGTCTTTTTTTTTGGTTTAGTAACAGGCTGCTCCTCATAAAGATCTCAAAGTTAGAAAATTACAACAGTTGTTTTTATATAGATAAATATCATTTTTATCATTATATATATATATATATATATATATATATATATATATATATATATAATTTTGATTTATTGTAATAGTATTCGTGAGCCCAGATGTTTCGCGAACGGGAATCTTATATGCATTTCCGTCTCTCCGTACGGAAAATTCTAGTAAGATTGTAGATGCTAAAACTACTGAGCACATTGGCAAGTCCAGATTTTCACGTAAGGGGGGGGGGGGCGCTAATTGGTTATTTATTGATAAATCTTTTTTTATATAATACCCTATAACAATGGGCAACAAGCTACACAATTTGCTCCCCGAAAAATTACGAGCAAAATAAAAAGCAATTAATGTATGTTTGTTACTTAAGTAACGATGACATATAATTTATAATTTTATCCAATCTTCTAAAATGATACAAATGTTTATCACCTCCTATTATGAATATATTATCTTGATATATACAGCAATAGAGGGCTGGCGAACATAAAATCAATGTAAGATTAACTGGAAAATATAAATCTATATTTTTATTTATATAATTTCCGCACGTTTCACAGAACTGAACATGCCTTAAAAATAATAATAAAAAAAGACAACGTAAGTAAATATCTTGCATTGCTTACCCGGTCCCGGGGTTTCCGTTTCACCTGGTTGCTCGTTGTTGACGAAGTATCTACCGAAGATTTACCAGAACCCTTTTTTGTTTTTACTCTATTGCCAGTTGCCGGCATGACAAGAGTTGTTATTTCACTACTACGTTCCCAAACCTATTCGATTATGACTCGATATCATAAAGGTATTCTTTATGGTTTGAAAATAAATTCTGTCAGGTCGTGTGGCGTGTGATACGGCGGACTTGAAAGATAACCCTATCAGAATCAGACCAGGGCTCCATAACACGAAGGTGTGCGATGGATTGCAAATATGAAAGAACCGCACTGATTGGTCCCTGGTAAGTATTCCAAACCAAATGCGCATGTATCATTGATATTGATTGGTCAGTTTATTTAGCGATTGATCGCTATTCTTTGTGTTACGGAGCCCAGGAGTCCGTGTGCACAACTAATGCGGTACAATGACGTTGGGCTCCATCAGCTGCGACTATGGGAAAATATCACTTTCTCCCATGACGAAACAAAATAGGAATACGCCCTATAAATGAAATTCGCATCTATTATTTGGATAGATTTTCAGGCACGGATCTAGACTAAAAACTGAGGGGGATTGAAATAAAACCAGTAGATTCGATTAAGCCTGGAAAAGCTTTCACATCTGGAAATTAAGAAATGAAATAGAGAATTCAACTTTGGAAGAATTTTTAAACCTACATGATGCCAATCTAGCTATGACAAAATTGTAGAAAATTTCTTTGAAGTATATGATAATAATTTTTCATTGAAAATACAATCCAAAAAGAAAATAAAACTTAAATCATGGATGACTGATGAAGTACTACAAACTAGCGATAAAACGGTCTTTACAAAAAGCTTATCCACAAACCAACCACTAGAAATGAAACAAGATATAAAAATTCTCTTAAACAAGTAGACGCCAGACTAAAAAAATTACTATAAATCCAAATTTAACGAGTTTAAAAACAATTTCAATCGTACATGGCAAGTAATCAAATCAATAATTAATAAAACTAGAAAATCTACTACCAGTTCTTAAATCTGTGATGGTGAAGTCTCCACAAACTGCCTCCAAATTGCAAATACGTTCAACAATTTCTTTGTTGAAATAAGTCAACCTTTTTGCCCAATGTAATGTAGATTTTAGAACACACCTAACTGAATCTCAATTTAAATCGTTGTTGTTGTCTCATGTAAGTCAACGGGAAATAACAAGGTCCCTGGTGTGGATGAATGTTCTCATAAAATTGTTGAATTAATCATCAAATCAATTAGTGAACCATTAGTTCGTGTATGCAACCTATCACTTAATACAGGAGTATTTCCAGAACAACTTGAAATAGCCATATTTGCACCCGTGTTTTTAAAATGGGGACAAAAAAGGAGGTAAGTAATTATAGACCCATCTCAATTATACTAGTTTTTTCAAAAATATTAGGAAGAGTGATTTATAAACGAACATATAATTTTCTTAAAATAGTATTTTTTTTAAAATCACAATATGGTCTCCGCAGCAAACATTCAACTCAAATGGCTCTCCTTTAATTAACAAATAAAATAGTTGAATCTTTTGAACATGACTCCTTTGCATTTGGAATATTTATAGATTTGTCTAAAGCTGTGGACACCATTGATCATATTCCATATTGTTATCTAAATTAACTAATTATGGTATACTCGTGAAATTGCACATGACCTTTTTTGTAGTTACCTTTCGTTAACAATGCACATAATATAATAATAATCAGTCGGAATATAAGACAATTAGATGAAATCTGAAAACTTGATATTTTAAGCAGGTTCTTAGATACCTGTGTCTAACAGGTTTTAGCCGAGCAGATGATAAAATGATTAATGCAAACCCAAATCGCAAGCTGATTTTTTTTTCATACTGGCCAGATGTAGGAACCATTTGCGCACTTTTTAACATGGAGGAAAAATGTTAAGAGGATATTTATCTCACTAAATGAATGATGAGAATTGAAAGCCAAAGCTAAATACTTTTTGTTACCCTCAACAAAAAAACATATCTAACAATAAAATACAAATTAAATGCATATGTGTAGTATACAAAATTCAGGGGCAGGAAAAGATTTTAATTCACATTTTTAATCGATTGGCCGCTCAAACCTTTCAGCAATATTTCTAATCATAAACAGAATAGATACCTAAGCAAACAATGTTGATGCGAGCAAAAAGCGCGAGCTTAGAATTTTTATTTCCCGACTAAAAAACTGAAAATTTACTTTTCGTAGTGAATAGAAGGATAAACAATTTATGCAAGCGCGAGCTGAAAATGATTAATTTTCGACTTTTAAACTGTAAATATTTAACACTTTTTGTAATCATTAACAGATAGATATCTAACTCCGTCGGTCATTTCTTCGAGGGGTAGTTAGTTGACTTACCGACGTCGATTTGCACAACTACGACATCTATGGCATCTTACAGCATTTGTAGATATCTCTATTTTGACATTGCTTCAGTAATATAAAGATGAAAAGATTGAAAATGGTCACGTATTATATTTTGTTTTCTTTAATTTGGTAACATGCTTTTTCACATAATGATGTCAATCAAAATTAGAGGATTCCTACAATTTTTTTTATATATAAATATAGTAACCTTTTCATATTATTTTTAAAATATTGATGAAGTATTCGTTAGCCACAAGATACGCGATTCTGCATTTTTCAGTAAGGAATTTAGGGGACATTCTTGCAAGATTGTCGATGCTGCTCAAACTGCTGAGCACATTGGCAAATCCAGGTTTCTACGAGGGGGGGGGGGGCAATCGATTAATTATTGTCTGATAATTTGTTTTGCACATACAAAACCCTAAAGGGATGGGCAACAAGCTACACATTTTTCGAAGGAAAATTTGACAAGCAAAAAAAAAGCTTCTAAACCAAGAATTAATTATATTTCGTCCTCGATAAAATATGACATGCAAAAAAAGTCTTCACTTTAAAAGGAAGCATCTGTTTTATCGGCATTTTTACATTACAAATTGTAATTATGGTTCTCAAAAAGGGGGCACGGGTCGGCTGTGCCCATCCCCCTGGATCTGCCAGTGGCATGACAAAAGTCGTTATTTCACTTCTACTCTCCGATCCTTCTTCGATAATGGCTTGATCTCTTAAAATCATTAAATGTCTTCCTTATGGTTTCAATATTATTTCTGATATCACGTGATTTTTTTTCGGTGTGTATTTTCAAAATCCTCTTAAATTGCTATAGCCCTCATCTCGACGATTCAGTAAAAAAAACCCCTAAAACTTAGAGATTAGGGATTGGTGCTCGCGTCCCCGCTCTTATAGATCATCATGCATGTAGATTGTCTGTGCTCGTTTCTCCGGAATCGGGTCAATTACCTTTTTTGAAATACATACTCGCTTATGTTTTTACGCTGAAAACTGGATCTTTCATATTTTGTTATTAATGTTTTTGCAAATGCTTTTTATACTGCGTCTTCTTTTTTTCTGGTAATTTTCCGTTGCTACTCGACATGTACTTTATTATTTCATGACCTGGGATTATTACCTATTTATTATGCTTATACCCAAGTTCCCTTTGTTTGATCTTGAATATTGAATAACGTGATGATTAAAAAAAAATTGTTAAACAGAGCTATTTCCTCGTCATCGGTATAATAATTGATTTTAGTGAGACAAAGATCTAATTCTAACTGATTCACAAATATAATTACTAGAAATAAAGTTAGGTTTACAGACATGGGCTTTCGTAGCATAATACAGTTGTAAAATGTTTGTGCAATTGATCGTTTTTAAACTTTAAAAAAATATTTAACAAAGCAATTAATTTACGAAAGGAAATGCATAATAATAATGTCAGGAAATCACCAAACGATGTTTTGCTTATTGTTGATTTTTAGGTTTAAGCTTTTACCGAAAACCAATTACGTAACATTGCTATGTTGGGTGTGTGAAAAAATGCATTCACTTCTCCCTCCCAAAGGTTTTGAAATAATGAAATAATAAAAAAACAACCTTCGCTTTAATAACCAATTAAAGAAAAGGGTGCTCTTTTATTGAAGTGTAAAATATATTGCTTGCATTTGAATTCATTGTGGCTCTTATCTCAGGTAGTGCATTTTGACAGGTTGGAGGTGGGGATGACGTGATTAGCTTAGTTTTGCTACCCAGCCCTCTCTTCAATACTCTTATTGTTGAACCTCCCTCTAATCTCCCTCTACCCCTTTTCTGCTCTGTTTGCTAACTTCTAATGAATTTACAAGAATAATTGTGATTTTGTGAAGTCACGAGAAATTAAAGATACCAGGTCTTCCCAGCATTCAGCACTCGCATCTATCACTAACACACGCCCACAATCACCATACACACATATTTATCCCAACTCCATTATTACATACTTGCGCATCACGTATATGCATATACCCTTTCTTGCACACCCTCATTGCCATACACACTTGTCCATCACACACACACACACTCACATTCCAACACAGGCTTGCCCTTCTCACACACACCCTCTTACGCACACTCACAATCCTATACACGCTTGCACATCAAATACACCCTCTTACGCACACTCTCATTCCCACACACTCATTTGCATCACACACACTCACACATAATCACATTCTCATACACACTTGCTCATCACGCACATACTTTCACCCTTACTCACATTCCCATACACGCTTGGCATCTTACACACACCCTTTTACGCACACTCAATATTAATGTATTTTTTAAAAATCGTTTAATGAGCATATTCCTAAGATCGCTGAAGATTTTGAATTACCAAATGGAAAATTCTACATCAATTGATATACAATCATTTTTTTTCTTTTTAACGTAATGATAATTTTGTATTTGTATTTATTTAGAAACGATTTAGAAATGATACGATTAATCAGCCTCCAATCGCTTTTCATAGTCCACTATATTACAGCGTTTATAATTACATGATTATGCAATTATTTATTAAAGAAGTGTCATTTTTTTGTTCAAATACTTTAATATAACAATGCCTTGACTGAATATATAAATTCCACAAAACCATGGAGGTAACACACCTGGCATTGTAAAGTTCATTTGATCAAGGAAAGTGGCGTCGTTCCATACTTTGGCAGGAGGGGGGGGGGCAAAAGTGATTAAAATGTGGTTTGCAATCAAAACCTGCCTAAAAAATTGACAGCAATTTGTTTAATACTATTTAATAATAAAATGTTATTACGTAAATACGCATGTCCTATTCTCAAGTTTGAGTACTTTAGAAACCTCAACTAGAATCGATTTTTAGTATTTATTTTTTATCACTGTTGAAAATAAATGGAAATCCAGTTCCCCTATTCTGTGCGCTTACATAAATGAGATTTTGAAATCTTATCTATCAATTTAATGTCAATCGTTGAAGGACAAGTTAACTCCAACTAAGAGTTGATTTAAATAAAAAGAGAAAAATCCAATGAGCATTACAAAGTTCACTTAATTTCACAAAACAGTAAAGGCACATCCTGGGCGGTATGCAAATAGGGAGATTGATGACGTCATCCATTCACTATTTATTTTTTATTGTATTATATGAAATGTGAAAAATTCTTCTCTTTGTCAAGTAAAACAAAGATTAATTCCTCCCTGAACACCTGGAATCGGCATTATTATAAAATTGTATGGTTCAGTAAAGTTGGAACTCATTGTCAAATCTGTAAAAAAATGAAATATTGTATAATTCAAACAATAAAAATCAAAGAACTAGTGAGTGAGGCACATCATCGACTGTCTCATTTGCATGTCACCGATTTGTGCATATAACTGTTTTATGGAGAATAAGCGAAACTTTAAAATGTCATAACTATCTTATTTTACATCCGATGTTGGTGAAATTTTCAGCATTATGCTCGTTTCTTTTTTTCTATTTATTCAAATCAACATTTTCTGAGGTGGACTTAACTTTGAACTCTTTTTTCGTCCACTGGCTAAAACTTGTGGGTTTTTTAATCCGCTCATTAAAAGGAGAAGGCCACCTCTGTCACTCAAATCGTTTGATAATTTACGAGAAAAAAAATGTGAAAAAGGGAAAGCCTATGAAATTCAGATCAATTACGTGTCGAGTGGGGAGCAATTTATCAATATTTGTCTTATGACTAGTTAATGTGATTGGGTTAGACTAAGAAGATTGTTGATGACTGTTGTGACGATAACATTCGGCTAATAATAACTTTTCAATTCTTACACATTTCATAACACGCTTCCTAATATCCAAAGTCTTTTTTTTTTTCTGAGAGGGAAGGGGTTGTATTAAAAGAACAGAGAAGCTGTTTCTAAAAACCATTCAATCAGGTTTATGAATGTAATTTCCCACTGGTTTTGATTTGGGCCATTTTGATCCAGTCGGCAACAGATTGCATGTAGGCCTATTGTAATTTCAATGAATTAACAAAAGGGGCATGAAGATTTGTTATTTGTACCGTAATATTTTCGCTATATTGTCTTCTAACACTGATTAATAAGAAGTTAGATTAAAGTATCACACTGTATTTGTTCCAACAAGTATTAAGACAGACTCTCACTGAAAATTTCATTGCAATGTAACATTCTCCTTCTCTTAATCACTTATATTGAGCTGTGGTATAAACGTTCTCGACAGCCTGATTATATTACTTCTGAGATCCGTCTTACAAAGAGTTGCAATTGATTAAAACAATCAATCTCAACTATGGAAAACCAGTAAAGGCAACATCTAAAATGTACACATCTGTTCCCAGTATTTCTGAATATAATGTTTACTCTTGCATGCATTGTTAGTGTGATGTGCCCCCCTATGTTGACGAGGGGACATTGCCTACACTTTCTGTATAGATTATATTAATAGATTTATATGGTTCGAATTGATTGGATCAGTCATAACTATTTATCATACGAGGCCCTGGAAATCACTGGTTGATAGAAAAGTGGTTTGAAGTAGACTTATGCAACTCCTCGCATTGTTGACGTTGACAGCATGTCTGGCCGGTTTTAACGAATCTTGGGCAGTGTTGGCATCTATTCAAGACAAAATAAAGAATATGTTTTGCAAACAAGCATTGTAACAAAATCAAGTGACTGACAATTTAAAGTTAAAGATATCTTTGGATATTTATTTATTATATTATTTGCCTCATTGACATATCTATCAAAGGGAAGTAGCTATACCTACTACTTCTTTAAATTCTTACTTGATTTTGTTTTTCCGATGGGTTTGTAGTCATATATATATATATTTATATATATATATATATATATATATATATATATATATATATATATATATATATATATGTATATAGTATCTAGATCGCTTTTTTCTCTTTAGTAATACTACGTAATAATTGCTTTATTATTGTCAACAAAATAATAGAAGTAGTAATCTGAGTATCCCGATCTCATTATAGATCTTTCTGTATTGTCCCTCCCTGACTTTTGTTTAAAAAAAGAAAAAATAGAAACTTATTGTCTTTTTGTCACCTACACCCGAGATCTAACCATACTAAGCTCAGTACACTTGTCCCCTTAATAGCTTACCTACAGTAACTCCTCCTTTTACTTGCACAAGAGCTCTTTGGGCTCTTTGAGAAATGCTCCACTCACAATCCAAACATTTCTGGAATTGAATAATTATCCACAAGAAATATGGTTAGGCTTATTGCTATTTTGGCACAGACTTAAAATCAAATTCATAATCAAAATAATATGGGAGAAAGTACACACATTTGTATACTTTCTCCCATACGTGTACTGTATCAAAGCAATAGCTTTGATCCAGCTGAGACATGGCGGCTTGTCATTGTTCAAAACCCACCAACACCCGACAATTATAATTGGTACAATGTCGAAAATCTGACGGTCAATCAGATCAGGGTCGCCCTAGCCACTAACCCGTCTCTGCGGTCTATTGGTTAAGGCACCGGCGTTCAAAGCCGGGGGCTCGGGTTCGATTCCCGGCAGAGACATTTTTCGGCATCGCCAATTTTTCCAAAGGGCAGATAGCTCTGGGGAACCTTGATTTATTTAAGCTACGCCTACCATTGTTCTCTTCTTCCATTTCTTTAACAATATACATACATACAAAAATATGTATGTATGTTTGTATATATATACATGAAAACAATCCATAATTTATTGTTCGAAATAGACATGAAATTAAATACTCCGAAAATATGCTTTGCCCAATTGATCATGGGCCCGGCAGATCGACGAGGCTCTATCCTTTTAATCGTTGAACGCCAAACAGGGTAGCAGCAACTCCCATCTTTTAACGTCTTTTGGTCTGACGCGACCGGGGTTTGAACCCCCGACCTCCCGGTTGTGAGACGGACGCTCTACCAACTGAGCCAACACACCAGTATATATATACACAGTGCGTATCAAAAAAAGTTTACACTTAGAACAAATCGTGTAAAATCATACATTTGTCATATCCCGCAGATTTTTCAAAATTTTAACATTGGTACAGATCCATTTAAGCAAATGACGATATAACTGTCGAAAAAATATTTCCGCTTGAGTGAGCAACACTTACTTTTGAAAAGTTAGTGAAAAATGATTTGCGCAGAACTTTGAAATAGTTATGCGAATAAAAGTAGACCATAATCATGAAGAACACATGGAATTTAGCTAGTAAAATGGATTTGAAGTTATCTTTTACCTTTTTTTAACTTGTTTCCTTGCCCCAAACTCTTTGAAGAGTGTATTGCGCCCCATCCCACTCCCCAACTCATCGAGGCCATCGTGACCATATTTGCTTTACACTGAGCTGTGAATTACAGTAAATGGCTTATGCTTGATTTTCATTTTGTTAATCATTGTCAAGCATGGAAGAGGTGTGGAGAACAAATATTAAATGAAAAATGAATTGTAAACCCACTTTAAATGATAAAATCATAGTGAAAAATGCTGGAGATGTCTGATATAAACTTTTGTTCAGATTCAGTTATGCCTCAGATCCAGCTGGCACAAAAAGGGTGAAGGTTGTTCTTACTAAGTGCTGAAATTTCAATTTGGGTGGCAAAATAGCTACAAAATGCTTGAATTTATCCGTTTTATTTCTGTTGACTAAAAGTGCAAGGGAAATGTATGAGAAATGTTGTGCAGGGTAAGTTTGATTTCGCCCTTTCCCCTTGACACAGCGTGAAAACGAGCATTTCTGCGCAAACAGATTTCTGCGTGCTTTACAAAAACGGACAGTTCTCACTCAAATGTAACATTCTGTCAATTTGTTTATTTTCATTGGATAGATGAGACCCAAACCCAAGAATTTATGTGAACGAATTACCCACATGTTATATATTTTTTAATTCCCATGGATTTTTCAAGGTGTAAACTTTTTTTGATACGCACTGTATATTACCAATTACAAATTACCGATTACCAATATTCACAACTTAAAAAAATCATAACTTTCTTATTGTTTGTCCGATATTGTTCAAACTTTCACCTATCAACCTGTCTGATTTGTCTTATTCCCCGAAAAACAAGTTTTTATTTGGCTTGGATTCTCTTTAAGGAATAGATGCCTGGTTGAATATATATATATATATATATATATATATATATATATATTATATCAAATGGCTGTATTTATAACCACATGTACAAATAAAACTTGATTTTACCGAGCTTAAAAAGTGCAAGAATAAATGTTTGTTATCGTTTCTTTTTGTTCTCTCTCTCTCAACAAACACAATATGCCTCGGCCTACAGTGACGATAATGTTTTAATGTATCCGTTTTACCGGTATCTGCTTCCCAGTACCTCTCTGTTTCAGCTTCCTTTTGCGCATAGGCTCATTGTCCGTTGTTGAAGAAGTATCTTCCTGTCCTACACTAACACCATCTTTATGTTCTTTCGGTTCAGTTGCAGTTGGCGACATGACGAAAATCGTCACTTCGCCCGTAGGTTCCGACCCTTATTTCATTATGAATTTATTCTTTGGTGGATTGATGTTTACTCTATGGTCTGGATGGAAACTATGTTTGGTCCAATATCACGTGACACCCGGTTCGGTAAACAGATCGAGTTCCACTTTATTAAGATAATGATTAAGTTCAGGAAGAAAAGGATAACTGATTCACAGATAGAACAACCAGATATACACTCATGCTCACAGACATGGACTATGATCATAAATCAACGCCCTAAGATATTTGTGCAATTGATCAGTTTGAAAGTTTTAACATAATTTTTACAAAGCATTCATTTAAGAGAGCAAATGCATATTATTAAATTGACTTCATACTTAGAAATTCACTTAACGTCGTCAGCCTCACAACTTTTGGATTTATATCATATTTATATTATGATTAGACGAAACGACACCAAAAAATAACGAAATTACTTTAATTATACAAGGTATTTTTGTAAAATGTGTCCAATTCTTTATTGATATACAATTGGTCCTAATCGACTAAATTTAGCAACAAACAAATTTAATTTCTAAAGAATCATTTTCAGATCTCAAAGAATTCAAATGAGATTTCTTTGGATTTATGAATACATATATTTGTTTCAAATTAAATCCAGAATTGTATTGATTCCTAACTACAATCTATCTGGATTTATTTTAAATCCACGGATCGCCATTCTTGACTACGATACTAGCTTAGTAAGCTAACTGAATTTGTAACGCTTAGCGAATACCAGCCATGAATTCTTTGATGTACATACTTTAAGTCTAGTTGTACCACTGGTCAAAATTAAACCAGAAGAGCATTATACAGAAGTTCAACTAATCAATCAACGATTTTTTTTTTTGCTGCCGGAGGCCGTACCGTCCGGACTAGACAGCTTACATACGTCAAAGACAGTTCTGATCAGCTCTTCCTCAGCTGGGAAGGCTGTGTTGGCCTTGGAATCATCTCGGACAGTTTCCACAACTGGGTGCAACATGAGGCCCGCCCTTTCCAGTCGCGGCTGCAGTCCTGAGGGGCCTCATACAAGACTTGTCTGCCACTGCCCTCAGCACCAATGTCTCCCACCGCCTCCCACCTCACTACCTTTCCCGGCAACTGAGGACAACCGTGACACGCTCCAGCAATACCTCCTTGATTATTACAAGAGCAGTACGTTGAACACTTGCGAACACTAACTCATGCCCATGATTGATGGCCCTCCCCTTAAGTTGGTGGTGAACCCTGCAGCAGAGCCTATCGCACATCACACCCCCGTTCATGTACCACTCCACTGGCGGGATGCAGTCAAGACTGGGTTGGATCACGATGTTCAGCTGGGCGTCCCTGTCGATGAGCCTGTCACTTGGTGACATAGGATGGTGGTGTGTGCCAGGAAGAATGGCAAACCGAGAAGGACTGTCGACTTTCAGGCCCTCAGTGCTCATGGTACCCGTGAGACACACCACACCCAATCACCCAACCACCTGCTAGGAAGATCGCCATCTCACAGCATTCATCAGACCATGGGGTAGATACTGCTACAAATCCGGGCCTCAAAGATACACCACTTCCGGTGACGGCTACACCAGGCGATACAGCGAGATTGTATCAGCCATCCCATGCAATACAAAGTGTGTTGATGACGTCTTACTCTTGGCTGACACATTAGCAGACAGCTTCTTCCAAGCAGTCGAGTGGATGGATATCTGTGGTGGGAAAAGGATCATCCTCAACCCTTCTAAATTCACCCTCGGCGCAGAGGTTGTCGAATTCGCAGGCTTTAATATCACTACTGACAGTGTCCGGCCATTCCAGAAATACCAAAAGGCGATCCTTGATTTCCATGCACCGTCTAATATCACCGATTTGCGGTCATGGTTCGGACTTGTCAACCAAGTATCGTATACCTTCAACATGACAGATAGGATGTTAACATTTCGTCAGCTCCTGAAGCCCAGTACGCCATTCGTCAGGACTACTGCCCTCCAGTGTACCTTTGGAGAGCCCAAGGCCGTCATTACCCGCGAGATTGAAGATGGCGTGAGGATATTTGACCCAAGAAAGCCTACTTGTCGGGCAACGGACTGGTCTACGGATGACATTGGCTTTTGGCTTCTGCACCTGCGATTGCACTATCCTCTTATGCCATGTCACGGGTTGGAATGTAACATTTGCAGGGAGTCGATTTACTCATGCTGCTGAATCCCGATACGCCCCACTGGAAGGTGAGGCACAAGCAGTAGCAGACGCCCTTGACAAGGCACTTCGTCTTGGGATGTGAGGATCTCATCATTGCCGTCGACCACAAGCCACTACTCAAGATTTTCGGCAATTGGGCCTTGGAGGAGATCTCTAATTCCTGATTGCGGAATCTTAAAGAGAAGACACTGCGATGCAGGTTCAGAATATTCCATGTCCCCGGCGTCCGTCACCGAGCTACCGATTGCCTCTCTTGCCACCCAACAGGCAAGCCAGAGAAATTGCACCTGTCCAAATGACGTAGCCGTGGTTGGTGTCATGCCGCTGTCGTTCCTGCACTCATCGACGCTAATGGTGGGGGGGGGGGGCTTCAGACCGTGGTCCCTTACACTGATTTTGTGAAAGTCTTCACACTATCCTCTGCCATGACTTGTGTGCACTTGACTCTATTCACCTCAAATCAGTTACATGGGATAAAGTACGTTCTGCGACAGCGGGTGATGCCAACATGCAGACCCTCCTCGTACTCATCGAGTGTGGCTTGACTGTACATTTGCCATGCATTTCCTCAACCACTGCGTAAATATTTCAAGTTTCGCAATGGACTTATTTCAGTTTGTCCTTTACAGTGATCGTGTACTCATTCATCCTTCCTTCCGGGATGGAGTCTTGGCCAACCTGCATAGTGCTTATCAAGGGTTTACATCGATGACTGCTCGTGCTGAAGCATCTGTCTTTTGGCCTGGCATCATCCCGGTGATCAGTGCCTTACCTGCAGGATGCACTCGGTGTAAACGGATAGCCCAATCCAATCCCATTGCACCACCAGCCCCCTCACTTGATGTCGCCAGCCTTCATCTTCCAGTCTTTGGTCACACTAGCGTACCTACGGGGGGGGGGGGGGGCAACAACCCGGACAGGAGACACGAAGCTCTCCCCAGCCATGTGTGTCTTTGGCCATCCGGTTCAGGACTTTATCCCTCTCGTCCCTGGCAAATACAAGCCTCACAACACCTGGTGCAAGACCCTACAGGCAAGGGAAGGAGCACACAGAACGGCTTGTTGGCAACCATGCCCAGAATCAAACAGGACCACGTCCTCTGAAAGGGCACAAGACCGGCGTCGTGATTGAATTACGGGAGCATGACAAATACCTAGTCCGTGTTGATGGATCCGGCCGGTCACACTACAGAATCGCAAGTTTCTACGACTTTACACTCCAGTACATAGGCTCTTGCCACCAAGGAAGGTGGAGGATGACCTTCGTGCCCGGAATTGCCTGAACCCCCATCCGTCCCATCTGTTCTGAAACCTGCTGCAGTGCATGGTGGACTGCCATCACCCTCTCCTTGTCCTGTTGCGTCCACTCAGGCTTCTCGGCAGCGGCCTGGCCCATTGCCGACGTCTGTCAACCTCCTGTGATGGATAACCCAGATGGCTCCCTCCAACCACACCTTGTTGATCTCATGTCATCCCCGGCCGGTCGTGCTGTCCCATGTATCATCAATATTACGCAGGTCATCAGAGAACTCGTCGTTCATTTCTTTAATTTCTGGTTTGCAGCAGCGTTTGGTATTGCTTGTCAGTTTGATCAAAAGATTAGTGCATCTAGTGATGCGAGCTGTGTTCAGTGACTGATTTATTGGCTCTAGGATACCTGGTTTAAGGCTTGATTCCTAAAAAGGATGAAGAGCAGCAGCAGCAGCATTATGCCATATGCAAACCTAGGGTCATACCACTCCATGGGCCCAGTGCAATAATAGTTGCGACCAAACACAACGCCAAAGAACAAACGTACCTTGACTTCCAACCAATACAAAATACAATGCGTGTATTAGGGGCTTGAGTTTGATTTCGTTAGCTACATTTAAACGCCGGGGCCCAGGGCAGATGTCGGTTTTTCATGAGTCTATTTCAATGTACCCCATGCAAATAGAGTTGTACAGTCTGACACTTCATGCACATGGTCATTCTCTCGACCATTAAAGCACAATGTACAACACCAACGAAAATTCCAATCCTTAAACTATGCTTTAACATAGACCATGCAACATCAGAAAGAAACCAAATGTCTTAATAAGCGAATGAATATAGTACAGTACAGAGGTGGATCGACGAGGGGGGGGGGGGAGGGGTTCACACCCCTTTGGGCTGCCAAGTAAAAGAAGATTAATTACCTAGATTTTAGCATTTCCTAATTTATTTTTGGTGCACCCCCTTTCTTTTTTTCCCTTCCCCCTTTTTTCCCCCTTTTTTTTTCTTGTAAAAGAATATAATACTGATAATAATAATAACGGCATATTTAACAAGGGTAGCCATTTCACTTCCGAAAACTGTTCCCCCAGCGGGCCCTGCTATTATTATTACCCGGCTAAGCTAGGCTACCGATTCAGGTGCACACAGCTTTTTAGGGAATTATTTCCTGCCGGTACCCATTTACCTCGCTTAGGTTGAGTGCAGCACTGTGTGGATAAATCTCTTGCTGAAGGAAAACACGTCACGGCTAGGATTCGAACCCACGACTCTCTATTTGAAAGACGAGAGTCAGAATATATTGGTACCAAAATGCCTCTTTGAAACCACTTGTGTCTTTTTCTTTTTTTGCTTGATAAATTTCTTGGTCAAATCCCCTCCTTGGAAAAAAAGCTAGATCCGTCCCTGCAGTATTCAGTCCAGGTATGATTAGGAATATCAACTGTCTTGTATTAAATTTCCACACTGAATAAGTCAAGCACAGACTAAGCATTTCTCCAGAAATAAGCAAAATTACTTTCCATCCAGATAAGATTCTATGTTTCCTTTAATGTTTTGACGTTAATATATTTCGTATAAAGAAAAAAAAAGGGGGGGTTGCACTCATCACTTATTCAATAAAAACATGCCAAAGCTGGATAAATAGATCCTGTCGATAGTCAATCTAATTTCTAAATCTGCACATTTTTAATATGTACGATTTTAGTGTATTATTTTCAACTCTTCAGATTCTTATTCTAGATAAAGATTCTGCTATAACCTCTATAGCTTTAAAAACTAAAAAATGCAGAGGACGGGTTGATCCTATTTTTTTTGTAATAAATCCATTATTGTAAGATTGATCGACACTAAATTTGTTATGTTAAGCTAGTCCATAAAAAAATCTTGCCATGTGACTTTTAATATCATTTGAATTTTCATTGCCCCCATATACAGTAACTCTGTAAAGGTAATAATGAAAATAATGGTGGCAATTATTGCAATTAACATAAAGTCTTCAATACATCACTGAGTTCATTTTTCTGTAATCATTATTAAGAGTGTATGTATTCACATACATTGGTCATAGGACGACTAGTATGGGACACTACACTTACTTGTAGGCGAAACGCAATTTACGTGTACGAATACATAAAGGACGACAGACGAGCCGGCGAACAATGGGGATATGCAAACTCATATACAGTAGTCATATACAGTAACACTTGTATTCTAACAAAATTTTAGATTGGAAGAGTTGTCTTTATCTTATTCAGATGAAAAGAGTTGCATACAAATCAGACTGTCGTTTTCTTTTCTGGATTGTTTATAATGTTTTATTTCACGAAAGTAAATTTTTAAAGTTTGGAAGATTTAATTGTACCACGTACAAACCTATAGGATAAGAATTCATGATGATATGTCTTTTTTATCAATTATTTTAGAGACAAAGTTCAGAATTACTTATTCACAAAGTGTCACACCTAAAAAGCATGCTACTTACATTAATTCATGATATGTTTTATTTGGGTTGTAATGTGATTATATTATGTAGGCCAATCTTGCATTTTCCACGTGCTGTAGTAGTGAATAGCAATACGTGATATAGGCCTATGCCTCTATATTTTGTACATTGTTATTTTGATGTCAGATAAAAAAAAAGTAAAGAAGGCCTATAATAAATCATGAATGATAATCCATTTTTTCGATTGTAGTAAAAAAATAAACCATCAATTGCAGTTTTAAATTGTTCTTTGTTATTAACCTTATTTCTTTCACTAGACTCTGTGAAGTTCTTCCTTTCTCTTACCCCCCCCCCCCTTCTCCTTCTTCTCTTTCTTCTCTTTCTTCCTTTTCTGGATCAGTACGAAGAATTAAATTCAAAGTTTAGAATATTGTGGAATATCTAGAATTAAATAATGACCCCATTACAAGCGCATAATCATTAATGATATGGTATGGACCAAATGTACCGTTTCTGTTAATTGCTTTCGTACCCGTTAATATACTTTTTGTCAATAAATGCATTTCAAATGTCGTGTTTATAAAAAAAAAACAGACCCCATTTTATGAAACTGGGATTTTAAATGGAGTAAGGTTATTTATTTATTTATTTATTCATTTATTTATTTATTGATATATTCATATTCCACAATCATCAAAGTACATTTCGTAATCAATCATTTTTACAATGAAAAAAAAAGCATAACACATGCAGGATTGAAACATAGCAATGAAATGAAAAAAAGTGGAGGGGCCTACTAAAAAGCAAAGCTTGTAAGAGGTAGACCCCCTATCAAAATTTTATACAAGGGTAATATGATATAAGAAGAGTAAAATAATCAGCAAAATTATATAAAATTATATAGATATAAACACTGTAACACAAATGTATATACACTATATACAAAATTAAATATTGACTTTAGAATAATCAATACAACCGTGGATAAGTATGAAGTTCACAAAATGTTTGATTGAATCAATAAGAATTCAGAAGAAATTTTTTGATGAGTAATTTAAATCGGTTCAGATTAGCTGCCTCTTTTATTACTCTGTCCAGAGAATTCCAGAGTTTTGGTCCTGTGAAAAATACAGTTTTGCTAGAAAATATTGTTCTACTTTTAAGTAAGTGATAGTCATTTAATTGCCTCGTATTACATGAATGTAAAGTATTGTTTCTCAAAAATTTCTTTTGTAGGACATTAGGTACACTATTTCTATCTAACTGATACATGAATTGGAATAGTTGCAAGCGGTACAGGTCATTGATTCTAAGGATACGTTTCTGACGAAACAATTCATCCGTATGAGCTCTAAAGGACATATTGCATATTATTCTCAGTACTTTTTTCTGAATTAGCAAGACTTTATTGAGTCTCGTTTGAGAGGCATTACTACAACAAGGTTGTTATTTATCGTTAAAAAGGGTCCGATACAATCAAAGTTAGAAAATATGATATAATAATTATCGCCAGGTCAAAATACATCCCCAAAATTTTATCTAAACCATTTATGCTTGATGAACAATCCAAATAATCGGAAAATATCAATTTTAATTAACTTTATCTCTACGAAGGCATTCGATTTCTGAAAAACTAACATAATTATGTTTATACAACAGCTTTCAGAAAAGTACACACTTGGTCATTTAAAAGGTATTTCGATTATAATTTTCTTTTACAATCATAAACAATAAATTTTCAATACATGTTTGAACAAATAATCTCAGACAAGACTTTATTGCGACATGGCTTACAAAGACCCAGAAACAATTTTCGTTCCTTTGGTTTTCCCCATGAATTGTTAGTTGGGATTTGTCTTTTTTTTAAGAACCAGACGATAGCAAGAACTTTTTTTTCTAATTGTAACTTACAATCCAATGAGTAGTGATATATGGGTGTAAAATAGAATAAACAAGGTTGATAGGTTAATCATATGTGAACCAGAAAGATATATAAAGAACGTTGTCATGACCACCAGATGGAGGGATCACCTTAAAAAAAGTGTATATCAGTGGTATTCACTGCTTGCCATTCATACAACACAGGGTTGTGTGTTTTCGTTAAGCGATTTTTTAGAAATTAGCCACTTTACGGCTAAAATTGGTATTCTAGGTTGGAAAATGGGCTCATGGTGTAGAACAATAAGAAAACAGTGTAAATTGTTTATTCGATTTGCTATTATACAAAATTTTGATAAAATTGAGTACTGCTGACAAGAGAGATTGAACGCACTGCGTCCTCTCTGTACGATCCCGGACAACCCGAAGCGCCAAATTCAGGGATCGTCTCAACAAAGCGGTGGTTCCCTTCGTTTTGCATGAAGTCGACATATAACATTTCTAATGCTATTTAGTAGTGTAATGATTTGTAAATAACTAATAATATGCTTTTTTAAGATTAAGTCCTTGATTAATAAACAAACTTGACATTGTTTATTTAATTATTTAATGATTTAGTAACTAATTAGTTGAATAAGTTATTATCCAGAAATTTGAACGATAAAATGTCACGATCGTAGTAACTCCTTTTTACACTTATCAAAGTTTGTGAATGAAAATTCTTAATATCTTTACAGTTTCTTTTCATGTCACTAAAAGGGTGTAATGTTTAATTGCAAAATTGTTCATATCTAGAGTGTTTTATTGTGTTTATTCTAGCAACACATAAGCCCTGTAATAAAATGCATTATGATTTCCAATGGAGCTGCTTGTCTTGTCTCATTTTCTTTCATTATTTATAAGTAGAAAAGCGTTCGCAATATTGATAATGTTGTACATTTATTATATTTTTTCTTATTTTGATAGGGACTAAGATAAATTACCTTTTATTTTGACACAATAGACATGACTGTGCAAGGCATTATCGAGCTTAGAGTATCTCATTTGCACGTCAAATAGGGGGATTTATTTATGAATCATCAAGTATACAAGATTATAGCCCTACACGCCATATTACAAGAAATCAGATGCATGTGATGCAATAGCAGTTTTAAAGGGAATTTAATTTTGCTTGTCTAAATTCATCAGGTAGTAGATATCACGATCTCGACGCATGCTAAACAACAATAAATATTGGATTTCACCTAAACAAAAAAATATAACAATGAACTAGGAAAATTACTGGTGGTGATGACGATATGTTTTCGCGCCTTTGAATACTGGGGAATTTTCACCTCTAAATCAGCTTTGAGACAAATAAGTATTTCGTAATTCTGGATATTGTTTGCTCGTGTTTGCTTTGCGGGTGTGTACATGGACTTTTATTTTTTTTATTGTTTCACCAATGTGTTCTTATACCAAAGATGTTGCAAAACAAGAATTTGGTTTTCCCCACCAAGATTATATACCCTCGATATAAGCATGATATATTCTTAAAACGTCTCATTTCTGAGCTACCCTTCTAACAAGGTGAATAGCCTACAACAAGGTTCTTCACATTTTTAATTTTTACGCATACCGTGTAAGTCGGCTATCTATAGTAGACAGTCTTTCGGACTCGTTTCTGACATATTCACGAGACGGCTGGAATAAATCTACGAAAAACACGGTTCTGGGGTTACCTTCTGTCAATGCTTGCCTTATTTGGTCATGGAATTTATGCTGATTTTACAATAGTTTGATACCATGCATATTCAATATTTAATTTCATGTTTTAATCAATTCATGCACCCTTTGTTTGACCTCAAAGAAAACACGCCCCTCGCTTGACAGCTTGTGTTCTACGTGAAAAGATACGACGGCCTAGCCTGCCGCGGAAATACCCCGCGATAGTCGAGTACAAGCTGATGGTTTGGGTGGTTTTATTCACATTTTGGAGCCCGTTGAAAACGCCTGAGCAGAAGAAACAACATATCACCATTAATGCAGATATACTAATCGAGACTACAGATAAAGTGTGATTGTGAAACAAAAATAAACTTTATCTTATTGTATTGTATCATCCATGAAGGATTGACTTGGACAGCGCGACGTGTCATTCAGTCAGTGCGATAACACCACCACCACTACAACGCACATTGATGCGGATGATCAAGGCATCCATTCCGTTGACGATTCGCTACCCTCGCACGGCTCACAAAAAGAGTGTTCCAAACTGAACAATCTGATACACCCATCGTCTGTTTCAAGGTAAGAAATTACAATTTTTGTATCATTGACAATTTTAATATTGTATAAAAGATTGCATTCTGTTACCCACGTTAAATAGTAAGTATTCTCATCGGCTAACTCTGAGTCATGAATGCTGAACATAGTGATATTGATATAATATTCTAGGTATATTTATTCAAATATGAGGAGGAAAGTCTGGGGCCATTTCACAATGCTGTCCGTGAGTTAAGAGGGACTTTAAGAACGACTGATGATATTTTATTGTGGTAAATGATATTCACCATTAAATGTACATTGGCGATTATTTAGCGCAAAAGATAGATTCACCAGTCGTTCTTAAAGTCGTTCTTAAAGTCGCTCTTAACTTACGAAAAGCTTTATCAAACGGCCCCCTGCTGTATTTAGAAGATATTATGTTGTAGAGCCTGGCTTTGTTATTACTAATAATAACAGGGCAGATATGACAATTGCCAAGATAAACATGAGCCTAATCATGATATCGGAAATCCGTATAATGACAAAATTCATTTTCGATGAAAGATATATATTCTACATTGTGTATATGCAAAGAGGTAGCTAGCCACGACCATAATATTTAAGACTCTTCAACATTTATAATTTTATGATAATTAATGGAGTCTCAGTCATCAGATTATGTCTTATTATAAAGCCTTTGGAATTCATTGTAAAAAAAGATGTCATATCATATGCTTGTTCGTGACTCTTATCTGTGTAGTGTTTAGATTATACTATAGAGTATGTCGAACCGGTTATGAGTACCCGGCCTAACATTTGTTGACTTGTTGGTAATACCAAATTTATAACTTGATTTGAGCCTCGAATGTCGATTTTGTAAAATAGTCATCATTTACTCTTCTGCAGGCTATATCTCCCTGTTTAAAAATCTTACAAATACTGCATTCCCGATGTGTATCCAACAAGCAATGTGTTTGACAATCATTTCTGTTTCCTTCAGCAAATATTGTTGACGTGATGTGTTGGAGTCCATAATTCTGTTATTATTTATATTTCGTAAAAATCAACCGTATGACAGACTGGTCTATTTGAAACGAGTTAAATTGTTTGAATATGATCATTTTGAAAATGATTATTCAAGCTTATTACATGGTTGATTTCGTAAAAATCAACCGTATGACAGACTGCAGGGGCGGATCCAGCTTTCGCCAATAGGGGGGGGGGCGAAAAATATTTTCATCAACATTTTTCTCGACTAGCCGCTATAATCTGATTTTTGTTGGTTTTCGGGGGGTAGTCCTAACTAAATACTGAAGTTTTTAGGAATATTAGTTTTCATTGTTATAAACAAGATAAGGTATCTCATGTCCTTAGACCTGAAGATTCTTAGGAGTTTCTATTATATAGTAACGTGAGAAGTGACTCAATTAGGACTGTTTTTTAGTGATTAATAAAGAGGATACAAGTATTACCAATTAAATAATGAGAGTGCGAAGCGCGAGATCAATATTATGACCTGTAAACTGGACAGTCTAAGCGCGTTTTTATGCGAGCGCGAAGCACGAGCTTAATTTTATGATATACTGACATGATAAAGGAGCATTTTGACAAATTTTGGTAAAAATTTCCAAAGAGGATAGGTAACTCACAAATCAAACAATGCGAGCGCGCAGCGCGAACTAAACATTTTGATATAGAAACAATTTGTGTAAATCAAACAAAATAATGAAAGCCGTTAATGTGCGAGCTAAAATATTGTGTGCAAATTGATTTCAGAACTGGATATATAAGTGCCATTTAATCCTCTTGAATGGGATTCATTACACAGGCAATGCGAGCGTGAAGCGCGAGCGAAAATTTGTATATAAAGTCTATTTTCCAATTCTTCCCCTCACCTTTTTTTTGGTTTCCTTTCGGGTTCGGGCCGGCCGTTACGAGGCTGTAAATTACACATCATGGGTATGATACCTCTTTCTTACTTTTCTTTCTGTTTTTTCATAGTTTCTATCAAGTTAAAGAGTAAATAGATAATATATTTATACACGTGTGCGATTTATGTGCACATAGATCAAGTTTGAAATGTAAGTTTAAAATTTATAGAAAATAGAAAATGTCTGTAATTTATGGAAGTAGGATCAATTTAGAACGAAGAAAGAGAAGATTTTAACTTTGAATTTAAATTATGCACTTTCGTAATATATCTGAAATCCTGCGTTAAGATGATATTATGTTTTGAAAAGTTTCATTGATAAGCTACCATTCAGACTAAATCGAATCCATTTGGAAACTTGGGATGCTTGGCTTGCTTAAGCTGCCGATCAATAGAAACCGTTGATGAACTTTTCACCCTGTATTACCCCACTGGGAGGGTTGCTTAGTTACCTCCTATTATGGATTTTTCGCTCCCACGAGGCAAGACGGATTCAAGACCATGAAAAATGTCATGTCATAATTCCCTCAATGAACAACCAAGAAGTCATTGTCGAACATTATTGAATCAAAATGGCAGTTTCGTCCTAGACTCTGGAAAAATGACATATTTGCAATATTTCGTCAGCTCCGAATCTTAGGACGAAAATGCTCTATCAAGTAGCCATTTTTCAGCAAGGACCTTCCAGCTGCTCATTGTCTGTTGACGGGCAACTTGGTACATTTACTGTGCTCTTGAATACGTCGTGCGATGAGGAACGAAAACTCACTATTGATGCCTTTAAAAAACGATAGTGATTCGTACAGGGACACCCCAACACAATTTAATCTTTGCATGCCTATGCAACTTATTCACATTTCTTACCATCAACTCTTAACCAATCATTCTACTCTTAATGAGCTATATAACAAATATCCATTGCAGATAAATAAAGCGGGATAACAACATTCGTTAACATGGCAACGGAAACTGATGACAGATCGACACCCCAACAGCAGCAGGCCAGCTCGACACCCACGCCAGGGCCATCGCCAGGGAACGACCCGGAACTTTGGGCAGCTCAGACGATGACATTTCCTACGGCCAACGAAGTCAAAAGAAAGAGACCTAAGAAAGGTACACTTCTAAATAGAAAAAAATAATAATTTCGTAATGTACGTTTCTGGGGGAAGGAGTGGTAAAGGGGGGGGGGTGCCATAGCTGTTGAAAACGATGGGAGCTTTAGGTCCTGTGAGTCATTTTAAAAGGAAAAATTCAGATTAATATGTAAAAATGGAAAATAAGGAGAAGAACTGACATGTTTGACAAAAATGTGAACATTTTTACAGGGTCCCAACAAGTTAAAGGCAAGGCATTATGACTAGACACCTTGGCTCAATTCTTTAATTGTACAACCTGCCTTGGATTCTTTTAACCCCATTCCCCAAAGAGATAGACTGCTGGAAGACCACTAAAAGATGGAACTTGTTTGATTTTTCAATTGTTTCAAGCCTTCCAGGTCTATCTCGACTTTAACTGATCTTCCAGATGTTTTAGTGCCTTCCAAAACCTTTTAAAGGTTCAAAACCGTCTTTCGGTGGTCTGTCAGGAAAACTGTCTTTAAGTGGTCTTTCAGCAATCTCTCAGTGAAGTTTCAAAGGTCTTAGTCTCGACACGACAGTCTCTCGTATATTTCTGTTCTGGACATAGTGAAAGAATGCTGAGAGATCGTTGAAAGACCTGTGAAAAAACATGATTGGAGATCACCAGGTGTTGATAAAAGATCTCTGAAATATTGTCGAAAGACATGTGAAATGTTGCTTGAAGGACTTCTGTAAGTTCAGGAAGATAACTAATATCGGTCATTCTTTCAGAGAGGAAAATTGGTCATGCACTGAGTATTCTTTCAGCTGTTTTTGGAAGTCTTTCAGAGAAATTGATTGATCTTTCGAAGATGTTTGGTAGTATGTCAGATGATCTTTCATTGATCTCTCGATTGTCCAATTATGTTCTCAGTAAACTTTGAAGTGGCCCTAATGTACGAGATGGATCTTGCTGCTTTAGTTGTTTTGGGCTTTTCAGTGGTCTGTGGAAGGTTTAGCAAGCCATTTCACAGCGACAGAATATTTCACTAGTCTGTGAAACTACTGAAAGACATTGCCACTATTCAGTCTGAAAGTGTACTTTAAAGAGTTTTCTAATCATGGTGGTAGAAAAATAATCTCATGTTCGAAGATTACATTTACAACCCTCACAACACTGATCAATATATTACCCGTTAGTGTCACGGTATTATGGTCCTTTAAAGGTAAGATGAAGGGTACCAAGAAAAACTCAACGATAGAATTTGTAGGTTTCATCAGGGTTTTTTCACACCCAGTTTCAGTCACATATAACCCCCTCTGCTAACCTTTTTTTCGAGTGGATGTTATGTTACATAATAGGTGTCTAGCTGCAATCTTTGCTGTGAGCACATCCATAATGACTTAAAGGCACAATGTTTGGCATGAGATCGATGTTCTTCGTCTTGATACCGCAATCGTCAGAAGAGCAGTGCAAGACCGCTCGTCTTGCGCAGCGTCGACATGGAGGTGGATACGTCGAAGATGTTGGTGCGAAAGGTAGGGACGAATGGTGTGCTCACTACAGAATGCAGCTAGACATGCAAATGACCTCTTAATAACAGTAAACTCAGAAAAAGCTACCAAGGGGGTATAATTTATTTAAACTTAGCGTTCAGGAAAAGCCTGATAAAACCCCAAAACTTACAGAAAAGACAATGATGCTGCTACATGGCACTGGTAAGCGGGGGTGCTGGAGTGTTGCATGTGTTATTCTCCTTAGGCAGCTCCCACTGGAATTCTGATAAAAAAATGTAACCAAGGGCGTAAATCCAAGCGGTGAACCTATTGTTGAGGGGATGATATACTGTTTCATCCACCCCTTCCTCTTGAATAGCATGGCGTCACGGATTTACGCCTATAAATGTAACCAAAATGACGTACACTTTTTTGGTGAAAGTCCTCCCCCCCCCCTTTTTTTTTTGCTTGTCAAATTTCTCATGACCAAAATGACCTTTATTTTGTAGTAAAAACCATTTGTTTTTCTTCAAATTTTAAGCAGCACCTCCAGCAATCAAAGTGCCAAGTCAAATCTGATGAGTTAGTTCGTATCATAGCATAAAAATCGCAAGAAAAAAAATACTCTCTAAACTTTTACTCCCTTGTAGAATCCTCACACTCGGATTGATGGAGACTGCTTTCTCTTGAAGTTCACCTTTACTCTTGAAGGAACGAGTCATCGATGAGCGTTACTATGGTTACAACAGACTAAAAGTAGCATTCTTCAGAAACAACTCTTTTCGCAGCTGATCTTTTTCGATGTCCCGTGCGTATATATATATATTCCATGTTCGTCTCGGTCTAAAAAACTTCTAAACTATTGTGAAATATGCGTTTTCCTTTTCATTGTACAATGATTGAGCTGCTTTGAGCAGTCTTCTGTATGTCATGAAGCTTTGTTGAAAACATCGCCGAAGTTGTATATTTTTCGTTATCAAAGTAATCTGAAATAGATTTTAAATAAATCTTGTGGGTTTGGCGGGGCATTCACTTTGTTAATAATGTTGCAGATTAGTGAGTTGCAATTCAATTTGCTCTCAGCGTATCAAAACATATAATCAAAAGCTTCATAGGAAAGCTAATTTTTCGATCAAATTGAGTAAGCTATACATTCCACGGAAGATGCTATTCAAATTAAGTGGCTAAAGTAGGCACAGTTTTACTATTGAATGGAACGTGTTCTGGGTTGCTTAAGTAAGACCCTCAATCACTTTATTTTCCGTCAGCGTAGTTGAAGTGTGATCTTGAATTTTTGAACTTTTGTTAAGAACTAAATTTTCAATATTCTCTTTGTATGTTACAATTATTAAAGGAATTCAAATGAAAGAAAATGTATTGATTTTGTATGCAATATAACGAAATTAGATTTGGGGAGGCAAAAAATCAAATAATAATGCCACTTTCTTGAAACAGTAAGGAAATTTCGGGAGTAATTTCTTTAGCTCGGGAACGGGTTCCAATAGTTCTTAAAAGTCATACGTTACCTTACAAACACCTGTACTAAACAGGTCCCGAGGCAACACTCAATCCTCTAACCGTACTAGCCACTAGGCACAGGCGTACGCGAATATATACAGAACGATTAGAGAAGAAAAATATTCCGTGATGGAAAGCTTGACAGAGTGTCGGCCTATCGCCAATATTGTTTCGAATAAGCAGAATGTTGATTTACGGATAAAAGTCATCTGAAAATAGTGAGAGGCAACGATGTTTTAAATATAGCTGCATACCTGATCAGGTCTGATAGTAATCGAAAGTAGTCGAAAAACTTTTACAAAGTTTGGGAAGACCGAATATGCAAGAGGGTCAGATATCAACACCATTGATAGGATGTAGATTCACTCAAATTGGAGTGATCCGATGAACTCGCTCCCATATTAATGCTTTCTGAAAATAATTAAAAAAAAACCTCTAGATTCATTCTTTAACATAATCACACTTGAAAAAAGATGTTATAATTTTTCCTACAGTGAAGAATTCGATAGATATAAATAAATGAAGTACAAATCAAATTTTAGGTCCCCTCTTTTTACAATTCATTCTCAAGTAATGTTTTATCTATGACATTTATTTTTGTAAATCTATTTGTGCAATTGTATATTCCTGCACAAGAGCTATTGTAAAAATGTGAAAAATAAATATTTCGATCTATGAATTCAGACTTAAATTCTTTTTAATTATTTTGATGTCGTCTGCCATCACCTATCATCAGGAGTTAACAATTTTCAGATATTTTCCAGTTCTCGCTAAACACTTGCTGGCAAGAGAAGATATTCTTATGAACCGCCGTGTATGAGTTTCAATCATATTCATTCAGTTGACCAAAGAGAACCCCCACCTTTGGTCAGCTTTCGACGGAACGCTGAAATTTTGACAAAGTTCGGTTTTCTTTGGCTTCGGATGAGGCTATACATGGGCAACTCACTAAACGGGTGCACTTAATTGGTTGGATGTAACAGATAAGAATATATTCTTTGTGAATCAAGAATATTGGGTAAATTGAGACTCTTAAATTGTAGGACTTCCGCTTTATTTTATTTTCGCTTACCCCGTTGCGGTACGCTTCGTCAGACGGCAGCGGCAAATGCTGTTCGGCTGAGATGAGATTATGGCACTTGCAGAACTACTCTAGCGGCTGTAACACCCGACTCTTTAACACAAAGGTTTTTAATCAATCGCTAAATGGTAATGACCAATCAAGATCATCGTTTCATCCGCAAATTGTTCAAAATGTCGATCAGAGATGTTCTTTCATGTTTGCAATTCATCGCAAACCTTATACATTATGGAACCCTGAACGTTCTAGGCAGCGTTTGCCGATCCACTTTGTGACGCACATGTCACCAGCATTTTTCTCCTTTAATCCTAGTTCTTCATGGCAGGAGTGTAGTTAGAGTCGGCCTCGAGGCCATATCTTGCCGTCCTTGGTCTTGGCCTCTGGCCGAGTCACGTGTAGAGATTCTATTGGAGAAGGTTTTTTTTCCAGTGACCTCGTGTCCCGGAAGAATATCAGAGTCAAGTTCAATTTTAGGTGCGCAGACATGGAACCCCTTCATACGCTGCTGATAAGTTCAGGAGCGTATATTAGGGTTCGGGCAGACACCTTTGAAACCACTGTTGGTGATCCACTCCTTCAACGATTGAATATTAGACTTTCTATCTGCTAGTGCCAAAACTCATCACGGGCCATTCAGTAGGGACCTGGGAACGAATTGGTCTGAAAAACTGACGAGCTTTGGCTCACAAGTGAAGGATATTTGAGTAAAATCTAGGGTGCTACGTGTGTAGTATAACTCCATACACAGACAAATCTTCTGGCACCTCCGCTTCCCGAAGCCACGTCTTTCAGAGCAATCTGAAGCATACCTACCAGGCAAAGGTATCCAGAGGTCATTCAACTTTTATGTATTGTGTAACGAAGAATAGATATCTCTTAAATAATTATCATAATATTATTAGGGTAACTGAACCACAGCTAGGCCTATCTTGTTCTGATGTACGTGGAAGTGACAACTTGGTTCGAGCGGCGCCCTTGGTCGAGTCTTACAGAATGCTATTGATGATACTGGTCGGTCATAAGAAGAAAAAAGAAAATCCCGTCGTAAAAACAGTTGTTCGGTCAGTTTTCACCTATTCATAAATCCATCATTTTTTCTACAGGAATTATAAACAATATCTTTTGATTTGCAAAACAAAGAGGAGCACGGTGAATTGTCAAGACAACGATTATGAATAGATCTTGTATACTTCATGCATAAGAGATGTTGGCGATGCTGGCTTTCCATAGTTGTGGTTGATCGGATCAATCACAGCTGTTTGTGGGCCTGCACCCACGTCTATATCAGTTTACAAGTCTGCAAAAACCAAAACATATAAAACTTAAAGTCAGTTTAGATCTGTGATGCTCGGCAAAAGGAAATGTCAGACACTAAGGATCTATTGTTTCGTATCACATTCATAGTTTGATAATTTAAACGCACCCACACACAAGCTTTCACAGATTCGAGATAGATTACGATCATTTTTAAGTACAGACCACATGATGGTTTTTGGTCTACCGGCAGATGGTCTCGTTCTCAGTTCGTCTAACACCATTATGGTCTACTATCAATTTGGTCCAATTGCCATTCGATCCTCTCGAACCAACTACCATTTAGTCTAATGCCCGGATGACGTCATTTCCACTTCGTTTGCCTATATTTAGCACTTTGTCAAACTAACCAGCTCCTCTAATTATATACACAAAATTGTATTGAAGTGAATTTCATGCCAACTGGTAAAACAGAAAATCGGAATAAATGGGGTAAATGGCAAAAGCAGATCATATGGATAGTAAACGAAGAGATTGTAGACGACCTGGGATCAGATCACGTGGGAGGATACCAAATGGACAGTATAAAGAGTGGCAATTTACCTCTAAGACACCACGTTATAATTAGGATTATCATTAGAGTATGTTAAACGAGACCAAATTATGGTAATTCCGTGTAGACTGATCCCCCTTCTCTCTCCATGAGTCTCTCCCCTGTCTAAAATTACATCTATCTGTCTGTCTATATATCTATCCATCCATCTATCTGTCTATCTGTCTGTATATCCTTCCATCTAACTATCTACACGTCTATCTATATATCTGCCTAACTATCCATTTATCTGTCTATCTTCCTGTTTATCCATATATCTGTCTATCCATCAATCTATCTATCCACCCATCTATCTATCTGTTTATCTAATCTGTCTGTCTATCTATGTATCTGTCTATCTATCTGTCTATGTGTCTGTCCGTCTATCAATATATTGATATGTCTTTTTCTTCCCCTTCCCCTTCTCATTCTCAGTCATTCACGTTTTCCCCCTCTCTCTAATATCTCAGTGTCTACGTTTCCCCATTCTTCTCTTCCTCTCTCAGCGCCTTACCCATCTCTATCTTACATCGTCATTTCCCTTTCTAACTTTCAATTTTACGGAATAAAAAAAAATCTCTCTCACCCCCCCCCCCCCCTTCATTCTCTCTCTCTCTTCACATACTTGCTCTCCCCGCATACATTCGTAATTCCGAAGCTTCGTTATTCTGAAGGTTCGGATATTCCGAAGGTTCGTTATTCCGAAGGTTCGTAATTCCGAGGGTTCGTTAGTCCGAAAACAAAGTGAGGTTCGTAATTCCGAAGGTTCGTTAATCCGAAAACGAAATGAGGTTCGTAATTCCGAAGGTTCGTCAGTCCGAAAACGTAATGATTAACGAACCTTATTTCGTTTTCGGACTAACGAACCTTCAGAACAACGAACCCTATTTCGTTTTCGGATTAACGAACCTTCGGAACAACGAACCTTATTTTGTTTTCGGACTAACAAACCTTCGGAACATCGAACCTTATTTCGTTTTCGGATTATCGAACCTTCGGAATAACGAACCTTCGGAATGACGCTACAAATGTTCGGATTAACGAACATCGGGGTACAGGCAATTTACGTGTTTCGGAATTACGAACCTTCGGAATTACGAAGTGTAACCGCTCTCCCTCCCCATTCTCTCCCTCTCTTCATATACAAACACACTTCATCTCCCAAGAGTAAAAACTTAGAGGCCAAGTCCACTCAAGAAATTTTTTTGATTTGTTTAATAGAGACAAATTAAACTTGCATAATGCTGAAAATATCATCAAAATCGGATGTAAAATTAGAAAGTTAATAAGTTATGACATTTTAAAGTTCCGCTTATTTTCCACAAAACATTTATATGCACAACTCAGTGACATGCAAATGAGACAGTCGATGATGTCCCTCACTATTTCTTCTGTATGTTATTGTTTGAATTATACAATATTTCATTTTTTAAAGATTTCACAATGAGGGCCAACATGACTGAACATATTAGAATAATGCTAATTCCAGGTGTTCAGGAAGGCATTAATCTTTGTTTCACTTGACAATGAGGAGAAAATTAGAATGATTCACATTTCATATAATTCAATTAATTAAAAAAAATAGTGAGTTGATGACGTCATCAGTCTCCTCATTTGCATACCGACCAGGATATGCATACAACAGTTTTGTGACATTACGAAAAACTTTAAAATGTCGTAACTTTCTTATTTTAAATGTGATTTTGATGAAATTTTCTGAGTGTTTTATCTTTTTATTCAAATCAACTTTTTTTGTTGGGGTGGACTTGTCCTTTAAGTGAACATGAAGAGTTTCTCTCACACCCTTCCCTTCCCCTACCCCCCCCCTCTTTATCTCTTTTTCTCACACACACACACACACACCCTCTTCCTCCCCCCCCCCCCCCCCTCACACCTCGTCTTCTGACTTTCCAAATTTGGGCGAATTAGACTGCGCTGTAATTCATTCTCTTTTCTCTCATAAGTGGATTAACTAGCGTAGGCTCGGGTTACTCGGGTATGATTTTGAATGCTTTTGCACATTTGGGGGGCATTTTGCATAGCTAATAGCTATCTAAATAAAGATGCTCGTAAGTAAATCATAATTTGGTAGGAAACCCAACCCTCACACTAAAGTATAGTGGAACATCAGATGCCATGCATTCTTGATGACACATTAAAACTCCATTCGGGGTCTCCGTGCGTCAATACATGTAATGTGGCAGTCGTCATCCCTGGGGGTGAATGGAAATCCCTTCATATTAACTCTCAAATATGCTACAGTTACACCGATGAAACTGACTCCAGTCCGCCTGAGGATTGTTTTATTTTTTTTAATCATGATTTATTTCTTTTTCATCATAATACAATGTATAACAATGTATGAAATCAATAACATACTCGATTCACGGTTCATACATAATCATTTGACTTGGCTATTCCATAATGAAGTAAACATAGAGTCAATTAATCAATT
Organism: Lytechinus pictus; assembly: GCF_037042905.1. NCBI lineage: Eukaryota > Metazoa > Echinodermata > Echinoidea > Temnopleuroida > Toxopneustidae > Lytechinus > Lytechinus pictus. The sequence goes on along the minus strand of NC_087260.1, from coordinate 1,982,392 downwards.
CACATTTCTTTTGTTATTCATATTCACAAAATGAAAGTAATAGAGAACAGAATCTTCTAGAAATAATCTGTGAATAGAATTACTTTTAAAAACACACGCAAATCCACTTATAATATAGCTATGTCTCAAGTTTAATATGATTTTTTTTTCTCATTCACTGCAATATCATTAAATAAAAGCTATTTGAGAAAGTTATATTTAAAAAAAGGAAGAATCACAACCGACCCATAAACGATGGATAAGAAGAAGAGACAAGGAGATAAAGGATAGAAAATAAAAAAAGCAAAAAAACAAAACAGAAACCCCCAAAATAATTTTTCATTTTCAATTATTGTTTCTGCAACTTTTTCAAATACAAAATACGAAAAAAAAATACATAGTACATATTTAACAACCAATATAAACATGAATGTGTTTACTACGACAAAAATAATTCTAGAAGATTGTAGGGGTGGCACTATAAGCATAGCTTGACTGTGTTGCTATACCCCGGCGTAATAACGTAATAGCTTTGATAGGTCTGGAGCCGGTTCCGTTGGTGTAACATGACCCAGCCATCTGGTTCTGTGACAATGATTGACCCTGACGTCATTTCCCCCAAAGACTTGAAAGACAAAGGGTTAAGGCTACTGCTGCAGTATAGGTCCATGGGTATATAGAGAATTACACTGCAAATACATATGTGTTATACCGAGCGAGAAAAAGAACCTTTACATGAAATTACCATTGGTAATATCATAAATACAAAACATAATCCTAAAATGATCCTAAAAGGGCATTTTCTCCCAAATAATTTGAATTTGATACCACATTTTCGCGGCATATATTTACGCTTTGGTAAATCAAGAGGAATGCAATTGATGCGATGTAAAACTTGATGTGTGCCAATTGAAAGAAAGGCATACAGTATTAAACTGCATTGAATGTATACAGATGTCCATGCCATCAACCTACAAGTTAGAGTCGCAGTAAAAACATCTTACTGCAAAATACGCTATTAATGATATTGGCATGAAATACTATGCTAAAAAAGTATTCAGTATATAAATCATATCATTTTAAAAAGTGTATTTCGTAATACTCTTTACTGCAACTATGATTATTATGACTTGATGAGCATCTGGATTCTTTCATTCCAGTAGATTCCAGGAGAAAGATGTAGTTTAAAAGTATTATTAAACAAGGCGCGTTCAAAATATCAAACAACCAAGTTTAATTGTTAACATTTAATCTTCAATTGAAAAAAAAATAAACATGGTTGGTTAAGACTAAAAAAATTAATCTGTTAAAGAACTACAGTTAAGTTGATATAGTAAACAGCAATGTATATACATAAATTCTAACAACATTTTTGCTGTGCAGGGAAGAATATACATTTAACAAAATTAGTTTATTAGCATTATAATAGATAATGAAATCACTGAAGAAAATTCCACAGTAAATCTTAATTGGAATTAGTTATACAGATGCATAAAATATAAATAACATAAATTCAAAGCCTACAACAAAAAGTTCGGCCTATCTCAACTTAGCAATCAAGATCACACCGAAGAGTTTGGTTGCAAAAGGGGTTAGATCCACTTTAAACCATTCCGAGAAAAATCTTTTTTTTTTATTCTCCCATATTGCAATATTCTTATGAGAAACTTAACTACCCTATCATGTGATGATGAAGTTAGGTATTAACAAAAATTAACTGTCCTCAATTTGTTTATATATACATATATTTCAAATCATCATTGTGGATCTGACCCCCTTTTGCAAGCAATCTGAAATTAATCCAATCCCTATTGATTAAAAGAGTGATTATTCTTTGCCACTTTTATTCACGTTTGAATGTGAATTCAACATTTTCTTTGGAATCATCAGAGCGACTAAAAATCTATAGGTTTTGAGACAAAAACAAAATTTATGAAAAAAATGGATCTAACCCCTTTTGACAAATGAGCTTTTCAGACGAGTTGGTTGCAAAAGGGTTTAGATCCACTCCGAGAAAATCATTTATTTTTTATTCTCCCATAATGCAATATTCTATACGAAACTAAATTTTCATGATACCCTGCCATGTGAACATAAAATTGGATATAAAAGAAATTTACCTGTCTTCATATTTTGGAAATATTCTTTTCCAAAAAAATCTTTGAGGATCCAGCCCCTTTTGCAACCAAACTGAAATAGATCTAACGTACCCCTTTTGAAGAAAAAAACCCAGTGATTTTTTGCCATTTTTGTTCACTCTTTAATGGGAAATTCAAATTGTCTTTGGTGTCATCTTATAAAGCTACTAAAAGTCTACATTGACACACACACACAAAAAAAAATCAAATTTGATGAAAAATGGATCTAACCCCTTTTGCAACTGAGATCTTCATAGCGACTCATAGGCAGTGATATGCACTGTACAGTACAAAGCATCGTTGTATTATTATTATTTACAAAATCCAAGCAACAATGAGGAAATTATTATTTCACATGAGACATAATTAATAAATTTATTTTGAGGTTCCTTATATTTTAAGATTGCAAGCATGACTTTTGAGTATCTTTATATGGATAATTAATAATTAAACGGAGATAAGAATAACACAGTTATCCGAAGACTGAAATGAAAAGTGAAACATTTATCTGGAAAACATGAAAGGGTTGGTGATCAACTAAATACTGCTAAATAAAATAGATTGATATATTTTCGGAAATAGATTGAAATTCAGATTTCTCTATAATATATACATTTATATTTCACTTTGATAAGGTTTATTTCATTAGTGGAAATAGGCCGTATATGTTTGCATTACAAATAAATCGTTGGTTGTACTTTTCATTTTCATTATTCCGATTATTAATATCATTTCGATTATTATTATTAGCATTTTATATTATTATTATCAATTAATATAGACTATAAAAACGCTGTAAAAATAGCGCATTGTGTAAACCTGTCACCAGGTGTGTAGTTAAGCAATACCAATTAATGATAAACCATTCTGTTTGATTCTACACTGGTGTTGTTTCAACACTTCTCTGCATGTTTTCCGATATAGATATACCAGACTGGTGTTAAATTAACACCGGCGTTTTTGCAGTGTAAACATTTGTTTAAAACTTAAGCAAGTTTAAACATTACTGTTAGAGTGACGGGCTTAAGCAACGTGCTCAAAAGTAAACACTGAGCAATTTTATAGTGTATATTCTTATTTTCATTTTTATTATTCTTCTCCTTTTTTATTGTGCTTGTTGTTTTATCATCATCATCATCATTATTATTCTCAATCCTGTATCTGCTGATGTTACTGATAGCTATTTTGCTGCAAAATTCGCTTGTTGTAAATCAGCTGTAGATGTTCATTAATTTTCTATTGCCACGTTCGGTTGCCTATGAAAAAGATAAGATAAGTATCTACAAACAAGCATTCGAAAAATGGGATTACGAACTTAGTTCAAAAGAATAATACTCTAAACGTAAGCGGGTAAGTTTCCCTCGCTATTGCACACAATAAACCAAACAACAAAAGAATTACGAATACAGTGATTTGTAAACATGTATAAACACGCCCCTTTTGAGCGGGAGCACCCTATTACGAAATACAACTTTTTCTCCAATGCATTGTTTTGAATATTACGAAATTCATATCTCGCCCCCATCATACATGTCCTAACCTGCTTTGTCAACAGAAGTGCGTAGTCTAAATTTATTCCCACCTATGCATAAAACAAACAACTCGCTCAGAGCGAACTCAATGTGCACTGCGAACTCGGCGTGTTTAATTTGTGTACAGTAGTTGTGTACATTTATTATATTTTCCGCGCATGACTGGTTCGAGTTAATGCGAGGGCAGGCTGTTGTGTGCGGGGATCGGAGCGAGTAAGCAATGCTTTCGCTGAACAACGGGGTAAACACGAAATCACTGGTTAATAAAGCTCTCCTTTTCCACTTTCTGATTAAAAAAGGGAGAAAGGGAGAGATATAAATAAAAGTATATACACATGCATGCATTACTGATGATGTTAAATCATTAAACAATCATTTATAAAAGTTCACAATTGCTAAGTAAAAAATAAATGAAATAAATATTAAAATCCCGTGATCGAACTCTGCCTATTGTTTTATTTCAATTTTTTTTTTGGGGGGTGGGTGCTTTTTAGAGGGAATAGAGGATAGTAGTATACTTTCTTGTGTTGAAAATGTGAAAATTTTTCTTGATCGTTTCTGTTTCAAAATAAAATTTGTTTTTCTAAACATTTATTTCTCATATAACGATTAATTAATGACACTCGTTCATGACATAGAGCCTGCTAATAATTCCTTTTTCTTTTCAAGGGGGATTCGATTCCTGAAATTCACGAAAGAAATAATGTATTGATCTTTAAAAATGAGAGAAAACATCAGGACCTATATGATTCGGGTATGTATATTTATCATATTTGCATTATTTTCTTGGATTACTAAATAATCCGGTACACCCCGAATGTTCTTCGGAGATTCTTCACCCAAATCACGGCGTGACATCTAAAAGAGTAGCTATCTTTATACCGGCTCGCTTTCATCTATACCCACTTTACTTAATTACACTCTTGGATTAATATTGGATGAATCAAGCGGCCCCTAATCGATCGACATTCGCGTACATTTAAATTGTAGATTCAAATCTAAGCTTGGAAGACGTGCGCCGATAATACCCATCAATTTAGAGGGTTCTTTGTTGTGGAATTACCAAGGCCTGCAGGGCCCTGGTAGCGGATATGACTGCGGTATTCCCCCTGACGCACCGGGTGGCATCTATGGGGTTTGGGTGCACTCCGTGGGTTTGGTTTCCGGGTGGCTTTGCTATGCTCTCGCTTGTCCGTGGCTAGGGCCAACACTTCGGCGAGGCGGTAATTACAATGTTCGTGAGTTCGTGTTCGCTTTGAGTGTGTGTTTAGTGCCGAGCGTCGCTCGCTCTTTTCATATCATGCCAAGATTCCTGCGATGGCTATCGACTCCAGCTCGGTGAGTGAAGGTATTCGAACTTCCAAGGCGATCCCTGAATGCGTACCACTGGTATATCGCGAGGCGAGGCGGTCGATTCAAATGCAGTATCATTCTCAAAACTTTTCATCCAATCTCCCTTGTTTTTTTTTGTTTTGTAGTAATCTTTATTATTTATTCAAATAAAATTCATACATACATAATCTAAAAAATATAAAACAAAATGATAATTGCAGCTGTGAATACACAAATCAAATAACACTGTAATAAACATAGCAGACAAATTGTATCAGAACAGAGACATAATCCGAAAGCATGCAAAAAAATAACATTTCAACAACTAATGTTGATGTTTTGTCTTTTCGATCGATCGATAAGCTAATTAGGGTCGAGGGCGGCTTCACTGATCGGGGGGGGGGCGGTGAAGGAGTGATTAGTTAATTGCCCATATTTGTTTTAAGTAGTGAAAAAAAGAAGAAAGAATGAAGTACGTAAAGTAAACAAAAAAATGTATAAATATATATGTAAAAAGGAAAGATATGTGTGGTACGTGTAACTATATCCCCCAATTTTATTCAATTGAAGACAAAAAAATGACGTCAATTTTGGCTCTCTTGCAACCCCCCCCCCCCCCCTCGTCGCTGCATAGGAACATAAATGAAGAGTTTGGTTGGACCATTCCGAGAAAAATCATGTGTTTTTTTTTTCTCACTTATTGCAATATTCTTATGAGAAACTAAATTGTCATGATGTACTACCCTATCATGTGAACATAAAATTGGATATAAAAGAAATCTACTTGTCTTAATTTTTTCTAGATCTTTTTCAAAAATTATCATTGTGGACCTGACCCCTTTTGCAAGCAAACTGAAATAAATCCAATCTCTTTTGAATAAGATAAAAGGGTTTTCTTTGCCACTTTTATTCACGTTATAATGTGAATTTCAAATTTTCTTTGGTATCATCAGAGCGACTAAAAATCTATATATAGGTTTTGAGACAGAAAACAATAAAATTGATGAAAAATGGATCTAACCCCTTTTGACAAATGAGCTCTTCAGAAGAGTTTTGTTGCAAAAGGGGTTAGGTCCGAACAATAATTTTTTTAATCTCCCATATCGCAATATTCTTTTGCGAAACTAGATTTTCGTGATATCCTACCATGTAAAAATAAAATTGGATATAAAAGAAACCTACATGTCTTTAGGCTATCTGTCGTCATATTTTGTTAATATTCTTTTCCCCAAAAAAAATCTTTGTGGACCTATATAACCCCTTTTGCAACCAGACTGGAATGGACCGAAGGCCCCTTTTGATTTTTTTTTTTCCAGTTTGTTCACTTTTTAATAGGAAAAATTCAACTTTTTTGGTAACATCTTATAAAGCTACTAAAATTCTACATTGCTATCACAAAAATCAAATTTGATGAAAAATGGATCTAACCGATTTTGCAACTGAACTCTTCATAATAATGTAAAGTATATCAAAACACATGCTATGTAGATTATCTTCACAATAATAATATATAAAATTAGGTAATAAAAAAAAGAAACAATGATAAATAAAGAATCACCGAAATGAAAGAGATGGGTTATATATGAATTTAAAAAGAAAAGGAGAGAGATGAAATAAAAAAAACATCCTAATGTTCTTTTATTCTGTGATTTTTTTTTCACGTTTAATTTTTATCATGAATCTGATCATGATGAGGAAAATGATTGTTAGAAATTGTCAAATCTTTTTTATGAAATTAGTAACATGACTGGTACCTACAGCGTTTTTAAGATTATGATGTATCGAAAAGAACCCATACAAAATTACATATTTGTAATATCTTGTAGCTGTTGGTACAAGTCCACCCCAACAAAAACTTGATAAATGAATGAAGAGACAAATCCAACAAGCATAACACTGAAAATTTCATCAAAATCGGATGTAAAATAAGAAAGTTATGACATTTTAAAGTTCCGCTTATTTCACAAAACAGTTATGCACATCCTGGTCGGTAAAAAATTAATGAGGAGACTGATGACATCATCCACTCACTATTTCTATTGTATTTTATTATATTGAATATGAAATATTCCCAACAGTTAACACTTACTGTTCATTCCTCCCTGAATATGTGGAATTAGCATTGTTTAATACAATATTTTTTTTTTTTTTTTCTCTTTGCCTCTTCCTTGAGGATTTATTGTTTCAAAATATTTACATATATACATATTTACATAGGAATAACTTTTTTTCAAGAGTCAAATGATATAATATTTATAACAGGAATTACAATATATCAATAATTTTCTTGACCTCTAATACACAAAATTGTTTAGATCCGTAATGATTCAAATAAAACTTCAAATATGAAACAAATTCCGTGATCAATCTCTTATTGCTATGATTTAGATTCTGAAGGTTGCATTTTACATAATGATTATAAACTACAAACTGAGCAACATTGATCGTCAAATTAATAAGTTCAAATTTTGGGTTTTCTATTTTATACCCAATTAACAATGTTTTCATAGTTATCACCATTTCTTCTTTGAAAATGAAATAAATCATCCTCGATATGATTTTCCAATAAACTTTAATCTTTTTGCAGAAAAACAGAAAATGGCCAATGGTCTCGATTTCATTACAGATTTCGCATTGATTTGTATTTACAATTTTCCACTTGAACAAATTGTCTCTAGAAGGTAATATTTTATGTAACAGTCTGAAATTGAATTGCTTAATTCTGTTATCTTTTATCTTTTTGAATTTAAAATGAAGGATATCTTTCCAAACTAAATTTTCTGGCAATTTTAGTTGTTTTCCCCAGATGTCCAAAATATAAAAATCAACCTTCTTTTGTTGTAAAAACAACACATAATATTGTTTTGCTCTGGTGCAAGTTATATTAATACGTTCACCAACAGATGTATCAATTTCTTCTTGTTCTGAAGACTCATTTTGCTTTTCTTTCATCGTACTTATTTTTTTAAGCCAATGAGCAGGAAATGCTTTTTTTAATTTTAAAAATCTAAAACTAAATACTAAATTATCAACATCAAAAAAGTTTCTAAAAAATGATATATCTTTCCATTTACCTTTATATACAACTTGTTTAACATATAAAATACCAACTTCTTTCCATTCCTGGAAATTTAAAGGTTGTCCATTTATTGTAATATTACTATTATTCCATAATGTTTCACGATATATATTTTCAACATTCTGCTCATCTAAATATCGTAATTGAGCCCATGTATATAGAAATTCAATATAAAACATTGGTAAACCCTTTTTTCGACAAAGCTTTAACATGTGTTTTGGATGACAATTCATTTGAAAACAGTAGGGGTTTTCTCCTATGTAACTTAACCAAAACGAGAAAAGTGTTTTCCAGACTGCATCATAATTATTAAAAAAGGAATTTATCCAAGACAATATAAGTGATTTTGATTTCGAATATAGATCGATCATACCAAGACCACCTTCAACTATCGGTCTGACACAAATATTACGTTTAACTTTTTCACGCTTTGAATTCCATAAAAAGCAATACATTATCTTATGTAAACCCTTGCATATATAGTCTGGCATTGGTATAACCGAACCAACATAAACGATTTGAGGCACAATTAAACATTTTATAATAATTATTTTACCATAGCATGTAAGCTGTCTCATTTTCCATGTTTTTAATATGTTATTGACCTTTTCAATTTTCCCTTCCCAATTTAGCTTTCGTATATGCTCTTCATTTTTTCCCACAAATATTCCTAAATACTTAACAGGATCATCTGTAAAATCGAACTCGCTTCTTTCTAAGTTAAATATCCCTATTTTTAACATCTTTGTCTTATTCCAATTTACTTTTGGACCTGCAATATTACCGAAATTATTTATCTCTTTCATAACATTATGAAGGGAATTAATCGAATTAATAAATATCGTCGTATCGTCTGCGAACTGTGTTATTTTGGCTTATTATATTCACTCGCGTTCGTAATCACTCGCGTCGGGTTGGTAATCACACGCGTTTTTTATTTTTGGCGAATTTTTTTTTTTCGGTGCGATTTTTTTTCTAACGGTGTCTTCAATGGGACAAACGTACTGGAAAAATAAAATGAAATTGAAATTCGAGTTTCGTTTTATTTTAAGCTGGTAAGTGCCTTAAATAAAACGTTCTCGACCACTGTTTTAAGATAACAAGCAAATTTTGACTACTGTTTTAACATAATCACATTCCACATCTTAAATCTTAGAGCCATAGGCGGCGGAAGCGGGGGGGGGCTCCCCCTAAAAAAAGAGAGAGGGGGGAGAAAGGAAGGGAAAGAGGGAGAAAAGAGAAAGAAAAAAAAAGACAGACAGAAAGAAAGAAGCAAGGAAAAAAGGAGAAAGAAAGGAGAAAAGGAATAAAGAAGAAAAAGGAGGGAAGGCTACTCTCGATTTAGCTTTGCCTTTGGAGGATTTTCCTGAAGTCTGTGGTATTCTTTATAAAGCATAGCGAGGTGCTACAATTTCATAATATCACTTTTTATTTGCTTCTCCCTTTCTTTGTGAATTATTTTACACTAACGTAAAAATCAGGGAGGAAAAAAGTGCTGAAGAAGAAAAGCAAGAAGGAAGGAGGAGGAGAAGTAGAAGAAGAAAAAAGAAGATGGAGGACATAAGGGGGTAAAAATGAAACTAAAAAGAGAAAATTGAGGGGAGGATGTAGAAGAAGAGAAAGAGAAGATAAAATAAGGGGAAGACTGAGAAGAGAAAAGGAAGAAGTGAGAAGGGAGATGAACACTAAGGAGAAAGGGAAGAAATTGAGAAGTAGAAGAACAGGGAGAAGAATAAGATGACATAATAATGGGAATAAAAAGAAGACTGAGAAGAAATAGAAGTAGGAGGGGGAGTAAAGTGCACTCTGGTTATAAAGAAGTCCGAGGGACCAACAAAATTGTTCCTTTATACAAATAATTGTGTGTGTGTGTGATATAAGTTTTTTTTATATAATGATGGTGCACTGAACAAAATTTAAAAATGGTAAAATGGATTTTCATTAATCTTGCAGGACGTTGCAGGGTGAAAAATATGAAAAAATTTGGGGGTTATCAAGGACAAGAAATCTACACTGTATTGTAATTTGTATTGTAATGTATTTACAAGTGTATATTTGTTGTTGATCACAATGTTTTATTTATGTTTATGTATCCAGCCTACTGTGACTCCCTGAAGCCATGTCTTCTGTTTTCCAATCCATTATTTCTGACTCAATCTGAGTTACCTCGTACTTGGAGTTGTTTAAGGGGCCTGGATAAATGACGTAGCCGACAACTTCTGTTTTCAGGAAGGCACCGGGACGGTACGGTACCTTGGCTTTGATCGTCGCGCGAATTTTTACCGTGAGAGCGCGCACAGCCACAGGGGCGGATCTTGACCAAAAGCTTCGGTCTTTGTGTCTATTAATTATTATGTTGGTTGTTCCGCTGAACTCCGTTGGCTCCACTCACCAAATACAGAGAAATTAAAAAAAAAAAAAAAAATGTTTGAAAAAAACTCCTCGAAACAGACTGCTGCCAGCTGTCTGGGGCGGATCAAGCTTGTTTTCTATTCTTTAATTGCCGGCTTAAAACGAAACTCAAATTTCCCTGCATGTCTGTCCCATTGAAGACACCGTTAAAAAAAAATCGCACCGAAATAAAAAAAATCGCCAAAAATTCAAAACGCGAGTGATTACGAACCAGAACGCGACGCGAGTGATTATAAACTGCCGTTATTTTTATCTCTCTGTGTGGTAAGCATAAACAATTTCCTGAAATATCTATTCCTCTGATTTCATCATTTTCTTTAATACGAATTGCTAAAATCTCTGCAACCAAAATAAACAACAATGCTGATAATGGACACCCTTGTCTTACACCTTTATAAATATGAAATGATTCTGATAACCACCCACGCTGTAGTACTCTACCGTGAGCATTTTTATATAACATCTTAATTCAATTTATAAACGATTCCTTAAACTTCATCCGCTTTAATGTTTCAAACAGAAATGAGTGGTTCACATTGTCGAATGCTTTTCGAAAATCTAAAAAAATTATAATGCCACGGGAACTTTTAAATTTACAATAGTCAATAATATCTTGAACAAGCCTAACATTTTCGGATGCCGATCTACCTTTAATAAATCCACATTGATCAGTTGAAATAATTGATGATAAAATTTTCTGTAAACGCATCGCTAAAACCCGAGCTGCAATTTTGTAGTCGATATTGGGTAAAGATATTGGTCGCCAATTGTCCAGAGATCCCCTATTGCCATTTTTGTATAATAGAGTAAGAACTGACTGTCCTTGTATAAAAGAGAGTTCTCCCTTTTCATACCCCTCATTTAAACTATTTATAACTAGATCTTTAATTTCATTCCAAAAACATCTGTAGAATTCCACACTTAGACCGTCACTCCCGGGTGAACGGTTTAAATTCATGGAAGACAATGCTTTTCTACATTCTGTTTCAGTAAGCAACCCTTCACAACTTTCTGCTTCTTCCCGAGATAAGCATGGTACCTGTACATGAGTAAAATATTTATCAACATCTGTTTCGTGTATCGGTGGACAATACAAGTTTTTATAAAATCTGTGAATATCTTTAAGAATCTCGTCATTATTAAGGACCTTTTTCCCATTTTTTTCAAGAAAGTGTATTTCTTTTTTATTTCCTCTTTGCCTTTCTAGCTGAATAAAATATTTAGTACATTTTTCTCCATTCTCTATCCATTTTTCTCTTGATCTAACATAAGCACCTTTACACTTATTTCCATACCATTTGTCTAACTCTTCTTTCAATTTATTCATTTTGTCTATTAATTCATCATTCATATCAGTATCAAACATTTCGTTGTAATGCCTTAATTCTCTTTCTAATTTCAGATAATACCCTTTTGCTCTAGATTGCTTTTCCTTTGCATAACGGATACTGTATTCTTTAATCTTATATTTACAAACATCCCATTGTATTTGTGTACTCATTCCTTTCGTTTCAAACTTGACCACTTGTATCAAACTTTTAACATAATTAACATAAACCTCATCATTCAACAACGAGTTATTAATCTTCCAATAACCTTTACCTCTTTTTTCTTGAGATATTTTTATCTTTAATGATATAGCATTGTGGTCACATTTTAATGCGGGCCTTATGTCTGTTGAAAAGACTGAACCCAAAAGACCTCTACAAATCAACCAATAATCTAGTCTTGAGTGTACATTTAATAATAATTGTCGCCAAGTAAATTGTTTTTTATCTTGGTTACACTTTCTCCATATATCAATTAATTTGTTTTTTGCTTGAAAACTTTTAAAATTCTTTTTTGGTAAATAAACATTTGATATGCCATAAGTATCTAATATTCTATTTTGTACACAATTCCAATCTCCACCTGCTATAACCATATCGTTATTAGGTTTACATGCTTTTACCCAGGCATCTAAGGACTTGTAAAACAATTCTTTCTCCGTGTTCTTTGTCGGAGCGTAAATGTTTATACAAAAGTATGATATTGAATGACATGAAAATCGAATAATGATAGCTCTACCATCTCCTTTACAATTAACAGAAATAGAGTTCAATGAAAGACCCTCACGAACAAGAATGGCTACTCCTCTGGAGTGATTTGTGCCATGGTCAAAGAAACACTGACCTTTCCATTCCTTCTTTACACTTTGCTCTATATTATGTAGCCAAAACGTTTCTTGGAGAAACGCAATATCACATTTCTGATTTTTTAACCATAAGAATATCTTGTCTCTTTTAAGCTTGTTTCGTAACCCCCTCACATTCAGGGAAACGAAATGTAACATAGACTTATCTATGAATCGATGGTTTGACATTCTTTCTTTCTAACTGCTCATCAATTTCTGTAATTTCTTTCCACTCACTTATTTTTGCTTGTGTCTTTTCGCTTCCTTTTAGAGGGTTTTCTCTTATCTTGTACCAATTGTAGTGGAGGTGTTTCAGCTGACAGCGTGGTGCCCTCGTCATCGCTATCGCGATCGCTTGTTTCTGTTTCTGAGCTTGATCCGTAATTACTCTTTGCTCTATCTCCTTTAGACTTATCTCCAGGATCTTCGTCTGTAGATGAAAACTTTCCATCGCTTTCCACGACGATAGCATTCATCACACTATGCGCTTTTCGTGGTCGACTAGCTTTCTGATCTGATGGGGTTGGGACGGGTAGGAAATCCTGTAGATTAAGTTGCTTCTTCGCTTTTCCGCTGTATGAAGTGCTTGAAGTGAGGCTAGCAGCGGCGGCTTGTCTCGGGCGATCGTCATCTAGTCGAAGATCCGTGGCGTCCGTAGTTTCCGTTGCTATGTTGGTTGGGCACTTGTTTCTAACGTGCCCACTCGCTTTACAGAGGGAACACCTGATTGCATTCTTGCATGAGGATACGTGATGCCCTTTCTCCAGGCATTTCGAGCATGTAGCGACGCTTCCAACTCCCTGTTCTGGCTGTCCAAGATGGTACAGTCGACCGACGAAAACCTTCCCGAAAACGAATTTCCTAGGGAGGGCTTGGGCGGGTGGTTTGATGAACAAAACTCTATCTCCATTAAGGCAGCTCGTCAGTTGTCCATTAACTCTTAGTTTTTGTCTGATGATTTCACCATGAATTTCAATGTTTTTGGTTTGAAACTCAGACTTGATAAGTTGGTCACTTACTGAGAGTGGGATATCCTTGATTACCACACGAAGGAGATTCTCATCCCTGGTTTTGGTAAATGGGTTGAGGTCATGTACAGGGGTAACTGCCCCACGAAGCTCTAAGCCACTCAGTATCACTTTCACTCTGTCTTCATGACGAACGAGGTAAATACGCCATAAGTTACGTATTTGCTGGATACCTGATATGTTAGTAGGTTCTATTATCTTGACTAACGACATGTACAATTCCTCACCCGATATTTGTTTTGTACTCACATTTCGAACATCCTCTGATTTAACAAAAACGGGTTTAGTTCCACTTGCGTTAGCCATTTTTAGAGTGAGACTGGGTGTGGCTTTCCGGAATCTCAGCTAGATTTCTCCCTTTCTCCTAAGAAAAATTCACTCCAAAGCGTCTCAGGTTATATAATTTACTTTTTCCTTCAATCTTGTTCCAAATACACAACCTGATGGCTTATCAGTTTTCCGATGATTTGCGATTTTAATTCTCAATCTGAGAGGGTGAAAAAATTACGCCTTGACGTTGAAATTGCGCCCTCTAATACAATATGGTTTAGTCCAGTTGGTCCTTATTGTCAAATCTGTAAAAAAAAAAAATATTGTATAATTCAAACAATAAAAAACAAAAGAAAAAGTGAAGTGAGGGACATCATCGACTGTCTCATTTGCATGTCACTGAGTTGTGCATATCACTGTTTTGTAAAAAATAAGCGATACTTTAAAATGTCACAACTTTTTTATTTTACATCCGATTTTGATGAAATTTTCAGCGTCATGCTTGTTTGAATTTTCTCTATTGTTCGAATCAACATTTTTCTGGGGTGGACTTGACATCTAATAAGCGAATGATCACTGTCGGCAAATTTTCCACTTGAGTGAGTACCGCTTACTTTTTAAAAATTTCGTGAAAAATTGCTTTCGCAAAAATTGAAAAGAGGTCTGGATGAAAGTGAGGTAATTCAGAAAATCACACTTAGCCAAGTGGATTGATATGAAGTTTCTAACGATTGCATTTTAGCTGTTTTGGAGTCATAATTTTATGTTTTGCCTAGAAGTATGACAGATATCCGATTATGATTGACATTAAAGAGGGTGGATAGTTTTGGTAATTCCTCAAAATCGGCATGTCACCGTTCTAATTAATTTGTATATTATATGAATGTGTATGTCCTAAAACAGTCATGATGTGGATGATATGAAATGAAAAGGTGTTTTTCATGATAAATTATGCTCTTACATGTGTGGATTTTACCTTGCCGGGATACCCAGCTTTTTTAAACGTAGCTGCATGCAGACACTCAAAGTGCGCACCACCGCCTCTGCCGTGCGTGTGCTACGCGAGAACGATAATGTAGTCCTCGCTACACAATTGCGTTGTCAATCAGTTTTACCATAGAGCTATTACAGCTCTATGGTTTTACGAAGCTCATAGTCGTAGATACATTGCCGTTTCCAGACTTTCCTTGCATGATTGCATCACATTACAACGAACGGCAGAGCAGACTTTAGATCTAAACAGCCTTGATCGATATTAGGAGTACGTACCTCATTCCTACCTTCCTTGAAGTTTGAACTTGCCCTTGGCTGGGGGCCGCTTGCATATAACAAACCTCGACCGTCCCATCTTCCCCATTAAAAAAATGCAACCACGATATTAGCTGTTGCAAATAAGTATCTGCTCTCTGATTGCTAATATAACACTGGAACAATTTATAAATCAGAATGAATATAACGTACAGCACAGAATTAGAATTGGAAAAACTTCTTTTTTTGGTTCTTCTCCGACTTCCCGCGTATTAGCCTCAGCTCAGGTTGTTTCAGATTGACAAAAAGTTTTATTTTACGATTCTAATGATTCAAAAGAAAAGAAAGGAAAATGAAACCAACAGAAAGAACCCTTACATTCAAAGAAAATTCCAAGATTGTGCATCCTGTTTATGTTTTGGAAATGCATTGATTTAATTCTCACTAAAATGATATATAAACAGTCTTTGGGTTAATTGTGTCTGAATTCGTAGACTAGTACAGTGTGCACGTTGGATGTATGTTCTGTGTATGCAGTAGGACTGGCCGGGAAGCGCGTTTCCGTTTTACACCATGGCGAAGGCATTTTCCGGAAAAATAGCCACAAAGCGACTAGTGAAGAGTCTACGTCTACGTTTGTTTACATAATCAGCTGGGCGCGCGATCCAAAAGTCCGCACCGAAGATATCCGCAGAACATACGTGCAAATGCAGCTGAGCAGACCAAAAGCTTCAGTCTCTGTATTTTGGTTGTTCCGCTGAACTATATACGTTGGCTTCATGATTTTTTTTTACTTTATCGCACATGATCGTTTATATGAATGAAAACGAATAATAGCTAAAACATTGAAAAATAAAACACATAATTACTTTTTTTCATATTATATCTATCCTTATATCTATCATATCTGTCTATCCACTATCTATGTTATAAATCAATCTATGGTACTACATGATATATCTATCTGTTAATTTGTCTATCTACTCTGTCTCTCTCATTCTCTATCTACCTATCTATCTGTCTATCTATCTATCCATCTAACATCTATCTCTCAAATTCTCTATCTATCCATCTGTCTCTCTTTTATTTCTCTCTATCCATCTGTTAATCTACTCATGTGCAATATCAACACTGCTTCGACTTCCTTCGGGAGTCTATTTCCTCAGCTCTACTTTTCCCTTTTTTGTGCTCGATTTGATTCAATTACTACTTTATTTACTTGTTACCATTGTTAAATGTCTTGTATTGCATAATGAGTTTTTTTTTTCAGACGGTTGCCTCCTATTCTCTTTCAAATTCCACCTCTTGCTTTCCCTTCTCTCTGTCTTATCCCAATTTCTTTCCCTTTTCTCACCTCTTTCTTCTTAATCTTTCATTCCGCTTTTTTCTTCTTTGGTGACACTTTACTTTTGGCCTTTTGTATTTATTTATGATACATTTCTTTTTTATCTGTATGAATTTGTATTGTATTTGATATTTATTTATAATGTTTACTTTATATTTTGTTATGATTCTATTTGTATGTAAACATTTACTTATTTCAGTCTTTGACTGCTTGTGATTGTATTTTGATAGTTTTTATTGCAATAAAATCCAATACATATACATATATATATATATATATATATATATATATATATATATATCAAATTCTCTCTATCTATCCATCTGTCTGTCTTTTTCTCTCTCTCTGTTTCTCTCTATCCGTCTATCTATCTCTCGAATTCTCTCTATCCATCTGTCTGTCTGTCTCTCAAATTCTCTCTCTCTATCTATCTATCCATCTGTCTGTCTTTTTCTCTCTATCCGTCTATTTATCTATCTCTCAAATTATCTATCTATCTATCTATCTATCTATCTATCTATCTATGTAACTACAGTATCTATCTATTAATCTTCTCTTTCTCTCTCTCTCTCTATCTATCCATCTGTCTTTCTCTAGTTCTCTCTCTGTCTATCAATCTATCTATCTATCTTCTATCTATTTATTTATCTATCTCTCAAATTCTATCTCTATCTATCTATGTAACTACAGTATCTATCTATCTGTTAATCTTCTCTGTCTCTCTCATTCTTTATCTATCTAACATCTATCTATCTCTCTCTATCTCTCCCCCTCCCTCTATCTATCTATATATCTAT
Source organism: Lytechinus pictus (assembly GCF_037042905.1). NCBI lineage: Eukaryota > Metazoa > Echinodermata > Echinoidea > Temnopleuroida > Toxopneustidae > Lytechinus > Lytechinus pictus. The sequence continues at coordinate 1,965,059 of NC_087260.1, read as the reverse complement.
CTATCTATCTATCCATCTGTCTTGTTTTCTCTCTTTCTCCTTTTCCGTCCATATATATCTATCTATCTATAACATCTCTCCCTCTCTCAAGTTCTCTCCCCCATCTATCTATCTATCTATCTATCTATCTATCTATCTATCTATCTGTCTATCTATCTATCTATCTATCTATCTTCTATCTATATTTATCTATCTATCCATCTAACATCTACCTATCTCTCAAATTCTCTATCTCTCTCTCTCTCTCCCTCTCTCTATCTATCTATCCATCTGTCTGTCTTTCTCTATTTCTCTATATCTATCTATCTTCTATATATCTATTTATCTATCTATCTATGTAACTACAGTATCTATCTATCTGTTAATTTGTCTATCTTCTCTGTCTCTCTCATTCTTTATCTATCTATCTATCTATCTATCTATCTATCTATTTATCTATCTATCTATATATCTATCTAACATCTATCTATCTTTCAAATTCTCTATCTCTCTCTCCATCTATCTATCTATCCATACGGTCTGTCTTTTTTTTTCTCTCTCTCTCTATTTCTCTTTTTCCGTCCATATATATATATCTATCTATCTATAACATCTCTCCATCTCTCAAGTTCTCTCCCCCATCTATCTATCTATCTATCTATCTATCTATCTATATATCTATCTATCTATCTATCTATCTATCTATCTATCTATCTATCTATCTATCTATATATCTATCTATCTTTTATCTATTTATCTATCTATGTAACTACAGTATCTATCTATCTGTTAATTTATCTATCTTCTCTGTCTCTCTCATTCTTTATCTATCTATCTATATCTATCTATCTAACATGTACCTATCTCTCAAATTCTCTATCTATCTCTCCCCCCTCTATCTATCTATCCATCTGTCTGTCTTTCTCTATTTCTCTCCATCTATCTTCTATCTATCAATTTATCTAGCTATCTATGTAACTACAGTTTCTATTTATCTGTTAATTTGTCAATCTTCTCTGTCTCTCTCATTCTTTATCTGGCTATCTAACATCTATCTATCTCTCAGACTCTCAATCTCTCTCTCTCTCTCCCTCTCTCTTTCTCTCTCTATCTATCCATCTGTCTGTCTTTTTTCTCTCTCTCTATTTTTCTTTATCCGTCCATATATCTATCTATCTATCTATCTATCTATCTATCTATCTATAACATCTCTCCATCTCTCAAGTTCTCTCCCCCATCTATCTATCTATCTATCTATCTATCTATCTATCCATCTCTCTGTATTTCTCTCTCTCTCTCTACTTCTATCTATCTATTTATCTATATATCTATCTATCTATCTATCTATCTATGTCTCTATCTATTTATCAGTCTTCTATATCTATCTTTCGGCATCTAAGTGTATCAATCCATCAAACTTCAATTTTCTTTCTATTATATGTATCTGTTTATTTTTATTTTGTCTGTCATTCTATTCATTTAGTTAATAATTTATATTTAGAAAAAAAACTTTTTCATAACTATTCATAAAAAAAACGTTACTGCAAAAGCATGTTCGGATTTCACTCATATGACTGCTCTCTGTACATGAAGTGCCGAGGAACTCTATGCTCTGATCAGTAACTGTGCAGATTGCATGCGGTGGTGTGGGGCTTTGGGCTCGCCTGTGTCGCACGCTGCAACCAGCGACGTGTGTAGACTCTTCACTAGTCGCTTTGTGGCTATTTTTGCGGAAAATGCCTTCGCCAGGGTGTAAAACGGAAACGCGCGGCCGGGAATTTCATTCACTTGTGCGTGGGTGTACGGTATGAGTGTGTGTGTTTGTGTTGAATAGTGCGTGTGGAGACGTTACGTAATAAGGTCAACAGATACATTGCATGCAACGATCTTGTATACCGGGCCTCCTAAAGGTCATGAAGAGTTCAGTCCACTGGTCATGTACATGGAGAGATCCTGCGTGTCCCGAGATAATTTGATTCAATCGAAACCATGGGCCTAGTATACAGCTCAGCATGCCGAGTTTCAGAAAACTGGCTATCCTATGGAATAAGTAATTTATTGGATAAAGTTCTGTAAATAATGTTATTCAGTTTGATCGTATATCTTTCCATAATATGGCCATTTCACATGGTAATAACCACTATCTCACTAACTAAATAGGCCTACCAAAAAGAACAATAAAAATAATAATGTGGGTCGGGTGTAACGTCGATATAGGGCCTCGATATCATTTTATATATTTCCCCATAATTTTATTTTTTTCCTGAATATGTGGAATAACCGCTGAGGATTATATCTATGGTTCAGTCAAGTTGGTCCTTATTTTCAAATCTCTAATTGAAATATAATTTAAACAAGCCAGGGGGCGGTGGGGGCGGTCGCCCCCCCCCCCAAAAAAAAAAAACGTCCCCAAAAAGAAAAAAAGAGAAAAAAGAGAGGAGAAAAGGAAAAGGGAAGGGAGGAAAGGGAAGAAAGGTAGCTTTGAGGTTTTTTTTCTTTTTATTCTTTTTTTTTTTCTCAAAAGAGAAACTCCTTCACTCTTGCTCTAGATTTATATATGAATTTTGCTTCCGCGCTGCGCGCGGTTAAATGACAATATTGAAGATCTCCATTGTTCTCCCCACCCTTTCTCTAACCCTGTTTTTCCACCTCAGCTATATATGTGTTTCTTGCCGGGTAAAGTTCAAATGTATACATTAGGGCATGGTTAGGCCGAACTAGTATATGAAGTTATCTTTTTTTTTAATTGATCGCGCAACTTCTGGTCGGGTCGGCTCCGGTTGGGTGAAATCTTTATATCAATTTCTGCCGTCACCTCCATAAAGTCAACTTCTCCCGCTTTTCAGCTCATTACTAAACAACCATAATTTTGGGGGCAAACAGGTTCCTAATTTAAAAAGATGAAGGTATAAAATTCGTATCTTATTAAATAAAAAAGTACAATATTTTTTATCAAATTCTATTAAACTTCATGTCATTTCCCTGCACATTCATCTCCTGTCCTGTTTTGCGCCCTCAGGTTGAAATTTTGAATGACGCCAAAGTTTCTTTATAATTCAAAATGAAGCGCTTCAGGATAAGTCAAAGAAATTAGGTATCCTTTTTATATAATTTCAATAAATCACAGAAGTTTCAACTTTTTGCGCACTATTTTCCTTGTAATGAAGTTCAATAATCTTAGAAAATTAATTGAATTAGAGCCGATCGGGTATTGGAGATATCTGCATTTGATGAAACGGCTGCCCTTTGAAATTTCAGAGTTTCGTTGTTCTGCGCGGGGAGGAATATCTTCCTCCCGGCATATACACTTCTTCTCCTCTGTTTTGCGAGTTAAAGATATGCACTGTCGCTAAATTGTTTGTAATCAAATCTGATCTTTCCAAGGGAAGTATCCAATATGTGTTTGAGAATACCGTTTTCTCGGGACCCTTTTCATGGCAAAAAATTGATAAAACGCTTTAGTTTCCGCGCTTCGCGCGGGGTTATTATCATTTTAATTTCCTCCATTGTATTCCTTTTTTGTGCGTTCACAATCTTTTTTGAAAACAATGTTCAAAATCACAATATAGTCAACTGAATTGGAGCTGATATATAGGTACTAAAGACAAGAGAGACGGCTCCTTTTCATTTTAATTTATGAAACACCAAAAGCTTCGCAAGGGAGGGGGAAACTCCCCCTCCCTGCACCCACCCCCTAGGGAGCGCGCTTCGCGCGCTCTGTAAGTGTTGGCACGCTTCGCGTGCATTTACCGCCCCCTCCAAAATGAAATCCTGGCTACGCGGTTGGTAGTGATCGAGGGACATCATCAACTCTCATTTGCATAATACTGAGTTGTGCATATAACTATTTTGTGAAAAATATAGGCTATGTGAAATTTGGAAATGCCATACTGATTTAATCATTTTTACATCCAATTTTGATGAATTTTTCAAAATTATGCTTGTTGGATTTTTTTCTATTGATTCAAATCAACATTTTTTTTTCTGGGGTGGACTTGACCTTTAATTAAACATTGAACTGTGGGAGAGATGCAAAAAAATGGCAGGGACAATGATTTACAAGCCAAGCGCTGATCGATTTTCAAGTCATTATCAGAAAAAGGAGGTGAAAGAACGGGAAGGGGAAAAAATGCAATGAAAGAAAGAAATTATATAGAGAAAGAAAGAACGTAGGGGAGGGGGGTTGGGTGGGGATCGAGCTGCATGGGAACGAGTCGTTGGGAATTTGTCTAGTCTGACAAACTTTATTATTGCAATTCTTTGTTTCTAACTTGACAACCAAACGATACACGTCCCTCATGAATAACCGGATATATATTGTCACTCGGACTGTTATGAGTGAGAGAAAAGCAAAAAAACCCAAAACAAACATGTTGCGATATCGGCCTATATTAATTGCATCATAATTCATAGTGCATTGAAGTAATATTATTTCTTCACACACACTTTCTTGTGAAAATGCCTATTTGTTCAACTGCATGGCCTATCCCTTCCCCAATAGGCCTACCCCCCCCCCCCCCAACCTCACCAATCGCATAGGGTGGACAAAATAATACTGCACGAGCAAGTATTTGGCCTTCGGCTGAATAAAACGTGTAATTTTTGTTTGTCAACGAAACAAAGTACGAATCTCTTGTAATGAAAAGATCTCTGACTTCATAATTTTATAAAGTCAAAACTTATTCCCAAAATATTTTATGAATGTGAGAAAGACCAGCGGTCGAGAATACAGCATATACGCCAGTTTTCTCAAATTTTTCTTTCCACATGTAAATTGAACTGATCGAGTATCAATGCAGCTCGCGCTACGCGCTCGCATTATTTGTCAAGTACCCAATCTCTAGTCTTCGTATTTACAATAAATTCTCAAAATATTCTTATTCAGGTCTGATTGTCAAAACATATCAGCTCTGATTGTCAAAACCTATCAGCTAGCGCTGCGCGCTCACATTTCGATTGGTTAGTTATTTATCTCTATAACAAACTATTTAAAATCCCTTTTCATGACAATTTATTTAAAAAAAATCGGTTCGTGATTTGCGCTCGCATTAATTGTTAAAGATATATCAACCAATGCCTTCTATTCATAAATAGAAAAATACTTAGAATATCCAGTTTTCAGAAATTGATATTAACAAATTTCTCGCTCTTATTGGGCTTATTAGAGTAATAAATAAGATAATAACAATAACATTTCATGAATTGCTAATAACTATATTGTCTTTTTTTATAATTGAAAGAATTTTCATCTCGCGCTTGGGGACACTTAATAGGTAGATAATTTCTATTTTCATATGACAAAATGTCCTTAGAATGTTCCCGTCCTAGGTCAGAATAATTTCCGAAAAATATCCGCTCGAGCTTCGCGCTTGAATCATTTATTGAGTGCGATCCACATCCAGTCAGTTTCATTTTCAGTGTTTGAAATAGTTTTCAGATTAGAATTCTGCTCGCACTTCCCGCTCGCATTACGTAGGAAGATGCCTAATTACCCATCTTCACGCCTTACAAAACATGAACTATAGTGTCCCGTTTTTAGCTCTAAATCTTAATTTTCCCCATCGCGCTTATCGCTCGTATTGTCTAGTTATATACCTATTCAGTTCAGGATTAATGCTTAGAATGTCAATTTTCTTGTTGGAATGTCAAAAATGTTCAGCCCGCACTTCGCGCTCGCATTATTCCATTCTTGAAATAGGCCATCATAATTATATAGGCCTATGTATCGTCTTCATGGCTACTACAATCAGAACAGGTCCCTTGTTTATCAGGCCAGAATATATATGAAAAAAAAATCTGCTCGTGCTTCGTATTTGCAGTATAGTTATTAGTTAGATGTTTTATTTTCAGGACAAAATATGACATTTACGAAAAATTTTAACTCGCGCATCACTCGCACTATATTGAATAGTACGTATAGGATTATACATTTCAGGGGTCGCGGAAGCGAGGGGGGGCTCCAGCCCCTGCTTTTTTCCATAACCGTGTTCAAAAAAGTAAAAATGACCATTTGATTGTGATTTTTTGCATGGTCACCCCCCCCCCCAAAAAAAAAAAAAAAAACATTTGACTCAGCCCCCCTCACTTTGAAAACCATTCTGCGGCCCCTGCATTTATGTTGTTTTATAAGAATAAAGCTGACTGTTAGGTCTACACCTTCAAAGAAAGAAACAAACAAAAATCAACTCAGAGCGGTCGATCGTGGAAAATAATGGGTGAAAAATTCCCCCCCCCCCATATTCGTGATATTGGCCGCGAAATTGATCTGCCTCTGCTATCATGTTAGCTCGTTCCATTCTTATTTCCTGTTTCCCTTGCCTCATTTGTTCTTTCTTTTCCTGTACTTGTTATCCTCTTTTTTTTACCTTTCCCTTTCTTCTTTTCTCCCTTTTCCCACTTCCAAATTAATTTCCCTTCCCCAATGCATGCGCTGAAATATGACGTGAAAGACATGAACACATCGTACACGCAAAACTGTGTATGAACAGAATGCATAGAGTTGGATAAAGCGTGAGAGAATGTCAGGCCGAAGCGCCGAGCTGAGCGAGCGTGACCAATGTCCATCGCATCGCATCGCATGCAGCATGCAGTATAATGTATCTCGCAGTTTCAAGAACCATGAACCAATCTTGTCGCACGTGGAAATTTGTAGCCAAAATTTTGACAGACTCATCTCTAATACGTTTTCATGAACGTCAAAATAAACTACTGTAACATGTGAACTACAGGTTGGAGGGACAGCATAAGGGGTAAGTTAGTCCACATTTTTTAAAATAATTATGTAACCCATCTAACAAAAATTCAACGGTTTCCTGTGCTCCTCGCCGAACTCGCTGGGGGAGAAACTCGACGGAGGCCATGCTAAAACTAAGAACAATGATCGACGAGCGGGTACACGGAATTAGCAGACTACGCTCGCAGGGATATTTCGGTTTGCTAAAAGTGGAACGGCTAGTGATCAACTAACAGGGGGAAAAATCAGTCGTGGACGAAAGTGGGCGCTATATGAGTGCGCATAAATTCAGCGAACTGTCTTTGAAATTCAGCCGAGGTGAATGATTTTATTTCTCGGAGTTTATTTAAAATTTAATATTTCCAAGAAGAAATTCTGTCAATTTCGCATTGAATCATCATCAGCAATCGTTATTCAATAGGAAAGATCCATTCAACTGGAATTTTTGTATCCTTTACCAACACTATCCACGAGCTTTAAGGTGAATGAGTTTTAAATCAGTTTTATATCATTATTCAAATTTTCATTGCATTTCTTCTCCTTGTCATCATATAATCTTTTCTCTTTTTTTTCTTATTCTTCCTCTTCTTCTTTTGTCTCCTTCTTATGTCATTATTAATATTATAATTGTTGCTATTATTATAATTAATTTATTTATTATTATTATCATTTTTATCAACATTATCATCATCAATGTACATCATCATCATCATTATTCTTATTCTTATTCTTATTGTCAATATTTTATTATTGTTGTCATTATAACTAATAATTATTACCACCATTGTCTACAAGGCTCACTTGTTATTCTTCATTTTCTCCTACTTTCCTCCTCCTCCTTCTTTAACCTGGTTGAAACGACAATTACGGGATTTTTGGCCACAGACAAAGTCTTCTTAAAAATCCAATATTCCCGATGTTTATTGTCATGTAAAAAAAAAAAAGAATATATTTGATTTTTGCATCTATCTCCCTCCAGTGATTTCATTAATTTACATTTTTGTGCCTTTCAAACGAAGAAACACACATAAAACCCAGGAAAAATGACAAATTGACATCGTAGCCGACGTAATTTGCAAAATAAACATAAACAATATCACATAGCAAAAATCTTTATGGCATATGTGATGATCTTTTCAATTTTTATATTCTTTGTCTTTTCAGTCAATTGAATTCACTAGAAATGAGAAAAATGATTACACGAAATAATAATAATTTACTCAGAGCCCGTGATCAGGGCCCAATGGAAATTTCACAACTATGTAATATTTCAAACTGATTAAAAGATGGATCATAACTTACATACAACAGCCTATTATTCCCATTCATTTCAACCATGTTACGGTACGTGCCAGCGAGTGAACTGTGACGATAGATGGCGCCCATGCACTTCGACGAGCAGACTGAACATGAACACCAAACGAGAAAACACGCCAAATAAGGTCAATGACATCGAACGTCACAAAGCCCGACAGGAGTCGTATTTACCCCATCTACGCTCAGAGTTATCCAATCACTCGGTGATAATACTTGCTGAACTCTGCAGGGTTTTGAGTACAGTGTAATGATTGTGATGTAATAGTGCTATTGGTTATAAAAATCAAGGAGAGGCAAGCCATGAGGAAAACAATTTTGAAATTGAAAAAGATTTGACAATGGATTATTCCCATCCCTGGTAATAAAATAAAAATTGTATAATTTAACACCCCCTTCTCTTCCTCTTAAAATGATTTCATTATCCTTCTCTTTTCTTCTCCTTTCCTCTTTCTTCTTCCTCTTCTCTTTCTTCTTTTCCTTTCTCTTTCTTCTTCTTCTCCTTCCTCTTTTCCTCCACTTCTTCCTCTTTTCCTCCCCTTCTTCCTCTTCTCCTTTTTCTTCCTCTTCTCCTTTTTCTTCCTCTTCTCCTCCTTCTTTCCCCCCCTCCTCTTTTTCTTCCTCCTAATGCTACTAAATAATGGCATGTTTATGATCTTTAAAACCATTCGAGTTTCAATCACAATCATTTATTGTTACAAGCAAACAATATTTTTCAGATGAAAAATAGAACAATTCACATAAAGTTAAAGCTGCTTTTCACATATATCAAAACACATTAAAAACTGCTGACAAATTCTAAAAAAGTTCTAATAAATAAATTCCTTCAAATTCTACAATCTCAAATCACGATTTCCACAATAAGTAAATTTGTATTTCTGTCTCCTTTCTCAGTCACAATAAATGTGTAATTCCTTTGAAAATGTAGCTCTCAGCTAATAAATACTATGATTTCAGTCAACAGTCATTGTGACTTTTAGTTGATGGAAATGGTCCTACTTGTACAGGTGTGGTAACATCATATGCTTAGTACTTGCAATTTTTAAACATGATTTGCAGCTTGTAATGACTGTGTTCACGAAGCGGGAGTGAGGGTGACCGACCACACCCTTTCGAGAAGACTGGAGGGAGAGGGGCTTTCAGGAAAGGCTGTGTTGAGAGCTTTCTGAACCAGTCATTTCTATGAAAATTATAAATCAAACAACTACAATACTACATCAATAGGAGAAAACTAGAAGAGCTTACATTATTTTCTTGATTTTGAATAAATTTGCATAATTAATGTAGTCCACTATCCCCCCCCCCCCCACATACACAGAAAAGCCGTTATACACATTTAATTAAGAGAAATAGCATGTTCTATACTCAGAATAAAAACTGGTATGGGAGAATACTCAACACAGTTTCTTTTTAACCCTTAACATGCCATGAACACATACCTGTGCATCCAACTGGAGTGCAATGAACACATTTTCGCGCAATGGTCATACAGCTATTGTAATGCCTATTGCATTTTGAGGAGTGCATTGCACGCATAAGTGATTCCATTTTTCAGTTCAGCTTATGGTCAAGAGGTTTAACATTTTCTCAGGATAGACTCTGAAAACATGGCACTCGCTGATTACAGTGAATGGCACATTAATAGTTAAGCCCCCTCCCCCCCCCCAGTTGCCTCGGAAGAGTGCGGCTAACCCTACTCTACTCACACAAATGGACAGACATAACTTGCCATGGTTTGCCTTATATTTAAAACAATACTTCATTGAACAGTAAATGGTATATTTTGTCACTTACAGGGCACCTATCATGGTCAATTGCATGGCTTTAAAGTCAAAGGAGAATGAAACCCTTGAAACCAGCTGAATCCATATCAAAGAGAAAAATCAAAGGACTATATTGTTGAAAGTTTGAGGAAGATTGAATGAATAATAAGAAAGTTATGAGCATTTGAATATTGAGATCACTAGTGCCATGTAGATCCTCCCATCGGCAATGCGACCAAGATCTGTGATATCACACACGTACAACTCCCTCGTTACTTTAGTACTTATTTCACTTATATTCTCACTTTTATAGAGTCTATCACAAGGTTAGGTGTTTTCTTTATGAGATGACAAGTACAGAGGTTTCACAACATTATATCATTGATGAATCGTTTGTCATATGATTAGAATGAGCAAAAAGAGATGTTTTGGGGTATATTTTCAGTGTCCGAATGGGAGAGTTGTACGTGTGTGACATCACAGATCTTGGTCGCATTGCCAATGGGAGGATCTCCATAGCATTAGTGATCTCGACATTCAAATGCTCATAACTCTTTTATTGCTAGTCCTATTTTACTCAAAGTTTTGTTGATCTTATTCTTTGATTTTTCTGCTTTCACAAAAGCTAACTTGCTCCAAGAGTTTCATTCTCCTTTAATTCAATTTAAAATTTGTGAACACACTAGCTTTCATTGTATCTAATTTTAAATTATTTTTGAGTTGCATTCTGAGTTGAGTTGCAAGAAAATTTAAGAAACCTTAAAAATATCATACCCCACACATAGCATAGTACATTTCTTAATATAAAAAACAGGTATAATTTCTAACAAAAGTATGTAGGATCAATAAACACTATATTAAGCAATGAATCAAAATACTATCTTTGACAATAAACATGAGTTTAAAAGGAATGTTAAGTATTTTACATCAGAAATTACACCAGCATACAAACATAACGGAGTAAAAATACTTCCCCCTCCCCCACAAATAAGAGGTATCCTATTGCAGGATTGCAAGTCCTCTACAACAAAATGATGATTGAAAAAAATGAAAAAAATCAGAGCATAATGTTGAAAATTTCATGAAATTAGATGTAAAAGAACAAAGTCATTACATTTTACGGTTCGATTTATCTAATAAAACAGTTATATGAACATCCTATAGGTAATTGATGACAGATGAAGCCATCCACAAACTACTTCTTTTGTATTTAATCATATCAAATATGTAAAATATGAAATATTTTGAGTGTTTTCCTCATTTTTATGAGATATCAAATTCAATTTCCACCGACAATGTGGAATTGCTACTATCATTCGATGAAAAGTCTTTTTATTGTAAAATCTGCAAAATATGAAATATTATATGATTCATACTATAAAATACAAAAAGAGTGAGTGACATCATCAGCTGTCTCATTTGCTATTATCACTGAGTTGTGTATAATTACTATTTTGTGAACAATAAAGACATTTACATATGGATATAATGAGTGAGTCAAAACAAATTGACACCTCACATATCCCCCATTTAATGAAAAAAAAAAAAAAATATATATATATATATATTGTGTGAAAGAAATGGATGAAGAGAACAATGGTAGGCGTAGCTTAAATCAAGGTTCCCAAGAGCTTTCTATCCTTAGGAAAAATTGGTGATGCAGAAAAAATGTCTCTGCCGGGAATCGAACCTGGGCCCCCAGCTTTGAACGCCGGTGCCTTAACCACTAGACCACAGAGATATATGTTCAAAACCCACCTTCACCCGACAAAGGAAATTATAATTGGTATGGTGTCGAAAATCTGTCTATCTGACGGTCAATCGTATCGGGGTTGCCCTGGCCACTAACCCGTCTCTGTGGTCTAGTGGTAAAGGCACCGGCGTTAAAAGCTGGGGGCCCGGGTTCGATTCCCGGCAGAGACATTTTTTCAGCATCACCAATTTTTCCTAAGGGTAGATAGCTCTGGGGAACCTTGATTTAAGCTACGCCTACCATTGTTCTCTTCATCCATTTCTTTCACACAATATTTAAATAAAAGAGTTGCCAAAGCTGTAGTACATGTATAACTTCACATATTTATATATATATACATATATATATATATATATATATATATATCATGGACACATAATCACATATTTTCTCCTATATAATTTGAAGTATGATTTGTCTTCATGCTCGGATAATCAGTAGGTATTCTTTGCAGTGATATAAATTTTGATTTACCCCAAAGTAAGGCATGGCTCCAATTAATGAATCCAGATATCAATGATTTCATAATCCTACAAGGGTTGCATTAAAATCCATTGCAAAATACCTATTCAATAAGTAAAATTAGATTTGTTTCCTAAACACAGTTTAATATCAATTCTCAAGTTAGTTTCATTGAAAAAAGGATTTGCAAATATATTTACTAACTCACGTAGGATTATGACATCATTGGCTTCAGGATTCATTGATTGCAGCCATGCCTTTACTTTTGTGCAAATCAAAATTTACATCACAGTAAAAAATATCTCCCGATTATCCAAGCATTGACACATACCACACAATCACGGTATCAACTATCTTGGGAAGATATTCTTTTAGGCCATACGTGTATATAATAATTACGTGTTCATGATATAGGTTTTTTTTAATAGGGAATTTGTGAGATGTCAATTTTTTTTAATTCACTCGGTATAATAAATCAAATAGAAATATACATAGCACTGAATTCTGGTAACTTTGATACACATAATTTTTGTGATTTTGATACCTTTGTACACATGTATTAATTCTTTTGTGCTAGCATTTCCTAAAGCCAGTGTATAAATTGAGATTTGGCATAACTTCAACTAACTTGATCATCTAAAAAGGAAATTTTTCAGCTGAGAAAAATAAAGAGTACTGAGAAGTTCAAATTTGCAAGTACTGAGTAGAATCACGGCAAGACAACATGTAATCATAGACAATAAAAATAGAAGTGAAGTTTTCTAAACTCTATTATTCTTTCACATTTGCATTATCTTCATCTATCGCTTTGTGGCCTGCAATCATGGCACCAAAAAGCTCAGTATTATTGTATTAAATAATGTTTAAACTCTAACCAACCTCAACAATTATGTGGGGCGAGCTTTCATACACATCGGTTGACTTCTTCGAGCCAACTGGCCAGTCACACACAATGCTGCCTGCGGACTGAAAGCTTGCCCCAAATAATTGTTAAGGTTGGTTGAAGATGGTTGAATTCATCATCCCCAACTGATGAAAGTATTCTCTATCACTATTATATTATTACCTTGTTAAGGTACCATGTTGTAAGTCTTAATGAAACAAGTCCCAGGCATAAATTAAGTCCAGTCGAGTTGGGCGTTTCATAAAGCTTTTTGTAATTCATGAGCGATTTTGCAGGTGACTTGTGACCTTGTTTTATTTATATACACCAGAGGCCAGGTTCATAAAAAGTTACAACTACAGTAACTTTGCCATTATGGCAACTACCATGTAAACCTTGATGGTGAATGGCTGCAACATTTATATAGCGCTTCATACAATGTTTCTAAGGGTGGTTTACTATTACCCAGACTTTAGCACGGCTACGTACCCTGATCGGACGCTCGAACATTCAAGAAATTTCTTCCTACCAGGTACCCATTTACTACACCTGGGTGGAGTGAGGCAAATATAAATAAACGCCTTGCCAAAGGACGTGAGTACTGTGGTGGTATTCAAGCCTGGACTTTGTGGTTCAAAGTACAGAGACTTATCCACTGAGCCACAAACCTCTACGTGTTGCCATGGTAGTTTCACGAAATTTGTCAGCACTGACTAAATTGTCAGCGACCGACCATTTCAGTGGAATCCTTGCTTTTGATTGGCCGATAAGCACTGGCCTCTGACTATTACTATGGTAACTGCAGGGGAAAAATGATTACAATGTTGCCAAACTTTGCCACACAACGAAGATCTGTGATGTCGTTTGAGTTCGTCTCACGAAACGTAGCATTTCTTAGGATCAGGCGGGCTGTCCGGAGCTCCTGGACTCAATGGCTCTACAGATTCTAGAAGAGAAATTAAATAAAGAGAGACATAACTTGAAAGTCAAACAACTCATGAACTAGGTCCATATATTTTCTAAGTTATGATGACATTTCAAAAACTTAACCTTAGGTTAAGATTTCAAATTGATTCCACCATGGTCCAAGTTCATTGACCCTAAATGACCTGTGACCTTGGTCATGTGACCTGAAACTCAGGCAGGATGTTCAGTAATACTTGATTAACCTTATGTCCAAGTTTCATGAACTAGGTCCATATACTTTCTAAGTTATGATGTCATTTCAAAAACTTAACCTTAGGTTAAGATTTGATGTTGACGCCGCCGCCATCGGAAAAACGGCGCCTTTAGTCTCGCTGTGCTATGCAGGCGAGACAAAATTCTGATCATTACCAGGGTTGTTAAATTGAGATAAATAAACACATTGGCTCGTATTCTCAAAAGAGGTTTCAATTGTACCAAGGTACAAAACCATGGACTATATGCAGATTTATCAACATCGCATGCACAAAGTTAAATCCAATTAAATGCGCGCTTTTGGCAATGTGCGCTTAAAATAAAGCGCGTTAATGAAATAATAATATTACTAATAATATGCAACATTTATATAGCGCTTAATACAAATTTTTCTAAGCGCTGCGTACTATTACCCCGGCTTTAGCACGGCTACCCTGATCGGGCGCGTCGAGCATTCAAGGAATTCCTTCCTACCGGGTACCCATTTACTACACCTGGGTCGAGAGTGGCAAATGTAGATAAACGCCTTGCCAAAGGACGCTAGTGCTGCGGTGGGATTTGAACCCCGGACCTTGTGGTTCAAGGTCCGAAGACTTATCCACTGAGCCACAACACCTCTACAGGTGTTGCAGAAATAAATCTGCATATAGTCCATGGTTTTGTACCATGGTACAATTGAAACCTCTTTTGATAATATGGGCCAATGCCCCCATTGAGTTTCTTTTCTCGCAGAGATTACATCAATTTCAATGTTTCTCCTTTATCAAAACTTTCTCTCATTAAAGCAAAGTGAAAATATTTTGGACAAAATAATACAGAATATAAGGCTACCTCCAGTTCTTTTTCTCTCTTGCGGACGTGACCTTGGTGTAGATGAGCTGGTGCTTGGCTCTGAGCTAGCGGCACTTAAACTGGCTTCAAGTTCAGCAACAGGAACATACTGCCCTTTTTCATGTTCCTTTCAAAGTACAAGTACAAGTAAAAATACACATTTCTTACAATAATTCCATATTCTTATCATGTTGGCACTTCTAAGAGGTAAACCTTAATTCAGGCATTTTTCTTCTTCTTATTTATTATACAAAATTACCCCCAAACCCATGTACTTTTAATTTCTCTGCCTTAACCCTCAAACCGCCGGGGGGGGGGGGGTGAATCAACCCCCCCCTCGACATTTTCTGCAACCATTCCACTGTGCGAAATTTTTCGACGATGCTCTCTGACTTTTTACTTTGAAGTCTTGCACAACTTTTGAGACCAAATTTACGATGCCCAGGTAAGTGGTTCGAAAATTAGGTAACATTATGTAAGTGCATGTCAGACCCAAAATTGCTCTGAAACGTGATTTTGTGTACAAAGTCAATGTAAATTGAGTGCCCTGCTACAAATTTGGTAAAGAAAACAAAAACAAAATGTTGAAAAACAGATGAATGCATGAGAAATTCATAAAACAATAAAATACATAAGAAATTAATTTTCAAATCAGGATTTTTTTTCATTTGTAATTGTTTAAAGAATATTTACACCAAAATATAGCATGCTAAGAGCATTCTTAGAGCAAAAAGTATAATTTAAGTATAAATTAGCATAATTAATTCATATAAAAAATAATCTGATGATTTCGGAAAATTAACCATACAGCCTTGTAGATTACATCCCACATTATTATCATGCCAATTTTCGAGTCGTTCGGCAGCCAAGATCTCAAGGGGGGTTGATTCACCCCCCAGTCTTGTAACACCCAAAAAAGCCGTCTGGTTAGGGTTAAGTAGACTGTGGTATATTGAAAGCTGGAAAGAATGGGAGGAGGGGGCTAATTAAGGGCCCCCCAAGATCTTGACCACTGATTGTCCAATCGCGATGGAAATTGACACGCACATCATCCCATGACGCAATCTCCAAAATTAAATATTTGATCATACGGAAAGTAGTCTAACTTAACATATTCAATTAATTGAGTATGTTAATCTATGCATGAAATCATAAGTTGACTGTAAATCTCTAAATAAAGCTCCTAAACTTTCTTAAGTACCGGTACTAAGTTTTTTGTTGTCTTTTTAGTTTTTGGGGTTATTAGACCTGAAAAAACTTTAGGGAAATATATTCACCTTGAATTTGAGGCTGTATCGTTGCCATTCTCTCTTTTTATTGAGGATTTTGAAGAGTTTCTCAAAGTCCTCCTTGAGATCAGCGTAGTCTTGACTGCGTCGATCGTATCCAACCTTCAACTCGATGATCAGAGCCCGGTCAAAACACTCTCGAGCTTTCTTGTACTCCTCAATCTCAACTAAATTTTTATAACAAAATTGATTGAAATACTGAATATATAAATAAATAAATTAGTTAGTAAATTAATAGATAAATGAATGAATAAACAAATAGATTAGTAAGTATACAAATGAATAAATTAATCAATAAATGAATGAATGAATAAAGAAGTAAATAAATAAATAAATACAATAAAAACCTCAATCCCGAATTAAAAAAGACAAAATGAATGAATAAATAAGTAAATGAATGAATGAATAAATACATAAAAACCTCAATCCCCAATTAGAAAAGACAAAATGAATGAATAAATAAGTGATAAACAAATAAATACATAAAAACCCTCAATCCCCCCCCCCCCCGAATAGAAGAGACATCATTTGGAGACTTGTAGAAATATTCTAGTCATACTTGGTTTCTACAAACATTAGACGTCACTAATACAAAATGTATCAAAGAGACACTTGTAGGCTACATGCAGGAATGATGCTTGTTTGATTTTGGACCTAAGCCCGGGGGGGGGGGGGGGTGTCTGATACTAATCGGATGAGGGTGTACGGCTGAGACCTCCAAATCTATACCCCTATCCACGGGCTCTTTTAGGCACCCATGTCTAGGGATTTTTTGGTGAAATGTAGACCTACAAATGTATGTCTACAAGTTATCGAAATTTCAAGGCCTGCTGGGCAAATGTCCCCTCGATTTCTACAAGCTTCCTAATTAGTATGGAATCCCTACAAAGCTTTCTGATCCACTTAAAACAATTACATGGAGAACTTACACACATTTTTGCCGGAATCTTTCTCCTCATCCCCGAGGGACATGTAGAGAGATCCCACAAAGTAATGCGCCCTCGCCACGTCAGGATGGTCATCACCCAGTGTCCGGACCCTTATACCGGTGGCCTGATCAGCGTAGTCCAACGCTTGTCTGTACTCCTTCATCTCACAGTATGTCATAGCCAAGTTCTTCAGCATCGTGCCCATGATGGAGGTCTTCTCCATGCCGACCCCACGGAGGGCCGTCTGGCCGTCCTTGTAGGTGCGGATGGCTTGATCAAAGTACCTGGAACAGAGAAAAAGTGAAGGTTCCCTTGAAGAAGGCATCCTTGGATTCTTCATGATGATAAAGAAGATGATGTGCATGAGGGTGGTGGTGATAATAATTTTGAGGAGGAGGAGGAGGAAGATAATAATGGTAATGGTGATGATGATGAAAATAGTGATTAGGGATGGTGCTTGCAATAGTAATGATGGTGACAATCATGATGATGGCGGTGGTAATGATGATGGTAATGACGATGATGATGAAGATGATGGAAATGACGTTGATAATGGTGGTGGTGATGATGATGGTAATGACGATGATGATGATGAAGATGATGGAAATGACGATGATAATGGTGGTGGTGATGATGATGGTAATGACAATGATGATGATGAAGATGATGGAAATGACGTTGATAATGGTGGTGGTGATGATGATGGTAATGACAATGATGATGATGAAGATGATGGAAATGACGTTGATAATGGTGGTGGTGATGATGATGGTAATGACAATGATGATGATGAAGATGATGGAAATGACGTTGATAATGGTGGTGGTGATGATGATGGTAATGACAATGATGATGACGAAGATGATGGAAATGACGTTGATAATGGTGGTGGTGATGATGATGGTAATGACAATGATGATGACGAAGATGATGGAAATGACGTTGATAATGGTGGTGGTGATGATGATGGTAATGACAATGATGATGACGAAGATGATGGAAATGACGTTGATAATGGTGGTGGTGATGATGATGGTAATGACAATGATGATGACGAAGATGATGGAAATGACGTTGATAATGGTGGTGGTGATGATGATGGTAATGACAATGATGATGATGAAGATGATGGAAATGACGTTGATAATGGTGGTGGTGATGATGATGGTAATGACAATGATGATGACGAAGATGATGGAAATGACGTTGATAATGGTGGTGGTGATGATGATGGTAATGACAATGATGATGACGAAGATGATGGAAATGACGTTGATAATGGTGGTGGTGATGATGATGGTAATGACAATGATGATGATGAAGATGATGGAAATGACGTTGATAATGGTGGTGGTGATGATGATGGTAATGACAATGATGATGACGAAGATGATGGAAATGACGTTGATAATGGTGGTGGTGATGATGATGGTAATGACAATGATGATGATGAAGATGATGGAAATGACGTTGATAATGGTGGTGGTGATGATGATGGTAATGACAATGATGATGATGAAGATGATGGAAATGACGTTGATAATGGTGGTGGTGATGATGATGGTAATGACAATGATGATGATGAAGATGATGGAAATGACGTTGATAATGGTGGTGGTGATGATGATGGTAATGACAATGATGATGACGAAGATGATGGAAATGACGTTGATAATGGTGGTGGTGATGATGATGGTAATGACAATGATGATGATGAAGATGATGGAAATGACGTTGATAATGGTGGTGGTGATGATGATGGTAATGACAATGATGATGATGAAGATGATGGAAATGACGTTGATAATGGTGGTGGTGATGATGATGGTAATGACAATGATGATGATGAAGATGATGGAAATGACGTTGATAATGGTGGTGGTGATGATGATGGTAATGACAATGATGATGATGAAGATGATGGAAATGACGTTGATAATGGTGGTGGTGATGATGATGGTAATGACAATGATGATGATGAAGATGATGGAAATGACGTTGATAATGGTGGTGGTGATGATGATGGTAATGACAATGATGATGATGAAGATGATGGAAATGACGTTGATAATGGTGGTGGTGATGATGATGGTAATGACAATGATGATGATGAAGATGATGGAAATGACGTTGATAATGGTGGTGGTGATGATGATGGTAATGACAATGATGATGATGAAGATGATGGAAATGACGTTGATAATGGTGGTGGTGATGATGATGGTAATGACAATGATGATGATGAAGATGATGGAAATGACGTTGATAATGGTGGTGGTGATGATGATGGTAATGACAATGATGATGATGAAGATGATGGAAATGACGTTGATAATGGTGGTGGTGATGATGATGGTAATGACAATGATGATGATGAAGATGATGGAAATGACGTTGATAATGGTGGTGGTGATGATGATGGTAATGACAATGATGATGATGAAGATGATGGAAATGACGTTGATAATGGTGGTGGTGATGATGATGGTAATGACAATGATGATGATGAAGATGATGGAAATGACGTTGATAATGGTGGTGGTGATGATGATGGTAATGACAATGATGATGATGAAGATGATGGAAATGACGTTGATAATGGTGGTGGTGATGATGATGGTAATGACAATGATGATGATGAAGATGATGGAAATGACGTTGATAATGGTGGTGGTGATGATGATGGTAATGACAATGATGATGATGAAGATGATGGAAATGACGTTGATAATGGTGGTGGTGATGATGATGGTAATGACAATGATGATGACGAAGATGATGGAAATGACGTTGATAATGGTGGTGGTGATGATGATGGTAATGACAATGATGATGACGAAGATGATGGAAATGACGTTGATAATGGTGGTGGTGATGATGATGGTAATGACAATGATGATGACGAAGATGATGGAAATGACGTTGATAATGGTGGTGGTGATGATGATGGTAATGACAATGATGATGATGAAGATGATGGAAATGACGTTGATAATGGTGGTGGTGATGATGATGGTAATGACAATGATGATGATGAAGATGATGGAAATGACGTTGATAATGGTGGTGGTGATGATGATGGTAATGACAATGATGATGATGAAGATGATGGAAATGACGTTGATAATGGTGGTGGTGATGATGATGGTAATGACAATGATGATGATGAAGATGATGGAAATGACGTTGATAATGGTGGTGGTGATGATGATGGTAATGACAATGATGATGATGAAGATGATGGAAATGACGTTGATAATGGTGGTGGTGATGATGATGGTAATGACAATGATGATGATGAAGATGATGGAAATGACGTTGATAATGGTGGTGGTGATGATGATGGTAATGACAATGATGATGATGAAGATGATGGAAATGACGTTGATAATGGTGGTGGTGATGATGATGGTAATGACAATGATGATGATGAAGATGATGGAAATGACGTTGATAATGGTGGTGGTGATGATGATGGTAATGACAATGATGATGATGAAGATGATGGAAATGACGTTGATAATGGTGGTGGTGATGATGATGGTAATGACAATGATGATGATGAAGATGATGGAAATGACGTTGATAATGGTGGTGGTGATGATGATGGTAATGACAATGATGATGATGAAGATGATGGAAATGACGTTGATAATGGTGGTGGTGATGATGATGGTAATGACAATGATGATGACGAAGATGATGGAAATGACGTTGATAATGGTGGTGGTGATGATGATGGTAATGACAATGATGATGATGAAGATGATGGAAATGACGTTGATAATGGTGGTGGTGATGATGATGGTAATGACAATGATGATGATGAAGATGATGGAAATGACGTTGATAATGGTGGTGGTGATGATGATGGTAATGACAATGATGATGATGAAGATGATGGAAATGACGTTGATAATGGTGGTGGTGATGATGATGGTAATGACAATGATGATGATGAAGATGATGGAAATGACGTTGATAATGGTGGTGGTGATGATGATGGTAATGACAATGATGATGATGAAGATGATGGAAATGACGTTGATAATGGTGGTGGTGATGATGATGGTATTGACAATGATGATGATGAAGATGATGGAAATGACGTTGATAATGGTGGTGGTGATGATGATGGTAATGACAATGATGATGACGAAGATGATGGAAATGACGTTGATAATGGTGGTGGTGATGATGATGGTAATGACAATGATGATGATGAAGATGATGGAAATGACGTTGATAATGGTGGTGGTGATGATGATGGTAATGACAATGATGATGATGAAGATGATGGAAATGACGTTGATAATGGTGGTGGTGATGATGATGGTAATGACAATGATGATGATGAAGATGATGGAAATGACGTTGATAATGGTGGTGGTGATGATGATGGTAATGACAATGATGATGATGAAGATGATGGAAATGACGTTGATAATGGTGGTGGTGATGATGATGGTAATGACAATGATGATGATGAAGATGATGGAAATGACGTTGATAATGGTGGTGGTGATGATGATGGTAATGACAATGATGATGATGAAGATGATGGAAATGACGTTGATAATGGTGGTGGTGATGATGATGAAGCTGATAGTTGTCATGATTGTGATAATGATGATGATGAGAGGTCATGATGATGATGATGACAAATGAAGACTGACAAAAGACAACAATAATGATTAATTTATCCCCAAAAAAGGGGGTCGGGAGAAATCACCCCTACATTCTGAAACCGAAGCAAAAGCCAGGCATGCTACATTATTGATAGAAGACACTGTACCTTCTTCCTTTCTCTCTCTGGGTGATAGATCGGCTGAAAGAGTATCCCAGCTCGTGGTAACAAGTCCCAATGTTCATCAGATAGAAGGTGTAGTCAGGATGCGTCTCGGGGTGATTATGGGTAACAGCCGTCAGAACCTCAAGGGCCAGCTTGTGCTGCTTCAAGGCTTCTTCATACTTCATACTCCTACAAATATAATTATAATGATACTTTGTTTCCGTATCTGTTTATGGTAACTCCTGTAGCAATTTGGCAGGACTGCTTTTTGCTGGAAAATGCCTAGCTGGTATGTAACCAATTACATAAGAAACATTTTGTATTTAAGAAGCGCTTTTCACATTTGTATGATAAGTAGCACTTTACAAAAAGTTATATACAATAGATACAATGGAAGATTACATTAACATGATTTGGAAGTTGAAATACATGATCATTTGATAACTGATTTTGGTGAAATTCTTTGCAACATCTCTCCACTTGATCTCTTCATAAAAATAACTTATTCCAAGATTTTTGAAGTCCCTTCTAATTAATGAACTTACTCGAAGTATGCAGAACCAAGCGCATTGATGGTGCGTGCCCTGACGATGCTGTTTCCAAGGTTACGGTCCCGTATCTCGATGCACTTTTTGAGAATCTTGGTACCTTCGTCTCGCATCTTGTTCTGGATGTGGCCTCTGTCTTGGGGTTTCTGCACTAGAAGGTTTCCTAAGGTAGAGAAGAGTGAACCAACGTTACAGGATTTATGTCAGGTTTCACAAAAGTTTATATCGATAGCAAGCTACCATTATATGCTCCCTGATGACAGCTGATTGGCTGAAAACAAATTTGTCATTGAATTCGAACTATTGTCAATAATTATAAATTTAAGGGGCATCCAACCCAAATAAAACTTATTTTTAAAGGAAAAAGAAAAATCAGACAAGTTGATAGGTGAAAGTTTGAACAATATCGGACAAACAATAATAAAGTTATGAATTTTGATAAGGTGTAAAAGTTGGTAATCACTATACCTATGGAGACTTCAAATTGGCTGCATATGTGATGTCATAGTGAAGTAAGACAAGGGCTACTCTTTCATGTACTCTAATACATAAAATGGATTCAAATTATATTTTGCTTTCATGAGGACATAAAACAACATACTACCTAGTGTAGTAGGTTTCATGGTACACGATGTATCTTTATTGGGCAAGTGTTGGGTGGTCCATTTCAGGACCAACACTTGCCCAAGAAAGATGCATGGTGTACCGTGAAACCTACTACATTATTCTTCTTCGCCATGGAAACCTTCAGGAGTGAAATATACTACCTGGGTTATATTTAGATTACTGCCCCAGTGGAATGGGTACTTAGGAGAAAACCACTAATCCCGGTAATAAAGTACATGGCCTATGGGAGAGTTGTCCTTACCCCTTGTCATAATTTTCTTACCCAGTTGCCAATTTGAAATCTGCATAGTCTTAGGGATCTCAATGTTAAAGCAGCCATAACTTGTCCGAATTCTTTCAAAATGTCACTATTTATTTTTCTCCTTTCCAACACAACATTTATGACCAAGGTTGGGTTCCCTTTTAATGGAATGGGAATCCATATCAATGAATATATTATCCTGCTTTTCAGTGTGCGCAATTTTACGATATGTGACAAGATGCAACAAAGCCAAGAAGAATCGCACTGTGCTAACAAGTTCTTAGTCCAAATGGGAAATATTTCCTAATCAATATTTCTGACAGAGGAGAACTTTGCTTGTGATAGTTGGACCCTGCATGTACATGAATGTTAGATTATCACATTGCGTTTTCTTAAGATTTCAAATTCTTATTTCATTTGAAATAAATTCTGTAATGATGTAAAACTTTACGTTTTTGATTCACTTGTGGATTGTATGAAAAGTACATTGTATTGTTAATACTGTTGATTTTATCATAAAATTAAGAAAACACTAGCAAAACAATATACAAATAATGCACAGAAGTGCATGCAGGGCCAAATAATGAATGATGTGCGAGAAGAGCCAATGGATATTCTGCAACGAGTTCCACAAGACCGAGTGCGGTATATCCATTTGGCGAGTCGAGCACAGATTTCATGATTTAGGTCCTCTATGCACAAGAATGCGTGCATTGTTTGTTTTATACACCCCCTCCCCACATTACTGAGTTGCCCCGAATGCTATACTTGATCTAAATTCTAGATAATTCTAGATAATTCCAAACCTCGAACTATCCAGCACTCTGAGGTCAGAGTGCAGGATAGTACTTTTGGTATGACGTGAGAGTGCAGGATAGTGCATTTTAGATGCAATAGTGCAATTCTCTGAATATCATGTGATCCGATTTGGACCAATCAGATTACAGAACATTCTTGGGAGTTGTATAATACAGTCTAGTACATGCTAGACAATGCACTGTACTCTGCAAGACTGACCTTTGACATAGAGGCATTGACTATACCCTTCCCGGAGGTCAGAGGTCATCATGCGCTGACTCTGACAGTAGGCGATAGGATCGACGATGGCAGTCTCTGCATCCCGGAATCTGTGTATCCGATCAAAATAGATACATTTTAAAGGACAAGTCCATCCCAACAAAAAGTTGAATTGAATAAAAAGAGAAAAATCCAACAAGCACAACACTGAAAATTTATGACATTTTAAAGTTTCGCTTAATTTCACAAAACAGTTATATGCACATCCTGTATGAGGAGACTGATGATGTCATCCACTCACTATTTCTTTTGTATTTTATTATATGAAATGTGAAATATTCTAATTTTCTCCTCATTGCCAAGTGAAATAAAGATTAATTTTCCCTGTACATGTGGAATTAGCATTGTTTAATACTATATGGTTCAGTCAAGTTAGTCCTTACTGTCAAATCTGTAGAAAGTGAAATATTGTATACATGTAATTCAAACAATAAAAAACAAAAGAAATAGTGAGTGAGGGACATCATCGTCTGTCTCATTTGCATGTCACTGAGTTGTGCATATCACTGTTTTGTGAAAAATAAGCGAAACTTTAAAATGTCATAACTTTCTTATTTTACATCCGATTGTAATGAAATTTTCAGCGTTCTGCTATTTTAATTTTTCTCTATTCATTCAAAACAACATATTTCTGGGGTGGACTTGACCTTAAAGTAAGATAGTAAAATTCATCCTGTATTCACATTTACATTCCATAGCATCCAAATTATAACTGTTATATGGCATACACATTCATATTCACACACATATTTGCTTTTACATGTTTGTTTTTATTAAAGGTCATACTGGGCCAATCAATAAATTCAATTCAAATTTAAAAATATGTGAGCTTTCTGAAAGTTCTTGAGTTTTTCATTCTCCTGAGTGCTAAAAATTACAAATGAAATATGGTTACATTAATAAAAAGAGTAAAATTTACAGAATAATATATAGCATTTATGAGGCCCTGATTATCGAGTTACCTATTCAATGGGGCACTATATATATTACCCCGGCTTGAGCTCCAGCTGCTTTCAAGAAAGTAATCCTGCCAGGTAACATTCACCTCACCTGGGTTGAGTGCATACAATGCGGGTAAAATTCTTGCCAAAGGAAAGAACGCCCAGGCTGGAATTCGAACCCATGTCCCTAAAATTGAAAGACGCAATTCGGAACCACTAGACCCAACGCCCCTCAACAAAAAAATGAACAAAACTTATACATTTCCCAGTTCAGAATATGGTGCCATTCCGAAATCAAACCACTACACACTCTAAATTGAAAATAATTAAATCACTGTTCAACATACAAATTGGTTACTTTATCATTTTGTTTGACTCAAAATTACTAATTATTGCCAATTTGAGGAACAAGAGAAGATTTATTTTGACCCCCAGAAATCTGTGAACATCCTTGGGTTATTAAAGCAAGAACTCACTGATGAAGCTGCAACTGTTGATCGGCATACCACCCCTGGTAGCTGACCCATCCTGGCAAATCTTGGAACATCTTCGCCGCTTCCGCTCTCTGACGGAAGAACTTGGATCTCTCCTTCGTGAACATGAACCGCTCCATGAATGCCAGGATGTTGCTCTCGCGGGCAATGTTGGATCGGCGCAGGACCCTGCCATAATCCGGGAGGTACTTAGCGAGCGGGTGGGGTTTCTCGTCGAAGGTTTTCTGCATCTCGAGTTCCAGGTACTGAGTGATGTTGGCTTTCTCTTTCTCCAGGCGTTGTAGACTTCCACAGGCATCCTCATCATCGTATCCAGTGAATTTCTGGATAATTTATACAAATTATTTTATTAGAAATATTGAGTTTAAGTAGTGTTAATAAGTGTCAATAAGAGTAAAAGCACCACGAGTGCCAGACATAACACACATCTCATTCTTGGCTGAACCCTAAACTTCAAACCTTCTTTTGGGCAAAACAAATTTTCGGAGTATTTCATTTCTGGTGTCTATTTCGAACAATAAAATATGGATTGGAATCTTTTCTCCTTATTCTTTGAAGCTCTTGCTGAAATTCTTCTACAATCAGTCAAGTACATGTACTTGCATTGGTTATTGTTGATCAATTTAGCCAATTAACATATTATTTCAAAGCCTATATCTGCCTTGTAAACCTCAATTAAAACCTCAAAATACAATTTTGGCCATTCATGTTGGTTATAGGGTGACATAGGTGGTCAGAGAAGCTGTGCACTAACCCTTAGTAGCTGGAAGCATTCATCAATGAAAGAGAGAAGGGCTGACTGAAAGGCCGTCTTCATCTTCTCATCCGCTTCAACTTTCATCAAACACAAGCATCTGACAAGGGGATGCATGGAGTAGAACTTCTCTCTTAGACTGGCCTCCCTCCCATCCTCCGACTGGAAGATGTCAAGGGACTCTCGGAGGAGAAGGCTTGTGCCCGCCACATTATCCAGCTCCCACGCCAGGGCATCAGAGAGGGACTGGCGGCGACTGCCCTCCTGGTCCATGTCTGAGAGGATCTTGAGACCCCAAGTTTGGCTGAAGAGTCCAGGAAGGACTGCTAGGCGGATCAGGTGGGGCTGGAGGTGTGGGTTCATGTCTTCGAACATCACACCAAGACACTTCAGGACCTGGTTAATAAATAAAGGTTCATGTTGTCATTACTTGTTCCTATCAGTAATTTTCACTGAAAAATTTGCTCTAAGCCTATCAGATGCAAGGATTTCTGTAGCTTATAACAATTCAGACCCAATGTTTGGCTGAAGAGTCCAAGCAAGACGACCAGGCGGATAGTGTGTAGCTGAAGGCATGGCTTCATGTCTTTGTTCAGCAATTTGGGTCTGTTATGACTCTCTTCATAACAATAATACTAGGTATTAATATAGCACAATCTATCTGGCAATATTCTATATTCTAAGGTGCACTATACTTATTACCTCAGCCTTGGCTTGAACTGCTATTTCCAGTGTTTATTACTTTAAAGGAATTAATCCCCCCAGGATCCCATTCACCTCACCCGGGTTGAGTGCAGCAAAATATGGGTAAATTTCTTGCTGAAGGAAAACACCATGTCAGGGATACGGACCCACTGCCCCTCTGGTTGAAAGACGAGAGTCGTAACAACAAGACCACGACGCCCCCACTTTGTGATAGCAGCAACCAACTATTCTCACCTGATTGGATTCCCGAGCATATTCCTTGGTGGCATCCTGGCCCAGACCCCAGAGGCTCTGATCATTGAGAACGAGTTCCATCTTCATCGGGTTGGCCAGAAGTCGTAACACTCTGTCCGGTTCCTTCCCGTTTCGCAGCTGGCTCGCCACGGCTCGTAGCGCCTGAGGGTTGTTACCGCAGTGCTCCGACAGCTTCATGGCCTGCTCCTCCGTAATCGACACTTGACCTCTGACCTGAAGGTTACCCTGAGGGACGGACTTGAAGAGAAGCTCAACAGCTTCCTCCATCTCTAAGGATTGCACTTCAATCTCTTTAAAGTTATGATGTTTATTGAGGTGTGGGAAGTTCACGGCATACCTGTATCAATAGAAAATCATTTGGGATTCAAATTTCATTTATCTTGTTTTTAAGAATGCTATATTACATGCAATCTACCTATTTTATGACTTTGCGACCAAGAAAAATTGACGACCAAATTACATTGGCAGTTCTACATGAAGTGCATTTTGCACACAGCCACACACAGCATGTGCTATGTTCAAATGAAAGAGTTGCCAAAATTGATGTACATAGAATTATTCTTATAACACACCATACAACTTCTAGTACTTGCGTAGTGACCCAAAAAAGACCCATATAATTCAAATAACGAAGAGAAAATCAATTTATTCCTCTGAACTTACTGGTATTGAAATGGAAATTAGTTT
Organism: Lytechinus pictus; assembly: GCF_037042905.1. NCBI lineage: Eukaryota > Metazoa > Echinodermata > Echinoidea > Temnopleuroida > Toxopneustidae > Lytechinus > Lytechinus pictus. The sequence goes on along the minus strand of NC_087260.1, from coordinate 1,936,823 downwards.
CACGTCCAATCCAAGACACTACTTCAGCTTGTCTGAACTGGTGGGAAATTGCCGTTGTCGGTTAGTGCCAACACACAATAGATGTTATTGTCTTTGAGACATCGAGGAATTTGGGGGGGATAACTGGATTGGCAACGACGATTTCCCGCCAGTTCAGAAGAGCTGAAGAAGCATCCCGGATCAGACATGAAACTGTTCACCATTTCAATAGCAGTAATCCAGATGAACAGATTTATTTTCTCTTTGTAGTTTGTATATCTTCCTGCAGGAATCAAAACATACATCAGTTTACCCCTGTAATTCAATTCAGAATATTAAGTTGCCTTGCCCTACTATCAAAACAACCTTGGTGCCACCCTTGACAACAAGCCCCACCTCAAACCATTAAACTGGTTGATACCTTGATGTGATGATGATCTTGATATTTGAGTTGTTTTCCCATTTCAGAGTCTGTACCAGCATGTTCTGAAAGTGGTCTTTTGCAATGGACGTCGGCTTGAGAAGATCATCAGCATTGTCAAACAGAAACACATGTTCTAGTGGTACGAATAAAGAAAAAAATGGTGAGAGAGAAATGTCAGTTGTCAGTTACAGCAAACAATTATTCCATGAGAAAGTCTTTAAAATCAAGGTTAATTGTCAGTCAGCCTATTATCATAGATCTAGATCTGGTACATTAACATGATATTATCTTTGCAAAATTATGAAATCTTTATAGCTGAAAACACTTAAGATCACTAACACAGAAAGACATATGTGGGACAGTGTATGAATATTGCTTTGAAAAAATACATGGTATTTCTCTTTAACGCTGCACCCTTTCAACGGGAGTTAATTCAAAGCGCTGTGAGCCTGTGATAAAAGGTTATTATTGGACACTTAATCAATATATGCGATGAATTTAGCAAAACCCTTGGGTTTAAAGCCACATTTGCATATTCGGGCCAAAAATATTGCATAAAACATTGTAGATTGCCAGAGACTGCCAATGCTAGTGTATGAGTTGAAAGACCCATGCAACCCAACTTCAATATGTTGAGTTGTGATTACTCTCTTGTGTGCTAAAGAGATGAGACCAGGGACCATCTTACAAAGAGTCATGATTGATCCAATCAATGTTAATCAATGTTAACTATAAGGAAATCCATCTATGCCATAATTTTGTTTTTCTTCAAAAAATTTGCACAATGCACTTTATGAACAAAGAGAAGCACACTGAATTGTCAAGAAAACAAAAAATGTATGAATATACATCATATCCAGAAAATAATTTGAATAAACATGCATTTTAGATGTTGATCTTGCTGGCTTTCCATAGTTTTGGTTGATCGGATTAATCACAACTCTTTGTAAGATGGGCCCCGTACCACACAGCTTTTAGCAATCATTGTAGAACATTTTTAACCATTGATTACATTGACTACAATGTTCAATCAATCGTGAAAATCAAGCATACAATTAATCGCTAATTTGTCTTACAGGACCAAGGGGAGTGTTTCGTGTCGTATAAAACAAGTCACTAGGGAAAATGACGGATAAAACGTCAAGTCCTGTTTTATCTGACATTTTCCCTAGTGACAACTATGGAAAGCCAGCAACATCAACATCTAAAATGCATGTTTGTAAAAAATGTTTTCTTGATGTTTATTCATATAGTAATCGTTTTCCTGAAAAATTCAGTGTGCTTCTCTTGTTTGCAAAGGATATTGTGCTAATTTCCTGTAGAAAAAATTATGATGTTGATGGATTTCCATATCCTTGAGGTTGATCGGATTAATCTTAACTCTTAGTAAGACAGGGGCCATGAGATCTTTTTTATTCCGCCCCTTCTTGCTAAATGAGAGATAGCAATGAAGCTATAAAGGGTCACGTGGCATAGTGGTTTAAACATTGGACATGTAATCCTAGAGATGTGGATTTAAATCCCAGCTCGGCCATTCTCTCCACTTCCATTAAAATGGCAAAAGAGAGTTATTTCGGTTAAGAATTTGAAGGATTTGAACACACAACCCTCTGTTTCAAAGTCCGGAGACTAATCCACTGGGCCATAATGCTCCACATTCTAACCTTACAAACAGGTATATTAAAGGAGAATGAAACCCTTGAAACGATCTGAATCCATATCAAAGAAAAAAATCAAAGAAACATATTGTTGAAAGTTTGAGGAAGATTGAATGAATAATAAGAAAGTTATGAGCATTTGAATATTGAGATCACTAATGCCATGTAGATCCTCCCATTGGCAATGCGACCAAGATCTGTGATGTCACACACGTACAACTTCCTCATTACTTTAGTACTTATTTCACTTATATTCTCACTTTTATAGAGTCTATCACAAGGTGAGGTGTTCTCTTTATGATAGGACAAGTACAGAGGTTTCACAACATTATATCATTGATGAATCGTTTGTCATAATGATTAGAATGAGCAAAAAGAGATGTTTTGGGGTATATTTTCAGCGTCCAAAAGGGGAGAGTTGTTCATCTGTGACATCATAGATCTTGGTCGCATTGCCAATGGGAGGATCTCCATAGCATTAGTGATCTCGACATTCAAATGCTCATAACTCTTCTATTGCTAGTCCTATTTTACTCAAACTTTTGTTGATCTTATTCTTTGATTTTTCTGCTTTCACAAAAGCTAACTTGCTCCAAGAGTTTCATTCTCCTTTAAGTAAAACAGACAAGTACACACCTTCTCTGCATGATCTTATCCAATCATAGATGAGCTCGAGTTTGAATTTATCGGCTTCGACCGGTTGACCTACCGAACTCAAAAACCCCATGCCGACATCACCAACCGAGTTCTTCTTATTCAGATCTACCAAAACAAGGCTGAGGATGTAAAAAAAAATTATTTTACTATTTGAAGGTGTTAACCCTAAAAGGACTGGGCTATTTGAGATGTGTTGATGCGACTGGGGGGATGATGGCCCCCTTTTGATCTCGGCTGCCGTTCATGTGATCGCGTCCGAAATTTGGCATGCACATTTCTGAAAATAATCCTTTGTTATTCATTATGAATAAAATATACAAATCTATTCCTGAAATACATTATTTGCAATTTTAACGCCCGATTGCACTTCAAATTTTTTTTCAAAATGTCATCTTTGTAATGTAATTTAAAGGTTTCCACAAAAGAAAAATTGTGAAAGCCAATTTTTTCCTTAAGTATTTCTTTGGTTTTTTTTCATCTTTTGTTTTTCATTGTTTTTTTTCAATGGAAATTATTACAGACCATTTAACAACTAAATTAAACCCTAATTTAATTAAGCAGACCGTTTTATGAATTTCATCTCTGTACACAAAGTATAAAAATGAGCCATTTTCGGCATGACATTGTCTTGTAAAAAGTCACATGGCGTCGCGATACTATACACGTATGCCGCGGATTTGGTCTCAAAAGTTGCACGAGACTTCAAAGAAAAAAGTCATAAAATTTTGCGGCGCTATCTTTTTGCGTTTCACAAATGCCACGCAAAGTGTCACGGGGTAGCCATCATGCCCCCCAGTCCTTTTGGGTTAATCAACACTGATTTGACTTTGAAAAGTCCAAGCTATTAAGTCCCAATTGTGTCTGTCTGTGATATCTTGTTAAAATGAAGCCTTGAAAAAAAATTTAACCTAAAAAATCATTAGTTAGTGCTTCAAAAAAAGTGAAAATGCTAAATGACAGGCAAAACCATTCCAATTTCATCCAAAAACTACAAATGTTAGTCATTGTCCATGGTTGAAAAACTGAGTGATTTTCAGTCACAAATATCTATAAAGCATCGACATGAAATTTTCTTTTTCTTCCAGGTTTTTATTCTATTCATGATAATATGAAATAAAAATACAATACACATCAAGTTCAGGATGTTTTAAATGGGACCTCTGTAAAATGCCAACCAATGCTTTTAATCATGTACAGGGATTGATTAAACATAGGATCATGTGACCATGCAAACCTAACATTGCTGTAATTTTACCTAAAAACAACTGCTAATGCCTGCAAATCTAAAACCGGTGTGTAGGCTCAGCTGGTAGAGCATCCATCTCACAACCAGGAGGTCAGGAGTTCAAGCCCCGGCTGCGTCATACCAAAAGACTATAAAAGATAGGAGTTGCTGCTACCCTGTTTGGCGTTCAATGATTTAACCCTAAAAAAAGGCCTGGGGGTGGATTCGCTCTACATTTTTCACAATAAATCCGCCACACAAAAATTTTAAACCGCGCCGCTCGCTGACTCTTTACTTCCAAATCTCGCACAACTTTTGAGACCAAATTTGCGATGCCCGGGTACGCGGTTACAAAATTATGCAACATTATGTACGTGCATTTCAGACCCAAAACTGCTCAAAAAATGTGAATTCATGTACAAATCCAATGCAAATGGTATATTTAGCCAAAATCAATAAATGTATCATTTCTATTTTTACTAATTAAACAATTAATTTTGTCTTGTTTATGATAAGGATTAAGTGTGGAACAATTTCCATCCAAACAAACAATAAAAACCAAAAGGTAAAAAAACAGAGAAATGCGTAAGAAATTTAAAAACAATAAAATACATAAGAAAAAATTGCACTACCAATTTTTTTGAAGTACATTAGATCAAGATCCTACTAAGAGGATGTGAATAAAAAATTATTAGTTTTGAGGCAGTATGATAGTTGATTAGAGCAATATTTCATTTCATGCATAAATTAGCAATATCATTAAATGAAAAATCTTATTAATAAAAAAAATTACCCATACAGCCTCGTGAAGTTTATTGCACATTACCACTGTGCAAATGTTCACGTCACTCACGCGATCGAAGGCCGAGGGGGGCGGAATCTCCCCCCCCCCCCCTGGTTGTGAGAAGGGTCCAAATAACCAAGCTATTTTAGGGTTATAGGGTTAAGGGAGCTCTAGCAATGTTGATCAAGCACTGCAGTGTGGCTGCCTAGCCCAAGATATATATAGGCGAAAAAATGACAAGACGATTTGACGTTGCTGTAGACCACAATTTAATTAATATATATATATATACAGTTGAGGCCAAAAGTTTACATACACCCATGGAATTCAGTGAAATTTGTTTACTTGCCAAAGATCGTAAAATTTACTAAATCTTCAGAAATATAAATACTACCATGGAGAATTTGGTATCAAATGAAAGAGCATATTGAGCTCCTTCACATGATGGGAATGGGAATGGGATCCAAGTATATTTCAGGTGGAATTTTCTTTGAAGAAAAAAGTAATATTCATGCAAAATGTATTCTATTGTTAGTTATATTTTCAAGCATTGTTTCATAAAAATATCTAAATGTCAAATCTATGATCTATATTACGTTTTCTATCATGATACAACAATTCTATCATGATCCACTGAACAAAAATGTGTAATCTGAAATGTTTGTGTTGAGATGTACTAGCACAAATATGAAATATTTTTGTAAAGTTTTTATTTTTAATTTGTCTAAAATAGGAAGATTTATGGGGAAAAATGACAGCTAAATATTCTTCAGCTCCTGGTGACAAATCAATGTGATGAAGGGGCATGACATACTCATTAATTTGATATCAAATTTGTCATGATAGCACAAATATTTTATAAGATACAGTAAATTTTATGACGTTTGACAAATGTCAACTTTTCTTTGCATTTCCTGGGTGTATGTAAACTTCTGGCCTCAACTGTATATATATATATTTCTATATCAGATTTCTATTTCGAACAAAAAAATATGTTTTGTGATTATCATTACCGTGGTTTCGGGCTGTCCTTGATCTCAGCATAGATGGCGCATGTCTCTGCTCCAAGCTTCGTCTTCCCTGTGCCTGCCATTCCCCATAGACAGACGCATCTCACTCCGGGATGCCGTGCCTCTTTGAAGAAATCTAAGATGGCTTTAATGTAAGAGTCACGGCCGACAAACAGGGGATCACGCCTACAAGAAAAACAAGATTTATTGTTACAAGTCTTAAACTCTTTGTGTGCTGAATTAATTATGGAGGGATACTAATAACTACTGTTCTTTTTCGTATTTTATTTGAATTCTGCTCCCCTTATTGCACCATTGATACTGTCTGTTTTGTAGATTACTGAAATATGTCTATCAATAAGCTTTGCTAGTACAAGGATGAAGGAGAAAACTAATTGATTACAAGTGTTTATTCAATTGCACAAATGTGATATTTTGTGGAATTCACGTGCACAGGATTTCCTAGGTTTCTATCTATTTTGACTTTGTATTTATATATATATTTTAAAAAATTTGCACTTTTATGCTCCATTCATCAAGCTACTGATTTCAGGGGCACCCAAATCATATCTAAACTTTATTTACAATCACTGATTTTAAAGGTAAATGAAGAAGTTGCAATAAACACTAATTTCACGAGAAACTGTAAAACTAAGATTAATTGTCGCCATATCATCCAAAATCCAGTTGCGGTACAGTTACTATAAACTGAACTTTATGTAATCATGATATCTCAGCTGAAAAATAACCAAACTGAAGATCGCCAACACGGACAAGCACATCTGGGACAGTGTATTGTTATTGCATGGAAAGACCCAACATCTTGGTGAATCCTGCTCATTTTGCTTATAATTACAGAATTTATTCCCGATTCCTGAGGCACATATTTTTTTATCTATATTTTCAAACACTTGGGTGGTCCTGTTGTTGGATTTTGTACTAATTTTGAATTCAGCACCACAGATGGGATTTATCTATACATATTTGAATAACACAAATTAAATTGAATAAACCTACCTGCCGACCAACATGCTGACCCTCTCCAGGTAATCTTTTCTACTTTCTTCATACTGCTTGAGCCTCGGAATCAGTTCAATATACTCTGCCTTGACAAACAGCTCATGTAATAAAGCTGAAAAGAATTTGATTTTTCAATTCAAATGAAAATCAGTGTTTATTGATGAACAACATGTTTTATACCTGTTTGCACATAAAAAAAAACAGCCGCACTTTCATGCCTACAAGTTTGTAGGCACAATAAATATCATAATAAATAAAATTGTGAAAATCATACATTTAAGAAGAAATTTTGAAAGAGAAGGAATAGTAGTGAGACAATAGACCTAGATAAAGGTTTGGTTTAGTCATGTTTGGTCCTTGCAAGAGGGAAGCAACCTTCCCCAAAGCCCAACAAAGAGGGCGACTTGCAGGTCATATTATCCCTATCAAATAAACCAGTTGTGACAAATAGCGAAAATGTTAGAGAAAGTGACAGTTTCTGTGCAAATAAAGTATGGCAAATACATGCCAAACACTGCAAATATGTTTGATGGACAGAATTTTATATTAATATGCACAACTGTTCTTAACTGGATCTTGCATACAATTTTTGATGTTATGTACTCAATTTTTCATTTATAAATCAAATATTTGGAACCTGACAAATTGTGTGAATTATGTGATCTTAATAAAATCCTTGATTGTTCTTTTCAGGGAGGGGAGCTGGTAAATTGTGTTTTCTGTGAAATTCTGTGTTCTTCCCGAATTCTGTTTTTCGCCCATACATGTATCAAAGAAAACTGAGAATACAATGTCTGACCAAAGCTGAGCAAATTCGGTAAAAAAATCTCACTTTTGTAGGTGTTTAGTAGCCATTTGATTTAAGGCCCATGGAGAAAACTAAATGGACAAAATTCAGTTTTCTAGCCGTTTTTCAAAAGGGCTGCAAAACGGCTAGCAAATGGCTATAATAAAAAGGGAGAGAAAGTGCTTGCTGTGAAAATAGGACCCTTGAACAAACCTGTATTATCCTCACTGATTAAACCTTTTTCTTCCAGCAGTTCTAGCAGGTCAACCGGATCGCTGACCGATTCACGATCCCTACCGGTCAGTTTATCTCCGAGGATCATCTTGATGTTTCGCAACTCTTCATCCCTGACCTTGGGGATAAAAGGGAAAATATAAAAGCAAGACAAGATAAATTTAAAAGAGGAGAAGAATTCTTCTTTATGGTATTGAAAATTCATTGTTTAATGCATTTTTGATAGAAATTTAATATCTAAACACCTTATGACTGTTCGCGACCCGATTTTGGAAGAAATTGCATTTTGCTCATTTTCTGAAAATGTGAATGGAACATATCATTTTATTACAGGTTGAAATTAATTGAAAGAATACTAATATAACCATTTTGAAAGTTTGCAAGCCTTTACTTTGGAGTAAAGGGGAAATTAGTTTCAAATCGTAGCCAATCGTACGACTGCTATGACGTCATTACAACTAGATATTAAATTCGCTTTTATTCTAAGGATGATAGCATAGTCACAGATTTGAACATAGGTATTTGTACGATGATTTAGAACATTACACAGTAAGATATTCCAAGTCTCAATATTAGCTTCAAATTCTACTACATTTTATTCTGACATCGGGTCGCAGACCAATCGTAAGGTGTGCAGTCGCCTTTAGACAGGCACACAGATTATTATGAATAATTATTGTGTATGATCAATCAACCCCCAGATCAACCACTAAAATTTATTTATTTATTTTATTCATATATTTTATATATTTATTTATTTTTATCTTTTTACAGGCCAAGATGATAAAACATCTTTGGCTATAGCGGCTGTAGCTATAACCTTATGACTCAGATGTTTGGGATGATACAATTGATTATTGCGTAACTATGATAATAATAACGGTAGGCCTACATTTACCCAGGTAGCCACTTCAGTTCCGAAAAATAATTTCCCAGCAAGCCCTGCCGTTATTATTACCCCTGCTTTAGCTGGGCTGCCTAGGCGCTCAAGCATTCAAGGAATTTCTTCCTACTGGGTACCCATTCACCTCAACTGGGATGAGTGCACCACATTGTGGGTAAATTTCTTGCTGTTCAAGGGAAAAAACTCCATGGCTTGGAATCGAACCCTCGTCCTTCAGATTGAAAGATGAGAGTCATAACGACTAGACCAAGACGACCAAACATTATGATGATGATCAATCACAAAAATGAGCCCAATGATCACTCTTCATTAAGCTTTATGACTCCTGGCCCAGATGAGAGAAAATTGATTACATCCTACATACCTCTTTAGCTATATCCAGGAGAAAGAGGCCCCAAGGTTTGATGATACCTTCTTCCAGGTCCATCCTGATCTACATCCAAGCAACCAGGTGCTATGTCAGACCCTTCACTGTCCTCTGGCAAGACAATTTGGTGATAAAAGAAGTAAGAAAAGCATCTTTTAATAATATAGTGAGTGTTCATTTGTACATCTTATCACTGATCCAATGTATAAGGTTATGATACAACCTTGTCCTCAGTCAAACGCCGTTCACTTGCTTGCTTGAAGAATAATCCCTTTTAGCGCTTCAAAGCTATCCCGAGATGAAAACATTCTGTGACTATCAGTGCAAGCTGCCATAGTGAAGAAATTTGAAATTTCCCTTTTAAACACATTAAAAGTGAGTGTGCACCATGCAATGAAAGAGACCCAACAGGAGGCTGCATCACAAGGATGTGTTGTTCTTAGAATGGCAATGTTTGGACAATGGTTTATTATTTTATTCTAATCATAGATCTAGTTCATATTCCGTTGAAATTAGGCCAGACAAAAGTGAACATTGACAATAAAACAAGAAACCTGACATGATCAGGGGGGGGGGGGATTTAAGGGCAGCTGGGCATATGATATATTTTTCAGATATTTCTTTAAATTCTAGCTGAGATACTGACACACCCTTTTTCATTTTCTGAATACTTTTGCCATTTCTATCAAATTGAAACAAGAGTGTCGCTAAGGCGAGCAAATAAAAAGCCCGTCTATAACACGGAAAATGGAGTTATTGGTCAAGCAACAAAAGTTGAAGGTGGCGACTTCACCTTTGACCTTCTGGCCTCAAACTCAATAGAACTGCTAGGATCTATGCTAGTATCATCCACACCAAATTAGATGAGCCTAGGTTAAGTTTAAAAACTGAAGTTATTGCATTTACAAGGACTGCAGAGTGGTAAGATGAAAACATGTCACTGTGACCTTGACCTATTGACCTCAAAATCAATAGGCTTCCTGGGATTCATATGCTAGTATCATACACACCAAATTATATGAGCCTAGGTTAAGTTAAACTGTAGTTATCGCGTTAACAAGGACTGCAGAAGGGTAAGATGAAAACATGTCACTGTAACCTTGACCTTTGACCTTTTGACCTCAAAATCGATAGGCTTCCTGGGATTGTTGCTAGTATCATACACACCACATAATATGAACCTAGGTTAAGTTAAACTGAAGTTATCGCGTTTACAAGGAAAAGTTAACGGATGGACGGGCAGACACCGAGCGTGATACCAATCATACCATAATACGTCCCGTCGAGACGGGCGTATAAACAGGTGATCCATAATGATAAGCTCATGAAATATATTAAGTATACGGCCATGAAAAGAATGTTCAATTTGCCAGGTCAAAATACCAAAAATTTTCAGCTCACGTTTCGCGCTGGCATCAACTGATTAGATAGGCCTACACATCCTGTTCATGATTACAAAAATTGTTTTCAGTTCGGAATATAAAAACATTTAGCATGCGCCATGCACGCTTGCAATTTAATCGGTGAGACACGTAGGCCTATCCTCATAATGGCCATGGGTCACCACATGCAGCCCTCAAATGGTCCCTTTTCCAGTATATCATAATGGGGGGACCTAAAGCTACTCACTTTGTTTACAAACGATGCCAATTTTAATATTTGAACAAATTATCTTTCACTTAATTGTGGCAAATATTATAAAGATCCTTGACCAAGAAGAAAATGTCACAAAACTCACTAATAGGAAAATCCCGCTGGTGTTTTCCGAACACCTCTTGATTTCACTGCCGATGTAGAATAGCCAGGAGGCTCCTGGAGATTAATGTCATAATATCACTCACAAGCTTAATCTCCACAGAGCCAGGGATTGCGTCCCATTCATGTGTGCGTGTACCACCAAAAAAAAAATGAAATTTTCGCCCCCGAGATTTCTACTTTCCTTCTAAAAGATCTAGCCCTAAATCACATAAATGGGACACAACTTCATTTCCGATGTTAATACGATATTGATTTAATTTTTAAACAATTCATTAAAACACGAGATGCATCATGTAGCTTGGCAAAGAACAAAAAGAAACAAGATGGCGACGTAAACATCGCGGCAGGTTTTCCCCGTCTTTTCATATTTTTCTCTTTTTTTAATGAATTCTTGTTTAAAAATGAAATCTATAAATGTTGGCAATGAAGTTGTATCCCATTTATTTAGATCTACATGATTAGTGCTAGATCTTTTTGAAGGAAAGTAAAAAAGTAGAAATCTCGGGGGCAAAAATTTCAGTTTTTTTCATGGTACACACTAGACAGGAATAACCGTTGTTTCTGGGGATTTATTTAACAATTTCTGACAATGTAGTTTAGCACCGGTCGATTACCAGCATACCTCACCACCAGTAACTGTTCACAAATGTCCTACATGTAGCAAGTCTCTCAGTCACATTTCGAGGTCAATATACCCACCGCTTTTCTAAATATCTTGATCAGGAACGGCTAGATTTTGGCTTCGCTCTTGACATCGTCATGCGGATCCTCAGTCATGCATCGCTTCGCTTGGATTTGCCGTGCACCATAATGTTGATACATGTATGGACTGAAGTTAGCGACCAAAAGTTAAAAAAAGACTCCCCTGCGGCATGCCGGCAGTTTATTCGCAGCATGTTCACATGATTTGGTTGCTAACTTCAGTCCATATTAACATTATAGTGCACGACTGCACGGCGAATCCAAGCTAAGCAATGCATGACTGAGGATTCGCATGACGACGTCAAGAGCAAAGCCAGAATCTAGCCGTTCCTGATCGCGATATTTAGAAAAGCGGTGGGTATATTGACCTCTACCTCAGGCGATGTTCGTGCAGGCTCCACTCCACTTCACTACTGCTACACTACGCTCCACCTACCCGAACATCGGGACATTGAATTCGATCGGATATTCTGAGTCACAAAGGTATTGTATTGTATTGAGGGAGAGTGGAAATACTCTTCATTTATTTCTTTCAATAATATATACATGTAAAAACATACAAATATCATACATTATTTTGAACATAAATATACAAATATAATCATGAAACATTAAGATGAGATTTGAAAAAAAAATAATGAAAGAAAAAGGTATCCCAAAAAGCCTCAAAGGCTTGCAAAAAGGGAAACTAAGAATAAAAACATAAGAGTGGTTATACAAAATGATTTACGAATAGAACAGAGTACCGGAATGCGTCGCCACAACAGTAATATTAGAGTTTGATTGCAATGATCGGCGGGCACGTCGTCAGTACTTTCTTTCAAGCCAAGACACTGACGACATGCCAGCCGGTCACTAAGTGAATCCTTAAGAAAAAACAAACAAGAAAATGAGGCTGCGTTTGAAAAAAAATTTGTGATTTTGGTGATTTTGGGCCAGTATCTTTTTCCTCACACGTATTATTCACGGCCGATTTCAAAACATCGCATGCGATCGGTAGCTGATCGATCGCAATCGCATGCGATGTTTTGAAATTGACCGTGAATAATACGTGTGAGGAAAAAGATACTGGCCCAAAATCACCAATTTTGAGGATAACCGGAGGATGGACACGGCCACGGAGTGAAATACGGGTGTAGAGTAAGATATTAAGTCATTCATATCCCTCGTTATATTTTTTTTCTTTAATTTTTACGATAACCATGATTGCCATCCCACCTTTGTGACTCGGAATATCTGATCGAATTCACTGTCCCGATGTTCGGGTAGGTGGAGCGTAGTGTAGCGGTATGCCGGTAGTGAAGTGGAGCCTGCACGAACATCGCCTGAGGTAATTGACCTCGAAATGTGACTGAGAGACTTGCTAGGACATTTGTGAACAGTTACTGGTGGTGAGGTATGCTGGTAAGTCATTGACCGGTGCGAAACTGCATTAGCGCCCAGGGCTGTTAGGAGCCTCCTGGATAGGCTGGCGCTGGTCCTTGATTAACGTAGAAGGAGACGCGCGCGCCTTTGCCCACTCACACAAGCATCAACGCATGTCATTTCATAATGAATTTTGACGTTTTCATTCATCACACGAATGTGAAAGAATGAAACACGCCAAAATCTTCTCAATATACTAAATTTATTCATTTAAATCTTATCATTTAATTTAATTTTTAAAATGTGCTCGAACGTATTTATAAAAAGGGATTTTAAACGCTTACCTCCAAATCTCAGCCAAGACACTCCGTTTGATCCTAATAGTAATACTCCGGTGGATTTACGCAAACAACAATCGAAATGCGAATTTTTCCTATCGAACAGTCTAGATTCAAGTCGTCGGCGCATAATAGGAAATCGTACCAAAAAAATCAACAGGTTGCATCTCACATATAATCGCTGATGGCGCTACATCATAAAATAATGCTGAACAGCGAAAAAAAATGCGAAGCGCCTAGAACGCAACCAGCAGTACAGCTGATCTAACGTAAACAAGCAAGTTTATTAAATAATATCGCGCGCCCTCTCTGTGCGTATAGAGAAAACCAGCGAATTAGCTCCCTGCCTGCTTCGACATCAAGAAAAATCATCGATATAAAGTATGGCAGTGTGTCCAAACTTCGCGCGTGTCCATACTTCGCGGACGGTCATTATCTAAAAAACTAGCCAATATCCTTAAAATCTGACATCATCAACGTGAAAAGCGACCTAAAAGTACCCTATAGTGAAAATTTCTTTAGGATGAGTTCAGTATTCATGAAAATATTGGCAAAAGATCGGCAAATTTGCCACCGCTAGCGCCCGTTTTGAAGAAATCAACAAGCATCACGATATCACCATTTTGCAAGCAGAAATCATAAAAAATGTGAGTTAAATGTGGTACTAACCGATTCCATAGCATTTTGCCATCAATCTGATATAAATATTTCACTTTTTTAGCTTGATTTTTTGTTTAAATCTCCACAAAAGCTTTGGTGCGCGAAGTTAGGTCACACTTTTTCTGAACGGTTTTCCAGCACAGCGCGCATTCGCCGATCGGAATAGAATTTTGAGATCGCGATACCGGCGAAACCCCTTGACCTACTTTACATTTTCGTCCATGATTTTATAGTTTACGATCTTGTCGTCAATGTGGTAACTATTTCTTGAATTGGTTTTGTATAAATTATGAATATTTTGTGAACAAAAATAAGCCTGATGAATATTTTTGAAAAGTGCGCGAAGTTTGGACACCCCATCATACCAGAAAGACAGAGAGGAAATGAAATTAGCTTCATATCGTTTGGTAAGTTTCATATCCAAAGCTTACTTGATTTAAAATGTAGATATTTTTCTAATTTTTACAAAAGAGGAATAAACTTATTGCAAGTGCCATGCCAGTGGTTATCCTGTGCAGGGCGGCGGTAATGTACCCGTGGGTGCCTTTGGCTTTGCCCTGTTCTTCACCGAGGTCTGTAACCCAGTGAGCTCCGGCCCGCAGTTCCCTGGCCTGGGTTGGTTACGAGGTCTGATGAGGATGAGCATGAGCTGACACACCCTTTGTCATTTTCTGAATATTTTTGTCATTTCTATCAAATTAATAAAGGTGATCCATAATCATAAGCTCGTGAAACAGAATCAAATAACCTAACCTATAATTACATACGGACGATTCAATACGAACCTCGTTATTCAGGCTCAAGAAGCTAGAAAAGTAGAAGGGAGTAACATCTTTTCAGGCCATCTTTCCTACCTCTAAAATCAATGCAAAGATTCGTTTAGCTATGGCGCATGCGCAATCACAGCCTTGTTCATGCTGGGGAATCCCCAACTTCGTCCTTCGATCAATCCCACGTATGTTACTGCCATGGTCATGGACGAGAAGAAAGTTTTAATTCCGTGGGTATAGCATAGGCGGATCCCCGGATCCAGGGGGGCCCGAGGGGCCCGCCCCCTACTCCCCCCCCCCCTACTGGCGGAGCAAAGAAGAGGAAGACGAGTGAATAAAATTAGATGAGGGGAAGACTTGGAAAATCAAAAGTATCTTATGTCGATCACTATATAAAATTTTCGCTTGCACTTCGCGCTCGATCGCATTGCCTGTTATGTGATTTTCATATCTTGTTCAATATGGAGTTTAAATATCAAGTTTGGAAGACAATACAAAACATATTTAATCACGGAAATCGAAATTTCATTATTTTGTGTGATTTACAAATCGATTTTTGAAAAGTGCTCTGTAAAAATGTCAGTTTTATGGTCTGAATATTAAAATGTTCTGCTCGCAAATTTTGATTTATCAGGTACCTATTATATTCGTGTACTCCATAAAGTTTTCAAAATATCCCTTTTCAGGTCTGATTATCAAAACGTATCAGCTTGCGCTGCACGCTCGCATTTTGATTGGCGAGTTATGTATGTACTGATTATACAACAAACTAGTTAAAATCCCCTTTTCATAACAGTGTATAGAAAATTTAGGCTCGCAATTTGCGCTCGCATTAATGGTTAAAAATATATTAACTGATGCATCACTATTTATAATTACAAAAGTGCTTGAAATGTCCAGTTTCCAGGCCATTATAATATCATCAGATTCCGCGCCCTCATTAGACATTATAATGAATAAGATATTAATTCAATAATTAAATTGTCCCTTTTGTTTCATCTCACGCTTAGCAAGAGGAATAGGAAAACAGTCATCATTTTCATAATTATGATGACTATCATAAGGATGTCCCGGTCCTACGTCAAAACTCTAAGTAATTATAATGAAAAACATCAGCTCTTTATTAATAGTCTAGGAGATAGGGGGCTTTATTCAGATTTTTTGGTGGGGAAGGTTTGACAAGCTTATCTGGGGTAAAATTGTGCGCTGATTCCAAAAATGTCACTCTTATTCACCGTACGTACTCACACCATTTTGGCCACTCTATGGAAAATGGTCCCTTAACAGACTGCTTTTGTAGCCACATGCAATTATGCACCCATGCAGATTCCAAATAAAGTGGTTTCATTTGCCCAATTACAATTGAAGTGGTCATTTTGGCCATATTTTGGCCAAAACTGACAATTTTCATGATTTTTTTTGTCCGAAATGTGTTACAAATATTGATCAGAGCTACGATTGCATGAATGTCTTTAGAAATCCACATTTATTTTCCAAATATGCGCTGGATCACAACAATCAACCTCATGTAATTTATTCCGTCAGTTTTGACCTGTGAAGGTCATTTTAATTGGGTACTTTAGACATAACTGACCATTCGCGCACTTTTGCATTATTAACTGTTCAAATAGTTAGGAAATTGAAGTCATTAGCATGTTTTATCTTCTTCCCTTATAAAATGAGAATGCATTCAAATGTCCTTCTTGTGTAAAATTTTATGCTGATTTCAAATATATCAGTCTTAATGACCGTATTTAACAGCTTAAGGGCTTTTTGGCCACTTATGGCCCTTAAAATGGCCAATAATATCAGTTCAATTTATCCAAAAATACTTCGAATGTTACCAGAATCGTAACAAGGGTGTGCTGTGACACCCAACACTGGTGAATGAATCCTTAAAGGGATGGTCCGGGCTGAACGTATTTATAGCTTAATAAATAGAGTAGAATTCACTGAGCAAAATGCCGAAAATTTCATCGAAATCGGATAACAAATAACAAAGTTATTGAATTTTAAAGTTTAGCAATATTTTGTGAAAACAGTCGTCATGAATATTCATTAGGTGGGCTGATGATGTCACATCTCCACTTGTTCTTTTGTATTTTATTATATGAAATTAGGTTTATCCAAAAATTTTCCTCCAAAAACTAGAAAAATTGGATTGACAACTGATTTAGTGCATTAGGTATTTATTGCTGCAACTTATTTCATTATAAGGGATACATATTATTCACACAAGTATGGAATAAAAAAAAAATGATTTTATGTAATAACATAAGAAAACAGAAAGTGGAGATGTGACATCATCAGCCCACCTAATGAATATTCATGACGCAAAATATTCGCAAAATATTGCTGAACTTTAAACTTCAATAACTTTATTATTTGTTATCCGATTTTGATGAAATTTTCGGCATTTTGCTCAGTGAAATCTACTCTATGTATTAAGATATAAATATTTTCAGCCCGGACCATCCCTTTAAAATTGAGCATCCCCAAAGTTGATTACCTTGGTCATTTTGGCCACCTTGAGTGGAGGGGTCAAGCTAAGAGAGAGACCACACATGCATGCTTTGATGATTCAAAAAGCCGAGGGCTCAAATGTTGGTCAGTATCATTATCAGCATGAGCTACCATAATCGGTGAAAAGTGTTGATAATTGTGATAAAATTCATTACGTCGAGCATACATAAGGTTGTTTGACCATGCACGCTGTGGTCATTTACATGATTTTAGCCACCTTGACCACACAGTAAATATTTATGGAAACCTCTCATATATGGGGCAGCAAATTTAGGAATGAGATATTTTAGCATCATTTCCATGTAATGTTAGGACATTTTTTCTAGATTAATGTAGATTAATGATATATCAGTCTTGAGCGAGTGGTAATTTTGGTCGCTTTTGATCCCGACAATGACCAATCTCATTTGCATGTATAAAAAAGGATTCAAATGTTGTTGTCGCTCCGTATTGTTAATAAGATTTATTACATCAATTATTGATTTCAATATAATATGACTAATAGTACATAATCAAAATTGTTGTAACCGTTTTGGTCATTTTGACCATTTATCGCATGTATGACTTTTGTAAATAAACATGACAGGAGCAATTGTGGAAATGCGTTCAATCCCTTTCGATTGGAGGAAATATTACAAGCTCACCTTGAATAAAAAATTGTGCCAAATACATCACCACTGTCTAATTTGGCCCAATTTGGCCCAATTGGTCATTGTATGGTCCTTGAATAGCTATTACATCATTCCTTCCTTTTTAATCTAAATTATACAGGAACTATGTTCCAGAGCAAGGCATAATCCTCAATTCAAAGGTGCGTCATTACAAAGCAATTGGTTAAAGTGAATTTCACGAATAGATTTGACCATGATGTATTTTTATTAATTTTGCCATTTTGTATAATGTTTCACAAACCTCACTTTAGCATGATTGTTAAAGTTTTAAGTGGAAATCTTGCCCTAAATTGTTGAAGAGTGACAAAAAATCGGCACAGAGACTAATCTCATATAGAATGTGTTTTATTACCCAGTACGTCTTCAAAAGAATAAAGGGTAAATTTGCTGCTCATCAATCATGCCAATGTGAGGTTTCTGAAGCACTGTACCAAAAAAAAAATGGTAAAATGAATGAAATTGCCATAATGATGTTTCATATGTAATAATAATAGTATTGCACCTAAAATAAATTGTCAAATGTTTACTCTTAATAAATCTATCCATTCTCATAATACCTGCTCATGTATAAAATACCATTATCCAAAGGTTTCGTCTCAGTCCTTACTCAACTCTTTTAGACACAACGGTCCCCGTATATGGAACAATCTACCTAATAATTTTATGTCATGCACTACATTGTCATCTTTTAAGGTTTTTATTGACAACTCGTCTCTTCCTATTCCTTGTAACTCTATTTTAAGTACCTATGTATCATGCGTGTCCGGGTGTAGGTGTGTGTGTGTGTGTGTTTGTATTATATCGTAACATGTGTTTCTTTTCCCTGTTTTGGGGGACTATGACTTACAATTTTTTTTAACTTTCATATTAGTCTCGAATTTCATTCATTAGATTAAATCTCAATTGTTGCATGTTACTTTGTATTTATTTTATGATTGAAATAAAATTGAATTGAAAAAATTGAAAAAATACTTTAATTAAATGTTACTATAATCGTTAAAGGACAAGTCCACCCCAACAAAAAGTTGATTTGATTAAAAAGAGAAAAATCCAACGAGTATAACACTGAAAATTTCATCAAAATCGGATGTAAAATAAGAAAGTTATGACATTTTTAAGTTTCGCTTGATTTCACATAATAGTTATATGCACATCCTGGTCGGTATGCAAATGAGGGAACTGATGACATCACTCACTCACTTTTTCTTTTGCATCTTATTATTTGAAATATGAAATATTTTAATTTTCTCCTCACTGTCCTGTGAAATACAGTTTTATTTCTCACTGAACATGTGGAGTTACCATTGCTAAACATTATATGGTTCAGTCAAGTTGGTCACTATTGTCAAATCTGTAAAAATTGAATTATTGTATAATTCAAACAATAAAAAACAAAAGAAATAGTGAGTGAGGGACATCATCAATTCTCTCATATGCATGTGGGTAAATTGTGCATATAACTATTTTGTGAAAAATAAGCGAAATTTAAAAATGTCATAACTTTCTTATTTTACATCTGATTTTGATGAAATTTTCAGCATTATGCTTGTCTGATTTTTCTCTGTTATTTCAACACAACTTTTTTCTGTGGTGGACTTGGCCTTTAAGGGTGTGCTGTGACACCTAACACTGGTGTATTAATCCTTTAAATTGAGTGTCCCCAAAATATTTTAACCACCTTGGTCATTTGGCCACATTGTCCCCTGCCCAATGTGTATACTAAATCAGCCTGTATCGAACATGAAGGGACAATTCAGGATTGTTTTAATACTAGCATCAATTATTGTTAAATGGGGAAGTTTGAAAGCTTTTGGGTGAAAATCAATGCAATGATTCCATATAAACCAGTGTTATTGGCCGAACTATTGGATCTTGTGGTCAGTTTGATCACTTTTCCTCAATAATGTCTAGTGACCACACATTATTTGATTTAAAAAGGGCTAAAATGCTGCATAATATTATTATCAGCGTGAGCTACTACACCAATAATCAAGAGTTTAATAAATGTGATAAAAACCTTCACATCAAGTATACATAAGGTTGTTTGACCATGCACTTTGGTCATTTTCATGATTTTAGGCACATTGACCATTTTGTAAATATTCATGGAAACAAATTCAGGAATGAGATATTATTAGCATCATTTAATGTCAGATATGACATATTACAAAAACTTTCTGAATCAAATGATTTCAAATATATCAGTCTTAATGACTATTTAGTGGTCATTTTTGGTCACTTTTGGTCCCTATACAGTTAGCAATGACAATTGCATGTATCAAAAGTATTCAAATGTTGTTGCTGTGTATTTTTGTAAGATTTGTTTATCAATCATAATCAGTGACAAATCATTTAATTCAATATGATATTACTAACAGTACATAATCAAAATGTGACCATTTTGGCTACTTTGACCGTTTATCCAATGTGTGAATTTTGAAATAAACATGACTGAGCAGCAATTGTAGGTCTACGAATATGATGAAATGCGTTCAATCCCTTTTGGTGGGAAATATTAAAGGCTCACCTTGAGTAAAATTTGTGCCAAATTTCTTGTGACTGTCTTCTGTGGCCCCTTTGGTCACTGTGTGGTCCTAAATATTTTATTTTATATATATATATTTTTTGTTGTTGATAAATTGAAGTATTGAACAGATGGTATTGGTCACTTGGGGGCCAAAAAGTGGCCAGAATGACCATAATCTGTTAAATGGGGTCATTAAGACTGACATATTGGGAATCAGCGTGAAAGTCTACACAAGAACGGTCTATATGCATCATTCCCATTTTGTAAAGGAGGATGATAAAGCACACTGAAGACCTCAATTTCCTGCCTATTTGAACAGTTAATAATATGAGCGACAGGATCGCCGTCGTACACAAAGCATTATAGGCTGCACATCCAGACTCGAGTGAAGGGGTTTGTACAGCAGACTACAATCCAGCCCTCTGTTTGTTTCCTTACTGACCTAACAGTAACACGAAAAGTAAACACCATTTTGTATACGTAGTCAAACATTTTGGCCAACGAATGCATAGTCCGGCAAGTAGAGGGCTTGGTCTAGATAGCACTTATTATCAACCTATTATAATCCACTTTCTCTCTACGTGGTCTATTTATTGCTCTAAGCGGCTATCGAAATATTCCTGTTGAAAACTGAAAGATTATTACAGTACGATATATCACAGATATGAGACTAATGGACTGATGTCACGTGAGCTATGATGAGCGAAAGCAACATGACCGTCGTTCGAATTAAGGTAAGTAAAACCAATCACTTTTCATCTTCAATATTGATTACCAAAATACTTTCTGCCATATTATACGGTTGAAGTAGATAGACTTACAAGTGTTGACCAAATTCGAAAGTAAGAAGAATGCTAATTAGTAAAAAAAATCTAAGGAGGTTTCTCGAACTTGAATAAACATTTTTTACCCGCGTAATAGACCTTTTCAAAGTTTGTGTAACTCCCCCCCCCCCCCCAAAAAAAAAAATAAAAAAAATAAAAGTGCCAGACACTTCCAAATTATTAACATAATGGCAATTAACCGTTAGAGTGTGTATGAGTTGAAATAATGACGTGCATGTTCAATCGGATGTATTTAGTGATTTTTATATTCAATTTTTCAATTAAATTCAGTTGATCGATCGCATTTATTCTTTTTCATTCCAAAATTTAGCAAAAGTTACAATGTATAGCAAAACACAAAAAATATAATATACAGAAATGAAAACAATTGAATATAATATAAAAAAATGAACAATTAATGTTTTATTCAATTCCATTAAAAATCAATACAAAATTAATGATAGAATAGAGTAATAACAGATACAATTTTATCATGAAAATGTATATAAAACAAGAAATAAACAGGTACAAATTATTTTGACTGGGATCGCGATACTGACCAAAGATAGAATAACTGACTAGTAGTCCAGTCAATATAGGGTTTGACCCACCACTAATTGCAACACGAGATATTCCACTGCAATGCTTTCAAGGAAGGTCCCCTAAACAACATACTAAAAGTCCCAAGAAATCCAAGCAGTGGAAATTTATGAAATTTGCATATTATGCAAATTAGCCTTAAAAATCTAGAAAAAATAAGGAACATAGCCCAAAGATTACAAATTGAGTGTCCAAAACAATTTAATTTGAGTGAAAATTCATTATAAATGACTGTATTCAATGTTTTTTGTCAAAAGTGCAAAAAAATCTACCTCATTTGCATAATATGCTAATAAGCATCCTTATATGGAAAAATGTCAAGGTATTGTTATTTTCTCTCATTAACTGCTTGAAAATTTCATTTATGTTGAAATTTACATGCTGCTATCACTAAGGACGTTGAATACATTTGTATTCAGCTTAGTGTCTGTAGTGTAATTTGCATATTATGCAAAGAAAAGTATCTAACATATGTAAGGTATTGCCATATTCCAATTTGAATAGATAATCTACTTGCAATTTTTGAGGGATGCATCACCAGTGTGTTTTCTTAAATATTTATAACCTCCACTGTTTGAAGACATTGAAATTTGTGAGATATTTCCTATTTTTGAGCAAGCGCCATGAGCGCCCAGCTGAGGCGGATACCGGCGCTTTACAAGAACCCGTCATCATCATCATCACTTGTCTTGGTGGTGAATATGAGAACTTGCTTGGATCACAAGATCTCTGGGCATGCTTAATAAGAGTAACAATGGGCATTTTCCTATACGAGTGACATGAAAGCCATTCATAAATTCATGATGAAGGCTATAGGCATCTTTCTCAGATACAGGAATCGTGATTAGACGTTCTTGCTGAATCCAGTTGCTGCTTCATGATGAAGCATCCATTTTCTGTTCTTTCCTCTTTGATAAATCTCCTATGGCAACCGTCTCCAAATATTAAAGCTATAGTTTGTAAGTAAGTCGTATGCAAATAATATTAATTTCCTGATATCTATGGTAAACGGAAATTCCTCAGTGAGACAATGAACAAACCAGAAGGAGGACTAAGCCAGATTATTGCCTTTCCAACAAGAGGACACAACGTAATGGAACACCCTTAACATCACCATCAAATACCATCCAACATTGATTAGACAGTGTGTACCACTTCCAGGATTTATTTGCCACAATGTGTTACTCATGGGTATACTGTGATGTTATCCAGAGGAATAAACCTTTTAGTAATTATGGTACGCGACTAAGGATGTTCTTCTGGAGGAATGCTGACTTTAATAGTGTCATGCAGATGTACTTTGGACAATCATACAACTCTCTGTACTGAAATCCGACAAGTCGAGCATAGGAGACTGAATGCCAATCACGAGGACTTTAACAAGAACACACCGTTGACCATGTCTTCTTCCGACACAAGTTGCCTCAATGAGACAATGGACATAAGTTGTGTCGGAAGATGTCAAGAGTTTTAGAGAAAGGCTAGGAAGGCTTGCACATTTTAGAGCTCCAAAAGCATCAGTAAGGTAAAGCTAAGAATTGCTACAATGCATTAAAGAGGACCATAAGAGGGTTTGTAGACAAGCATACAATACATAATTTGTTGACCGGATTGACAATGATCCAGGCTGTAACAATTAGCATGTTGGGAGCCCTTAATATCAATAGCTATGACTACATTGGAATATCATTATTAAAGGAAGGCAAATATTTTTAGTCTTAGTATTCACCACTGATCATGATAATGATGACGCTGATCTACAAGTCCTGGGACCCAGTCCTGACCCAGATATGGCCATGCAGATAACGTATTGTTTAGTCAAGCAGGTGTAGCCAGACTACTGAAGAAATTGTTAAAGAAAAAAACCTGCATGAAGCTACTAGGCTAGACGGAATCTCTGCTACATTTCTTAATGAGACTACTCACCAGATCCTACCTATCAGATCCTACCTGCCATAAGTTTGCTTTTCCTCCCTTTATCATGATTATACGGTGAAATTTCAAGAAAGTCTGAGTCGTTCCCATCCATATAAGAAAGGGTTGTCAACTCTAACAAACTACACACCAATTCAAATACTGTGCTTTGTTCTTGCCAATCCCATCATCTTGTCAGAGTAACAACGCGGCTTAGGAAGCGAAGAACATATTTCCAGTATTTTTCCTTGAATATAAATCATATTAGGATAGATTTGAATGCTTAGTGATAGCAGCATATTAATTTGAAAAAACTGAAATGTTTTCACTGCAGTCAATGTGATAAAAATCAAAATTTCTTGACATTTTCCATATAAGGATACTTATTTGCATAATATGCAAATGAGGCAGATTTGCTAGCTTTTTTGAATAAAGATATTGAACTTATTTATTCATCATGAACTTTTGTTCAAAATTACTTGCTGTGGACATTTAATTTGTAATCTTTTGCTTGATTTCCTCATTTTCTATTTTTTTTAATGGCTAATTTGCATAATATGCAAATTAATTTTCAGGCATTGAGATGAATTATCATGCTTAGTGATATAGTAGCATATGTCAACATTAATGAAACGTTTTCAAGCAGTCTATATGAGAAAAATCACAATATCTTGACATTTTTTCTATATAAGGATGCTTATATGCATAATATGCAAATGAGGTAGAAATTTTTGCACTCTTGATTAAAAACATTAAATTCAGTTATTTATCATGAATTTCCATTCAAATTAAATTGTTTTGGACACTCAATTTGTAATCTTTGGGCTATGTTCCTTATTTTTTCTAGATTTTTAAGGCTAATTTGCATAATATGCAAATTTCATAAATTTCCACTGCTTGGATTTCTTGGGACTTTTAGTATGTTGTTTAGGGGACCTTCCTTGAAAGCATTGCAGTGGAATATCTCGTGTTGCAATTAGTGGTGGGTCAAACCCTATATTGACTGGACTACTAGTCAGTTATTCTATCTTTGGTCAGTATCGCGATCCCAGTCAAAATAATTTGTACCTGTTTATTTCTTGTTTTATATACATTTTCATGATAAAATTGTACATTTAATGGACATTTAATTTGTAATCTTTGGATTATTTCCCTTCTTTTTCTAATTTTTCATGGCTGATTTGCATAATATGCAAATTTCATAAATTTCCACTGCTTGGATTTCTTGGGACTTTTAGTATGTTGTTTAGGGGACCTTCCTGGAAAGCATTTCAGTGGAATATCTCGTGTTGCAATTAGTGGTGGGTTACCCCCCTATTCTGGCTAGATTGACTGGACTATAGGTATATGCAGGAAAATTGTTAGTGAGACACGATATAACGTATTTAAGTGTTCTGAAAAATAGATCTAACCACTAGCGTACCTACGGGGGGGGGGAGGCAGTCTGCCCCCCCCCCCTGACGAACCACAACCCATGCAAAGGACGTATCCCTGCCCCCCCCCCCTGACGAGATTGAAGACCTTTATTGCCCCCTCCCCCTCCCTGACGAGCTTGAAGACCTTTTTTTTTGTTTTTGCTTGTCAATTTTTTTTCTGGTACGAAATCCTTTATTAGTGATTGAAGACCTTTTTTTTTGCTTGCCCCCCTGTGGAAAATCCTAGGTACGCCACTGGATCTAACCAATAATTAAGTTCACTTCAATGAAAATAAATCATAAAGAAATATATGTGACAAAGTGGTATCTTAATAGGCCTATTTTGAAAAAAATAAGGATTTCATTACACACTCTCTCCCTCTCTTCCTCTGCCCCCTCACCCTCTCTTCTCTCTCTCTCTCTCTCATTGTCTGTCTATTTCTAAATTAAAGCAATAACAAATATTTGACAAATCATATCATTTTGCAGTTGATAAATTAGAACGACGTATTAGTACCTGATGATTTATTGTTTTGGTAGGAATAATTATGCCCTGATGAATCAGTTTCTGATAGCATATAGTTGGATTTTTTTCCTGCATTTGATTTGTTTTGTCATGTTTTTCCTTTGGTTTTCGTTTCGTTTAATTTGTGACTCTATATTTGGTTAGAAATGTTAAATTATCATTGTAAGTATGTTCGATAATTTGTAAGGAAAAGTAATGTGCATTTTATTTTGATTGTAATCCTTTATGTTTGGATTTGAAATCAATAAAATAAACTTAAAACTTGCTTGGCCATTCGCCCCTCGACGGAAATTGGGGGGGGGGGGGGCAATCAGTATCAGAACTTGCACATGCACTCCACTGACGCACTCGTAGTGCGACCCCCCCCCCCCTCCCCCATCCATCTCAAATAGATCATAGTCCCATGTGATACGATTGTAGTTTGCAAGAATGTATGACTGAACAACTTTCCCCTACAAATCACTCATTGTGGTTAACAGAAAGACAAACATTAAAAGAAAAGAAGGCATTCTGGTACTCCTATGTTGTGGAGTGTAATTCACAAAACATACACAGTATAGGCTGATAAACAAATAAGGGGCTCACCTCACAAATGCTGCAGTCACAATAAGAAAACCCAACGGTTTTCTGTCATTGAAAATAGCGTTACAGTGTTGGTCAGGTATCGCCGGTCTGACAATGACATAACAATGGCGATTTAGCCGAATATGCACGGTAGGTAAGATAATATAGCACCAACGCAAATTTTCACAAAATCTCACAAAATAGTTGTATTTTTCTTAAATAATGCTTCATACCCCACCCTCAACCTTCAAATAGCTCTGCAATTTGATATAATAAAATAACAATTGGAATTATGTGGCGCATTTTGTCTAGGATAAAAAAGATAAACTTTTATTGCCCCGTTTTGCCTCGAGTTGTCGCTTCATTATATCAGCGCTCGGTGCATTCAAGAAATTAATCCTGAACAACATGGTAAATACAAATTTAAAAAAATACCACACGTATCTCATCTTACTTTATCGCAAGAAATTATTCCACAGTGTTTCTTTCTAAGTTGGCGGATTCGACATTTTCCAATGAGGGATCGGGGTGGAAGATAATTTATCCACATTTTCGAAGAGCCAAAAGCAAGGTGGGATTATGTAAAGATTTGTGTGGAGCGTTGTGGCCCAGTTGATTAGCCTTCTGACTTTCAAACAGAGGGTCGTGGGTTCGAATCCAAGCCATGGCGGAGTTTCCTTCAGCTAGAAATTCATCCATATTGCGCTGCTCAACCAAGGTTAGGTGAATGGCAGGAATTTATTCCTTGAAAAACCACCGCGCTGTAAAAAGTTGGGGGGCTAATTAAGGCCAGTTTAATAATATACAAGTACTTTGGAAGCGCATAGGGACGTTATGACATAATGCGATGTGCGCTATACAAGATCTGCGTTATTATTATTAATAAAGAGTTATTAAAAAAACTTAATTAGCAACGTCATTCACAAGGATGCATACAGAGGCTTTCAGCACTTGGATGTATGCCTAATATTTTCTTTTAGATTGAATACTGTAACATTTCTTGTTCTTTGTACACTGCTTATTGCTTAAAATCTATAACGGGCTAACATTGACCATTCAGGGTCTTGTCATGCCAACGGAACAAATACCATTAAACAGCAACTTTGGAACCTAACATTTGTAGGTTCTTTGAAATCATTTGGTTTGTTGCACGTAAAGAACTTTTCGGAAACCGTTTGTCTCGATGGTTACAAATTATGAGACAAAAAGGGTTTTAATTTGAACATTTTTTCTAATACTGAATGGCCATTGAAAGACCGAACTTCACTGAAATGTCTGGTTTCTGTGGAACGGCTCTGACATCTCTGAAACCCCCTGAAATACCTTTGAAAGACTAAACAAAAATTTCCAGAAGGATAACCTGAGGACATTGAACAGAGCTATCAGACTAGTGAGAGATCAACGTAAGTCCATCTGACGTACACTGCCAGAGATCTTCAAAATCATTGAAAGATCTTTCAATATCTCTTAAATACTTGCAGAGACCACTTAAAGAACTTACCAAGACCCCCGATACGAGGAAACTGAATGTCTGACTAATATGCTACGACTAGTCACACAGTCTGACAATGACTGTCAATGGTATTTTACGTATTTCAATGATCCTTCATCAGATACCTTTTATACAACAAAGACTTTCGGCAAATTACCTACGGCGAATTTATCTAGGCTTTTCAATGATCTTACAAGGATCTCTCAGAAGTCTTTTATTGCCCCTTCTCCTCCATATAAAAAAAGACGAATGAGAGACAGTCGAAGGATCATGGAAAAACTAACAAGACCTTTAAAGTTCCTTTATAAGCCACTGGCACATGACTGAAAGAGTGTTATGAACATCTGTTTTACTCTCTTTGTATTATCATAATTGTATGATAATAATTTTGGCTTATTGCTTACCGAAAATATTTATCTATTTCCTTTGTGTGGTCATATTGATTACAAAGTATATTCCCTTGTATGGATTTGTATGGTTATTATTCCATATTTTGTGTAATATGTTGAGTCGAAATGAAATAAAGAAAACTTAAAAACTTTTTTATCAAGTTGCGGAGCCAACGGACACTCAGAAGATCACTGTACTGCTAAATAATCAGTATTAATCAGGAATCGTCGGAGACGATCAGAGATCTTTTAAAGTTCAAGCACGTTTCATGGTCTTTCAGAGGTCTTGTTCTATGTGAAACGGAGGTTTACTATTAATAGATTAAGATTACACAAGGAGTTTTGGCATCTGTTTGGTTTGAGCAGTTAACAACCCAGGGGCCTGGGAACGATTTGAAGGAGGAAATGCCTTTTTGTTGAAAACACTTTGTCTAGCACCCCGCTTCCAAGGACCATGTAAATCAAGAGGCTCATTTTTATAGAAAATAGCGATTACAAAATTGTATTCTCCGTCTTTTTTCAGAAATCTCTGATCCTGGCGATTGCCCTGGGTATCTTGACTTTCATCGGAATATTAGCAGGATGGAGGATTACGTCCCAGCGTAACTACGGTCACAGAAAAGCCGAGATGTCACTATCTGAAAATGATCCTGTCGAGGGTGAGGAGTCGGTCTCCCAGTCTCTGTTTGCCAAAGCGGGTTGTGTGAAACATGTGCACATATTTGGCAGCGACAGAGAAATGCGCCACATCCCGGAACTGCATAGATATATGGACCTATTTCAAAGGAGTAATCAACCCCTGGACGCTGCAGATGTCGATTGTGTTTCTGAGGGATATGACTGCGACATCGTCCTCACCAGAGGGGGTAATGTGGACTACCTTGAGGGGAAAGATGTCATCGTCTTTGGACTGGTTCCCACCGAATTCCGAGGCGAAGGAAGAGAACAACTCAAGAGGCTGATGGAGTGGGAGCCCAGTCCAGGTCAGACGTGGATATACTTCAGCACTGAAACGCCATTGCGTGTCCTGAAGTGGACGCGAGATTTCGATGTGATGCGTCTTAAATATCATCTCTTAATGACCTATGATTTAGATTCGGACATCGTGGTTCCTTTTGGTTACTACCGGTCGTTTGATGAGTCAACAGAAGCTCTTAATGTGAGCTCCAAACAAGCTTTGGAGACACGTCGGCTCCCGGATCCACTCCTGGGCAAGGAAGGAATGGTATCGTGGATGTCAAGCAACTGCCATGGATTCTGGCCACGTGTTGAATTCATCAAGCGCATGCGAGACGTTCTCCCGCTTGAGGACTACGGACTCTGCGGTCGGAAAGAGTGTCTCCCAAGACGATCTGACGAATGCAACAAACTCATGGCGCGCTATAAGTTTTATTTCGCTATTCCCAATTCAGAGTGCAAAGACTACATCACCGAGAAGTTTTGGCTGCAGTCGCTGTCTTATGGCACGGTGCCAATTGTGCTTGGTTCCAAGAAAGAATCTTACGAGGCAGTGGCACCTCCTAACTCCTACATTCACTTCAGCGACTACGACTCAGTTGGCAACTTTGTAGCGTTCCTGAAGCGTCTCGACAAAGACGATGAAGCGTATCGTAAATTTTATGACTGGCGTACTAAAGGAGAAGTGGTCCTCACCTTCCCAACGCGACCTACAATCTTCTGTAAGGCACTACCCCATCTCCAGGATAAACGTGATGTGAAAGCTTATAAATATCTCAACGATTCCCCGTGGTTTAAAGGTTGCAGGGTAACACCAAACAATAAAGTATTCGATATGAGCAGAGAGGAAACTAGAAACTTTTTCAAATTTGAAAACTGGTCAATATGGCGATGACCCCTATAGCACGGTCTCTTTTGAAAATAGAGACGAAATATTTTCAAGTGGCCTTATACGTCGGCTCTTCTTTTAATGCGACATAATATTTGACTAGGATCGATATGGCGTAAAAGAAATCAACTCTGTTTCGAGTCAAATCGACTCCTTTCCTAGAGTAATTTTTCAGCTGATGCCATACCATTCCGAGTAAAACTCATTCGAAAACAGAGTTACTTTCACCCAAAATATGGATATATCCCACCTGGCAATTTTCTTTGTCAAATTTGACTTCGCGGAAATAAGAGAATGGTATACTTTACTTAACTTCTATTATGATGCAACTGAGATCCATATTTTGACCTAGGATAAAATTAATAAGATTTTTTTTAATGATAACTCAAGAATTAGTAGTCGCCTAACTGGCAAATTGTACTTTAGTATTGGTATTATTGTTATTTCCGTAATCATTATGTTTTCCATTGTGACATTGTGACATGACGTCATAAGGATATCATGGAACGTCATTCCTCTACATAATAACGCCACAGTGTGGCTCCGACTAGCTCATAGGGTGATTTCAAGTACGGTGCTTGAATCTGAATCCCGTTTCATAAAGAGTTACAACAGGGCTCAGCAGCCGATAAACAACAAGGGTCACCATGGTAGTTACCATAATTGATAATGGCAAAGTTACGATAATTGTAATTCTTTGTGAAATGGGCCGTTTCATCAAGCTGTTCGAAAGTTAAGTGTGGCTTTAATTGATCCTTTCTTGAGGTAAATGATATTAACAATTAAATGTTCACTGGGGATTATTTAGCAAGTAAGAAAGGTCCACATGGCGTAATTTTGTTTGCCAGAGGTTTTGTTTATTTTCCATAGTTTTTTATGGCAAAAGTTTTATGCAACGGTCTGGCGTTGGTGTTGTGACAACAAAAACACCAGCCACAACACATACATCTACTTTCCGGTTTAGGAACAAATCGCATTTGCTTATTTTCTGAATATGTGTCTTTTATTTGAGGCTCAAATGAACTGTAAGAATACTCACAATTTGGGGCGATTACATTCCTTTATTTTGGAGTAAAGGCCAAAATAGTTTTAAATTGCAGCCAATCGTGCGATTGCTCTGAATTCATTACCACTAGATATTCAATTCGCTTTTATTCTAAAATTGATTATAGTACAGTCACATATTTGAACAGGGGCATTTGTACGATGATTTTAAATAATCCCATGAATGCCCAAGTTAAAGTAAGATATTCAATATCTCAATATTCACTTCAAGTTTTACTACGTTTTATTCCAAATTGGGTCGCAGACCAATCGTATATTTGTGTGCGGTGGTCTTAAGCGTTTCCAAGTCCATGAAGTCCATACAACTAACTATTTTTGTCATTCACTATGTCTCGATGAAGCCGACATGTTTTCGTCGAGAATTTTTGGACTTGAATAAATTTTGTTGGAAAAAAGTATCGAACTTTCGATCTTGTCTCTTTCGCGGTGGTTATTAACTTATTTATAATCTATATATGGGCGGATCCAGAATTTTTCAAAGGGTGGGGCAATTTGACAACCACTAAAAAGGTTTTCACACAAAAAATGGTTATTTCGTCCTCGAAAATTTGACAAGCAGAAATACAGTTCTAACTTTCAAAAGTTAGAAAATACAGAAATACAAAAAGCAGAAATACAGTTCTTACTTGTGTAAGAATTGCATATTTACATTATAAATTTTGAATAGGTCTCTCAAAGGGGGGAGGGCAAGGGCCGGATGTGCCGCCCCCCCCCCCTGGAACCACCACTGTGTAGACGGTCAGATCATGATCATTAAAATAAATTCATTCGATTATTAGTGTTATATTATATTAGTCGGTAAAGTGTCTGCCTGTCGAGCCAAAGATCGTGGGTTCGAGTCCACCCCGGGCGGATGGCTGAAGCCAGTGCTTTGTGTGTAAACGTCTCTCCCCTGTTTCATAGATGCAGGCTATGTTACAGTATAAAACACTCCGTTCCTCGGATAGGATTAAAATGGATGCCCCGTGTAGAGGAGAGTCACCACCTTTGCACGTATAAGCAGGGGCCACGGAAGCGGGGGGGGGGGGGGCTTCAGCCCCCTCCCCCAATTTTTTTTTCTAAAACCGTGTACAAATACGCAAAAATGACCATACGATTGTGATTTTTTGCATGGTCAGCCCCCCCCCCCCCCCACTTTGAAAACCGTTCCGCGGCCCCTGCTTAGAGCCCACTGCACTATTCGATTAAGAGTAGGGGAAACCTCCGGTAAAGTCGTCAACCCGTTATTCCCCATAACGGGAGGAGAGACTTGCAACCCTGGCTGGCTTCTCAAAAATGCGCCTTTGAATGTCTCTGACAGATATATGACGCTATATAGACGCTATGCATCATCATATTATAAGATGGCTTTGGTCTTGGATTTTAATATGCGACCTTTTAACGTTTGCTAAGATTAATTATGTATATACTATTCATTTATCCTCTTATTTGTACCCTGGGTGTATCGTTTCCAGTACCAAATCACTTTACAAGTCAATAAGAAGGCCCTTCAGTTCACCATATAAATTTAGTATGCCAAAAAAATGTTGCTATGACGTAAAATCGTTTATGGTGCATTATAATACCAATGTTCGGATTAAAAGTAAAATATTGTCATATTGCTGAACACCACCAAGTTGATCCTGTCCCCCACCCCCCGGGGGCAACTGAACTGAACTGAGATGGCAACTGACCCCCACCCCCCCCCCCCCGTCTCCCTCGCAGGATTTCAATATTAACATCAACAAATCTACCGCGAATAGAGCAACAAAAAAACCCAAAACACGTAATTAAAGCTAAACGAATGAAGAAAGTTAAAGAAAGGGAATGAGGGAAAGGAAGACAGAGAAAATGAAAGCAAGGGGGAGAAAAAAGAGGAAAGGGGGAAAAGGAAAAAAATAAAAAAAGGGAGTGGGGGGGGGGGAAACGTGAAAAAAATGGGGGACGGAAAAGAGGAGAGAAAGGAGAAGCAATTGAATGGAATGGAATTATTTTTGTGCTCACTCGCTCGCTCACTCGTCACGATGGAATCGAAGTCGACTTGCGTTTCAAAATTATAACAAGAGTCAAAACTCCTGCAGTAAGTCGTTACTGGCGAATATACTTTCCCCTAATGCAATAAGTAGCCTAAATTTATTCTCAAGTTTTTCGTTACTATAGGTTTTCCAGCTAAATTTCTCATTTAAATCATTTAATTCAATGTTATGACCATCAATCTCGATTACTTTGTCATTAATTGTATTTCATTATTTGTCACTTGAATGTATTTTCCGCGCAAAACAATTATCAAATCAAGTCACAAGAATTTAGATTAAGCAGCATGCAATCTAATGAATACGCGAGCATAACCATTTTCCGCATGTGGGTTGATTATCTCTGCAAAACATCATTCTTCAAGTGAATCAACTGAGTTCTTACAAAGAGCATGCGATTTCAGGAATAGGCATTTAAAGTCATCTTTTCCACATGGGAATTCATTGTATTTGCAAAATCTTTTTCAAGTGTGTTATTTATGTGTTAAGCAGGTGCACGGATATTAAGAAATGGGCATTCGAAATCAGATGTTGCATGGCGTGGTAGCTGTTTAGTCAAACGAATTCTCGTATAGGCAAGCATTTTAAGATGTTAAGCAACGATTCACTTAAAATATGTTGATTATTCGGCGATTCTATTTCATGTGTAGGCCTACTCTTCCTGTTAGTAATATTTTGATATAATGTTATAAAATGTACTACAATAATAATGTTTTTTCTAAGATAAAGTCAGAATAAAGGCATCGGTTGATGGTATGGAGCCATCCCTTCCAAATCCACCATGCTTGACATACAGAGGATCACCCTTGAAATTGAATAAAGTTGAAAATTTGTATGAAAAACGACATGTCAGTGGTGGACCCACTTTTGAGAGGCACAAAAATATTTTTTTTCTACTGGAATGTGTCATGCATAGGCATTTGGGGACCCTTTTTTCCTTGAACAAATTACCTGTACCTCGATTTTGCAGTGAAAATCTTTTTCTTCTAGGTTGTCAACATTTTTCTGAACAAAATGCCCCCCCCCCCCTCCTTGAAAATCCGAGATCCGCTCTTGAGACTTGTAAGAAAGTTGAAAAGAAGAAAAAAAAAAGTAAACATTAATGAAAATGCCCACACACTCAGCATTGTCGGGTGAAAATGAGAAATATAGAATTGTCCTTAAGCCCCCTCACACCTAACCGAATTGCCTGAAATATGCCTTGCGATGGCTGGGGAAAGGCATTTTTTTTTTCGTTTTCAATGGTATCTGATAGTAAATTATATTTACCCTTCGTTTTGGCGTTCGTACATCTTCTGAACTAACAGCTGCGATTATTCAAATTCGAGCGGAAATTTTGAAAATGTTTAAAATTTCCCGACGAATTGAAAAATCGTTGGTCATCTGTTTTAATTCGCATCTCTTATTTAGTCTGCGGAAATCGTTCATTTATCGTTCGTGTGTTTTTGTCGCGCAATGCCCCACTTCGCGCTTTTGTCAAAGTGGGCCGATATCGAAAGAACCTGTAACGAAGCAACACGATGACCCAACGAACAAGATTGCCCGATTTATTCCCTCGTCTTTGTTTCTAACCGCATGCCATATCAAACCATTGCTAACTTTTCGTTCGTCTCATTGGGTTATATCAACCCTTCGCTCGCCTTCGGCCGCAATTTTCTCTAACCGAAAAATCGATATCCTTCGCATGTCATATTTATCCTTCGCTTACCGTTCGTTGATAAAATTTGACAATAGTTACTGATCGCATGATTTGACTGAAATTGTATTTGAATTCGTTGAATTCGCGGTCATTTTGTTCATTTTTCCCATTCGTCACCCTTCGTCCGCCTACATTCGGTTCGGTGTGAGGGGGCTTTAAACAAATTTAGCCACAATGCATAACAATTCTAATGTTATCACAAATTTGTTTAGACAATTACATAATAGATATAGATACCATGCAAAACAAACGAATTCCACATCATTAATTTGAACTCTAATGAATTAACTGGATGCTCAATCCTATCGGTCATTGTT
Source organism: Lytechinus pictus (assembly GCF_037042905.1). Classification (NCBI taxonomy): domain Eukaryota; kingdom Metazoa; phylum Echinodermata; class Echinoidea; order Temnopleuroida; family Toxopneustidae; genus Lytechinus; species Lytechinus pictus. Next base: position 1,901,797 of record NC_087260.1, on the reverse strand, counting down.
GATTAAATTAAATGCGCAATTCATGAATTTCATTGCCCAAAATTAAGACGAAAAAGCAAATTCGTTAACTTGTTAGACCATTAACGAACCTCTTTGCCTTAGAACGAAATCTAAAGCACATGACAAATATTGAAATTATCAAATTTGAAATAGTCTTGACCGTAAATTTATTTGAATGATTATAAATAAATTATAGCGTCTTTACATTAATTCCATTGTCTGATTTTGAAATTATATTATATCTCCGGGAAAACGAAAACGCGTGAATTTAAATGCATATTAGTAAATTTAAGTCACTTCTTTATGAAATTGGACGGGAATACCTACATGTATATCAAGCTGACATAAGTATGGATTAATATATAGATTAAAATCTAAACTATGAACAGTATCATTATTCCAACGATATGAGCAGTTTCAAGGTTCAAGTTATTGACAAGCATTAACATGAATTTGTATGGCCCGTATTCTGAAGTCGGGTTTTACTTAAACTCTGGTTTAAAGTTGTGGTTTAAGTATGGGAAGCCAAAAGTATCAAATTTTTTATTAAGTTGTATGTTTTTTATGTTTACTGTGCTCTTTCCTGATTCATCAATGGTGAAGACAATCATCTATTTATACTTCCTACACAATTATGAATGATTTTGAGAGCCGAATGAGCTGACGTATGATATCTCTACTGTTAGTGATTATGTAACAATTGGCCGTCCATACTTAAACCACATCTTTAAACCTGAGTTTAAGTTAAACCTGACTTCAGAATACGGGCCATAGAAGGATGCTTGTTCCTAAGTTGAATATAATGATCCAGTGATACCCAGGCTTGATCAATGATTGATTTTGTAAAAAAAAATGTCTTGATTTGATTCAGAAACTTAAGTTACAAAATTATTGAACACAAAATCACTTTGGTGAAAATTATGGGACCACCTGGATCCCTCCCACCGGCCCCTATCTCCTTCCCCTTTCCCATAATGCCGTCTGGATGCGCAACGCGCGTCCTGCGCAGATTTGATATGACGTCACAATCTACAACTGGTACCATGAGCTAAATACGCAAAAGTTGGATTGTGATGTCATCTAAATAATTGCTCCCATTACGCGGTTCACTTTTATCATAGTAACGCACCATGGAAACGCGCACCTGTCGCACGACAATGCCAAAAATCATGCATCTTTTGTTGACAAGTCATTTTTACATCATCTGACATTCTTGAGGCAAATGACGGAGCAAACCGAAGACTCTTTTCAACTTACATCAGTGCAGTTCTTGCTTTATATCTCGTTCTATATTGGGGTATTTCTAGCAACGCTTCTCATTTTCTTCAAGAAAATCAGCTCATAATCATGTCGCTAATCAATGAAACAAATAATTTGGGTGAGGAAGGAACTTTGCCGACTGTGAATCAAGTGGATAGTGGAAATGATGACCAGTCAAATGGAAGGACAGAAGAGAGATTAGAGGAGTCCGTTACTATTGAAAGTGTTGATATAACAGGTAGGATGGGGGGTTGGGTGTCCGGACACGTAACAGAAATGAAGCCTTGTTTTTATCTCAGGAATAAACCAAAAATATAGGCCTAGGTTGAATAGTTTTTTTTCACCATCAATATTTGTTCTTTATAATATTTTCTTATATTCTGTGCTAAAAAGAATTAAAGACATTGCTTGTAAACTTTTCAAAATTGACAGTAAAAGTCATGTGTCCGGACACCCAACCCGTCCGGACACACAACCACTGGGTATAGGGTAAAACATAAATGGAAACAATAATATGCAGTAGGCCTATATCTAGATCAACTTCCTTGCGATTAATTGGGATTGAAGAAGATAGTCTAACGTTAGAATTATCTTTAGACATATTGGCCCGTATTCTGATAGTAGGTTTAACTTAAACTCATGTTTAAAGTTGTGTTTTAAGTATGGGAAGCCAAAAGTATCAATTTTTTAATATTAAGTTGTATGTTTCTTATGTTTACTGTGCTCTTTCCTGGTTCATCGGTGTTGAAGACAATCATCTATTTATAGGCCTACTTCCTAGACAATTATGAACGATTTGGGAGCCAAATGAGCTGAAGTATGATATCTTTACTGTTAGTGATTTATGTAACTTGGCTTATCCATACTTAAACCACAACTTTAAACCTGAGTTTAAGTTAAACCTGCTATCAGACTATGGGCTATTATGATCTTTATGATCGTTATAAAAAAACAAAAAAGATTTAGAATCTAGGCCTATACTAACATTCGGTCTAAAGTTAGATCTATCTTAGTTTCATCATCCATCTCATCTGCTGTAATCTTTAAAGGGCTCAGCAGCCTATCACGAAGATGAAATAAGAATTATTATTTCCTCTAAAATTAAAATGGGTGTTTTGACGCCAAATCGTTTGCAGAATGGGAAGCATTTTCAATTATTAGTCCTACTTTTAATTTAAGTTTAGGAAAAAGGCCAAATATGAATGAATTCTGCTTTCTTAAAATCTTTAATTGAAATCTAGATATTAATTTCATATTTTTGTCTCACCTGCATAGCAGAGTGAGACTATAGGCGTCGCTTTTCCGACGGCGACGGCGGCGGCGGCGTCAACACCAAATCTTAACCTGAGGTTAAGTTTTTGAAATGACAGCATAACTTAGAAAGTATATGGACCTAGTTCATGAAACTTGGCCATAAGGTTAATCAAGTATTACTGAACATCCTGCCTGAGTTTCATGTCACATGACCAAGGTCAAAGGTCATTTAGGGTCAATGAACTTAGACCATGTTGGGGGAATCAACATCAAAATCTTAACCTAAGGTTAAGTTTTTGAAATGTCATCATAACTTAGAAAATATATGGACCTAGTTCATGAAACTTATACATAAGGTTAATCAAGTATCACTGAACATCCTGCATGAGTTTCACATCACATGACCAAGGGTCAATGAACTTTGGCCGAATTGGGGGTATCTGTTGAATTACCATCATAACTTTGAAAGTTTATGGATCTGATTCATGAAACTTGGACATAATAGTAATCAAGTATTACTGAACATCCTGTGCAAGTTTCAGGTCACATGATCAAGGTCAAAGGTCATTTAGGGTCAATGAACTTTGGCCAAATTGGGGTATTTGTTGAATTACAGCCATAAATTTGAAAGTGTGTTGGTCTAGTTCATAAAACTTGGACATAATAGTAATCAAGTATCACTGAACATCCTGTGCGAGTTTCAGGTCACATGATCAAGGTCAAAGGTCATGTAAGGTCATCATATCTCTATAAGTGTATTGGTCTAGTTCATAAAACGTGGAAATAAGAGTAACCAAGTATCACTGAACATCTTGTGCGAGTTATAGTAGTTTTCAAAATCAGCACTGCTGCTATATTGAATCGCGTGATGCAGGTGAGACGGCCAGAGGCATTCCACTTGTTATTCGTTTAATATTTAATTGTTTTATGATGAGATATCTATTCCACGGAAGCGTTTCCTGAAAGGAATTGTCGGACGATTGATCGGATAGTTTCCATAGTAACAGTGCTTCTCAGCCAATCAAAATCAAGCAAAGTTGTCAAATCCGACAATCTGTCGGACGAAAGGTGTTGATTAATTAAAGATCACCAAATGTTTTAAAAATATTAACCTATATTCATTTATCATTTAAAAAGAAAGTGGGAATTGGATTTTAAAACATTTTTCTTCTAAAAAATCATTAAGGTAATGTAAACTAATCTGTTAATTTTCTTTGCCACGCTGTTTAAAAAGTTTGAAACACGTTGTTTAAACTTATTTTGGAATTGGTTTCATTTTTTAAACATCTTGCTACAACTTTTAAGCATTAGTTGTAGTACGAAGGGGCTTAAACAGCACGCTGAAAATTTTCGAAAAGCATAGTGTGCCAGGCATTAATTTAGGGCATTTTAGCAAGCACTTTGCAGACACTTTCTATAACACAGATAATCTCTTTTTTAAAGCCATTCACAACAAAGCAGTCTTTGTCGAAAATCGATGAATCAAAACAAGTGTCATCGTAGATACTGGACGAACGACATATTTGCAATTTTTGGTCCGCTATAATCGTATAAAGACGATGTGCTGTCCCGGTCCACCATCTTTCTAATATGTAAATTGTGACTTGACGGGCTGGCATTTTCAATAGATTCTGAACGGTGAAGAAAGTGTCTTCAAAATGGGTCCTGAAATACGCCATAGATAGATAGATAGATAGATAGATAGATAGATAGATAGATAGATAGATAGATAGATAGATAGATAAATGGATTTTATTAAAAACATCACGTCTATCTGTACAAAACTAACTTTAACATGAATTACAAATAAAAATAAACATCACATACATGTATTACAAGTAACATTTTAAATCAAAAGGCCACTTCCGAGGTCACTCGAGTATCCAGACACCCAAGAGGGGGTACATAAACCTTAATATATTCATCAAAAAGGCATATTACCTCGAAAATGACCAAAAAATACTTTACATGAAATTTTATCATTCAATCATGCATGTAATAATCAAAACTGAAGCATCCATTCAACAACTAATAAAACGATCAAAATTCTTTAGAAAAATAAATAACAAAAGTAACCGTAAACATTGAATATGAACGAATACGTAGCATTAGTTCTACAAAATTAATTATGAACGCTAACTGCACTAGAATATCTTGACAACAGGGTAAAACATAACAAAACAAAAACATATGAAAAGGAGAGGCTCAGAGATGGAAAATCCAGATGAGCCAGGGTCTAACTAAACATGATTGGTAATTAAACAAAGTTATATTAATTCGTATGTGAAACAAACCTTTATCAAAAAGAAAACAAATCTAAGATACATTGTAAAGTCATTCAACCTAAAACCGGTAGATATGCAAAGAAAAAGCGAACCTGAAGTAAATTACTTTCATTTTAAATAAGGACGGATTACAGTTTTAAAGGTATCATTTTAAGCCAAAAATATACAATTTATCACAAAGTTTTATAAAGTTTTATGAAGAAAGATGTCTATGTTTTATCTTGTTCTTCAGTCAGGAACGGGGCTGTTTTCAATTCTTGTAGTCTTACTTCTGGGTTCAACACAAACACGCTGCTTCCTTAGCTCTCGACGTTGTTTGGTTGTAGCAAACCATCCATGCACTACGTTTAACTTGATGGCACTGCGAGCAAAGAAAAGACACAAATTCAATTTTCAATTCAATTCAATTCTTTTATTTCATTTCCATTCAAAACATAATACAAAGTTATATAAAGTAATACAAATCAAGTACAATTTTACAGAAGGGCATTCTTACTTCGTAAAAAAAAAAAAACAGTATAATATAGAGCAAAATGGAAATGAGGGGGATCCACTAAAAAGCAAAGCTTGCATAGTGTGGATCCCCTTGGAAATGAAGAAAGTATAGTCGACTTATTCTTATATGCGTACATATATGTATTACAGGAAAGAAAAAGAAAAAGAACAAAAGAAATAATATTGATGCAAACATAATTACTGAACAAATGCAAAGCTTTTCACACAAAGAGGTCTCCGTTGTAAAGGATATGTTGCGCAAGACAGAAGAAAAAAAAACAGAAAGAGAGAGGGGATGACAAGACATAGAAGACAAGGCAAAACAAGAGACAGGACAGTACAAGACAAGATAACTATTTTTTTAAAAGGAGGAAAACTAAGAATGGGAAAGGGCTGACCACGAACCAGCTTGATCTGGTGAAATAACAAAATATGATATAACTGGACAATATCAGATGAAAAAAGATAAAACAATAAAAGTGAAAAATGTAATGATTATAATCAAGATAATGAAGTGTTAGTTTCGTTGCGAAGAATTATAGGAATTAAGCAGGATAAGTTTGAGTTTACGTTTGAATGAATTTAAGGAGACACTGTCTTTAACATTATTAGCTAGTGAGTTCCAGAATTTAGGACCGTTTTGGCCAGTAAAGTTCTGTAAAGTGGAATGTGAAGTTCGTCAGAGTGTCTCGTGGGGTAGTTATGATAAAATTGATTTTTAGGGAACATGGCATCAAAAATATGGGGAAGTGCATTATTATTATAACTATACATGAAGTGCCCTAACTGTAGTAAATACAGGTCTTTGACTTTCAACAGTTTACTTTCTAGAAAAAGTGGGTCCGTATGAGAACGGAAACATGTACTATAAATAATACGAAGTGCTTTCTTTTGCAAAAGCAACAATTTATCTAATAAGTATTGACGGGTATCACCCCAAATAAGAATCACGTAGTTTAAATAAGGCAAGATTAAGGATGAGTAGAGCATGATTAATGATGTGGAGGGAATGCAAAATTTTAGCCTATTAATGATACCTATATTTCGTGAAATCATTTTGGATATATTTTCAATATGATTTTCCAAGAAAGTTTACTGTCAACTGTTATTCCAAGAAATTTGGTGTAAGGTTCTAATGAGGTATTATCAAACATAATGTTTGATAATGAACCATTCTCTCAGACAGCATCTGTAAATTTGTCACAGAAATGCAATTTTGGCATGATATGTACTGATTCGATCATACAGGGTAGACTGAACATGAATTTGTTTTTTTTAAGCTCATTTGTTTCGGATTACAATCATAATAATTTTGTCGTATTTTCTTCATATGAATCACGCTTATCAACAATAATGATTATCATTTTTTTTTAATGTGTACATTTGGCCAGCAGACTCTATCAACATCACTGATGGTCAGCCGGACATCGTCACCGAAATCGATGAACCGAACATCCCACCTACTTCCACTACTCCATCACAGTCGCTTTCAATGGCATCTTCGTCATCACCGTCCGCCACTCTGGGAGAACAGGATGTGTCGACGACGACTATCTCGACATCGGAATTGATGACACCTATGATAGAGCATGTGCAGGGTCCGGTTATCCGGGTGTACTCCCCTTACATCGAAGACCACAGAGAAGTCACACCGGGACCGAACGTGTTTGAAAAGAATATCCGAAATGCCATTGAATCGCGCAAGCATGAAGAGGCAACCCATGTCGACGAACATAAAAGAGAGCAGATTCAAACAGGTAGCTAATCAAGAATGAAAATGAAGTTTACTTCAATTAATTGTTGTCTTGATAGATACGTTAACTACTTTGCCTCCACGTATTTTTGCTATTTATTTTACTCGTCATGTTTGCATTCTTTTTTTTTCTTCGGGGAGCGTTTTAAAAGGATTGTGGGACAGTTAACGAAGTAACTGCTTCTCAGCCAATCAAAATCAGGGAATGTCAGATCTGACAACCTGTCGGACGAGAATGTTGATGAAACGCTTCCCAGACCGCTGCTCTTGTGTGCAAACGAAATTTCCAAATCTACATTCATCTTTTGCTTAAATAACTTCTAAAGTTATACTACTACTACTACTACTACTATTACTACTACTACTACTACTACTACTACTACTACTTCTTCTTCTTCTTCTTCTTCTTCTTCTTCTTCTTCTTCTTCTTCTTCTTCTTCTTCTTCTTCTTCTTCTTCTTCTTCTTCTTCTACTACTACTACTTCTTCTACTACAACTCCTACACCTACTACTATCTGAGCTAATGTCACTCTTTTCTTCTCCTTCATTTCCTTCCTTTTCTTCTCCTTCTCACTCCATCTTCCCCTTCTCCTTCCTGCTCATGATTATCTTTCTTCCAAATATCTTCCCAACCACGTCAAATCAGATGATCCTGTTGAAGAATCCACAGGCGGTAATGTTTTGGAAAAAGCTAATGATCTGGATCAGGGTGAAACAAAAACACAGAAGACTGACCAGTCGTACGAGGGAACCGATAACACGGAGAGCGCAGCGGTTGAGCCAAATGGACGGACTGATGCTCAGGAAGGTGATGAAAACTTGGTTGAAACACCCAGCAACCAAGAAGGTGCCGGAATTTCGGCTGAGACGGCATCTAGCAACGATGCAAAGACTAACTCCACATTCGTTGGGCCCAGTTACAAGGAAAACCCCAAAACCTCGCCCGAAGGTGTTTGCAACGACGAGGATGCCGGGGCTGAGAGCACAGAGCAAGAAGATACTACTAGAAGACTGTCCGATATCATCTCTGCTGGTGAACAGCCAGAGAAGGTCGACTCACAGACTGATAGCTCAGGTATGCTACTTTGCAATATCTTTCAATGACTTCAAGCACATAGCTCCAGTTGGTTTATCTTTATCATCCTCAGATAGTGAATAGCTTCATTGATATATCTTTCCATAAAAGATCTCATCTATCTATCTATCTATCTATCTATCTATCTAACTATCATGTCCCTACAATCTCTTCAAATGAACTCGGTTCGAACAAAAGTATTTTCAGATATGACACCCTTTCCGTCAGTTCATGGCCAAAGGAAAGACCGGTTATTTTTCTGGGCCCAGCTCTAAGGGGCTTGGATCGACTTTGGACAGTCGTGTTGGCGTACATTATGATACTTGTTGCAAAAAAAAAAACATTGGATCAACCGAGCTCATTTCCCAAGATGTAGTTTTAGTAGGCAAATATCCACCATCACCCCTATTACTTTCTCAAGCTAGGAGTAATCAGTGCGTGTCCCAAGCTTGCCCATCAAAATTAAATGTGGCCAGAGGTTAGTTGAAATTTGAATATGTTTATAATTTACAGAATGTAATGCTTACACTTGTTACAATTTGATTATAATCTTGGCTGCAGGAGCAGGTGTGCAGACTCAACCGGAAGAATCGGACACCCTCGCCCAGGCCAAGGAGTGGCACGATTCCATCGTTCGTCGGGTGGCTCGGCTACGAGGATTGTCTTGTTGGCTCGGTGAGCGTAACAAACGGATGGACGGCATGGTGGAGATCCTTGTTAGATCGCTTGAGCATATGGGTGTCGGAGCCGTGACGGATCACATTGGAAATCTGGTAAGCGAGAGACCGATTCATGCAGTTATATCATGATCAAGTGTTGCTAAAGGGGTAATAGGAACCCCTTCCCGTCCCCATCACATTGCGCAGTGACATTTCCCCTTAATTGTCATACTTCCCACTCACCCTATTTGTGCCATTCTGGTGCATTCTTGCAAGTTTTGGTTGACGTTGTATTCACCTTTGTGGAAAACCATCGCGAATTAACCGTTATCTTAACCGTCAATATGTGATCGCATCCTTCCGTGCAAGCATTACGGGTGAGTTGCGGGCAATCACTCGCGGAAAAGTTTTGAGCATGTTCGAAACTTTTCTGCGTGCAAATCAGACTTGCGTGAGCTAATGCGGGAAATTGCGTGTGAGATACTGGCGAGATAATGTCAATGCGGGCGAGCTATTGGTAAAAATAGTCACACGAAGTCACACGCAAAGCCTTTCGGAAGATTCATTACTCATTAAGTACGCTATATTTTTCTTACCGTTTGTAGATTCCCCTTCAGAACTTTCGTTTGAACTCGGCTATCAAGCTTTCTACAACGGACCACACGTGGACGACGTGCGATGAGGATGTCATGAGCAATGATATCAATTGTAAGTACCTTAAGCCCAGCGCAAACTATATGCGATGCAATTGCACGAGTATCCGAAGGCAACAAGTTGCCAATACCCACTATTCGCTGTGCAACGCGGGCGGAATTTACGACGGTATATTGATGATTTTGAAAAAGACTTTTGGGCCCGTCGCAAAACACTGTCTTGCAATGCAAATTGTGTGACCTGAGAATTTTTTTACGTTTCGCATCCGCAACGGAAACATTAGATCTGCGTTTCGTGTGCAAAATTATGGTTGCTACTATGGTAACAGCGATATATCCGACTTAGGACGAGCTTCCAGACCACATTTGGTTCCTCCCAGAGCTCGAGAGGGGGGGGGGGGTGCACTTCCATTGACAAATGGATACCAGACGCGACCACGTGTAAAAAGGGATTTCCTTTTCAAGAGTGGGAACGTTACGTACTGTATATTATGTAACGTTATATGGGTGTCAAAACGATATTTAAAATACTGAAAAGGGATACATTTCGTTAGAAAATCTACGTATTTTAGGTCTTATTTCCAAAACTTTTTAAGGGTAGGGTTTCACACGCCAAATACTTGTTAAGGGATGCATTTTCATAATCTGGAAAAGACTTGCCTTCCTTGTTTAGGGTGCTTTTCTAGACCCCATGGTCGCGCTCATGGTATCCACTCGTCAATGGAGGTGTTCTACCCGGACCCTAATGACGCGTCCCCGAAGTTTGCGAAAACTCGCTAATATCGCAAGCCAGCGCACACATTGCAACAATTCTGCACAGCGCTGTAATTCCATGGCGCGCATATCGTCTGCGCTGCAGGAGCTCAGAAAATTGGTCGTAAGGTCATCGTCTGGTTGGCTGACATTATAAAAATTGCAGAGGAATCGTAGGAAGATTTGACATGGAAAACTTTTGAGATATGGGGCCCGTTGCATAAAACTTTTTACCTGAGAAAACTCAGGTTGTTTTTACTGGAGTTTTTGCCCTGTGTTAAAGTCAATGGCAGATATCAGACTAACCTTAGTTTTCAGTTTTTACCAGAGTTTTCTCAGGTAAAAAGTTGTATGCAATAGGCCACTGGTCAGCGATTCTTCTGCGACAAATCCGATCGCAGTCGATTTTCTTGCAATCGGATCTTAGTGCGATCGTGCCATGCACCTCTAGTGTACGCTGGGTTTCATTCCCCAAGAAATGTAAATTTCAGCAATTAATGTGAATTATTTTGAAATCGATAAGAAGGCAGGACGAAGGGAGTGTTGATGAGTTAAAAGAAGAGTGACGAAATTAATAATAAAAATGACCAATAGATTCCCCCAAGAAAAAAAAATCAAAATGTCAAAATAAATTTATATCAAAGTTTGAACGAATATGTAATGAATGCGATAAGGACGTTCCAGTTAAAATGAAGTCCATTTCCTTTTCATCAAATTTTGCAGAGTTTCTTTGGTGTGCTTATTTTGTACGGGACTTCAAAGTAGCCGTATTTGAATGATATGAAATGTTGCGCAATCAAGATAACTATGCCTCTCTTGGACCTCACGAATTCCCCAAATGAGTTTAAATGGCCTCTTTACTCTGTCGATATCGCATCAAACTTTCAGGATATCTAACTAACTGGATACCAAAGTAAGAGAATATCTTTTAATAGGCAAAATAAATCTATTTGGAGTCAGCAGGCCCTCATTTGACAAAAATGATGCATAAACTCCCCCCCCCCCCAAAAAAAAAAAAAAAAAAGATTCCTTAAGGGACAAATCTACTCAAAAATTTTAAAAGTATAATTCAAGCTGCAATTTATTAAAAATCCATGTCATTTTCATCATATTCGATAAAATTGTAGAAGAATGCTTTACAAAGGCTTAGGGAAGTTAAAAATATGGGGTCCATGTGCTATCAGTGTCTAAAGTGTTGCGAGTTGGCTTGAAACAGCCGAAAATGCGCCGAAAACGTGCAAAAGTCTGATAATACCTTCTAAAGTGCGAATGGTTCCATTGTCTTGCTCCCAAACATTGAAAATCCATGTCATTTTCATTATACTTTGCACATAAATACTTTAGCACCTGAATATTCCAAATATGCACAAATTAACATAGGTCTATGTGCTTGATTGTTTGCTATAGAGCTTCAAAGTTAACCCAAATAGATGTTCTTAAGAATTGCGCATTCAAAAGAATTTGGCATTTTTAGACATCACGAGATCACAACATTGAGTTTAAAGCTCTGTTACCATGATTACTCAGTAAAAAAAACAATAAAAAATCATCAAATTTCGCAATATAATGAATATTAAACAAATATATCAGGCTTTGAGAAAGTATAGTGGAATTATTTATCTGAGGTTGGTCTGGCAATTACTATTTTTCCCCGAGGGGCGAAGCCCCGAGGGAAATATAGTAGTTTTGCCAGTCCAACCGAGGATTAATAATTCCCACTATGCTTTCGAATGAAACACCTGATATATTTGTTTTATATCCTACTTTTAATAATTTATAACCATAATCTATGCGCTGAGCATGCAAAGTCCTGTTACTTGCGTTGAATTACCTACTTTTCTCCGAGCCACCGCGCTCAGCGGAACGCAGATTAGTGTCTGCGCTGACGCATCGCGCTGGACTTGCGCGCCCGGGAGAGAGAGCGCGCAAACCGGTGCGCCGAGATATCCAGTTTTGTGAAATAATGACGTCATAATATTGGTATATCCAAAAATATATCGAGGTCTGACGTCACGCAACATCATAGTTGAAATATATTAGGTCACATGATGCTACTTGAACCAATCACTATACAGGATTTACTCTATGTAGGATATAATAAACAAATATATCAGGCTTTGAGAAAGTATAGTGGAATTATTTATCCGAGGTTGGTCTGGCAATTACTATTTTTCCCGAGGGGCGAAGCCCCGAGGGAAATATAGTAGTTTTGCCAGTCCAACCGAGAATTTCCACTATGCTTTCGAATGAAACGCCTGATATATTTGTTTTATATCCTACTTTCAATAATTTATAACCAAAATCTATGTGCTGAGCATGCAAAGTCCTGTTACTTGCGTTGAATTACCTACTTTTCTCCGAGCCACCGCGCTCAGCGGAACGCAGATTAGTGTCTGCGCTGACGCATCGCGCTGGACTTGCGCGCCCGGGAGAGAGAGCGCGCAAGCCGGTGCGCCGAAATATCCAGTTTTGTGAAATAATGACGTCAGAATATTGGTATATCCAAAAATATATCGAGGTCTGACGTCACGCAACATCATAGTTGAAATATATTCGGTCACATGATGCTACTTGAACCAATCACTATACAGGATTCAATCTATGTAGGATATAACAATATATATATTAGGGATTATATCCTACATAGAGTAAATCCTGTGGTGGCTCGGAGAAAAGTAGGTAATTCAACGCAAGTAACAGGACTTTGCATGCTCAGCGCATAGATTTTGGTTATAAATTATTGAAAGTAGGATATAAAACAAATATATCAGGCGTTTCATTCGAAAGCATAGTGGAAATTCTCGGTTGGACTGGCAAAACTACTATATTTCCCTCGGGGCTTCGCCCCTCGGGAAAAATAGTAATTGCCAGACCAACCTCGGATAAATAATTCCACTATACTTTCTCAAAGCCTGATATATTTGTTTATTATATCCTACATAGAGTAAATCCTGTATAGTGATTGGTTCAAGTAGCATCATGTGACCTAATATATTTCAACTATGATGTTGCGTGACGTCAGACCTCGATATATTTTTGGATATACCAATATTCTGACGTCATTATTTCACAAAACTGGATATTTCGGCGCACCGGCTTGCGCGCTCTCTCTCCCGGGCGCGCAAGTCCAGCGCGATGCGTCAGCGCAGACACTAATCTGCGTTCCGCTGAGCGCGGTGGCTCGGAGAAAAGTAGGTAATTCAACGCAAGTAACAGGACTTTGCATGCTCAGCGCATAGATTTTGGTTATAAATTATTGAAAGTAGGATATAAAACAAATATATCAGGCGTTTTATTCGAAAGCATAGTGGAAATTCTCGGTTGGACTGGCAAAACTACTATATTTCCCTCGGGGCTTCGCCCCTCGGGAAAAATAGTAATTGCCAGACCAACCTCGGATAAATAATTCCACTATACTTTCTCAAAGCCTGATATATTTGTTTACTATTTAATTGTTTGCTATTCCAAGTCTAACAGCACTCTCAGTTCTTAGATATTGCGCGAAAGATAACGCATCAAAAGCTTTGTATCTACAATATGTGGAGGAAAAATTCTAAAACCACTTTACCAATTATTCCAACTCGGGTAATATTCGTCATGCTTTGCAGCACTACAATGTAAAGTATTTTGAAATTGTTGAGAAATTCAGAAATATGGTCCATGGAATAATTCCAGTTTATTAGCTTCATAAAATCTGCAGTTGAGAAAAATACATGCAGCTGATACATACAGCTGATTAATCACTTCATTCATTGTGAGTGCGCAGTGTAAAATATGCGCAGATCATTATGCGCAGATCATGATGCGCACAAACATAATTGTCGAACAATTGAACTTTATTCTTGATAAAAAAATACCACAATGACGACTGCCAATATTATGGGTTTTTTTTTCTCTAGCCAAGGATGGCAATGAAATATGCTATGAACTGAAGTTTTATCATTCTGATATGAAGAAAAGCATTCCATGACAAGTGCCAGTATCCACGGCTGTGTCATTCATGGGTTTAAAAATGAAATGTATGCACAATTGTTAATTCCATTTCTCTACTTGTTTTGTTATCTGATCCTCTCCCGATTAATGTAGCTTGGCTGCCCGATTCTCTCCCAGACGAACATGACCTTCCCTTGACGAACGAGCAGATGAGGAAGTACGAGAGTCAATTGGAGGTTCTCCGAGCAGAGAACGAATCTCTTCAGCGGTCACTCCAGGCTGCCCTGGATAGTCAGGGGTCGTTGGGCGTTCAGATCAACCAATGGCAGGCCTGTATCGATAGCGCCGGACAGCAGCTCTGTCGCGTCACCCAGGAAGTTCACGAATCTAAATCACGCGAAAGGCACCTGCGCCACCTCCTTGGCGAGGAGAGACGGATTAAGGTAAACTGAAGATATCAGGGTGCACCCCCTACTTCTCCTGGAAAAGTACATAAAAAGGTAACAAAAATATCGACAGGTTTTGGACTTTTCCTGGGAGATAGGGGCTTGACAAAATCTTTCCAGGAGGCAAAATATGTTGATCGATCAATTCTTATGTATAGTCGACCGTTTTTGTTACCAAGAACCCCTTTTTTGTTTACCCCCTCCGGCAGGGACGCCGATCGATCCATCCATGTTTCGAAGGGGGGGGGGCAAAAGTGAAAAAAGATGATTAACTTTTCGGCGTGCTAATTTATGATACAGAATTAGCGTTTAGCATAGCGCGCCAAAAAGTGTCAATTTTGCAGGTTTAATAGTATTTTTAAGCCAGGTGTAAAGGTTTATCAGTGCGTTGCAGTGGTTTTTGAAACATTATGTTTGCATTGCATATTACACATTTTTCAAGTTGTTAAAATTATCGATGGGCGAATAGTCCCCTTCCAAATTTTCATTGGGGGGATCCCCCCCCCCCCCCTCTGAATCGACCCCTCGATCTGCACTTGAGAAAAGTTTTAACGGGATTGGATAAGAAACAAATACACCCATAAAAAGGATGATGAAGAGCACAATGAGGGGAAGAAGGGTTGAGTTTTATCAATATGCTCATTTCTTTTTGAACTTCTAATGCCAATACGTAATATAAGCATAAAATCAAGATCAGCTACCATTGGATGAGTCAACAGCTGGTCGTTATGAAGTGGTATAACCTGCAAATGCGCCTACCATGCAAAAATGAAAGCCAGAGATTGAATATACTGCAAATTGAAATTATCGGCTGGGTTACTTCGAGTTTATTAGAATCCATTTAATGGAATATTGGAACATAAAGGTTTGTTTCTTCATCTTTACCCCTCAGGATTCGCTGGTGCAGCGAAATTCTTTAACGAAGGCAGAACAGGATCAGACATTGGAGAGTGTGAACAGATGGTCCCAACACAGTAATGAGGTCATGAGTGGTCCTACTAGCTCGGGAACCTTGGCAACCGATGAGAATAGTGCAACTCTCTTGCAAGGGATGACGGCAGAGAGGCAGCAAGTAGTTGATAGTTTTGCTTGCAACAACTACCCAGGATCCCCCTTGTCCCAGACCACAGTCAAAGGTCCAAATGGTTCGGAGAGACCGTGGCAACAAAAACGGGTTGTTGGAACAAGGGACACACGCAGTAGCAGACTAAATAGCTCTGCGCCGCCTTTCGTTTCGGCATACTCTTCTTCTCATCGTCCAAACTATCGTAGTAACTGGCATGCAGGATCCAACTGGCATTATAGATCCGGATCTGGACGAACCGTTGGATCCAGCAGCACGGGACGGGGTCGGCACGGGAGCGGAAGATCGTATTACCGAAAAGAACACAGCAGCAATGCAGGATTTAATCAACTCCTTAACGGATTCTTTGACAACTTGAACCGGATCGAGAACGCGCTTCGGCAGCAGGGTATCAACGTGCCTGGTCCGACGTCCGAAGCAGTGCCAGGAATTCAGCAACAACCGCAGGAGGTTAATGTATGCAGTAACGTACAATACCCAGCATTAGGTGTCCATGATTTACAGCAGCAGCAACAGGAGGCGGTAGCGACCAATCAGCCTGTGTATTTCAGCGGCCCATCTCTACAGCAGAATGTGGTCTACTCTGATGTGGAGAACGTAGTTGCCCAGCAACTGATCCAATCGATTCCCTCAGTGCAGCAGGTCCCTCCGAGTCAAGCGGTAGTCAAGGAAGGAGTACAAACTGTCCCTGCGGCTCACGTACAGTTTGCACAAGTCGAGGGCCAGGCTTATTAGAAAATAACAAGGACGTGAATAGATTTGAGTGCTACGGAGGTAACAGTGCTGCCCAGTAGAAGAAAGCGCAATTTCTATTGTGTTTGGGGTCTTATTCCCTAGGGATCATACCCCAATTGGAATTATGTGAACTGTTCTTGACTTGAGACGGTTTTTCTCAGACATTTCAAAAGAGCTTGGCTCCCCTTTGGATGTTCTTGTTTTCATGCCACAATACTTCCCTTTCCATTTATACTCGTTAATGTTGACGTGAAGGATATTGATCATGTTGTTGCCGACCAGAATGTGATTGCTGTATAAAAGTATTTGTTAACTCTTATATCAATGCGGACATGGGCGGAAATCCCAGGGGGGACAGGGGGGCGTGTCCCCCTACTCAAAATAGTAGGGGGGACACAATAGCGAATGCCCCCCCTACTATTTGTGGTCTTTTATGATGGTAAGAAATACATCATTCAAAATCGAAATAAACATGTATTTTAGGACGAGATGACCTTACTTTTGGGATGATAACCTTTTTTTTTTTTTTTTTTTTTTTTTTTGCTTGTCAAATTTATTTTCGTCGAAATGACCATAAATTTGGGAAATTTGGGGTGATAACCTTTTTTTTTTTTGCTTGTCAAATTCTCCAGCCCCTTGTCCCCCCTACCTTTTAGGAGAGATTTCCGCCCATGAATGTGGATGTTACAGTTGCAAACGACAAGCATTGAAGATTTGTTGATGGAGGTGGTGAAGGTCATTGTGGATCGGAGTATTTATGAACCCGCCGCACACTACACGGATTGGCTCCGACCCGATTTTCTTAGGAGTCGCATTTTGCATTGAATATGGAAGATCCAAAGAATCTTTTTCATATCGCTGTCGATGAAAAAAAAAAATCCTGGGCGTCATTAAGATTTAGAATTTAATGTGCGATTCCTCCCCCCCCCCCCCCCTTTCATTAAACAAGGAGGCTTTGTAAAATCCTAGAATTTTGATTTTGATATCCCTATATTTCGATTTCGATATTCCATCATTGACCGTTAAGATTTTACAAGTTAGAATGGTAAAACCAATTGCTATCATGAATTCTAGATGTTTTCCAAAATCGGATCGCAGTTGGATCGTGTTGTGTGCGCAAAGATTTGGTGATATATACGCCGACGTGAGCCGCGTGCAGTTGCGAACTTTATGGTTCAAACTCCTCGCGCCTAATGTGGATCACGTAATATTTAAGTGGCGCCTTCGGTGATAATGTTCTTTGCAAAATAACGAAAAAGCTGCAGTAGGTAAAAGATAATACACAAATATATCAGGCTTTGAGAAAGTATAGTGGAATTGTTTATCCGAGGTGGGTCTCGCATTTACTATGAAATTTTTAGTAGTTTTGCCAATCCAACCGAGAGTTTAACTAAATATCCAGTTATCTGAAATAATGACGTCAGAATATTGGTACAGCGAAAAATATATCGATGACTGACGTTACGCAACATCATATTTAAAATGTATTTGGTCACATGATGCTATTTGAACCAATCACATTACAGGATTTAATCTATGTAGGATAGGCCTATAATACATTTTATTTGTATGTTTGTATGTCTGTCTGTTTTGGGGATGTGTGAGGTTTGTGGGTTGTAAATCATGGAATATTTATTTAAGTGATGTGTATATAATCGTGTAATTATGATATTTGTAAATAATCTTTATCATGTATATTAAATTGTGACGTCAATAACAATGGCTTCAGAGTAAGAAGAATACCCCCATCATGCCCATTGCCGGAATCTGTTGAAGTCAAACATTGGAATTAAGATTTGAAACATAAATTATACAGAAATAGACGAGGAAATGGTAGGTTGAGGTATAAGTTGTAAATAATAATATTGAGAACAGCAATGGCAAAACCAATGGTAGGTTAGTTTTAAAAATTCCAAACAAGTATATTCTGACCATTAATAAAAATGGGATGGTTTTGAAATCTGTTTGAGATTTGGTAAATCTAAAGACTAGTCAATCCAAAGTCTGAATTCATTGTCAACTAATTTAATGGAAATTAAATCACAAAGCAAAAGTCACGTTAAAGGTGGAATCAGAGATCTTACATTTCGGGATAAAATCAATTTTCAAAATGTTTAAACTTGAGAGGTCACGTTTTTATTTCCAGTTAACAAAAAAGTAATGAATACATCAACTAATCAATGGTAAAAACGTTTTTTTGTTTCAATGAAACTATTTTTAAAGGGGAATCCAGCCTTGGCCATAAAATGTTCTGTTGGGAAGGAGAAAAATAAATTAAACAGAATGGCGAAAGTTTGAAAGAAATCGGACAAGCAATAAGAAAGTTATAGCTGCTTTTAAATTGAGATCACTAATAGTATGTAGATTTCAAATTGGCAACTGGGTAAGTAAATTATGACAAGGGGCAAGGACAACTTTCCCATAGGCCATGTACTTTATTATCAGGGATTTGTGGTTTTCTCCTAAGTACCCATTCCCTTTGGGCAGTAATCTAAATATAATCCAGGTAGTATATATTGTTTTATGTCCTCATGAAAGAAAAATATAATTTAAAATAAAACTATTGGGAAAAATGACATTTTAGCCATAATATGTATTGGAGTACACGGAAGAGTAGTCCTTGCCTTACATCACTATGACATCCCATATGCGGCCAATTTGAAGTCTCCATGGGTATAGTGATTACCAATATTTACAACTTTTAAATAATCATAACTTTCTTGTTGTTTGTCCAATATTTTTCAAACTTTCACCAATCAACTTGTCTGATTTTTCTTTTTCTTATAAAAACAAGTTTTTATTTGGGTTGGATTCCCCTTTAAGTGTTGGATTTGGCGAGATTTTCAGATATGATCTCTCTCATACGCAAACACTTGAGGTTGATGTTTAAAGGGTCTTATTCGGGATTATCGAAGAAGAAGGTTTAATCTTATCAACAGAGAAATCCAGGTTTGAAAAAGCAGTCATTGGAAAGGGGTTTCTGAAATTTATATCGTAATAAGGTAATTCTATAATAAATCAATGAAATGCACATAATTAAGTCCTTTCCGATGCTTAGACAGTCTGGTATGATATTTGTTTCCTTCAACATGAGCTATACATACATGATTGGAGTTCATTTATGAACAAAATGTTCGCTGTTCAAGAAAAAAATATTTTACAGATTATGTATACATGACCATGATTTGAATTTCGAACTTTTATTGGTTATGGGGTGTGAAAAGTTATACAGATTTTGATGAAACCTGATTATGATAACGAACAGGCATCTATACCTAACGGTATTTATTTGTGAAAGAAATCAAAGAAATAAAACCAAACTTCTCTCAAACTTGTTTGTTATATCTGCAATTGTCAATTTGAACGATTTACTGTTGTTTAATTATTATTTCATTTATTTTTATTTCTTATATTTATTTTATTGATTTGTTTTGCTGGATTTTTTCCAGCAAGCAAGCGAATATCCCAGGCTGAAATTTGAAACAAAAATGCATAACGCCAGTACCTGGTCATTAAAGGTCAAGTCCACCTCAGAAAAACGTTGAGTTAAATCAATAGAGAAAAATCAGACAAGGATAATGCTGAAAATTTCATTTAAATCTGATGTAAAATAAAGTTATGATATTTTAAAGTTTTGCTTAGTTTTCACAAAATAGTTATATACACGATTTAGTTACATGCAATTGAGAGAATCGGTGATGTCCCTCATTCACTATTTCATTTGTTTTTTGATTGTTTGAATTACACAATATTTCATTGTTTACAGATTTGACAACAAGGACCAACTTGACTGAACCATTTAATGTTAATTATAAGTAATGGTAATTCCACATGTTCAGGGAGAAATAAAAATTTCTTTCAAAGGACAATGGGAAGAAAATTAGAATATTTCATATAATAAAATACAAAAGAAATAGTGAGTGAGTGATGTCATCAGTTCCCATTTTGCATACCGACCGGGATGTGCATATAACTGTTTTGTGAAATTAAGCGAAACTTTATTTTACATCCAATTTTGATGAAATTTTCAGCCTTATGCTTGTTGGATTTTTCTCTTTTTATCCAAATTAACTTTCTGTTGGGGTGGACTTGTCCTTTATTGGCAAATTTCCTTCTTTTTCTTCTTCTCCTCGGACATGTTGGAGTCGTGTTTAGTTCTAAGCTGCCAATCATCCTCTTCCTTTTTAGGTAAACCCTAACTTTCTAGAACTCAGCCAGGAAATGGCTTAATGTATTTGTTATTTTCCCTGAATGGTATCCTATGTAACACAGATCAGTGGAATAATGACCCAACAATTTTGAAGTGGCTAGATATGGCATATTGCCTATAAAATTGATAAAAAGTTGCAAGCGAAAAAACTTTAAAATTATAACAAAAATCAAATTTTGAGATAGATTTTGACGTAATATTGAGAAAATGATACCATATTTCACCTTTCCTTTTCTGTTCTATTCTCTCTGTTTTGTTGTAGAAAAATGGGGGAGGGGGCTCTTCCTTCCATCTGTATGCCAGTGGGCACAACACTTTGACCAATCTGATGCAATAACAACAATTACTGATATGGAGAGGTCTCGAGATAATGAACAAATCAATGAAGTGAGGGAGCGGGTGCGAAGTTTTATTGCCCCCCCCCCATATCCTCCAAAATAAAGTAAATTTAAAAATAAAAGGATAAGGGAAAGGGAAAAAAATAGAAAATGATAGGTAAAATAGAGAAAAGGAGAAGGAAGAGAAGGAAAAGAGAAAAGTAAAGAGACGAAAAGGAACGTGGAAAATAATTTGAATTTTCTTTTCGTTCATATTGGTTACATATTACTGTCATACGCTTTCCAAAAATTATTTGCCTTGAGTCTGCCTGGCTATCGCTTCAACGCATTCAATATTTGAAACGAGTGATCAGGCATCTAGCCAATAACGTTTGAATGGGCGTGAAATGAGTAATGAATCTCGAATACTTAATGTTTTGTGGTTTTTCTCTGATTCTGATTGTGGTTATATCCGACCATGCAGTGCCCCCCTCCCCCCCCCCCGCCTTGAGGGGCACCAAAATATATTTAGTCAAATATGTATGTCATGCATAATCAAGTGAGAACCTACTTTTTGGGGGGGTGGGGGGGTTGTCGAAAATTCCCTGTACAAAATGTCCCCCTTTGAAAAATCATCGATCCGCCCCTGATGATGTTGATGATGATCATCATGATGATGACGATGTTGCTAATGATGACGACGATGATGTTAACAAAGTGTCCTTTTTAACTTGAGAATAACGCTGAAAAACAGAAAGAAAAGTAAGGAGGAGGTATTTATACCCGTGTTTAATTTACGGCCTCGTAACGGCCGGGCCGACCCCCATAGGCCTACTTTTCAGAATGGAATATCTCGCGCTTAGAAAGAGGGATAGGAAGAAAGACATCATTTTCATATGATGACAAAATGTCCTTTGAATGTCCCGGTCCTAGGTAAAAATAATCAGCTTGCACTTCCCGCTTGCATCATTTCTTAATTGCGATCAACATCCACTTCACAATTTTTCTACATAGTGCTTGAAATAATGCTTAATTTGTTCCCTTCACAGATCGGAATATCAAATATTTTCAGCTCGCGCTTCGCACTCGCATTATTGATTTTCATGATAAAAAAAAATATTCCGAATGCCCAGATACTAGGTTTAAATATAAAACATGCGCACGCATTTTTTTTAAGAGGCGCAGCTGGTTCATCATTTAAAACGTGCAAAGTTATCAAATTTCAGACCACAATATCAATTTTTTTTGCTCGTGCTTCGCGCTCGCATTATATATAGGAAGGCCGAGTTACCCATCCATTTCATGATTAAAACAAAACATTCATAGAGTGTCCCGTTTTTTGGTCTGAATCTCGTTTTTTCCGCTCAAGCTTCGCGCACGCATTGTTTAGTTATATACCTGTCCCGTTGAAAATTACAGAAAGTTCGCCCCCGAAACGCCCCCAAAGAGAAAAAAAAAGGAAAAGGAAAAAAAAAGCGATAGGAGAAATGGGACGAAGAAAGATATAGCTTTGTTGCCATTCCTTCTTTTTTGTCAAAAGAATAAAAACATAAACGAAAGGTTGGTCTTCTCTCTTCAAACAAAATTTTGCTTCCGCGCTCCGCGCGGGAAATATATCAAAAGCGCCTTTCCCTTTTGCATCCCACAATTCTTTCTACTCCGTTTTTCCCCTTCCCGGCTGTGGGAATTGTATATTCTCGCCAGAAATCATAAATTATACCTTGGTGTATAAGAGTATGACAATTATTTTTTCATTGCATTGACACAAAAGGTCCGCTCTTCTGTTCGGAGCGGGTAAACCTTACCGTCACTTCCCGACTCCCCAAATTTCTTTCGCTATTGTTCAGCAAGTAGTTTTTTGGCAAAGTATATCTGCTCAAAGAGGGAGGCATTAAATTCGTGCCTTGTTATATGCTAAAGTATGTATGATATGAAACTTTTTACTATTATTGCTGCACATCCATCTCCTGTCTTGTTTTGTGGCATTGATTTCAAAATTTTAATATCACTGAAGTTTCTTAATCAAATATAAGGAAGCGCTTAATACATGTTTTAATATGAGCGAAATTGCACAATTTTTTTTCTTCTAAAATAAATGAGAACGGTTTCCGTGCTTCGCGATTAAGTCCCTCTTCTAGCTTGCATCATCCCTTTCACATTTTGAGCTCATTTTTCTTCTTAAGCGAGTTAAAGTCTAAGAAATGTCAAAATTATAACAGGTTAAAGTTTCAGAGAAATTTCTCAAATTCAGCGCTTCGACGCCATTCGCGGAAAGGAATGGGGCCTATTTCCTACGCGGTTGTTTGAGCGGCCGATCACGGAAAATGTGGGTGATTTTTTTTTCGCCCCCCCCCCCCCCCCCCCCCATTGACGAAAGCTGGATCCGTCCCTGGTTGTTGTTGATGATGATGATGATAATCATGATGACAATAAATGTAATGTGGAGCGTTGTGGCTCAGTGGATTAGTCTTCGGACTTTGAAACAGAGGGTCGTGGGTTTGAATCCCAGCCATGGCGTAATTTCCCTCAGCAAGAAACTGATCCATAGTGTACGTGCTGCACTCAACCCATGTGAGGTAAATGGGTACCGGTAGGAAGTAATTCCTTAAAAAGCTGTGTGCGCTATGAACGCCTAGCTTAGCCGGGTAATATAGGAGCGCCTTGAGCACCTAACAAGGTGAATATGTGCGCAATATAAATACCATATATTATTATTATTAATCATTATAATGATACAAATAAGAAGAATGATACAACAATAGGTAATAATGAATAGTATCAAAGTGGTAGGCCTCTTGGTAATATTTAATGTAGAATATGAGAGAAATACCAAACAGAAACATGTAAAAAAAAATATTAATATTCAATTTTAAAAACAAACGTCCGTCATCCACTCAATCAAATATCGAAGAACTCATTGTAGATACGCATTGTTCTGAAAATACCGTTATTTTGTGAGAACTTTCGACGACATGTCTCTTTCAAATATCACATGAAACCTGTGTTTGCAACGCGGGGCAGGGGCTTGGCAGAAATCGCCCGCGGTCAATTCTGGATCCACCCCCTGTTACCATGGTTACAATTAAAGCGGAAATGTGATTTAAACCGGATTCTACTTGCTACTTCCGAAACTGTAATTCACGGTGTTCTACTAAACAAAAACACCAATTTGCAGAGGTTTTACTAATCTTAGCCCTGTGTTTGCCCTAAACCTGTAGAATATCTAAGACAAGATGAACATGATGAATGCTCAGGGGAAGATGCTGTTCTTTTTCTCTTTGGTCATCATCGTTGCTGCGTGTTCGACCGGGGTACTAGCGGGATGTTGTTGTCCTACATACTGGTCTGCTTTCGGACAAAACTGCTACAGGTAAATCAAAATTATCAACAAAGTCGTTCTTTTAATTTGTTAAGTGGCTGTGACATTGCATTTGAATTTGAAGTATCGGATAAATGAAATAGATCAGTTTTTCAGACTTTTTAAAGCAACATAGGCAAACGTGGACATGAATAGGCCTATATGTCTATCGATTTTACATGAATTAATTCAATGAGAATTAGCTCAACACTATTATCAGTGACAAGCGTCATTACCCTATCTCATAAAACGATGTAAATCAGCTAGTTCACTTTGCTCGCTTACTTTCATGTATTCTTTAACATTTTCACTTTGTGTAAGACTATTGGCTATCTCACCCAGTAAACTCTGGCATTATTTGCAGTTTTTCATATTTTAACTCTTTTGTTTTTAAAGATGATCGAGTGATCCCCTGATAGCAGATTTTAATGTAAATTCTGTATTGAAATTATAATATAATTCGTCCTTGGGTCTCCGCCCTCTTTCCGATCCGGTCATTTAGGTTTTTCGCCTCCAACAAATCCTGGGAGGACGCAGAAAACTCCTGCCAGTCGTATAGTGTGCCCTCTCTTGGCAGTGGAGGGACAATTATCGACAGTGTTGGGCATCTTGTCTCTATTCATTCTGAGGAAGAACAAAACTTCGTCTCAACAGTTTTCAGAGGTAGGTAAAGGGGGGGGGGTCGCTTGCCCCACCCAGAAAACAAAACAAAAATCAAGATCAAGGGGGGGGGGAGAAAGGGAAAGAAAATGAAATAGTGAATGGTGGAATATTTTCTGAAAATATCTCAAAATCCATCACAAAATTTGACTTTTGAACTTAATATGTCGAAAATTTTGCCCGATACTCTCTATCCGGCCACACTCTTAAAACAAATCAGTCAAATTGACTATACCAGTAGTCAACTGGTTGCAAATGAAACCAAAGCTCTTATTATTCTATTACAAGGAACTATATTATACGTAGATTAGGACATGCATGCCTTATATTAGCATGCAAGATGGCAACGCTTGCAAATCCTAGAGCTTATTTATCTCTTCAGCTCAGGTAGCATATACTGTAATTTGACATTCTATTATACCTAATTAATGAAATGAGACGATACCTCTGAGGTCAACTGGTTGATTATTAGCTGATAAAGTTTATCGACCTTTCTTACAACGAATTACTTCTTGTATTACAACGACGTACTTCTTGCATGACAGTTTGTTTATCATTAAGACATTAATTTTCCCTCTTTTTTGCATTTTTTTGCGATTTGATATTAATGTAAACCCAGTGTATACGATTGAATCATCCGTTAAGATCTAAGGTCTTTAACACATGTCATTGGCCATGCTTCTATATTATTAGCGCATTTTGGCTTACATTGTTTGCAACTGCTTAGTTTCATTTTAATGATTCGTAATAGACAGAGCAGATAATGATATTTGACTTCACCTGGCAACATACTAGTAGTTTATTTTTGTCTCTGTTTTCCAAATCTATATATTTACAATATTAGTTATGCAAACTCATGTATCGCACTCTTTGCGGATACCCCCCCCCCCCCCCACACACACACACACTATTGCGTGTCTTAATTTCCTGAAGTGCACAATTTAACTCATGAGTATTTCAAATTGTACATATAGCGAACAGTTCTCGACACGCAACGCTTGATCCTCGATCAACGACTCAACATTCATAATGTAGGTTTAAATTTTGTACATCTTATTGCATAACCAATGACAATCTTAACTTGGTGCTAGCAAACATTTTGGTTTTTTAAATCAAGAATGGCCCCTTTCTGGGTGTCAACTTTTTAGGCCGTGTATCCTTCTGTTATGATAACAATGTACCCATCCGTCTAATGTATGCAATTACTTGAACAATATACCAAATACTTGAGTTTTAATCGCAATATCAGATCGAGTCAGCTGAATGCTTTCCGTGTGCCCTTATTCTTTTTAGACAAACGGTTGAAAGTAAATCATGAGGTGCAGATGGTTTCTTGGATGAATGTGTCAGCTCCCAATGTTGCATGCTTTTCTTGCATCTTATTACAATGCTTACAATTTCGATAAATGAACCTTTGAATTCGCTTTCACCATGTTTCTTGAGAGATGGCAATTTTCTTGGGTACCTTGCCTTGCTCCAGATTCTCAAGCATATTTGACATTGTGTCAGCTGCAGCATTCACCAATTACCATATTGCATTATCATGACAGTAGTAGCCCATATACTGTTTAACTTACAATCATTATTGATTCACTCTGTAGTTTGGAATTCAACAGCCTAATTTCTGACTATAGTTGCAGTTGCATAACGGCGGAAAGGTTGAATTCGATCCTGCATAACACGACAGCGACTGGAAAGCGTTTAGTAACTGGATGAGAACCCCCCCCCCCCCCGAAAACAAATCTGGTTTGAGTTATCATCGCTTTGGTGACATTGTATCCAAAACTATTTATTTATATATATTATTACATACTATTTTAAATTTCTTGCCATTGGTTGTTTGTTGATAAATATAAAAAAAAGTAAATTTTGTTCTTTAAGATTTCATATACTAAAAAAAGTTAATACTGTGGGGCTCTTGTGGTGGACAGCGTCGCGCAAAAATAGTGGGGTACGTTTCCATTGTTAAAGCAAATGTTTTTTTAACTGTTCATCGAACATCTGCTGAATTGTTATCGTTTTCATAAAGGTATAATCAACGATTTTATATTTCCCTAAAGGGAGAAATGCAAAATATTCTTATTTATCCCTTATCACGTGGGTTAGTCTATATCATCAATTATCCGGGGTTTGGTTTTGTGTTTTTCATTTTTTTTAAGTTCGTATTTATTTTTTTATATGTATTTCTTTTTATTTCATGTTTTCTCTTGTTTGTTTCAATCGTTTTTCGTTTCCCCCTCTTCTATCCTACACCATGAGTAGTAATGGTTGTTTTCTTATCTGGTCTGGTTCCGGTTTCTTATCTCTTCTCTTCCCATTTTACTCTTCTTCCTTTAAACTTGTATTGTCTTTTTCTATTGAACAGCATATCTTTTTTTCTTACGTTTCCCTCTTCTTGCACAGTAACAGGAGCATTAACATGGCGACGTGTCTACTCTTTTAGCGTATCTAGTGTAATTCTTCCCAGCTCATATAGTCCAGGATAGGCGCAATAGAAAATTGACCAAACCTTGTTTTTTCATATATACCATATATTTCTTTATTTTCTTGTCAATTCGAGGGTGCTGATTATGAATCTGAATGATGCCACTCGTGTAACCTTGAGCATTTTCCGCAAATTGGCAAAATCTAATATGGCCGCCAAAATATGCATATTACCCATGAAAATCATAAAATTGCCAGCAAATTGGCTATAAAATGTATGTAATTGTGTTGCAGGAGTGAAATACTCTCTGAAGAAAAAACAAACATTTTTTGACAAAATATTTATTTCTTGATATCCAAAATTAATTGGATAATTAATAATTAAAAAACATAATTTCTAAAGAAATATATCATTCAGGTTTTAAGTTTGTGTTTAATACTGTATTTTGACTTTCAAAATGGCCGCCATAGACATTGATTGTATATACAATGCGAACTAGGAAGTAAATTTTCACACGAGTGAGCACCATAAATGCACGTAATTGCTAATAATTTTATGCTAAATGATTTATACCTGATTTATTGTCAATGTATGTTTGTTACATTTATGTTATATTATATTGTTATGTAGAAGAAAAATAAATTCAAATCAAATCAAATCAAATCAAATCAAAATGGCCACCACAGACCTCTGTATATCCTATTATGTACAAATAAATAGGGAACATTAATTTTTCACAAAAATTATCACTAAAATGCAAATAATTGTGGTCTATGGACGAAGTAATATATGAAAGTCATCAGTGCTAACATGATTATATCATTTATTATGTCATGTATGGGAAAATTGTTGTATTTAATATTTAAAATAGCTTCCACTGTGCCATATAGTATTATTTTCTATGGCAAAGGGGCCAACAAACATCGCAAGATTGAGCACTAAAATGCAAATTATTAAGAGAATCGAGTGGAATACTGACTAAAATCACGATTGCTAACGAAATATTATGTACAAATTATGATAAATACTGTATTTTGATATTAAAAAATGGCCGCCAAAGGCCCTAACAGTATTATGTACAATGAGAAAGAGGACCAAAGAAATCAGAGTGAGCACTGAAATGCATTTATTTGTGATAAATAAATGGGATACTGTCTAAAAATCATAATTTCTAAAGAAATATATCATTCAGGTTTTAAGTTTGTGCTTCATGCTGTATTTTGACTTTCAAAATGGCCGCCATAGACATTGATTGTATAGACAATGCGAACTAGGAAGTAAATTTTCACATGAGTGAGCACCATAAATGCACGTAATTGTGATCTATGAGTAAAATATCAAACGCAACTCTAAAAATCACGCGCAACTTGATTTTCAACCAATCAACAGCGCGCATTTTGGACTTGCGATTGATTTTTTGACTTGCGTTTAAACTCTTTCTGCAACGGGCCCCAAAGCATAACTTCTAACAAGATATATCAGTTCCTCTAAAGTACTTAGAGAAAGCGCTATATCGTTTAACGTATGATATCATCATCATCATTATCACCATCATTATTATTATCATCATCATCATCATTATTATTATTATTATTATTATTATTGTTATTATTATTATTATTATTATCATTATCATTATTATCACGTTTATCATTTTTACTATCATTGGTTTTATTATTTTATTATTATTATTATAATTATCATTATAATGAATGATATCAATATTTATTATTATCCTTTGCATAATTCTGTCAGACTGCACCGACGGCCATGTGGCTTGGACTACACGATACATCAACTGAAGGTGAATTCGAATGGACAGACGGGACTCCGATGGACTTCACCAAGTGGTCACCAGGACAACCAGATAACTGGAGGACATTGGAGGATTGTGGGCAGATGAGAAGCGATTATGGAAACAACTTGTGGAATGACGCAGGATGCCAAAACGTGCCCTATTTCATTTGCAAACTTCCGGCTAAGTAGAGATGAAATGATAACGACGGTGACAATAAAAACATAAAACTTAATTAAAAAGACGAAAACCTTTCTCTCATGAAGCAACCACCAGTTCTCTCCATTATTCTAAGTACATGTGTTTTTGTGAAGAGGATGGTGGTCAAGAATGAAGCAAATTAATACACTGGGTTGCAAAGCTTTCGGCACGTGGCCTTCTTCAGTATTGATCAGCTAGAAATAAACATGGCAAATGTTGTTTCATCATTACTTTATAAAAGTTTAAAGACACTGATATAATATGTATATATATATATATATATATATATATATACATAAAGAGACCAGGTCAATCGTTCCATTCCAAACAAAATAATGGCAGGTCAATGCATGGATTATAAAACAAGTAACACGTACCAATATAGAAAATTATTTAGAGTAACATAAATGCAGGAAAATAATCAGTTAAAGCTGTTGTTGATATCACGTTGAAAAAAAAAACACTTCATCAATTTTCCTAAATTAGAGTTGGATATGTAGATGGAATTAATTAATTATTGCATATAATTTGAAATGTAGAATAAGCAACAGAAAGAATATGATGGTGAATAACAGCTAATTAAAGCAAAACCAAAACAAATGTGAAAAAATTTATATGGTAATTATTTAACAAGGATCATACCCAACAGAAATTAAAAAAAGTAAATAAAATGAAAAAATTAAATCACATTTGAAGTGGTGTTATGGTACCGTGTGTGTTGTTTACAAAGTAAAATGTATATAGGCGAGTAAAGAGAGCAAAGTGAGAAAATTGAAGTAAAATGAGTGCATTTGAGCAGAACTGATGAACAATACAAGGTAAAAATGGCTTAACGTAGGACACATACGGTATAAGGTAAACAAAATATATTACTATCTATTTTGATGTATTCATAAAATAATTAAAGGACAGATGCATGTATAAGCTCAGACGGCAAAAGGTAAAATTGTAGCATGTATATTTAATTATCAAAACGTTATAAAGGTCTATACCAGAAACATTAAAAAAGACGGATATGATAGATGGAAAGAAGGAGGGAAAGAAGAAGAAGAATAGGTATTTGTAGAAGAAAAGAAGAATTAAGATAAAGGAAAGAAAGACATGCAGAAAGAAATACAGAAAGAAAGAAAGAAAGAAAGGAGAGAAGGAAAAGAAACATATTTCGGTCTTATTCGTGTAAATATACCGTTGGGTTTAAGGGTGTTTTTTTAACTTAAGAATCCGAATGATTCCTTTCTTTAGTGTATGTCATCTTTATTGCGGATTAATTCTATACCAGTGACTTGCATATTTATGTTATATGGAGTGGCCTTCTTTGTTGAAGTGGGAGGCACTGGGGATGTCCTTTCTTCCGTTGGTGTTGGACTTTTTTAAAAAAGGCCAATATATCAGATTTTGTGTTGCTCATCCTTGTGTGTAGGGTGGTTGTGGTTTCCCCCCACATATTGCATCTTGAATTTCTTGCAAGTTACCAGGTACATCACAAAAAAGTGAATGTGTTGGGTATACTGGGGAAACCTATATGGCATGTGATTGTGCTTGTAAAATGACCATAGATTCCTAGATGAATGGGGAATGCAACATTTGCGAGCACCGCATTTAGTGAAGCCTATCTGTTGGGAATTTTCAGGGGTCGATAGGCCATGTTCGGGATCCCAGACGATTCAGAGGTCTACATTTCGTGGAAAGCTCCCCCGGTTGTCTAAAAAAGGTGCATTATTTTGACTCCCCTCCCTCAACCCACCCTTTCTAGAAAAGCTCCTCGGTTGTCTAAAAAGGGTGCATTATTTTAAATCCCCTCCCTCAACCCACTTTTTCGAGAAAAGCTCCTCGGTTGTCTAAAACAGGTGCATTATTTTGACTCCCCTCAACCCACCCTTTCGAGAAAAGCTCCTCGGTTGTTTAAAAAAAGGTGCATTATGTTGACTCCCCTCCCTCAACCCACCCTTTCGAGAAAAGCTCCCCCGGTTTCAGTGGCGTAACTACGGGGGGACATGGGGGGCACGTGCCCCCCCCCCCCATCGGCTGACCTAAAAAAAAAAAACGGGGAAAAGAAGAAAAAGAAGGAGAAAGGAAGAGAAACATAGTGGGAAAGAATAATATATTGTTTATTATAATGTTATGCAATATTATAATTATAAGAATTTTTTCTTCATAACTTTATGAAAAATAATTTGCTCAGGGCCTATCTTCATTGTTCCTGGTGCTCGCACTTTCTATTTAACGAGATATAAAATCATGTTGTAATAAAACCTCCCATTTTAAGTCTATACACACCAAATATATTTCCTCGCACTTCGAGTTATCATTGTTTTATGTAATTGCATTTGCTTCTTTTTCATGACTACTTAAAGTGATTGCCCCATTTTAAGGTCTTAATATAAAACATTCCCTGTACGTGCTTACGTTCGCATTAGTGGGTTGGTGAGATATGTCTGCTCTTCATGAATTCCTAAAATCAGTCCTTGAAAACGTCCTTTTTATCTGAATATCAAAAATTTTCAGCTCGCGCTTCGCGCTCACATAATTTGGGTAGTGAAATACGTGTGGTCTAATAGTGAATTCCTACAAACAAACCTTAGAATGCTCTTCAGGTCTGAATTTCCTAAATTTTCAGCTCGCGCTTTGCGCTTGCAATATTTGATTAGTGAGATGCGTATGTTAATCATGATTACAATGACCACAAGTGTTCCCTGTGTTTAAATTAATTTGTAATTGTAACAAAATCAGCAAATACTTGGCACTCGCATGAGATGACTATGGTGAGAGATGTATACTCTTAATGGATTCCTGAAACATAATATACCCCAAACAGCAGGGACATTTTAAGGACTATATTATAGTCCTTATATGTTTGGGGTCTTTACAAAAATTTCAACTCGCGCTTCGTATTGTTTATTTAGCGAGACAGGTACGTATCATGATTAAAAAAATTTGCTTATAATGTCCCATTTTAGGTCTAAATATCAAAAATTTTCAGCTCGCGCTTCGCGCTCGCATTTTTTGATCAGTGAGATACATATCCGTTTAATAGCACTGTCCTTAAAATGTCTCTATTAGGTCAGTATACCTGGCAACTGAGCACGCTTCGCGCGCTCACTAAGGGACTCAAAATTTTTGCTGGTGCCCCCCCCTCCAATGCCGCGACCCACGGTACGCCACTGCCCGGTTTTCTCAAAAGGGTGCGGCCATGCACCCCAGCTCCATCCCCGCTCTGCGAACGCAGACGACCGTACAAGCCCTTTTTATGGAATACAAAGCGTGAGAAAGTTATGCGTAATATTTGTGTCAGACCGATAGTTGAAGGTGGTCTTGGTATGGTTGATCTGGTTCTAGGACAATTACCCCCGGACAATTACCCCCAGGACAACTACCCCCGGACAATTACCCCACGAGGACAATTACCCCCCGGACAATTACCCCCCCCCCCCCCCGAGGACAATTACCCCCGGACTATTTACCCCAGGACAATTAGCCCCCCCCCGGACAATTACCCAGAAAATCCCCCCTTCTCTCCAGTATCAATGTTAGAATTAAGCGGGACCCATTGTAAATTTTGGTCGGTGGCACAGGTTTTCGAAATATTTTCTACTTTATCTTACGTTAATAAATTTTACTTTCTGTTTTATATTGTTCTTTCTCCTGTTCTCTCACTTTCTTAGAGGCGCATTCTGAATCATGAAAAATGGGGGAGGGGGGGGGGCTTGCACCCGAAACCTTCCGTTTGGCTATGCATATATACATCAGAAAATGTGCGAACTGGCCCTCATACTAAGTTTTCATAGAACAATTGAACACAATTATTAAGTACCAAAATTACTAAATTGTTAACAATATGACAATCAAATACAGTGTTTTTTCTATACAAATTGGCAATCATGATAGTATATACGATTCGTTTAAGGTGCATTTTAAGGACGGTTTGTAAGACTTTATAAAGAAGTAGGCCTATGCAAATCAAATAGTGCGACTGAAAATATTAATATTTAGACTATAAAACGGACATTTTACAGAGCACTTGAAAAAAACAATTTGTAAATTGAAAAAATAATGAAAGCTCGATATCCGAGATGAAATATGTTTCGTATATTGACTTCATAACTTCATATCAGCCTATACAGTGCGTATAAAAAAACGGGACAGATTTGAAAAGTCTATACATTTTTTGTTTCAAATTATGATGTCTATATTTTGGTGTAAATAGGTGCTCTCATGTCTTATCTTTGGAATGCAAATTAAAAAAAAAAATTGTTCATGCTTGAGCGAACACGGAACGTTTTTGTTGGGGGTTCAAAAAGAGGCTTGCGCCAGAATTGCAGAATATGAGTAATATGATGATCAGACTTCTTGCTAATCAGGAGACTTCCTCGTGACCTTTTCATTATCTGTGCCACAATTTTCGAATTATGCTGTCAAATTTTATTTACAAATTTATTTATTTACTTGAATTATTTTTTTTTCATTTAAACTTCTCTTACCTTTTAATTTTCCTTCAAAAGTAACTGAGAAAAGAAGATTTTTGTCAACCCAATTAAGCAAGAAAATTTGCATTATTAATTTGGAAAACTTGTGATTATTCAAATCCTTTTATTATGTGAAACAAATTATGTTATGTACCTTTAAAAGACATGAATCTATTTTTCAAGGGGTCATCGATTCCTTGACCAAGTTTAATTGCTTGACGGGAAACACAGGAAGGGTTTCAAGTCTTTCAATGACAATGGTGTATTGAGTCAATTTTGAAGAAGCTACTTGTAGATATGGCACAATGGGTAAAATGTATTAAAAAGTTGTGAGCGAGCGAAGTGAGCACGCAAATATTCCCACTTTTTTTATTACAATATCAAATTTTGTGATAGATTTTGACATAATATTCAGAAAATAATATTATATTTTACTTTGTATCTTTCCTTTTATTTCCTGTCCACTTTTTTTCTTGGTCATGATATTTTTTTAACTGAGGGGGGGGGGGAGCATCCCAAGCCCCCGCCCATCTATGTGGCACTATTCAAAAGGCACCATAACCTTTGTAGCACACAATGAAAGGATTTGAAAAAAAAACCACGCTCTCCCATACTTCGGTTGAAACAAAATTGTTTTAGCTTGAAGAAGGAATATTCTAAGCTATAACAGAGAGCATATTAAAAAGAAACAACAACAGAGCAATTCAAGCAAATAAATAGATCAAAAATTAATTTTGACCGCATGATTTGAAAATTATGGCAAAGATAATGAAAAGGTTAAGAGGAAGTCTGCTAATTAGCAAGAAGTGCGATCGTCATATTTATAAGTTTAGGCCTTTTTGGCGCAAGCCTCCTTTTTAACCCCAGACAAAATCAATCCGTGTTCGCTCAAGCATGAACGAAACTAATTTTTTTTAATAGCATTTGAAAGATAAGACCTTAGAGCACCTATTAACACCAAAATAAAGACAGTATAATTTGAAACAAAAGTTTTATTGACTTTTTAAATCTGTCCTGTTTTTTTTATACGCATTGTATTGAGCAAGATATGAATCTCATCGAAAAGGCAATGCGAGCGCCGGGAAGCGTGAGCGAAAATTTCATATAGTGACATAAAAAGAAAGTCTTCTCTTCACCTTATATTATTCACTCATCTCCCTCCTCTCATTTTCCTCTTCTTTTTTTTATTTTATCTTTCCCCTTCCTTTTTTATTTATTTATTTCTTTTTTTGCTCCGTCAATTTTTTCGGGGGGGGGGGGGCAAACCAAATCTCAGCGAGGGGCACGTGCCCCCCTGGACCCCCGTATACTACGCCACTGCGAAGATTGCCAAAACGAATGATCTTATGGTACGGTGACATACAAATTTTTTTTTTTCTTTTATCCTCTTAATCGAGGTATTTATTCACAATAACATGTACATATATATACAAACAATAAAAAAAAAATCAATTCACTTCAATAATGCAATAATTTTTTGAATATCACATTTTTTCAAAATTCCGAACTTGCTTTTTTGTTTACATAAACTTTCTAAATAAATAATCATAGTAAGCTTGAATTCAATCCATAAAGAATTCGCATCATATCTTTTTCCTTTGAATATGCTTTTTATGTAATTTCGATAAATAACAAATTGAGCAATAACACAAAATAAATTACACATAACATTGCTGGAACTTTGCAGATCATAACCTATGATTAATGTTTTTTCATCTATAGAAATAGTAATCTTGAAAATATAAAATACCAACCTTTCTATAATTTTCCAAAAAAATCGAACATATTTACAATACAGTATGAAATGAAAAGTGGTATCAACTTCTCCGCAAATGTTACATGAGTTGTTTTCTACTACATGCCACTTAAATAAATTGTCTCTTGAGGGTAAAATCTTGTTCAAAAATTTAAAACTAAATTGTCTAATTCTATTATCCACAATTAAATGCAACTTAAAATAAAATACATGGTTCCAACTAAAGGAAACTGGTAATGAAAAAAGATTAGACCAAAAAGAAACAATGCCTGGTTCTTCCGATACCTCCGAACATAATAAAGAATATATCTTTCTTGTTGGTAGATAATCTAGAGTTATTTGTTCTCCACTTTTTAATGAAATTAAGATTCGTTCACTTTTTTTTAATTCGAGTGGATACTTTTCCTTAAACAACTTATTCAACCAATAAACAGGGAAAGACTTTTTTAATTTAGCATATTCTAAATCAAATAAAAGCTGAGAAGAATAGACAGATTTATTTAAAATATTTGGTGCTAACCATTGACGATTTCTTATAACATCTTTAACCCTAATTATACCTGCATGCTTCCATTTCTTATATACCAACATACGTTTATTAAAAGTAATATTGCTGTTATTCCAAATGATTTCATTTTCAATGTTTTTTACTCCAAATATACCAATATATCTTAACTTAGACCAGCTACAAAAAAAATCATGGTAAAAACTAGGTATATTTGCTTTTGTACAAAGAAAATTCATATCTTTTGTTGATATATTGTATTCAAAACATAAAGGAATTTCACCAATCTTTGATAACCAATAATTAAAAAGAAATTTCCAACTACGTTCGCCTTGCTCTAACAACTTGCTTATCCACGAAATCTTAAGCGATTCAATTTTCGATTCCAAGTGGACCATACCAAGACCACCTTCGTTTGTTTTATTTATACAAACATTTCTTTTAACCTTTTCTTTTGAAGAATTCCAAATAAAAGTATATAACATTTTATTTAGAGATTTGATTACTTTCTGGGGAACTCTAATCACTTTTGCAGGATACACAATTTGAGACACCAACAAAGTTTTGATGATAATAATTTTTCCGAAAAATGTTAGATTTCTTAGTTTCCATACTCTAATAATATTTTGTATCTTATCTAGTTTATTTTGCCAATTATAATCTTCAACATCTTTCTCATTTTTCCCAACATATATACCTAAATATTTTATCGGTT
This sequence comes from Lytechinus pictus, assembly GCF_037042905.1. Lineage (NCBI taxonomy): Eukaryota > Metazoa > Echinodermata > Echinoidea > Temnopleuroida > Toxopneustidae > Lytechinus > Lytechinus pictus. The sequence goes on along the minus strand of NC_087260.1, from coordinate 1,865,007 downwards.
CTTCAGTACATTCTATTTGTCCGGGGACAATATCAATATTAAGCTTCAGCAGCTTGGTTTTTTGCAAATTAATCCTTGGCCCAGCATTTGAACCAAATAGTATTAATTCTTCCATCAAATTAGAAAGAGAATTTTTATTTTTCATAAATATAGTTGTATCATCTGCAAATTGGGATATTTTTACTTCTACTTGATCATCATTCAACTGCGAAATCGGTAAACTGAGACCTTCAATTTTATGATTCTGTTTAATTTTCGTCGCCAAAACTTCTGCAACAATAATAAAAAGTAGTGATGAGAGGGGGCACCCCTGCCTTACACCTCTTTTAATTTGAAAAGATTCAGAGATCCAGCCATGATTTAGCACACGGCCTTTTGCGTTTTTATACATCGATTGAATCCACCGAATGAATGAATTTCCAAAATTTAATCTTTTTAAAAGGTAAAATAGAAAATTATGACTTATGTTGTCATAGGCTTTTTCAAAATCCAGAAACATAATTATGCCCGGGGCTTTTATGCCCTGATAATAATCAATTATATCTTGCACTAGACGTATATTTTCGGCTGAAGACCTTTCTCTAATAAAACCACTTTGATCGGGAGATACAATGCTCGTTATTACATTTTGTAGTCGTTTGGCAAGAACTTGTGCAAGAATTTTGTAATCCACATTTAGGATTGATATTGGTCTCCAGTTATGAATGATGTTTTTATTTCCTTTTTTAAACAATAACGCCAACATGGCCATGTTTTGACTTGGAGATAATTGCTGCTTTCTATGTCCTTCATTTAAACTGTTCATTAACATTTCTTTTAGCTTGCTCCAAAAGCATTTATAAAACTCGGCTGTGAGGCCGTCGCTACCTGGTGATTTATTATTCTGCATTCTTGACAGAGCCTCAGCACATTCCTTTTCGGTTATATCACCTTCACAACTCGATGCTTCATTTTCATTTAGGATTTGTATATTTGTATGAAATAAATATTTTTCGTACTCCAAATCACTAATAGAATTAAGGTTTTTATATAAATCATCATAATATTTACGTAATCTCTGTAATATTTTCACCTTATCAGTGATGGTTTTACCGTTGTGTTCTAGGCAATCAACTTCTTTCTTTTTTCCGTTTCTTTTTTCAAGGCCAAGAAAGTACTTTGTTGATTTTTCACCTTCCTCCATCCACTTCTCTCTCGATCTTATGTAAGCTCCTTTACATTTATAATTATACAAATCATCGATATCTTTCCTTATTTTATTGATTTCTTCGACATTTCTATCATTAGGACTACTGTCCATTTCTTTGTTCAATAAAAAATATTGCTTTTCCAATTGAACAAGTTTTTCTCTCTTTTTTCGTTGTACATCTGTAGCATATTTAATTGTATATTCTTTTATTCTAACTTTACACATTTCCCACTTTCCTTGAGCATCAAGGTTCTCATATTTCAATTTACATTTATATATTACATTTCCGATATTCAACCTATATATATCATCTTTAAGTAGGTCACTATTAAATTTCCAGTAACCCCTTCCTCGCACGTCGTTAAAAAGTTTTAATTTCAATGAAATAGCATTGTGGTCACAATTGAGACATGGTCTGATATCCGTAGAGAGAACATATTGGCTAAGGTCTCTTGAAATAAGCCAATAATCCAAACGAGAAAATAAATTGAGGGAATTTTGCCTCCATGTATATTGCTTACATGCTGGATATAACTTTCTCCAGATATCTAACAATAAGTATTGTTTTTTTAGCTTTGAGATATAATCATCTGCACCATATGTATATAAAATTCCTTGTGTGTCTAATTTTTTGTTTTGAGCATAATTCCAATCTCCACCAAAAATCATTTTCTCATTTGGATTTACAACGTTTTTAATCCAACTCATAAAATTTTTATAAAATGAACATTTATCAGATCGTTTGGTGGGTGCATAAATGTTAATACAATTAAAACATTCACCTTGACATGTGAAAGACAAATTAAGTATTCTACCATCTCCTTTAGCTTTGCTACATATGTTTTCAATGTGAAGCTTATTTTTAATCAGAACTGCAACCCCTTTCGAATGGTTCGTTCCATGATTAAAATAACATTGGCCTTTCCATTCATTTCTAATTTTAGGTTCTAGATCACTTGTCCAGTACGTTTCTTGTAAAAACACGATATCACTTTTCTGTTGATTTAACCAAAGAAAAATCTTACTTCGCTTCAGATGATCCCGAAGCCCTCTCACATTCAAGGATATAAAGTGCACTGAAGCACCGATCATTAAAAGTAGAGAATAAGATCAACTTTGTCTAGGAACGTATTCGAAGTTTATTTGATATACAAATTATGATCGATTTTTTTTTTTTTTTTTGGGGGGGTCACTATGAATAGAATAATGATTAGAAAATTTTAACCTCATTTTCGTAGTACATACCCTCTATGTACTTAAACCTCAGAATATGAATGAAATCTGCCGACCCCCATCTTCTGACCTTTTTTTCAAATCTGCCTGACTCTCTCAGACAGTAGCTCTTTATGTTAATACTTCATGCATTTATTATTGGAATGAAATTTTAGATTTTTTTTTTTCCGTACTGAAATATTAATTACAAGTTATTTGTATATAACTTTTTAAACAACTCTTTGAATTAATACGTTAATACTACATGCATTTATTATTGGAATGAAATTTTCAATTGTGTGTAATCAAATATTTTATTACACACATGTATCTTAAACCTCTTCGGAGGCAGTACAGTAATTGCCTCAGCTATTTTAGTCCATAATCTGTTTCAAAGAGGTAGTGCACACCAAAGAAAGGGAAGTGTATTTCTTTAGTGTTTAAATCCAATACGGAATTCATCCTTGAATAAGAGATTTTTCTTCAATCTTTGTTCTGCAATGTTTCATTATTTTATTTATTTCATTTTTCTTTTTTCCCCTTGATTTTGCATTTTGATCATGCATTAATTTTTGTAAATATTGTGATTTTTTTCAATAAAAACAGAATTATATATATATATATATATATATATATATATAAACTTTTGAAATTAATATGTTAATAATTCATAATTTAAAATAATTTTTCTATTGGAATGAAATTCGGAATTTTTGGTACTGAGACATATTGATTTCTAGATATTTCTAAACAGTAACTCTTTGAATTATACATGTATTGTCATTGAAATGGATTTTTTAATTTGTAACCGATTGTTGATCACTATTTATTTCTATACTAGTATATTTTGTTCATCTTTTGTCAAATGGAGGCTTTATGTGTATTTTGTTTGTAGCCTTTATACACTGAACGGGTATATCTCTATGACGGGTATTCACTTTCATATAATTTTATAAATATAATCATGACATAAAATGTATGATATTTTGATGTATTTTTTTTTTGTAAATTAAAATTGTGAACAAAAAATTCCAATATGGATGAATAAAGACGAACTTGAACTTGAATGTTAATTTCGCAAATTGAATAATTTACTCCCTGACATGAATGAATATCCCTGGACTGTTTGACTTTAACTCAAATTTTCATGCATATAATACCCGATCACCTCTCAGAAATTCCACTTTGAAGAAGAAAAAAAAATTGTTTGAATTCTATTCGTCACAGTGCATGGCCCCTGTATTTAATATGTCATAAATTTTGTTGTAAAATAGGTGTATTATTTCAAGCATCGCGACTTGCACTCGGCTGCATGCATTATTTGTAAATTGCATCTACCGGTAAATTATCAACAGTGAAGTATGCAGTCCTCCTTAATGCTAGCAGGATATTTAGGCCTACGTACTGTAGATTGTACTTTTCTACAACTTTTTGGGCGCGTGTTTGTATGTGTTTCGTATGTTTTTTCTGTCTTGCCTGTATAGTTTTTATGTATATGTATATATATATATATATATATATATATATATATATATATATATATATATATATATATATATATATATATATATAGATATAGATATATATATATATATATATATATAGTTAAAAAAGAAATGCAAACTCCGACTGTTCATTGGACCAACTCCGAGCAGAATATTCCAACCTTGTACATATATATATATATATATATATATTTATATATATATATATGTATATATATATATATATATATATATATATATATATATGTATATATATATATATATATATATATATATATATATATATATATATATATATATATATATATACACACACACACACACACATGTATATATGTATTTTTCTTATGTTAGCGCTGTATATATACAGGTGATCTGTCTCTCAATAAGCTGTGCTTTTTAATAGATCACCTCAGTTCTGCATTACTGTTTCTTCTTTAATTGATGACATGTTTAGCAGAATCGAAATAAACTTGAACTTGAGTAAATCTGATATAAAGAGAATTGCTCCTTTAAAAAAAAATTATCCAACAGTCTTGAACGACGTACACTATATAAACATAAATAAATCCGTTTCAAAATAAAATATATTTGTAAACATTGGTTTGCATTGCCATTGCTACTGACTGCCAACTGATCTCCGTGCCGTCATATAATCGGTTTCATCAGCATACTTTGTAAGTTCATGTTTCATTAGATATCGAATTTTCTTTACATAGAATTCGCCTATTCCAGAAGTTATATTGCCATCAACTCTTCTGGTGAATGTTATGTTCAAATTAAATTAAAGATTTTTATGTCGACATAATTCCTACTGCATGTACATTGCGCTGCCATTCGATCTCCTCCCGCGCACATCCCATGTACACATAGTATAGTCAATAGGGATAACACAGTTTCGTGATTGAGTAATTCGAATTGCATAGGAGCCAAATCCCTATGCCTGGGTACAGAATATTCGTTGTGCGAAGTCGTCTAAGGCACATCACAAATCGATACCGACGATCGATGGCACGTACTGCTCATGGCAAAATGCTTGCCATCTACTGCATGCATTTTTTATTTTTACTTAAAAGTTAGAATATATTTATAAGATTTACCTAGCTAGGGCCTAGGCCAGTTTCTGAGACTGAATGTAGGCATGTTATGCCTCTGACCTCTGTCACTGTGTCAGCTGTCTGTATTCAGTTCTAACTTAATCCCAGGCTCAGAAGATGGCTGGCTCACTTCCGGGAACAGGACTAGTACTGGTAGTTGTTGTGTATTTATAGGGTTCTTTATAGGGAACATCCAGTAATCAGTCTCGAAGACTACAACTGTGTTTGATCAACGTTCATCTTTAATACGCACAAACTCTGGATTCACACTACATCAAGTTCGTATAACACGGAGTTCAATGAGTAACTATGTCGTTACTACGCTATCTATGAAGTGCCAACTGTATCAATGCAATATGTATATCTAACATTTCTCTCCCCTCCTAATATAAAAGTTGTATACCTGTGGTATAAAGAAATATGCATTTCATACATATTAATATGTAATTCTGTCACTTGTAATTCACCTTAAAATAACAAAAACATGATAATTGAACCATTACTACCAATTATTCAATGTATCATACTATTGGTTTACCCATGTCCGTTTTCGATAGTAGAATAAACATTCTTTACTGTAATACCTTCACATATCCAAGTATAAATATTATTCTGTAATGAAACCAAGTCTGTCAAATTTACATTTTTGTGAGTTTAACTGTGTAATAAAATATCACTCAACCAAAGTAACTGTTCGTTTTGGGTAATTATTTGTGTTTGCTTCTCTAGTACTTATAAATTTTTAACATATGCATCTCTCATATTTAATGAGTTTGTTAATGTTAAATCTCCAAAGAACCTACTTTTCCATGGTTCATGGTAAAAACTGAACATATTATCTCCAAAGAAAATAAGTTAATGCTACTGTTTGTAATAGTTAACCTTTAACATCAATATGCAAAATAAACAAAACAACTGGTCACAGACTTTTGTGACACCTTTGAACACCAGATGCAATAACACCAATAAATCTTTAACTCACATAGTTTCAACAAGTCTACTGGGTTGCTTTCTTACCCTGTCAGATCTTCTCAACCTGAAGCTGTCAGGTTTGGGAAAATCCACCTGATTCCCATTTGTTTCATTTTCCATACTACCCATTCGTTGAGATGGTTCTAGCATAGACAAATCTGCCCTAGTTTGAGGCTCCCTGGTACCAATACCTATTGGATCTCTACCAACATCATTGTATCTACTCTGTAACTTTTCTATCTCTGTATCTAAGTCAAACTCTGTACCTGGAGTTTCAGTCTCTCCATCTTCCTTTACTAATCTAGGCAACAATTGATCTACATGTCTTCGCCATACCCCTTTCTCAACCTGTACTTTGTATCCTAAAGGACCTTCCCTGTCTACTATTTGACCTGGTACCCATCTAATCCTTCCTACATAATCACGGGCCAAAACATGGTCACCTATCTCAAATTTTCGCAATCTATTGGTCTTCCTGTGTGTTTCTCTCTGCATGGTTTGCTCGTGTAATTGGCTCGCAAACCTTCTTGTGACGTTAGGGCGGAGGTTATCCAACCTACTACGCAAAGGTCTATTCAAGAACAACGCTGCGGGAGATTCGCCCGTAACCGAATGTGCGGCATTCCGGTATGCCAAAAGAAATCTGTCCAATCTCGACTGAACATTTCCTGCGTCTGATTTGGATGCTCTCAGTGCCTGTTTCACTGATTGTACGAAACGCTCGGCCTGCCCATTTGTACTCGGTAGGGCGCGCTTCGCTTATGCACTATTCCATTCAACTTCATGAATTCTGTGAATTCCGCGGATGTAAACTGTGGACCATTGTCCGATACTAGGATCTGTGGTAGTCCAAATCTTGCAAATATGCTTCTCAATGCTTCAATGGTTTTCTCGGTAGTAATATTTGGCATAATAGTCACCTCTGGCCATTTACTATATGCATCAACAACAATCATGAACATCAGTCCTTCCAAGGGACCCGCAAAATCTACATGAATCCTCTCCATAGGCCGCGTTGCTGGGATCCATGGATGCAATGGACTTGGCGATGGTTGCTTCTGAACCACCTGACATGTTTGACATTGCTTCGCCGCATCTTCAATTTGCGCATCAATGCCAGGCCACCATACGTGGCTGCGCGCAATGGCCTTCATTTTGACTACGCCTAAGTGCCCTTCATGTACTTCTTGCAAAACTGCACTGCGCATTTTCAGTGGTACCACGATTCGCATTCCCCATAACAAAATTCCTTTTTCTATGGTAATCTCGAATCTGCGCCCATAGAAGCCTTGCAGATCTTTGTCTGCTTCCGGTAACCGCTTAGGCCACCCATCTAGAGAATAGCGCATTACTCTCGACAGTGTCTTGTCCTTGCGCGTCGCGTTGCGCAATTCCTCATAACTCATCGGTAAAGCATCTACGTGACAGATAGCTACATTTTCCGGTTCTTGAACATCCGGTTCTTCCTTTCTGTCAGGTAACCGTGAAAAACAATCGGCATTGGCATTCGCTTGGGATGTACGATATCGAATATCATAATCAAAGCCTGCCAGGTACATCGCCCATCGCTGCATCCGTTCGGCTGCTAGAGCAGGCAAGCTCTTGTACGGTCCGAATATAGCTGTGAGTGGCTTATTGTCAGTCACCAGTGTGAACTTACGACCGAATATATACATGTGGAATCTTCTAAGTGCGAACACTATCGCCAACGCTTCTCTCTCTATTTGCGGATAATTGCGTTCTGCCTTTGTCAACGCACGTGAGGCAAACATGACTGGCCTTTCCTCACCACTCGCATAAATTTGCGATAGAACCGCCCCTATTCCTATCGGACTGGCATCCGTGGCAACCGTCATCGGTAAAGTCGGATCAAAATGTGCAAGAAATCCCGATGATTTCAACAATGACTTGGAGCGTAGAAATGCTCGCTCTGCTTCGATATTCCACACAAATTTTCGTTCTGACTTCAATAAGTCTGTAAGCGGCGCGATTTCGTGGGCCAAATTAGGTATGAACTTCCTGTAATAGTTCAATAGGCCTAAATAAGACCTCAACTCTGAAACACTTTGTGGTCTTTCTAGCTCCTCGAGCTTCTTCATTTTGTCGGGGGTCTTATGTACTCCGCTCCTATCAATAACATGCCCCAAAAACTCAATCGATTCTTGCGCAAACCTGCATTTCTCCTGCCTTAGAGTGAGATTTCTCTCTTCTAAGCGCGTGAGCACTTTGTCTAGATTCTCGTAGTGCTCTAGCTCAGTACGACCGGTTACTAAAATGTCGTCTAGGTATACTTGGACACCCGGGAGTCCTTGCAAAACTTGTTCAATCGTCTGCTGCCAAATACTCGGTGCGCTGGTAATTCCAAACACGAGTCGATTCTGTTGAAACAGACCCTTGTGGGTTGAGAGTATCAAATACTTCTTTGACTCTTCATCGAGTTCCAACTGATTGTACGCATGTGCCAAGTCTAACTTCGAAAAGAGGACCCCTCCATTCAAATTCGCTAGAATATCTTCGACATTGATATTTGGAGGAGGTACCGGTTCGAGATTTGGATTCACTGTGGTCTTATAGTTACCGCAAATTCGTACGCTACCGTCTTTCTTGGGCACGGCCACTATGCTTGTGCTCCATTGGCTGTGCTCCACCTGGGTAAGTACGCCATTTTCTTGCAAGCGCGTCAATTCTTTTTCCACTGCTCCCTTCATCGCATAAGGTACCCGAAACGGTTTTGTTACGACCGGCTGTGCATCTTCGCGTACTATGATATGCGCCTTGACTTTTGTCAGACGGCCTAGCCGCTGCTCAAACAAGCGATCATGTTTGCCCAAAATCTTATCTAAGCTATGCACTGCCGTAACTGCCTCAGTACTTCGCGAACTATAACTAGTACTTCTACCAGACTGAGAGATTATTGCAGCCCAATCTAACTTTATACAACTCAACCAATCTCTGCCGAATAACACAAACTCGGTGTCTACAACGTACAACATCAAACTACCTCTGAAGCTCCCATATTTTACTTCTACCTCTATCTTACCTCGAGGTACAGTCTCACCTGGACTTATTGACACGAACACCTTTACACTAGACTCTAGAGGAATATGAGTAAAATACTGCATATACATGCTGTACGGAATTATACTAACACCTGAACCGGTGTCCAACTCCATAGCGATCTTGTGACCCTCTATCTCTACCTCTACTATTATTGGGGGTGGGGCATTACCCTCTGAATTACCAACTGAGTGAACCTCATTCTTGAACATAGTAGTACGATCATAATCCTCATTATGGCCAGTGTGCCTATCATCATACCTATCATACTCTTCTTGTGTTTCATTTGCACCAACCTTCTTAACACTACTTCTCTTAACGTCTCTCTTTTGATTACTGTCTCTGTCTTTCTTTACATCAAATTTATACTTTTCACAGTCTTTGCTCCTGCATTTTCTAGCAATATGCCCCTTCTTTCCACATTTTCTGCACTGTCCTCGGAAGCTGCACCCTTTCGCCAAATGTCCTTGCTGTCCGCAACGAAAACACTCAAAGTCCTTGTGCTGGTTCTGCTGTCTTCCTGTTCCAGACCTCTTAGACAGGTGCGATGCGCCGGGATAACCCTGGCGCTGGCCGGGATTGCCCTGACCAGAAAACATTGATCCTGCTCTCCTCCTCTGATCAGCTACTGCGTGCACAGAAACACCATCTGACCCCGTTCTCATAGCTTTCGCTTCTCCCAGCGTGACCTCACGATCCAGGGCAAAAGACACAGCATCCTGGAATGACAAGTTGGGGTTCTCTGCTGACCTTTCCATCAACTTTAAGGCTGTTCCTTCATCCTTAATTCCGCTGATAAACCTATCACGAAGCTGTTCATCGAGCTTATCCGCAAACTCACAATTCAGACTCAAATGTTTCAGCTGCACAACATAGTCTTTCGTAGACTCTCCCTGTGCCTGATCCCTTCGGATAAACTTTCGTCTTTCCGCTACAGTAATCGGTGTCTTCTTATAGTGTCTGCGTAATACTGCTTTCAGCTCATGGTACGATTGATCTGCCGGCTTAGCTGGGGCTAACAAATCCCTAGCTCTCTTATAAACATCTGCTCCTAACGCATTCAGAAACACTGCCACCACCTTCCTCTCCAACGCTCTCTCCGCCGGAGTCTGCTGGGCGCCGCCCGGTGCAGTCGCCTGTGGGACCTCGTAGCCGTGCGCTACCAAATGAAGCTCAAAGCGTTCGATATAACAATCAAAGTCCTCGTCCCCCAACTGTCCGAAATTACTCACATTTGCCATCATGACATTCCCCAACCAACTCGTCGCCAAACTGTTGTGTATTTATAGGGTTCTTTATAGGGAACATCCAGTAATCAGTCTCGAAGACTACAACTGTGTTTGATCAACGTTCATCTTTAATACGCACAAACTCTGGATTCACACTACATCAAGTTCGTATAACACGGAGTTCAATGAGTAACTATGTCGTTACTACGCTATCTATGAAGTGCCAACTGTATCAATGCAATATGTATATCTAACAGTAGTCATATTTTATTGGCTCATTTTTCCAGCATCTATCCAGGGCAGCTGGCAGTGACAACTTCATTATTTAGGCTATTCCAATTCCATGTCTTACATATTCTAACATAAAAACAATTCCTAGGCTATATTTCTGGGTCTTTGAAAAGGAGTAGACTCAAGACTGAGTGTAAGACAAAACACCTTCGCTTCAGTGTTAGAAGAATAGAGTGGTTAATGACTGGAACTCTTTGCCTGCTGAGGAAACTCAAGCTTCACAAAGCCCCAGGCCTCGACAACATAACTTCTGAGCATCTGGTTCATTCAGGTCCAATTTTCTGTCGCCTTCTTCTCCTTCTCCAAAACTCCATCAAACTGGCACATCTTCCAGCGTCATTGAAGGAAGCAGTGATCATCCCACTGCACAAAGCACAAACCGGAGCAAACCGGTCAGCGATCCCCCTAGCTACAGAGGCATCTCCCTGACCCCAACTCTATCAAAGCTCCTGGAAATTGGACTCTTTGGTTGAAGTCAACACACTTGACGAACTTCAGTTTGGATTCCAAGAATCCAAGCCTCAAAGTCCTGTATTCTCGCCTCACTGACCCTGGAGATGCTTATTGAGCTGAATACATCTCGGAAGAAGCCAACATATCTTGCCCTCTTGGATGCTGCTAAAGCCTTTGATTGTGTCTGGCACCCTGGTCTCTTTCAAAAGCTAGCTGACACTCCTATACCACTCGAAGCTCAGTCTACATTGGTGGAAATGTACAATGGTGCATCCAGCAGAGTACTGTGGTCTTGTGGAAAGGGGATGCCAGCTGCTCCTTTCCTCTTCAGAAGGATGTGAGACAAGGAGGAATCCTCTCCCCTCTTCTCTACAACATCTTTATTGATGGCCTGATAAAGTTGCTAAGAGACAAAGATCTTGGATGCCACTGCCAAAACCTATATATGCTGGGGTAATTGTTCTAGCTGATGATGTGGCCCTCATAGCTTCCTCAGCCAAAGAACTTCAATGCATGCTGAATCTCACCCATACCTATGCAACCACATGGAAGTACAAGATCAACTCATCAAAAAGTGCAATCCTCGTCTTTAATGGGCAAGACCACCTCAAGCACACTTGGTACCTGAATGAAGAGGAAGTTCGACAGCATCCCCATCTTGGTGTCAACAAGTCTTCAATTTCTCAAGATCCTGCACCGAACATCATTGCCAAGGGATATAACTCCATATTTGCTCTGCTAGGTGGTTCTGCTTCAAGAAACAACTTCTGGCCTCCAACCATTGCCAAGTTATGGACCACCTACTGCATTCCAAGGATGCTATGGCATTGCTGCCATTAGAGTTACCAAGAGGTCCTGGGATAAGCTAGACTCAGCGCAGGCCCTTCTCTTTAAAAAGTTCCTAGGGCTCCCCAGAAGCACAGCAAACGAGGCAGTCTTTCTCCTTACCGGAATTATCCCTCTCTCTATGCAGATCGACCTGAACACCTTGTTGACTCTCGGGCAACTGGTTACTTTACCAAGCGATAGGTTTGAGCACAGAATACTTCTAAATGCTCTCGCTGCTGATGTCCATTTCATCTCCTACTGGAAGCAGCTAATCGCCAAGTACAGCTTGCCTGCCATCCTGTCTGGCTCCCTGAGCATCGACTACCTCACCTGGAAAAGACTGTGCCGCCAGCCCATCTTCAAGAAGCACAGTGCTGGCCTAGTTGATGCCACTCAGGAGAAGCACACTCTTGCCTTCTGGAAGCAATGTTCAACGTTTCCAAGCCCTAGCAGTCTATTCCCCCCTGCACTACCTTCACACCTCCATATTGCTGCAAGACTTCGCTCTCAACTTCTGACAAGCACCTACCTAACACAACAAAGACTGGAGACCATAAGCAAGTCTCCCAGCGCCACCTGTAGACTCTGCTCAACGGAGGAAGAAAGCTCCACCCACTTCCTTGCTTCCTGCCCAATCCTCAAACCCCAACGGTCTGTTCTCATTCAACATGTCCTATCTCTAAGCCTCCCTGCTTCAGTTAGCCAAGCTTTCACCTCTGCTCATCCCCTCATCCTTGCCACTAATATCTTACTACCCTCCTCGCACCTATCTGTTACTATTGCTGCCAATGTTATGACCCACTGCCTCAGATACATTCTTAAAATTCATCATATTCGCTTAGAGAAATTACTTCAACTTAACAACCAACCTGCGGATAGCCGCTGATCCTCGAATATCGGGGGAAGAACAACAAAGAAGAAGAAGAAGCTGAGGTAGTCACAGCATCAACAATTAATGGCTTCAGACAAAGCTAGACAAGTTCTGGACTGCGTGGCATTATGTTCACGCATGGGAATAGTGCCTCTTTCATTTCAATACATTGGCACAGCACATTGTACAAACAGCACAGACTCAGTTTTTTAATTTATCCAAGTTAGGAAGACAACAAGATAGACCGGGAAACTTGACTGCAGGAACAACTGTATTTTTCCAGTAGATGCGGTATAATTAAAGGTATAAAGGTTGTCCTTGGTACATGTATGAACAATATTTTACTGTGACCTCTAGTATGCTCACTATATTTTTATTCTAAATTATGTTTTGTACATAGATCAAAATGATTAAAGTGTTTTTTATTTATCTTAAGGTAGATCTATGTGCGAATGTCGCTGCATCGTGATCCTGAGCGCTAATTTTGGCTGCACAGGCCGTTTGCGGTGTCACTTCTTCTTTCTCCGTTAACTTCGGAGATCAGCAGAGAGATCCTGCATATATGTAGTACATGTAACTTAGTATGTATTGTAAGAAAGGTCAGTCAGAGAAGGTAGATGTATTCAGCAGAGAGGACTAGGATTCAAGTGGCATCGCTTCTGTCTGGCTCTCTCCTCGAATATGGAGTTAACTCGCTGGGAATTTTATGTATTGCTCCTTTAAAATTCTGCAACAGATATGATTTGATTGAGCTGATTTTCGATATCGGGTTCAAAGATGAAACAGACTTTCACTTTCAGGCATCCATATGATTAATGTCAGTGATGTTGAATTCAAAGAAAACTTTTTTGAGGTAAGATTAAGATATGATAATACCTTTATTCTTTGAATTTGTTGAAGGCCGATGACTAGAATGCATGTACATGTATTGTACCTCTGCAGACTACACAGTAAGAGTAGGCCTAAAACTTCTTTTTGGAATTGAATTTCTGTTGATTCATATCCTTTGTGCACCATTCATATTTACATGTACCGTAAGTAACGGTGTATTAACCGCACCTTTTTCTCGGCGGGACAGAATCAAAAGTCGGGGGTGCGGTTTATACACGGTGATAGGTCTGAGCCAAGCCAATCTCGGCCTGATACCACTACCAGTTTACAACTCGCGTCGGGTGGCCGAGCGTAGCCGCTTGGGGCAATGCCGTTTAGAGGGGCATGAGCCGCGGGTATAAAAGGGAAGCAACTATGACTACCGGTATCTACCGTAAATGTCCCTCAAAGTTAGATTACGGTAACAAACGCACCTACCTTCATGAAACTGACATTTTGAATGGTGTGACTTTGTCTTTGTTGTCATTTATTAGTCAACGCGGCAAAGTTCAGACGCCAATCGACCGAACAGCGCGGTGCGGCTAGCCGAATAAGACACGCATATATGTAATGTTTATCGCAACGTCAACGTAAGCAGGCGCTTTACCGTTCCGTGGCTGTTATAATGTTTGACAAATTATTGGTATTATTTGACAATTTTGTGTTCCATGAGGAGGGAGGTAAACGGAAGAAAGTTAAATTTCTTCTCTTTATCATTTCCCCACGTTACCTTTTTTCTCTGTGTTTTAAACTCCAATTTCTTTCATTTCTCTCTATCATCCATCATCTTAAAATCAATCTTCAATCCCCGTCTTCATTCCTTCCGACTTTTTATTTTTTAAAATTATTATTATTCATTTTATTCCCGCCCAGATCTCCCATTGAAAATACGGTATACCGGTACTAGCATTTTTTTTCCTATTTGCTGTCTGTAAGATACCGCCACACACGTACTGAGAACTACCGGCAGTGGTTCAAAGCAGACAAGAAAAACACCTGAACAAAATCGCAAATTTCTCGTATCTTGAACCTTCCCATATTCCCGTGTCTGAAATTCAAGTCAAGACATAGAATGCTAGACAGAATTCTGAAAGCAAAAGTGGGGCTGTGATGCAGGAAATATGGTATGAACGATCTTCTCGAATGGGTGAGCCCCCATGTTGATGCTGGTATCGGTACTTGCAATGAACACAGGTACCATATGTGTGTGTGTGAGGTGAGTGTGTAGTTGGCCAATAATGTCGGCAATTTGCAGATATTTTGATTTTTTTTTTTTTCATTTTTGGTTCTTGACTCTTTCTTAAATATGCATATTAGAGATAGAAAGTCAGTTTGATGACTTTTTTTTTTGGATGATTTTTTATGCATTATGCTCACGCGTGGGAATAGTGCCTCTTTCATTTCAATACATTGGCACAGCACATTGTACAAACAGCACAGACTCAGTTTTTTAATTTATCCAAGTTAGGACTTTAGACAACAAGATAGACCTGGAAACTTGACTGCAGGAACAACTGTATTTTTCCAGTAGATGCGGTATAATTAAAGGTATAAAGGTTGTCCTTGGTACATGTATGAACAATATTTTACTGTGACCTCTAGTATGCTCACTATATTTTTATTCTAAATTATGTTTTGTACATAGATCAAAATGATTAAAGTGTTTTTTATTTATCTTAAGGTAGATCTATGTGCGAATGTCGCTGCATCGTGATCCTGAGCGCTAATTTTGGCTGCACAGGCCGTTTGCGGTTTCACTTCTTCTTTCTCCGTTGACTTCGGAGATCAGCAGAGAGATCCTGCATATATGTAGTACATGTAACTTAGTATGTATTGTAAGAAAGGTCAGTCAGAGAAGGTAGATGTATTCAGCAGAGAGGACTAGGATTCAAGTGGCATCGCTTCTGTCTGGCTCTCTCCTCGAATATGGAGTTAACTCGCTGGGAATTTTATGTATTGCTCCTTTAAAATTCTGCAACAGATATGATTTGATTGAGCTGATTTTCGATATCGGGTTCAAAGATGAAACAGACTTTCACTTTCAGGCATCCATATGATTAATGTCAGTGATGTTGAATTCAAAGAAAACTTTTTTGAGGTAAGATTAAGAAATGATAATAACTTTATTCTTTGAATTTGTTGAAGGCCGATGACTAGAATGCATGTACATGTATTGTACCTCTGCAGACTACACAGTAAGAGTAGGCCTAAAACTTCTTTTTGGAATTGAATTTCTGTTGATTCATATCCTTTGTGCACCATTCATATTTACATGTACCGTAAGTAACGGTGTATTAACCGCACCTTTTTCTCGGCGGGACAGAATCAAAAGTCGGGGGTGCGGTTTATACACGGTGATAGGTCTGAGCCAAGCCAATCTCGGCCTGATACCACTACCAGTTTACAACTCGCGTCGGGTGGCCGAGCGTAGCCGCTTGGGGCAATGCCGTTTAGAGGGGCATGAGCCGCGGGTATAAAAGGGAAGCAACTATGACTACCGGTATCTACCGTAAATGTCCCTCAAAGTTAGATTACGGTAACAAACGCACCTACCTTCATGAAACTGACATTTTGAATGGTGTGACTTTGTCTTTGTTGTCATTTATTAGTCAACGCGGCAAAGTTCAGACGCCAATCGACCGAACAGCGCGGTGCGGCTAGCCGAATAAGACACGCATATATGTAATGTTTATCGCAACGTCAACGTAAGCAGGCGCTTTACCGTTCCGTGGCTGTTATAATGTTTGACAAATTATTGGTATTATTTGACAATTTTGTGTTCCATGAGGAGGGAGGTAAACGGAAGAAAGTTAAATTTCTTCTCTTTATCATTTCCCCACGTTACCTTTTTTCTCTGTGTTTTAAACTCCAATTTCTTTCATTTCTCTCTATCATCCATCATCTTAAAATCAATCTTCAATCCCCGTCTTCATTCCTTCCGACTTTTTATTTTTTTAAATTATTATTATTCATTTTATTCCCGCCCAGATCTCCCATTGAAAATACGGTATACCGGTACTAGCATTTTTTTTCCTATTTGCTGTCTGTAAGATACCGCCACACACGTACTGAGAACTACCGGTAGTGGTTCAAAGCAGACAAGAAAAACACCTGAACAAAATCGCAAATTTCTCGTATCTTGAACCTTCCCATATTCCCGTGTCTGAAATTCATGTCAAGACATAGAATGCTAGACAAAATTCTGAAAGCAAAAGTGGGGCTGTGATGCAGGAAATATGGTATGAACGATCTTCTTGAATGGGTGAGCCCCCATGTTGATGCTGGTATCGGTACTTGCAATGAACACCGGTACCATATGTGTGTGTGTGAGGTGAGTGTGTAGTTGGCCAATAATGTCGGCAATTTGCAGATATTTTGATTTTTTTTTTTTTCATTTTTGGTTCTTGACTCTTTCTTAAATATGCATATTAGAGATAGAAAGTCAGTTTGATGACTTTTTTTTTTGGATGATTTTTTATGCATTATGCTCACGCGTGGGAATAGTGCCTCTTTCATTTCAATACATTGGCACAGCACATTGTACAAACAGCACAGACTCAGTTTTTTAATTTATCCAAGTTAGGACTTTAGACAACAAGATAGACCTGGAAACTTGACTGCAGGAACAACTGTATTTTTCCAGTAGATGCGGTATAATTAAAGGTATAAAGGTTGTCCTTGGTACATGTATGAACAATATTTTACTGTGACCTCTAGTATGCTCACTATATTTTTATTCCAAATTATGTTTTGTACATAGATCAAAATGATTAAAGTGTTTTTTATTTATCTTAAGGTAGATCTATGTGCGAATGTCGCTGCATCGTGATCCTGAGCGCTGGTTTTGGCTGCACAGGCCGTTTGCGGTGTCACTTCTTCTTTCTCCGTTAGCTTCGGAGATCAGCAGAGAGATCCTGCATATATGTAGTACATGTAACTTAGTATGTATTGTAAGAAAGGTCAGTCAGAGAAGGTAGATGTATTCAGCAGAGAGGACTAGGATTCAAGTGGCATCGCTTCTGTCTGGCTCTCTCCTCGAATATGGAGTTAACTCGCTGGGAATTTTATGTATTGCTCCTTTAAAATTCTGCAACAGATATGATTTGATTGAGCTGATTTTCGATATCGGGTTCAAAGATGAAACAGACTTTCACTTTCAGGCATCCATATGATTTTAATGTCAGTGATGTTGAATTCAAAGAAAACTTTTTTGAGGTAAGATTAAGAAATGATAATACCTTTATTCTTTGAATTTGTTGAAGGCCGATGACTAGAATTCTATTAGAGATAGAAAGTCAGTTTGATGACATTTTTTGGATGATTTTTTTTTTTTTTTTTTTTCATCCGAAAATGGGGGGTGCGGTTAATACACCGTTACTTACGGTATTTGCAAATATGCCCCATTGTGCATCTGTTCTATACCTCTTCAAAGAAATATACTACGCGGCGCATATTAAATTGCTCTTATATGAAATTAATCTTTTTATCCCAAAATTGTGACTTTTGAGCTTCTTGATTACTACTTGTCACTCTCAAAGCATGGAGCTATTAATACAGGAGATCCTTCTTCCAATTCCTCTGTTAATCCTTTCTTATCGCTTCCTTCTGGCGAAGGAACGATATCTAGCATCAATCGGCGAGCCGCCAGGCAAAAATAAGAGCCTGCTTACGTAACGCGATAAGCCCCGATCGTAAAATCAGAGGTCGGTGATTTTTTTTAAGGTCCTTGCGATGCACCGCTGTAAATGACGTTCTCGGTTCTCCCTCTCAATTTCCCTTTGAGCTCTGTTTTTTTTTTCAAAATCGAAACACGACTTGCTGCTCTTCCAACATCCATATCTCTTCGTACGGATTCCTGATGTACGTCTTTGATGTATGGTTGAACTTCTAGATGATCCCCTTTGCATACATACCAAATACATTACAATCTGATTCAACCTAGCCACATGTATGTTGGAGAAATTTGGATATTAGTCATTTATGTATGTTTGTCTTTCTTGCTTTTAAACCTCTTCCCATACGCTCCTGTCTTAGAAATTACACTGAGGGGAAAAAGCATACTTCGAACTTGATTTCGATGCTAAGATTATTTGTTCGGTCTTTTACGCCTTGGAAAATATAACGCCGAATCTACGGCGCATTTGTACGGCAATTGTCGCATTATCGAGTTTCCTCGGTGCCCCATGTACTCCTATTTGTGTTAGTTGAAGGTGAATGTGATGCCGGAGCTCCGAGCTCGCGTGCTCAGCTCATTCACACGGTACAGGCCTCAGCTTCGGACCGTTTCGGAAAATATTAGAATTCATGCATTTGAAGAGATAGATCTAGACCTAACTTTTATTGTCCGTCGTCTGTCGTCCGTCCGTCACAAACCTAATGACACATAACTCCACAACCCTAAGTCGCTTTTCAACCAAACTTGGGTGGTAGATGGACTTGGACCTGCATGTTATGCTGCAGTCGGAGGTCACATGGTTAAGGTCAAAGGAAATTTTCAGGTCAACGTTAAAGTTTACATGCAAGACTCTCTTATGACACCTAACTCTGCAACCGTAAGTCACTTTCCAACAAAACTTGGATGGTAGGTGTACTTAGGCGACCTGCATGTTATGCAGTCGGAGGTCACATGGTAAGGTCAAAGGTCATTTTCAGGTCAACTTTCAAGTTTACGTGCAAGGCTCTTATGGCAAGTGTTATTCCATCCCAGTCATTTCACAATGAAGTTTCGATACAATTCTGTTGCGTGCCCTCGCAAATCACGATATTTCTGGTTATTTTCATAAGTGGGCTAGACACAAAATCGCTTTTGCCTTGTATTTCGTTGATTATGATCTGTAAATTTTATTTATATTAATTAGCCATTGGGTCCGAATATCAGCATTTTAAATTGCATTCGATCAACTTTCCTATCTGATTTATGGCTGTTTTACGAGTGGCCTCGCCTTGGCTTAAGTGTGAAAGTACCGTGATGGACCACCCTGCTGTGATGGGATTAGCAGTGCCCTGCATGGGGCAAAGCATTCGAGAAGGCCAGATCTTTTTATGTTAATAGCTCCATGTTCAAAGGTTGGCAGCTCTCAAATTGGATAAAAGCTCCTGCTTTTGTGCGTAGGGTTATACACAGTTATTTAGAGAAATAGCCAAATTTCAGTGGCATACTGTGTTTGGTAAACGTAATCTGACACCTGCACGGTTGGTCCGATAACGGTAAATTTGGTATCAATATGTGGGGAGAGGATCAGAAAAAAAGTCATGAAATTTAGTTTCGAAATATTGAGGCATTATGAAGTACCAACAAAAATTTTACAGGGGGAGCCATTATGCCCCCTTCCCCCCCCCCCCTTCCCCAGAGTATTTGGGTTAACACTGGGTGAGGAATTATGATAAGTCGGTTTTTCCTTCCCATTTTCACTCACCTTTTGTATTTCTATTTCGTAAATCTTTAATAGATTCCTTGATCGTTCAGCCTCATTGGACGAGGATTCAGGGAATCATGGGAAACTGGCCTTCTGTCCTCTCCGATGAGGGAAGCGATGTCCACAGCGAGAGCGACGTGAGAAGCGACAATGAGAGCGACAGTTGGACTTCCTGTGATCAGAAAGAAGAAGAATTTTGCTCATCAGACAAGAGCTTCTTTTCTGAGGATGAACTCCTCCCAGTCATCGACACTGATGAAGATGACGATGCTGCTCCCCTTGGTGAACTGTTGAATACCAGTACTCCTAATATCCTGTCTGTTGGAGAAGATGGAGAGTTTTCAACAGACAACATTGATCGATATGATCCAGGTAAAAATACAGTTATGTTATGAATTATGTTTGGGCTATATTCTATGGATTTGAACATATTTATTTCAGTAGATCTTCCTACCTTAATTGTTGTGCCTCCACCCACCGTAGGTGATTACCATAGACATTATGATTTGTTTTATTTTATTTTGTATTTGTTGTTGGAAGGGGGATCTCTGTCAGGGGCTATTTTGATATTACAAGGGCAGAAACCCCCTCAGTCTCTAATTTTGTTCAATTGCTGTCGTCGTGATTAATATGATTTTGTTTTGATATGACAACCATCTCAAAGAATCCATGTTTGTTCTTATCTTGCCCATATTTGCAATAGCTTCCGAGTACCATTCCCTTTATTTACGCGAAGATGTCTGTGCAAGGTTTTTAAATCACGACTCGGCTCAAGAAAGGGAAATCCCCTATAGCAGCACTGATGATAATGATGAGGAGGACAACGATGTCGAGGAGGAGGATGACGTTGATGAGGAGGATGGCCAAGATTATCACAAGACAAAGATAGCCCTCTGTCCTGAAATGAAGGATGATCATGATGATGATTTCTCAAGCATTCCGCTACCCCCTCCCTCATCGCCATATGAAGCAACATCACTTGAGCAGATGCAACGGTAATTATTTATGTATGATTGTTCTTTAAAGTCCATGGTCTAATTTCCAGGGCCTTGTTCACAAAGCTTAGCAATTGGTCAGAGGGCTGATTTTATGATTGATTATACACAATCATGAAAGCAATCAATGGTAGAAATCTGCCAAATGAATTTTCACTAAGAGCCACATGGACAGGGGGGTGTTTCACAAAGATCTAAGTGTGACTTAGAGTCGCACTTAAATTCCCAGTTGCATACGGTATAAAAGACATCGCCTCATTGGTCAGATCATTCGCACACGGGACGCGCACTTGTGCGTATCCATCAATCAGATTGCGCGTTACATAATATGTACATGTTGGCATTTAAGTGAGACTCTTAAGTCATACTTAAATCTTTGTGAAATACCCCCCTGATGTGCTATTTTTGTCTCACCTGCATAGCAGAGTGAGACTATAGGGGCCAATTTTCCGACGGCAGTGGCCACTGCGGCAGGGGCGTCAACATCAAATCTTAACCTTTAAAATGACAGCATAACTTAAAATGTATATGGACCTAGTTCATGAAACTTGGACATATTAAAAGGTTAATCAAAGGTTATCAATTAATCGTGCACTTGATTTTCACGATTGATTGTACATTGTAGTCATTGGAATCGATCAAAGAAAAATGTTCTATAATCGTTGCTAAGTTTTGTGATACGGGCTCCAGGTCCCATAACACAAAGGTTAGTGATTAATCGTTAGCTTGATTTTTCATGATTGATTGTACATATTGTAGTCAGTGTAATCAATCGTAAAAAAAGGTTCTATGATGATTGATATTGTTACGGGCCCCAGATTTATGATTGATTTCTGGACCTAAAATTGACTTGCAAGTTGCAATCAATTACAAGTTTCATGCAACCAACCATAAACCTGTACATGTACGTGCAAACTTTCTTGGTGCAGGGTTACGGCTTGCCTGAATGCTGACCAACAGGAAACTGTCGTCAAGGAAACCATTGTTCCTTCTGTGAGTTGTAGAGAAGAATACCATGCCCCTGGAAGGGTTGTTGCGTGGGAAATAGATGTCAGCGACATGGCAGGAACCAAAAAGGCTTCCAAGAAGAGAGCACCAAAAAGTAAGTAGGGGTGTGAGAGGTACAAGTCTGCTGTGCAAACCCTTCACTTGAGATAAAAGAAAGCTCCTGGCTGAAAATATTCATTTCTAAATAAATATAGTAAAATTCACGGAGCAAAATGCTGACAATTTCATCAAAATTTGATAACAAGTAGCCATGTTATTGAATTTCAAAGTTTAGCAATATATTGTGAAAACATTTATATGCATGTCGTCATGAATATTCATTAGATTGACTGATGATGTCACATCCCCTTTTTCCATTTTCTTATGTTATTACTTGAAACTACACTTGTTTCATTATTTTATACATATGTCAATGATGTTTCTTCCTTGTAACGAAATAAGTTGCAGCAATGAATATCTAATGCATTTACTCAGTTGTTAGTCCAATATTTTTGGTTCTTGAAGAAAAAATGTAAATAAACCAATTTCATATAATAAAATACAACAAAAGAACAAGTGGGGATATGACATTATCAGTTTGCTCATTGAATATTCATGGAGACATGCCAAGAACTATTTCACCAGAATAATGCAAATCTTTAAAATGCCATAACTTTGTTATTCAGTCTGATTTTGATCACATTTTCAGTGTTTTGTTTCTAATAACTGAGAATTGATATATATTGTAATGTCATGGTCTGAAAATTCTCTTTTTTTGTTTTCTATTGTGTTGTGTTACAGAACTTACCAAGGTGAAATCCAAGAGCGATCCATCTGCAGAGAGTGTGTACATCCCACCGACTGTATCAACAACTCCTGAACTCCTGGCTCAGAGAAAATGGTTGGACCAAAAGAGATGGTATGATGCTTCCTCAAAGTCTTGAATTTATTTCATTATTCAATTTGATTCATGTATGTTCCACAGATCAATAGAAATTACATCAAAATAGCATGATCATCAAAGGCAAAAACACACACAAAAAACTAGATTTAGGGTAAATTTCATACGCTTATTTGCATAATTAATTGATAACAGAAATATAAACTATAAGTTTTCTTTTAACATTTTACTACACAATCCTGTAGTTTACATCCGGCTCTACGCATGTGCATAATTTTCATGACGATTCATTCATTCATTCATTCATTTATTTATTCATTTTTCCAACAAATTTTACAATGCAATAATAACAATATATAAAACATAACATCAGACAATATAAATGACATAAATATTCAAATAAACCAAATATAAAAAATATACACTTGATACAGAAGATAATATTTCCAATTTGATAATAATATGCAAGATATGTTGGAAAAATGGAGTGGCCCACTAAAAAGCAAAGCTTGTAAAGGGTGGACCACTCAAAAAGAAAAAAAAGTATAACGTATAACACTTAAATCTATATGGGCCAAAAAAAGCAGCAATACAAAAAAGATAATGAAATAAAGATATAAAAAAATAATTATAAAGATATGAAAAAAATAATTATTATAAATGAAATAAATATTAAAGGTGAGCAGAGACAACAAAGACAAGAAGACACAACAAAGCAAAACAACAACAACAAAAGATAAGACACACAAACAGAGTAAAAATAAACAAACATTGCTGCACAAACTGCGAAAATCCGAAGAAGGGAGAATTGAAGAGAAAGGCAAAGAGAGAGGAGAGAGAGAGAATGAGAGAAGTGTAGTCAATCTAACACAATCACCGAGGGTAACCTGTAAACAGGTAAACAATAAATAAATAAATATATCATAGAGGTAAAGGAATCAATGTGGGGTTTTGTAAGACTGCAACAAAATGAATTTTAATTTTCTTTTAAAAGAATTAAGAGAAGGGGAAAGCTGGATATCAGGGTGAAGAGAATTCCAAAATTTTGGGCCACTATATATAAATGTATTTTGGGCGCACAGCGTTCTGAGCATAGGCAAATGAAGGTCATCGCGACGTCTAGTAGGGTAATTGTGTGAGGAGCTGTTTTTTAAGAACATGTCATGAAAAATAAAAGGAAGCATATTATTACTGTATTGGTACATAAATTGGCCAAGCTGGAGTAGGTAAAGATCACTGATCTTCAAAATTTTGTTTTCGAAAAAAATAGGATCAGTGTGGGAACGTGCGTGAGAAGAAAAAATAATCCGAAGTGCTTTCTTTTGCAGCAATAAAATCCTGTTAAGTAAAGTTTGATGTGTGTTTCCCCATATAAGAAGACCGTAGTGAAGATATGCTAATACTAAAGAAGAGTAGAGTGTGAGTAAGGAAGTCGACGGGAGGAACATTCTTAATTTATTCATGACACCAATATTACGAGAAATTGTTTTGCAAATACTGTCAATATGACACTTCCAAGAAAGTTTATTATCTACAGTGACACCTAAAAATTTAATATTCGATACACATTCCAATTGAAAATTATCAAACTTAATAGTGTTAGGTAATGAATTTAAGGTGTTACTGTACAACATGTATTTTGTTTTTTTCAATATTAAGAGAAAGTTTGTTACTTCTAATCCATTCGAGTATTTTAGACAGTTCTTGATTGATTGTTTGAACAAGAGTGTGTGGGTCTTTATCAGAAATAAATAAATTGGTGTCATCAGCAAAGATTATGAAAGACAAAATTTCGGATGATCTGCAAAAATCGTTAATATACACTACTCAAAAAAAGTTAAGGACCACTTTTTAATGTGTGTATACAATTTTCAAACCGGGTGTTGTATTTCTAGAAATACCCGAATATGGCTGTCTTGAATCTCCTCAAACACCCTGTAACAATTTCACACATGGGTGGTTTCAGTTGTTGCATGATGTCTCTCGCATTATTGCATATCCTGAAAAGTGGGCCCATTGTGAAGTGGTACAAATGTGGATTCAAATGCATTTTCTGTCTTTAGTCTCTACAATCAACAAATTGCTGACAACAGCAATGCCAAGATACAGCTGTCCAGGATGCCATCAAACACAATGAAATCAATTTCACACATGCAGTTCTTTCATGTCTCTTGCATCATTGCAATGTGCCCGTACAAAAGTGGCTTCCAAAGCATTTTCTGTCTTTAGTCTCTACAATCAACAACTTGCTGACAATAGCAATGCCAAGATACAGCTGTCCAGAATGCCATCAAACACAATGACATCAATTTCACACATGCAGTTCTTTCATGATGTCTCTGGCATCATTGCAGTGGGCCATAAGACAAGTGTCTTCCAAAGCATTTTCCGTCTTTAGTCTGTACAATCAACAACTTGCCTACAACAGCAATGCCAAGACACCACCTAAGTGAAACAGATGTAGCCAGAGCCCTAGGGATGCTGGAAGCTGGCCTCAGTCAGCGAAGAGTAGCCAGAATGATGGGCGTGTCACACAGTGTCATTAGCAGAGCAAATCAAAGACACCGAGAGACAGGGCTATACTCCGAGAGACCCCGCAGTGGCCGACCAGTTTCGACAACCCCTAGAGATGATCGCTACTTGACGAATCTCAGCCTCCGCAACCGCTTTCACAGTGCACGCCGCCTCAACAATGACTTCGCTGCAGCAACTGGAGTGATTGTTTCCACTCAAACAATCCGTAACCGACTTCACAGAGCCAATATGCATGCCAGACGGCCAGCTCAGTGTGTCCCACTCACCCCTGCTCACAGAAGAATTCGTCTCAACTGGGCCCGGGAGCATCTGTTCACAGATGAGAGCAGATTTTCCCTTGACCACAATGATGGACGTTCAAGAGTCTGGAGGCGACCAGGAGAGAGATTTGCAGACCCCTGTATTGCAGAACATGACCGTTATGGGGGAGGCAGCGTCATGGTGTGGGGAGGCATCACCTACGCCAACCGTACTCGTCTCTACGTGGTCCCAGGGGGAGCAATGACAGGAGTGAGGTACAGGGATGAGGTCCTTGAACCTATAGTGGTGCCATTTGCAGAAAATGTGGGACAAAACATCATTTTCATGGATGAGAATGCCCGTGCCCACCGAGCTAGGGTGGTGACCGAGTTCCTTGAGGGCCAGGGGATTGAGCGTATGGAGTGGCCAGCGAGGTCCCCGGACTTAAACCCGATAGAGCACGTCTGGGACATGATGGGGAGGAGTCTCGAGCAGCTCGAAGCCCATCCACTTGGACTGCAGCAGCTGGGTGTGGCTCTGGAGGCTGCATGGGATGCACTGGACGTCAGAGACATCAATCGCCTCATCAGCTCCATGAGACAGCGCTGTGAAGCCGTTATTGCTGCAGGAGGTGGTCACACTCGTTACTGAACTGCCTGAAAGACACTCAGACATTCGTTTTTACCACTTCATGTCGGTAGCTGATACCCCTCGGGGCCCACTTTTCAGGATGTGCAGTGATGCGAGAGACATTGTGCAACAACTGAAACCACCCATGCGTGAAATTGATTACAGCGTGTTTAAGGACATTTAGGACAGTTGTACTGAGGTATTTCCAGAAATAAAGCACCTTGTATAAAATCTTTATGTACGTTTTAAAAAGTGGTCCTTAACTTTTTTTGAGTAGTGTATATTATGAAAAGAAGAGGTCCCAAAAGGCTTCCTTGTGGCACACCACAATTAATGTCACATAAGTTGGAAGAATGGTCATTCAATGAAACAAATTGTTTTCGATTGGAAAGGTAATTCCTGAACCACTCCAAGGCCTTGCCACGTATACCATAATGAAAAAGTTTGCTAAGTAATATTTCGTGGTTGATTGTATCAAAGGCCTTGGAGAAGTCCAGGAATATACCAACCATGTGAGAAGATTTATCTAAGGCATGAGCTACCTTTTCAATGAATGACAGCAGAGCATGAACGGTACTGTGTTTTTCTCTAAAGCCGAATTGAAAATTTGAGAATATATCATGATATTTTAAGAAAGTGAAAGTTCGAACATATATGATTTTTTCTAAATTTTTTGAAAAACACGGTAGTAAAGAGATCGGATGATAATTATTAACACTCAGCCTGTCCCCCTTTTTATACAATGGGATAACTTTAGCGATTTTCATAGTATCAGGAACTTGCCCGTTAATTAAAGATAAATTAAAAATATGAACTAGGGGAACAACAATGAATGGAATAATTGATTTTACTATAATATTATTAATATCGTCATATCCAGAGCTTTTCTTGTTGTCTAAGTTAGAAACAATGTCCATGACTTCATGATTATGCGTTGGATTTAAAAAGATCGAGCTTGGGTTGGAGGGACCAAGAAAATCTGAGAAATGCCCGCGAGAGGGCGGTATATTGTTGGCCAAATTTTTACCTATGGAAGAAAAATGAGTATTAAAAGCATTTGCTATGTTACCAAAATCTTGAATAACCATATCATTTGATGATATTTTTGTAATGTCAATTTTGTTATCCGCTATGTTCATGGCTTGTTTAAGAATTTTCCAAGTATTTTGCATATATCATGTTTATGTAATTCTAGTTTATTAGTAAAATATTTTTTCTTTTCTAAGCGAATTATTCTCGTCAATGTGTTTTTGTAAGATGTATATTTATCTCTATTTTGTTCAGTAGGTTTTGATTTGTATTTATAATATAGGTTATTTTTTCGATTTATTGAACGAAGTAAAGATTTTGATATCCAAGGAAGTCTAGGAGTTTTCTTGTAATCATTGTTGTTGTTCTTTCTTTGCTTTGGAAGAAAGGTATCCATGTGCCTATTAAGTAAAGTAATTAAATTATCATATGAAGAGTTAACATCAGTTGAATCAAGAACACAAGACCAGTCCACATTTTCTAAACTATCATTCAATCTGGATAAATTCCGTGCGTTAACTATACGTCGTAGGCCGTGAATATTATTGGGTTGCGATAATTTGTAGGAAGTCATTATCGGGTAATGATCAGTTGTATCTGAAAGAATAATGTATGAATCAGGATGAGGAACAACATTGGAAAAAATATTATCAATTAAAGTACTAGATAAATTTGCAACACGAGTGGGTTTGGTAACAAGTGGCAAGAAAGAGGCAGACAAAAATGTTTCTATAAACTCATGTGCAATATTATTAGAGGCACATTTAAGAATATTTATATTAAAATCTCCCATAATAAAACAATCTTTATTTTTAAA
Organism: Lytechinus pictus; assembly: GCF_037042905.1. Lineage (NCBI taxonomy): Eukaryota > Metazoa > Echinodermata > Echinoidea > Temnopleuroida > Toxopneustidae > Lytechinus > Lytechinus pictus. The sequence continues at coordinate 1,836,883 of NC_087260.1, read as the reverse complement.
CATATTATTCCGAAGTATGTCAGATAAACGAGCAATAAAATCGTTACCGTTAGAGCTGGGAGGGCGGTAAACAACACCTACAATAATATTCCTACCGCCTGAAACTTCAATTTCTAGAAAAAGAGATTCCATTATATCATTACTAATTGAAATTGTTTCGTGGACAAAATAACGGAATTTATGAAGAATATACAACGCGACGCCTCCACCCAATCTCCCCTGTCGGTTTTTAGTAACAAGGTTATAATTGTCAATAGAAAGTGGAAGGTTGGAGTCCTGTGAAAGCCAAGTCTCTGTTAAACCTATAACAGATAATGGTTTAGGAGAGGGATTATTTAAAAGCAACTGTAATTCATCAAAGTGTTTGTTCAGGCTTCTTATATTAAGATGAAGAAGAGAGAGTGTGTCACAATTAAAGTTCATGGTAATGTTGTCAAATTGAGAAACTGTAATATATTTACTAAAATGGTTATTTGCTGGATCGTGTTGACCAAGATTAAGCAGCAACTCTTCGGCCGATGAATTGATTTGATCAGCTATAGAATCATCATAAGTACCTAGAGAATTTGATGGAGTTGTGCTGCTTGGACTAAGAGAGGACCTGAACAAATCAAATAAATCATCGTCTGTTATAGAGTTAAAAGCAATATGATCATTCAGCGTAGCCATGGCAAAACGGTGAATTACTGAAGCCAACGGTGTGGTCAGAAGACTGGTAGAAAGGAAAAGAAATCATGGGATGAAGAGTGAAAGAAGGACAGATTTGAGCAGCAGGACAAACAGAAACACAGTGCTCACAAAAAACTAACATATTAAATAAGAACATGGATAGCATACTTACAGTAAGCAATATATATTAAAAGAAAAAGGGGAGAACAAGAAGGAGAGAATTATTAAGTATCCGTCTCTCCTGATGGTTTTTCTTGTACATCAAAGAAAAAAATTAATGAGGATATGGAATGAATATAAAATAAATGTATCAAAAACAGAATAAACAATTCGAAATAACGACCAATAAAAGAATGAAAGCTATAGCAGGTAAATAATTGAGAACCTCGAGAAGTATCATAAAATCGTATCACTCAGGGGGAAAAAAATCTTACGTAAAGTGGAGGGGGACAATAACATTAAAAATGTAGAAAAGAAAAAAAAATTCATACAAGGGAAAACAAATCAGCAAATCACCAGGATGTAACAGTTAAGATAGGGTTAAAGAGGAATCCAACCCAAATGAAAAATTGTTTTTATCGTAAAAAGAAAAATCAGTACACTGTGAAAGTTTTGACAAAGTTGGACAAACATTGAAAAAGTAATTAATTTTTTAAAGTTTTAAAAATTGGATTTCGTTATACCAATGGAGACTTCAAATTTGGCCGCATTGGTGATGGTTTAGTGATGTAAGGCAAGGACCACTCTCCCATTTTAATCCAATACATAAAATTGTTGAAATGTTTTTTCAATAGTTTAATTTCAAACTGTATTTTTCTTTCATGAGGATATAAAGCATTCTGCTACATTGGTTGTGTTTAGATTACTGCCCCAGGGGAATAGTCAAGATTGGATTCCCCTTTAAAGCCAGGGTATATGCTCCATTTATTATGATTATTTTCCTTTTATAGGTTTTGTATGAGCAGACCACAGTACAGCAAATCCTGTGGTCTTTCATCTTTGGTGTCCTGTTGGAACTACCTGTTCAGTACCCTAGGAGGGGGTACCATGCCTCCCATCACCCAGGAGCAGGCCCTTGTCGTCCTGGGCTTTCAACCTCCGTTTGGAGAGATCCGCTTTGGGCCTTTCACCGGCAATGCCACACTCATGAGGTTCGTAGATCATTCATAAATGATGAAACAAAGATCAGCAACCATGTTGTGGGCAAAATATGGTATTCTGATAATTAATTTAGGTTTAAACCTAGTCTTAACCAGTATTTAAACCCCACATCTATGGAATGATGGCTTCATAGTATTTTTTCCATATTCGTGTCAATTATAACATACTAGTTTATCCATTAAAATTTATTGTATATTTTTATATTCCTACACTTCCCATTTAATGACTTGATTATTTTGTTGACAACATTTTGCAACAGGATAAGATTAATTTTTGATTGGTGAATAAGTTGATGATTGGCACTCCATAACAGTGTGGACTAAGTGAACCCAGATTTAACTAAACCATAGCTATCAAAATGCCACCAATGGGATTTGTAGCTCTTCAGGTATGACACAACAAAATGGTTTGTGTACTTATTCAATAGCCCATATTCTGAAGTCAAATTTAACTCAGCGTTAAAATTATGGGAAGCCAAAAATCAAAATTTCTTACATTTACTGTTCTCTATTCCAATTCTTTTAAAGTGAAGACAAATATCCTATTAATCCTTCTCAGACAGTTATTTGAGAGTCAAAAGAGCTGATACATTGAACCTCTACTGTAGAATTGTGTCACAATTTTCTATCCATAGTTAATACCTTTGTTACATTTGCTCTACGGCGGCCGTACGGCGAGTCGAAAACAGCCGTTTTAACATTTTTTGTACCAGCTGCATTATAGGTGGTTTGAATTAAAATTAACAAAACGGCTGTTTTCGACTCACCGTACGGCCGCCGTAGAGCAAATGTGACCAAGGTGTAAACCACAAATTCAGACCAGATTAAATTAGACCCGAATGTGGAATTCAGGCCAATGAGATTAGTGGCAAGAAGTCAACGGGAGACCACTATTTTGGTCTCCTGCTGTAGCTGTACAGCAATCACTATCATATAAAATGTCATCAATTTTGATTTGTCCTGGTGATGTTGGACAAAACAAGAAGGTTACACATCATTTATTTCAGAGTTGACGTGTCAATGTACATTCATTGACATATTATGCTCTGAATATAAATATGTTACCGAGGTTTGTTCTAGAGGACTATTGTGTCCTGCATGAATGCATCCTTTGGCTTATTTAAATTGATACAGAACAATTTACTTTCACTATCTTGTGTAATATAATGTATTATCACCCGTATCAGACATCTGAGCTGGTCATTTACAAAACCGTATTTCCCTGTATTTTATTATTATCAGGAAGGGATAGGTATATTGTTTGTATTTTCCTCGGTCTCAATGCGCGTATTGACTTTGCATGCAGAGACGACGCAAAATATACCTTTGTATTTTCCCTGGTCTCACATCCGGGCCTTTGAGGATGCGAATGAAGTGATACGCTTCATAATGTTCCGCGCACCAACGATCTACGGCATAATAAAGACAACGCTGGATCTGGGCGCTTGCAAGTACGTCATAATGGTAAAGTGCAGAGCCTAGACACTGATATTATCATGACACAACAGAACTCTATTCTTAAAAGATATCACCGTTATCATGATTTTTGCTCTAGATATCTGATTTGGATGATAATAAAAATATTGACTGCCCTTCTTTCGGGGAACATCAAATATATTGCCCTTAAAAGACCCATATTGCCCTCGTCTAAAGACTCGGGCCAATATGATTCTTTTGCTGGCAATATATTTGATGTTCCCCTCAAGACCAGTCAATATTATATAAATATATTATTATATGATCATGGATGTACCAAACTTTATTTTAATGATTATTATACTTGGTATAATAGTGGTGTGTTGGCTCAGTTTGTCTTACAACTAGGAGGTCGGAGTTCAAGCCTTGGCCGCATCAGAACAAAAGACATTAAAAGATGTGAGTTGCTGCTACCCTGTTTGGTGTTTAAGGGATAGAGTAATGTTGATCTGGCGCTGCACAGTGGCTTTCGGGCCCATTTTCAGAGGAATTCTATTGGATTTTCTTTGTGTGTATCTCTTGCAGATGGTTTAAGAAGTTAAATGATCATTATGGTGTGCGTGGAAGAGCTTACATCCAATACAAACCCCATGGAAGGGGTAGAACAATAGGAAGGACTTCAGATGAAGGGTTACATCTATTACAACAAGGGTTAAAGGTCAGTACAAGTCCTTTTGTTGTTTGGTTTTATGGTGCTCTCATTCAAAGGATAATATATGCACCAATCAAGATTATCTTATCTCACTTTACTGTTTTTATTTCATTTTTTTTCATAGATAAGGCCTTATATTTTAAGATAGATTTGGGGGGATATACATGTATGGCCAAAATTTGGAAAAAAAATTATATTGCAAGTGCATGCAAGCTTTGTTACACTTAATTCACACTGTAAAAGATAACACCTCTTTGCTTTATGAGGCAAAATCTTGCCGGTGCCCAGACATTGAGCTAGAATATTTTTATTTCATTTCATTTATGAGTGTCCACTTCAAGGCAAAATAGAATCACATATTTAAACAAATAAGTTTTGTGGCATGAAAACAACTTGCATGCCATAAATACATGTACAATACATGCATACCACTGAAATTACAGAAATAAAATAAAAAAGAATAAAATAGTAAGACATGCAGAAATGTTGTGAGTTTTGAATAGTACATTATTTAATTCAGGTTGAAAGACAAACAGGAAGTATTGTCACAGAAGAAAATGTTATTTGTCATCCCTAACTTTGTCGCTTACTCACCCCTTGGAAGCAATTTGGGAGAATCAAGGGATTCCCAGTCATTCGAATCGTTCAAAGCTTCCCTCGAAACTTACCTCTACAATACTTCCCTTTAAGTTTAACTTTAATCTTGTCAGTATCAAACAAATAATCCTTTATTTTTTTGTTTGTGTATGTGTAGCAATTGTACTGCTTTATTATTCAAACATATATATGTCATTGTATTTATGGTGATTCTTTATGTTTAATTTAAGCATTCCAGCTGTTGGATTAATAAACGTCATTGCTTTTATTATTATCATTATTTTGTATTTCCAACTTTAGTAGGAGTAGGCAGTTTTACCTAATTTGTAATATGATAATACTACACACAGTGCACACAGTCAATTATATTAATGTACATGTATGTTACTTAATCGTTTTGTAAAGTACTTAGAAACACCACGTATTTAGCGCTGTATAAATACAATATATTTTTATTATTATTAATGTAAATAGTGTTCTTTCTACTATTTGAAGCCCTTAGTATATTCCGTACCAGGGGCGGGCCGAGTTGGGTTAGATACAATCCCAATTCATCTGCCTATTTGCACAATGTAGGGCCCTTGTTGAATTATGCAATATTTTCCGTCTACAAGCATAATAAGGTAACACATTTGAAAAATATCAAATGTAATTATTTGAAATTTACTAGTCACATATGTTCCAAAAAAATAATGTTGAGAGAAATAAAAGAAGAGAATACTAGTATTACCGGTACTTTACAACGTATGTTACAAAATGAAATGTACTTCTGATTAATTTGTAAGTTACAAATTAATCAGAAATACATTTCATTTAGTATCATACGTATACTAGTATTCTTGAATACAATTCGTTTTTTTTTTTTTCAAATAAAGAAGACCAGTTTGCTCCATACAAACACTTAGTCTTCTTTTTCAAAAATGTCTCCTTATGACTATTTTTTATTATTTAATTCTCCATAGGATTCCAACATGGCCTTTATATACCACTGTCATAATCACTATTTCTGTCCCATTGGATATGAAAACGTGCCTCTGAAGGCTGTAGATGCATACAGGTCAGTTTCAATTTCAATATTTATTTGCCTGTTTGGTTATAAAGTAATTTGATGGGTGGGGAATTGCATTTGCTTGATGGGTTGTGTGAGGGGGGGGATTAGAGATTACCATATTTTCAAATATTCTTTCCCCCAAAATTAAATGTTTTAAAACCCTTTCGGGGGAGGGTGATTAGTCCCCCAACATTTTTATAAATTCATAATGCGAGAAGCTCTCACCTGGAATTTTTGTAACATTTTTTTTTGGGGGGGGGTTCTTGGGCATTCATTGAGCCCCATTATGTGAAGCCTGCTTATGTGGTTCTAAAGTTCAGCTTATTTTGTACCTAGAAGTCTGACCTACATTCGCTCAAAATTTTGATTTCAAATTGTGTATTCAGCAAGAGTGAATGTATGATTATTTTGGGGAGTTTGCTTTCATTGTGCTTTCATCAATGAATGTTAATAATTCCATGCTCAAAAAAGTCACCAAAAGATTTATTTTCAAATCCTAAAAAAAATAAATGTGAATATAATGTTGTTATCATATGTAATAAACTTCAAAAAATTTATAGAATACTTAATGAATAGGTATTTTAAGAAAAATGTTTTATAGTGTTTTCATACTTCTTCTCTCTAGCGAGGGGGGGGGGGCTTTACATTTTGAGTGATAAACATGTAAATAGATTTCTTCTCAATGATGGTTTGCTTACTCTTAATCCTTCAGGGACCCTTTACGGTCCAATGAGGTTGAGACATGGATACTAATTGGTGATCCAAGTAGAAAACACCCAGGAATACACTGTTTCAAGTAAGTTTGTAGATATATTTATTTCATTTTATTTTATTTTATTTTATTTATTCATATATATGTTTATTAATTAATTAAGTTATTTATATATGTATGTATGTATATATGTTCGTTTGTTTTTTCGTTAATTTGTTTATTTATTTATTCATTTATTGTTTTATGCGTGTTCACATCATTCACAATTATATAAATGAGAATAACGTGATACATGATTATTATAGGAAGACAATATTACACCAAAAGAAAAACATTACATAATCTCTTGTTTAGAGAACATACAAAGGTCTTGCAATATATATTAAGCTTTCAAAACCATATGTTACCAGCCACCCCAAACCAGTGAATATTCTCTCTAAATTGCCAAAATAATAATTGGGTCTTTAAACAGGAAATTGTAATATTAATATATCTGAGAGAGTAATTTTGATTAGCTCATCCGGCCCGAAGGGCCAGATGAGCTTGTGGCGTGGCGTCCGTCCTCTGCTGTCCGTCCACAATTTCAAAATGCTTCTTCTTCGCCATTAAGTCCGATTTCAATTCTGTTTGCTTTATATGATAGTACTAGGTGGGGGATTCAAAACTTCTACACAGAATTTTGAAACTCCTTATATATGCTAATTTATGCGCATTTTTCAAAATTCACAAAAAGTGATTTTGAATTTTTTGCTTCCATCTGGTAGAGCTTCATGAGGTTCATCAAATTTCTACACAGAATTTTGACTAGAACATTTTTTATGCTGATTTATGCGAAATTAATTTATGCATATTTTTAAAAATTCACATAAAATGCTTCATCTTCTTTAATTGTTGACCGATTTTGATTTTTTCTTCCATCTGGTAGAACTTCATGAGGGTCACCAAAATTCTACATAGAATTTTGAAATTTTCAGTAGAAAATTATTCATGCTAATTTATGCAAAATTTATTCATAAATCAGAGGAAATGCCTCTTCTTTATTTGTTGACCGATTTTAATTTTTTTTTCTTCCATCTGGTAGAGCTGCATGAGGTTCACCAAACTTGTACACAAAATTTTGAAATTTTTTAAAGGAAATAATTTATGCAAAACTTATTCATAAATCACAAAAAATGTTTTATCTTCTTCATTTTTTAATCTATTTGCATTTTGTTTGCTTTATATAATAGCTTGAGGTGGTGATACAAAATTTCAACACAGAATTTTGAAACTCATTAAATAGGCTCATTTATTCAAATATTTTCAAAACTCACAAAAATACTTAATTTATTTTTTGATTGATTTTGATTATTTTTGTTCCATCTGAGAGCCACATGAGGTTCACCAAGGTTCTACACAGAGTTTAGAAATTTTGACTAGAAAATTATTTATGCTTAGTTTATATGAAATTTATTCATAGATCATAAAAAATGCTTCTATGTCATTTCTTCATCAATTTCAATTCTATGTCCTCAATTTATGTCACCAATATAATTCACTACAGTGTCAACTGGGCTCAAATTAAAATTGTGTTAAATTTCATTGTGAGATGCCGGATGAGCTCCACATCATTTATGTGCTAGTTCTTCATACTGTTAAAATTTGGATTTGTAAAATTGAATAATAGACGGGATGCAAGAGTTTCTTTTTGTTGAAAGGACAAGTCTACTCCAACAAAAGGTGATTTGAATAAAAGGAGAAAAATCCAATCAACATAACACTGAAAATTTCATCGAAATCGGATGTAAAATAAGAAAGTTATGACATTTTAAAGTTTTGCTTAATATCACAAAACAGTTATATGCACATCCTGGTCTTTATGCAAATGAGGAGACTGATGATGTCATCCACTCACTATTTCTTTTGTATTTTATTATATGAAATATTTTAAAACGATTAATTCCTCCCTGAACATGTGGAATTAGCATTGTTTAATACTACATGTATACGGTTTAGTCAAGTTGGTCCTTATTGTCAAATTTGTAAAAAATTAAATATTGTACAATTCAAACAATAAAAAACAAAAGAAATAGTGAGTGAGGGACATCATCGACTATCTCATTTGCATGTCACTCAGTTGAGCATATCACCGTTTTGTGAAAAATAATCCAAACTTTAAAATGTCATAACATTCTTATTTTACATCCGATTTTGATGAAATTTTCACGGTCAGACCACAGGTCCCTATGCTAATGAGCAAAAAGGCCAGATTCATCCAAATCATCTCGTGGCTGAATCCTCCTTGCAAAATCTCGTGATTCGTGAGATTTTCTTTCTCTAAGAATTTACCTGTTTTAACCTCAAGTTAAATGAAATATTATTGCACCATCTGATAGAGTAAATGTTACTCTTTCATATTGGTCATTTATTTTGTATACAATATTTTGTTAAATAAGTAAATTTCTGGCCTGAAAATGTGCCTCAAAACTGAATTTTCTTCCTCTGTTTTCTTTTGCAAATTGTGCAAAACTTTTTATTTTGAGCCTCAATGATATCTATATCACCATAAAGCTGAACTTCTGTACTTTCTCATAATGCCACTCTTGTTATGCGGTACCTTTTAATCGGGTCAAGATCACACTTTTCCCACCAAGGTACAAGACGAGATTTCTGAAATTTTGTACTTGCATGAAATCCAGAGTTCTGATTGGCTGGATAAGGTTCACAGAACAACAGGCCCGGGGTATTTGAGGAGATTACCACATGGGAAGTGTGACCTTCCCATGAACCCAGGCACTAGAACCGTTGGAATTTGCCACTGTGTGGTCTCTTTGACCAATCAGAGTGCAGTATTCTTGTTTTCAAGCTGCTTTATGTACTTGGCAAATGAAAAGTGTGATCTTGACCCGATTAAACCAATTCTTATTTTGAAACCTATATCATTTTAAAGCATACATATTCAGCTTTATCATGATCTAAAAATCATTTGGGCTCAAACAAAAATAAAGTGTGAAAATAGCAGCTTTTGTCAGGTAAAAATAATTATTTTGTAGCATATTTTAGATCAAAATTTTAACCTTTATTACAAAATCTTTGAATAAATTAAAACACATGACCTGAAAGAATGATTCTTCTTCTTTACAATGATACCTAATTCATGAAATTCGATGCACAATTAGAGCAGCAATGACCGAATGAAAAGAGGTGTTTTGGTCCGCATCAAGCTCATTAAATATGCAAAACATCTCAAGTCATGAATATCACTTGGATGAAAGAAGCCACTTTCTTGGGACCTGCCGTCTGACTGTTCAGTGTTGTGCTAGTTTGATTTTTCTCCATTGATTCAAATCAACATTTTTCTGGGGTGGACTTGACCTTTAAGGACCGCTCGGATGATCTACAAAAAAATTGCACAGCATGCACCTCTTATGCTTCAGTTAACCCCAAATTTCAAACTTTTTTTAAATCTCCGTATTTCTTAAAGCTCTCACTGAATTTCTACTGCATTCAGTGTGTGGATTAATGTTGACTAGTTATATATAAAGCGTAGGATGTGCCTTTCCAAGCTCAATGAATATCCTGATCATTTTGGGTGACTTATGGTTGGCTTTGGGGTAGCAAGTCACCTATAGATCATAGAGTACCCCCCCCCCCCTTGCCAAAAAAAAATTAATAAAATAACTTTCTAGGGCTTGATTGAGATTTACAAATTTGTCTCTTTTTAAGGCCAGAGCAAGGGGGTGACTGAAATATTAATCACCAATTGGAAATTTGCTTTTAGGATTTCACACGCAGTGAATTCAGCTTCAACAAGGACATTCTCTTCTGTTGCCCTATATATTGTTTTCTCAATCCTTGTCGATCTTGCTCTCTGCTATTTGTCAGTTGCATTCATTTTTTGTTCTCCATGTTCCAGTTTGTCTTCCATTTTTTTAATTTTCCATTTATGTTTTTTTAGGTGGGAAGATGTCAGCACAGATTTAAACTGCCAGAGTCCTGACTATCTCAACATCCGCAAGCTGCATCTTGGTGTCCAGCAACGGCGGACAAAGAGAACCGGAGGCAATCTTCACTGCATCATGGCCTTTTGTCGAAGTGCTGGCTTCCTGACCAGGCCTGTCAAGAGCAAGAAAGGTGGAGCATCAAAGGACACTTCCAGGAAAAGCAAGAGCAATGACGAGGCCGGGTTTGTAGCGATGCCAGGACGTAAGGTTGGCCAGAGTAAGAGCGAGGAGGTGATGCGAAGCGAAACTTTAGGAGGGAACGTGTCTTGTTCGCAGAATGGGAAAGCTGACAGTAGTGATGTCAGCAAGCACGTCTCTTCCGACAATGCAGGTCATGTACGACTACGTAGCAGTGAAGTCAAAAGTCGTAGATCAGAAGTCATTGGAAGGACTCAAAGAAAAGGTAAGGTTCGAAGGCAAGGGGCAAAGGCTTCAGATGTGAAGCAAGAGGAGATCGATGTGAAGAGTTCTGATACAAACAAGAAAGTTTTTCGAAACAAGAAATCAAAGAAACAGAAGACAAGCAAGGGCCTTTCCGCAAAAAGAAATGAATCCAATCCCCCATGCCTCTTTGATGCAGAGATCAGTGAAGATCAGGTTGACCTTACGTTGCCATTAGCTACAGAAGACACTGGTGTGGGTCATAGGCAAGCTCTCAATGAAGAGATGGATGAAGTGGACAGGTTCATCAAAAACGTATCCACTTGTTTCAATCAAAGCCTGAGTCCAAGTGACCATGCAGATGTAGCAGCACTGAAGGAAGTCATGAGTAAGTCAGAGAACACCCGAAGGGTCGACACTCAAGATGATTGGGTGTTGCTGGGACAGACCAATCAAAAAGGAAAGGACACCAACCGCTTGACATCACCAGGTAAAACTGTCATGGGGTTGTCCAACTTCAGAGGCATGGGTGTAGATGATGATGACCTAGCTAATGTTGATGATCTGCAAGGTGAACAGGAGGCAGATGGTCAGGTATCCGAGCTGGCCAAACATTTAATCGACCGGTATCTGGTGTCCATCATTGATTCCATCGACAAACAGAAATGTCACTTAACATGCAATGCAGGTGACAACTAAGGAACCTGAATTATGTGCCCTTTTCTTATTTGCCCAATATGTGCTACATGTACATTATAGAACTGTGCCACATAGAAAAGTGGCCTTACCCGAAGAATATTGAAATGTTAAATTCTGCTGGACATTCCTTGGACAATAAAATTATGTCAAATTGTTGTCCCTAAATTTACTCTTAGTCTAAGTAGCCTAACAGTATAGTCCATATTTTCTGTTTTTGTCTCACCTGAGCAAAGTTAAGTAGTTTGGGAGAGACCTAGTGATCACTTTTCCTGTTGGTCTGTTAGTCTAGTGGTTTGTTTAAAAAATGTTCAAGTGTTTTTTCAACATGTACTCATTTTTTAATTTCTGCATCAGTTTATACTTGGTACAATGATCCTTGGGTAATACCATATGTGTGTTCATGAGGATAAGGTCAAAGGTCATCTAGGGGTCCAAAGATCATATTGCCTACTTTTATTGGTCTCAAAATCAGACGAGACTCGTTCTCGAACCACCTTTTTTTTTTTTTTTTGCAGTTTCCGTGTTTTAAACACAATGTACATGTAGGTGGCATAATGTACGAAAGAAAGATAGTCTAAAGCAAAACGCAATAAGTTTCCAGTTTACATGTACTGCAGTATGTAGATGAAAGCTTTGTATCCCTATACCCTGTATAGCCTGGGCTATTTTGAAATTGCATAGTCGGGGGGGGGGGGGGGCAAAACAGTCCTCCCCTCCCAGATCTTTGCACGCACGTCACCCATATGACCTAATCTCTGCAATTCAATTGTTCGCAGCTGAGTGTAATTTGAAATTTTCAAAATACATGTTTGAATTACATGTAATTTTGTTGAAAAATAATATTATTGTTTTGTTTGGGTGGTTTTTTTTTTGCCAATAGAGTGTGCTGAGGAATTTGTTTTTTTGTTTTTTGTTCGTAAACCTTCACCAATTATTCTTGGCATTTTGAATTTGATGCAGACATATATATCCATTATGTCTGATAATATACATATATGCTTGATTATTTTTTGTGTCAAGTTATTGAAAAAATAGAGAAAAAATTATGTTTGTAATAAATTAAATATTTATAAATCGTTTGCCTATGCCGGAAAAATAATTTTGGCATCCTTTTTCTTGGACACACTGTTTACCTGTTGCCATGGTGAATGTATCTAGGACATAATATATTGTAATTGGCCTGATACTGATATTGCTTCTATTTTCCAGAATTTTTGTAATCACACTATGATACATTGTATCTTTGATTTAAAGAGTAATACTGCCATCTCTTGTTCAACTTATTCAATAACGATATGACTTGTACTTTGTACCCTTTAGGCCTTACATGTGTATCAATGCAGATCCCATTCACTCATGTGTTAAATCATAGCTCATCATAAAATCATCAAAAATCAATCCCACGATAGATTTTGCTTTTATAATTCACTGACATTAGTCACAATTAACAATACATTGAAACTAGATACATGTATGTTAATCGAGTACTTGTCCAGCTCAATCAAAAGTTAAATGGCCTGAAATAAGACTAACCATAATTTTGGTCAGTTCATTGATAGAACAAGTGGAATGCCTCTGGCCGTCTCACCTGCATCACGCGATTCAATATAGAGCATGATCGGTTAAGGGTTAGCATTGAGGTGAATTTTTTTTTTATAGATATTTCTATCAAAATTGCTTTTAAGATAATCTTTGATGTCTCAGGTTTCAAAGAACTCAGTTTCATGAAGATTGATAAATCAGAAATTCCTGGAATAGTCCATTTTATTCGTGGGGGTGCTATTACCTCTCATCACGGACGGACATTTTTACTCAAATTAAATTCTCTCTAGTTTTATTGTTTTTAAAGTTATTCTAATTTGGTTTGGATGTTCTTGCACTCTGAACATTAATCTATTATCAAACATAAATTAGTAGGGAAAAAATATTGGGAAGTAATTTTTTTTGGTAGGTGTGAACATTTCCATTTTGAAATTTCCGTCCGTGATGAAAAAAAATATAAAAAGTTTTTTTATTTTTTATCAGAATAGAAATAAAAAATAAAAAGGTGTAGAGGTATCTCACTAAACACTGTACATCATTTTATTTGAACATAGCTGAAATCCATACATTTTATCCATATCATAAACTCAATCAAAAATGATCACGGACGGACATTAATTTCATCACGGACGGACAATGTAAATTCACTCAAATTCAATTCACTCTAGTTTTATTGTTTTCAAAGTTACTCCAATTTGGTTTGGATTTTCTTGTACTCTGAACATTAATCTATCATCAAACATAAATTAGTAGAAAAAATATGGGAAGTAAATTTTTCTGGTAGATGTTAACATTCCATTTTAAAATTTCCCTCCGTGATGAAATTAATGTCTGTCCGTGATCATTTTTATTGAGTTTATGATATGGATAATATGTATGGATTCAGCTTTTTATTCTTTATCAGAATAGAAACAAAAATATAAGTGTGTAGAAGCATCTCACTAGAGTACTAGACACTGTACATCATTTCATTTGAATATAGCTAAAATCCATACATTTTATCCATATCATAAATCAAAATAATCGCAGACGGATATTAATTTCATCACGGACAGACAATGAGCAAATACTGAGCAGATTATGAATTTAATTTTAGTTCCAATTTGCAGTGAAAAATGGTACTGAGAATTATTCAAAACTCAAATGGATGGAAACCTACAACTCTTCACAATTTTTTTGTGAAATCTTTCTTTGGTTGTGATTGGGGCTTAATAATTGTTGTCAGGAATTTTTTAAAAACATAATTGGAATGCAGATAGAGTTGGAAGCTACATGTATGCCAAAAAGCAGGAAATAAAATAGAGCAAGAATAAGTCAAAAGCTGTATATTTCATCAATTGAAGCTTGCAGAAAGTGATGGAAAGGAAGAAAGTAGAATGCATATTCTGATAAGCAGAAAAAAAATTTCCATTTCCAAACCCATGGATTCACAATGCTTAGAACTACTAAACAGAACATGACATCACGTCCTTGAGGCTTGTGAAAAGTACAAGAATTCTTTTTTTTAAAGTCCATTTTGGAGCTAATTTTGAGCAAATTGCTGATCTGGTAATCTGAAAATGCATACAATTCATATACAATTGTAAAGCTTGCACTGCAGTGTTAACAAGTTTTATTGGTATTTGATTTCAATTTTGGATTCGGTCAGGGCCTAAATACATGAGGGCTGTTGATGTGAAGGGGTGTCTCCACTTTAATATGGACAAAAGATGAATTTGAAGAGAGCCTGGACAAGTGTTGTGGTCATACTTGATCCACCAAACAAGCATAATGATCAGCAACCTGTGAATCTTTTGGATTTGCTTAATGGACATAAAAAAAATATGTGCTCTTCGAAAATTAATGCCTAAAAATGTATGAACATGTATCATCATGATATATCATAAAAAGTATCAACATGATCATTGATCCACTGGATGTTGATTTGGTACCAACTATAGTATTCTCTAATACCGTGTTTACACTTAATTGGCATTTTAATTGTCTCGCGGTTCTGAACCGCGAGCCGATGCAGCATCGGCTTTTTCATAGCGTGTAAACGCGAGTAACTTGCATCAGCTCGCGGTTCAAAACCGGCAATTTGCACCACCAAAGTAGTAGGTTCTGAACCGCGAGCCGATGCAGAATCGGCTTTTTTACTACGTGTAAACAGAAAGCCGATTTTGCATCGGCAATTTGTGCGCATTTCATTTACTTTACCATTGTGATGTAATTGTTAGCGCACTGATCCAGCGTTGTCTTTATTATGACGTATATTGTTGGTGTGCGTATCATTTTAGGTTTTTGCACCGGCTCGCGGTTCTGAACCGCGAGCTGTAACAACGTGTAAACGCAAACCAAAAGCCGATTCTGCATCGGCTTTTGGTTCTGAACCAAATGCCGATTAAGTGTAAACACAGTATAAATTGAAAAGAAGACAATGTGCATTAGGATGTTTGATTTGAAAAGAACTGTGTTTAAAAGCAATCATATGGCTAGATTATTTTGTGTGTCTAGCATAGAAATCATGTTGCTACAACTTAAATCAAGTTGTAGCAACTTGACTGAAGTTGTAGCAACTTGATTGTGCAACTAATATTGTTTAATTATATTACAAAATGTACAAATCATCAATACAATAGCATTTGTTCCCCCAAACAAGTAATAAGAACTTCTTACAAGGTACTTCCAATGCATTTTAATTGTGTCCGTCCGTGATGTCCGTCCGAGATGTCCGTCCGAGATGGAAAATATTTGCAATTCTCTCAGAAGTTTGATATTGGTTAAGAATTCAATATGCTGAACATAGAAGCTAACATACCTGAGTGTAAGTTGCATTAACAATTATTGGTCAAAGTTAAGCTATTTAGATAGAAACAATAAAAATGTTCAAAAATTCTGAAAACCACATTTCTATCATGTCCGTCCGTGATATGGCACATTTAGTGGTTACCTATGTTTGTAGGTAACCATGGCAACAAACTTTTTTCATCATTCAGCATACTTTGTCCTACCCTTCACTATAAAACACAAAGGAACCATGTTCATCTTATTCCTAATTTGTTACAAGCCTTCAAAGTTTTCAAAATCTATCAAATGTCCGTCCGTGATGAACCGATCACGCTCTATAGCAGCAGTGCTGATTTTGAAAACTACTATAACTCGCACAAGATGTTCAGTGATACTTGGTTACTCTTATTTCCACGTTTTATGAACTAGACCAATACACTTATAGAGATATGATGGCAATTCAACAAATACCCCCAACGTGGCCAAAGTTCTTTGACCTTACATGACCTTTGACCTTGATCATGTGACCTGAAACTCGCACAGGATGTTCAGTGATACTTGATTACTATTATGTCCAAGTTTTATGAACTAGACCAACACACTTTCAAATTTATGGCTGTAATTCAACAAATACCCCAATTTGGCCAAAGTTCATTGACCCTAAATGACCTTTGACCTTGATCATGTGACCTGAAACTTGCACAGGATGTTCAGTAATACTTGATTACTATTATGTCCACGTTTCATGAATCAGATCCATAAACTTTCAAAGTTATGATGGTAATTCAACAGATACCCCCAATTCGGCCAAAGTTCATTGACCCTAAATGACCTTTGACCTTGGTCATGTGATGTGAAACTCATGCAGGATGTTCAGTGATACTTGATTAACCTTATGTATAAGTTTCATGAACTAGGTCCATATATTTTCTAAGTTATGATGACATTTCAAAAACTTAACCTTAGGTTAAGATTTTGATGTTGATTTCCCCAACATGGTCTAAGTTCATTGACCCTAAATGACCTTTGACCTTGGTCATGTGACATGAAACTCAGGCAGGATGTTCAGTAATACTTGATTAACCTTATGGCCAAGTTTCATGAACTAGGTCCATATACTTTCTAAGTTATGATGTCATTTCAAAAACTTAACCTCAGGTTAAGATTTGGTGTTGACGCCGCCGCCGCCGTCGCCGTCGCCGCCGCCGCCGCCGTCGCCGCCGCCGTCGGAAAAGCGGCGCCTATAGTCTCACTCTGCTATGCAGGTGAGACAAAAACCAGAAATGCATTGTGGATAATAATGATTAAAATGAAATACAAAAATGCAGTCTAGCCTCCCTAAAGGCCTTAATTATGAAAGAGTATGAACATGACATTATTTCTATCATTTTTATTTTGATATACAAATATTTTTGTCTCACCTGCATAGCAGAGTGAGACTATAGGCGCCGCTTTTCCGACGGCGGCGTCAACACCAAATCTGAACCGAAGGTTAAGTTTTTTAAATGACAGCATAACTTAGAAAGTATATGGACCTTGTTCATGAAACTTGGCCATAAGGTTAATCAAGTATTATTGAACATCCTGCCTGAGTTTCATGTCACATGACTAAGGTCAAAGGTCATTTAGGGTCAATGAACTTTGACCATGTTGGGGGAATCAACATCAAAATCTTAACCTAAGGTTAAGTTTTTGAAATGTCATCATAACTTAAAAAATATATAGACCTAGTTCATGAAACTTGGACATAAGGTTAATCAAGTATTACTGAACATCCTGCATGAGTTTCACGTCACATGACCAAGGTCAAAGGTCATTTAGGGTCAATGAACTTTGGCCAAATTGGGGGTATCTGTTGAATTACCATCATAACTTTGAAAGTTTATGGATCTGATTCATGAAACTTGGACATAATAGTAATCAAGCATCACTGAACATCCTTTGCAAGTTTCAGGTCACATGATTGAGGTCAAAGGTCATTTAGGGTCAATGAACTTTGGCCAAATTGGAGGTACTGTATTTGTTGAATTACCATCATAACTTTGAAAGTATATTGGTCTAGTTCATAAAACTTGGACATAAGAGTAATCAAGTATCACTGAACATCATGTGTGAGTTTCAGGTCACATGATCAAGGTCAAAGGTCATGTAAGGTCAATGAACTAAATTGAATTCAGAGGGGTAATAAAGAATGACACAGTCTACAGTATACCTTTCCTTTTGATGATTTGCTTGTCTCTTCCCTTTCTTTCCTCTTTTTCCATTAGCTTTTAAAACCATGTTTGGGGGGGGTTGACCCTTGACCCCAACTTGCCCCTCCTCCATGTAGCACTGCCCCTTTGTTTATATTGGACAATATTTGCAGCTACTGTACTGCATGTTTATTGGGTCATTGCAAGATTTGTTTTCAATTTATTAGCAAAAGTTCATGGCCCACAGCCCAGAAAGGAAAGCCATACAAGAATCAGTGTAAGGATTAATATCATGGTCTTTATGTAGTGCTTCACTTTTTATTTTCATCTCTTTGTTATTGTTTTTTTTGTGTGTGTGTGTTTGTGTTTTCTTTTTAATCTGTATCCCATTGGATAGTGGAACCCTGTCCGAAGCCTATGGGAATTGCAGAATTTTGTGGTCATGGGGTACTTTAAAAGGCTGTGGAGCTGAAGCCAGGGTGATAATATCCAAGTCCTTTGGAAGCGCATAGGGGCGTTATATTATAATGTGATATACAAGAACTCCATGATTATTATTATTAAAGGAGAATGAAACTCTTGGAGCAAGTAAGCTTTTGTGAAAGCAGAAAAATCAAAGAATGAGATCAACAAAAGTTTGAGTAAAATAGGACTAGCAATAGAAGAGTTATGAGCGTTTGGAGCGTTTGAATGTCAAGATCACTAATGCTATGGAGATCCTCCCATTGGCAATGCGACCAAGATCTATGATGTCACAGATGAACAACTCTCCTCTTTTGGACACTGAAAATATACCCCAAAACATCTCTTTTTGCTCATTCTAATCATATGACAAACGATTCATCAACGATATAATGTTGTGAAACCTCTGTACTTGTCCTCTCATAAAGAGAACACCTCACCTTGTGATAGACTCTATAAAAGTGAGAATATAAGTGAAATAAGTACTAAAGTAATGAGGGAGTTGTATGTGTGTGACATCACAGATCTTGGTCGCATTGCCAATAGGAGGATCTACATGGCGTTAGTGATCTCTACATTCAAATGCTCATAACTTTCTTATTATTCATTCAATCTTCCTCAAACTTTCAACAATATGTTTCTTTGATTTTTCTCTTTGATATGGATTCAGCTGGTTTCAAGGGTTTCATTCTACTTTAATGCAAATTGACATTTGATGTAATCAAAGAGATACATGTTGATATACGTAGATGATTACTATATCCCGTCTTATTTTCTTTGCATATATTTCACTTTTCTTTGCTTTCCCATCACCTATTTTTCCTCCCTATACATTTATATGTATATATCTTGCCATTCAGAGTTTTTAAATTATATTTATTTTGTCCATATCAATCATGTGATTTTCTTTGTTAATCCTCATTATAGCCACAATGTTTGATTGAATATAATGTCTTTGAAGTTATGTCAATCAATTGATTACAATCAATTTCCTTACAGGCCTATCTACTGATGAGTGTAAGGCTTTAAAAAAAAATTGTGTGCCAAATGGATGAAAAAAAAACACATATTGATCAATCAGTCGATGTGTACTGTTTTAAGGTATGATATGAAAGAGTCTAGGTACATCTACTTTAAATTGACATTCAGGGTTATTAGGGAAAACATGTCTGATTGGTATTTTATTTTTTTAAATATTTGAATCCCAAGATTTTGACTAATCGTTGTTGCTATGTTATGTTTATGTTATATTAATGTTTTTTTTTATGATGATGATCATTCAGTGTCAGGATTTTATATCAATAAACTTTTTAATTTGACTTTGTCCGAACTGCTTAGAATGTGGACAATGCGATGCATATCAATTGATAATGCATCGGTAAATTCCAGTGGCATTACGTAATTTTCTCATAAATCTTGTTCCACTTTGGGCAATTGCCATTCGTAGGCCTAGGGTGTCAAATTTCCCTTGATAACTGATGATAAGGTGCCTTTGAATTACCAAATCAGTGTTCATTTATTGTATATGTGTTTCCCTTTTTATGACAATAGAAGAGTCGTGTATTATCATCTGAAGTGAACTTACTTTTCAGTGCATTCTGACACGTATTTTTTTTTCTTTTAAGTTTTGACTTCTTCACTCGAAAAAATAAAATGGTAAATCAGCATTTTGAAATGTTGGAGGAGTGACAATCTTTTCTAAATGTTGCATTTACCACTTTAAATGGTTCAAATCCAACACTTACAATCAATGTTGGATTCAGCTTTATGCAAGGTTAGATACAACATTTGGAATTGTACAACGCCTACTTAGCTTGTTGTACGCGAGCAAATGAGAAGCTGAATGTCAAACATTTGTACCGTTGCACACGTACCGTACATAATGTATCGTTGCACGGGTCACGAACAAGATGACGTCACTATAAAAAATATGATTCAATGCATTGCATGCACTTATTAAAAGGTACAATATGCGTAGGGCCTGGCTAACCGGCTGAAATGTGCATTGCTGCTGCAGACCGGATGCACGTTTTAAAGGATTTTCCTTTCACTTTCAAAATTTTCTTTATTGTCATAGATTTACACATGAAAAAAACGATAAATGTTAGTATTTTTTCTAACTTCCGAGGCGTAATACAACACAGATGGTGAATATTCTTATTCGTCCGATGATAGTGCGACATTTCACATTCGGTGAAAGAAAGATGCTCTATTCAACTCGGCTAACGCCTCATTGAATAGAGCATCTTTCTCTCACCTTATGCGAAA
Source organism: Lytechinus pictus (assembly GCF_037042905.1). Lineage (NCBI taxonomy): Eukaryota > Metazoa > Echinodermata > Echinoidea > Temnopleuroida > Toxopneustidae > Lytechinus > Lytechinus pictus. Next base: position 1,816,270 of record NC_087260.1, on the reverse strand, counting down.
TCTCGCACCATCGCACTCATGCCTAATCGCTATTTATATGAAGGTTGTCACTCCAAGCAATTCAAATGTTGATTTAACATTGTATTTTATACGCCCGTCCTTATACCCCCATCTCACTAGATGGCGATTCCACTGCGATCGTCAAAAATCGACAAAGCGTGGTATAACGTAGCTTGATCGTGCCTTGATCTTTTCGATCTTCTCCGTCGTACCTTGATCTTTTCTGAAGCGGCAAGGATCGCCACCATCTTTATGGTCGCCACAGAATTTTGAACATGTTCAAAACTTACGTAGCGAGATCGCGGAGGTGCTAAAGCGCATCACAATCGAGTCATGAGCGTATTGCAAACGACATATTCGTAGCTGTAACGGAGCCCCAACGCATAAAGCGTAGTATAAGCGCATTAAAAGCGGCACCGATCGCCCGTGGTTTTCAGGCCCGTTCCCAAGACAATTCTGCTACGCTGCTTCCGTTTACAAGGCGACTGCCTTGCGCTCGACACGCTTCACACAGCTTCCACCACGACGCTTCCTTCTTTGGGTGGCATGTGGCACACGTTCTCAGCCCGCTACAGGCGTTCGCGTTGCGCTTTTGCTGCGCCGCTGATGACTGGGCAGCGATTGCGCAACAACCGTCCGCGCTGCTATAAAACGCCGTGCCGATGGTGGCGGATTATCATATTTGCAACAGATTACGAGGCGATACCACGGCGTTTTCAAACATACCTCCCAGAAAAAGGACCAGAAAAGGGAAAGCTGCCCAAGCTACCCCTCTTAGGCCGGCGGTCGAAGAGGAAGATCAAGGGGTTATGGTGGTGGTAGAGGAGGAGGAGGTAGAGGAGGAAGAGGAGGGGGTACAGGAGGAGGATGAAAATCTTACTGCTGAGCCAGCTGGAAAGAGAAAAAAGACGCTCACTTGTCTTGATGACGAAATGGGTTACCTCTGCAGAAATAAATAAATTGATTATGTTTTGAAATTAAATTGAATTCTAACCACAGTGACAGTAGACAACATAACATTTTGTTAATGATTCGATCACTAATGTATTGATTGGGAAAGGCAATCTTTAGGGAGATTCTGGCATTGTGCCCCCTCCCCCTCCCTTTTTATGAGTGCTCTCACATCAGTAGACTACTTCTTGTCAGCAAATTTGAAAGGAATTTACCAAATATTTTTGAGTGACAAACTTTGTGGAAAAAAATAAACAGAATATCAAAGATTTTTATGCTCTTTTATGAAATTCTGGATGCATCCCTCATATTAACTATTAGGCTCATCGACATCTTTTGAATGAAATTTTAAAAATATTGTATATTATGACTTAGGTGACAGCCAGGATCGGACCCTGTATCTTTTTGGCCTCCTCCTTCTCCTGTCCTCGCATTCAACTTTTAACTGATGTTCTTTTTGAATGCCAAGATGTATAAGTCCAACCAAATTCTGGACATCCATGTTGGTCGGAGGTTGGCAATCGACTGAAAAATGTGTCATGTGCCGCGATTAGTATGCCGATTGCTTGAAATCGTTTCAAGAGCCCATCATGAACGTAACATAATCGCTTCATTCGTAGCACCACCGTACCGAGGTCCTAATTAGCGTATGAGCCTCGTTGTACGATCGCTTTGATCGCAGAAGAAGCGCATCACATCTGCCTCGAATCGTCGCAAGAAAGTGGCATCGTCGTACTTTCAGCGTATTACCATCGCCTTCAGCGCAGGTCGGTCGCATAGAAGTTGCAGTGCAATCGTCTCGCAGGCTAAAAATAGAATTCGAGGAAGATTCTGCTACGATTTGCGGGATTTACACAGATCGCCATGGTCGCCACGATCGCCTTCCTAGTGAGATGGGGGCCTTAAGGACGTATTATGGTATCATGCTCAGTGTCCATCTGTCTGTTAACTTTTCCTTGTAAACGCGATCAACTTCAGTTTACCTTAACCTAGGCTCATATAATTTGGTGTGTATGATACTAGCATGGATCCCAGGAAGCCTATTGATTTTGAGGCCAAAAGGTCAAAGGTTCAGATCACAGTGACATATTTTCATCTTACCCTTCTGAAGTCCTTGTATACATGATAACTTTAGTTTTAACTTAACCTTGGCTCGTATAATTTGGTGTGTATGATACTAGCATGGATCCCAGGAAGCCTTTTGATTTTGAGGTCAAAAGGTCACAGGTCAAGTTCACACTGACATGTTTTCATCTTACCATTCTGCAGTCCTTGTAAACGCGATAACTTTAGTTTAACTTAACCTAGGTTCATATAATTTGGTGTGTATGATACTAGCGTGGATCTCAGGAATTCTATTGATTTTGAGGTCAGAAGGTCAAAGGTTAAGTCGCCACCTTCCACGTTTCTTACTTGACCAAATACTCCATTTTCCATGTCACAGGGGGGTGTAATATGTGCTTGCTTTAGCGACACTCTTGTTTGGAGTGTTTAGGGGACCGGTACATGTGAAGTCTTTCAGAAACTGTACATGGTACATAAAATGTGATTTGAGGCAAATAATGCATTGTCTCCCCTATGACCTGTGGTTATAAAGTAAAATGATAAGATGATAATAATAACTATGCAACTGTTTCATGCAAAGTTTGTAGACACTGAATACTATTACCTTGACTCCAGCATTGCTACCCTGATCACATAAACAGTTGAAGTTCAAGTTGAAACTTTCTTTAAAGCGTTTTTTTTTAGTGTGGAGCGTTGTGGCCCAGTGGATTAGTCTCCGGACTTTGAAACAGAGGGTTTTGGGTTCGAATCCCAGCCATGGCGTAATTTCCTTCGGCACGAAATTTATCCACATTGTGCTGCACTCAACCCAGTTGAGGTGAATGGGTACCTGGCAGGAATTTATTCCTTGAAATGCGTGTGCGCTGTAATCTTAGTAATTACGGCTGCCAAGCTACGTACAGCTGGGGTAATAATATCCAAGTCCTTTGGAAGCGCATAGAGACATTATTCATAATCGTGATATGCGCTATACAAGAACTGTTTATTATTATTATTATTTTAAAAATATATTTAGGCCTTTATACTGTACGAAGACAATTTTATTGATGTAAAACTACAAACAAGAAAATAATATCTTTGGTAAAAGGGGACCACAAAATATCAATAGCTGCTAATCATGTGTGGCTCCCTGTACTGTATAACTCTTTAAAATAAATGGATGCATGCTTACATGTATTCTCTAAGGACTACATTCAGTATACTTACAACTCATTCAATTACAGTACAATTGGGCACAAAAGATTATAATTTAAAACAAAATCAAAAAGATATTAACATATTTACATGCATATATTCTACACTATAGAAACATTTTAGTCATATTTTCTCATCTAAATATACATGTATAGACCAAGTTGTGTTGGACCAAGTGGATATTAGACAAATTAGGTATTGCCTATCTGGAACACAAACACCATGGCCCAAATTCACAAAGGTGGTTTTTAAAATCATTGGTTGAATCCATGGTTTATGTAGATTTCCTCTATAAATTACGCTTATTTACTTCGTATATTAAAATTGTCAAATGCTGATGCGCTCCTTTGTCACATTGCGCCAAATGGATGCCTGTTGCCTTGGTTATCCACGCTATTGTATTCATGATCAGTCTATAATGAGTCCACTCTTCAAACAGTGGACTCATGAATAAAAAAAAACATACTTAACCATGGCAACAGGAGTCAATTTGGTGCATTGTGACAAAAGTGCGCATCAGCATTGGACATTTTTTTTTATATACGCGGTAAATAAGCGTAATTTATACAGGAAATGTGCATAAACAATGGGTTCAACTGATGGTTTTAAAAACCACCTTTGTGAATTTGGGCCAATGGGTTAAATGGCAATTAGACCAAATGGTTAGAAGATGGAATTTGTTGTAGACGAACTAGGATTAGACCAAATGAACAGTAGAGTAGATGAAGCGCGACTAGACCAACTGGCAATATGAATGATATACATGTACCACCCATGTTACTAACAATGATTGATGCTTATACAATGTGTATTGCTCCCAGCTAAATAATGAGCAACCTTACTTGCATAGTTACTTCAATCACTCCCTGAAGTAACTTTATAGCCGTGATATTAATGAAATGATTGTTCAAATTATCAATATTTGTCTTTCAAACATTTTGTTCCAATATGATTATATATTATGTATATGCATGGATGTCATGTAAAAATGATTGGACATCTGTGCGACAGGTAAGCGTTGTATATTGCACTAAAGTTATGTACTCTTACATAGTATAGTCAATTGTAAATATCAAATTGGTATGCTGTGTGCTTGAAAATATGAGCATAATTGGAATTAAAAAAACAACATTTTTGTTAATGAATGAAAGAGCTGTACAATATGTATTTGTCGAAGTCTATAGTACATGTATGAATGCAACAATGAAAGAACCTCTTCATTTTTTTTCAAAAGACCTCCACTTTTTAAACCTATGTCAACCATTTGCTATTAATTTTGTATTTTTGAATTTGAGCCTATTTGTAATGAAAAGCATGGGTTTATTCATTTTGCATTGTTAACATGTGGAATTACCATTGTTGTAACATGCTGTGTGAATTAATGAAGAACTCCTTTTTGTCATATCTACAAAAATTAAAATATTCTATATTTCATGTAATTATATACAAAATGAATAGAGTATGTGACATGAGCTCTCGCATTTGGGTAATGATCAGAATGCGCATATTAAATGTTTTGTAAAAACAAGAAATTAATGTCATTGTTTTGATATTTTACATCTGATTTTTATAACATTTCAGTATGTTCGTTTGATTGGTCTCGATATAGCTGGGTGGACTTGCCCCTTAACCCTAAAAGAGCCGTGTTATTTGGACCCCTCTCACTGCGGGGGGGGGGGGGGCGGAATCCTCCCCCCTCCCCGATATCTTGGTCTTCGATTGCGCGAGCGCCGCGAAAATTTGCACAGTGGTAGTGTGCGATAAAATCAACATGGCTGTACGTTTATTTTTTTTTGAAATAATAAGATTTTTCATTTAATGAATTAATTATTCTAATTTATACATGAAATAAAAGATTTGCTCCAATCAACTATCATACAGCCCCAAAACTGCTAATTTTACATTCACAGACTCATAGGAACCCAATCAAATGTACTTTTAAAAAAATTTGGTATCGCAATTTTTTTCTTATGTATTTTATTGTTTTTAAATTTCTTATGTATTTTTTTTTTTGGACACTTTGTTATTTGTCTCACCTGCATAGCAGGGTGAGACTATATGCGACGCTTTTCCGACGACGGCGGCGTCAACATCAGATCTTACCGAAGGTTCAGATTTGAAAGCATAACTTGAAAAAATATATGGACCTAGTTCATGAAACTTAGAGACATAAGGTTAATCAAGTATTACTGAACATCCTGCCCGAGTTTCAGGTCACATGACGAAGGTCATTTAGGGTCAATGAACTTAGACCACGTTGGGGAAGTCAATATCGAAATCTTAACCTAAGATTAAGTTTTTGAAATGTCATCATAACTTAGAAAGTATATGACCTAGTTCATGAAACTTGGCCATAAGAGTAATCAAATATTACTTAACATCCTGCCTGAGTTTCAAATCACATGACCAAGGTCAAAGGTCATTTATAGGGTCAGTGAACTTTGGCCAAGTTGGGGTATTTGTAGACCAAAAGCTTCAGTCTCTGTATTTTGGTTGTTCCGCTGAACTATGTTGGCTCCACTTATGGTGAAATGTCAGAATTGTTAAGGAAATCCCCAGAAACGACGGTTATTCCTGTCTAGGGTATTTGTTGAATCGCCATCATAAATTTGAAAGTTTATGGATCTAATTCTTAAAACTTGGACATAAGAAAGAGTAATCAAGTATCACTTAACAACCTGTGCGAGTTTCAGGTCACATGACTAAGGTCAAAGGTCATTTAAGGTCAATGAACTTTGGCCGTGTTGGAGGTATTTATTAAATTGCTGTCATAACTTTCAAAGTTTAAGAATATTGTTTATGCATTGTGGACATAAAGGTAATCAAGTATCACTGACAAGTTTTAGGTCACATGATCAAGGTCAAATGTCATTTAGGGTCAATGAACGTAGTATTGTATCATTATATGAATGGTGTTTTTTGTGAATAATTATTTTATAGTAGTTTTCAAAGTCAGCACTGCTGCTATATCGAATCTCGTAATGCAGGTGATACTGCCAGAGGCGCTCCACTTGTTATTGTTTTTTCAGTGGAAATTGTTGCAGACTTTATTTTGATCATAAACAAGACAAAATTGATGAAGTTTAATCAGTAAAAGTAGAAATAATGGTACATTTATGATTTGGGGCTAAATACACAATTTGCATTGGATTTGTACATAATTCACGTTTTTGAGCAGTTTTGGTTCTGATATGCACTTACATAATGTTGCGTAATTTCGTAACCGCGTACCCGAGCATCGCAAATTAGGTCTCAAAAGTTGCGCGAGATTTGAAAGTAAAATGTCAGCGAGCGGCGCGGTTGAAAAATTTCGCGCGGCGGATTTGTCGTGAAAAATGTAGAGGGAACGGGGCCCTCGGGTTTTTCAGGGTTAAGCTTTGATTCCTTTATTCATTATTCACAAAGAGCATTCGCTAAACCAAAAAATGGTTCCAAACTTTATGTTCACACAATATTGGAAGATACAATTTGCTGAGAAATGTCTGATTATTTTTTGCAATAATTTATATAGAATTTGCAATTTCAGATTTCTGGAAGGGTAAACCTTGAAATTTATGATGTCAGAAATGGTATGTGGGGCAAGAGGGGAGTTGTGTCAACAGATTAACATCATATAGTAACATCATATAGTCCAATTCATTAATTATCTTCAAACATTGTATGAAATATTGTCTGAATTTAGTTTGAAACATTGAATGAAATATTGTTCCCAAATTTCTCTAAACTGCCGCCATAGTCCAGACGCAACGCATTATTGGAGGGGGGGGGTCTCCAAACGCCAAACGGACTCGCTCTTTTCTAAGACCTACCCACAGCGGTACCCACAGTCAAGATTTGTGTCACGGTTGAAACCTTGGTCTTATAGTAATCATGGAGTAATCCTAGCGATTGTATATATCAGATCAGTCGTGGCAATCGTATTGATTGTAGGAAAAAGTTATTAGGACGGTTTAATTTTTTTTTCCGCGATCAGCTACGAAAAGCAAATCTTGATCGCACGACAGTGGGATTGCGGTATATAAACGAAGATAATATTCTTCATGTTCCAGCGATGATACCAATTAGGAGGTTTTGAAGAAAAAAATTAAAGACATGTATTTCGTATACTCGATTTACTCTTGCAATCAGCACACGTTGCCGCGGTTGCATGATTATTCCGAATGTGGGGATGTGGTTTCCGTTTAATGTAAGCCTTTCACATCCAACCAAAGCTTCTTCATCGATCAATACTCGTATAGCAGAGAGGAAAGAAATTTGGGATGCAAATTACTATTTCCCTCGACCCTATGTGGTCAGAAAATTACTATTTCCCTCGACGCTATGTGGTCAGGAAATGCATCCCAAAAACGATCATTATCTAAATGATCACCAGGGAATGCATATTATCAATAGTGAATGGAGAGATTTAAAAATAATAATAAATAAAGAATCCGCTCCATGACTTGGGTACGCCTTAACACGTTTAAATAAAAAGATGTTAATATTTGGTTTTTCTTTAAGTTAGATGTACAACCTGTAACAGAAAAGGGGCAACAAGTGGACAATTGTAAGCTTGGACCGCAGGGAGGGGGAGGGTTTTATTTTCTGTTTCAAGTATATAAATTAATTATTATGTATGAAAAAAATGAAACATCTATGATTTCATGTAATAACATAAGAAAAAAGGAAGTGGGGATGTCACATCATCAGCCCACCGTCACCCTCACCTTTATCATCTTCATACTAAAAATATTGCATGAATTGATGATTCATATTTAAAAATATCTGCCCATTCTGCTTTATAAACGTATTAATTAATTTAATTAGTTTTAGTTTGGGATTGTCATTTTTCTTCAAGCAATCTGCTTATGATGACAATCCTTCTCCTGCTAATTGTGAATATCATATAATAATTTGGTAGTTAATCATTTTTGTCGGGAATTATTTTTAATTCTTTTAGTACACTTTATTTATGATTCGTGCCAAAAATGCTAACATATTATGTTTATTATGTTATGGAAAATGTATTATACGAATGTTCCATGGATGCAGAAGAAAACAATCAAATCAAATCAGCCCACCTAATGAATATTCATGACGATGTGCATATAACTGTTTTCACAAAATATTGATGAAATTTAAAATTCAATCACTTCGTTATTTGTTGTCCGATTTTGATGACTTTTTAGCATTTTGCTCTATTATTTAGATATAAATATTTCCAGCTTTGACCATCCCTTTAAGTACATGTGATCTTAGCATGGTCCTTGCCCCTTGTCATAATTTACTTACCCAGTTGCCAATTTGAAATCTACATAGTCTTGGGGATCTCAATTTTAAAGCAGCCATAACTTTCTTATCGTTTGTCCGATTTCTTTCAAATTTTCACCATTCTGTTTTCTTTATTTTTCTCTCTTCCAACACAACATTTATGACCAACCACCGCGTGTAATAACCACATTGCTTTCTTCCACGACTCGTGCAATGTGATCTAAGCATGCAATATTCCTGATAAACATGATAAATGGGCCGTGTCCACGCAGTCTAACAGTGGCGTAACAGGCGGGGGGTCAGGGGGGCAAGCTGCCCCCCCCCCCCTGGCGGATTTCACCGGGAAAAAGAAAAGAAAAACGGGAAAAAGAAAAAAGGACGGAGAAAGAAAGGGAAAGGGGAAGAAAAGGGGAAAAGGAAAGGAGGAAATGGAAAGGGAAAGGGAAAAGCGAAAAGAAAACGAAGAAAAAACATATTTTTTAATGGAAAAGGAAGGGAAGCGGGAAAATGTACGAAAGAAGAACATTTGAGAAAAAACAAATCATTCCGAAATAGGCCTATGTAATGCAATAACACGGTGGAAAATAAATTAAAAGATAACAAATTGGCAAACAATAGCGGGAAACGAAGGTAGCATGGAATTAGTCAAAAGCTAAATTGGAAAACAAAGAAAAGGGACAAGAAAAATATTAATAACACAACCGGGCTACCGATGATTGAAATTAAAGAGCGGGAAGAAAGATGGACTGCATACAACATTGTGCTATAAGCTTGCTAAATTTTATGCAAATAAGTAGGGGCTCTTCATTTATAACCTTCAAATGGCTCTATAATGGCCCCGTTCAATCATGTTCAATTACTGACATACAGGCGTGAGGGGGGGGGGGCTTGGTTCCACACCCAAGAGGAAATTAAAAAAAATTATTGGAGACAACGTATAATTAAATGAATGGAAACAATGAAATGTGCTATTTGCTGAATATAATGGGAAAATCTATTACATAATTAGAATTAAATTTCATTAGGCAATTTTTTTTTTCAAGCTCGCTTTGCACGCTGGCGACTTTTTACAAATTTTTCCCACATTGCTATGTTTTGCCCCCTCAAAATATTTGATTATTACGCAACTGGGTTGAATAAATGTGTTGTGTAAAAGCTATATTATGTTTATTGCCCGCGATTTGATTAAAATAGCGACAATCTGCGAGGTTTAAATGGCTTTGATATCAAGAATTTCCGGGGGCTCCGCCCCGGACCCCAACCGCACAGCACTGCGTATGGAAGGGTTGTGCCATGGCCCCAAAGAGTTTCACAAACAAGAACAAAAAAAGGAGGAAAGAAAAGTAAAGGAAAAGTGTAGGATATGATTTTATTTACTGAATATATATATAATGTCAAAAAATAGCTCAAAGTTAGATTCTCATGAAAAGGTGGTTTTTCTCGCTCGCTTCGCTCGCTCGGGACTTATATAAAGCAGCACATGTGCTATACTGCGCCCCTCGTTTTTTTTTTTACTCTTCACGCTACTGCCGCAATTAAAGAATCCTGTTCACACTGGCGTACAGACCACAAAAAAGGAATCTCAAGAGATGAGTGATATATATTATTCTCTGGATATCATGTCAAAATCTATCACAAAATTGGATTTTTGTATCAAATTAAAAGGTCAAAATTTTTGCTCGCTCGCTCGCAACTTTTTTTAAAGATAAATTCTGCCCGATACGCAATATCTGGCCTTCTCAAAATAGTCGCCTCATTACAGTGACCATTACGCCTGTTCATACCATGATATGACCGGGAAATTTTTGGCTTTTGCCCCCCCCCCCTCCCCCCCCCCCCCCCCCCCTGGCCACCGACCCCTGTTACGCCGCTGCAGTCTAACCAAGTGAATGCAATACAATGGCAACATTGGATGGCGATCCAATGTAGACAGTAAAGAGAGTTTTTGCAACATACGCAGACGCCTTTTTTAACGTATATAGCGAATCTATTGTCAATGCCTTTCATGACATAACTCTTTGCCGAAAACTCCCTCCCTATGTAAGCGGAAATTATACAATCTAGATATTGAATAACATTTAGACCAAACGGTAATTATACCTAAGTGATTTTAGACCAAATGTATATTAAGCCATGGATTTGATAGTCTAAACATTATACCATATGTTAATAGGCATAGTGGATGCAACAAACATTATGTCTTTTCATTTAAGTCTCATTCTGTAGTATTTTTTCTATGTATCCTTTTTATCCTGTTCACGTTCATAAAGATTATTTGAGAAGCATGTGAATCATATTCACGTGTACCGCGATGAGCGACAGTCCAGAGCTGATTGGAGCGAGTGAGAGAGAGTGATAAAGAGAGGGAGGAAGAGAGGGAGAGAGAGCACACTCGAGAGCTAGGGGGGCAGGGTGCGGAAAAGTGGAGAATTAATGGCATATTATATGCCTACATGTATCTTTTTTTTCAAGTCTTAAATGAAATATGCAGAGATAAACCTTTTTCAGTCTTTGTTCATTGTTTCAATAAATCCGTTCAGTTAATTTATCTTCAACATTTGTTATAAAATGCCATTGAATTGTCTGTATTATTTTGAATGTGTACTATTACTTCGATTATATTTTGTTTATTTTTTGAACGGGAATAAATAAATCTAAAAATCTCATTCGTATCACATGACTGATGGACTTCCCTGGATGGAGTATATAACGCGTTTCGTAACCGAAACGTACTTTAATAGTACAGCACAGAAAGAGAGAGGGAGAAAAAGAGCAAGGGAAAAAATGCGGAGTTATGAAACACCAGATTTATGGGTTCGTATAAAGAGGCGCCACGAGCAATCTGACCTGATTGCCGGCGGATTCGTTGGCGAGGGGGGGGGGGGGTGTCATTGTAGATAAGGGTATCTTTCATTCCAGAGCAATCTTCTTTTTTATAATGAATGTCGCTTTTGGCCTCTGATGGGTGAGATCGAGATGAAAATAACACACTCTTCATGGCAATAAAGGCAGACCCCAAAATAATTCCCGAATGTCTTGAATCGCAGTGACATAATAGCGCCAATAGCAACCGCTGATATCTTGAAGGACTTCAGTAGCTTAAAACTGTTATTGAAAAGGTGTCATGTGTCACAGGTTTTGTGAAACGTGCCCAAAAGATGGCCTGAAACAGCGATGACGGTTTCGTGATTTGATTTGAATTCACTCACTTCACAATTCACTTTGTCGAAAATTGGTGAAACGGCCGTTTCATCCTGAATTTCGGAGGTGACGAAAAATTGAAAATGATGTGGTTTGTTCAGAGTCCAGGACGAAACTGCTTTATTGATTCACCAATCTTCGACTTCTTGATTGCTCTTTGTCATGAAGGAAATTATTTTGACAATACATCTTCTATGATATATATTATATTGGATCAAATTTTAATTTAGTCACCGAATTACATAACTATATAGAAGAAACATCCATTTCAACTTCCGCTTACCAGAAAGAATAGGTAAAATTGATAACTCTTTTTATTACAATGCTATAAAACATTGGAATTCTCTTCCCAATGACCTAAAGGGAATAGGAAACTTTTTTCTCATTTGAAGAGGAAATTGAAAGAATATCTTTCACTTGAGAGTCAAAGAGTAGATGCAAATGATATGTCATATACGGTTGGTCTAGCCTGAATACTGGCCACGTTCTTTCCTCTTCTCTGCCAGGTATTTATTTTGCATAATAATATAATTGAAGTTTTTTATCGATATGTCCTTTCTTCTTTTCCATCTTTTCTCTCTTCTTTCTATTCTCCTCTTCTTGTTATTGTTGTTGTTCTTCTCCTTGTTCTATTTCTTCCTCTCATCCTCCTTCTTCTTCTGTTATTCTTCTCCCTCTTTTTCTCCATCTTCTCCTCCTTCTTTTTCTTTTTTCCAATCTTCTTTTTCTTCTTTATATTCTTATTGCATATATCATCTCTTCATCTTATTCATTGCTAATTGTAAATACTATGATTTTATCTTTAATTATCGTAATTCTATACATGTCGAGGACCCCACTGCAAATAAGCTTTCCTGGGTCATCCTGTGTAAGCGTGTTGTTTTTAATGCTACTGTATGTGGTGACTTGCCAAAATGAATAAAATCAATAAATCAATCCTCATCATCATGATCATCATCACCATCGCATCGTCATCACTATCAACATCACCATCGCATCACCATTATCATCAAAAACATCATCATCACCATCGCATCATCATCATCAAAAACACCATCATCGGCGCCGCCGTCGTCATCATCAATAGGGAGTTTTCGCATTTCCTAGGGATATCTCTACAACGCGTCGATTTTAAAATAAAAATGGAGAGCTGAGATGCTTTTGTCGGAAGTTTGTGGACTGGGACAGCAGAATATCGGAAGATTTGCACCAGACGAACAATTGCAAATATGTCGTTGTCCAGAGTCAAGAGATTCCGATGCTGTCACGGTCCACCAACTTTCGACAAAAGCCTCTCAGCTCTCCAATATGATTTGACTTGCATTTTTAAATGAATAGGTGCGTTTTTTATCGTGTCTCCGTAAAAAAGTTGTAAATATTGGTAATCACTATACCCATGAAGACTTCAAGTTGGCCGCATATGTGATGTCATAGTGATGTAAGGCAAGGACTACTCTTCCATGTACTCCAATACATATTATGGCTAAAATGTCATTTTTCCCAAAAGTTTTATTTCAAATTATATTTTTCTTCATGAGGACATAAAACAATATACTACTATATAGTACCTGGGTTATATTTAGATTACTGCCCCAGGGGAATGGGTACTTAGGAGAAAACCACAAATCCCTGATAATCAAGTACATGGCCTATGGGAAAGTAATTGTCCTTGCCCCTTGTCATAATTTACTTACCCAGTTGCCAATTTGAAATCTACATAGTATTTGTGATCTCAATTTTAAAGCAGCTATAACTTTCTTATTGCTTGTCCGATTTCTTTCAAACTTTCACCATTCTGTTTAATTTATTTTTCTCCGTCCCAACATATCATTTTATGGCCAAGACTGGATTCCCCTTTAACACAGACAGGGGCCTGTATTCTGAAGTCGGGTTTAACTTAGACCACGGTCTAACTCAGCGCTAAAATTATGGGGAGCCAAACATTTTATTTATATTGTATATCTCTTATGTTTACTATTTGTTTCCTGTTGCTTTCAAATTGAAGAAAAATACTTAAGAATACTTCAGTTATCATTCCCCAAAAAGTTGAGTGCCAAATGAGTCAATAAATTGGATGTGTACTGTTAGGGATTTGTGCCCCAATTGGTTCTCCATAGTTAAACCACCAGGGTTTAATTTAAACCTTTGTTCAGAATACGGGCCAGGGAGTTTGGAGTGTAGTCTTCACTCTAGACATGTTCAATTTTTTTTAAATGACAAATTCGAGTATGTGCTTGCCGCAGGCTAGTAAGGCATGGGCCCGTTTCATAAAGGACTTGCAACTGTTTTAATTTTGCCATAATGGCAACCACCATGGTAACAGGGCTCAGCAACCAATCAGAATCAAGGTTACCATAGTAGTTGCCATAATGGCAAAGTTACAACAGTTGCAAATCCTTTATGAAACGGGTCCAATCTGTGTCTTATAACGTAGGGATGCATTATGAATGTTAATGTTGGCGTTGCGAATAATTCTCAACTATACTTGTATTAGTAAGCCAAGTACAGATGTAGAGATATGATGGTATTTTTTTAGGTATAGGGGAATATGCAACTCTAAATGATAACAAAGGGACCTCGATGAAAAAGATATAAGAACGATGGTAATAATGTTAATGACATATTCATGATGATGATGATGATGATGATAATGATGATTTCTAACATCTATTGCTCAAACGTTGATTATTACATTAAATTGAGTGTGATGGTACGTGTATTTTAGTGCATTTAGGTATGACGTCAGAGTGCAGGATAGTGCATTTTGGATGCAATAGTGCAACTCGCTGAATATCATGTGATCCGATTTGGACCAATCAGATTACAGAACATTCTTGGAAGTTGTATAATACTTTATTTCGAATGAGGTGAAAGAAAAAATGCACTATATAGGCATAGCTGAGTAAATAGAACACTATTTCTTTCACCGAAATGAAATGTCTTACTATTACATGAACAGGAATTTTCGCTATTTGTGTTGTACAATCTGACCTCGGACGTTGGTGAAAATACGAACAATAATCAATTCCCCCCCCCCCCCCACGTTAATGGGGACAAAATGTTAATTGTAAAAAACAGCAGGAAAAATATTTCAAAATATCGGCGAATGAAAATCCAGGAAAATCATCACGAACCATTAAAAAATGAAATTTATGCATTTTCATATTCCATAACATGATATTATGGAGCAGCTGCTCGTTTATGACGTCACAAATGAAAAAAATGAAATTGTAATAAGATTCTTAATATTTAATGGATTTTCCTCAAACCTTAATCAATACATTTTATTATTTTCTGCTATTTTTACAACAATTTATTTTAAAATAAGAGTAAAGAATTGTTGAAAGTGAAAAACAAATCCCTTGAGTACTCATCATCGTTATCTTGAGATGTTTTGTTATCCATCGTGGAAAATGAAGTGGAAATACAGCATCAAAGTAGCGATGACGATCAGAGGAAAATCTAAAAACTTTTTCTTCTTTTTTTTCTTCTGTTTGGTTGGGCGGTGAAGTAGGCAATAATAATAATATCCATGTTCTATGCTTCATTCATGTACAAGTATAGTAATAGTGATTTACCTTTGTCGTTAGTCATATGAGTGAATTACATAAGGCTATAGGAAATCGTTTTATAAATATTGTTCATTTATTTCAGTACCGCAATGTAAAAAGTGCTATCAGATAGAAAGTTATTTTTCAGCATGGCCGTACTATGTCATTTTACAATATTAAAGTATGCATAAATATAAAAAAAAAGAAACATGAAATTTAGCTACAACAAAAATCCGTAAGAATAAAACATGTCTACTTAAATACAAAGAAAAAAATCTTTAAAAAAAAGAAAAAGTACATTTCAAGATTAGTCAGGAAGAGGTATTCCCCCCCCCCCAAAAAAAAAATAATAATTTCATAACATTGATTAGAGCGATTACGCCTGCTAGATTTACAATAAAAAGTCTCTTAATGTTTACTTTGGCTAAATTTACAAAGCTACTATCACATAAGTAGAATTCAAATTCAAAATATTTTTTTTTAAAGTCAAATTTTTCTGGCTCGCTTCGTTCGCTGGCGACTTTCTACAAATTTTACCACATTTGCTACGTTGTGCTGCCTCAAAGTATTTCCTTATTATCCGCAACTGCTTTGAACTCGCGGTTTGATAAAAAAAAATCTGCAAAGTTTAAAAATATCATGAGGTTCGGGGGCTCCGCCCCGGACCAGTGACGGCACCAAGGGGGAGCCACGGGGGCATTTGCCCCCAGTGAGTTGGCCGCCACCCCCCCCCCGAAATTTTGAAAAATAAAAAGAGATTTACAATAAATGTTGTTATAAGCATCCTACTAAAGCTGCAAAGTGCTCCGAAACAGCTTTTTCGTTCTTAAATAAAAAAAATTCTCATCCATTCACTGTTAGCTCTCAACAATATATGTCAACATCAATCTATCAGGTCATTATATAAAATTCAAAATTTCGCTCGCGCTACGCGCTCGCAGTAACTATAAGTAAATTATCTGTTCACATGGGACGCGAAAATCTCATGTATAGGCATATGCTTCTCGCGATTATAGTTTTCATTGTACGTTTTAGCGAGATACACATCCTGCGTATTCATAATTTTCATAAATCTAAATTTTTCAGCTCACACTACGCGCTCGCATCAATAATGTTTAGTTAAATAACCATCCAGCTCATGATAACAAAAAGTGCTTAGAACGTCCAGGTATCTCAGGATATCAAAAATTGTCAGTATCTTCACGCTCGCATTATATATTTGGTGAGATATAATCTTCATGATGCAATTCAAACAGCTAGTCATTAACAGACAGGTCCCTTTTTATGTCAGTAATGCCTACATTGAAAAAATAGATCAAGCTTCTTGCTCGATTTTGAAAAATTGTGCCCCCCATGTTTTTTTCCTCCCCTAGGTTAAAAATGCTGGTGCCGCCACTGCCCCGGACCAATCCGCATAGCACTGGCATTCTGGTGCCGCCACTGCGCCGGACCAATCCGCATAGCACTGGCATTCTGGTGCCGCCACTGCCCCGGACCAATCCGCATAGCACTGGCCCTCTACCACCAAGAACAAACAAAAATAAAAGATGTAAGGAAAGGAAGGGAAGATGTAAGATATGATGTTATTTTCTGAATACCTTGTCAAAATCAATCTCAAAGTTAGATTCTCTTGAAAAGGTGACCTTTCTTGCTCGCTTCGCTCGCTCGGGACTTATATTAGGCAACTTTTTGCCGCGCGCGCCATACTGTGCCCCCTCTTTTTTTTTTTACTTATCACGCATTGAGCTGCTTTGCCCTAATGCTAAAAAAAAATGTCATCCTATGATATGACTGGAAATTTTTTGGGCTCTTGCCGCCCCCCCCTTCCTGGCCACCGACCCCTATTACGCCCCTGGGTAAAAGCCCTTTCCGTTGTATTCAAACTCCTTAGGGCCATAGCTTAACGGGCCAAAAAATTGAAGGAGCCAGATATAACGCATGGGACAAACATTTGACGTTTTTAATACAAAACTTCAAATTTTGCTATAAATTTCGACATTCAGAAAATATTATTATATTTCACTTCCTTTTTTGTTTTGTTTTGGTCTAACTTTTTTCTTGGTCGTGTAAATCTCGGGGGTCCATGCCCCCCCCCCCCTCCAATCTGCACACCAGTTGTTTGGACGGGGACGATTGACAATATAAAGGAAGGAAGTGGAAAAGAAAGGACTTAAAAAGGGAGACTAAAACCTCAGGGAACGGGGGAACGATACCAGAGAAAGAAACATCCGAATTCCGACGGGAATTCGATTTCGCTCTCTCCGTGCAATGTGACTCGTCATCTATTCACGTGAATCTTCTCGTTTACAAGTAATCAAGCTCCTTATCTTGATCAGCTGCGTATCTTGGTCGCATTAGTGTTTTTATTCTTCATATATCCCTTCATTAGTTAAATAGTTATTGTTTAAACAAAAACCAAATGATTCAACGATAAAACGACAATTTGTTTCTTGCCGTCTTCACATCGGTACTTGTTATTCTCCCCTTCCTCTCTCTGTGGATATATAGTTTTTTTATGTTGGTGCACAGTCAACGATGAGGTATGTACTGATCCTAAGCCTAATCATCATTAAACAAAATTAATATTCGATAACAAAAATAATGCGACTGATCTTGATTTTTAGAGCGTATAGAAAAAAGTGGGCGGAATCGGAGGGAAGGGGGCTTTATAATAATAACGTTTTATTTACCCGGGGTACCAACGGTTTTTCAGTTATAAAACTGCCCTATACCAGCGGGCCCAGCATAACATTATCATGTTATTTCTAATCTTCTCCAATCTAAATGCTGAGCGCCTACCAAGAAGGCAGAAGGTCCCATTTTTAAAGTCTTTGGTATGACTCGTCCAAGGATCGGCACGACCTCCCGTTCATGAACATGATGAAGCGGGCGCTTTACCACTGAGCAAACATGCCCTCATAGAAGCCCCCATTTTTTCAGTGACCATGTACAAAAACATGAAAATGACAATGGAATTGTGATTTTATACATTATTAGCACCCACACACACACACCCTCATTCCTTCGGTTCAACCCTTCTGAACCCTGACGTTTAAAGCCGTAAATTCCAGTTTTGGTAACGATCTAAAAATGACTTTTTACAGAATCTAATATAATGACCACCTAAGTGTCTGTTTGTATGAATAAAAAATATGTGCCAAAGGATTCTGGAAGAAATTGTGTGATTGCTGAGAAATAAGCAAAATAAGCGCGGATTCGGTCACTTCCGTCGGGTCTTTATTTTAGCAATAATAATACACTGTCCCACGTGTGCCTATCTGTGTTGGTGATCTTCAGTGTGAACATTTTTCAGCGTAGATTTCAAGATTTCACAAAGTTCAGTTTATGTAACTGTACCAGATCTAGATCCTCGATGATATACTGACAATTAAGCCTTGTTTTACAGACTTTCTCATGAAATCAGTGTTTACTGCAAATACTGGAATTTCTCTTTAAATAGGTCTAAATCATTTCGCACACTTTCAAAGAATTTGTACATTCCATTTTTTTTTTCCATCTTAAATTGTGTATCGATTTAAATTGAATTTATTAGTAAACTTCGTTCACTTATGAACATTTTGTTTTACAATGATAACATTAAACAAATTGGGTGTGTCTACTTAGTGAGAGGGGCCTATAAAGCATTCAAATGGAATAAGTGTTATCAAGTTTGAGTGGATTAGTCTCTAGACTAAACCACGAGTTCCAGGGTTCGAATCCCTGGAACACAGCACTTGGGTCCTTTTGCCAGGCGTTTGTCAAAAATTGTCACTCTCTGTCCAGGTGAGTAATAATCATAAGGTCATTGGGTGAGGCAGTCCAGCTAACATTATGATGCTAGCAGGGCCCGCTGGGTGAACAGTTTTTGTCTCACCTGCATAGCAAAGTGAGACTATAGGCGCCGCTTTTCCGACGGCGACGGCGGCGGCGTCAACACCAAATCTTAACCGAAAGGTTAAGTTTTTGAAATAGCATTACCTAGAAAGTATATAGGCCTAGTTCATGAAACTTGGCCATAAGGTTAATCAAGTATTACTAAAGATCTTGCCTGAGTTTCAGGTCACAAGACCAAGGTCAAAGGTCATTTAGGGTCAATGAACTTAGACCATGTTGGGGGAATCTCTTGAATTACCATCATAACTTTGAATGTTTATTGGTCTAGTTCATAAATCTTGGACATAAGAGTAATTAAGTATCACTGAACATCCTGTGCGAGTTTCAGGTCACATGACCAAGGTCAAAGGTCAATGAACTTTGGCCAAGTTGGGTGTATCTGCTGAATTACCATCATAACTTTGAAAGTTTATGAATCTGATTCACGAAACTTGGACATAAGAGTAATCAAGTATCCCTGAACATCCTGTCCGAGTTTTAGGTCACATGACCAAAGTTGCTGTCATAACTTTCAAAGTGTATAGATAAAGTTTATAAAATGTGGATATTGGGGTAATCAAGTATCACTGACATGACTGACAAGTCTTAGGTCGTATGATCAAGGTCAAATTTCATTTATTGTCAATGAACATAGTATTGTATTATTATATGAATGGTGTTTTTGTGAATAATTAGTTTATAGTAGTTTTCAAAGTCAGCACTGCTGCTATATTGAATCGCTTGATGTAGGTGAGACTGGCAGAGGCGCTCCACTTGTTCGGAACTGAAGAGGTTATACGTACCCCGGGTAAATATGACCTTATATTATCATCGTCATGAAAGTATGTTATTACCGCTATATTAGTAGTATAAATGTTATTTGCATGTTCAATACACAATATATGCTGCACGACGGGTGCGGATCCAGGATTTTCCAGGGGGGGGGGGGCATTTTCCCGATGGAAATTTGACAAGCAAAAAAAAGTTTTCACCTAAATTTGAAGGATATTTCGTCCGCGGAAAATTTGACAAGCAAAAAAAAAAGGAAAAAAGTCCCCTCACACTTGAGTAAAAAGGGTATATCTACATCACAAATTTTAATTATGGCTCTCAAGGGGGAGGCACGAGCCA
Source organism: Lytechinus pictus (assembly GCF_037042905.1). NCBI lineage: Eukaryota > Metazoa > Echinodermata > Echinoidea > Temnopleuroida > Toxopneustidae > Lytechinus > Lytechinus pictus. The sequence goes on along the minus strand of NC_087260.1, from coordinate 1,796,054 downwards.
GCTGTGCCCCCCCCCCTGGATCCGCCATTGCTGCCCAAGACCATTGTGTAGTCATACTAAATCACACATCAGTTTTGGTGGAGTTTTCTCCCTATTTTTTGTCCTTATTACCCCTCTAGATCGAGCTGTCTTGTGGTTTTTCACGATGAGAGGCAATTAAGGCTTATTAGTGGCATGGTTTCACTTGAATCACACGCAAAGTTTTCAGAAAAATTACAATAATAACCCTTTTTCACCCAAAAGTACGAGCCAACTCATTTCCATGGTCAGAAGCACTTTTTTAACGGTTATTTTTCACAACTGGGCGATGTACGCGGATACAGTGAAAATGGGTATCGTAACTGCCAACATCAGGGGAGGTATTCCCTGTAGGCCTTACTTTAAGAGCCTATACTGTTACAAATTATTTAAACAACGCTGTTTATGATGTGAATCCCACAGTAGTTGTTTAAACATTTTAGACAAGTGTTTAAATTTTTGGACAGCAAAGTTTAAATTCAAATATTTGGTTATCAATAATGATGGTGCGCATGGTGGGTGATTTAGACATCCATTATCTTCATGGTAACAATCGATTGTTCAGGTAGAACAACAAAAAATTTCAGCTAGCTCTTTGCGCTCGCATTTTTGAATTTGTAAGGTCTGTGTTTTATTCATGGATCACTCTTAAAAGGTCTTTTCGCAGGCCAGTATATTAAAAATTTCAGCTCGCGCTTCGCGCTCCTCCGGATAGATACGCATCTAGTTGATGATTTCAAAAGCTGCTCAACATGTTCACTTTTCAGGTCTAAATATAGAAAATATCAAAAGATTTGAGCTCGGGCTTCGCTCTCGCATGGTAATTTATATTCAGGACACATGAATTAATGTTTTCCTCCCTCCTCATCATGAAAGCTGGATCTGCTACTGGGTATGACAAAATCAAATGTGACTGAGGATAAAGACTAAAAGGAAACAAAAAGACAGACAAGGGTAAAAAGAAACATACGACATCGAAAAAAAAACTTATCTTGCTACCACATACATTACTGTAATTTCTTTCAAATATTTTGTTGGGGACTATGCAGCATTCATTTCTACTACACAGTAAAGCCGCTTTACATTCTCCTCTTGGAAAAAAACCCCAGAGAAGGCATTGTTTTATATCGCTTGAAAATAAGTCCGTGTACATGACGGGGCCTGTCAAAGTTGCCCCACCCTTTATTTTGTTTTGACAATATATATTGTGAATACCGTCTAAATGAAGCCCTCTGGAAAGGGGCACTTAAGCAGCATCTACATAATATAGAGGAGGCCCTGGCACTGGGAAGCGGGGGTTGAAGCATCCTCAAGATTTTCGGGGGGGGGGGGGGAGGCCGCTACGTGTATTATTCTCCATAGACAGCACTCCCTGGAATTCCGGCAGATGTGACAAAACGGAAAAAACGTTACCAAAATAACCTTCATTTTGTAGTGCAATACTTTTTGTTTCTTTGCTTGTTAAATTTCTTGGGACCAAAACGACCTTCATTTTATATTTGAACCTTTTTTGCTTTTCAAATTTACATCAGCACCCCTGTAAAATATCGTCCACAGTGCCCTGCATGGAGGAGGCATTGTTCTAGTGCACAGGATATATAAATAAGAAATTCTGTCAAATTAAAGCCTACTTCCAAGGGAGCTAGCTAGTTCCCCACCCCTTTCCTTATTTTGACTATATTGAAATATTTCATGTTTTTGTAGCCTCCACGGTGGCAAAAAGACGTCTTTAACACCTAGTAAAGCAAATTTTAGTTTTATGGAACCTCTGTTTAATAGATAGAGGAGACGTTGCTCTGTCGATTTCATGACGTTCATTAGATCCTATACCACAAAGGAGCCTGCCTGTCGAAAGTATCACATCTCATTCCACGTTTGACTCTATTTCTGAACCAGCGTCCTTTTGGAACTCTCAATTGGGCCAAAACGTTTTTCTACATGGAAAAGTCACTTCCATTTGTTTATTGATTTCTTAAAAAACATAGAGGGGACACTCGATCTGCTTGTCTGCAAGTTACAGGTAGAGAAAATCCGGCACATTGAAGCATATCCAAAATTGTGTGCCTGTCGAAGTAGGCCTACCCCCCCCCCCCCACACACAATTCTACATATTATAGGAGGCATCATTTCACAAGTTGCATGTAGAAAATTCATGGCACAGAGCGTATACCTTCATGGTTCCCTCATCCTTCCTTACTACACTTTGTGACCTCATTTGGGGCAAAAAGCATTCCTCTTACATTTTAATAGTTACCAACTTACCATGCATGGCTAGCTAATGTATAGTAAAGGCACCCTTTCCAATGGAACCTCTTCATATTTTGTATTACATTCAAGGAAGGTAGTGGAAAATGTACCAATACCCATCTAAATGAAAGAATATGTTACGAGCAATAATATATTTTGATGTGTGCTCGTGTACTAGAAATGCCATGGGGGCTCCCATTGGGAAAGGCTTTGATGTTCTAAATGCTAATGTAACCAGTAAAGTAGGGTCTTCTACTTCTTATCCAAGAGAACAATAAGTATTGAAGTGCTTTTACAGTGTAGCACGAATGTTATTAATAAGATAATTAGTCGTGTAACTTCTTATAGGTTTCGATGGGGATAGGCATGATAGGGATGGCTTTAATTTGTCAGGATTTCTCTTCATTTAATCTTTATGCTTCCTTTATCTTAGGACGTTAATGAAAATATAAGCTGATTCAATATTCAGCAAAAGCGCCCATTTTACAGAAGGGGCGTTATCAAAAGGATATTTTAAATAGACTAATATAGTCAAAGGAAAGTGATGGGCTTACTTTGACAAGCAACGCAAAATAGTAAAGGGTATAGGCTACAATGTACAAGGACGTCTTTTAATGCAACCTTTAGAACAATGTATCCTCTGTCTTTTTGTTTTTCAAAAGATCAGTGGAAATGATAGCGATAATTTCGAATAAAATTATATAACTCTTGATAGGCTCCCAATGGGGTTTGGCTTTCGTTACCAGAATGTCATTGCATGTAAAATGCATAGCAACGTTTTATTTTCTCCATAGTATATTTACTTACGCAGACCCTATTGCAAATCAAAATCAATTCCGGACTCGATATTTGCTTCCTCAAACTGTAGCTATATTACAAATATCAGTAAACAAAGCTTCATATATAGTACAATAAAATTGTTACTTTCAACATTAAATGCGTTAATTAAGTTTGTTTGGAATGTATTAATTGTTTCAAATAAAAAGGGTTTAGGAACAGAAACTATCAGACGTTAATCACGTGACGTTGTACACAGAAATATGCCATGTTATGCCTGCTCGATCTCAAAGTTTTGGGAAAAAATGAGATGTAACCATTATACCAGTCATAAAGTATTATACACCAAACTGTAGGTAATCTATTCAGCATTGAGATGACAATCAATCTCAACCTTTTTTAAGGCCTTAGGGATATTCCAGAAGGAAAACAAACGTGCCAGTGTCTCGAAAATATGGGTGATTTCAGACCGTTTGCCATAATATTTATCTTGTATCTTGTCTAACTGGTTTCTTCTGCAGAGGGTCAGCCCATGTTTTTTGTTTCCTTTCTTATTTATCTTGTATCTTGTCTAACTGGTTTCTTCTGCAGAGGGTCAGCCCATGTTTTTTTTTTCCTTTCGTATTCTTTTCTTGTGTATACGTTTCTTTTACCTTTGTCATCATGTTTTGGTTTTTTACTTTACTATTATTATTATACATATACGATCTTCCTCTTTTTTTCATGCCATGTTATCCATACTTATTTCTTCTTCCATCATATATCACTTAATTATATCATATTGTTGTTAGTTTATTAGACTTCATAATTGTACATTCAAGCAATGTATTCTATTCTTTTTAGTGTGTGTTTTTTGTCATTGATTAGATTTAGTTTGTCTTTTTTGTTTGATTGTTGTTGCATTTTTTAAGTTGTTTTGTTTCTTTTGTATTTCTAAAGATATTACATGTACACACTGAATACTATATATATTCAGTCATGTACTTGAAACAAAGGATCGCCCTAGCCTTACACAGTGCTTTTTCAGGGGTTCTCCTTGTCTTCCTCTCAATACGTAATTAGTTATTTGCTGTGTTTCTTTTTTTCTACTGTAACAATGATTTATGGTTGCATGATTTTCATTTGTAGAATGTGAAATCACACTTGTAAGATAAAATGTATGTGCAAAGAAAGACGAATAAATATCTTATCTTATCTATCTTATCTAAGAGAATTGTGAACATGGACACTTTCAAATGAACAGCGAGACGTAAATAGTGAATTAATTGTAATAATATTTACATCAAATTAATGAAATTGGAACAAATTTTCACAACATTATCAATCTGATGTGAGATTATATAAAGATATACCCGGACTTCTGCAATATTACGTTCATGAAAACCACTGTTCCCTCAATGAAGCTGTGTGTGTGGACTTTCGGACACTCAAATGCACGCGACTAACCATTATGAAGAATTAAGAAGAAGAAGAAAAATAGGAGGAAGAAGAAGAAGACCCCCCCCCAAAAAAAAAAAAAAAAAAAAAAAAAAAAAATGGCAACTCGATCCTGGCGACCGTTGTCGTCAATCATAATCATAGATCTGTATTTCTAATGTGAACGTACATGCACGCACAACGCGCGGCGCTCTGAGCAATTCAGCGCACTGAAATCGAATCCGCCTCGGCTTCAGCAATGGTAAACATGTTTAGTACCGGTACACGTGTATTGCCAGCACGTGTACCATGCTCAGCGCTAGCGACGTGCGATAAATGCCCCCCCCCCCCCCCTCTCCTGCAATCGCAAGTCGCGTCGGAGCATAGCTCTATGGCGCAGCTGGCCGCGGTGTTACGTATGCGGAATAAATACACACGAGTATTAGCTGTATTCTGTGTGTGTACGCCTTACGAAACGTCGGCTTTTTTGTGGCACTGGCGTTATCTTTTTTGTCAACTTTGGATTAGGCTAGATCTATCCTTTTTGGAGAACGATTGCTGATCATGCTAAACCGAGGAAGTTGTCCACAACTACTCTTCGTACTTTAAATCTTGAGACCCGAACAATTGGAATTGAAATATGTCCTGCAAGTTTTGGATATATTCATCGTTTATTCAGCATTTATTCGGATTTGGGAATTACGGCATAGCACAGGCCAGGACAGCGTAGCAACTAGCATAGCCGAAGCGAAGAAACCAGGCAGATCTTTCCGTTCGATCGGTGATTTGATTTAGAACTCTGATCTCCTGTCTATCACTATCAGTATCACTGTATCTTTTGAAGTTTGAGTGTGAGTAGCATAGTATGATCTTACGTTGTAGATATATTTGTATTTGCTACAGTAAACTTCATAAATTGTTAATGACTGCACTGTATTGTAAATTAATCCTTGCAATTTTATGCAAGGAGTTTGTCTTTCTAAAAAAATCATTATCAATCATGATGATTGATGATGGTGGTGGTCCCCAAGTCTGTGCATCATGGTGCATGCACCTAACAATTTGAGTTAAGAATTAACATGAATTTCTTTTTATTTCACAAAATCTTTCAGTTAATATTGTTCCTATTCATATTATTATGATTAAGTGTACCAAATATCTCATAAAAATTTGAAAGAAATATAGGAATTTCTTGGGAAAAACCTCGGGCAGTCGATTTCAGATTGAAAAAACAAGTCAAAATGGAGTATGGGTACTAGTAGACAGCTGGCAGCCGTCTGTTTCGAGGAGTTTTTTAACATTTTTTTATTTTTTAAATTTCTCCTCATACACAGACGGCTCGCTATCGTGCAGCCACCATTAGGGGACTTACAATGCAAAATCCCCCCGTCGGGGCTCTTCAATTTTTGTCTTTAATGAATCAAACTTTTGAAAATTAATGCGACCGAAATGCAAATTAATATTCCCTCTTGGCATTAATTGCCAAAAAACGGGGAAAATCAAGTTAAAAGGAACAAAAAACAGTGACTTACCTCGGCTGTCGCGCAACTTCACTGCCCTGTTTTATCCGAACTTATTTAATACACATAAACATATGGCCATTGAGTCCCTTGTACAGATCGCGCTAGAACTTCGGTCTCTGTATTTGGTGAGTGAAGCCAACGGAGTTCAGCTGAACAACCAACATAACAGAGACCGAAGCTTTTGGTCTAGGGTACTAGTACTAGTATGGTACCGTATCCCATTGTCATTGACTTTGTGCACAATTCAGGGATTTTAATGAGAAGAAGGGCTGCATTTTGAGGTCGTCACATGAAATGCCCTAAAATCAGGATTTTCCCACTATTTTAAGGCAGATTTTAAAATATCTGTCTATATTGCATAATGTGTAAAGTGTGTTTGTTGCGTATCTTCTTTATTACTATTAGGCCTACTAGAATCGCGCAGATACGCGTGTGCGCAGACACGGGGGACTGTGCGAACTTGGTTGGGGGAACTTGCCATACATACATGTACAACCTCCAGTGATGTTCGTGTAGGATAGGCTCGACTTCACTACTGCTACACTTATCCGGGTAGGTAGCTAGGCGTACATGTAGCTTAGTGTAGTACGGAAGTGGAGTGGAGCCTACACGAATATCTCTTGAGGTACTCTGTACAGTGACATGACTGCATAAAGTGTAATGTATGGCAGTGTATCCTAATATTGCCAGACACCTTTATTTTAGTGCTTTAAAAATGACAATTAGAGGAAATACAATTAAGAAAAATTCACACTTGCTATTCCAAATATGAAAATTATGAATATGGAAAAATTATTGTATATTTACCAACCGTTTTCTTTGCATCACACTTGCCGCATACCCCTCTGTGAAAAACAATTATTTTTGTGTGTGACAAATTACATCATGATTCTGGATGTGTGCTGGACGGGTGAAGATATTCTTGATTAATAATGATGTAATTAAAAATTGGGGTGATATTTTCTTCATCATGAGTAAATTCTAAGTTTTTATTTGCTCTTTTCATACATGTATACCGGTATATCTTATTTCTGTCAGAAAATCAATTCTTATCAATTCTTAATGCAAAACTATGTTGTATGATATTTTAAGTATTTTGCATTTAAGTTAGAATCATATTTCTAAGCTTTCGTGACTCCTCTCAAGTCTCACGTCATGGCCTACCTTTAGAATCCAATGTCATCATTCAGATCTAGATCTAAGACTAAGATCTAAAATAGTATTGACTCTACTGATCCTGATATTATTCTTGGCTCTGAAACATGGCTTAACAGTTTCATATGCAGTTCAGAATTGTTCCCCCCAGGCTACGATGTACATGTAGTTTGGAAGGATCGTCTTGATGGGTATGGAGGAGTATGCATTGCAATAAAGAACAACCTTGTATTTGAGCGTCCAACCTACAGACTGGATCGGGAGATAGAAGCAGTTTTATAAAACTTCATCTTGACAGGCACCAATCCCTAGTTATCTGTGCTATGTATCGCCCACCATCCAGTTCAATTGCTTACATGAATGACCTTTGTGAAGTGATAGAGGATATTAACGCTGAGTACCGCAACGCTGTTTTGTGGCTTGGAGGGGATTTAAATCTCCCTGACATCAATTGGACTACCCTAGTTATTGACAGGAACCAATATCAAAATGCTGTCAACATGAGATTCTTGGACATGCTTCATAAGTACTGTGGGCTTGAACAAATTGTAGATTTTCCAACAAGGCAGAACAGCTTTCTTGACCTCTTCCTTACGAATAGACCTACCCTCGTTGACAATTGTTCTTCCCTTCCTGGAATTGGGGATCATGATATTGTGTCGGTGGTGTCCTCTATTAAAGCTAGCAGACGCAAACCTGTGAAGAGAAAGATCTACCTTTGGAAGCAGACAGACTTAGAGAACCTGAAGAAGGATTGCCTTGTATTTCAGAACAGCTTTACTGGTCAATACTGTACATCTACATGTAGCTCTGTAATAGACATGTGGATTGCATAGAGGTCATTCTCAGAAGATCTTTGTTCCCTTTGCCAGAACATACATGTACATGTATGTCTACCAGAGGAGCTTCTTCCCAGATTCGATAAGACTTTGGAACTCCCTCCCCAAAAGCACAGTTAATTCTTGCACGCTGTAAGCAACTTTTTATCGGATAATGTACATACACTTGCACACTGCACTTCACCAGTACGACAATACACCAGACGGTGGCCTGTACTGTTTCCAGAAGAAGAAGTATGTCTGTGTGTTGCTTTTACATGTTTTACACCACAGTAGTATCCATGCTCATAAATCAATTATGACATTGGATTGTAAAGATACTCCTTAGTGCTGCTACATGTACAAGTATGCTAAGTATGAGTATGACACTTGCACTATTTCAGGACCCGAATAGTTTATGACTAGAATAATAATAAATAAAATGATAGAACAGTTTTTGTATAGAGCATTACACCTAGCTTTAATACAAAGGTCTCAATGCACGTTAGGAAAAAGAAGAACAGATGAGGGAAAGCTGCTGGTAGTGGTAATGCTTTGATAATATTATTTTCAGTTAAATAAATACATGTATGTATGTTTTCAATGCAGATTTAAATTGCCCAATTGTATCAACTTGCCTTAAATTGTGTTGGATACTACTGTATTCCAGAGTTCCGGCTCTGCGTGCGCAAACCCTGGTTCGCCATAACATTTTGTCTTAACACAGGGCTCCACACTAACCCTTTTTTTCTTCTGGTCCAACCTGTCCATTTCGGACCAATAGATACTGAGTTTTTCCATTTTTTACTGGTCCGAACCTGAAATTTACTGATCCAAAAAATACAGAAAAACATAAAAAAAAGACTTGAGTTTATTTTGCTGTCTTGTATTGCTTTTATTGCCCCCCCCCAAAAAAAAAAAAAAAACAAACAGTACACACACACACACACACAACATAATTCATTAAAGCCATTTCTCAATTTTTACTGGTCATGTGGGACCAGTAAATCTGGCTATTTCTGAAAAGTTACTGGCCCAACAGCAATTTGTACTGGTGTGGGACCGTCGTACCGGTGCCAGTGTCGCGCGCTGCTTAACAAGAGGGAAAAAATCCTTTATGAAGTGATCTAACTTAGATTTCGAACAGGTTCATATTTTACAATTAACTCTGACAGATAAGATGGAGCCATTTGTCAAAAACACTGAAAAGAGAGTAAGTATTAAGATCTTGAACCTAATATGTGACCTGACATGCAACCAATGCAAGGACCTAAATACAGATGATACAGATTCATATCTTTTTGTTCTGGTAACAATCCTAGCAGCCGAGTTTTGAATGACCTGAAGTTTCTGGAGTTGAGTGTCTGGTACATGTACTCCATACAATAGACTAAATTGCAATAGTCTAAGTGGCGTATGACAAAAGCAATAAAGCATGCACCAGCCTTTCAGAGGTATCTCTATCAATATACGGTCGAATTTTCCCAATCTTATGCAATGCATATATGACGTAATTTTAATTTTGCATAGTAATTGAACCAATTGATACCAGCTGTATCCGTTATGAATACGTTTTGTGTCCGTCAGCCAGTGGGACCAGGCCCTTCAGTGACTTTGAATCTTTGTGAAACATCCCCCTGGTTTTCTGGGATTTTGAGTTTGTCTGAATGATGGCAAGTAATTTATATCACTAAGTACAGGTCTCTTTTTATCTCTTTCAGAACAGACGCCTACAAACGATTACTTAGAAAGATGGAGTGGCTCATTATGGGAGGTGGCTTAAATGCCACGGCAACCAATCTTGGTTACCAGGAAGATTCGAGCTATGTCATTACAGAGGAGTGCAAGGGTAAGCACTGTGGCAGTATACCCAGGGAATATCTCTTTGGATGCTTTTTCCAACCTATGTTCATTCCAAAATGATGTTGAATTTGATTATTTATTGTTTTGGTTAAATTAAAAAAGGCCTACATTTATACATGTGTTTATTTCTTAATATTTGGGTGAGGGGATGACCTACCCCTACACTCCGAAAGCTAAATGAAATAATAATTGCTTACATGGGATTTCCAGTTTTTCAGAGATATACATTACGGTCAGTTACATCCATCACTTTCTTGTGGATTACATTGTTTGTATCATTGCATGCTAATGAAAGCATACTTTCTGAAGAAGCCATTGGAAAGTAAATGTGTCTAATTTCAATGTTAATGGTTTGAAGAGAAGTAACTTGGGTACCCAGTAAAGTACGGTACAATGTAAAATGAATGTTGTAGGCCTACATGTATGCTGATCATTTGAGCTTAGATGCACTCCCAAAGGGAGTGAGTAAAGGATGTATGTATTAAAATGCATAAGATTCATTCTGATAACCAGGTAAATGTCTGTCCTTTATAGTCTGTTTCCTCAAACTTGTAATAGTCATAAAAAATTGCAAAACAGTTTAAAGCTACTGAAATAATTTGATGTGATTGGCTGGTACATGTACATGTAGTGAACTTGTAGAAATTGTGCATTTGTTTAATATTAAATAACAAGTTTTCATGAAGTACAAGTACGTACATGTATGCTTAAGCTGAATATCGATATCTGTTACAGATGTTTTGGATGTCATGGTGAACAACATCTTGCAAGAAAGCAAGGTGAAGTGCCAGGCAAGGCGCAGTGTGGCCAATAGTCGTCTCGTTCAGATGGTGAGCATGATTTTAGTTCGATTTTTTTTTGTCGTTGTTGAAAGTACTGTACAGTACATGTAACAATAACTTAGAAAATTTGAACATGATTATGAACAAACGTGTACATGTACATTTTGTTAAAGTTCTATGAAAAGGCAAAAAATTAATTTTTATACAGTACATGTAGAATATGTAGAAGAAGAGGGGGGGGGGGGAAGGGTTATGCTATCACCCTCATTGTTTCTTTTGTGTTTTATAATTATATTATGAAACTTTCTTTGCCCCCGTAATTATACTGTCTGATTCCTCCATGAAAAATGTTGAATTGCCAATTGTACATCAGTATGTATGAATCAGTTTGGGTCAATGAAGAGTTTTCTTCTTGTCAAATCTGCAAAAGTTACTATAATGCTGTGCATACCTACATGTACATGTATTAAAATGTTGTACATCTGATTTGATGAAATTTTCAGCTTTATGCTCCTTTTATTTTTGTTAGGGTTGATTTTTCCTGTATTGGGATACATAATTGAACTTGTCGGCCTAAATGAATGAATACATCTTACAAGACCTCATCAAGATTGAAAGAAACAATATTCTTAAAATGAATGTTCATATTTTTTTTCAGGACTTAATCCCCATTCTTTGCCACTCAACAGAGGATCCTGAAGTGTTTGATGCCATTGTACGGTAGGGCTTTATTTTTGTTGTTTGGGGGTCACATGTCTCAACTTTTAACTAGTCTCATACATAAAATGTTTTCTTTTTCTATTTCCGGCGGCATAAGGTTAAGTTTTTGAAATGTCATCATAACTTAGAAAATATATGGACCTAGTTCATGAAACTTGGACATAAGGTTAATCAAGTATTACTGAACATCCTGCCTTAATAGTTTCAAGCCATATGACCAAGGTCAAAGGTAATTTAGGGTCAATGAACTTTGGCCAAATTGGGGGTACCTTTAGAATTACCATCATAACTTTGAAAGTTTATGGATCTGATTCATGAAACTTGGACATAAGAGTGATCAAATATCAATGAACATCCTGTGCGAATTTCAGGTCACATTACTAAGGTCAATGAACTTTGGCCATGTTGGGGGTATCTGTTGAATTACCATCATAACTTTGAAAGTTGATTGATCTGATTCATGAAACTTGGACATATTAGAGTAATTGAGTATCACTGAACATCCTGTGCCAGTTTCAGGTCACATGACCAAGGTCAAATGTCATTTAAGGTCAATGAACTTTGGCCATGTTGGAGGTATTTGTTGAATTACCATCATAACTCTCTAAATGTATTGGTCTACATTCTGTGCGAGTTTCAGGTCACATGACCAAGGTCAAAGGTAAATGAACTTTGGCCATATTGGGGGTATTTGTTGAATAACCATCAAAAAGTGTATGGATCTACATGTAGTTCATAAAACTTGGACATAAGAGTACAGTAATCAAGTATCACTGAAAATCTCATGTGAGTTTCAGGTCACATGACCAAAGTCAAAGGTCATTTATTTTCATTGAACTTTGGCCAGTTTGGAGGTAATTATTAGATTGCTGTCATAAATTTCAAAGCTTTATAGATATAGTTTATAAAATGTGGATATAGGGGTAATCAAGTATCACTGACAAGTCTTTTTTAGGTCGCATGATCAAGGTCAAATGTCATTTATTGTCAATGAATGTAGTATTGTACATGTATCATTATATGAATGGTGTTTTTTGTGAATAATTATTTTACAAATATTTTATAGTAGTTTTCAAAGCCAGCACTGCTGCTATATTGAATCATGTGATGCATGTGAGACTGCCAGAGGTGCTCCACTTGTTTGAAAATTTGAGCACTTTTCAGATATACATGTACATGTACATGTATTAGATGTACATAAGAAACTTAATCCTAACAAATATCTAGAAATTTTCAGCCCATTCCATTCTTGAGAAGGGGTTTAATTATGAAAAGGCTTATTGCAGATATTTTATGATTTGGCACCCAGATCGAAATAAATTTTGATGTAAAATTGTTTAAATTGACCAATAAAACTTATATTTGGTTTATATCCGTTCACACCATTTAACCATTTTATTAAAGGCAGATATATACTTTCAAATCTAGTAATGTGAATAGTGGCATATACATAACTTAGGGCATACACCAGAACTAAAGATTTAAAGGAAAGTTCCATTGAGTTCAAGTCTTCTTCCGTGTTTGAAGTGTGTCCATGAATCTACTTTCTCACAGATTATTAATGCACCTGTCGATGCCATTAGAGGTTGTCATGCCGATCGTCAAGAAGCTAACTAAAGAAGATTATCAGAAGAGGCATGAACTTCAGAAGATGCTGGTGACTATCAAGAAAGAATTCACTCAGCCGATGGTCATAAACTGTCTTGTCAGCCAAATGGCACTGATCATCGAAGAGGCATGTATTCTAGCCTTTTAAAGCAATTTATACAAAAATTTATAGAAAAAAGAAAAGATAAATATCAGTTGTAGTAACGATCTCAAAAGGAGTTCAAACAGAATTCAATAAAATTGTCACCTACATGTACATGTAAGAGTTTGTACGTAAATGTATAAAGTGCCAATTGGCCCTGGAAGAAAATGTGTAATTGATATAAATGAGCAAAATAAGCACGGAATTCCATCAAATGTCGGGTGTTTTTTTTTCAAACAATTATTATTTTTTGTGTTAGTGATCATCAGAATTCTCGGTTTTGAGCTAATATTTCATGATTTCACAAAGAAAAGTTTACATTAATGTACCAGATCTAGATATATGATATGGTGACAATTAACACTGATTTAGAAGACTTTCTCATGAAATAATTGCTTGCTGCAAGCCTGCAACTACTTTCTTTAACTTTTAAGAGCACCATTTCAAGTCTTCTACTATTCTCATCTGGCCAGCATAATAACATTCTTAATAGCAGTGTAGTCTTGTAATGTACATGTAGGCCCACTTCAATGATAACACACTAATAATTCACTATTCAGTACATTTATTACACAATGGTACCGACCAAGTAGCAAACATGTATGTTTTCTTTCAGAAACATTTTAGTTGAATCTCTATATAAATAAAACTAAAGGCTAAGTTAAGTTATTCCCCCCGGTTATTCCCTGTATCATCTTAAAAATGTTTATTTCAAGACAACATGTTGCTTTTATTGTCAGTTTGCTCCCCATTTAAAAATCAGCTAAAACCTTTATGTTTAGTTTGTTACTTTTCATGAGTCTTGAGCACTCTTCAAAATGGATTTGAGGCTTTATGAGTTACCTGCTTGTTATTATCATTATTGTAATTATTATTGATCTTATTTGAAAATTGCTAATACTATATTTTCTGGAAAGTTGGCATTTTTTTAGCTTAAGTATCTTTTTTCCTCCTCATAATAGAGATTTATCTTTCATTCTGTGTTAAATAATTCCAAATGTGAAATATATAAAGCAAATAATCAACACTTTATTTATGGCAGTCAGGTGCACCATCGTATCATTATTGATCTCAATAAATCATAAGTGGCACAAAATAACGAGAGAAAAAATTGTTATTTTGATTTTTGAACTAGACTGTCAAAAATTGAACGGTTTACTGTTTATTCAAGTATGTCCATCTATCTGCTTTCTTCATGTCCTCTTTAGGCTGGAACTTATCCCATTGACAGAACTAATGCAGAGACACTTAGTAACTGTTTGACACTGATCAGGAATGTACTCTATGTGAATTACGAGCGCTATAAGGTCGGAAGTCTCAAGAACGACACAATCATTGGGTAAGACCACTAGTTCAGGCTCGCTGAACTCTTGTTCAAACCCTGTGTGTGGGTTTTTTAGGAGGTCAACTTTGTAAAACCCTTGATCTGGACAACACTTTCACCCAAAAATCTGACCAGTTAGAAAAGAAAGATTTTAACCTTTTAAATAGTCCCAGGAAATCTGACAGCAAAGAAAAAAAAGGAGGGGGGGGGGGTCCTTTTGTACCACAAACTCATAATACCACAAGGGGTATGTATTATTAAAAGAGGGGAAACAAATTTCTTTTAAATGTTTATTGCATTATCTTTGAAATTATTGTGAAAAATTATTGTTTTTTATGAAGTTATACATATATGATTATGAAATTGTATATTCTCCTCTTTTTAATACATATAACAGAAACCTTTTCAAAGCTGATTTCCAGGATGTTCTGAAAGAGATGTGTCGCAGACCTGAAGGGGTGAGTCATCATTAAATCTACAATTTTTTTCTTTTATTACTAGAGGCCTCCTTCAACCTTAATAACAATATTCCTCAAATAGGCATTTCCTCCGATGCTGAGCTTTACAGCAAGTATTATATTAAGTGCTTGCAGTAATTCAGTCTTGGGTGTTGTACAAAATGCCTCATAGATTACAGAAGCTTCTGGCTTTTATTTAAGAATCTGGTGTTTCATAAAATTCTTTGTAAGTTAGGAGCGACTTTAAGAATGACTGGTGAACCTTTCTTACGCGCTAAACAATTACCAATGAACATTTAATGGTGAATATCATTTACCACAAGAAAAGATCACCAGCTGTTCTTAAAGGACAATTCCACCCCAACGAAAAGTTGATTTGAATAAAAAGAGAAAAATCCAACAAGCATAACACTGAAAATTTCATCAAAATCGGATGTGAAATAAGAAAGATTTGACATTTTAAAGTTTTGCGTAATTTCACAAAACAGTTATATGCACATCCTGGCTGGTATGCCAATTAGGAGACTATGACGTTATCCACTCACTATTTATTTTGTATTTTATTACATGAAATATGAAATATTTCTAATTTTCTCATCATTGTCAAGTGATACAACGATTAATTCCTCCCTGAACATGTGGAATTAGCATTGTTCAATACTATATGGTTCAGTCAAGTTGGTCCTTATTGTCAAATCTATTAAAAATGAAACAATGTTTAATTCAAACAATAAAAAAACAAAAGAAATAGTGAGTGATGGACATCATCGACCGTCTCACCTAGATGTGCATATCACTGTTTTGTGAAAAATAAGCAAAAATTTAAAATGTCATAAATTTCTTATTTTACATCCGATTTTGATGAAATTTTCAGCACTATGTTAGTTTGATTTTTCTCTATTCAAATCAGCATTTTCCTGGGGTGGACTTGACCTTAAAAGTCATTCTTACGAACAGCTTTATGACACGGTTTCGAGGGCCTTGTACATACCTCAAAGCTCGGCAACTGTTCATAACGCAAGTTTTTACGATTGATTACATAGACCACAATGTATGATCAAACATGAAAATTAATCTTACAATTAACTGCGCAGCTTTGTGTAAGTGTACCAGATCCCTCATTGAGATTATCTGCTTCTTCTCAGGGTTCATGCTTTCTCAGTTATCATAGATGAGGAGGATTTGAGATTATTACCATTATTAACATACATGTAGTTCTCTCTTTATCTTCCTCTTACCTTCCTTACGTACTTTATCTCTCTCTCTTTCTGTATTGGTGCTCATTAAGTGCTTACATGTAACTTTTGCTCATCAATCGATACTCCTACGCAGATTAAACCACTCGTGTGGTCATGTGGTTTTACTCATTTACCACATTTTCACAATGATTTTAGTCTCTGGGGTGACTCACTCATATATCTAAAATCAATTTCAACCAAGATGAATTTTATTTCCTGCTATTTGATTGTGCTCAGACTTGTAAACATATATTTTATTGATTTTAATTGATCATTTAAATGTATTTGCTTGCAGCATGGAAATTTTATTTCCAGCATTATGAAATCTACTCTTTAAATAAGTGTTTGGTACTGCAAAACTGTAAAATAGCCTTAAAAACAGACATACTGAAGCTTTTCAACTTGCACTCATCGGAGTAAAATCGCATGAATGTCCAAAACACTAGAGCAAAACAATATATAATAGAACCGAAACTAGACAATGGACGCTAAATGGCGAGCCGTGATTGGCTGTCAAGTAAACAAGTTAGGCTTGGTACCAGCTGTAAATTGAAGCGAAGCAATTAAAATAAAGCAAGGGTTCTTACAAACTCCTTCTGGCAGCACAGAATCGGGTCTGTTGGCTGGATATACATGTACGCTGCTTCGAGCATGCGCAAAAGAGTGAAACTCCTTGCTTGGCTGAGCTCCTTACAGAAATTCATCTAAGAAAAGAGTTGTGAATTTTCAAAAATTTCGAATTTTTATGACGTCATATGCGAGAAGCAGTCCAATACATGTATGTCGTAAAACATAAATCCAATAATTCTCATTTTCTTATTGTTTATGGAGACTGAAAATCTCCTTCCGATAGAAGCGGTTATGAAATGATTTGTCTGAAGGTATAATGAAAGTACAAATAAGAATTTTTTTTTCATCAGTTTTCTGGAAAAAAAAAGCATTTTATTGAATTTATATCATACAGGGAGATACAATAGGGGAGCTTCTAGCATGTGATATCACAAAATCCCCCCAAATATAAAATTCTACAACTCTGTTTATCTTTATTTCATTTTGTTTGTTTCTTTGCTTTAATGAAAACCAACTTCACACAAGGGTGAACTTTCCCCTTCAAAACTCATTCACATTAATCATCGACATTTATTGTTTTCTCTTTTATTTTAGAGCAAATGGCTGTCATCACTACTTCAAGTACTGCATCTTATGTACAAGGATACAGTAAGTTCGCAGTAATATTACATTTCGTTTTTATGATAGTAATACATGTGACTTACATGTATAAAGCATAAAATCCACTCTGTAGAGTGCTCAAGACATCTACTGACCTGCCAACTACCGATACTCTTTTTTTTTCCAGAAGCTACCACGTTTCTAAGATTTTTTATTAGCAATAAAAAGGAGCACTCCTTATTTCCATTTATTTAAGATAAAAAAATAAATCAGCCAATGTATGTATGTCGTGGGATATGGGTGTGTGTGGGTGTAAGAGTAATACAGTTTTTTATCACTTGTAATTTCTCAATGTTCGAATACAAGAATGCTTAACATGTCTTGATTTAAAAAAAAAGTGAGGATGACACACCTGACATCAAGCAGAAAAAAATCGCACGGCAATAAGGAATTTTTTTTTTCTCAAATGTTGGCAGACCTGAACTTAAAGAAGTAAGAGGTGCTGCATATACTGTAGGTTCAATGTTCTTTACATCTTGTAATCATATAAACTTGCACATAGCGCATTTTATAATTTTATATATTATCACAAGCTGCTCCATTTGCCTTCCTTAAAGCAGACAAAAGGAAAGACAAGAAAAACTAGGATAGATAACAGAAACAAAAATGACTGCATATGAGGAGGGGAAAAGAGGTGTGAATGGTTGGTAAATGTCTGCACTCTGCCGAACTTGAGATTATGCAGTCTCGCATCCCAAGCTATCACGCCTATTAAGCAAATGCCTGCAAAGTATCTAAAAGATAGTCAACGGTATATCCAGTCAATGAATGACTACATGTATGTAGACAAGAAATTGGAGAGAATGATTGGAAGTACAGTAAGCATGTTGGGGTTAAAATGTATATATATACATGTATATATATATATATATATATATATATATGATATAAATGTACATTAGACTTGTATAATTGATTGATCATACTTTAATGATTTGTAGAGTCCATTGTAAGAACTGATCCTTAGATAAAATCACTTGGCTTTGTGTGTAACCAGGCTCATGAGATTATTAAGATGAAAAGGAAACTTCCTTCATATTTTTTTCATTATTACATTTTCAATGTTCTGTCTTGTGATATTATTAATTTACTAAATTCTCAGAATGTATATAATTGTTTATTTTTTGGTCCCATGACATTTGCTCCGTTAAAAATTACACACTCTAAAACGAAAGACTTACTTCAATCCTGGATTTAACACTATACTCTTCCTTAAACCGAACCTTAAATACCACCATCGAGTATTTATTGACTTTTCCTATGATGACCATGGCTCTTATTCATTTCCCATCTCAGAATTCACACAAATTGGTGTCATACCTGAAGCGGAAACATGAGCATAATCTTCGAGTTGAAGAGAGTTCCAAGGCGATGGGCTGTGGTCCAGCCTCACCATCACAAAGCAATGGCAGCTTCAGCCAAGAGAAAGCAAGCAATGGCAACCCTACCCCATCACCTTCTAACTACTGCGCTAAAGCATCCGGCACTGAAAAGAAACCTGCAGCAGAACAGATGGAAACGTCTTCTAAGGAGGTATGTTTCCCCTTTAAAGGGGAATGAAACCTTTGGAACAAGTAGGCTTGTGTCAAAACAGAAAAATCAAAGAATAAAAACAAAGAAAGTTTGAGAAATATCGGACAAATAATGAGAATGTTTTGAGCATTTGAATATTGCAATCACTAATGCCATGGAGATCCTCCCATTGGCAATGTGACAAGGATGTATGATGTCACGTGTGAACAACTTTCCCTTTGATGGACTATAAAATACCTCCAAAATGTCTGTTTTTGCTTTTTCTTAAGGTGATACAAACTCTTTATCCATGATATTTTCTATAACCCTAAAAAGACTGGGGGGGGGGGGACTGATTCAGCCCCCCCCCTCAACATTTTTCGCGATAAATCTGTAACGCGAATAGCTGGCGCTGCGCCGTTCCATGACTTTTTTTTTTCAAGTCTTGCGCAACTTTTGAGACCAAATTTGGAACGCCCGGGTACGTGGTTCCGAAATTACGCAACATTTTGTAAGTGCATGTCGACCCGAAATTGCTCAAAAATGTGAATTTGTGTACAAATCCAATGCAAATTGTGTTTTTAGCCAAACTTCATAAATGTATCATTATTTTCAATTTTACTAATCAAATTTAATTAATTTCATCTTGTTTATGGTCAGAATAAAGTAGCGGACGATTTCCATTGAAAAAACAATAAAAAAAACAAAAAGTCAAAAAACAAGGAAATACATAAGAAATTAAAAAAACAATAAAATACATAAGAAAAGAATTGTGACATTGATTTTTTTTAAAAGTACATTTGATCAGAATCCTTCAAAGAGTCTGTGAATAAAAAATGAGCAGTTTAGAGGCCTTATTTAGTTAATTAGAGCAAATCTTTGATTTTACGCATAAATTAGCATAATTAATGAAATTTGATCCTACAGTCTTGGAGATTATGCCATGGGTAATGCACGTGCAAATTTTCGTCGCGATCGCGCGGTCGACGGCCGAGATCATAGGGGGGCGGCTGAATCAGCCCCCCCCCCCCCCCCAGTCTTCTTAGGCATCAAAATAGCCCAGTCTATTTAGGGTTAAACATCTGTATTACATGTACATGCCCTCCTATAGAAAGAACACATGATCTACTGATAGATGTGATAAAAGAGGCAGTTTAAGTGAAATATATACTAAAGTAATGGGGAGAGTTGTTCACACAAGTGACATCACACATCTTTGTCACATTGCCAATATGAGGATCTCCATAGCATTAGTGATCGCAATATTCAAATGCTCATAGCTTTCTCATTATTTGTACAATTTTTCTCAACATTTAGTTGATCTGTTTCTTTGATTTTTCTGTCTCCACACAAGCTATTTTGTTCCAAAGGTTTAATTTTCCTTTAACATTGTTTCTGATGATATGCTTTCTTTTGGCTTTTTTTTTGTTCTGTACATTGTATGTGTTCTGTGATGCAAAAATATTAATTGATATTAGTGCTGTTATCGATAACCTCTTTATCACTATAGTCTTGTTGATAATCGCTTTTTTTTGCCACTTAGCGATATTGAAAACTTTTCTCTCGTCGCTAATACCCTCTATTATGTAGGGTCATGACAGTGATTTTCCGCGATTGCGGAAAACAGACGGAATTTACGGAAACGGCCTTTTGAAAGTGGCTTTTTCAAATGGAAAATCACAGAAAACATATTTTTCTCAAAATGCACAGAACAGCAACAGAAATTACACCAAAATCCCTACAAATTACCAATACTTACTAGCCACAAAATACGATCTGACTTCGCTATGATCATGACAATCCAAACATCATGACTGCACTCTACTCCATTCGATCGTATCAAAAAGATTGACAAGCACAAGCTCAATTTTAGCAAAGTACCAACTAACGTAGATGGCAGCACACGGTTGTGTGTTGTTGCCCTCTACGATCAAAGATGTACAGCACGATATCAAAATGGCGGATAGGCGAAAGTCGTTGACTACCATAGAGAGTATATTTCTCTATGTTGACTTCTCAGAACGATGTCCAAAATGCCCCCAAATTATCGATAAAACATCCAACCCTAAAATAATGCTAATAACTTGAAAGGTGAGGATGTATTTATGCCAAATATATTTGTTAAAAGATGTTATGTAATCGTTTACATCCGATGAATGCGGATTTTAAAGCGTACTTGGTACAGTGGCAGATACAAATTTTGACCAACGCGAGTATTGTGACATCGCTATAATGCATAAAAAATGTGTATTGATTATGTTCTTTTGTCGATGGTATATCGGTAAGACATTTTTAGGGATATATCGACAGAGAATTTTCTTACCAATAACCGCACTAATTGATGTATATTTATCTCTCTCTTTAACCTGACAATGTAGATATTACCATATAGCTGCTTAGTCTAATATAAGGTTGTTTACTTTCCAGATCATCTGATAGTATTTAACAATGTCATTTGTGTTTTTCTCAAATAAGGACACCAAACAAGTTCCAGACGCCACAACAACCACGAGCCCCTCTTCACCATCATCATCAACGTCCAGTTCCGAGACCATTCTAGAACCCCTCTCACCGGTCCTTCCCGGACCAGGTCCATCTTGCCAGTCCAGGGACACCTCGGGTAGTGAGACGAGTAGTCAAACGCTCTCACGTAGTGGGACCCCCACTGTGGATAGCAGCGATGACAGTACTGTACAAGAGGTAAGTAGTAAGTGGGAGGCAGCGTAGCTCTGTCGGTTAGAGCGCCTGTTCGTAGATCTCAACGTGCGTGGGTTTGAGTCCCGCAGCATGCCGGAAGACGTCTAACAAAAAAACTGATGCTAGCGTTGTGTGTTTGCGTGCCTCACCGCTGTGTTCAGTGCGGGTGTGAATGCAGTTGGAAAACACTCCGTCCATCGGAAAGGAATCAAATGTTGGTCCCGTGAATAGGCGAGTCACAACCTATGCACGTTGAAACCAATACACTATTCGTCAAAGAGTAGGGTGTTCATCCCGTGTATTGCACCTGCCGGTCCCCGGTACTACAATAATTCAAGAATCTTCAGGATTGAAGGAGGCGGTCAGTCTAGCTTGAAGAACTTGAAGAACTAGTAGCTCTGCCAGAACTGCCAACCTTTATGTTTTTGCTGTAATTAGTGGTGGGCTATACAGGGTGAAAAAATGTCAATGTTTCAAATCACAGAAAGGATCAGCTATATTGATGCAGTCTGTGCTCCTGAGCATTTTGACTACTCAGTAATTTTCAGAAAAATCAGTCAAACATTGAGAAGGTGCTGCCCAAACTATTTGTGGCAAAAAGTTTGTGACCCCCACCCATTTTCGTTGAAATTGTATACATCTGCTTCTGCATAAGCTATTTTGATGATTTTTGCATCAATTTCTATGTTATTTTTGACAAGGAATTCATTTTCAACAATAAAAAGATGTATAAATTTTGTCTTTATACTTAAATTTTAACCCTTGTTTAGCTGGGGAGGGGGTCCATTTGACCCCCCTTGACAAATTTTGTCACTCTGCCTCCTCAAGAATTTTTTTGACCTCGCCGCTCTGTGACTTTTTACTTTAAAGCCTTGCGCATCTTTTGAGACCAATTTTGTGACGCTCGGGTACGTGGTTTTAAAATTAAGCAACATTTTGTGATGCATGTCGGACCCCAAATAGCTCACAAACTTAGTTCTGTATATATATATAGATAGATATAAAAACTGAGTAAGTAGTAGTAGGAGTAGTAGTAGTAGTGGTAGTGGTAGTAGTAGTAGTAGTGGTGGTGGTGGTGGTGGTGGTGGTGGTAGTAGAAGTTGTAGTAGTAGAAGTAGTAGTAACAGTAGTAATTTGTTATCATTATGATGATGATGATGATCATCATTATTATTATAATTATTATTTTTATTCATTAAGTTATTGTTTATTTGCAGGGAGATAGTTCTGGTCAGAGTGGTAGTTCAGGTTCATCTGGCTCATCTACGTCATCCGATGGCGATTCAGAGAAAGGAGGAATCAATTCTTTAAAGAGGACGAACATGTAAGTTATATATCATAATAATGATAATGGTTATTTACCTAAGGTAGCCACTTCAGCGATTTGCTTGTCTTCCAGCCAGCCCCACATAATACGTTACTATTACCAGTCTCCATTCAAATACTAGTATTTATTACTAGTATACTAGCTCCTTGCAGAAGGTCCCTTTCTATCTTTGGTATGGCAAGTCAGAGAGAATAAGTGAGAAAAGGAGAAGCCATTTGTGCATTCAGTTGGACGCATGCCTTATAGGTGCCATCACATTTGCTCTGATGACAGTTGCTCCAATGGAAATCTGCATGTTAACCCAACCCTAAAATCTTCTCCAAATCTAAATAAACCCTCATTTTGATTTTGAATCACTTTATTTCAATATTCATAAAGGATCAGATGACATGTAAAATAAAGCAATTACAGAGTAGTTTACAGACACAATTAACAAAGGAAGTAAAAGTAGCTCAGGTCCTGGCTTATTACTGCCGAGGCAGGACATACAGGCGAGACATTTTCTGTGATTACTTCTACAAAATATTTCAGAACGTTATTAGGGCGCCAAGTATAGCGGCCTTGGGACAGAAATACAGAACAATTATTCAGGACGTGGTTGAGTGTCTCGACACAGCTACAATGCTTACATTTATTAGTAGTGGATTTACCCCATCTCAACAGATTCGTTCTTGTGTTTACTGTGTCACTAACTGCATTAACAAGAAATTTCAGAACTTTGACTGGCAAGTTGTACATTAAACTCTTCCAAACCATGCAGTTGTCCTCTACTGTTAAAAGATCTAAAATTCTTCCCTGAACAATTAACTCCTTCACATGTGTTAGGATTCTTTTTGCTTCCATTTTCTTTCCTTTCACTGTTGGTTGTGCCTCTTTAACCGATGAGTAAACTCCGTCAATTTTTACAATAATGGACCTTTTCCTCACCCAATTTGATTCACGATCTAATTGGGAGTCAAGACCAAGCTTGAGTCGAATCGATTTTAAAATCGGTGTTCGATCGATGTCATCGAGCGCCGGTGCATATTTTGCAAATTGGGTGCATTCTTACAAACAGCTTTATGAAACACCCACTGGAGCCAATGTCAGAGGAGCATATGTCACCCATTCATACATGCAGTAATAGATCATGCCTTATTGTTCCACAGCATGCAGGACTGACTCAACATCTTTGGGAATCATATGAAAAAGGATTATCGGATTAACCTCAAACGTGGCATGTTCTTTGAAGACAGTGCCCAGGGACTCAGTTTTATAATTATGAGGGGAGCAATAAAAAGCTCTCCTAAAATGTTTAAGGGGAGCATTAGGGGAGCACTACAAAAAGCATTTCTTTGACATACAAGGGGAGCTCTCTTGTCCGATTTCAGAATGGATGGAGGGACATAAACTAAGTTACAACCCACAACTAAAGGAGACAAACAATCAGATATAGATTCTTCCAAGTGTCTTTATTGCTTACAATATAATTGTGTGTTATTTACAAAACCTTGACAGAGAATGAGGTTTTCAAGGTTGACTCTTTAACAGTTTGATCATTGACTGACACTCTCATTAAGCAATTGCTGAGGCGAGTGATAAATCGCTCTACCAAAAATGGATTAAGGAGAGCGGTAGCGAGTGATCACTCTCACTCCCCTTAAAACTGAGTCCCTGAGTGCCCATTTTCTTATTTTTTAGGATTGTTAATCCACATCTCTGTTTTAAACTACATAAAGCTTTGGCATTAGAATCATTACACACACTTACAGTGCATTGCAAGAAACTTGAGATTAATTGCAAGTCTATTTTCGACCCCTAAATCAATCATGTCTTTCAATTAATTTCAAGTTTGTGATTGATTACTAATCTGCTACTTGAACAAAGTCTAATCTGATTTGCTGCACATAATATTGATCCATCAATCGTAAAATTGCCACAGAATATTTGCAACTGATTGCATACATTTTCTTACAACACCCTTTTGGAAACAGTACAAAGTAACGTTGGAATTGTTAAAAAATACCTTGTGTGCGTGATGCTCCTGGGGGCCATTTCATAAAGCTGTTTGTAAGTTAAGAGTGACTTTAAGAACGGCTGGTGATCCTCCCTTGTGGTAAACGTTATTCACCATTAAATGTTCATTGGTGATTATTTAGCGCATAAAAAAAGGTTCACCAGTCATTCTTAAAAACTTACAAACAGCTTTAGGAAACACCCTTCTGATGATATTTGTTTACTATTACCTCCACCTTAAAGGAGAATGAAACTCTTGGAGCAAGTTAGCTTTTGTGAAAGCAGAAAAATCAAAGAATAAGATCAACAAAACTTTGAGTAAAATAGGACTAGCAATAAAAGAGTTATGAGCATTTGAATGTCGAGATCACTAATGCAATGGAGATCCTCCCATTGGCAATACGACCAAGATCTGTGATGTCACACACGTACAACTCTCTCATTTGGACACTGAAAATATACCCCAAAACATCTCTTTTTGCTCATTCTAATCATATGACAAACGATTCATCAATGATATAATGTTGTGAAACCTCTGTACTTGTCATCTCATAAAGAGAACACCTCACCTTGTGATAGACTCTCTAAAAGTGAGAATATAAGTGAAATAAGTACTAAAGTAATGAGGGAGTTGTACGTGTGTGATATCACAGATCTTGGTCGCATTGCCGTTAGGAGGATCTACATGGCACTAGTGATCTCAATATTCGAATGCTCATAACTTTCTTATTATTCATCCAATCTTCCTCAAACTTTCAACAATATGTTTCTTTGATTTTTCTCTTTGATATGGATTCAGCTGGTTTCAAGGGTTTCATTCTCCTTTAATGCACTGTTTGGTTTCATTCAAGGAATTCATTTATACAGGGTACAGAGTGAGGAGTGGCAAATGTAGACAGTAATACATGTCTTGATGTTTTTGTGTTGTAGGAAAAAATTAGCACAGCTTGGTCTGGATTACATCAAGTATGGCATGGACAATATCCTTATACAATGCAAGGTAAGAATCAATCTATTCAAATCATACTCTGCAATCAGTAATACAGTAAGCAAATAATCACTGTTGGTGAAGGTGATGGGCAATCCCATCACTTTCCATGCAAGCTGGATGTAATTATCCTTTCTGAAGTAAAGCTGAGGATAGATATCGTCTAGATTGCTGAGGAAGGGATAGTTTGCCTCATCCTCTGTAATCAAGAGGTGATTATAAGCTTTATATTCCGCATCTGGAACCGCTATATGTGAAGAAATTGATATTCATACTTCTCTGATCTAAAAGAAGGAATTTGATTTAAAAAAACCCAACAAAACAATTGAGGGGCAATGCACTTTTATTTTGCGTAAAGATTTACTGCTAGTGCGTTTAGATTGCGCATGAAAAGTTTTAGTAAAGAAATTGTTACATTGGTACTGGTAACAAATGTAAGCTACATGTACAAGCAATAAATAACTTGAATAATTCATTTTTTTCCAGTATTGTGTTTCAAGCTAAAAAAAAAAAGGATATTTAAAAACCCAGAAAAATACATTATAAGAGATATATTGCAAATACAAATTTCTTTTTATTATGAACAATATGATTTATTTCTCAATAGGAGGACTTGAAGAACATGGTAACAAACCATTATTTCCTGTGGCAGATGAATTTCTTCCTTCCATTCACTACCCATCCAGAGGTGGCCTATACAGATATCAAGTAAGTTTATATGAATCAGCAACCTATCTAGGCAGGTTCACTGCCCATGATAAAAAATAATAATGGGGATGTCTTATTGAGTGCGCACACTGTCCGAAGACGCTATTGGCGCTATATCTATATATCTTTCTACATCTGCAGTTAAGGCAAATATTTTTTGTCTTCTTTCAATGTTCGTAATGCGCCTTAACGCTTAACGCCCTCTACCTTCGACTTAACGTCTAAATGTGTATTATAACGGAATAAACCCATTCATAGACTTCGCCCTTACGTAGGATGTATGCATATATATATGTATAATATATATGTCCTCCTGCTTGCTGCTCTGTGTTGGTCAGTGTAGTCACACATTCATTCACTACTCGATCAATTCAAAGAATAAAGTAGTTTGTAATACAGAGGAATAATTTCTTGAGGATTTGATTTATCTGTTTTATAGAAGAGTAGTAGAAGTTGTTAAGCCTACCCATAATAGTTAATACCATAAAAGGGCATGCCGCTATTCCAATTCATTGCTAAGTTATGTGAAAAAATGAAATATCTGCATACAGTTTGTCTTTGTTCCAGAAAGCGTCTGAGTAAAACTACCTAATGACTATTATTTTGATAAAATTTGAATGTTAAAAGATACTGAAGTATAATTAACATTACGGATCCTTTACCAAAGCTTTAGGTCTGGCTTTAAAGCATGTGTGTTTTTTCTTTGATTTTCATTTGTTTTACAGACTCACACTTTCAGCTCCAGTTTTCAGCCAACTTTTATCATCAACGTTAATGACATGGGAGGAATACGTCCAGGCAAGCAACCAACGTAACAATGATAGCAAGTCAAACTCAGTCTTCAAAATGTAAGATAATGGATTTGTCTTTATATAGTACATGTATTGAAAATGATCTCTCTTGCAGATGCTGTATCATTTCTATATAAAGACACACTCGACTGATCCTTAGATTTTAGAGATTTTAGACAAAAGAACAAAGCTTTAAGCAATTTTTAGGTTGTCTGTCCTAAACTTCTCCTTTGATGATATTTTTGTCTCTGCTGTGATTTGATATTTTTTAGAGTGATACAGCTTAGTGGCACTCTTCTTCTGCATGATGCAATGATGTTACTTACCAAACAAAGTCAGACTTGCTTGTATAAAAAATATAAAGCTATAGAAAACACCTTTTGAATACAGAAAAGTCAATTTTGTATAATATCCTACTCAGTTCTAAGTGGCATCCTTAATTTTAAAGTCACACCAACATATCCAATCAAAGCTTTTACATTATTTCCAATGACATAGCATTGGTAGGTTTGGAGTTGGTGTCATTGACGTGACTGTATCATCTATGTGACTGCAAAGGTGACTGTACATTTCATTATTTTTTTTGCCTTTGGCTTCTCAGTTTAAACATGCAGACCTCGACGTTGCGTCAAATGCTACATGCCGTGCAGCAGTTCACAACGAATCCTCAGAACTCGGATATCATCCATATGAAGACAATCCTGGGTAAGTCATTATTCTATATAATGGGTACTTTCAAGTTTGGTGTTGATAGCTAGTGTTGAAAGGGGATTGGTAAAGATGTTGTTTAAAGATGTTCTTTGAAGGTGTTGTTTATACATGTATGTGTTAAAGTCTGGTGTTGAAGGCTGGTTTGGTTGGTTGTTAGTGTTGGTAGCTGGTGCCGAAAGACATTGTTGATAGCTTGTTTTGAATGCTGGAGTTGATAGCTTGTGTTGAAGGCTGGGGTTGATTTCTTGTGTTGGTTGCTAGTTTTGGTAGCTGGTGTCGAAAGACGTTGATAGCTGGTGTTGAAAGCTAGTGTTGAAAGTTTGCGTTGTGTAGTCGTCAAAGCTTCACAAATGCATTTTAATACTTCCATGCAAGCTTTGGTTCTTTGCAAGTTTCCCTTGTATGGTGTTCAGTACGCTGAAACGGGGTTCGAACACACTTTTACAGAAGAGTGTTAATTGATTTTCCTGAGATAATGTTTGTGGGCATCTCAGAGTGTAGCATTGAAACATATAAATCTGTGCAGATTGTTCCTATGATAAGGTTGAAAGGTCAAAAAGCCATGTTTTTCAACTACAATGTAAATTGTTGATTTATGCAATTTGTTCTTTCAGCTATTAATAGTGTGTGTGCTTTAGCTAGGGTTTTGATCAATACAGCATTTTTCCTACTGCAGAATATATTTTAATTCATAATGTTAATTTCTTTATAATTGATTGATTACTAGGGTGAGTGATTTCCTTGTTTTTATTATTATTTTTAAGTATAATAGTATTCCATGGTAGTTTCCATTCAGTTAATCATTTTAATTCCTCTACATCTTTGCAGCTACCATAGCATTGACCCATGCAGTGAGGAACTTCTACTACCTGCTCATCCGCAAATTCCAGCCCACCCAACAGACGCTGTCCTTCCTGCGAGAGATAATCATCGGGAACGATCTGGTCTTGCGGATCATAGACCAGGTCCAGCACATTCACAGGCCCCAGTGGGGCACGCTGAACATGACTAAACATATCGGAAAGTAAGTTTTCTTGGGCAACATTACAATGTGATGACTAGGTTACTGGTGATGTTAGGGTCCCGTAACACTAAGGTTAGCGATTAATCATGCACTTGACTTATACGATTAATTGTACATTGTAGTCAATGCAATCAATCATTAAAAAAACGTTATTTGATGATTGCTTAGCTTTGTGATATGTTCACCAGAAAAAAAGTTTGATGTGTTTGTTTTAGTTTGCTATGACCTGTGTGGCACTGGTGATGGTGTTGTTCCAAATTAGAGGGTGATGATGGTGGTGGTGATGATGATGATCATGATTATTATGGTCATGATTGTGATGAGAGTAATGATCATGAATATAATGATGGTGGTTATGTTGGTGATGATGATGGAGATGGTGGTGGTGATTGTGATGATTATAATGATGATTGTAATCATTTTGGGTATAGTGGTGGCTAAGCCTGGGAGTAAATGCGATCCATGGAAGCATTCGATCAGTTTGCTCACAATCGGAAACCGAATGTTACTTTTTACACCAATCAAATCACCAATCACCAATCTATTTTGTCCTAAACAAGATACATCATCAGAATTAACGGCCCATAATGCATTGTGTGGCTAGCTGCTTGGCCACGCAATGCATTATGGGGCGCTAATTCTGATGATGACGTTCAATATGTACGTATCCATGCAGTGCACAACAGTCAGGTGGAGTCTAGTGCAGTCATGATTGCAGTGAAGTGAGACCGTGTTTGTAGCCATTCGGTATTCTTATTTCGTTAAGGATTTGGGAGTAATTTATGTTGCAGTTCTGTGCTTTGCCTACTTTGCTACGGATATCTTCCTGTTTTTGCTGTCTTCTGTATTTTTTGTTTATTTTGTGACCGTTTTCCATTCACTTATACTCGTCTTGTGTCTTCCTGCTGTGTTTGCCCAGCGCGAGTATTGTATTGCTATACTGCCCGGTAATTTGTCTTGACCTTATGCAAACGGAATTGTCACTTTTTCTTGTGCACAAAGTCTATGGGGGAAACAGAATTTCCGTTTTCAGACTAGCTGAAATGGAATTTAAGATTTTCTGAAACGGAAAAGGCAGTTTTTAATAACAGAAAATCACTGTCCCTACACAAGTCATTGGCAGGGGCCATAGGCTGCATACCGGTATTCAGACCCCTTGGAGGGGGTCAAGAGTTTGCACAGCAGATGATGATCTTGATGGAAATGATAATGACAATAATCATGTTATTGATGTCATCTTTTTTTCCTCAGATTTGCAACCAGACCCATCATGCGTGTCTACAACTACATGCTTTCCAAGTTCTCCCACAACACGCTGGAAGAAAACGAGGTTGTCATGACCATGATGCATCACATAGCCGTAGATATTGCCCAACCAGAGGTCCTCTATCAGATCCCCATCTTGACTTCTTTTGCCTGTCTTTGGGAAGCTGGAGGTGGACATATCACGAAGGTAATCATGGGTTGTGATTCATTCAATCGATTCACAATTATGGAATGTGATCAACACCAGCATCTAGAATGCATACATCCAGTCAATATCTTGTTCTAAGTATGATGTATACACATACAAGAGTAATAACAAATGAGAGTGCTCCCCCTCCACTTTGTTTTTGGAGGGACATTGTGTATATTCCCTGTATTAAAAATTGTGACATTGATGGATTTCCATAGATGAGATTGATTGGATCAATGATAACTCTTTGTAAGACAGGGCCATGGACATACAAACTGGGGCCTTTAACATGAAGCTAGGTGATTAGTCATGGGACTATTTGATCATACACAATAATCAATGCAATCAATCGTAGAAATCAGCTCCATGATCAATTACTAGGCTGTATGTTACAAGGCCTTGGGTATTAGCCTGAAAAGAGAAGTGGATGTGGAGAGATAAAGAGGAAGAAGAAGGTTGAAGAGGGAGAGAGAGAGGGTTAGATGGTGAAAGGGACAAGTCAGGTAGACATGAACAGATAGACAGACAATGAGACAGAGGTAGAGAGAGAAGGGGGGGGGGGGGTGGAAAAGAGGGAGAAAGTAGGGGAGAGAAAGTGAGACAAGAAAGAAGTAAGCAATAGCACAATGGGGGGGGGTGTAAACAAGAGTGATAGAAGAGAGAATCAGAGAGGGACATGCAAAGAGACAGATCAAGATATACAGTGCAAGATATACAGAAACAGAGAGAAAGACAGTGAGATACAGACAATGAGATACATTTAGACATAGAGAGCAAGATACACACAAAGACACACACATTGTGAGACAGACAGACAGTGTGAGACAGAGAGAGAGAGACAGAGACAGATAGATAGATAGATAGATAGATAGATAGATAGATAGATAGATAGATAGATAGATAGATAGATAGATAGATAGATAGATAGATAGATACTGATAGATAGATAGGGTGAGACACACAATCAGAGAGCAGGATACACACAGAGACAGAGAGACAAACAGATAGATTGACACACCCAGTGAGACAGATACACAGAGAGTGAGCGATTTAACATGCACAGTTGATAACAAAAAAGAGCGAAAGTCGCGTGCAAGAGAGCACATGTAAAAGACTTCAAAAACTGAGAGTAAGGAAGAAAGAAATGAAGGGAGATAAATCCCATATTCCCCCAAGGCATCGCTACCATCTCCTAAACGTCTCCATCCTCCTCAGGATGTTCTGTCATTGCTTAAGCAGGAAAATGCCTTTCATTGTTCATGGCTTGTGTAATGTAGGTTTCTATATACAGAACATGGGCTTAGTTCATTATCACGTGGCGGACCAGGCTTTACATGTAGTTGTTAAAGATGACTGATTTATTTTCCACTCTGATTGCATTTACGGGTCATATTTCAAGAGAGGGAGTGATTGATGGCAGTGGTAGAATCTCATTATGAGCTTTACAGAAGGATTATTCTAGGGGGTGGTGGATTTGAACTGCCAGTTTTATAGATAGTGAAATGGACAAAGATAAACACCAGTTCTGGTAATGATCTCAAAATGAGTTTAAATAGAATCCAATGAAATGACCACCCAAGTGTTTGTATTGTATAAATATAAAAAATAAATGTGCCAAATGGCTCTGAAAAAAAAAAGTATAATTGCTGAGAAATAAGCAAAATAAACACAGAATTCCATAAAATGATTGGTATTTTTCCAAGCAATATTAAACAGGGGGGGGGTCAAATTGACCTCCCCCCCCCCCCCCATTGACAAATTAGGCCACTATGCTGTCGCGCGAATCTTTTTGACTGCGCCTCTTGCTGACTTTTTACTTACAAGTCTTGCGCATCTTTTGAGACCAAATTTGCGACGCCCAGGTACACAGTTACATAATAACACAACGTTGTGTAAGTGCATGTCAGACCCAAAATTGCTCAAACATGATTCCTTGTGCAAAGTCAATGCTAATTGTGTTTATCAACCAAAAATCATTAATGTATGATTATTTTTTAATGGATTTATTTTATGCTATTTATGATCGCAGGAGGGTTCCAGACAAAGTTCATCAGTAAAAAACAAAGGTTTTTAAAAACAGAGAAATACATGAGAATTTAAAAACATTAAAATACATAAGAAATTTGTTATATTTTTCTATTTTTTTTAGATATTTGTTAGAAATGTAAAAATTGATACTCTCACCAAAATACAGTAAAAAAAAATGATTTTATAATATTGTTTTTGGCAGGTGTTGGAACTACTTAAGATGGTTATCCCATTTTGGGAATTTGGGTTATTTGGACCGTCATAATCACCATCCTTGTGTATTTCCTACTATGCCATGTCATTACATGTTTATCAACCTATGAAAATGCCTCCTCTTCTATGTACTTACACGAATATATATGTATGGTATCCACAGCAATCCCATGATCTGATAGACTACATCATCCATGAGTTCTGTGTCCTTGGCAGTGCGAATAAAGAGAAGTGTTTAAAGACGGTCACAATGCTCGATAGCATTCGTCCTTGCAAGAGGTAGGCTAAAGTTTCCTTTTCCCTATTTTCACGTAAAAAGAGCTAATCACATTCCACATGTTCATTCAAGCGTGCATGTTTAATTAAATGCATTTGAATCATTGAAGCATGTTAATTGGTCATGAACCTAACAAAACAAAATTTGAGAAAAGATCATTTCAGTGACCAAAATGAAACAATACTTGCCTTTGATATTTGAAAAACATATTTTTTGTGTTCATTAAATGTTCATTGAACCAAAACGATGAATATTGTTGAAGATACTCGTCCCCAAATAACTGTTATCATATTTGATCATTTTTATTGATAGAAATGTATAAAATAATCAAATTAAAGCAAATTTTTACTTGTGTTTATTCAACTGTGAAATTTAGCCAAAAAAGTTGTATTGTCTTTTATAAAGTATCTTTTACAAGCCTTCTGAATATTTTTCATGATGAGAATGTGGAATTCGTTGCAATAAAGTGGAATCAAAGTCATGATATTTGGCTTGTAACTTTTTAAAAGTGACAATTTTGCCTTCTGGGGGTGCTCACTAAAGCATGACATAAAATATGTCCATAACATTTACTCAGAGGGTAGCTTATGAAATTGCCTACGAGCTCATGTAAAAATACATTAAAAACTTGCATTGGTTCGGAAATTATGGATGTTTGTTTAATGACGTTCCACAGTTAAAGTGAAATCCATGTCATTTTCACCAAACTTTGCACATAGATACTTTAGAACCTTAATATTCGAAATATGCAAAAATTAACATAGGTCCATGTGCTTGATTTTTTGCTATAGAGCTTCAAAGTTCACCCAAATTGATGTTCTTAAGAATTGCGCATTCAAAAGAATTTGGCATTTTTAGACCGCCCAAGATTACTACAATGAGTTTAAACCTCCATTACTCATTCAAAATACATGAAAAAGTCATCAAATTTCGCAAGAGAGTTAATAATTGTATCGTTAGAATGGAGAATCTATTAATAAAGTGCTATTTGTTTGCAATTTTAAGTTTAACAGCACTGTCAGTTCTTAAAAATGGCGTAAAAGATAACAAAATCCCAATCTGAAAAATGTAAAATTTCAGTAACAAAATACAAACGTACAATAAATGCTGCACTTTATTCAAAATCCATGTTATTTTCACCAAAATTTGCAGAGTTGTAGAGGAAGGTATACCTAAGAGGTAGAAATATTAAAAAATAGGGGTTCATGTGCTTGTTTTTAAACTATCAGCATTTTTATTAGAGCAAATGTGCTTTTTAAAACACCAAAAATGGGCCGAATGCTTAGTATCTACGTGAAGAAAAAAATCAAAACCACTCTACCATTTATTCAAACTCTGGCTAATATTCGTGATTCTTGGCATCACTGCAGAGTAAAGTATTTTGAAATTGTAGAGAATATTTTTTTGAATGGTCTATGGAATAATTCAATTTTTTAGCTTCATGAAATAACGCATCGGATCTGCAGTTAAAGTGCAGAAGACGAGAAAAATCAGCTCATACCCGCAGCTAATTAATACCTGTTCATCCATTGTGACGTCAGCGCGCAGAGTGTAAACTATGCGCAGATCATAATGCGCACAAATATAACTGTGGAACGTCCTTAAGGGGGGACTTACTTTTTTTGTTGTGTATATTATCTGGGTTTATTTCCAA
The DNA here is from genome assembly GCF_037042905.1 of Lytechinus pictus. Lineage (NCBI taxonomy): Eukaryota > Metazoa > Echinodermata > Echinoidea > Temnopleuroida > Toxopneustidae > Lytechinus > Lytechinus pictus. Next base: position 1,761,354 of record NC_087260.1, on the reverse strand, counting down.
TTGGTCTGATGCCAATTTGTCCAATTGCCAACTCATCTACTATCGCCTCGCATCAGTTCATCTACTACTTACATGGTCTAATTGCCAATCCGTCCACTCACCATTTTGTCTAATAACCAGTTGGTCCAATAGCCATTTAGTCCATATACCATTAGGTCTAATTCGACTAAGTGTTAATTGGGTGAAATGAATGAAAAGAAAATGGGTATTAGACCAACTGGTTATTAGATGAAATGGTCATAGACAAACTGGTGATTAGACGAAGAGATTATTGGACCAAATGGTTGTTAGACAAAATGTTGATGTACGGATTGGCATTAGACTAAATGAAGGTAGACCATGTGAAGGATGGACGAGTTGGCAATAGACGAATCGGCAGTTTACCATTGTCTGTAGTATGTTTATGAATATCGGCTTGATGTTCTTCTTTTTTATAGGAAACACATCACTGATGCGCTTACGAAGAATAAGGTGAGATCATATTCATTTTCTTCAAGTTTATAATTTTTATTATTGTTCAAATTAAATTGAAAAGGTTGATATTGTAGTAGTTGTTAAAATCAAATGGTTTTATTCAAGATAGTAATATACAACGTATGCCAACACGATATATATACCTCATGGTATGAGAGACCCTGTGAGCTTGATCTGCTTGCTGCTTATACCAATAAATTATTAAAGCAACATTATTTACTTCAAATCAATATTTTATTTAATTCCAATAAAAAAATAATGCAGAGTGTAGAACAAATACAACACTTATTAGACCAGCAAGGGTAAGACAAAATAGACAGATACATGTTGAAATGGTTAAAATGGTATTCCTCCCTGAAGGCCTAATAATTCTTTTTTCTTCTTCTTTTGTCAGGTGTTGAAGTTGGCAACGGAGACTAAAGGGTTGTATGTGCCTCGTGATGAGAGTGATGATGAAGAGGAAGAAGTAGATACTACCAAACTCACCAAACCAATCCAGGAACTCAGTGTTGAAGAATGTCTGACAGCACTCAAATTTAAAGGTAAGCTGAAGAACTAGATCAATTAGGGACAGTTCATTACAAACCAATTCAGTTTTATTCAGTTCAATTCACTTTTTGCGATAAATCCGCTGCGCAAAATTTTCCACCACATCACTCACTGACTTTTTACTTTCAAGTCTAACGCAACTTTTGAAACCAAAATCGCGACCCCACGTACACGGTTCCAAAATTATGCAACATTTTGTAAGTGCATGCAGACCCAAAATTGCTAAAAAGACGTGAATTTGTGTACAAATCCAATGCAAATAGTGTTTTTAGCCAAAATTCATAAGTGTATCATTATTTTTCCTTTTACTGATTTAATTCAATTAATTTCATCTTGTTTATGGTCAAAATAAAGTCCTTGACAATTTCCATTGAAAAAACAAAAAGTAAAAAAAGCTAAGAAATACACAAGAAATTTAGAAAATAATAAAAATGATGTTAAATTTTTGTTAAAATTACATTTGATCAGATTCCTATAAAGAGTCTGTGAACCAAAAACTTAATTAGATCTAACTTTTTGATTTTATGCATGAATTAGCATAATTAATGAGTAATGGGATATGTTGTAGTTTTGAAGATTATGCCATGGGTAATGCGCGTGCCAATTTTCGTGGCAATCGAAGGCCAAGATCATGAGGGGGGATGAATCAGCCCCCCCCCCCCATCCATCTTCATAGGCATCAAAAGAGCCCAGTCTATTTAAGGTTAATCCAACTCATTCCAATTTAATTCAGTTCAAATACTTTCATTTCATTCCAAGTCAATTCATTTCACTTTTACTTTACTTATTCAATTCACTTCATATCATTTGACTTCACTTTAGTTCAGTTCAATGCAATTAATTTTATTTCAATTTGATTCAGTACTGCTTATGTGGAATAATAAAAAAAACAAAGATGGACACATACTCAAATTACAGGGGAATACAACAGAAAGACAAGCAAATCTTAGATAAAAGCCACAGCCAGGGTTATAAAGTCTGAATATATGTACAAAATATTCTCTTTGTATTTTTAAGTTAAAGTAATTGTACATTAATGGGTGAGCTGGTGCTTTGGACATCTAAATACTTTGTAAACTATAATGAAATGGACTTTGTATATTGTTTTTTTAACCTAAATTTTAATATGCTGTTAATTAAATGTATATATGTTAAATGGTATCTGCTGTATCATTTAAATTAGATTTGAATCACTTTCTTCAATATTTGTCCTCTTTATTTTTCTCTTCAGGATTTGATGATGAGATTGTTGAATTGCAGAGCATTCTTCTAGAAATCTGCTACTTCAAATTGAGTAAGCATTTCCAAATGATTTACCATCAAAACCAACTAAATATTCATAACTTAAAAAAGCAATCATAAGTAGTTGTGTACATTTTCTTCAATATTATGGCCTGTGCAATGCCATTTGTTATGGTTTCAATAAATATGTAACACCAAAAGCTACGGAACCTATTATTCCAGAAGCACTGCTTTTGATAATTAAAGTAAAAAAGGTTGTTCTCATATTTACAATATTTTTTTAAAGTAGTAGTTTGAATGCCATGGAGTCACATATGGGCATTGTGGTCTGTAATCCAAGTTTTGTGTTGGGTAAGTTATGATTTGATGCAGAGGTTCAAGGTTCAAGTCCTGGTCACACACAATACCATCAGTGATTTTAGTAACTGACATAAACCTAATCATTGGTTAATTGTAGAAATTGAGGAGGGGGGGGGGGTATTTTGAAAGCATGTTAACTGTATTTTAGCTGAAATTCTTATGTAAAGGACAAGAGAAGATTGAAATTTTGCACGAATCGGCATATCCACTCCATTGATTTCTTTCTGAGCAGTCAATATATGTGTCATGAATTTTCTGATTGAGATAATGTATTTTCTTTCCTTACACCCCCCTCCCCTCCCCCCTCTTAGATTGCCCCAAGATTCATGTAGGAGAGCCACACATATGGCACTGCTGTTGTAAGTATTCAAATAATCTGTCATTATTCTGTATAAATATGATATTTAATCTTGGTTTGAATTTTTAATGAAATGGAGGTGAAAATTTTTTCATTTGCTCAGTTCTATCTTCCATGAAAACTACAAACATATTTCTCCAGATGAGCTAAAACAATTGAGTGTCTAAAATTGAATTACAATCTCACTTGGAGAAAATAATTAAATTGAAAATACGTGTAGCATACATGTAGCTCCAAAAAGCCCAGCCTAATTAGAGTTAATTTTTTTTCAAAGTTGTGAAATCCTTACATGTCTTTGTTGCATGATCCCTCTACAGCTGATGGGAAGTCCGTTCCTATCATCCCATTCACCGAGAGTTCGGAGGAAGCTCACCGAGACACTCACTTCAAGACCCTACTTCATAGGCTTGGTCTCCACACTGCACAGGACACCTGTAGGCTTCACCCATCCATACCAGCCTTCTGGACCAGTGATATGTGCTATAAGACAGCTATCAAGCTAGGAGATATTCAAGAAGGTAACTCTTGCATTCCATTAGTTGATTTATTTCCAATTGGTCTAATGCCAATTCGTCCAATAACCAACTTGTCTACTATCATTTGGTCTACCATCAGTTCGTCCACTATACACATGGTCCAATAGCCATTTAGTTCAAAAACTATTTGGTCTAATTGAAGGAAGTGTTAATCGGGCGAAGTGATTGAAAAGAAAATGGGTATTAGACCAACTTGTAATGAGACGAAATGGTCATAGACGAACTAGTGATTAGACGAATTGGTTATTGGACAAATTGGTTATTGGACCAAATAGCTGTTGGATGAAATGTTGATGGAGGGAATGGCATTAGGCTAAATGAGGGTAGACAATGTGATGAGTGTTTTGGGCATGTACATGCAATGGAGGTATCAACCGTATCATTTCATAATGAAGATAAATTCAGATGTGGCTAAGATTCGATGTGTCAGTATGGGCTCTTAGCACAGTAATCCATGTTTGACTTTGAAATATTTTAAGGATTTCTTTCAATTCTAATTATGTTTTAGAAGAGACACCACATTCTTATATCATTGGCAATATACTCTGTATTACAAATGCACAACATAGGATTTAGAGCTTTGTTTGTGGCTAATGCAAATGAATAGACACTATTTCTTTGTTCATGTGAAGTGCCAAATGGAGTCAACAGAAGCAAGTCAGCGCTGGTAACAGCAGTCTACTGTAGCAGGGTTTGGTTTATCTTTTTACTAAAATTATGGGAAGCCATTACTCAAAAGTTATGTCGACATTTTATGTTCTTATGTAAAGGGACTTCTTTCACTGATCATTGAAGCTGTGCTGTTATAGATTTTTGTTGCAATAGGGTACCCATAAATAGACAAAAAATTTGGTCGAGATTTTGAATTAAACCTTGGTTCAGAATATAGGCCAAATAGTATCATCTATAGTAATATGTGATTTATTTTCTTTTCTTTTCATTCAATCAGCTAACCTGAAGTTTGAGTTGGACAAGATCAAGAAGGTACCGGTGGAATGCAAAGAGATGTCTGGTATGACACACGAGGGCGTCATGGTCAATCTAGAAGACCTCGATCTGGGCAAAGACACCAATGAGAAACCAATGCAAGTTTTGCTTCATGGCATTCATTATTGATGAAATATATCAATAAGGCTGTTTCTGTAGCACAAGTCTGTGAAAGTGTTTGTATTGCTTATGGGTGTTGTGGCTCAGTGGATAGGTCTCCTGACTTTGAACCATAAGGTTCAGATTTCAAATCCCATTGCAGTACACACATCCTTTGGTAAGGTGTTTAATCTATATTTGCCACTTCACTTGGGTGTAGACTATTGGTACTCAGTATTAGAAGTTCAAGTGCATGATCTGGGTAGCCGCTCTAAACTTTGGGTAATAGTATTTGGTGCTTAGAGACATTTTATATAGCACTCTGTAAATGTAGCATATAGTTATTATTATTATTATTAGAATAATGATTGCATTTTTGTTGTTGCTCTTACAGAGCGAACCCGCCATACTTCCAAGTTCCTCTTCAGATGTGGTGCAATGTGATCAAGAGAGCCAACAGAGTGGTCTAAGGATGTCCTCACCAGAGAAAAGCCTGTCAAGGTCTTGTTACCAGCAAAAGACTCTGATCATCTTAACCTCATTAGTATGGGCTTTGCTATAGCCAAGTCTCTTGGATAGGCCGTAGAGCCTTAGGGCTCGTTACAGAGTGAATGCCTTGTTGAAAAGCTAGCTAACTCTGAACATCAGAACCTCATTAGTATGTGCTTCGCCATAGCCTAGTCTCTTGGATAGACTGTTGAGTTGTAGGGCTCTTAACATTGGAGTGAATGGCTTGTAGAGTGTCTAGCTACAAACAAAATATTTTGATCCTCTAAGCCTTTTCATTATGTGCTTCAATACAGCCAAATCTCTTAGAAGGATATTGAGCCGTAGGGCTCTTTAACATTGGAGTGAATGCCTAGTCAAATGCCTAGCTACCAGCTAAAAACTTTGAACATCTAATCCTAATCAGTATGAGCTTTTCTCCATCCAAGTGTCTTGGATAGGCTCTGGAGCCATAGGGCCCTCAACATTGGAGTGAATACCTGGTTGAATATCTAGCTACCAGCGAAAGACTCTGATCATCTATACCTCATCAGTATGTACTCCGCACCACTTAATTTTCTTGGACAGGCTATGGCTTTCTACTGCAAGGCCATGAATATTCTGAAAAGCCTGAGATACATGATAAATGCTCAGTCACAATCACTATTCTTTGACTAATATGGTTGGTTTATCTTCAATTTGCTTAGTCACAATCAGTATTCCCTGACTGAGATGGTTGGTTTTATCTTTTATGAGTCATCCAAGCCAGGAGTCCCTACTATTAATAATACCGAGAATAAGTTGGCCTAAAATTTTATTTGTATAAGGAAACCAAATTATTTTCAAGGGGAAATGTACTTGTTTTGTTACCTGGTACCATCATTGTTGCAGTATGATGTAATGAATTTGTGTGTTATTCAAGTGGGCTTATATTGTAAGACTACACTTCTCAGAATGGTGCATTATGGGTTAGTAATATGACCAGATTTGAGTCGTTGAAGACTTGAGGTGGTGTTATTAATGCAATTGGTTAATGTTTGCTTTAAAAAACTTTAAACTCTCATTCCTATAAATATAGCACTGGGTTTGGTTTTTAGGGATAAGTAAACTTCTCTCGGACAGTAGACAACTCAATAAACACTTTGTGGAATTTGATAGAAAGAAAAATGATTTTTATTTAAGATTCAAGGAAATTTTACACTTTATGATTATATATATCTATTTAATGTGCAATGTTTCAACCTTTTCTGTGTTGTATAATATTTTGTATATTTAATATTTGTCTAATGATATTCTGTAAAATATTGGTGAACATGATCAGGATAAATTATATCATTAATTAGAGTTTTAGTTGAAGTTGGTTCTTTGTCTCCCCCCTTTAAATAGTTATATGATGACTATTTGTCTATGTCAGCAAAAATTCCAGTTTTATTGTCTGTGATACTTTTGTTATTGTTAGCTAAGTGAACAACCGTTTGTGGTGGGGCTGATTCTTTTTTATGAATGACGTACAGAGGTTTGTTCAGCATTTTTATACTAGTCTGTTATTGTTTGCACATTTCTGTTTGAAAACAATTTTTTGGAAGAGATGGCAGTTAACCCTAAAAGGACTGGGCTATTTGAGATGTATTGAGGACTGGGGGGGAGGGCCATGATGCCCCCCCCCTTCTGATCTGGGTTGCGTTCGCACTGAAATTTGGCGCACACATTCTTTACCACATAAACTACAGTACAAGCTAGTATTTAAGAAGTTCTGAAAATACTTATTTGTTAATTATTATGAATAAAATATACAAATTTATTAATGAAAAACATTATTTGCATAGTTAATACCCTATTTCACTTCAAATCTTCTTCTTTTTTTGCTGATGTCATCTTTGTAATATAATTTAAAGGTTTCCACAAAGAAAGATTGTGAAAGCCAACTTTGTTTTTAGAATTTCTTATGTATTTCCTTGTTTTTTCATCCTGTTTTTCATTGTTTTTTCAATGGAAATTACTACAGACCATTAAGCAACTAAATTAAACCCTAGATTAATTAAACGAACTAATAAGAACAAAAAATAATCACCCTGTTATGAATTTCATCTCCCATAGACTTTGTACACAAAGTATAAAAATGAGCCATTTTCGGCATGACATTGCCTCATAAAAAGTCACGTGACGTCGCGATGGTATACTTGTATGTCGCGAATTTGGTCTCAAAATTTGCGCGAGACTTAAGTAGAAAGTCATAAAATTTTGTGGCGCTATCTTTTTTGCGCTTCAGAAATATCACGTGAAGCGTCAAGGGAGGAGGCAATCATGCCCCCCCCCCCAGTCCTTTTAGGGTTAACCTTCATATACCAAAGATAAAAAAATGACAACACAATTTTTAAAGTAATTTTTTGCTCCCTTCCCATTGTTTTTTAAGGGCCCATGTTTCACTGTACATTCATTTGATGTGAACTACTACAAGTAATGTGATGTGATGACCAGGGCCTGGTCATACAAAGAGTTGCAATGCATTAGATTCAAATCAATCTCACACATTGTGATTGATCTCAAGTTCCTATCTGATAATACTATCCTGTAATTCTCATCTCTTAACTACACAAGGTTTGAAAAATCACAATTTGAAATTGATTTTCAATAAATTGCAACTCTTTGTAGGAATAAAACCTAAGGATATAAATGCTGTTGTCATTGATAACACACACCATGAAACCGGGTCCAGTCTGGCCCAATCAGTTATTTGTAAATTTTGGAAACTTCAATTATTAAGCTCATTAGCTGTGATGTCATTAGAAGGATCATTCATTGCCCAAAGTTTGCACAAAAAGGTTCAACATTTAATTGTCTTGCACATGTTTCTAGTATTTTTTTTTTTATTTGTATCAAGTCCTTGAGTTCAAAATTATTAACCACAGCAAGTTTACACTCACTGTATTACCTCTTATCTTACCTTTCCTCACTATGCATATTTTTTTCATACATGTAAATTATGACATAGTCATCACATCTTTGTAGTCTTGTTTTTTTTTTTTTTTTTTGGATAAAGCACTTAGTACCTGTAAATATATTTTGGTGTATTTCTATTTTGTAAAAAAACAAAACAATAAAGAAAATCTTATTCTTGATTTGATTGCTATTGGATTATTGGTTGTTTTAACTGATGTATTTGAGATTTTGTTATTGTATGCTCTTACTGATCAGATAATTCAACACATAGGTGACTGTATCATGATTGAAAACATTCTAATTTATTGACATTTACATGTATGTGTGAAAAGTGTAATATTTTGATGCATTAAATCTTTTCTTTGCACATAACACAATTTGTCGAGATGTACATTATGTATTGCATGATCTTAGATTGATGTAGCAGACCTGCCAACCAGTACGTTTTAGCCGTATTTAGTACGTTTTTGCAACCAAAATACGGCAGTACGTTTTTTCTTTGAAAAATACGTTTTTTGTAAAAAAAGATATACACATGTTTTAATGGGTTTTTTTTCATCTGCAAGAGCAGTGTGCATTTTAGCTTGCATGCAGCTTGAGCGCCGCGATGAGAGTGCGCCAAGCATTTTATTATGAAATACACTTTTTGGGAAAAATACAGTTTTTTTAATCACAGAATACAGTTTTTCATTCCCAGAGGTTGGCAGGTCTGATGTAGGGGTACCTTGGAAGTGAGCTGTTGGTGATGATAGTAATGGTTTTGATGATGATAACAGTGATAGTGATGATAGTAATGGTTTTGATGATGATAACAGTGATAGTGATGATAGTAATGGTTTTGATGATGATAACAGTGATAGTGATGATAGTAATGGTTTTGATGATGATAACAGTGATAGTGATGATAGTAATGGTTTTGATGATGATAACAGTGATAGTGATGATAGTAATGGTTTTGATGATAACAGTGATAGTGATGATGATAACAGTGATGGTGGTGATGATAATCGTTATGACATTGATGATGATGATAATGATGAAGCTGATAACAGTGATGATAACGATGTCTGTGACCTTGGTGGTGTTGACGATGGTGATGACGATAGTGGTAGTGATGACAATGATGGTGACGATGCAATCACTTGTACAATTCAACATGTCTGTTAGTGAGAAAATGTACAAAAAGTTATGATCATCGATCAATTTGTTATGGGCCCAGATTACATAAATTTTGTTTATCAATATCAATTAATTCCATTGACTCTTGACAATTCAAATAATGAGCATTTACATACATATAGCTGTGCCTATCTAGGACTAATCAATTCAGATGTACAGTATAATCTTCCCAGCTCAATCTATGCTTCGGTACCTCCATGTGATGAATCTTCTTCCTGGTTTTCTCCCATTGTTGCCTTCGGAAATAGGCCTTATGAAGGCAGTAGTTAAGCAGAACATGTTGATCATCATTGTAGAGACAAGGTTGTGGCCAGATGAGCATTTCATTTAGCTGACTGGAACATGTTCTTAGGTCATAACTCAATTATACAGGGATATTTCACAAAGGATCAGCAGTCATTTGTAACTTACAAACAGCTTTGTGAAACACCCACCATTTAGGCAGGGCCCTGGGAACGATTTTTTGGCTGGGGGTGCTGAAGTACTGTAGGCCTAAATTCAGGGGCGGATCCAGCTTTCGCCAATAAAGGGGGGGGGGGGCGAAAAAATGTCACCCATATTTTCCCTGATTGGCCGGGCCACTATATTATGGATTGCTCTTAATAAATGATTTGAGCGCGAAGAGCAAGCTGATATTTTTATTTTGATCTAGGACCTGGACATTCTAAGGACATTTTGTCATCATATGAAAACGATGACTTTCTTCTATTCCTATTCCTAATAAGCCTAATGATAGCTCGAAATTTGTTGATATTAATTCCCGAAATCTGAAATTCTAAGCACTTGTGTAATTATGAAAAGGATGCATGGGTTAATATATTTTTAACAAATTAACGAGAGCGCAAATTGCGATGTCATGAAAAGGGCATTTTAAGTAGTTTGTTATAGAATTGCTTATTATAGAGGAAATCAATGAGGTATACATTACCAATCAAAATGCGAGTGCACAGCGCTGGCTAATAGGTTTTGACAATCAAACCTGAAAAGGGATATTTTAAGAACTTTATGGAATACACAAAGAGAATAGGTACCTGACAAATCAAATAATGCGAGCGAGCAGCACGAGCTGAAAATGTCGATACTGAGACAATAAAACGGACATTTTACAGAGCACTTTTTGAAAATCAATATATAAATCAAACAAAATAATGAAAGCTCGATGTCGGAGATGAAATGTTTTGTATATTGACTTCAAAACTTGATGTTTTAAGCTCCATATCAGCCTATTGAGGAAGAAAATCATGTAGGCCTATCTCATCAAACATGCAATGCGAACGCAAAGTGCGAGCGAAAACTTTATATAGCGACATGAAAGGTTTTTAATTTTATTTTCCAAGTCGTCCCATACCATATTTTATTCACTCTTCTTCATCTTCTTATTTCCTCCTATCTTTTCCCTTCCTTTTCTTTTTGAAATGCCTTCTCGCCAATAGGTCCCGGGCCCCTTGCGCCCTCTGGATCCGCCTATGTAACTTTGACAAGCAAAAAAGGTTTCACTACAAAATGAAGGCTGTTTTGGTGCCAAGAAATTTGATAAGCCCAAAAAAGGGTTTTAACACAAGATGTTGGCCATTTTCCATATATTTCTCCTATGTGACACATCAACCATAATTCCAGGGGGTGCTGCCTATAGAAAATAATACACGCAGCACCCCCTAGGAAAAACTTGGGGGTGCTTCCCAGGTCCATGCATTTAGGTTCAGTGTAGCACAATGTGAATGAATTATTATCGATAACACATTTCATGAAAATGGGCCTATCCCCTTTAACAGTTAGTATGGGGCATGTTCATATGGAAAATAATACACGCAGCACCCCCTAGGAAAAACTTGGGGGTGCTTCCCAGGTCCATGCATTTAGGTTCAGTGTAGCACAATGTGAATGAATTATTATCGATAACACATTTCATGAAAATGGGCCTATCCCCTTTAACAGTTAGTATGGGGCATGTTCATATGGAAAATAATACACGCAGCACCCCCTAGGAAAAACTTGGGGGTGCTTCCCAGTTCCATGCATTTAGGTTCAGTGTAGCACAATGTGAATGAATTATTATCGATAACACATTTCATGAAAATGGGCCTATCCCCTTTAACAGTTAGTATGGGGCATGTTCATATGGAAAATAATACACGCAGCACCCCCTAGGAAAAACTTGGGGGTGCTTCCCAGGTCCATGCATTTAGGTTCAGTGTAGCACAATGTGAATGAATTATTATCGATAACACATTTCATGAAAATGGGCCTATCCCCATTAACAGTTAGTATGGGGCATGTTCATATGGTAGGGAGTAGCAAACCAACACTGCAAAGAATGGAAACCATCAACACAATTCCAAGTCATCCGAATCATTGCATTTAATAAAATAACATACATATGTGATACACGTTCCAAGTCAATTTGTAAAGAATTGAAAAAGAGTCAATATTATTTGATAAATAGACCATTATCCCTACCCTATCCATAAAAATTAATGAATTAATGATGTTAAACATAAGCAAACTGCAGAATAGACAAAGGCATTAGTGAAAATTCAGTTAAAAAAAAAAGAGGATCCCTTATATGAATTTATTGCATGATAAATTAATTCTCGGGGACGGCCACTTGTGTGTTTCATAATACACTGTAACATGCGCTGAAGTTGCGCTCTAATGGTGACATCACTAATACATGTACTAGGTAAAAATCAGAGAGTGGTTGACCGGTTTACTCAACATGTTAATCAGTGTTTCTCTCTCAAAGTGATTGATAATTACAAGCCTCATTTACATTTTAAACACTACTTTTCCAGGGATCTCATTAGTAGTTTATATACCAGTTGTTTTATCCTCATTTTTCCCTGTGTTTGTTTGGGATTTATCAATCATTAAAATATTTTGAAATTGTTTGATTCTTACTCCCTGCCCATGCAATTAATGGTGTGTTTCAAGAAAATATATTTGCATTCAATCAATGGCAAATTCCATTACAATTGATAGGAACAATATCAACTAAAGTTAATATTTGTTGATATAAGAAGCAGACTAGCGATCAATTAAGAAATTGCAATTAATTACAAGACTTATGATTGAATAGTGGACCAAAAATTGACTTGCAATCAATTGCAAGTTTCTAGCAACAGGGAAAACAAGCCTCTCGTGATACTGAACTTTGCGTTGGTGTCGCTTATATTGTGAAAAGCACATTTGTTTTACATCTTCTTTGAATCTTACTACATGTACATGTTTGCACTATTGATTCTGATGATGCATGATGGGGCATGGAAAAGCACAAATTATTTGTTTTATATTTTCCTTGAATCTGACTCTCTTCTTTGAACCATTGATACCGACCATTATTCATAGCCACTTTAGTACTTAAAGGAGAATGAAACTCTTGGAGCAAGTTAGCTTTTGTGAAAGCAGAAAAATCAAAGAATAAGATCAACAAAAGTTTGAGTAAAATAGGACTAGCAATAGAAGAGTTATGAGCATTTGAATGTCGAGATCACTAATGCTATGGAGATCCTCCCATTGGCAATGCGACCAAGATCTATGATGTCACAGATGAACAACTCTCCCCTTTTGGACACTGAAAATATACCCCAAAACATCTCTTTTTGCTCATTCTAATCATATGACAAACAATTCATCAATGATATAATGTTGTGAAACCTCTGTACATGTACTTGTCCTCTCATAAAGAGAACACCTCACCTTGTGATAGATTCTATAAAAGTGAGAATATAAGTGAAATAAGTACTAAAGTAATGAGGGAGTTGTACGTGTGTGACAGCACAGATCTTGGTCGCATTGCCAATTGGGAGGATCTACATGGCATTAGTGATCTCAATATTCAAATGCTTATAACTTTCTTATTATTCATTCAATCTTCCTCAAACTTTCAACAATATGTTTCTTTGATATGGATTCAGCTGGTTTCAAGGGTTTCATTCTCCTTTAAAAAATGGCTCCTCTCATGTGTTCAAGAATAAGCTGATATTTTTACATGATAATGGATCAATACATACTATTAATAATACTATACATGTATTTCATAATTATACCTCAATGAAACCAGGTCAATTTTTTTATGTTAATATAATAAAACAATAATTACAAAATATACAATGTTTGAATCTGTATTTCATTCGCATGCAGATCCTCCACACACTATTGATCAACCTGTATTAAAATGCACACATGATCCACTTGTATTCCATCCAAATACTGAAGCTACAAATTTTTACTTTTGCTTCACTATCAATTTAATGAAAAAAAATAATAAAATCACACAATCATCATGAAGTATACATATTTGTGCTGTACAGCGATTGAATCATTTTGAATCCTAGCCTAGAGTGGACTTCTATTTCGCTAAAAAGATTTTTCAAGATTTTCACCCCCCCAAAAAAAAACATCTTGATACTTATCACTGTTCTGAAAAAAAGGAGGGGATTAACATTCATGGCTTTTATTGCACATTTCATTTACTGATCATAAAAGAACAATGTTACTTCTCTTGTGTATATTATGTACTGTATTGACTGGTGACCCTTTCTTAGGAACTAGATCAAGGCCAATGGAAAATCCAGCTTGTATTACCAACTACAAGAAAGGATCACCAGTCGTTTGTAAAGTCGCTTGTAACTTACAAACAGCTTTATGAAACACCTACCTGCTCTACACGATCTCATCTACCATCACAAAAAACATGAATTGCTGCCTTCAAATTTACAAAACAATCCATGAATTATATCAATAAAATGATTTAATTTCAACATCATCAAAAAACATAATTCACTAACTTTCAAATTTCCCACACAATACCTAAATTTTATCAATAAAACGATTTTTGCAGAATAATTCACGATGAAAACCAATATCTACAAGAAACATTTAATATGATGGTGGAAAAACAATCGAAATTTGTTTGCACACGCACAAAAAAAATCAGTGATTTCATATATTTTTTAAACAACATTTAATAAAAAATATTATTTTGAGAATAGAACTGCTATTAAACATGTACATTTCGACCAATCGCTATAACTTATAACCACCGATTACCACCCCCTTCCCCATGACACTGCCAATATGTATGAAAATACAAGGTCGAAAATGCTTTAAAATCAACGTTTTGTCTACACAAATCATTTTCATGAAAATAAAATAAATTTAGAAGTATCACACCTTTATGACAATTGACTCCCACCAAAATAGAGAAGCTCTATAGAAATATAGAGACAGAAATGTAGTTAAAAATTAGGTACATGTAGAACAAAAGAGAATGAACTTAGGTAATAGAACTACATGTAGACTCAATACCATCAAAAGTTCACACATCCAATAGCTATACAATTTCACAAAGAAAAAATATTTCAAGAAATACATTGGAGAGAGGTAAAAATAACATGTATCATAGAATATAATACGATTATTAAATATACTTCAATCTGATGTATTCTGTTGTGTATAGCAGGTTTATCCTCCGTTGGTGGACGCATCCGTTTCCCGTCAAAAAACAGATGCACATCCAGCCGTGGCTTGCCCCGTGAAGCTTTCCACCCCGGCCTTCATATAGTCATACACTGGATTGGAGGTTGGCCTGTTGTAGAAGATTCCCACTTCCATATAGCAAAGAGTTCAAATTAAGTCTGTGTTTATTAGGGATCACAAATGCAAACATCTGTCTCTTGAAATGAATTGGTGGGAAGTGAGAAGCTTCGTAAAGGCATAAAACTGCAGGCAACGAAAGACATCAGGTTCATACACGTACAAAGGAGAACAGTCGGTTTGTTCTGTCCTGTAATATAAAAATGCAGACACACAACGTTTTTTCAATATAATACCAATTTACAGTCAGATCTATCAAATTTGACAATTTTGTCAGCCAAAAGAATTTTGCATCACCGATAACTATACAATACCTGTACATGTAATTAATAACTACTGTACAAAAATAATACAAACAAAAAGATGACAGCCATTTCATTTTGCCCTCTATATGCATGAAAGACACAGACACGATATTTTGTCAATGTACAGTTCAATGATAATTTGCACAAAACAATCATATCAATAAATTGCAAAAATATGGAAAAAACATCATATAATACTCTGGGAGATCCAAAGTAAAAAAAAAGGTATGTGAGAAGAAATAAGCCTGATGAAGGTCTAACAAAGAGCTTAGTGACTGATTATGGGGCTGATTTTTAAGATTGATTACAGTATATATAATGATCAATGCAATTGATTACAGTATATATAATGATCAATGCAATTGATTACAGTATATACAATGATCAATGCAATTGATTACAGTATATATAATGATCAATGCAATTGATTACAGTATATATAATGATCAATGCAATTGATTACAGTATATATAATGATCAATGCAATTGATTACAGTATATATAATGATCAATGCAATTGATTACAGTATATATAATGATCAATGCAATTGATTACAGTATATACAATGATCAATGCAATTGATTACAGTATATATAATGATCAATGCAATTGATTACAGTATATATAATG
The DNA here is from genome assembly GCF_037042905.1 of Lytechinus pictus. Lineage (NCBI taxonomy): Eukaryota > Metazoa > Echinodermata > Echinoidea > Temnopleuroida > Toxopneustidae > Lytechinus > Lytechinus pictus. The sequence continues at coordinate 1,745,613 of NC_087260.1, read as the reverse complement.
ATCAATGCAATTGATTACAGTATATATAATGATCAATGCAATTGATTACAGTATATATAATGATCAATGCAATTGATTACAGTATATATAATGATCAATGCAATTGATTACAGTATATATAATGATCAATGCAATTGATTACAGTATATATAATGATCAATGCAATTGATTACAGTATATATAATGATCAATGCAATTGATTACAGTATATATAATGATCAATGCAATTGATTACAGTATATATAATGATCAATGCAATTGATTACAGTATATATAATGATCAATGCAATTGATTACAGTACATATAATGATCAATGCAATTGATTACAGTATATATAATGATCAATGCAATTGATTACAGTATATATAATGATCAATGCAATTGATTACAGTATATATAATGATCAATGCAATTGATTACAGTATATATAATGATCAATGCAATTGATTACAGTATATATAATGATCAATGCAATTGATTACAGTATATATAATGATCAATGCAATCGATTACAGTATATATAATGATCAATGCAATTGATTACAGTATATATAATGATCAATGCAATTGATTACAGTATATATAATGATCAATGCAATTGATTACAGTATATATAATGATCAATGCAATCGATTACAGTATATATAATGATCAATGCAATTGATTACAGTATATATAATGATCAATGGAATTGATTGCAGTATATATAATGATCAATGCAATTGATTACAGTATATATAATGATCAATGCAATTGATTGCAGTATATAATGATCAATGCAATTGATTACAGTATATATAATGATCAATGCAATTGATTACAGTATATCTAATGATCAATGCAATTGATTGCAGTATATATAATGATCAATGCAATTGATTACAGTATATATAATGATCAATGCAATTGATTACAGTATATATAATGATCAATGCAATTGATTACAGTATATATAATGATCAATGCAATTGATTACAGAACAGTATATATAATGATCAATGCAATTGATTACAGTATATACAATGATCAATGCAATTGATTACAGTACAGTATATATAATGATCAATGCAATTGATTACAGTATATATAATGATCAATGCAATTGATTACAGTATATCTAATGATCAATGCAATTGATTACAGTACAGTATATATAATGATCAATGCAATTGATTACAGTATATATAATGATCAATGCAATTGATTACAGTACAGTATATATAATGATCAATGCAATTGATTACAGTATATATAATGATCAATGCAATTGATTACAGTACAGTATATATAATGATCAATGCAATTGATTACAGTACAGTATATATAATGATCAATGCAATTGATTACAGTACAGTATATATAATGATCAATGCAATTGATTACAGTATATATAATGATCAATGCAATTGATTACAGTATATATAATGATCAATGCAATTGATTACAGTATATATAATGATCAATGCAATTGATTACAGTATATATAATGATCAATGCAATTGATTACAGTATATATAATGATCAATGCAATTGATTACAGTACAGTATATATAATGATCAATGCAATTGATTACAGTATATATAATGATCAATGCAATTGATTACAGTATATATAATGATCAATGCAATTGATTACAGTATATATAATGATCAATGCAATTGATTACAGTATATATAATGATCAATGCAATTGATTACAGTATATATAATGATCAATGCAATTGATTACAGTATATATAATGATCAATGCAATTGATTACAGTATATATAATGATCAATGCAATCGATTACAGTATATATAATGATCAATGCAATTGATTACAGTATATATAATGATCAATGCAATTGATTACAGTATATATAATGATCAATGCAATTGATTACAGTATATATAATGATCAATGCAATCGATTACAGTATATATAATGATCAATGCAATTGATTACAGTATATATAATGATCAATGGAATTGATTGCAGTATATATAATGATCAATGCAATTGATTACAGTATATATAATGATCAATGCAATTGATTGCAGTATATAATGATCAATGCAATTGATTACAGTATATATAATGATCAATGCAATTGATTACAGTATATCTAATGATCAATGCAATTGATTGCAGTATATATAATGATCAATGCAATTGATTACAGTATATATAATGATCAATGCAATTGATTACAGTATATATAATGATCAATGCAATTGATTACAGTATATATAATGATCAATGCAATTGATTACAGAACAGTATATATAATGATCAATGCAATTGATTACAGTATATATAATGATCAATGCAATTGATTACAGTATATATAATGATCAATGCAATTGATTACAGTATATACAATGATCAATGCAATTGATTACAGTACAGTATATATAATGATCAATGCAATTGATTACAGTATATATAATGATCAATGCAATTGATTACAGTATATCTAATGATCAATGCAATTGATTACAGTACAGTATATATAATGATCAATGCAATTGATTACAGTATATATAATGATCAATGCAATTGATTACAGTACAGTATATATAATGATCAATGCAATTGATTACAGTATATATAATGATCAATGCAATTGATTACAGTACAGTATATATAATGATCAATGCAATTGATTACAGTACAGTATATATAATGATCAATGCAATTGATTACAGTATATATAATGATCAATGCAATTGATTACAGTATATCTAATGATCAATGCAATTGATTACAGTATATCTAATGATCAATGCAATTGATTACAGTATATATAATGATCAATGCAATTGATTACAGTATATCTAATGATCAATGCAATTGATTACAGTATATACAATGATCAAAGCAATTGATTACAGTACAGTATATATAATGATCAATGCAATTGATTACAGTATATATAATGATCAATGCAATTGATTACAGTATATATAATGATCAATGCAATTGATTACAGTATATATAATGATCAATGCAATTGATTACAGTATATATAATGATCAATGCAATTGATTGCAGTATATATAATGATCAATGCAATTGATTACAGTATATATAATGATCAATGCAATTGATTGCAGTATATAATGATCAATGCAATTGATTACAGTATATATAATGATCAATGCAATTGATTACAGTATATATAATGATCAATGCAATTGATTACAGTATATCTAATGATCAATGCAATTGATTGCAGTATATATAATGATCAATGCAATTGATTACAGTATATATAATGATCAATGCAATTGATTACAGTATATATAATGATCAATGCAATTGATTACAGTATATATAATGATCAATGCAATTGATTACAGTATATACAATGATCAATGCAATTGATTACAGTACAGTATATATAATGATCAATGCAATTGATTACAGTATATATAATGATCAATGCAATTGATTACAGTATATATAATGATCAATGCAATTGATTACAGTATATCTAATGATCAATGCAATTGATTACAGTATATCTAATGATCAATGCAATTGATTACAGTATATATAATGATCAATGCAATTGATTACAGTATATCTAATGATCAATGCAATTGATTACAGTATATACAATGATCAATGCAATTGATTACAGTACAGTATATATAATGATCAATGCAATTGATTACAGTATATATAATGATCAATGCAATTGATTACAGTATATATAATGATCAATGCAATTGATTACAGTATATATAATGATCAATGCAATTGATTACAGTATATATAATGATCAATGCAATTGATTGCAGTATATATAATGATCAATGCAATTGATTACAGTATATATAATGATCAATGCAATTGATTGCAGTATATAATGATCAATGCAATTGATTACAGTATATATAATGATCAATGCAATTGATTACAGTATAATGATCAATGCAATTGATTACAGTATATATAATGATCAATGCAATCAATCATTAAAATCAGTAAACATAAAAGGCAGCTCTGACACATGACGTAGTGGGTATAAAATCACAATTTTAACTCTAGATACTTACCTTAGTACATAACATTAGATCTGTCTGTAACTTAGTTTCATGGTGTTTTCAAGAATCTGGACCAGCTCAGGATACTTGGGAACTTTTCCTGATTCAATCTTTGACCATATTGGCATACCTGACAATAAAAGAAAATATTGTAAGAAAATGACTACTCAATAGACCAGTTCGTAGTTACTTCATGGACAATTTTGGTCAAATGACCTTTCATTTCTTTCATTATAATAGGCAGATTATAAAACAAGATATTACGTAAACATGCCTTACATACATGTACATGTAGCTGGATGAAGAAATTGAATACCCGGTAGACCAGGTGACTAGAATAGCACACAAATGAACACTCTAGGTATTTTTGCATTTCTACTTTGAATGCATAATTATAGCATGTTGCACAATGTACTTGGCAAACTGTGAAATGCCAGTCGTTCGTGGACGCATTTTTTTTTTTTTTGTGGATGTAAATGAAAAACACAACTAAAAAGAATATATGAATAATCAAGACATCAAAGTTGGTGCTTATCTCATTAGATTTTAAACCACCATGTCACTTTAGTACCAATGACCTTCCTCTGATCATGCGCAGAATCTTCTGATCATCACAGAGTGGAACTACAAACTGGCTTATTACTTATTTATTACTTCAATTATTTACTTATTATTACTTCAATTTGCACTATTTTACTCTCAATCTAAAGAAGTACTGTAAATAAATACAAAATATAAGATTTTTTTTTTTTTTTTTTTTTTTTTTGGGGGGGGGGGGCGATATTAAACATGAAAATGAAATGGGGATCTGCATAAACCATAGGAAAAAATACCCTGAACAAGCCCAGTTCCAACAATACTGATAACATCGTAAAAAAGAACAAAAGACTTGAAATGTTCAACAAAAGGTATCTTATGACATAATATAAACAAGGTACCATACATGTATCAACAAAGTAATTAATTTTTTTTTTTTTTTTTTTGGGGGGGGCGATATTAAACATGAAAATGAAATGGGGATCTGCATAAACCATAGGAAAAAATACCCTGAACAAACCCAGTTCCAACAATACTGATAACATCGTAAAAAAGAACAAAAGACTTGTAATGTTCAACAAAAGGTATCTTATGACATAATGACATAACATAAACAATGTACCGTACATGTATCAACAAAGTAATTAATATTAAAAAAAAAAAAAAAATGGAAAATTACAAGAGACATGAGTTTCAAAATTCTGTGTAGAATTTTTTTTATCCCCACCTAGAGCTATCATATAAAGCAAACAGAATTGAGATTGATCAACAAATAAAAGAGAACAAGCATTTCTTTTTATTTATGAATAAATTAGCGTAATTTTCTAGTCAAAATTACACAATTCTGTGTGGAAGTTTGGTGACCCACATGTAGCACCAGATGGATGAAAAAAAATCAAAATCGGTCAACAAAGAAGAAGAGGCATTTTCTGTGATTTATGAATAAATTTTGCATAAATTAGCATAAATAATTTTCTACTCAAAATTTAAAAATTCTGTGTAGATGTTTGTTGAACCTCATGAAGTTACACCAGATGGAAGAAAAACAAGTGGAATGCCTCTGGCGGTCTCACCTGCATAACGCGAATCAATATAGCAGCAGTGTTGACTTTGAAAACTAATAAAATAATTATTCACAAAAAACACCATTCATATGATACAATACTACGTTCATTGACATTTGACCTTGATCATGTGACCTAAAACATGTCAGTGATACTTGATTACCCCTATATCCACATTTTATACACTATATCTATAAACTTTGAAAGTTATGACAACAATCTAATAATTACCTCTAAAATGGCCAAAGTTCAATGACCTTAATTGACCTTTGACTTTGGTCATGTGACCTGTAACTCACATGAGATGTTCAGTGATATTTGATGACTCTTATGTCCAAGTTTTATGAACTAGACCAATATACTAACAGAGTTATGATGGTAATTCAACAAATACCCCCAACATGGCCAAAGTCCATTGACCTTAAACTCGCACAAGATGTTCAGTGATACTTGGTTACTCTTATGTCCACGTTTTATGAACTAGACCAATACAATCGGTAGAGGGTATTCATTTGTCTCCCAAGCTACTATGGTCAACAAGGAAATTCGTGATCACTCTCGCAAAAAGTGTTCACTAGCTTTCTAGGAAATTTGTGACCACTCTCGCAAAAAGTGTTCACTAGCTTACAAGTTCACGAGCTTTCGAGTGCTGCTGCAACTCTTTATCAAGTGACTAAAATTATTTGACAACGTAGCGTATTTATACCAACACCCAGGACCGTACGCACGAAAACGGGAACAATAGGTAGGCACTGATCCCTTATGTGATTGGTCGGGCGTATATGCAAATAAGCCGGAGGTATATTCAAATACGCCGCGAGTCGGCAATATGCAAATAAGACAAAATTGGCGGGCTCGCTAGTTTCCCGTGGGTGGGGGTTGACTAGCTGAGCGGTCCCTCGCTCGGGGCCGGGAACGATCGGGTCGGCGTGCACTGCCAGGTAAGTTAAGGTAGACAAATGAATACCCTCTAGCGATTATTTCAGTCGCAATAATGAACCTATTTGGTACTAGGCCAATACACTTACAGAGATATAATGGCAATTCAACAAATACCCCCCAACATGGCCAAAGTTCATTGACCTTAAATGACCTTTGACCTTGGTCATGTGACCTGAAACTCGGAAGGGATCTTCAAAGATACTTGATTACTCTTATGTCCAAGTTTCATGAATCAGATCCATAAACTTTCAAAGCTATGATGGTAATTCAACAGATACCACCCCCTAATGGCCAAAGTTCATTGACCCTTGACGTTGGTCATGTGACCTGAAATTCTCACAGGATTTTCAGAGATACTTGATTACTCTTATGTCCAAGTTTCATGAATCAGATCCGTCAACTTTTAAAGTTATGATGGTAATTCAACAGATACCCCCAATTTGGCCAAAGTTCATTGACCCTAAATGACCTTTGACCTTGGTCATGTGACGTGAAACTCAAGCAGTATGTTCAGTAATACTTGATTAACCTTATGTTCAAGTTTCATGAACTAGGTCCATATATTTTCTAAGTTATGATGACATTAAAAAAAATTAACCTTAGGTTAAGGTTTGGTGTTGACGCCGCCGCCGCCCAAAATCGATCAACAAATAAAGAAGAGGAAGCATTTAATGTGAATTTTCAAAAATACTCAAATTAATTTCACATAAATTAGCATAAAAATTATTTCTAGTCAAAATTTCAAAATATCTGCAAAGGTTTGGTGAACCTCGTGAAGCTCTACCAGATGGAAGCAAAAAAATCAAGATCAGTCAACAAATAAAGAACGAGCAGTTTTTGTAAATTTTAAAAATGTGCATAAATTAGCATATTTAATGAGTTTCAAAATTATGTGTAGAAGTTTTGAATCCCCCACCTAGTGCTATCATATAAAGCAAAGAGAATTGAAATCGGATTTGAAATGACCAAGAAGAACCATTTTGAAATTCGGTCAACAAATAAAGAGGCATTTTCTGTGATCTATGAATTTCGCATAAATTAGCATGATTTTTTTTTCCTCAAAATTTCAAAATTCTGTGAAAAAGTTTGGTGAACCTCATGAAGCTCTACCAGATGGAAGAAAAACAAGTGGAATGCCTCTGGCGGTCTCACCTGCATCACGCGATTCAATATAGCAGCAGTGCTGACTTTGAAAACTACTATAACTCGCACAAGATGTTCGGTGATACTTGGTTACTCTTATGTCCACGTTTTATGAACTAGACCAATACACTTACAGAGTTATGATGGTAATTCAAAAAATACCCCCAACATGGCCAAAGTTCATTGACCTTACATGACCTTTGACCTTGAACATGTGACCTGAAACTCACACAGGATGTTCAGTGATACTTGATTACTCTTATGTCCAAGTTTCATGAGTCAGATCCATAAACTTTCAAAGTTATGATGGTAATTCAAAAAATACCCCCATTTTGGCCAAAGTTCATTGACCCTAAATGACCTTTGACCTTAATCATGTGACCTGAAACTTGCACAGGATGTTCAGTGATACTTGATTACTATTATGTCCAAGTTTCATGAATCAGATCCATAAACTTTCAAAGTTATGATGGTAATTCAACAGATACCCCCATTTGGCCAAAGTTCATTGACCCTAAATGACCTTTGACCTTAGTCATGTGACGTGAAACTCATGCAGGATGTTCAGTGATACTAGATTAACCTTATGTCTAAGTTTCATGAACTAGGTCCATATATTTTCTAAGTTATGATGACATTTCAAAAACTTAACCTTAGGTTAAGATTTTGATGTTGATTCCCCCAACATGGTCTAAGTTCATTGACCCTAAATGACCTTTGACCTTGGTCATGTGACATGAAACTCAGGCGGATGTTCAGTAATACTTGATTACTCTTATGTCCAAGTTTCATGAGTCAGATCCATAAACTTTCAAAGTTATGATGGTAATTCAAAAAATACCCCCATTTTGGCCAAAGTTCATTGACCCTAAATGACCTTTGACCTTAATCATGTGACCTGAAACTTGCACAGGATGTTCAGTGATACTTGATTACTATTATGTCCAAGTTTCATGAATCAGATCCATAAACTTTCAAAGTTATGATGGTAATTCAACAGATACCCCCATTTGGCCAAAGTTCATTGACCCTAAATGACCTTTGACCTTAGTCATGTGACGTGAAACTCATGCAGGATGTTCAGTGATACTAGATTAACCTTATGTCTAAGTTTCATGAACTAGGTCCATATATTTTCTAAGTTATGATGACATTTCAAAAACTTAACCTTAGGTTAAGATTTTGATGTTGATTCCCCCAACATGGTCTAAGTTCATTGACCCTAAATGACCTTTGACCTTGGTCATGTGACATGAAACTCAGGCGGATGTTCAGTAATACTTGATTAACCTTATGCCAAGTTTCATGAACTAGGTCCATATACTTTCTAAGTTATGCTGTCATTTCAAAAACTTAACCTTCGGTTAAGATTTGGTGTTGACGCCGCCGCCGTCGGAAAAGCGGCGCCTATAGTCTCACTCTGCTATGCAGGTGAGACAAAAATCAAAATCGATCAACAAATAAAGAAGAAGCATTTTATATGAATTCTCAAAAATACGCATAAATTAATTTCACATGAAGTAGCTTAAAATTTTTCTAGTCAAAATTTCAAAATTCTGAGCAAAGTTTGGTGAACCTCGTGAAGCTCTACCAGATAGAAACAAAAAAATCAAGATCGGTCAACAAATAGGAGCAGTTTTGGTGAATTTTGAAAAATGTGCATAAATTAGCATATTTAATGAGTTTCAAAATTCTGTGTGGAAATATTGAATCCCCCACCTAGTGCTATCATATAAAGCAAAATCGGACTTGAAATGACGAAGTAGAAGCATTTTCGGGCCGGATGAGCTAAAAGTATAATGAATTTTAATGCATATATTGGTACTTTAATTGCCACAAATATGGAAGAAATATTATGAAAACAGCATTCCATTAGAAGTGTGGTTTAAAATTCTAGTTCAGAATAGGATTAAACCTATGTTTAAAGGGGAAGTTCACCTTGAAGAAAAGTTTGTTGTAAAAGTAACAGAAAAAACTAGAAATGCTCAGCGGGTCACGCGGCCCAGCATATGTATCCCCTGAACCCATCGCATCATCTATCATTGTGATATATAGAGCTCGCACAGAAATTTGACAAATAAATACAATTATCATGGCAACAATGACCCTGCCCACATTTTGAAGTGTGACCCTGCAGAACCTAGTATTCTTCAGTAGCACCTGTTGGGGAATACGATTAGAGTAATCTGCATGGACCTATCCACAGAGGATTATCTATTGTTACTGTGGGTGCTGTGACAATACTCAGCACCCCCCCCCCCCCCCAGTAACAATAGAATAATCCTCCGTGGATAGGTCCATGGTAATCTGGATATATTTTGTAAACCTAACCCTAAGACCCCCCCCCCCCCCCATCAAAAATAATAGGCATCTTCGCTTTACCTTCTAATATTGCTTATGTGTGCCAACTGCTATGACAAACTTTCTATATATGGGAACAGCATGGTATTTAATTTTGATACATGTACCTTGGAATAAAGTAAGAATGATACATTGGATTGTCATAGTTAATGGTAACACTCAACTTGGATTGTTACCATGGCAATAAAGACCCCCTACCCCCACCAAAATGATAGGCATCTTCGCTTTACCTTCTAATATTGCTTCTGTGCGCCAACGGTTATGAAAAACTGGAAAAAAAAGCAGAAGTTACAGGTTTCCCCAAATTTTCCACAAAAATATGGTTACCATGGCAACCATGTCTCCACCCACTCAAAAGTCAATAGGCGGCTTTGCTTTGCCATAATGGACCTTCATGACAAATTTGAAGATAATTGGAGAAGAAATGCAGCTGCGGCGGCTGACACAGCAGCGGCGGCGCGAGGAGGCCAAATCCATAGTATCCTCCAAACTCTGTTCGGGGGATACAATAATGCCAAATATTGGTGAAGGTTTTGAGGAAAGTCCATTAAAGATTAAGAAAGTTATTAGAATTTACAGTTTTGGATTTGTGACATCATTAACGAGCAGCTGCCCCATATGTTATGTAATATAAAATGCATATATTTCAATTTTTGAATGGTTCATGATGACTTTTTTTTCTTTTTAGAAATGATTGTGGAATGATTTGTCTATTGATATACAAGAAGGTACAGTAAAAACCATTTTCGATTTTCTGAGAGAATGACATTTAAGGACGTTCCACAGTTAAAATGAAGTCCATGTCATTTTCACCAAATTTTGCAGAGAGTTACTTTGGTATCTATGCATTATGAAAATGCAAAAAATAACATAGGTTCATGTGCTTATTTTTTTTCTACGGGTCTTCAAAGTCGCCGTATTTGAATGATATGCAATCTTGCGCAATCAAGAGAATTATGCCTCTCTTAGACCTCACGAATTCACCAAATGAGTGTAAATCATCTTTACTCAGTAGATACCGCATCAAACTTCATCAAATTTTCCAGATATATAACAAAGTGTATACAAAAGAAAGAAAAAGTCTTTTAATTGGTATAACTATATCTATTTGGAGTCAGCAGCGCCCTCATTTGGCAAGAATGGTGCAAAAACTCGGAAAAAACAAATCTTCAAAGACGTGAATCTACTCAAAAATTAAAAAAGTATTTTGTAAGCTGCACTTTTTTCAAAATCCATGTCATTTTCATCAAATTCGGCTAAATTGTAGAGGAATGCATATCGAAGGTGTAGGGAAGTTAAAAATATGGGGTCCATGTGCTCGTTTTTTAACTATGAGTGTTCAAAGTGATGCGAGTTGGCACGAAAATCGCCCAAATGCGCCCAAAACGTGCAAAAGTATAATAATGCCGTCTAAAATGCGAATGGTTCCGTAGTTTTTCCCCCAAACATTCAAAATCCATGTCATTTTCATCATACTCTCTAGATTTGTAGAGGAATATATTCTAAAGACATTAAAATATTAAAAATATGGGGTCCATGTGCTCGTTTTTAAACTATCAGTGTCCAAAGTGCTGCGAGTTGGCTTTAAAATATTGAAATCCACCTAAAATGCGCCGAAAACGTGCAAAAGTCTAATAATACCGTCTAAAATGCGAATAGTTCCGTAGTTTTGCTCCCAAACATTCAAAATCCATGTCAATTTCATCATATTCTCTAGATTTACAGAGGAATATATTCTGATGACGTTAAAATATTAAAAACATGGGGTCCATGTGCTCGTTTTTAAGCTATCAGTGTCTAAACTGTCGCGAGTTGGCTTTAAACAGTCTATAATGCGCCTAACGGGCAAAAGTCTAATACCGTCCAAAATGTCTAAAATACGAATGGTTCCTTAGTCCTACTCCCAAACATTCAAAATCCATGTCATTTTCATCATACTCTCTAGATTTGTAGAGGGATATATTGTGAAGACGTTAAAATATTAAAAATATGAGGTCCATGTGCTCGTTTTCAAATTATCAGTGTCCAAAGTGTTGCGAGTTGGCTTAAAACAGTCTATAATGCGCCTAAAACGGGCAAAAGTCTATTACCGTCCAAAATGTCTAAAATACGAATGGTTCCTTAGTCCTACTCCCAAACATTCAAAATCCATGTCATTTTCATCATACTCTCTAGATTTGTAGAGGGATATATTGTGAAGACGTTAAAATATTAAAAATATGAGGTTCATGTGCTCGTTTTCAAATTATCAGTGTCCAAAGTGTTGCGAGTTGGCTTAAAACAGTCTATAATGCGCCTAAAACGGGCAAAAGTCTATTACCGTCCAAAATGTCTAAAATACGAATGGTTCATTAGTCCTGCTCCCAAACATTCAAAATCCATGTCATTTTCATCATACTCTCTAGATTTGTAAAGGAATATATATTCTGAAGAAGTTAAGATGTTTAAATTATGGGGTCCATGTGCTCGTTTTCAAATTATCAGTGTCCAAAGTGTTGCGAGTTGGCTTAAAACAGTCTATAATGCGCCTAAAACGGGCAAAAGTCTAATACCGTCCAAAATGTCTAAAATACGAATGGTTCCTTAGTCCTGCTCCCAAACATTCAAAATCCATGTCATTTTCATCATACTCTCTAGATTTGTAGAGAAATATATTCTAAAGAAGTTAAGACATTACAAATTTGGGGTCCATGTGCTCGTTTTCAAATTATCAGTGTCCAAAGTATTGCGCGTTGGCTTGAAACAGTCCAAAATGCACCGAAAACAAGCAAAAGTCTGTTAATACCGTCTAAAATGCGAGTGGTTCCGTAGTCTTTCTCCCAAACATTGAAAATCCATGTCGTTTTCATCATACTTTGCACTTAGATACTTTAGCACCTGAATATTCCAAATATGCAAAAATTAACATGGGTCCATGTGCTTGATTTTTTGCTATAGAGCTTAAAAGTTAACCCAAAATGGATGATGTTCTTAAGAATTGCGCATCCAAAAGAATTTAGACCTCACGAGATCACAACATTTAGATTAAAGCCCTATTAATCAGTCAAAATCCATGAAAATTTCATCAAATTTTGCAATATGATTAATAATTGTATCCGTAAGATGGATAATCTATCGATTGCTGTCAATTGTTTGCTCATTTAAGTCTAACAACACTCTCAGTTCTTAGAAATTGCGGGAAAGATACTCAACCTCAAAAATGTCAAATTTCAATAACAAACTTGAGAAGTATAAGAAATGCTGCACTTTATTAAAAACCCATGTCATTTTCACCAAACTTTGCAAAGTTGTACATGAAGGTATACCTAAGAGGTGCAAACATTAAAAAATATGGGTTCATGTGCTTGTTTTCAAACTATCAGCACTCTTATTAGAGCAAATTTGCTTCTTAAAACACCCGAAAACGCGCCAAAAGCAGTATCTATGTGAGGAAAAATTCCGAACCACTTTTCCATTTATTCATACTCAAATTCAAATTCAAATTCAAATTTATTTATTTCACTTCCATCAATTGTACATACATGAATTGTATACCATATATAAACATAAATATTTGTATACGTTGCAAAAAAGAAAATAATGATACATATGTTGTGAAAAAAAAACAACAAAAAAAAAACACTTATGGGGTGTTGCAAGAAACTTGCGATTGAACGCAAATCAAACGCAACTCCCAAAATTGAGCGTAAGTCCTCCGATTAAACGCAAATCTGCAATTGAACGCAAGTTACGTTCAATCCTGTTGCAAGAAGAAGTTGCGTTTGATCAATTGAACGTAGATCAAGCGCAAGCTTTGCAATTGATTGCAAATCGAACGTAACTTATGTGAGATTTTGGAGGACGCGCAAAATTTGCGCTCGATTTACGTTCAATTGATTGTCCATAGGCTTGTGTACTAAAAATTCTGCAAATTTTTTTTTTTTGTATTTTGTTTTGAAATCTTGTGTAAATTATGCCATTTTCAATTTTCCATGGGTTTTTTTCAAGAAAAACTTGAAATAATGTTATTTTCAATCTTATAGGCCTCTTCAGCAATTATGCCATTATTTTCACACAATTTCACTACATTCTCTCCTAATATCATTTTAAAGTGTGTCAATCACCAAAAATATTCTGCTCTTGTTATCAGAGGTCATGGAATATTCAAATTGTGATTTCTGAAATAATTTGTATGAAAAAATATTGAAGAAATAATAACTCTCCATAGGCACAAAAAAGCCACTCTTCATTAAAACACTTCATGCACTGGCAAATGCTTATCAATATTTCTGAGGGTTTGCAGTAAATACAACTCAGAATTTGTTTTGCAAGAACACCAAATTGCTTCAATGCTTTCATTCATAAATATCATAATGAATAACATGCCCAATTAAGTTATTTTAGTTTGATTTTCAAATAAAACATACATTTCAGGAGATTGCTACACTTCAAAATCTGAAGCTCTCTTGTTTCTCTCTCTTTAATCATGAGATTGCATGGTAGATATATATCACACTTGCATACAGGGATGAGGTCGAGGCTGATTCTTCCGAGTCATGAGGCAGCTTGAGAGAACTTCCCATAGATTCTGTACAGTGACTCGGACCAAGGCCAGCAAATTGTTGTCTCGAGGTCAGCATTGACTACATCCCTGCTTGGACTTGAAAAGATCCATTGATCTGTGCAAAAAAAAAAACACTGCTCAAGACATTCATTATTGATGGACCTTTTATTTTCATTTTTCAATGTTTCTTGCTCCCGAGGAATTACTTCTGAGATTCAGTTATATGAAATAAAATTTCAGATCATCTACATCAAGTGTTTCACCACAGAATGTCTTGTTTGGAATTGATGTGTATCATGCAGAAGACCACAGTCCTTAAGGTTGGCATGAAGAATCAATAGAAGTCCAGCCAGGAAAGCCACAAGCGTCTCTGCTTGAAGGAACAAATCTGGTTTCCAGAAGCAGTCTAATTTGAGATGAATTTGGAGAGCTCCATGGAGTGAAGTTTTTAAACAAGCAACGCCCTCATTCTGAAGTCCACTCTTATAATGATGTTACTACAGACAGGAGCAGCTCTGAATTCAGTTCTGATAATCAACCTGTTCATAAAAAATAATAATATGGGAAATAATGCAAGCCAATAACTATACATAGCTTGGGTTAGTTCAAATTTTGTCCTTTCAGTTGCACTGAAAGGACAAAATGTGAACGCCCTTAGCAAAACATTTTTGTGCACCCATCGGTGCAGAAATGCCCCTATGTCTGCTGGTAAGGGCGTTGTTTGCACCCAAATGATGATATGATAGAGGGATAGTGGCTTACTCCTGAGACCATAGTAATTGGCAATTTGCCATGATGTAATCTAAAAAAGTGTGAACTGATTGTTTTTCCCCAAATAAAAGAATCATGGAAATTAAAATATGCAATAAATTAAATCAATGAAAGCAAAATACACACTTTCATACAGTACACCTTGGATGAGCACAACCACCCCCTCGCCTCCCCCCCCCCCCATCAATGGGATGTCTTCATTGCTGAGAAGTCCAGTCAAGATAGAGATTTGTGTTAGCCTTTTTCATTTTGCATTATCCTTGGGTCAATGTGTACAGATTTCACCCCCATCCTCATTACGATCATGGTGAATTATTAATAATAATACAGTTTACATGTAACCTACCATTCAAGAGTTGATAAAATGAATCAATCAGCTGGTTGCAAGAACACACATTGTAGCAGACACAGTTATGGTGGTTCTGAGGTTCCAGACTTCTTTGTCATAACTGTAGTAAGCAATTAAAAGCAAAAAGCAAAGAGATAAAAAATATTCATGAAATTAATATACAAGTTAAGCTCAGTTGCCAGTGTGTTAATCATTATAGTAGTCCAAGGGTGTTTTGATTAAAGTCACTTCTGGCCTGGGGAGGGGCACTATGGTTCCTCAGCCATGGGCGGCGCAATAAAAAAAATTATGAAATCATACCTTTTGCTTTAATTTACTAAAAAAAGCTTGTAATAGAATGCCAAACTTTGGTGCACATATTCCTTTCTAGAGCAATCCTAACAACTTTACTTTAAAAAATCTGGTATCAAAATAAATTCCTTTCAATTCATGTTTTTGTTTTAATATTTTTTCTTAACTTCAAATTTTTTTTTTAATTGTTATTTTCAAGACAAAGTTCATCAGTGACATTCAATTACTATTGTCAATAAAAAAAAATTACCCAGTTATGAATATTGACTTTTTACATGTAATCATGTTTTTGTCTGACATGTACTTAAACAAACATAATGTTGCAAAATTTCCTGACCCTGTACCTGGGAATGGCAAATTTAGTATCAAAAGTTGTGTGAGACTTGAAAGTAAAACGTGAGTCAGCGATGCGGTAATAAAATTTTGAGTGGCAGATTTATTCTGAAAAATGTCAAGGGGGACCATATGCCATATGCCCCCCCCCCCCGAGTATTGTGTTTGATGTAAAAGGATGTAAAAAAAATATCATGATTATGCATTCAATATTAATAATGATGCACCATATGAGACACCCTTTAACTGAAAGCACATACAAAAGCATTGTAATCATCCATTAAACAATTTAAAGTGAAAAAAAAATCTGTCATCTATATAGCACCTCATGTGCTTGCATAAAAATCAAGAGTCAGCTACATAGTAGCCCGGGGGGGGGGGGGGGGGTACTCACGAGATAAGGCATATGGGGATATGCCGCAGGAATGGGTCGCCTTTTTTTTGAAGAAATCCCTAAACATGGCGTATGGTTTTATGCTGGAAAATCCCTAAGCATGGCCCAATTTTTAGATAATGTCCTTAAACATGGGTCCATATTCTACTCCAATGTCTTAGGTGCAAATACAAAATGACCTTACATTTTGGGCGATAACCTTTTTTTTTTTTTTTTGCTTGTCAAGTTTTTCCAGGCGAAAATGTGCCCCCCCCCCTTTTGAAAATCCTGGATCCGCCCTTGTAATGAATCCCTAATAATGGGTACCTTTTTAGCCAAAATGACCTGTAAATATGGATACGGGTTTCGAACTTACAGCCGCACACCTTTGTCCAAACCAAATCTAAGTACCTCCCCCCCGGCATAGTAGATCTACATATTGAATCTAAAAAATAAATGTATTTACATGTATATCTTTTTATATTTATATGAGATGGATATTAAAAATGTGACTCATACGGCACATCATTACAAATCAACGACACAAATAGACTGTCCTTGCAAAGAACCTCTTGTGCAATCTGCCCGTAAGAAATTTAAAAAAGAGCCCTTGGCGGGCAACATCCTATTCAATGTTAAAACTTCCCCAAGAATGTGGCAGATGTGGCCAATAGATTCTGAAAAGTAGCCAAATACATGTAGACCCCCTTTACCTTTGTTTTTTTTCTTGTCTGGCGAGATATACGGATTACGGAGTCTGGAGAACCCCCCCCCCCCCAAATAAAAAAAAATAATAATAGATAATTTTTTTTTTAATCCTCCAAAGACAAAAGTCGAAACAGCAAAATTTTCACTTTATCCCAGGCCAGGCCAAGGAAAGTCATAAAAAGGGAGGTTAACGGTAGACTACCTCGAGCAAAGTTCGTGCAGGCTCCACTCCACTTCACTACCGCTACACTATGCTCCACCTACCCGAACTTCGAGACCGTGAACTCTATCTGATATTCCGAGTGACAAAGGTGGGATTTTATGGGGGGGGGGGGAATATAAAATTCATGCAACATCACGATCTTTAAAAACAATAAAATTTAATATTCTTACTTTACACCAAGTTTCACTTCTTTTCCATGCTTCTATCAGTCTAAAAATGGGTGATTTAGAGCCAACATGAAGTTTCTCACACGTATAAATAATTCGCTGCCGATTTCAAAACATTGCATGCACGCGCGATACGGCGATATTTATTTGTGTGAGGAACTTCATGTTGGCTCTAAATCACCAATTTTGAGACTGATAGAAGCATGGAAAAGTGGAACTTGGTGTAAAGTAAGAATATTAGTTTTAATTGTGATGTTGCATGAATTTTATATTTTCCCCCCATAAAATCCCATCTTTGTCACTCAGAATATCAGATAGAGTTCAGTCTCGAAGTTCGGGTAGGTGGAGCGTAGTCTAGCGGTAATGAAGTGGAGTAGGGCCTGCACGGACTTCGCTCGAGGTAACGTTAGACAGACTCTTAAAAAAAGAGAGACAAATGGAGAGGAATCTTTTTTTTTTGGAAATGTCTAGACTGTAAATGTAATGCCTAATGGAAATCTTTAAATTTTAATTTCTATTTACTGGATGGCTATTCGCCGTTGAAACCGATATAACTTAAAAAAATCATTTCAAATAGGAACAAAAATAATCTTTAAAGGTCATTTTCGATGTTTCATACATAATTAGAGCCTACACATTTACTTGCTTCTGGGTGATTTTTAACAGCACTGCACCGCACCGGCAATGACCTGCCGTGTTGTTGATACAATTACAACCGTGCATTACCGACACAAAAAGTCAAGTGTGGGACTGGGATTGAAATTGTACGGTAGAAAATTTGTTGAAGGTGAAATTTCGACCGGCGATAAAGATAAATTTTCACTTTTTAAAAAATAATTTTTTTCCCTGGCATAGATCTAAAATATATAAATTCTCTAAAAACATACATAATGGAGAAAGAATTGTCTGAAAAATGAATATTTTCTACTTACTCTCTTCCACAAACAGGATTATTGCAAGCCATTATTTTGCTTTTTCGGCTAGTCTTGTGCTGCAGACCCTGTTTACATCTGCAAATCGTCTGCAGATCAGCTGCAACTTGCGTTCAATCGCAAGCCTTTTTCTTGCAACGCAAATTGGCGATTGATTGCTAGTTGCAGTCGATCGGAATCGGCTGCAAAGTTGCAGTCGATTAGCAATCAATTGCAACGTAACTTTCTTGCAACACCCCATTAGACAATTTGGGCAACACATTGTAGGTTTTAAATAAGTATACTATTTTTCAATAGAAATTAAATTAAGATGGAAATGGAGGGACCCACTAAAAAGCAATGCTTGTACAATGTGGGCCCCTCAAAAAATAGATAACACAACAAATAACAAAATAGCAAGGTATAAATACAGATAATCAAATGAGAAAAAAATCAATAACTGAGAGGGAAATACTCACAAAATAAATACAAAGTTATCAAAAATATACAGTTAGATAAAGGACAAAACAACCCGTCCTAAAAATATCCACCCTTCCCCACCACACCCCCCCCCAATAAAAAAAAAAAGGAAAAAAAAGGAAAAAAAAGGGGAGAATGCCCTGAGAAGATGGATGGGTGTTGTTGTATGTAGATAGAACACATGCCGTCGTGGACTCAAGCAAACTGGATTCAATGATGTGTATAAAAGGAGAAAAAGTATATAAAATAACCTGGAAAGAATATAATGCACGAAAAATGTGATTGATGCCGTAAACAAATAACCGGTAGGAAGGCGGATAAGCGGACAGGAGAGGAGAAAATAGAGGAGAGGATAGACACAATAATGTATGAGGTTCAATAATGAGCACATCGGAGAAGGACTTGTGACCTCGGGGTCATATTCATCATACTTTGCAGCACTACAGAGAAACTATTTTGAAATTGTAGAGGAATTAAAAAAAATGGTCCATGGAATAATTCCAGTTCATTAGCTTCATAACATAACACATCAGATCTGCAGTTAATGTAGATAAGGAGAAAAATCAGCTCACATTACCTACAGCTGATTAAATCACAAGTTCATCCATTGTGACGTCAGCGCGCAGAGTGTAAAATATGCGCAGATCATGATGCGCACAAACATAACTGTGGAACGTCCTTAATTGATTTTTTACCAAACGATATGTAGAAAAGCTGCTCGCATACATGTACATGTATGATGTCACAAATCAAATAATCAAAATTCTAATCACTTTTTTATTCTTTGGTGGATTTTTCTCAAACATTCGGCAATATTTTCTACCATTTTTTTCTGCTATTTTTACAATAAACTTTTTATCAAGGGTGAACTTCCCCTTTAATTATCAGAATACCTCCCAGGAAGTTTGATAACATGAGGGTTTCTTACCATTAAATGTAACTTCAAAGGCTCCAGTGGAAAGCAGTTGTCCTTCAATGGCATTACTTATAAAGAACAACATCATACATGCATAGATCTGTGAACAAACAATAATACAAGTAAATTAATAACTTACATAATATACGAAAGAGGATATATTGATATGCTTCATTACAGTATTAATGTCTTAATTTTCCCATTGTCTGTGGACAAAATATGAAAATACCGGTAATTGATTTTCATGAAAAATCAGAGATTGCCGCCAAAATTACCAATTTTGAACCCCATGGGACACGATTTGGCAAAGGGGACATCAAGAATCATGAACTACACACTTCAGGCAATACAAAAAAGTTGGTTAAAACAATATATCATGATGGTGCACGGAAACCCCCATTTCCGAGTAGACTATCGCTTCCTGAAGAAGGGCCGCGTCCTTCCTACGCTTAAAGTTAAACCAGGTTAACGAGGTTTAATGGCGAGGTGGTTTTCCAAACCGTGGTTTGGAAGATCACTTTTAATTGCTTCCAAGACCACTTTGAGCATTCTCCATACACCACTAAACTGGTTTCCAGTATAACTAGTTTTAGGACTTTCATGAGAAAAGGGTCTATGTGGATCTATGTGTACTTACTTTGTTTTGAATAGCCCAAGACCATGCAGGGTGGGTTTCCATATTAAACATTGGGAATGGGTCGTAACCACAGGCAACCATACCGATCAAGACCAGCTTAGCCATGGCGAGGAATGATGCGAGATAACGACGGATCGGGTGGGCGGGGAAGTTGTTTCCTTCGATGCGGAGGTCGGGGTAACGCTGATGAAGACGGGAAGCGTACTCCTCAAACACCTGCCGGTAACCTCAGGAAATGCTGCACGATGACAAAAGTTTTTTTTAGTTCCATTATTTATAGGCCTATTTTTTAAAATATATTTAAGAATCAATTGGTTAATATTACAAACCTGTTTTGCTTTAAAACAAAATCCTGAACTTTAGTGGCGATTTTTTTTTTTACCCGATTGCTAAGAAAACTTGAATGCTTGTAATCAAGCAGATGGCTTAAGGTCCTCTCAAAGGGACCAGGTAATAAGATTTAAATGCCTTACCAAAGGGCACTAGCGCACCAAAAAAAATAATTGAAGGAATTCAATTTACTTAAAGAACCAAGTTATATGATGAATAGTTTCAATGAAAACTGACAGTTTAAAAAAAATCAAGCATTTGGGTCATTCTCAAAGAAACGTTACAATTCACAAAAAACGCGTCTCGACTATCTAAAGGCTGCAGCTTCATACCCCTGAACATTTTCTACCAAAATATTATCAAGACAATGCATCTGCTACCAGTGACTGACTTGTAAAGCTCTAATTTTATTACAAAAGCCTTTTATTTTTGCCTTTTGTTAGAATCGACACTGTCTCTGGCCAGTTTTAGATTTTACTATCATTCTGTTTTATGAGTAGTCTGTATTCCTTACTTACATTAATGTCTGGTGAGGGTAGCTTGGTGTAACCGTCTGACATATTGCGCTTATCCTACAGTAGTATTTGATGATTATTTTCACTTTTCTTTGTCCCCAATTCATTTTAAACTCTGTAACAAATACTGCCACAGGTTTTTTCTCCCTTTCAAACTGACTGATATTATATGATAATGTGTCTGCAAGTAGAGTGATATTCATTAATAAATAATTGACAGGGAATTACCATATGTGTTTCCTGTATTACACGGAAATGAAGGACTATTCTAAAACAAGTGGAACGCCTCTGGCAGTCTCGCCTGCATTACGCAATTTAATATAGCAGCAGTGCTAACTTTGAAAACTACTATAAAATAATCATTAACAAAAACATCATTCATATAATGACATAATACCACGTTCATTGACCATAAATGACATTTGAACGGAGACTTAAGACTGTCAACTACACCCATGTCCACATTTCATTCACTCTATCCATAAACTTTCAAAGTTATGATGGCACTTCAACAATTACCCCAACATGGCCTAAGTTTATTGACCTTAACTGACCTTTGACTTGGTTTTGTGACCTGAAACTCACAGGGGATGTTCAGTGATGCTTGATTACCGGTACTCTTATATCCCAAGTTTTATGAACTAGATCCATAAACTTTCAGAGTTAGGATGGTAATTCAACAAATACCCCCAACTTGGCCAAAGTTCATTGACCCTAAATGACCTTTGACCATGGTCATGTGACCTGAAACTCGTACAGGATGTTCAGTGATACTTGATTACTCTTATGTCCAAGTTTTATGAACTAGATCCATAAACTTTCAGAGTTAGGATGGTAATTTAACATATACCCCCAACACGGCCAAAGTTCATTGACCTTAAATGACCATTGACCATGGTCATGTGACCTGAAACTCGCACAGGATATTCAGTGGTACTTGATTAATCGAATGTCCAAGTTTCATGAACTAAATCCATTAATTTTCAAAGTTTTGATGGTAATTCAACAAATACCCCCAACTTGGCCAAAGTTCATTGACCCTAAATGACCTTTGACCTTGGTCATGTGACCTGAAACTCAGGCAGGATGTTCACTAATACTTGATTAACCTTATGTCAAAGTTTCATGGACTAGATCCATAAATTTTCTAAGTTATGATGACATTTTAAAAAATACCCCCGTTATGGCCAAAGTTTATTGCCCTTTGACCTTGGTCATGTGACCTGAAATGTACACAGGATGTTCAGTGATACTTGATTACTCTTATGTCCAAGTTTTATGAACTAGATCCATAAATTTTCAAAGTTATGATAGTAATTCAACAAATACCCCCAACTTGACCAAAGTTCATTAACCCTAAATGACCTTTGACCTTGGTCATGTGACCTGAAACTCAGGCAGGATGTTCACTAATACTTGATTAACCTTATGTCAAAGTTTCATGGACTAGATCCATAAATTTTCAAAGTTATGATAGTAATTCAACAAATACCCCCAACTTGACCAAAGTTCATTGACCCTAAATGACCTTTGACCTTGGTCACGTGACCTGAAACTCGAGCAGGATTTTCACTAATACTTGATTTACTTTATGCCCAAGTTTCATGAACTAGGTCCATATACTTTCTAAGTTATGATGTCATTTCAAAAACTTAACCTTCGGTTAAGATTTTGAAAATAATTTTCCCAACATGGTCTAAGTTCATTGACCCTAAATGACCTTTGACCTTGGTCATGTGACATGAAACTCAGGCGGATGTTCAGTAATACTTGATTAACCTTATGTCCAAGTTTCATGAACTAGGTCCATATACTTTCTAAGTTATGATGTCATTTCAAAAACTCAACCTTAGGTTAAGATTTGATGTTGACGCCACCGCCACCGCCGTCGCCGTCGGAAAAGCGGCGCCTATAGTCTCGCTCTGCTATGCAGGCGAGACAAAAATGAAATGTATGACTAAACAGCTGCAGCTTTAACTTCCGTAACGCACCTTAAAAAATAAGCCAAAGTCCAATATCAGAGACTTTATATTTCAAGTATGGCAAGTTCCCCCAAGTCTGCGCAGTCCCCCTTGTCTGCGCACACCCGTATCTGCGCGATTCTATTAAAAGAAGATACGCAACGAACACAAACTTTACACATGCAACATATAGACAGATATGCATTCAAAAATCCAACTCAAAATGGTGGAATAATAATGAATATTGGGCATTTCATGTGACGGCCTAAAAATGCAGCCTTTCTCATCAAAATATCCAAATCGTGTACAAAGTGAATGGGTGTGCAGACATGGGGTACCTTTTTTTTTCAATCTGAAAATGACTGCCCAAGGTTTTTTCCAAGAAAATCCTATATATTTCTTTCAAATTTTTATGAGATATTTGGTACACTTACTCATGATAATATAAGGAACATTATGAACATAAAGATTTGGTAAAATAAAAAGAAATTCATGTTAAATCTTAACTCAAATCGTTAGGTGCGCAGGCTTGTCTTGGGGACCACCATCATAAAGAATTTGGGTATCCAATTTCAGACAGAGACAGTCTTTTGCTAAAAAATGACCTGGAATTGGAAACTTGTCTGCAGAAACTGCATTTTTCCAGTAGGCCTAGATACGGTATTAAAGTCTATAAAGTATTCGCTGTGCGCCTCTACTGATTGTGGATATCAACAAACTCATAAAAAGTAATACAATCCATTACAAGTAATAGTACATGCATTATGATGCCATACAAAACCTCCGGGGCCCGTTTCTCAACTCCGTCATAAGTCTAACTTCTTGACTAAATCGAAGATAGTGAGCTATCGTTTCGTTTCACGAAGCCCTCTTTACCAAGATCGGGTACAACAACCTCACTCAATATTTATGACACCTCCGAACCAGTCATAACTTCTTTCTTAATGACGTAGTGGCATCACGTGGGTAGACTATGACATGCAAAAGTGCCTCGAAATTTGAAAATTATAATCTTACGTAATCATTCATAGAAGTTGAAATTACATTGCAAAACAAGTATGATAGACCATTCAATAATAATTGTAATGCACAGAAACTATAAAAACTGTTGGTAAAACGCAACAAAACCATTCATTTTGAAATAGTAAAATAATTGAATCGATAAAGATTCTACCACGTCAGGTCATCCATAATTGGACTCGTATTCGTTGTTTTCAGACACTTATCGAAATTTTTGATAAATTTTATCTCTAATTTATGCCAGGGCTTGACACTAGCGCCGGTCCGACGGTCCCAGACCGGTAAAAATCACTGTCGGGCCGGTAGATTTTCAGAAATAGCAAGATTTACTGGTCCGACAAGACCAGTAAGAAAATATCATTGTCGGGCCGGTAATTTTTCCAAAAATAGCAAGATTTATGGGTCCGACATAAACAGTAATAAAAACCATTGTTGGGCCAGTAACTTTTCCAGAAATGGTCAAATTCACTAGTCCAACATAAACATAAAAAATATTCCATGACTCAAATTGCAAACCATTTTCCTCCCGTTGAATTTGGTCATTCACACACAGAATACACACAGAATGAATCGCATGCAATTTTTACTAGGGTAACATACAGTGTACATATGGCTAGCCAGCCACACAGCCCACATGGTGAATTTTCTACTGGCTGCACGAACGAAGCTTGGCGAAGCTTGGCAAACCTCTGGCAGAAATCTCTCACAGAACGGTCAAAATTCACATTTCACACTAATGAAAAGCTCTTATAATGTCCATATTTCCAAAAAATTGGGGTAACTGTCATTTGTAAGCAGTAAAAGGAGAAATTTTCACTTCTGTTTTAGTTCAAAGAGATCGGGTTTCGAGTGATATCGTCTGAATACATGATAGCCCCACATATGCATTTGTGTGTGTGTTGATACACTTGGTTTCTTTCGTAGCTATATCTTAATTGAGCCAAAAAGAAACTGATAATTTATTTATGATAGTTTTAGCTTTCTTCCTCTGTTTTCTTTCTATCTTTCTTTCTTCTTTCTTTTCAATCTTTCTTTGTTTCTTCCCTCTCTTCTTTAATTTTTTTTGTTACTGTCTTTCTTTTTTAATTATTCTTTGTCTTTCGTTCTTTCATTCTTTCTGTCCTTTTAAAATTTTTCTCTATTTCTTTTTCTCTTTCTTTTTTGATTTCTTTCTTTCTTTTATTCTTGAGTCCATCCATCCTATATTTATCTCTTCTTTCTTTCTTCCTTTCCTTCTTTTTACCCTTTCTTTCTTTCCTTCATTCTTTGTTTCTTTCTTCATTCCATCCATCCTTTCTTTACCATTTCTTGTTTTTTATTTCTTCCTTCTTTCAGCCCTTTCTCTCTTTCTTTCATTCATTCCTTCCTTTCTGTTCTTTCTTTTTTCCCTTCATTCCATCTATCCTTTTACCTTTTTTTTTTTTTTTTTTACTGCTTGCTTCCTTTCCTTTCTTCTTTCGTTCTTTTTTCCCTCATTCCTTCCTTTCTTTGTCTTTCGGTCTTTCTTTTTTTTCTTACTTTCATCTATTTTACATTTTCTTTCTTTTTTCTATTGCTTGCTTGCTTCCTTCCTTCTTTCCTTCTATCTATCATTTTACCTTTCTTTATTTCTTCCTTCTTTCAATACTTTCTTTCTTTTTTCCTTCTTTCCATCTCTCCTTTTACCCTTTCTTTCTTTTTTTATTGCTTCTTTCCTTCTTTCTGTCTTTTGTTCTTTCTTTCTATATTGCTTGCTTCATTTCTTTCCTTCTTTCTTTTTTTCCTTCATTCCTTTATTTCTTCTTTTTCTTTTGTTCTTTCTTTCCTTCCTTCCTTTCCCTCTTCAGTTCTTTCTTTTTTTCCTTCCTTCACATTTATCCTTTCTTTACCCTTTTTCTTCCTTTCTTTCTTTCTATCTTTTTTCCTTCTTTCCATCTTTCCTTATACCCTTTCTTTCTTATTTTATTGCTTCTTTCCTTTTTTCATTACTTTTTTTCTTTTGTTCTTTCTTTCTTTCTTTCTTTCTTTTTTCCTTCCTTCACATCTATCCTTTCTTTACCTTTTATTTGTTCTTCCTTCCTTTCTGTTATTATTTTTTCCTTTGTTTCTTTTTGTCTTGCTTTCTTTTTGTCTTTCATTCCTTCATTTTTTTTTTTGGGGGGGGGGGTAACCAGAAAGGACAGCAAAATAAACTCACGCCTTTTTTTAATGTTTTCTTTATTTTGGGGACCAGTAGATTTTAGGTTCGGACCAGTAAAAAATGGAAAAACTGGGTATCTACTGGTCCGACATGAATAGGTTGGACCAGTAGAAAAAAAGGGTTAGTGTGGAGCCCTGTTTATGCAAAGAATTTGTCAAATCGTGTGTTTCGGTATGTAAACATTTTTAAAATTTATGTTAAACTTTATTTTGATGATGTTTGGAACCATAAATAAATGTATAATTATCTTTCTTTTTTACAAAGAAAACAATTGTGGTTTACTTTTGTAAACTATCAAAATTTACCATCCCGGGGATACCCATCTCAATGTCCACATGTGATTTTTTATTTTAGTCATGAAATGAATGCCCTAAGGCTAAGCCCCTAGGCCTATTCATAATTTAATTTTCTCAGCAATTGAATGCTCCAGTCTTCATGGTTTAAGTTAGACCAAAAGCTTCAGTCTCTGTTATGTTGGTTGTTCAGCTGAACTCCGTTGGCTTCACTCACCAAATACAGAGACCGAAGTTCTAGCGCGATCTGTACAGGGGACTCAATGGCCATATGTTTATGTACTTAAGAGCGGATAAAACGGGAAGTGAATTTGCGCGACAGCCGAGGTAAGTCACTGTTTTTGTTCCTTTTAACTTGATTTTTCTCTGTTTTTTGGCAATTAATGCCAAGAGGGAATATTAATTTGCATTTTGGTCGTGTTAATTTTCAAAAAGTTTATTCATTAAAGACAAAAATTGAAGAGCCCCGACGGGGGGATTTTGCATTGCAAGTCCCCTAATGGTGGCTGCACGATAGCGAGCCGTCTGTGTACGAGGAGAAATTAAAAAAAATTAAAAATGTTAAAAAACTCCTCGAAACAGACGGCTGCCAGCTGTCTAGGTTTAAGTATGCATGGTACATATTTTGCCTCTGTTATTATCTTGATTAGATGTAGGGCCTATTTCCAAATTAATCACGATAATTGTAGTTTTATTATATTTTTGTTTTTCAAAAATTATGCTATTTTGTGACTAAGTAAGGGCCAAGGCTAAGTCTCGTCTGCTCTTTCTACCGATAGGCGATACTAACTAGTACTAAGTAGTATCGATATCAAGGGATTCTAGTTAGGAAGCCCTTCGTGAAACGGGTTTAGTAAGATTGGAACTAACTTCGTGGTTGGTGGATAAAGATATGACTAACTTGTCCAGGTGATGAGAAACGGGCCCCCGGCCTCCCTAACAACAATATTATGCGAATGCCCATCTATTGAAAAACATGTCATGTGATGACTAGACTTGCAGGTAAAGCCGGGGGCAAATGAAATAAAATTTACTCACCAATACATTACCGTGAGGGTTGGCGCTGCAAATTGAGATAACTTGGACTTAACTTTGGGTTCGACCGATGCTTCTGATTGTGATATTTCTCGAAATGACATATATACCAGAAATAATCCTACAATAAAGTAGGAAATATGCGTTAAATTCGCCATGGCGGCGATCTGCTACTGCTAGCTGTCACGATATCTAGACTGGCACTGTATACCGGCCGTATATGCATGCGCTTTATCGATCGCGAGCTTCTCGATTGCTTCGTACTTTGATGACCGTCAGAGGGCGCAATACCAGAATCAGAAATCACCTTTCATTTTTATTTATTATAATGTTTTTGTTTTGTTTTGTTTTTAGTTTTGCTTTGTTAAGTTGTGTTTTTTTATGTATATATTATCTTCATTTAGATTTTTATATACTTTTTATTTCAAGAATAAGCGAAGAGTTAAAGATGTATACTATTCAGAATGTAAATCTTAAATAATTTTCAAACCACATCTTAATTTGTATGACCTTTTTTTATTGTTATATTGCATACAAAAAACAATCATGTATTTATGTGGAACCATATCAATGTACAATTCATGAAAATTTTGAGTTTCTATGTACTTATTCTTTTTTAATTCTGTATTGCATAGCTCTCAAAATCATTCCTTCTATGATTCGTTTATTTTGATTGTTATATTGCATGCAAATTATTAATATAATAAAAAAATCTAAAAACATTTCTGTATTGTGAAAAAAGAACGTATGTCAATGAAGTATGAACATATTAAGTTTCTATGAACTTATTTTTTTTCAGTTCTGAATGGAAGTTCAAAACACATGTTTATTATGATTTTATTTTGTTATATTGCTTGCAAAATATAATAATTCATTGATGAAAAACATTTGTTTAAAAAAATATGACAATGTACAATATTTTTTGAAGTTTGTATACTTCTGTTATAGTCTGAGAATCCTATATAACCAAGGCTCCACATTTTAATTTTTTTTCCGGTCCGTCCGGGCCACCATAACTTTCATATAATATTTTTGGTGGCCCGATATTAAAGTTTGATGGCCCGAAAAATATGAAGGAAAACATTAAAAATGAATAAAACAAACTTTTAAAACATCAATTCTGCAGATACGACCTCAAAGTTACTTTCACTTTGTATATCCTGTATGCATGGTATGTAAACCTTGTTTGCTGTTATGTTACTTTGCAAATTGATTTGTGGTAAAATATAGATATTGTTCTATCATTGTAAATATGAAATGATTGAAAGAGAATGAATGAATTTTATTGTTCCCTGGCTGTGTGAACTTTTTTTGTTTGATCTATACATGTACATAGACACATACTCATAATGGTAAACTAAATAAATTATGTATAACAAACTCGGATAAAACAATAAGGCCCTACAATGGCTAAAATCTTATCACTCATTCCATTCACATTCAGCCCTCCTAAATGGTGTTACCCCTTTATGTAGGTCACTGGTCTGCGGCGTCCCCCAGGGTTCTGTGGGAGGGCCCGCTTTGTTTTCCATATTTATTTGACAGGGCTTCGAGATATTTTTAAACATCACTCTGTTCACTATCATTTATATGCAGATGATATTTAGATTTTTGTACCGTTTTTACCCAATCAAACTAGTGCCACACAAACCTTGTGTAATCTTGAAAGATGCATAATGGAAATTGACACTTGGTTGAAGTCAAACTCGCTACTTTTGAACCATAGTAAATGTAAGTTTTTAGTGTTTGGCTCAAAGTTTCAACTTAACAAATTCAACATTGATTCCATTTCTATCCCAGGCAATGACATCCCCTTGTCAAAATCATGTCGCAATCTTGGAGTTATTTTTTATTCTCACATGTCCATGTCCACGTTCCACAGTTATGTTTGTGCGCATTATGATCTGCGCATAGTTTACACTCTGCGCGCTGACGTCACAATGGATGAACAGGTGATTAATTAGATGCGGGTATGAGCTGATTTTTCTCATCTTTTGCACTTTAACTGCAGATCCGATACCTTATTTCATGAAGCTAAAAAATAGAATTATTCAGTGGACCATTAAAAAAAAAATTCTCTACAATTTCAAAATACTTTACTCTGCAGTGCTGCCAAGAATCACGAATATTACCCCGAGTTTGAATAAATGGTAGAGTGGTTTTGATTTTTTCTTCACATAGATACAAGGGATTCGGCGCATTTTTGGTGTTTTAAAAAGCACATTTGCTCTAATAAAAATGCTGATAGTTTAAAAACAAGCACATGAACCCCTATTTTTTAATGTTTGTACCTCTTAGGTATACCCTCCTCTACAACTCTGCAAATTTTGGTGAAAATGACATGGATTTTAAATAAAGTGCAGCATTTGTTGTACGTTTGTAGTTTGTGGCTGAAATTTTACATTTTTTAGATTGGGATTTTGTTATCTTTTACGCCATTTTAAAGAACTGACAGTGCTGTTAAACTTAAAATTGCAAACAAATAGCACTTTAAATAGATTCTCTATTCTAACGATACAATTACTAACTCTCTCGCGAAATTTGATGACTTTTTCATGTATTTTGACTGAGTAATACAGGTTTAAACTCATTGTAGTAAACTTGGGCGGTCTAAAAATGCCAAATTCTTTTGAATGCGCAATTCTAAAGAACATTCATTTAGGTGAACTTTGAAGCTCTATAGCAAAAAATCAAGCACATGGACCTATGTTAATTTTTGCATATTTCGAATATTAAGGTTCTTAATTATCTATGTGCAAAGTTTGGTGAACATGACATGGATTTCACTTTAACTGTGGAACGTCCTTAACAGATTCTCATCTTGGGAAATTACAAAGGTTGCAAAATGAAGTGTGCGTATTGTAACTCTATATCTAGCAAGCGCAGCCGGTTACAGCCCGATAGACCGCGGGTCCGATAGACCGCGGGTCCGATAGCCCGCGGGTCCGATAGACCGCGGGTCCGATAGTCCGCGGGTCCGATAGACCGCAGGTCCGATAGTCCGCGGGTCCGATAGACCGCGGGTCCGATAGCCCGCGGTGTGTGTAAAATTATGGTCAGGATATAGTGAGATCCAATGCCATCAAGAGGTCAAAAGGCCAATGATACGAGTCCATTGGGGTTCTATAACAATGACCCAAAGGACAATCGCCCCCTGACATCTACCCAGGTAACAAGCCAACGTTGGCTCCACGTTGGAAACTTGAAAGTCGTTGGACGTTGGAAAAACTTGATGGATTAACGTTGAATCGACGTTGGAAACTAGTTTGATGGAAAGATGATGGACAATCAACAATGACACGACGTTGGCAACGTTGGAAACTTGTTAGTTGGAGAGTTGTTGGACAGTCGACAATGTCACAACGTTGGAAACACATTTGATTGGATAGTTGTTGAACAGCCAGCAAAGGCACAACGTTGGCAACGTTGGAAACTAGTTCGCTGGAAAGTTGTTGAACAACCGACAATGGCACAACGTCGACAAAGTTGGAAACTAGTTTGTTGGAGATTTGTTGGACGGTCGACAATGGCACAACGTTGGAGACTAGTAAGTTGGAGAGTTGTTGGACAGTCGACAATGTCTCAACGTTGGAGACACGTTTGATTGGATAGTTGTTGACAGCCAGCAAAGGCACAACGTTGGCAACGTTGGAAACTAGTTCGCTGGAAAGTTGTTGAACAATCAACAATGACACAACGTTGGAAACTTGTTAGTTGGAGAGTTGTTGGACAGTCGACAATTGCACAACGATGGAAACTAGTAGGTTGGAGATTAGTTGGATAGTCGACGATGACACAAGGTTGGCAACGTTGGAAACTAGTTCGATGGAAAGTTGTTGAACAACCAACTATGGCACAACGTTGTCAAAGCTAGAAACTAGTTCGATGGAGATTTGTTGGATAGTCGACGATGGCACAACGTTGGAAACTGGTAGATTGGAGATCGATTAGTTAGATAGTATACAATGACACAATGTTGATAAAGCTGGAAACTAGTTAGATGGGAGGTTGTTGAACAACTGACACTGGCACAACGTTGGAAACTGGTAGATTGGAGATCAGTAGGATAGTCGACGATGACACAACGTTGGCAACGTTGGAAAGTTGTTGAACAACAGACAATGGCACAACATTGGAAACTAGTGTGTTGGAGATTTGCTGGACAGCCAACAACGTTACAACGTTGGAAACGCGTGTTTGATTGGATAGGTGTTGAACAGCCAACAAAGGCACAGCGTTGACTACGTCGGAAACTAGTTCGATGGAGAGTTGCTGAACAACCGACAAAGGAACAACGTTGGAAACTATTTTCTTGGAGATTTGTTGGACAGTCGACAATGGCACAACGTTGACAAAGGAGTGGAAACTAGTTTGACGGAGAGTTGTTGAACAACGGACAATGGCACAACGTGGACAGCGTAATTGGAATAGTTTATTGGAGAGTTGTTGACAGTTAACATTGACACAATGTTGGAAACTATAGTTTGTTGGATATTTGTTTGACAGTCAACATAATATCCCGGCATAATATACAGTGTTGAGAACGTTAGAAACTGGTTCATTGGAGAATTGATAATGATATACAGACGACTACTCGCATAATTATTAATGGGGCCAAGGGGGGGGGGCCGGGGGGGGGGTCGATCAAGTAAGTTTGCTTGTCTATCCATGTCACCCTTGGTATCCCCCAGCAATAAGGGGAAAAGAAATCGAGAGAGAAGGAAAATAATGGGAAGGGAAAGAGGAACTAAAACTAAGTCTAAGGGGAAAACAAAAATAAAGATGGGGTAGAATACTGAGAGGCTGCATGCACCGGGGGATGCAAATGTGTCGATTAATATAGAAAATAAAGGAGAAAAACAAGGAAAAAAATGTAGTTCAAGACCAGAATTTCCAGAAACGCCCTCGTCCTTTGCAGCTGGCTCGGCCTTTCACAGTAAGTACGAGATAATTCATAGGCCTACCGTCACATAACTAGAAGAAATTGAAGAAGGAAATACAAGCATCAAATGTGCCTATTTAAAAATACCATACTATTCTGATGCGCAGAATTAGTCTCGACGTCGGACTCCTTCAGCTTCTGTCATGTCTGTGTAGTCTGCTTCCTTCAATTTTGAACTTGAAGAATCTGGTAGAATTTGGACTGGATAGTGGATATAGACAATTGAATTCCAGAATATCTAGTGATCTGGAACAGTACTTATAAGCTGCATATTTAGGACCTACAATCTACAGTGGAATTTTCTTTGCACTTGCAGATAATCGGTAACTGCAACCATTGATCCCCTCCGAAAGATCCCGGAGTCAGCTTCTGTGCGCGTACAGTCCGACGCTACTATATTCGTGTAAGTAGTAGTAAAGTAGTACTTAACACCAGTCACTGCACAGTATAACATACTAACTAACCTCGTAATTAGCTTGTGTGAGTGACTAATATAATACTAACCTCGCAATACGTGTGAGTGGGAACGAGTATGCGATACCAAGGGCAAGGCAACAGTCATTGGGTGATTTCAATAATTTCAAGTACAGCTAGTGTTGAAATCTGGTGTTGGAGTTGTGACAACACCGTACTTGAATCGATCAGGCTGGTGTTGAGATTGACCTTGGAAAATATGGTGTATTTCCGGCAGTTTGTGTTGAAGGCTGGTGTTGATTGTCATCTGCTGAACCCAACACTGCACTGTGGCTGCATGGTGTTGATGATCTACAAGCAATTTCCCCATTCAGCAACACCGGCCCCCAGGGATTGGGAGAATCGTGATTTAAAGTTCAGTGTTGGTGTTGATGAACTGTAGCTCACGAACAGGGGGCGAACACGACGAACCATCTCCGTAAAATTATCTTTTACATTTAAGATGAGAGCAAATCATTAGAGTTTTAATACATTTCAATGAAAAATAATATTACGCTTGGTGTTGGAGCTCAGTTCAGCAGCCCTTTCACGCTCTCAACACCGTACACCGTACTTGAAATCACCCAATGACTTGCTACCTGGCATTCCTGCCTTATTTATTATACGCTGCCTTGAATTGACCTGGTCGGTCCTGCCTGGCCTAGCCTGGACCGAGTGTTTTCCAACTGCAGTCAAACCTGTAGTTGCTATGTGAGGCATGCTACACTTGACGCTGAAATATCATTTAATAGTTATGGCACGAGCGAGACTGGGCCATGGCCATGCATATTGAGATATCAGTTGACTTCTATCTTAATAAAAAAGAGGCACTCTTTAGTTACAGTAGGCAGTAGTTACGTTACTCTGAGTGAGGCCAAGTTACGCGACCTTCCTTTTAGATTTTGTAAATACTGAGAGACTGCAATTACACATGTGAGTTTTTGTGATAAATAAATATCACACGTAATTCTCTTGATTCCTCTTAATTATGTGAAGAGACTTGTAACAGAAAGAATGAAAAGAAATAAATAGCTGTAATAATAGTTGTAATGTTTTTTGATAGAATCATGAACAGGTTACAGATGATGATGGCACAGTGTTGAAAACTGTTTGATGGAGATGGTGCATCGTTGGATTTGTTTAAAATTAGACCAACAAAGAATCAACGTTACAATATACAAATAGCGAATAGGCATGAGTGCGATGGTGCGAGATTTCGCATGAGGTGAAAGAAAGATGCTCTATTCAACGAGGCGTGAGCCGAGTTGAATAGAGCGTTTCTTTCTTTCACCGAATGCGAAATCTCGCACCATTGCACGAATAAGAATATTCGCTATTTGTGTTGTACAACGCCTCGAAATTTAGCGAAAATATGAAAAAACAAAGAGTTTATCCCTATAGTAATCTATGAAAAGGGAGCAAAAATACCGAAAGCAGAAAGCAAAATCCCACAAGCGCACATGACCTTGGGCAGCCTTGCGCATTTAGCCAGCTGGCTTATACGCGTATTGTTCATTTTTACCGAGCGCAATGAATTAAATCGTATTGTGACGTCACCTCCTAAAGTCGTGCAACGGTACACTTTGGACGGTACATTTTGGATGGTACGTCTTTTGTGCAACGGTACGAATGTTTGACATTCAGCCTCCCATTTGCTCGCGTACAACAAGCTAAGTAGGCGTTGTACAACAACATTTAACCGATATTAGACAAACATTGAATCAACGTTTATGCTAACATTGGACTAAAGTTGAATCAACTTTCCATCAACATTGGACCAACATTATACCAACGTTGGATCAACGTCACCCAACGTTGGACCAACATTGGACCAACGCTGCCAAACCTGCCTCATCTGGACAATGATTATGCACTCATGAATATTCATTACATCAGTAAATCACCAAAATTTTAGGTAATATTGCTATAATAATTAGAGTATTTATGTTTATTCAATATTTCCACCATGAAAAGTTTCAGAAAAGTATGTGGCTCCATTACCATATCATTTATAATCAAAACATATTATTCTAAGTGAAATATTCAAGGTTAAGTGTGGAAAATGATATTAACTGTATTCTGCCAAGTATAGCAAAGTTGCTCTATATATAGGAGTCAATGACAGGATACAGTGGATAGGTGTAGGATGATAGGAATAGGATATAGGATTAGGATGTAGGATTTTAGGATAGGATAAGACATGATGATAAAGATTAGAGTGAAGAGTTGTAATGGTGGACTTCACCTTGAAACAATTAATGTTTTGTTAATTACTGCCATACGTTGGAATAACGTTGGAGCAATGTTGGAGCAACGTTGTGACAACGTTGTAACAATGTTGGAGCAATGTTGCCAGACAACGTTGGAGCATTGTTGCTGGACAGCGTTGAACCAACGTTGTAAACATAGTTGGACTGACGATGTATGCAAGTGCACGTCCATCGCTGCTTCAACGTTGCCCATCAACGTTGCAGCAATGCTGTTATTGATGACTCAGCCGACATTATACCAACGTTGGAGCATTGATGGTGGACAACGTTGAACTGACGTTGGAAATGTTGTTGGTCTGACGATGTATGGACGTGCACTTCTATCGATGATGCAACGTTGCTTACCAACGTTGTAGCAATGTTGTATTTGACTATTTAGCCAACATTGGATCAACGTTGCCAGACAACGTTGAAACATTGTTGCTGGACAACGTTGAACTGATGTTGGAAATGTTGTTGGTCTGACGATGTATGCGCGTGCACTTCTATCGATGATGCAACGTTGGCCTGCCAACGTTGAGGCAACGTTGGGAAAAAATTTCCCAACGTTGATCCAACGTTGGTCCAACGCTGTATTGTTACCTGGGTACTTCAAGGAAAATATTATCCCCATATTTTATCGTCAGGGACTGTTACCCCCCCCCCCCCCCCCCGGAAATTTACCCTCTATATTATGATGGTGCACAAGAACCCCCATTTTCGACTCGACTGCAATAATGCAGTCATACATGGTATATGTTTGTGGTTGAAAACTAGGCTGAAAACGTAGCCTATAGACTGCCCAGTGGGCAATCAATCTTTGCTGAGATCATTTATTTAATAGCAGAGACATAATGAAGATGAATATATGCTGTTTGATATGACATAATATCATGCAAAATGCAGGAAACATCGATAAAGTGGGCATATCGTTCGCACACCTCAGCTATATGGTGAAAATAGGCCCAAAACGTACGATTTCTATGTGCGCACGATATTGAAAAGGGGGCTGAAATCACAGTCTATAATGTCTTTTCCAATTACTGAATATATTTTCTAAAAGTAGAGATATTGATGAAGATAATGGTATTATGCTTGACAGGAAATATATCAAAGAAAGTACTCTAAAAAAGAAAATAAAATTCTAAATCTATTTTCGACAATTTTTGATGCAAGAAATCTCTCAAACTAATGAGATGCAAATTTCATGACGTAATTTGCATATGTAAACAATAATTTCTGTTCATGAAATTTTGCATGTCTCTTTTACACTACTTAAACAATATATTCTGAAAGTTTCATACAAAACAAGCATGGTTGGACTGAGATATTTTCCCTTGACTTTATGCTATGTGTAGAAGGTCTAAAAAATGGTGAAATAGGGCCATTTTGTAGTGACGTCATAGATTGCGTCATTTCGGCGGGAAGACCACGGATAAAACCCGGCAGCAATGCATTTTTGTAAACTTCAGGGTCCATGCCATCCAGCTATGGGGTCATTTGCTTGTCCGGCTTTCGGTTGAATAAATCTCCTGGGCTGCCGGACTACTACTAGAATATTCTGTGAACGGGAGCTGTAGTTTCTGTACTGTTGTGTTAGAATACCCTTCAATAATATTAATGATAACCTCTTGGGAATAATGCAATCTCGAAGCAATCGACTAATTCTCCTCTTCAGTAACGTATTTATTCAGCATGGGTGCACGGGGGGGGGGGGGGGTGGCGAGGGCACCAAGTTAAAAAAAAATTAATGAAATGGGGGGGGGGGGTAGACGTCAAAGAAAATCTGATATTTCATTCTTAAAAACAAATTGAGGTATCTCACAAGGCCTAAATAAATAATGAGAACGCGAAGCGCGATCTGATTTTTTTAAATAGATTTATCATGTATTATATCCTGAAAGCCTAAGTCAGGGGCGGACCCAGCTTCCGCCATTAGGGTGAGGGGCCATTTTTTCACCCATATTTTCCCCGATCGGCCGCTCAAAGTTGATTTTTTTTTGTTTCTTTGAAGGGGTTGTCCCAGTGCCGTAATGAGCCAACAATTTCGAGGGGGCTCGATATGGTGTATCGCATAAAATTAATAAGAAGTTGCCAGTGAGCGAAGCGAGCAAGCAAATATGCTGACATTTTTATTACAAAAATACAAGGTTGTGATAGATTTTGACATAATATTTGGAAAATAATATTATATTTCATCCTAATCCCTTTTCTTTTCTTTCTATTTTTTCTTAGTCTTGAATCTCTCTTTTTTTTTTTTGGGGGGGGGGGGCAAAACACCCATGTCCTAATAGTCATTTCCTAGCTTTACTTTATAAGCAACATAAATGTGTAATAATCTCTTAAGCCCTATGTAATCTAAAAATGAAATTTCATGTATTTTGTCCTGAAAATTGAACATTTTGGGCAATGTTTGTGAACCTGAACAGCGTATGTAACTAGATAATTACCACGAGCGCGAAGCCGAGCAGAAATGTTAAATATTCGTTCTGGCCTGGTCGAAAAGGGACACGTTAAGGATGTTTTGCAGTTAGCCATTAAGACGATACATATTTCAACGATTAATTAATGCGAGCGCGAAGCGCGAGCTGAACATTTTTGATATTCCAACCTAAAAAGGTGAGATTTCAAATCCCCCAATGGGACATTCGATTCATGTTTGTCAATCATGAAAAAGAATGGGTAATTTTTGGTATTTTCCTACAATAATAATGCGAGCGCAAAGCGTTTTGAATAAGATCAAGCTTTGTATCCTAAAAACATGCGTGCGCGTGTTTTAGAGTTAGACAGAATCCTGGCAATCTGAATACATTTCATTTTTCATCATAAAAATCAATAATGTGAGCGCAGAGCCCGAGCTGAAAATAATATTTGAAATTCCGATATGAAAAGGGTCAATTTAAGCACTG
This sequence comes from Lytechinus pictus, assembly GCF_037042905.1. Classification (NCBI taxonomy): domain Eukaryota; kingdom Metazoa; phylum Echinodermata; class Echinoidea; order Temnopleuroida; family Toxopneustidae; genus Lytechinus; species Lytechinus pictus. The sequence goes on along the minus strand of NC_087260.1, from coordinate 1,706,944 downwards.
TTTACAGCACTGTGTATATATGGAAATTTGATAGCACTATATAAATAATGCGAGCGCGAAGCGCGAGCTGATATTTTATTATTTATTTGACCTAGGATCGAGACATTTTGTCATCATATAAGAATGATGACTATCTTCTCTTTCTTTTCCTAAAACTTGTTGATATTTATTTCTGAAAAAGGGACAATTTAGTTATAATGAATTCATACAAATTTTATTTCATATTTATTAATCTGTTAAGCCTAATGAGTGTGTAAAATTTGTTGACAGTGCATGAGGCCTGAAAACTGGATATTTTAAGTATTTTTGTAATCATGAATATGATTCATTGGTTGATATATTTTTAGCAAATAATGCGAGCGCAAATCGCGATCCGGAATTTTTTAATGGAGGGATTTAAGTAGTTTGTTATAAAATTAATATATAGGTATACATAACTCACCAATCAAAATGCGAGCGCACAGCGCTAGCTCATAGGCCTTTATTATTTTTTTTTACAATCGAGACACCTGAAAAGGTATATTTAGATAATCTTATATGAAATATAAAAAGACAATACGTAGGCCTACTTGGCAAATAGTGCGAGCGCACAAAATGTTGCAAATGTTGATTCAAACCATAAAACGGACATTTTCCAGAGCACTTAAAACATAAATTGGTAAATAAAACAAAATAATGAAAGATCGATGTCCGAGCTGAATTATGTTTTGTATATTGATATCAAAACTTGATATTTTAAACTACATATCAGCCTATTGAGCAAAATATGTATCTCATCGAACAGGCAATGTGAGCGCGATGCGGAGCGAAACTTTAATATAGTGACATTAAATATTTTTTTAAATTGTTTTCCAAGTCTTCTTCTGACCTTATTTTATTCACTCGTCTTCCTCCTTTTATGTTTCGTCTTCTTTTTTCTCCTTTCTTTCCCCTTTTTTTTTCTTTCCCCGTTTTTCACAATTTATTTGCTCTGTCAACAGGGGGGAGGTTGCCCTCGGGCCGCCTCGATCCGCCTATGTTAGTAGTTGTTATGATGAACACGATGCATATCTAATAAGAAATGAATGCGACCGCGAAGCGCTAGCTGAAAACTTTTATAATGATGAAATGAAAAATACATTTTCAGTTGTCAGGTTAGAATATAAAATATTTTCAGCTTGTGCTTCTCGTTCGCATAAAAAACTGTAAGGTCGGGATGCGTATAATTATAACTAAACAATTTATTGATGCCAGCGCGAAGCGCGAGCTCAATTTTTTTATATACTGACTTAAGAAGGACTAAGGTATAATTCCTATTCTAATTGCTTGTCCTTTTCTCTTCCTTTTCTCTGTTTCTTACCCCTTTTTGCGCCACCATGGGGGGGGGGGGGGCAAAATCTGTGCCCCCTGGATCGACCTATGTATGTTGACTTAACACTAACACTTACATGTGGGATTGAAGCAGAGGATGCATACCTCATTAATCAAATATTGCGAGCGCGTAGCGCGAGCTGAATTTGATAATAACCCTTTTTTGTGACCCTGAACAGGGTATCTATCTCGCTAAACAGACTTAAAACTCGAAAACATTTTTTGTTTCTGTTATCGTAAAAACGGGATATTTTAATTCAGCCGCATTAATTGAAGTTTTTAGGCAGGACATATATTTCACTATAAACAGGCAATGTTGCGTCCCCGGTCGAAAATGAATTTGCATGAAGCCCTCTAAGTTCAAGGTCAATTTGGCACCCTCGGTTGAACATAAACTTGGCGCCCCCATGTGAAATATAACTTTGCCCTCCCTCCCCTCTCTGAAACATGTATTTGTCGTATTATGGTCAAAATTCAAATTAGCGCTCCCCTAATTCGAACATCAATTTTGTGCCCCGCTAGATCGAACATCAATTCGGCGCCCCATAGTTCGAACGTCATTTTGGCGCCATCAAATCGACGTCCAGGTCAACATCTCCCTCTTCCGTTTCCCATCTCCTTTTCTTTCTTTTTTCTTTCTTTTATCCTCATTCTCCTTCCTTCCTTTCTCTTTCTTTCTCTCTTTCTTTCCCCCTCTTCTTTTCCCCCCTTTCTTCTCTTTCCCCCCGTCTTTTCTTTCCCCCTTTTCTTCTCTTTTTGCTGTCTTTTCTTTCCCTCTTTTCCTCTCTCTTTTCTCGTTTTTCCTCTCTTCCCACTTACTCTCTCTCTCTTTATTCTTCTTCTTTTCCCCCTTTTCCTTACTCCGTTCTTTTCTTTTCTTTCTTTTCCCTCTTCCACTTTTTTTCTCTTTTCCCCTTTACTTCTCCCTTTTTCTTTTTCTTTCCTTCTCCCTTTTTTCTCTTTTAATCTTTTTTTCTTCTCTCCCTCCCCTTCCTCCCTCTCTCTCTTTCTTCTCTTCTTTTCCCCTCTTCCTCTCTCTCTTTTTTCTTATCTTTCTTCCCATCTTCCTCTCTATTTAAATATTCTTCTCTTCCTTCCTCTTTTTTTTCTTTTTTTCCTCCTTTTCCTTTCTCCTTTCTTTTCTTCTCTTCCTTTTCCCTCCTCTTTTTCCCCTCTTCTTTCCCCTTTTCTTCTCCCTTTTTTTCTTTGTCTTTCCTTTCTCCTTCTTACTCTATTTTCTATTCTCTTCTTTTCCCATCTTCCTCTTTCTTTTTTTATTCTCTCCCTTTTCCCCTCTTCCCCCCTCTTTTTTTGAGCTGGGGATGGGGGGGGGGGGGGTGAGGCAGTTCCCCCTCGGCCCTCCATGGATCCGCACCTGATAGAACCCCATGGCCTCGTATCATTTGACCTTTGGACCTCTCGATGACATTTGATATATCTGATCATAATTTTACACACACTGCGGACTATCGGACCCGCGGTCTATCGGACCCGCGGTCTATCGGACCCGCGGTCTAACGGACCCGCGGTCTATCGGACCCGCGGTCTATCGGGATGTCCCCGCGCAGCCACATCACCCCTATATTGAAAACTCTTCACTGGTCGCCCCTGAACGCATAATCTTTAAAACCCTTCTTTTGATCTTTCATTTTGTCTATGGAATTTTCCCCAGTTACAATAGGTCTTTGATGCATAATTATACGAACTGACTGTTCCTCCAATTGGTCGAACTGGTCCTTCAACTGGTCTTACTGGATAATACCATGGTCAATTAAATGTGGTGGAAAAGATGGTTAGTAAATTAATATTTCTGCTGTTATTTTAAATGTGTTATGTGAAACTACACATTTTCATTGTGAAATAGTTCATCCAATTATTTAGAAGTTTTTAACAACAATGAGTGCCATTCCAATGATTGTCTAAATCCTGATTTTTCTTTAAAAAATAGGAAATATGCAAATGAGGTAAACCACGTGATCAGCATCATCAGAATCACTGGCATTACTGGTCTTGACCGGTTGGAAATTCAATTTCAAACAATAAATGGAATTACTTTTGACCAGTTAACTATATCAGAGAAAATATATATTTGATCTTGATGATAAAATGAAGTAATTATTATAACAATATTAATAATGATGATTATAATAATAATGATGATGATAATAATAATAACAATAATAATAATACAATAACAATAATGATAACATTAGTAAGAATGATAACAACAATGATCATTAGATAATCATCATAATTATAAAAAAAATAATAATAATAAAAACAAATAAAAACAATATTAATAATAATAATAAGAAGAAGAAGAATGATGATGATAATGATAACAAAAATAACTTTCTCTGAATTGCAAGATTCATTTCCCATAATTCGTCAAATGAATTTGACTTGAAATAAAGTCATTATTTTTATTGGACCAGTTACACCAGTTTGATGAAAAACAAATTAACTGGCATTACTTTGCTTTAACTGGAATACAATTGTTGGAACTGGTCTCCAGTTGATTTTTACTTGTCCAATTAAAAATCAACTAGCTCAGTAAAAATCTACTGGAAACCATTTATTGGACCAGTAACACCAGTTTGATGAAAAAAAATTTAACTGGTATTACTACTCTTTGCTTCAATTGGAATACAATTGTTGGAACTGGTCTCCAGTTGATTTTTACTGGTCCAGTTAAAAATCAACTGGCCCAGTAAAAATATACTGGAAACCTGTAAAAATATACTGGAAACCAGTAAAAATCTATACTGGAAACCAGTAAAAATTTTTACTGGTCTTACTGGTTTTTCCCTCTGGGTAAGAGTGCTTTTTGATAGAAATTAACTTAATGTTCAGACATGTACATTGGCGGCGGAGGCGTACAAATTTAGGGGGGACGGAAAAAAAATATTTTCACCCGTATTTTCCCAGTCGGCTGTTAAAAGCTTTAGTTTATATTTTTGTCTACAGGGTAGTCTACACTAAAGTCTGTAGTTTTAAGTACATCTTAGTTTTTCTTACAAACGTGATGAGATATCTTAAAGGACAAGTCCATCCCAACAAAAAGTTCATTTGAATAAAAAAAGAAAAATCCAACAAGCATAACGCTGAAAATTTCATCAGAATCGGATGTAAAATAAGAAAGTTATGACATTTTAAAGTTTCGCTTAATTTCACAAAACAGTTATATGCACATCCTGGTCGGTATGCAAATTGGCAGACTGATGACGTCATCCACTCACTATTTCTTTTGTATTTCATTATATGACATATGAAATATTCTAATTTACTCCTCTTTGTCAAGTGAAACAATGATTAATTCCTCCATGAACATGTGGAATTAGCAATGTTTATTGCTATATGGTTCAGTCAAGTTGGTCCTTATTGTCAAATCTTTAAAAAATGAAATATTGTAAATTTCAAACAATAGAAAACAAAAGAAATGGTGAGAGGGACATCATGGACCGTCTCATTTGCATGTCACTGAGATGTGAATATCACTGTTTTGTGAAAAATAAGCGAAACTTTAAAATGTCATAACTTTCTTATTTTACATCCGATTTTGATGAAATTTTCAGCGTTATGCTAGTTTTATTTTTCTCTATTTATTCAAGTCAACATTTTTCTGGGGTGGACTTGACCTTTAACAAAGCAGGCGCATTTACAAGATTTTGCACCCCGTGGGCCCTTCCTTATTTAGGTGCCATTGCATGTGTATACTTTTCGAAAAATTGAATATGAATATCAAAAAATGAATATAAATGATGAACAGGATAGTATATAAAAAAAAATCTTTCATGCGAGCGCGAAGCGCGAGCTGAAATTTGTCATAACCTGACCTGAAATATTGATATTCAAAGCACTTTGGGTCATCAAGCAGTATGGGTAACAATTGATGCGAAAATTTTTGATTTTCTGACCTAAAATTTAGACATTCTAAGCACTTTTGATAATCATGAAACGAATGGGTATCTAAACAAAACATGTTATGCGAGCGCGTAGCGCGAGTTGAAAATTTTTGATATAGATCCGACCCAAAATTTCTTATTCTAAAGCAGTTTTTGTTACCATGAAGGGGATGGGTATCTACCTAAACAATCATTTATTCGAGCGCGAAGCGCGAGCTGAAAAAATGATATTCTGACCCAAAACCTCGGAGTCTAAGTAGGGGAAGGCGGGGTAAGTTGAGAATAGGGGCAAGTTGAGCCACCAGCCCCAGGCCAATAATGAATGAGTCAGATATTTTGATGGTGTCATGTATTGACGACCTATTACTTAACCCTCTACCCCACCACATTGTTTTCAAATTTCAGCAAAAAAAGTAGAAAAGGGAGTGAAATAGATCAGTACTTTTTACCCACGCACGTCTTTATATATAATAAAGAAATAAGAACAGTATTGTTAGTCCAGGTAGGGATTCTCATTCTTGTCATATATAGTCTTTTACATGATGTATGCATAAGAAATGTGTGGATGTGAAAATATCGCACGAAGTTCGGACTGGGGCAAGTTGAGCCATGGTAATTCTTATTGTAATGTATACTAATATAAAAAAAAAAATCTTTAAACAAGCCATTGATATGCAGGCAGAAAGGAGCAAAACCAAATGACAGTTCTTTTACTTTTAGAGGATGTTAGTATTTATATAGAATTAGCAAATGAAAAGACTTTAAATAAAAAATTGGCATGCTGGTTCTTCCCCATACATTTTGTACATAGTTTTTGTGGCTCAACTTACCCCAGAAGGTGGCACAACTTACCCCACAGATGGGGCAAGTTGAGCCATTTGACATCGGTTTTTTCAAAGTTCACAATGACTTTCAGTGTGGGGGTAGAACGTTATATATAGGTGAAAAATATTTCACAAGAATCAAATTTAAAGGCAAGGTACTTATTTTTACAATATTATCATTCATATCAATTCTAACATGAAAAATGCAAAAAGTGTCACAACTTACCCCGCCTTCCCCTACTGTTTGAAACGATGAACAGGATGGTCATGTTACTAAACAATATTAATGTGAGGAGCGAGATGAAAATAAGTGATATACTGACTTAAAATTGTAACACTTGAATTACTGTTTTCTGTAATACATGAAGAGAATACGCATCTCACTACATTTGCCTATCAAATAATTCCAGCGCGTAGCGCTAGCTGATTTTTTTTATATTCAGTACTTTTTGTAAGCATGAACAGAATGCAATGGAAACTCCAATCGCGAGCAAAATAATTTGTGCATATTGACTTTAAAATTGAATTGGCGTATTCTAAGCTCCTTGAGCAGATTACTGTATCTCACTTATCAAGGAATGCGAGCGCGAAGGGTGAGCGAAATTTTCTTTTTAATGTAATGACCCGATAATTTTTCATTTTTCAATTATACCCTTCCCTTATTTTATTCACATTTCTTTTTCTTCTTATCTTGCTCTCTTCTCCTTGTTTTTTTAATTATTTTTTTTTACATATTTTCGTCTTCGTGGTGCGAAACAACTTTTTTGTTGGTTGTCAAGTTTTTTCTGAACAAAATCGCATTGTGAGCGTCTTTAAAATTTGTGTATTTTCCAAAGTAAAAACTATCATTTTTTACAATTCTTTATAGGTTTCAATATTTCTTTGTTTCAGCTGTTCAGTTTACTTGTTATCTTTTTCCTCTTCCTTTATTCTTTTCTTTCCTTTTCTTTCTTTCTTTCTTTCTTTCTGTCTTTCCTCCTCCTTTTTTTTTGTCTTCGTTCCTTCCATTTTTCTTTCTCTTTTCTTTTTTTAGGGGGACCGTCCCCTCCTCCTGAAATTTAGGGGGGACGTGTCCCCTGCCCCCCCCCCGCTTCCGCCGCCTATGGACATGTATTATATGTAAATAGTTTTTGTTGTTCTGATCTGAAGCGCCTTGAGCATCTAATCAAGATGGAAATTGCGCTATACAAATCTCATGAATTATTATCTTTTTTTCTTTTCTTCCTATTTAAATCCGAAAACCTAGAATATGCAGACCCCAAATCCAGATTATTTTTGTTTTCTCTGTTGCAGCATGGTATAGCAGGAGAAAATCACAGAAAAATATGCTCAGGCTGCAAAATTAGAACAATTCATAAAAGGGGGAAAAACAAATAATTAAAAAAAATATATATAATGCAATAAGAAAACACAAGTAATTAAAGAAAGAAGTAAAATAAAACAAAAGAAAAAGAAGAAGTAAGAAAAAACAAAGAGCAGGAAAAAAGGGAACAATTAGAAAAAGAAAAGAAACAAATTAAAGAACATGAAAAAATGAATTTAAAAAAATGGGGAAAAAATTGGGAAAATGGGAAAAGAAAGGAATAAATCAAGAAGCCATTACAAATATATTTTTAACAGCTGTCGAAAGTCTATTCTGACTTGAATATAATTAAAATCCAAACAAATGATTTTCACTTGCCTTTTGGGAAAGGGGCATTTCTATATATATCCTTTAGTTTGTATTATTTTTTGTCAGTAGCGACCGGGGGGGCAGTCAAATGTATTGCTGTACACATGCGTGACCAAATTATTTCCAAACACCCCTAAACGATTTTTTTTCTGTGTGCAAAATAAGCCCCTAAACAAGCTCTATCGCGGACTTTATTTATACATTGTGGCCCCTAAACAAGTTGTCGCCAGAATATGACCCTTAAAAACGCTTTGGAAAAAAAACATACCCTAAATACGTTTGACCCCGCGATTGTCCATTGTGTGACATGTATGTTCCATACATGCTTTATAAAAAATATTAATCGGTGTTTTTGATAAGGTACCCTTAACGATTGCACGCGCGGCCCGCGTCCAAAATTGAAAAAAAGCATCCCTTTAATAGTCGATTTGACATTTTCCGAACCTAGAAATGTTTTTTCCGATGAAGTTTTTTTCTTGATTCATGTTCCTATGGGGTCGTAGAATAAATTCAGCTTGGTTGCCCAAAGTTGCCGTTTGGGCAATTTTGCTAATTTGCATAAATCCAAAATGGCCGCCACATGCCATCTTAAAAACCTAAGTTTTGAACCACTTGCCTCAAAATGACGAGGAATAACTCATTTCAGGGGCTAAGGGTTGTGTAGAATCCTTTTCTGTTAGTATTTTTGCAATATAAATTCATCTTCATGTCAAATCCAAGATGGCCGCCATCAGATGCCATCTTGAAAAAATAAATTTGAACCCTTTGCCCCAGAATTATGAGTAATACCTTTGTTTCGAGTTTTGGGGTGTGTAGAATCTATTTCTGCTATCTATTTTACAATATAATGTCATCTTCAGGTCATATCCAAGACGGCCGCCAGACGACGCCATCTTGAAATATTAACTTTTGAACCCTTTGCCCCAGAATCAAGAATAATAACTATATTCGTGAGTCATTTGGTATGTTGATTCAATTTATGCTGTGATTTTGCATAAAGGAAAATCTTCAGATCAAATCCAAGATGGCCGCCAAACGCCATCTTAAAAAAATACATTCCGAGGCTTATACGTGTAAGAGCTAATGTAAAGGGATTTCAGTAAGAATACTCATTTGTTTTGTTAATTCTAAAGTTTTTGGTCAAGGTGAAGTCACATCTGAGATGTCAGATTTCGGCATTTACTGCTCACTTTAGAATGAACCCTCTTTAGGTTTGGGCTATGATCCATTTCGCGTGTATTTTAGTTGTTTTAATGTCCTTCCATACTTTTGTACTGAACAGGCTTTTAGAGTCTTACTTGAATTGAAAGTGTTTTTTCCATATTTTTCCGAAATCAATGTGTCCAATGATTAGGGTAGGCACATGTTTGTCGTAAAAGACGATGGTGTAGCGCTAGGTCCTACATTTTCGAGAGTGGCTGTAAGTGGCTGTCTCTAGAGCAAATTTGTGCAGATGAAGGAGAATGACGCTGAGACACGTTTAGATAGAGATGCTGTCCTAGCCTTCCTCCTAGGTCTTTGGTCTGCCAATTTAGCATTCCGATTATTTTCTGACGTCTTGACCCCTGTACTTAGTAGCTCTTCATAGAATGGCGACTATCATCTACATCTTCATAAGTGTTAGTGTCTATGGTGGCAAGTTTTATGTCACGTTTGCAGGTGTCTGGGATGACACCAATCACAAGGCTCACCTTACCTTGGCGAATCGCTTCTGGGATTCGCCAAGGTTTCATGCGGCGAACATGCCCCAACCAGTTGAGGCGCCTTTGACTAGAGAGCGAGAATAAACTGGGGATGCCAGCACGTACGCGGAAGGGCCTCTGTATTTTTCACTTTGTCCTTCCATTCAATGTGCATGATACGTCCGAAGCAGCTGATCATGAAAGGTGTTTAGCCGCTTTTCTTGGTCGGCGTACGTTTTCAAGGACTTACTTCCGTACAGGAGCTTTGCCATGACTGGCAGATTTTCATATTCTGGTGCTTATCTCATTGTCCAGGGAAAAGAAGGGAAAGAAATATAGAGACAGATAGTCGATCCAAGGTAGGTGAAGAGTCCTCCACAACCAGACGAGTGCATGCTGGTGATAGAGGTATCTGGAGGATAGCCAGTGTCTTGAGTCGATCAGGATTTCTGTCTCATAGGCTGATGGGTGATCCAAACTCCTTATATGCACAGGACAGGCGGCTGTATGACTAGCTTGTACTCCCGCTTCTTGAGAGGCAAGGGCGACATCGTTTCCGTACAACATCTTACAAATGAGAACCATCCTGACCATTAACTGTTTTGGCACGTAGTCGGTCTCTGTTACGGATATAGAAGTCTTCTGTGCATTCGCCTAATGCATACTGGTGAAGCATGGAGAAGAAGATCCCAAAGAGCGTCATGGCCAGGCGCAGCCTTGCTTCACGCCACTGCTCACAGGAACTGAGGGAAGCTACCAGATGTTCCAGCGTTGTAGCAAACTGTTGTCATGGAATGATACGACCATGGAACAGTCTTGGGGGAGCCTTTTTTCTGCAGGAGGCTAAATAGTGCACTCCTAGCTGCTGACCAAGTCTTTCAATGGCTCTTGTCAGGACGAAAAGTCCGATAATTATAAAGGAAGGTAATAAGTTAACTAATTTTCTGAAAATCACTTTTTAATTCAAATAACACTTTTTAATTCAAATAACAAGTCCTTTCACCAGAAAAGTATAGTTGGACGTAAAAAATGATATTGACTCCCGAAATAGATCATAGCCCGAACCTCGAATTGTTTCAATCTAAAAGTGAGCGGTTAACGACGAAATCTATCAACCTTCTGAACATCTTAGACATGACATAACCTTGAACTAAAAATGGAGTGATCAAGAAATGAATCATTCTTATTGAAATCCTCTTAAATGAGCTCCTACACAATCATAATAGTAACTTCTTCAGGAAAGCGTGTGCGCTTTTAGGGAGAGTACTTCTTTACGGTTCAATAGTCTCGGGAAGTATTTTTTTAATATGGCGTTTAGCGGCCATCTTGAACATGTTGGATTTGATCTGAAGATGATCCAATATTGCAAGATTATTAACAGGAATGGAATCAACATACCAAATAACTCTACACATCCCAAAACCCATAAACAGAGGTATTACTCGTCATTCTGGGGCAAGGGGATCAAAAGTCAATTTTTCAAGATGGCATCTCGCGGCCATTTTGGATTTATGCAAATTAGCAAAATTGCCCTAACGGCAACTTTGGGTAACCAAGCTGAATTTGTTCTAGGACCCCATAGGAACACGAATCAAGAAAAAAACTTCATCGGAAAGAACATTTCTAGGTTGGTGTATTGAGCCTATGGGACTGTCAAATCGACTATAAGGACGTTCCACAGTTAAAATGAAATCCATGCCATTTTCACCAAAGTTTGCACATAGATACTTTAGAACCTGAATATTCGAAATATGCAAAAATTATCATGAGTCCATGTGCTTGATTTTTTGCTATAGAGCTTAAAAGTTCGCCCAAATTGATGTTCTTAAGAATTGCGCATTCAAAAGAATATGGCATTTGTAGCCACGAGATCACTATACAATGAGTTTAAACCTCTATTCAGTCAAAATCCATGAAAATATCATCAAATTTCGCAAGAGAGTTAATAATTGTATCGTTAGGATGGAGAATCTATTTATAGTGCTATTTGTTTGCTATTTTATGTCTAACAGCACTGTCAGTTCTTAAAAATCTCAACAATGTGAAATTACAATAACGACTAGAAATTAAAGTACAATAAATGCTGCACTTTATCCAAAATCCATGTCATTTTTACCAAACTTTGCAAAATTGTAGAGGGAGGTATACCTAAAAGGTGCAAATATTAAAAAATAGGGGGTTCATGTGCTTGTTTTCAAACTATCAGCACTTTTATTTGAGCAAATATGTTTTTTAAAACACCAAAAACGCGCCAAATGCTTTGTATCTATGTGAAGAAAAATTCAAAACCACTACCATTTATTCAAACTCGGGGTCATATTCGTGATTTTTGACAGCACTGCAGAGTAAAGTATTTTGAAATTGTAGAGGTATTTTTAAAAATGGTCCATGGAATAATTCCACTATTTTAGCTTCATGAAATAACGCATGGGATCTGCAGTTAGAGTGCAGATAATGAGAAAAATCAGCTCATACCTACAGCTAATTAATCACATGTTCATTCATTGTGACGTCATGGCGCAGAGTGTCAATGACAATGACATTTATTCTCATGTCACCCATAGAGTGGGTATTGGAGAAACAATCACACAAATGTACAAAATCATAAATAGTATTTCATCAAGTAATTTACAAATCATTTAGAGTACATTTAGAAGAAAAAAAATCAATTAAAAAGAATACAAATTTTAGCATTACAAATAATTGTATAATTACGGATAAAATAGTACCCTGAAGCTCCAAAAATATAATCAAAGTTTGCATATGATTAAAAAAAAAAAAGAAACATCATAATAACGACATCATAACATCGTAGGATATTAAACCACAGCCTATAAAAAAAGCTCAAAATATTATATTTCGAGCAACACTTATTTAGAAACGATTCATAATTTTCTTGCAAATTTTTTACACTCTGCGCGCTGACGTCACAATGGATGAACAGGTGATTAATTAGCTGTGGGTATGAACTGATTTTTCTCATCATCTAACTGCAGATCCGATGCGTTAGTTTATGAAGCTAAAAAACTTTAATTATTCCATGGACCATTTAAAAAAACATCTCTACAATTTTAAAATACTTTACTCTGCAGTGCTGCCAAAAATCACGAATATGACCCCGAGTTTGAATAAATGGTAGAGTGGTTTTGATTTTTTCTTCTCATAGATACAAAGCATTTGGCGCATTTTTGGTGTTTTAAAAAGCACATTTGCTCTAATGAAAATGCTGATAGTTTGAAAACAAGCACATGAACCCCTATTTTTTAATGTTTGTACCTCTTAGGTATACCTTCCTCTACAACTCTGCAAATTTTGGTGAAAATTACATGGATTTTGAATAAAGTGCAGCATTTATTGTACTTATGTAGTTTGTTATTGAAATTTCACTTTTTTGAGATTGGGTTTTTGTTATGTTTTACGCCATTTTTAAGAACTGACAGTGCTGTTAGACTTAAAATTGCAAACAAATAGCACTATAAATAGATTCTCCATTCTAACGATACACTTATTAACTCTCTTGCGAAATTAGATGACTTTTTCATGTATTTTGACTAAGTAATAGAGGTTTAAACTCATTGTAGTGATCTTGCGAGGTCTAAAAATGCCAAATTCTTTTGAATGCGCAATCCGTAAGAACATTCATTCGGGTGAACTTTGAAGCTCCATAGCAAAAAATCAAGCACATGGACCTACGTTAATTTTTGTATATTTCGAATATTCAGGTTCTAAAGTATCTATGTGCAAAGTTTGGTGAAAATGACACGGATTTCATTTTAACTGTGGAACGTCCTTAAACGCGTTTTTGGTCTCGCATGTGTACAGCAATATATTTGACTGCCCCCCCCCCCACTGGGCGTCTCACGAGGATTAAATCAAACTTGCGTGCACCTTCTCAGAAGGGAGGGGGTGTCTTCAGTTATAGTCTCGCAGGGAATTCTGGATACTATCAAGCAAAACAGCAATGACGGCTACTTGATTTGGGAGTTTGTTATTTTTCTGAACTTATGAAAATAGGAATTCCTGGTTTAGAGTCTTAATTTTTCTGACAATAAGAGTTTGCAGTAGGAAATCTGCATAAAACCCGTTTAGAGTGTCCTAGCGGTCTACCGGGGGCCTACCCTTGAATCCACGTTTAGGGTGTTTTTGCCACTAAGACCGATTTTCGCGCAGTGTTGTCCACTCTTCAATGGCAGTGCCCCCCCCCCCCGGAGTGTACGGCGAATTGCTTTTGACCTTTCAAAGGTATATCATAGCAACTTTTTAAAAATCTATCGTGCGCGTATTATGGGCCCACCGGGTAGGCGGAAAGGGGACGCCAACAAGAGGAAGAAAAGAAAGGAAAAAATAGGGGAGAAAAAAGGAGGGAAAGAAAGAGAGAAGGAAAAAAAGAAGAGGGAAGGGGGCGCCGAATTGATGTTCGACCTGGGGGCGCCGAATTCATGTTAGACCTAGGGGGCGCGGCCGAAATAATGTTCAACCGAGGGGCGCCGAATTAAAGTTCGATATAGGGGGCGCCGGGCCCCCCGGGGTACGAAATCCTGGACGCGCCTGTTTATGTCTATGCATGGTCTTTGTTATGTTTTCTATATTTTTCTTAATACCACTGTATATCTGAAAGTATAAAGGTTGTACCGTGGACCTACAACAACGTAGTAGGTCCATGGTTGTACATAATAATGTTTGTATACCTATACCCTCCACCCAGCCCCGCCACCCCCCCTTTTTTTTTTTAATTACCCAAGACATCGATTTGTTACCTTGACCACGTTTGGTAGACATATAGGACTGTAGTCTGAAGTTCAGTTTGACTTTTGCCATTTGGTCTGACTGACTCTAGGAATGTGCGATAGCTCAATCTGAAGAGCATGGGTTTCGGATTCCGGTGACCCGGGTTCGATTCCAACTCGGTGCAAATGAACTTTTTGGTAAGGCATTTTTCCTAGGTCCATCGGAGAGGACCCTAAGCCGTCGGTCCTCTGGTTGCTTGCTTACAAGCATTCATGCTAATAGCAATCAGGCAACCCCCCTCCCCACCAAATCACCTATGTTAAAGTTATGGGAAGCCAAATATTTCAAAATTTCATTTATTTGTTGATAATGGTCAATGGAAGAACCGAGGTTTAGTGGTTCTGACTCTCGCCTTGTAAACAGAGGGTCGTGTGTTCAAATCCCGCCGCGGTCTAGCGTCCTTTGGCATGCGTTAATCCACACCTTTTTTCCACTCTCGACCCGGGTGCTAAATAGGTACGATATAGGATGCGAAAGTTATTGTATGTTTGAATTTGCCAGCGCCATTATGAGGCTGCGATGAAAGCAAGGAATTCTCCCCAGGGAATGGAAATTGTGCACTTTTTGTGCGGGATTGAATGAATCCAATGACCGGGGTTATAATATGCTGTAAAGCGCTTTGAGCCGTTATGGGAAAAGCGCTACATATAAAAACTAGCTCTTATTATCATTATTATTATTGTTATTATTACTATAATTATTATCATAATCATCATTATTATTATTACTATTATCATTATTATTATCATTATTATTCTTATTATTATTATTATGATTATGATTATGATTATTATTATCATTATTATTATTATTATTATTATTTATGTTTCCTATCTATACTTGACTCTTTCATGTTTTAATGGTACTTATTTCCATTCGGTTATGAATGATTTGAGTGTCAACTGAACTAGAGATATCTCTCACATTTGGCTATCTATAGTTAATCCGCAACTTAAGACCAGAGTTAAGATTAAAACTGAGTTCATAATAATGATGAACCATTAATGTACCACCAATGATCAAGTTGATCAAGCTAGCTTATCATGCTGATATTAATTTAAGGAGCAAAATAAATGCAATTAACATTTTGCGTAAGGAAAGCCTATCAAAATCATTTTCCTAATTAAAGCCCGGCTCACCTCCACAATCTCTCTTTCTCGGATCAGTACGAATAAATCAAACATGATCGGTTTTCAATAGACAAATTCCATTGTGTTTATTTACAAATTTACTAAGGATTTACACAAACGTAGACACATCATTCCAAATATTGATAAAATACGAAATACTTTGATCATATATATAACATTAATGCACCAAAACTAAATAAATTTATCTTTTTTAGCATATAGGGGTAGGTGACCCATCAATGACCCAGCGACCAAACGTGGCAGATAGCAAGGTGATTTTGTTACAAAATTGTTGAGGCTGATTATTAGCACCAGATACATATTAGTCAATATCAATAAAGATATGCACATCAACAAACGATGTACATTTTTTCTTTATTCTGAGTTCCATAAATTGCAAAAGATACACTTTGTAAATTAGGTGATACTCGTTACCCCAAAAGTTCGAATACTCAAAACGTTTGTTATTCAAAAAACATTAGTCAATATCAGTAAAGCTATGCACACCAACAAAAGATATTCCCTTTTTTCTTTATTCTGAGTTCCATAAATTGTAAGAGATACACTTTGTCAATTAGGTGATACTCGTTACCTCAAAGGTTCGAATACTCAAATCGTTTGTTATTAAAAAAACACACAAAATGAACATATATCCCAATATTTTTTAGTTCGAGAGGAAGAGTGTGCTAACGCAGATACTGTGTTAAGATGAAATAAGATTCGTTACTCTAGAGGTTTGTTTGTTCGAAATATGAGGTTTGTTATTTTGAAGGCCAGTGCGAAACTGACAGTCCGAAAACAACGATCGTTCGTACGAAAATGTCAAATGAACTACGTACATTGAGGCTCTTTTGATCGTAACTATATATTGCAATAGATTGACTAGCTTCCATAATTGAAGCCTGGCGATAGATGAACTCACTTTTAATTGTGAATTATGTATCACTTGCCATTGGAGAACCAGTGAATACAATTATATCTTGCAACAATTGTTGGAATATGACCATGATGACTTTGCTATCATCACATACATTTCAAGATCATATCAAGCAATCATCTTTTATCAAGTAATCATCTTCGCCCATTATTTTGTTGCTCATTATCTGTGTCATTAAGGTGCTAACAAATAGTTTTTTGAAAGACCACGTCTAGCTTAGCAGTAATTGTTTTGCTTCTTGCTGAAAGTACAACATGTTACATCATCAGTGCCAAGTGGTCACATTGTTATTTCTCGTTAGTTTCTTGGTGAACAATAAACACTCAAGTTGCAAAAATACTCACAAACTTCACAATACACGGTACAAATGCTGTCAAAAACTTAAACAAAACTGTTTACTGTAATTGTGAACTTTATAGTTGTATAATAGTTTAATCAACCATGCTTAATTCATTGAGAATTAAAAATAAATCTTTGTTGTTTAAAATGTTAAACACTAAGCTTGTTTAAATTGCTTAATCAACTGCTGTTCATTCAGTATAAACAGCGTTGCTGCATAAAAATGTAAACAGCGTTTTACTATGTACTTTTATATGAATAATAACACTCTAAAAATGTTGGGTAAAAATACTCCATGAGGGTATATCCAACCAACATTGGGCATTTTTTTTAGCATTTTTATTTTTCCAGTGTGATGAAAATTTTGCCCATTCTAAAGTAATTGCTGTCATTTTTTAACCTTACTGGACAATATGCTTCCCGCATTGGGTAAAATACTGCCTCAAATTTGTTGGACACATAATTACCCTCGTGCTGGTTAAAATTTTACCCAATATTTTCTACAGTGTAGGTTCTTACTCACCCACTTGTGGGGACCTTTTCATGATTTTTGTCTGTGATTTTTCACAAACAGACGTGTTATAAGCTACTGAAAATATTGGTATCTGGTTGGCTGAAAGAAAATAGGTCAGTAAAAATCACAAATAAAACTCTTCATGAAAAGCTCTCCTCACGGCCTCATGACACAATATAGTCATGCATGAAATCACTGTTAAACAAAATAAAATAGTAAGAAAACTTAAACCCTGTATAATTATCATACATCGCCAAGCATGTCAATGCTGCAATTATTTTCTAAAAATTAAGCCACATGCAATTTCAGTATTCGATCGAATTATTTTTCCATAGGATGTCGAAGGCTTTTGACATTGCCGAGGCAGAGACTGCGAGTATTATTTTTCATTTTGATTACTTGTCTTATGACCAAGTGATTTAATAGCATACAGTATATGGAAAATGTAATGATGTTCCCCAATTACGGGGGAAACAGCCGATAATTACTTCGTTGGAATATTAAACATGCTGGCTTATGATAAAGCATTCCATAAGCAAATTTTAGAGATAGAAAGAAAATACACAATAGAATATATACAGTATGAAAATCATGACCTTATATCATATCATAATCAATCAACTATATATAAGCTCCATAGGCTCAAATAGAAAATTTAGTAAGAGATGGATACTCCTTCATTTTTCAATTGAGTTATAAGAGATTAAGATTTCGATTGAGAAATGGTAAACGGGTGCTAATCCACTTTTTTTAAGGGGGTGTATTTTGCCCAATAATGAAAAGTAAAAAAACACCCCCAAAAAAGGGGAAAAAAGAAAAAAAAGGGAGCATCGCTTCCAAATGAAGGAATTGAAAAAAAAAGTAGATTGACTGCCTTAATTTAAATCAATTTTCATGAGGCCATTCGGTTTTTCTTTGTTCGTTTTTTGTTCCTTTAAAAACCTTAAAAGGGGCACCGATTCGCCCTTGAACAAGGCGTTAAAGAAAAAAAAAATCAAAATTGCTACCTTTTATGCAAATAATATCCCTAGGCTGTTCACAGTATTAGTAACAGCCTCTTCATGGTGTTGAATTTGTAAATGCCAGATTCACATAATATATCGTTGTGACCAAAGAACGTAGACTGCAGGTTGCCAGATTTGCTACCCTCTATGTGATTAAATGCAAATTGCCGCGTTGTGACGCGGTAATGGCTCATTGGCAAAATAGAGGTATATCTTCCGGAATACGTTCAACTTTTAAGTTGTCAATTTTTCCCCCGCTTCGGCCATTGAAGTCTCCGATCAGTTCTTGCGAAGGGACTCTGTCATGCCTCAGACTGAATACGTTGCATGCACTGGCGGATCCAGGAGGTGGGGGCACTGCCGGCCCGTGCCCCCGCCCCCCTCTTTGAGAGGCACAGTTAATTTTTTTTAATGTAAAAATGCCATTAAAACAGAAGTGTTTCCTTTTCTTTTTGCTTGTCAATTTTTCGTGGACATAATACCCTAAATTTTTGGTTAAAACCCTTTTTTTTTTCGCTTGTCAAAATTTTCCTCTGGTAAAAATGCGACCCCTTCGAAAAATCCTGGATCCACCCCTGGTTGCATGGTTATAGGGTACGTACCACGATATCCTCGAGTATTCTGGGACCTTGGACAGCTTGAAGAGCGCCCTCATCATTCTTTCATCGTCCATCACTAGTGACTTGATTGCTGTTCAAGACTAATTGGCCATGGATTGTACTAAAATGGTTTGACCAGCCATATAATATCTACATGTCCTGTATCGCATCGCTAATATGCCCAATCCCTACAGGAGACCTCAGATCATCAGCAGAGCTGCTGTTGCACTTGAACTATTCTGGTTACCATTGGTCTTTTTTTAACAGTAGTCCGTATTTAGCCTATAGGCCCGTTTTCATGTTCTATCGGAAAGTTTTCGGACCGCATTTGGCACACGAGTGCCGTTATCTATTAATACAATGGCTATGTCGCTACGAGGAGATCTCGGTCTTCATCCGGTACGCCTCGCAGAGTAGCAAGCTCACCGTCGTTCATTATCTCGCCATCGTCATCCGTGGTCGTTTTCCTCATTTTATGTCGAACACCACGACCATCGTGTTCGTTCTGTTCACTGAGAGCGGTAAAGACAACCTTCTGTCCGTTTTTGTAGGGTTCTGATCTTCGAGGAGTTTTGTTTTTGCAAGGAATATCCTCTCTCTTGGAAAGATAAGGTGATCTTGATGTCGGTTTCGTATTTAGATTGTTGGAGTCTTTCTTGAGTAAAGGATCGCCAACTGTAGAATGTGTGTGTGGAGGGGGAGGAGACAAAACAAAACACAATATTCACAATATATCAGGGTTTTTTTAAATATGAAAGTCAATCAAGCCACCAAGGGCTGTATTCCCAAAGTCATGTTTTAGGACATGAAGCGCCAAGTAATCCACTGGCCAAGCAGACATTATTTGAATCCTTCGGCAACAGTTAATTGTGTTGTGAAATCAGATATATATAGAAATGAATTTCATTAAAACACTTCGTTCATTATCTTTGCCGTGAATATGGCAGAAGTAAGATGAAACGCGGCATTCAATAGCCCACGAAGTGTGAAAAGAAATCTATATAGAATATTTAAAAAATGAGTGATGTCCTATATAGGCACCTTCATCGATTGATTATAAAAAAGTGCCATTAAAACATCGATATGAGCAATTCCCTAAGTCTCCACAATATCATATTCAATAAGTTTAATACAGGCCCTATAAGTATTTCAAAGGTGGAATACATGCGTTTGAATTTTTAAGATTATCAGTTCTTTATTTTAGGAATAAGATTTATGAATCTTTTGTTAATGATGTTTTCATTTGTATCAAAGCAGTGTACGTTGACACGCTTTTCACTGTTATTTCCCCTTTTGCCCTTTCTTTCTATGACACGTTAGAAATGTACTCACTTCAACCATTAGTCTGTCTATGTTTAAAACCAATAATGCTTTTACAAACACCTCTTTTGTCAGATGCATTATTCATTACTATCTACATCTCGTTTTACTCGGTCTATATGGCATTATGTATCGATAATTTGCGGCGATCCGGCAGGGGGAGGGGGCAAGGGGGACATGTCAAGTAAATTGGAGAGAGTGTCTCCCCTAAAAGAAAGAAAAGAAAGATAGAAAGAAAGAAAGAAATAGGGAAAGATAGATAAATAGACAGACAGACAGATAGATAGACAGACAGATGGATAGATAGATAGATGGATAGATAGATAGAAGAAATAAAAAAAGAGAAATAGAAAGAAACAAATATTGAACAAACAAACCAAAGATATAAGGGAAAAATGAAAAGAATGAAAAAAATATAGAAATGACTAAGGAAGAAAGAAAAATAAGAGAGAAAAAAAAAGAAAAAGGGAAAGAAAGAAAAAAATAAAAGTAAAAAATATAAAGAAGAAAAGAAGGGAGATAGAAAGAATGACAAGATTAATTTACCTGTTGGTGAGACCTCCTTTCCATCTGGTTCTCCTCTGTTTTCTCTTCCCGATAACACAGTCGAACACGTATCGAACTCACTCGGCTCACGATACATGTCCCTGATGAATGCAGTCTGACTGGACCCACAACCCATGCTCGTAAATGGTCACAATGGCGTAGTCGATCTCCTCAACGATCACGGCGGTGCATCCGATCAATCGCTGCACGCCACCGAAGGCATCAATCGATGATGAAATGTCTAGACTTCCAAGATGAATGAAATGATGCTGTAGATCTACTGTGGTGCGACGATATGCTTCAGACCTTGACTAAATTAATATTGCACCTGACTTTCAATTTGCAAAATGCAATGATTTCGAAGATAATCTAAATCGAATACGCACTCAAACTTGCAGTTGGATAAACGGTAGGCCTAAATGATTTTGTTTTAATTGTATTTTGATGTGGTTCTATCAATAAGCAGAAACTGGTATGTGAGTTCACCGTTATGCTACTGGTGTCTAATATCTTCGACGCTTTTTACGCGAAATAAATGCATCAGCAGTTGCAATCTGGATAGGGATTTTTTTTTTTTTTATCTGAGATGAGATCTGCTCTTCGTCGCAGCTTCAATTATAACTAGGTTCTTGTCATCGTTGTGATTATATCGGCCATACTCGATCACAATACTCCAATCTAAGTCTTCAAGGTGGGATCAAGCATCTGATGTTAATATTGATCTGTCTTTGATTTGACGTGTTAGTTATGTAATTCCGTTGGCTAATTGAAACCATGCACGCTATACCTTCTCCAATCAGCCGCTAGCGTTTTGACCCAATTAGTCGACCTGAAAATACATAATAATAAAAAGAAAGATAAAATAGAAATCTATCAACTCTAATAGGCAATTTTATCGCAGCCCGTGATTATTCATCGATACGAATAAAAAGACTTCCAAGGGCTTTTAGCCGACGTACCTTATAGATAGATTTATTCATAAATTCATATAAACCATGATAAATATTGCAATCGGATTTCGCAACCTTTTTATGAATTATCATAAGAAGATTAAGATAATAGTGGAAAATGCATTATCTTGGGAACAAATCTTAGTTTATCCTCTTGGCTATATAGCTCTCCTACGTATTTTCTACGCAACACGTGAAGTATTATCCACGTGTGCGTTGTGCCACTTTCAATTGCACTCAATTCTTCCTCCTACACTCAACATGAAATGATGGTTTATAGTTAGTTTGCAAGTGAGGCATCGGGGGGGGGGGGGGGGGGGGGAGAACGCACCCCCATTTTTTATTCCCCTGGATTCCTACACATCGAATACCCTGTGGTAGTATGTTTTCGTTCCCATTAAACATTTATTCTCTTCCAATTCGCATTCTTTTTCATGTAAAGACATGGGCTCGTACGAGGTCAGAAAAAGTTTAATTCAAGCATTGGTATATAATAAATTTTTCGTTTAACGATGGATAGCCAATTCAGTGACATAAATATCAAGCAGTAGAGTTTCAATTTATCAGCTAATTCGACACTCATATTATTCTTAACTGTCTGGGAATGACGAACAAGAGTGGTGTACCTTGGGTCGCAGCATTGGGGGGGGGGGGGCACCAGCAACAATTTTTTAATCAATTAGTGGGCCAGGTTAAAATGTTAAAATTGTTAAAATGTTATAATTGCCAGTTTTACTGACCTAATAGATATTTTAAAGACTGTGCCGTTAAACGGATATGTATCTCACTGATCAAATAATGTCAGCGCGAAGCGCGAGCTGAATTTTTTAATATTCAGACCTAATAAAGGGACATTACAAGCAATGATTTGTAATCATGATACGTAACTGTCTCACTAAACAAACAATGCGCGAAGCGCGAGCTGAAATGTTATATTATGACACTAAGGATTATTATCTAGGAAATCATGAAGAGCATACATATCTCACCATAGTCATATAATGCGAGCGCCAGGTGCTTGCTGATTTTGTTAGAATTGCACCTAAACACATGAAACACTTCTTGTAGTCATTGTAATCATGAACATAATACGTATCTCACTTATCATTTTTTTTTGATTCAGGCCTGAAGAGGAGCATTCTAAAGGCTTGTTTGTAGGAATTCACTAAGTCCATACGTATTTCACTAATTATTGATGCGTGCGCGAAGCGCGAGCTGAAATTTTTGAAATTCAGACCAGAAAAATTTACATTTTAACCTGGACTGTTTTTAGGAATTCATGAAGAGCAGACATATCTCACCAATCCACTAATGCAAACGTTAGCACGGACATGAAATGTTTTCTATTCAGAACTTAAAAGAGGGCGATCACTTTAGGTACACATGAAAAAGAAGCATATGTCACTTCATAAAACAATAATAACTCGAAGTACGAGGAAAAATATTTGGTGTATATTGACTTGAAAACGGGATGTTTTGTAAAACAGGATTATATATCCCATTAAACAGACAATGCGAGCACCAGGAATGATGAACACATAAGCCCTAAGCAAATAATGTTTCATAAAGTTATGAAAAAAAATTCTTATGTAATATAGCATAATATAAATATAATATAATATAATATTCAAATATTTCTTCTCCCCCCACTACGTTTCTCTTTCTTTCTCCCACCCCCTTTTTTATCCAGCCGATGGGGGGTGGGGCACGTGCCCCCCCCCCCCTGTAGTAACGCCACAGTGATAAAAAAAGATAATTGTCTTCACCTATATAGAATTAGGAATAAGCACGGTAACCATAAAGGACACCGCACACCTTACGACTGGACTTCGACCCTTTTTTTTTAATAAAACGTAGTAGGCTTTGATGTTAATATTGATACTTCGATATCTTACTCTAATGATCTAAATCATCGTACGAATACCCATGTTCAAATCTGTGATTATGATGTCATCCTTATTGAAAGTGAATTTAGGATCTAGTCGTAATGACGTCATAGCAATCGTACGATTGGCTACGATTTGAAATTAATTTGGCCTAAACTCCAAAGTAAAGACTTGCAATCATCCAAAATCGTTATATTAGTATTTTTCAGTGAATTTGAACCTCAAATAAAAAATACTTTTCATTCACATTATTTTCAGAAATTGAGCAAAGAGCAAAGTGCAATTTGCTCCAAAATCGGATCGTGAACCAGTCGTATGGTCTGCGGTTGCCTTTATAGAACGTGCAATGTAACGTCTTTGTCTTCCCTTAAGTTTAATACAAAGTTAGACCATGGATTTTCTTGAATTGGACTTTAGAATACAATAAATTTTGCCCGTATACAAAACTTTTTAGAATTAAATTCGGCTGCTGCATTGAACACGACACAACACCTCGACTCGGCGCCTGGATGATTTAACTATTTTTTCTGCAAATCAGTCCCTAAACAGTGGCGGATCTATGGGGGGTTACATCCCCCCCCCTCCCTTGAGCTGTCGAGTAAACAAAAGTAAAAACCTACCTTTTGGAGCCAAACCCTTTTTTGTGCTTTTCAACTTTCGCGGTACCAAAATGACCTGTGCTTTTGGAAGTGAAGACTTTTTTTTTTTTTTTTTTGCTTGTCAAATTTCTGGTCAAACCTTCTTCCGCGCCTGCTATATCCCGTACTAATTGTGCTGCTTTGTAATACCTCAGTCACATTTCCCCTACGCGTACGGCGAGACTAAAATAAACAAATTCATTACCACTTCTACAGTATATGCAGGTATCATATCAAAGCTTCAGCTTTAGTTACACTAGGCTATCCTGACTGATGCAAGATTTAATTCAGAATACATGGAATATGACATATTTCGATTGCAATACTTTCCACATTTTTAACCACACTGCTTTCTTAATTTTCTATTGTACATTGTAATGAAGACATACTCATCTGTGAAATGATAAAATGTAATTATATGGTCTTTTCAATTCACTTAATTATCAGTTATGGCCATGAATGACCATGCTAGCTAGCTGTATCTAGTTTTACTACTTTATATACATGATACCTAACTCAGAATATGGCATATTTCGGTCGCAATATTTTTCACATTAAAAAAAAAAAACATACTGCATCCTCAATTGTATGTTGTGAAATAAAAAAAAAAGGAAAATATGGCATCACATGCAATGCTACATTGTAAAAAGCATGTTGTATATTGTTGCTTTTTTTTCTATTACATCACACATCATGAGAGCTCTTTATAAACCACATACCGATGATTGCATGCCAGTTTCTAGACAGACCTTCTGTTGTTCATCTTAAATTTTCAAACATACATTTTCCTGTCAGTTCATCACAATTGCAGACTCGTGTCACTGGAGTGCTATTGTCATTCATTTGATACAAACCTTTTATTCTTGAATACTCAATCTATTCCGTCTTACATTATATAAAAAAAGGGTTGAACTGTTTTCCCCAGCATCGTTGTAACTTACTTGGTAACACTCTCATTATAACTATTATCTGAATGCATTTTTCTTATCATAGACTAAACCTTAGCTACCACCTTGAATGGCATTGTACCAAATGAATGTATACTTACTTCATGTGACATCAGGGAGCTTATTACACTGCATTTACTCAGGCTTGAAATCGCACGCTAATTATATTGTGGTTTGGGTAGAGTGGATTTTCCTCCCAAGACAGTTGTTTTATACAAGACTCTAATTCGGATTACTTGTAGGTTTTTTATTATTTTTTTTTTTAAAGTTTAATATATTCTTATAGTATTTTTGTAACTTTGTACTCTCTTGCAACAGCCTTTCCACCTTTTTTTTATAACTTTTTTCTCCCTCTCATGAGGGGCGATAATTTCCTCTGCCACAATTGTTTTAAAGTCCAGTCTCTTGAAGACAACGCATATTGTGTTCCATGCAACTCGCAAATATTTCCTTTCAACCATTACGTAGATGATGACTCATTTTTATTATGTATTCTCACCTTCTTTTATCTAGATAGATGTATCGATGAGGATAGATACCACTCCTTGTCTGTTAACCCTTTCAATCTAAATATCAAATATACTGATTTCAACAATTCTCCGGTAATTATGGATTCACTCTCCAGCGATGACAATGTAACTAGTGAATCGTGCAATTATATATTTTCTGATGATTTCGCACAAATATACAAGGCTACTCCAGATAATTTTTGCATATTACATATAAATTCAAGAAGTCTCATTTGGAATTACGATGATATGCAACTACTCCTTAGTTCATTGAATTACAAATTCACTGTTATTGGAATTTCCGAAACATGGTTTCGAAATAACATTTCAGTTCATTTGTTTAATATTGATGGATATTCACTTATTCACGTTGACAGACTTAACAGAAAAGGCGATGGAGTAGCCTTATATATAATAGATGATGTCGATTACCATCTATGCTCTAATTTATCCCTCAGTAGTGATCATTGTGATATTATTTTAATTGAAATACGGTTAAAAGATAGATGTAAATTAGTATTGGTTGGTTGTATCTATAGGGTACCAAATACAGATATTAACGCATTTAATGCAACACTTACGAATCTGTTATTAGACATAAATCCCTCTAATACTGATTTATACATAGTTGGAGATTTTAATATAAATTTACTCAATCATGATATTGATCGCAAAACAAATGATTTTTTAGATATAATGTTTCAATCAACCATTGCTGAGGTATTCAATAGTTATTTTATCAATATTGGAAAGGTAACTCAAGAAAAAATTCAAACTTCTTCATCGCATTTTGTGATTATTTATGTAACCATGTACCCAAATCACTATTTTTTTATCCAACGTCGAATAAAATCGTCAGTTGCTCCGGGCTCTGATTCAATAGCAGCTCGTGTTGTCAAGGAATGCATTCACACTATTATCAATCCTCTCTGTCATATCTTCAATGAATCACTTTCTCATGGTATTGTTCCCGACAAACTAAAAACAGCTGAGGTAATTCCAATTTACAAAAAGGGCGACAAACATGACATTACTAACTACAGACCAATTGCATTATTGCCCTTTTTCTCCAAATTGTTAGAAAAAATAGTTCACAGTAGACTTTACAAATTTCTTTCCATCAATAACATTTTAATACCCCAGCAGTTTGGATTCCGGAAGAACTTCTCAACCGATCTCGGTGTACTGAATTTATTTAATGTGATATCTGATAAAATAGACATTGAAAATTGCTGCCTAAGTGTTTTTATGGACCTATCTAAGGCCTTTGACACCATTGATCACAATATTTTGTTAAAAAAACTAGAATTATGGAATCAGAGGGGTCCCACTCCAATGGTTGTATAGTTACTTATCACACAGAAATCAATATGTGGTGATCGATGGTGTCAGATCCCATTTTAGTAATGTGTCATGTGGAATTCCACAAGGATCTGTATTAGGCCCACTTCTTTTTCTTGTTTACATAAATGACTTCATTTATTGTTGTCCAAGTCTTAACTTTTCTCTGTTTGCTGACGACACCACTGTTTCAGTATCACACAAACATATACATCATCTTGTATCGTTAGCAAATATGGAATTGGATAAATTAAACAAATGGTTTGCTTGCAACAAATTATTCCTTAATCTTGAGAAGACCAAATATATGATTATTCGAACAAAAGGAAGGAATGTCCCATCTAATCTTCCTGTTGTTCACATCGGTGGTAATCTCATCACACGGGTTGACAATATACAATTCCTTGGTGTGACTTTAAACGAACATCTCTCTTGGAAATCTCATATCATTTCTATTAGTACAAAGATATCAAGATCCATTGGTGTTCTGTCCAAGTTACGACATTATATTCCTAAATCAATTGTGTTTACTTTATATAATAGCATCATACTACCCCATTTGAATTATTGCAATGTTGTCTTGGGCTACACCTTCAAATCACACTTAGATAAACTACATATTTTACAAAAAAGAGTAGTTCGTATTATTTCAAACGCTCCCTACCGCACTCATACAAAGCCTCTATTTTCTCAACTGAACATAATGCCATTACAGGACTTGATATCATTTAATTCCCTCGTATTTATGTATAAATTTTATGCTAAAATCTTGCCTCCTCTTTTCAATGACATTTTTGTCCCAAATTCTACAATACACTCTCATTTTACTCGCCAAAGCAATCAAATTCATCTACCCTTAGCTCGATCAACAATATCTTTACATTCCTTTAAAACTTGTTTTCCTAAGTTATGGAATAACCTCCCCTCTGACATAAAATCTAGTTCAACTCTTTCTAGGTTCAAGAGACTTATCAGAAAATTATTAACATGTGCTTGAAAACTTTCAGTCAATTATTTGTTTTTATCTCATTGAAAGTCCCCCCTCCCCCCCTTTTTTTTTTTTTTTTTTTTTTTGCGGCTGTTGCATCGGTGTACTTAGTGTAATTATTATTATTTGTTGTATATATTTTCAGTGTACATTTTAACTCGGTGGCCCCTTTTTATAAGCTCTGCTTTCTCCGGGGTCACCAAACCATCATTTTATTGTTATATTTAGTATTTGTATAATTATTTATATTGGTATGTATTTATGTAATTGTTTGTACCTGATGATGGTTGAATAAATAAATTGAATTGAATTGAAAATAGCTGTCTTCATTTTGTTACCAGCTACATAATGGGTGGTTTGAATAAAATTAGATAAAACGGCTGTTTTCGACTCGCCTTACGACGGCCGTAGAGGAAATGTGACTGAGGCATTAAGCATTGTCATGTCATGTCCTATTCTACTTGTTTCTCATGGCGGCAAATGGACAATGTGAATTCTCGGTCGAATGTGAGTATTCGAAAAAGGTCGCGCGACTCGCTATAAAAAAATCTTTGATTATGCATGATTCTTGCAAAGGTTCTTCCATTACGGCTTTTATATAGGCCTTTTCTCTAACGGGGCGTTGCAAGAAAGTATTGAATACTATAAACAACACCTTTGGTTAGACACATGAACACGATGAAAGTCCGGGGTTCGATCCCCGCCACGGCACAACAGTGATCTTTTATCCTACAATTCAAATATTATGTGCACTTATCTATTATTTTTTAATCCTTATTATCATCCTATTGCTTTGGACGTGCCGTGGCCGAGTGGTCCAAACCTCCTAACTGTATAGACGATGAAGCATAATGAGAGTCCGGGGTCAGTTGAATAAATGGAAAAGCAATATGCATTCCTAGTGCTTGTGTGATTTTTTTCTTTAATCCTGTATATAAGCACTACGCATATTCACATCGGTATATGTTCTCGTATCCATATAGGTCGTATGTATATATATATATATATGTACATATATATATAGTTATATATATATATGTACATATATATATATAGTTATATATATATTTCCAAGACACAGCCGATGCCACAACATTCCGAGTCAAATTCTTAACTTTAAATCGGAAACAAGATGCCGGCCCATCCTTATTTTGATACAATTTTCTACATTTAAAAATGTATTTTACAAAAAAAACTTGATTTAAACAAAATGGCAAATGTTGCAGTAGAACATCGTCTATATTGCAAGTAAAAGACACTTCCGTCTGAACAAGAGCTCTTTTATATCCTACCTGAAAAAAAACCTACCAACTGACGGAAACTTTCCTATGTTACGACAAACAAACATATTGTTAAATGCCTTAACGTTCATATCTAAGTTAGATATACGCATCAAAAGCTGTGGTGTTAACCATGTACATAGAAGACCGCATCCGCCATATAAGGTGTTAAAAATGGGGTGTTATTACTTCAACAACAATGGGGTTATTACAGCACCTTTAGTTGTTACTATAACACTCTTTTTGGTGTAATGTTCAAACTCTTGTTGTAACATTGACCTTAGGGTGTGGTCTTAAAGGGATACCAATGTGTCGGTTCTAACACCGGATGCAACACCTATGACATCGAAACCGTTTTTCATTGGTTTATAATAAATTAACACTTAATTCCCTTTATCTCGATAGGATGTGGGTATATTCATGTTATGTGATTATTGAATGTTAATGTACAAGTTAATGCATCATTTTGAATGAATCATGTTAGTTCCATGTTTGTGAAGATATGGCAAGTCCATCCCAGCAAAAAGTTGATTTGAATGAGAAGAGAAAATAAATGTAACTGGCATAACGCTGAAAATGTTATAAAAATTGTATGCAAAATAAGATAGTCATGACCTATTAAAATTTCGTTTATTATTCACAAAATTGTTATGCACATGAGAGAACAGATGACTTCACCCACTAAAAATTTGGGCGGGGCCTGATTTGGCGCATGGAACATAGTCTTTAAAATGCTGCGAGCGAGCGAAGCAAGCAAATTTGACCCTTTTGAAAAAAAAAAATCACATCATATTTCCCCACTTTTATTTTGTTTTCTTGGCCCCAAGCGCCCCTCCCCTCCCATACGTTAGTGTACAAAATGTTATCAGTTAAAACATCGTAACAGACCTCAAATGTACTATAGGGATGCCTGGAAGTTGAGTACAAAAACCTAATCATTGCATCTTGTTACTGAATAAAGAACTTTATTTCGAAGTTTAATTAAGAGGCAGTCACATAGCAAGAGTAGACCTATACGACGTACGTAGGCTATGCCAAGCCGTCTTCTTAAACCCATTTCTTAATTATAAAAATTGCCTTTTTGTTCACAAAAAAAGGATTCTTGATATTTTATGTTGTTGTTGCTGTTGTCTAGTGGTAACGACTCTCGTCTTTCAATCTGAAGGACATGGGTTCGATTCCCAGCCATGGCGTGTTTTACTTCAGCAAGAAATTCATCCACATTGTGCTGCACTCCACCCAGGTGGGGTGAATGGGTATAGGAATAAATTCCTCAAACACTGTCTTGGGTGCCTATTGTGGCGGGTCGGCAACAGCCTTAATACGTATGATAAGTGTCAAGCGCCGTCGAGTATCTATAGTAACTGCGCTATATGAATGGTCAATATTTTATTAATAAAATGCAATAATTCTTGGTATCGAGGTTTGAGAATGGGAATGCTTGATGTCAAGAAATGGATTTAGGGGAGAAAACGGCTGGTCACACGTATAGTGCATTGGCAGATGGCCGCGGCTAAAACGCGCTGCAAACCTACTGTATATAACAGCCCATTTTCGTGGAGTATGTGGTATCCATAAGAAACTCATGTAGCAAGACCATATGCTCGGATCTCATCAGCTAAAACATTAACTCTTTGTAACACACTGCACCGCCATATATACGATCATTATATATCAGCGAACACAATAATCCCTTGGGTCATTAAATACTTCAATGCAGCTTGCATGCGTTTCTCACGAATTCATTAGCATGCAGGGAGTTTTTGAAAAGCGACGCACAAAACGGATTCAAGAATACAATAAATGCCCGTCATGATTATGACAATGTACAGCTGTGAGGTTTTGTCGAACATTGGTAAACCGGAACAGAAGATTTGGTCCAAGTGGGTGTTTCATAAAGTTGTTCTTAAAGGACAAGAGAAAGTTGATTTGAATAAAAAGGGAAAAATTCAACAAGCATAACATTGAAAATTTTATCAAAATCGGATGTAAAATAAGAAAGTTATGAAATTTTAAAGTTTTGCTTAATTTCACAAAACAGTTATATGCACATCCTGGTCGGTATGCAAATGATGAGATTGATTATGTCACCCACTCACTTTTTCTTTTGTATATTATTATATGAAAAATGAAATATTCAAAATTTCTCCTTATTGTCAAGTCAAACAATGATCAATTACTCCCTGAACATGTGGAATTAGCATTGTTTAATACTATATGGTTCAGTCAAGTTGGTCCTCATTGTCAAATCTGTAAAAAAAGAAATAGTGAGTGATGGACATCATCGCCTGACTCATTTTGCATGGGCTTATTATATTCACTCGCGTTCGTAATCACTCGCGTCGGGTTGGTAATCACACGCGTTTTTTATTTTTGGCGATTTTTTTTTTTTTCGGTGCGATTTTTTTTCTAACGGTGTCTTCAATGGGACAAACGTACTGGAAAAATAAAATGAAATTGAAATTCGAGTTTCGTTTTATTTTAAGCTGGTAAGTGCCTTAAATAAAACGTTCTCGACCACTGTTTTAAGATAACAAGCAAATTTTGACTACTGTTTTAACATAATCACATTCCACATCTTAAATCTTAGTGCCATAGGCGGCGGAAGCGGGGGGGGGGGCTCCCCCTAAAAAAAGAGAGAGGGGGGAGAAAGGAAGGGAAAGAGGGAGAAAAGAGAGAGAGAAAAAAAAAGACAGACAGAAAGAAAGAAGCAAGGAAAAAAGGAGAAAGAAAGGAGAAAATGAATAAAGAAGAAAAAGGAGGAAAGGCTACTCTCGATTTAGCTTTGCCTTTGGAGGATTTTCCTGAAGTCTGTGCACTGGTATTCTTTATAAAGCATAGCGAGGTGCTACAATTTCATAATATCACTATTTATTTGCTTCTCCCTTTCTTTGTGAATTATTCTACACTAACGTAAAAATCAGGGAGGAAACAAGTGCTGAAGAAGAAAAGCAAGAAGGAAGGAGGAGGAGAAGTAAAAGAAGAAAAAAGAAGATGGAGGACATAAGGGGGTAAAAATGAAACTAAAAAGAGAAAATTGAGGGGAGGATGTAGAAGAAGAGAAAGAGAAGATAAAATAAGGGGAAGACTGAGAAGAGAAAAGGAAGAAGTGAGAAGGGAGATGAACAATAAGGAGAAAGGGAAGAAATTGAGAAGTAGAAGAACAGGGAGAAGAATAAGATGACATAATAATGGGAATAAAAAGAAGACTGAGAAGAAAGAGAAGTAGGAGGGGGAGTAAAGTGCACTCTGGTTATAAAGAAGTCCGAGGGACCAACAAAATTGTTCCTTTATACAAATAATTGTGTGTGTGTGTGATATAAGTTTTTTTATATAATGATGGTGCACTGAACAAAATTTAAAAATGGTAAAATGGATTTTCATTAATCTTGCAGGACGTTGCAGGGTGAAAAATATGAAAAAATTTGGGGGTTATCAAGGACAAGAAATCTACACTGTATTGTAATTTGTATATTGTAATGTATTTACAAGTGTATATTTGTTGTTGATCACAATGTTTTATTTATGTTTATGTATCCAGCCTACTGTGACTCCCTGAAGCCATGTCTTCTGTTTTCCAATCCATTATTTCTGACTCAATCTGAGTTACCTCGTGCTTGGAGTTGTTTAAGGGGCCTGGATAAATGACGTAGCCGACAACTTCTGTTTTCAGGAAGGCACCGGGACGGTACGGTACCTTGGCGTTGATCGTCGCGCGAATTTTTACCGTGAGAGCGCGCACAGCCACAGGGGCGGATCTTGACCAAAAGCTTCGGTCTTTGTGTCTATTAATTATTATGTTGGTTGTTCCGCTGAACTCCGTTGGCTCCACTCACCAAATACAGATAAATAAAAAAAAAAAAAAAAAATGTTTGAAAAAAACTCCTCGAAACAGACTGCTGCCAGCTGTCTGGGGCGGATCAAGCTTGTTTTCTATTCTTTAATTGCCGGCTTAAAACGAAACTCAAATTTCCCTGCATGTCTGTCCCATTGAAGACACCGTTAAAAAAAAATCGCACCGAAATAAAAAAAATCGCCAAAAATTCAAAACGCGAGTGATTACGAACCAGAACGCGACGCGAGTGATTATAAACTGCCTTTTGCATGTCACTGATTTGTGCATATCACTGTTGAAAAAATAAGCGAAACTTTAAAATGCCATAACTTTCTTATTTTACATCCAATTTTGATAAAATTTTCAGCGTCATGCTAGTTTGATTTTTCTCTATTTATTAAAATCTTCATTTTTCTTGGGTGGACTTGACTTTTAAGTTAAGAGCGATTTTAAGAATAAAACTTTCTTATAATCACGAATGAACATTTAATGGTGAATATCATATACCACAAGAAAGGATCACCAGTCGTTCTTATAAAGTCACTGTCAACCATTTGAACAGCTTTATAAAACGGCCTCGAGACTCTGAACAAACGAAATATTTGCAATTTTTTTCACCTTCGAAAATGTTAAGAAAACTGCTGTTCCGGTTCACTAAAGACGTCCCACAATGTCATGAAATGCGTTTGACAATACATTGTCTATATTCCTGACTCTGTTCTGCGTCGTAGAGCGAAATGTAAATACTATGTGTAAATTTTACTTCAGATTCAACTTGATTTTGATGAACAAAGAAAAAAACAAGAGAAAAAAAACATAACCTAAACTTTCTTCCAAAATCTGATATAAATTATAAGACTAAAGTAGTTTTGTTTTACAAAATAGAATTGACATGCCCGGCGCGTGTTATGCCAATGAGAGAGTTGAACAACAAGGAGATTTGGAAGAAGAGTTGTCACACATTCGTTTGTATTTTCGCATACATAATGATAATCTTAAATAAATTTATTTCTAAATGTATTGTTTTCTTATTAAAAAACATGCATGACCAAAGATATACAGCACCACAAACAATGATTTAGATGAGAAATGCGACACAACTAAAGAATGCTTTTTATTAAGTTAAAAATTAATGACAATGTTATGTGGTGACGGTTACTCATTACGAATCAATTAAATACTGTTGAAACCTGAATCCATTTATTAATTCCATTACTTCCTGAACATGTACAATATAAAAAAAAAACAGGAAGTACCAGCAAATATTAGCAATTAATATTTTAGGAAGATGAAATATAAATGCCTAGTGATGAGATTGTATATAAAAAAAAAAAAAAAAAAAACAAGATTACTGTATATCACACAACATAAATACGACCGGTAATATTAATTTTGTGCTGACTTACCTAAACATATAGCAGGGTTGTGCATCCTCTCATTGTATATACCTTATAGACGAGTGATGACCTCTGTTGTTTACATGCATGCACGCATTGATGAAGAGAGTTGTCGCTCGGAGAATTAATAATAGCTCTCACTTTTATGCCCTCAATCCCCTCTCATGATTATGATATGAGCGGGAAGATACGTGTTGATTTTCTGTCTGCAGACGACCCACGAATAGAGAACGGAAAGTTGCGTGTTAATATGCTGACTGAAGTGGACCCGCGAAACGACCGGAAAAATGACAAATCATGCAAAACGCCATCATTGCTAATTTATACCCTTCAGAGCCTGCATCGTTTGCTCACACATTCCACTATAACCAGAGTACACAATGCTGTCAAAAATCATGTCGACTACAGTAATGCCAGTAATGTGTGATCTATACATAAAAACATCATGGTTAATGTTGTAAACTGTGCCTGCTTGGGAGAGCAAATGTTTTAAGAATGAGGGAAGAAAAAAAAAGTTTATTTAGATATAGTTATTTTGATCCCGCAGTATACCTCTTTAATGCCAAACCAGTTAGAAAAAAGGGGAAAAGATCCATTCAAAATATATAATAATAATAATAATATAGGATATTTATATTGCGCACATATCCACCTTGTTAGGTGCTCAAGGCGCTCCTATATTACCCGGCTAAGCTAGGCGTTCATAGCGCACACAGCTTTTTAAGGAATTACTTCCTACCGGTACCCATTTACCTCACCTGGGTTGAGTGCAGCACACTGTGGATAAGTTTCTTGCTGAAGGAAATTACGCCATGTCTGGGATTCGAACCCACGACCCTCTGTTTCAAAGTCCTAAGACTAATCCACTGGGCCACAACGCTCCACGTTGACCGGCGGTATATGAATATAGGATAAAACAAGGTAGGCATGAATAAAAAAAGGAACAGGAATATAGGAAGAAAAGCAAAAAAAGAGGAAGAAAATAGAAGAGAGAAGATGAAAACGGAAAAGAAGCAGGGAAAGAAATGCCAGAACATGAAGGGGATACATGGATATCAAATTAGCATTAAGCATAGATTAGATATTTATTATATTTTCAGTTTATTGATTTTCGCAACTTTTTTACATATACAAATTAAAAAAAAAGGGGGGGGGGCATTTAAAAAAAGAAAAAGAAGGGAAAAGAGAAGAGAAAATAAGAGGATGAAGAAGAGTAAATAAAATAAGGTGAGGGGATGACTTGCAAAATAAGATAAAAAACCTTTCATGTCACTATATTAAGTTTTCTCTTGCGCTTCGCGTTCGCATTGCATGTTTGATGAGATAGGGCTACATGAGATTCTTCCTCAATAGGCTGATATGGAGCTTAAAATATCAAGTTTTTAGGTCAAGCCTTTTCCGTAGACCTCTGCCAAAGCAGTGAAGATGTTGATGCCCAAGACGAGCCGTGTTGCCATGTACGAGAACCTCTTCAAAGAGGGTGTGGTCGTAGCTAAGAAAGACTTCTACGCCCCCAAACATCATGAGCTTGAGAACGTCCCAAACCTTCATGTCATCAAGGCTTGTCAGTCTCTGAAATCCCGTGGCTACGTCAAGGAGCAGTTTGCCTGGCGTCACTACTATTGGTACCTGACCAACGAAGGCATCCAATACGTCAGGGACTACCTCCATCTCCCACCAGAGATTGTCCCAGCTACCCTGAAACGTCAGCCCCGTACTGAGACCGCCAGACCCAAGCCTAGGGCCATGGAGGGACGTCCTGAGAGGGGTGGACCCCCATCAGATGGGCAGAGGCAGGAGTACAGACGTGGACCAGGAGGACCAGACAAGAAGGGTGATGCTGGCGCCGGAGCCACCCAAGACTTCCAATTCAAAGGAGACTTTGGACGAGGGAGGTCACAGCAGCCACAGTAAGCTAGCTGCATGAGGATAGATGATCATTGTTCAATAAAGTGATATGTAAATTAATGTGACCACAAAAAAAAAGTTTTGAGGTCAATATACAAAAAAAAAATTCAGCACCGACATCGAGCTTTCATTGTTTTTTTTTTAATTATAAATTGATTTTCAAAAAGTGTTCTTCAGTATCAAAATCAAAATCGGCTGGCATTACATTACATTACATTATAGTATTATATTATATTATATTATATTATATTATATTATATTATATTGTATTGTATTGTATTGTAATGTAATGTATTGTATTGTATTGTATTGTATTGTATTATATTATAATTATATTATACTATATTTTTTCGTAGCTTTATGAAACATAATTTGCTTAGGACCTATGCGTTCATCATTCCTGGTTCTCGCATTGTCTGTTTAATGAGATATTATAATACTGTTGCACTAAGTACAACATCCCATTTTCAAGTCAATATACACCAAATATATTTCCTCCCACTTCGAATTATCGTTATTTTTGGTAGTAAAATATACTTCTTTTACATAAATATTTAAAGTGATTGTCCACTTTTAAGGTCTGAATATAAAACATATCCAGTCTGGGCTTACGTTCGCATTAGTGAATTGGTGAGATATGTCTGCTCTTCATGAATTCCTAAAAACAATCCCTAAAATGTCCACTTTTCTGGTCTGAATATCCAAAATTTTCAGCTTGCGCTCGCATAATTTGGTTAGTGAAATACGTATGATCTCAGTGAATTCCTATAAAAACAAGCCTTAGAATGCCCCTCTTCAGGTGTGAATTTAAAAAAATTCAGCTCGCGCTACGCGCTCGCAATATTTGATGAGTGGGATACGGTCATGTTCATGATTACAATGACTACAAAAAAGTGCTTCATGTGAATTTTAACAAAACCAGCAAGTGCTTGGCGCTCGCATTAGATGACTATCAATGGTGAGATATGTATGCTCTTCATGAATTCCTAAAAAATGGTCTTTAAAATGTCCTGTTTGGAGTCAATATATACAAAAATTTCAGCTCGCGCTTCGCGCTTGCATCGCTTGTTTAGCAGCTTAGTGAGACAGGTACGCATCATGATTACAAAAATTTGCTTATAATATTTTATTACGTCTGAAAAAGAATCTAAGCTCGCATTATCAATTTAATTGAATTGAATTTATTTTCATACTTCACAAGATAGCAAAGTAATTACATAATACAAGAAATACATTTGATTACATACACAATACAAAATATAATGGCAGTAAATAAAGTGAAATATGAAGGAACCTGCATAAAAAGCAGAGCTTGTTATGTCTGCAGGTTCCTTAAAGTAATTATGAAATTCGTAATCAAGGAGATCGGACACTAAAAAAAAATCAGACTACAAAGGAAAAGGCAAAGATTAGCGGAAAATCGCGGGATAAAGAATTAAAGGGAAAGTGGACAAATGTGAAATAGAGGGGGGATGAGCGAAGAATGAACAAAATCAAAACTATACCACCGTATACCTTTAAAAAGGTACAAATCAAATACATTATATATATATATTCAGCCAGTGCGTCTTAACGGGGTCCATAATTGGACAAAAGAAATGATTTCGGTTTACATTCAAACATATTAAGGATAAACAGTTAGTTATTTCGTTTGGAAGATGATTCCAAAACCTTGGTCCTTCAAATACAATTGTTCGTTAAGCAAATAACATACGAGTACGTAGAAGGTGAAATGAGTCCCTTTGGCGGGTAGGATAAGAATGGATGAAGTTGTTTCTTTGAAACAAAGAAGAGAAAATTTCCGGAAGATCATCTTTTGAGAGTTGAAACATGAATGTACCCAAATGAAATTCGTAAAGATCATGAATTTTCAGGATTTTATTTTTTATAAATAATGGATTTGTGTGTGCATAAAATTCAGATTGGTTAATCAACCTAATAGCCCGCTTCTGTAATTTAAATAACATTTCTAATACCGTCTTGTTTGTATTACCCCAAGCCAATATACCATAATTTAGTCGTGATGAAATGAGAGTCATATATAAGTTTAATAGTATATAATCAGGATTTTTTTCTTTTTAGCTTGCTTAAAATACCAATAATTCTAGAAGTCAATTTACACAAGTAATTAATGTGACACTTCCAAGACAAATCATGATCGATATAGAGCCCAAGAAATTTGGTGGATTCAACCTGTAATAGATTTACATTATCCATGATTACTTGACCAGGTAAACTTTTAAGAGAATTCAAAAGATGATGACTTTGCATTCGATTTTCCACAACAAAGACAACTTGAGTGTTCTTTCCTCTGCTTTAGACCGGTTTCTGAAAAGCAGGTGGCAGATATAATCAAGAATTCTTCAAAATCAACATGTAGTCTTGATGCAATTCCAACTTGCTTACTGAAGAAATGCTGTGATGAGATTGTACCTATGCCATGCCTATAATTACGTACATCATTAATGAATCTTTTCGAACTGATTGTTTTCCTAATGGCTTAAAGATGTCTTACATAATTATGTCCTCTCATCAAAGATCATAAGCTGGACAGTGATGATTTAAATAACTATCGACCAATTGCAAATCTTAAGTTTCTGGCAAAGACAGTAAAAAGAGTAGCAGCTATTCAACTGCGGAGTTACCTCTCTGAACACCGTCTCCTTGCAAGAACTCAATCAGCTTACAGGCATTTCCATAGCTGTGAGACAGCACTCTTACGTGTTTCAAATGATATACTGATGTCCTTGGACAGAGGTCATGAAGTATTTCTAGTCCTTTTGGAATATTCGTCGGCATTCGACACAATTGGCCATGACATCACGTTGCATAGAATGTCACATTGGTTTGGAATCCAAGGCCTTGCATTGGACTGGTTTTGCACATATCTAACATCTTGTGCTCAGTCTGTATTTATTAATGGTGAACAATCATCAACTCATACACCGACACAAGGTGTGCCCCAAGGGTCTGTTATCGGACCCTTAGTATTCACCATGTATAGGCCTACATCACCTTTAGAAAATATTATTGATTCTTATGGATTTTCTAAAATGTTTTATGCAGACGATACTCAGATGTATGTGACAAAAATCATCGGAAATAGAAGTAGGACTAGTAGGAAAAGAGAGGTTATGCAATCTCGATTTCGACCCCATGTACCTTTGCGCCCTTTTGAAATTGAGGGTGTAGAGGTTGTTCCTGTTAAGACAGCAAGAAATCTTGGTGTCCTATTTGACGATCACTTCACTATGCAAAATAATAATAATATCTAAATGTCGATCTGCTTCATATGCATTGCATAAGATTGGGAAAATTCGACCGTATGTTGATATAGATACATCTGAAAGGCTGGTGCATGCTTTTGTCATACGCCACTTTAGACTATTGCAATAGTCTATTGTATGGAGTACATGTACCAGACACTCAACTCAAGAAACTTCAGGTCATTCAAAACTCGGCTGCTCGGATTGTTACCAGAACAAAAGATATGAATCGGTATCATCTGTATTAAGATCCTTGCATCGGCCTGTCAGGTCACGTATTAAGTTCAAGATCTTACTACTATCTTTTCAGTGTTTTCGACAAATGGCTCCATCTTATCTGTCAGAGTTACTTGTAAAATATGAACCTGTTCGAAATCTAAGTTAGATCACTTCATAAATGATTTATATATCGCACCCGTTGTTGTTTTATGGTGAACGGGGGTTTGCGCATGCAGCGCCGGAACTCTGGAATAGTATCCCACACAATTTAAGGCAAGTTGATATATACAATAAATTGGGCAATTTAAATCTGCATTGAAAACATATTTATTTAACTAAAAAGAATATTATCAAAGCATTACCAGCAGCTTTCCCTCATCTTTTCTTCTTTTCCTAACGCGCATTGAGACCTTTGTAAGGTGTAATGCGCTATACAAAAGCTGTTCTATTATTATTATTATTATTATTACTAAAAATCATAAAATTGGTTTTCTTAACATTAAGTGACAACTTGTTAGCTCTAATCCAGGACTGGATTAGATAATAATGGCAGTCCTTAAAATATCTCTATTAGGTTATACCTGGCAATTTCGCGCGCTTCGTGGGCCCACTAAGTGACTCAAAAATTTTGCTGGTGTCCCCCATGCCGTGACCCACGGTACGCCACTGTAGTTAATTTTTGTATACCTCAATGATTTCCTCTGTAATAATAAGCAATTCTATATCAAACTACTTAAAATCTCCTTTTTATGACACTGCAATTTGCGCTCTCATTAATTTATTAATGAGAGCGCATTTTTTTTCAGAATGCAATATCTCGCGCTTAGGAAGAGGAATAGAAAAAAGGCACCATTTTCACATGATGACAAAATGTCCTTAGAATATCCAGGTCCGGCTAGGTAAAAATATAAATAATAAAAATATGGACTTGCGCTTCGCGCTCACATCATTTATTAAGAGCGATCAATAATATCCACTTCACAATTTTCCTGCACAATGCCTGAATTAGTGCTTATTGACCCCTTTTCAGATAGGAATATCAAATATTTTCAGCTCGCGCTTCGCGATCACATTATTGATTTTCATGATTAAAAATATATTTAGAATGCCCAGATACTATAAATCTTAAACACACGTGTGTGCGTTTATTGAGATACATAGCTTGTTCTTTATTTAAAACATGCTTAAATTATCGATTTTCAGACTAAAATTTTCTGCTCGAGCTTCGCACTCACATTATTTATTTTGGATACCCAATTACCTATTCTTTTTATGATTTACAAAATATGAACAGAGTGAACCGTTTTTTGGTCTATATCTCATTTTTTTGCGCTCACGCTTCGCGCTCGCATTGTTTAGTTATATGCCTATACTGGCCATAATTACAAAATATGCTTAGAATTTCCATTATTTAGGTTGGAATGTCAAAAATTTTCAGCTCGCGCATCGCGCTCGCTTTATTTGATTATTGAATTATGTATCGCGTTATATGGCTATCTGCAAGCAGTATTCAACAAGTCCTCCTTCGATCAGTTATACGCATTAGACATGTAGACATGATGAGATCCAAGATCTTGTTATCTGATCATCTCTCCCATGGGATGTAGACATGACGAGATCCAAGATCTTGTCATCTGATCATCTCTCTCACAGGATGTAGACATGACGAGATCCAAGATCTTGTCATCTGATCATCTCTCTCACAGGATGTAGACATGACGAGATCCAAGATCTTGTCATCTGATCATCTCTTCTAAAAGATGTAGACATGACGAGATCCAAGATCTTGTCATCTGATCATCTCTCTCACAGGATGTAGACATGACGATATCCAAGATCTTGTCATCTGATCATCTCTCTCACGGGATGTAGACATGACGAGATCCAAGATCTTGTCATCTGATCTTCTCTTCTAAAAGATGTAGACATGACGAGATCCAATATCTTGTCATCTGATCATCTCTCTCACAGGATGTAGACATGACGAGATCCAAGATCTTGTCATCTGATCATCTCTCTCACAGGATGTAGACATGACGAGATCCAAGATCTTGTCATCTGATCTTCTCTTCTAAAAGATGTAGACATGACGAGATCCAAGATCTTGTCATCTGATCATCTCTTCCACAGGATGTAGACATGACGAGATCCAAGATCTTGTCATCTGATCTTCTCTTCTAAAAGATGTAGACATGACGAGATCCAAGATCTTGCCATCTGATCATCTCTCACACAGGATGTAAATATGGTGAGATCCAAGATCTTCTCGTCTTCACGTCTTTAATTGTGACACCGTCGTGATTATTTTCCTAACCATAATACGTGGTAATTTTGTATACCACGGATGGCACGGTCAATTTGACAACCAACGTGGTAAGGTGCAGTTGACCACGTAAGATTAAGCTGCGCAATGCAGGATATTTTACCTGGGGAGGGCCGAGCGAAAGTCGACATCATTTACAGTGGAGTTATTAAGATCGTTTCACTACTTGTAAAATGACATATATGAGTCAGCTACCCCCCCCCCTCACCCTCTTAACCCCCTTTTTGAATATCAAGTATTCCATTATTGCTATATCAAGAATTGCATTTTTTTTACAGCACATAATAATGAATTAAATTCCGTTTATATTATCATGAAGGATCACAATAATGGTGTAAATTAAAGGCAATTCTTAAGAAATCAGTTAAAGAAAAATATTTGTTTTAGCCTATACGTATACTTGGACATCCGTTGGTTAAAATGTTCAGGCATAACATCCGCTTAAACTTACATACCCGATTCATTTATAATAAGTTGGATTTTTTGACAAAATAATGTTGCGAAACAAAATAATCTGAAAATATGACATAATCAAAGGTTAACGGGTTTCTTGTGTTTCCTATAGACGCCATTATAACACTAATTATCTAACGGAAGTTTCATTGCGGAGAAAGCCCTATAGATTATGTGCGGAGTGGTTAGCATTGCATATTAAATTCAAGGTGTCAAGAAATGACCGTGATAGCATTAAGCAGTTGCTATGGCGACTGCATCATCCGCTCGTTTCATCTTTCGCTGTTGTCCATTTTAGTCTCGAGTCGCAGATTCTAAATCACTGTATAGGCCTACCGTAAAAAAACCATTTTTTTTAATACAACGCTGTTTAGTGTAAACCTTACAACAGTTTTTTTTAACAGTTTAAACAATCCTGTGCTTATTTTGAAAAATGAAACTTCGTTGTTTAAGTTTTTTAATACTTGTTTACACCTTTTAAACAGCTGCTATACAGTTCATATTCTAAATACCATTGTGTAAAAATTTTGCACTGTGCAGCTATTTTAGTGCTTACACATGCAGTAAAAACGCTGTTTAAAAATTTATACAGCGCTGTTATGAACATTTTGTTTGCAGTATTTGTGAGTTTAAACATTCATGCCTAATTTAGTGGTAATTAATTTCTTTTTATATAAACCTCTCAAAAAAGTTTGGAAATCTGACTTTGGCCATTTATTTCTCCCAACTCCTAATTTTACACAATGCATATTTGATACTATTCAAACGATCATTAATTCTCTTTAAAATGATGCTTGTTATGGTCATGCTATTTCAAAAAGAGCAGGATTCAAAAGTGTTGGATGAGGTCTGAATTGAAAAGGTGTAAAACGAGCAGAAATAGTCATGAAGGGTCAATATAGAACATGATTCTTTTGATACTATGTGTTAATAAAGATGAAAGTCCATTCAAATCAAGCGCCTGCTTTTTCATTTTCGATGTTTTTGTTGTGGAATATGTAGTGATAATTATGTGAGATAACATTGTTTGAGTCGTTTGAAATACCCATGCATGTTTCTTTGTTTGTTATGCGTTTGCTTGTGCAGAGGTGTGTTTAATTCCATGTTAATGTTGATGTTAAGGTGCATAAAAACAAAAGAAACCGCTGGGAAACTCACTTATCACCACGGAAAAAAAAGAACAGTGACTTTCAATATTGTGTCATTTTGCAACTTTTCAATTTTTACCTTGCCCCACATTTCAAGGCACTGCACCTCCATGTGAACCACAATCATAATCATGTAGGGTATCATTTTAAAGAAAATTAAATGATCTATTCATTGGTATCAAAAAATAAAACCGAGGAGGGATTATCGATCAAAGTCAGATTTCCAAGCTTTTTTGAGGAATTTAGATTTTAAACACCTGTCCGACTGTTTAAACAACTATACTTTAAGGTTTATGATATACAGCGTTGTATAAAAGATCACATCGTTTTACTGTTAGTGGGTGAATGGGCGTGACTTGCAGCTCTTCACGGCCTCTATGAGGGATGATCCGTGCACGATACCCCCACACACTCATTTTGAAGCACAGACTTTAAAGGTCAAGTCCACCCCAGGAAAATGTTGATTTGAATAAATAAAGAAAAATCAAACTAGCATAACGCTGAAAATTTCATCAAAATCGGATGTAAAATAAGAAAGTTATGAATTTTTTAAGTTCCACTTATTTTTTCACAAAACAGTGATATGCACAACTCACTTGCATGCAAATGAGACAG
The DNA here is from genome assembly GCF_037042905.1 of Lytechinus pictus. Lineage (NCBI taxonomy): Eukaryota > Metazoa > Echinodermata > Echinoidea > Temnopleuroida > Toxopneustidae > Lytechinus > Lytechinus pictus. The sequence goes on along the minus strand of NC_087260.1, from coordinate 1,662,631 downwards.
TCGATGATGTCACTCAATATTTTTTTTTTTTTTATTGTTTGGATTATACAATATTTCATATTTTACAGATTCGACAATAAGGACCAACTTGAATGTGCCATATAGTATTAAACAATGTTGATTCCACATTTTCAGGGCGGAATTAATCGTTGTTTCACTTGACAATGAGGAGAAAATTAAAATATTTCATATAATAAAATACAAAGAAATAAAGAGTGGATGACGTCATCAGTCTCCTCATTTGCATACCGACCAAGATGTGCATAGAACTGTTTTGTGAAATTAAGCGAAACTTTAAAATATCATAACTTTCTTATTTTATATCCGATTTTGATGAAATTTTCAATGTTATGTTTGATGGATTTTTCTCTTTTTATTCAAATCAACTTTTTGTTGGAGTGGACTAGTCCTTTAAAAGTGCCCTGTTTACCCAGCCAAATACCCCCTTACAAACGCGTTTCATGTGTTTACGAGTGCCCCTTTGCCTTCTTGTCCATCTCGATTAGATAATTTGCCCAACTTAAAACAACTCGTTTCATTGTGTAGCGCCCATTTCTATAACATTCTGTTCCCCAAGTTCTGCAAGTGCATCTTTTAATTCAATCATATTTATTGCGCTCTTTAGCTCCTTTTCCATTGTGAAATTCCTCTTCTGTATGAAACGTACCACCTTTTACACCACTGATCAAGTATCAATTTTGAATTATATTTACTGTCAATCAAAAAAAGAAAGAAAGAAACGAAACGAAACGGGCAGCTACTTCAGGAAATGAAACGTAATCTGAAGGTGAAATAATACTCTGTTTTGCATGAAGCCAGGGAGATGAATCTTGTCGAGCAATCTTATCTCTCATACGCCCTCTAGCGGTCACCGCTAGGTCGCAAAGCATGACAGTATTCGAGTAGAGGGGTCTATTTGGGGTGAGTTTATTAAAACAGATTTTAAACAGATTAAGAAAAATCAGACAAACAAAACACTGAAAATTCGATTAAATTAGACTATGGGATTAACAAAGTTATTGTTTGTTTTACTTTTATTTCTGCGTTCACAATACATTGTCAAAAATATTTACATTGTTTGCAATATACAAAATAATCCATAACGTATGTACAATATGCATAATTGGAAAAAAAAAATGGTGTTAGCATAATTTTAATAATAAAAGATTTGTAATATTCCGGTGAAACAGTTCTAGGCATGTCTGCATGAATATTCACTCCCCCTTGGTTGATGATGTCATATCCCCACTTGTCATATGAAATTAGGTTTATTCAGATTTGTTCTACCAAAAACTGGGGGGAAAATGATTGACAACTGATTTAGTGCATGAGATATTCATGGCTGCAACTTTTTTTATTATAAAGGGGATATATTATTCACACATGTAAGGAAAAAATGAAACAATTATGATTTTATGTAATAACATATAAGAAAAAGGAAAGTGGAGATGCGACATCATCAGCCCATGCACCTCATGAATATTCAAGACAGGGGCCGCGAAAGAGGGGGGGGGGGGGCGGGGGCTTCAGCCCCCACTTTTTTCCAAAATTGTGTACAAAAACGTAAAAATTACCATGATGATCGTGATTTTTTGCATGGTCTGCCCCCCACTTTGAAAACCGTTCCGCGGCCCCTGCATGATGACGTGCATATAACTATTTACACAAAATATTGCTAAACTTTAAAATTCAATAACTTTGCTATCCGATTTTGATGAAATTTTCAGCAATTTGCTCTGTGCATTCTACATTATTTATCTAGATATAAATATTTTCAGCCCGGGGCATCCTTTCGAAATTCACTCAGCATCTAAAGGGATGCTCCGGGTTGAAAATATTTATATTTAAATAAATAAAGTAAGATTCACAGAGCAAATGCTGAAAATCCATCAAAGTCTGGTGATAAAAATCGAAGATATTGAATTTTAAACATAATTATTGTGAGAATATTATTAATTAATGCACGTCGTCATGAATATTCATTAGATGGGATGATGATGTCACATCCCCACTTTCCTTTTGCTTATGTTATTACATGGAATTATGATTGATTCATTTTTCACATACAAGTCATGACTTTTTGTGTGATTCATAATGTCTCCTTTATAATGAAATAAGTTGCAGCAATGAATATCTAATGCGCTTATCAGTTGTTATTCCAATATGTTTGTATTGAATAAACCTAATGTCATATAATAAAATACAAACAAGTGGGGATATGACGCCATCAGTTTGCTCATTCAATATTCATAAAGACATGCCTTTAACTGTTGACCGGAATAATGTAATCTTTAACTGAATTGCCATGATTACTTTGTTATTTCTTGTCCGATTAAAAAAAAAGGTATTTTGTTCGTCTGAATTTTCTTAATCTGTTCCAATCATATTATTTTCAGACTGGAGCGTTCCTTTAAATGCCCTCGATCCCTCCTATATACGTCATGTCCTATGAGTGAAAGATTATTCACTGTATAAGTGTAGGCATTATGTTTTGATTTTTTTCTCGATCTTTCGTATTATGTGAAACATAATATTTTCCAGAATCAAAGTATTTACCATTAACCATTAATTTAAAAAAAGAAATGAATAAGACCAGCTTCCATTCATAGGCAAAAGGGAAGAATAATCGTATGCATAAAATAGGTGGGTAGGTCTTAACATATTTCGAAAAAGTAATTGTACTAAAATTCTTCAAATAGAATAAGATTTAATTGGAATGGACATTAAAGAATTACAAAAATAGGATTGTGATTACATGTTTTTTTGTGTGAGTGTGGGTTGTGCGTGTGTATGAATTTGGTCGAATTGTCTAGTTCATGGTGAGTTGAAACTATCCTGCTTGATTATTCATGAAAGTTTGTTTGCTTTTAGCTGCAGCCCTTGAATATTTAGGCATATCCATATAAGGTGATGCATGATGGGACCATGGACCTACTAGGTATAGTCTATGGTGGGACTGACCGCCAAACGAAGCACAACTGTTACAGTCATGACACATTACAGTAAATCCTCTCTGACTGTACCTGCCAGCCATCGTGCTGACCCGCTGATGACGTATGCCGTGCCCCCGCCGTGCCCCCGCCGTGCCCCCGACACACCCCCAAACACTCCTCCCACGCAACTCTCGACGTACGAGCCTGGGCCCGTATTCCATAAACGAGATAAGCATGCTTAAGTCAAAAATCTAAGCATTTTGTCTTATTTTCTGTCTAAGATAAAATTCTTAGCCAAAACGCGTATTCCATGAAGAATTGGCTAAGAATTTTGTCTTAGAATTTGGCTAAGAGGTTTTGCGCAACTAAGACAGATATAGGATGAATGGCTAAGTAACTTTTCTTAAAACTGCAGATTCTGTATTTCATAAATACAACATGGCTAAGAATTTAGCCCTAACTTTAAGACAGTTGTGAGCTGTCTTAATTGTTGTAGTTTCAAGGCAATTTCAGCCAACAAAATTTTATAATTTATACCTATATTGCATTTCGAGCTCCTACCTCATTTTTTAAACCGATTTTCATGAAATTTGGAACACACATTAGTCTTAAGGTAAGGAGGTGGAAGATTTTTTTTCTTTTTCAGAAATTGTGTTGCCATGGTAACAATATATTATGGCCCAAATTTTGCCGTTTAAAATACTTCATTAGTTTTATACCAATTCTCATGAAAGTTGGCTCACACATTGGATTTGAGGAAAAGATGTGCAAGACACATTTTTGCATGTGTCGGAAAATGTGTTGCCATGGTAACGGTATATTATGGCAAAAATTATGTATAAATCTAGCTGTTCTAACTATTTCTCTAGTTTTTAACCAATTTTCATGAAATGTGGCACAAACATTAGTCTTGATGTGAAAATGTGCAAAACATATTTTATGCCTATATAAAAAAATTGTGTTGCCATGGTAACAAATAAAATACCAAAAATAAATGAAAATCTTGTGATTGAATTACTTTATCAGTTTTCAACTGGTCTATTCTCCTAAAAATTTGGCATACACATTAGTCTTGAGTTGAAGATGTCTAAGACATATTTTTGCCTGTATCAAAAATCGTGTTGCCATGGTAACAACATATTATTTAACGAAAATAAGGTGAAAATCTTGTAGTTTGAATTCCTTCATCTCTTTTCAACCAATGCTCATGAAATTTGGCACACACATCAGTCTTGAGTTGAAAATGTGCGAGAATGTTTTTGTTTGCATCAGGGCCCGTATTCCATAAACGAGATAAGCATGCTTAAGTCAAAAATCTAAGCATTTTGTCTTATTTTCTGTCTAAGATAAAATTCTTAGCCAAAACGCGTATTCCATGAAGAATTGGCTAAGAATTTTGTCTTAGAATTTGGCTAAGAGGTTTTGCGCAACTAAGACAGATATAGGATGAATGGCTAAGTAACTTTTCTTAAAACTGCAGATTCTGTATTTCATAAATACAACATGGCTAAGAATTTAGCCCTAACTTTAAGACAGTTGTGAGCTGTCTTAATTGTTGTAGTTTCAAGGCAATTTCAGCCAACAAAATTTTATAATTTATACCTATATTGCATTTCGAGCTCCTACCTCATTTTTTAAACCGATTTTCATGAAATTTGGAACACACATTAGTCTTAAGGTAAGGAGGTGGAAGATTTTTTTTCTTTTTCAGAAATTGTGTTGCCATGGTAACAATATATTATGGCCCAAATTTTGCCGTTTAAAATACTTCATTAGTTTTATACCAATTCTCATGAAAGTTGGCTCACACATTGGATTTGAGGAAAAGATGTGCAAGACACATTTTTGCATGTGTCGGAAAATGTGTTGCCATGGTAACGGTATATTATGGCAAAAATTATGTATAAATCTAGCTGTTCTAACTATTTCTCTAGTTTTTAACCAATTTTCATGAAATGTGGCACAAACATTAGTCTTGATGTGAAAATGTGCAAAACATATTTTATGCCTATATAAAAAAATTGTGTTGCCATGGTAACAAATAAAATACCAAAAATAAATGAAAATCTTGTGATTGAATTACTTTATCAGTTTTCAACTGGTCTATTCTCCTAAAAATTTGGCATACACATTAGTCTTGAGTTGAAGATGTCTAAGACATATTTTTGCCTGTATCAAAAATCGTGTTGCCATGGTAACAACATATTATTTAACGAAAATAAGGTGAAAATCTTGTAGTTTGAATTCCTTCATCTCTTTTCAACCAATGCTCATGAAATTTGGCACACACATCAGTCTTGAGTTGAAAATGTGCGAGAATGTTTTTGTTTGTATCAGGGCCCGTATTCCATAAACGAGATAAGCATGCTTAAGTCAAAAATCTAAGCATTTTGTCTTATTTTCTGTCTAAGATAAAATTCTTAGCCAAAACGCGTATTCCATGAAGAATTGGCTAAGAATTTTGTCTTAGAATTTGGCTAAGAGGTTTTGCGCAACTAAGACAGATATAGGATGAATGGCTAAGTAACTTTTCTTAAAACTGCAGATTCTGTATTTCATAAATACAACATGGCTAAGAATTTAGCCCTAACTTTAAGACAGTTGTGAGCTGTCTTAATTGTTGTAGTTTCAAGGCAATTTCAGCCAACAAAATTTTATAATTTATACCTATATTGCATTTCGAGCTCCTACCTCATTTTTTAAACCGATTTTCATGAAATTTGGAACACACATTAGTCTTAAGGTAAGGAGGTGGAAGATTTTTTTTCTTTTTCAGAAATTGTGTTGCCATGGTAACAATATATTATGGCCCAAATTTTGCCGTTTAAAATACTTCATTAGTTTTATACCAATTCTCATGAAAGTTGGCTCACACATTGGATTTGAGGAAAAGATGTGCAAGACACATTTTTGCATGTGTCGGAAAATGTGTTGCCATGGTAACGGTATATTATGGCAAAAATTATGTATAAATCTAGCTGTTCTAACTATTTCTCTAGTTTTTAACCAATTTTCATGAAATGTGGCACAAACATTAGTCTTGATGTGAAAATGTGCAAAACATATTTTATGCCTATATAAAAAAATTGTGTTGCCATGGTAACAAATAAAATACCAAAAATAAATGAAAATCTTGTGATTGAATTACTTTATCAGTTTTCAACTGGTCTATTCTCCTAAAAATTTGGCATACACATTAGTCTTGAGTTGAAGATGTCTAAGACATATTTTTGCCTGTATCAAAAATCGTGTTGCCATGGTAACAACATATTATTTAACGAAAATTAAGGTGAAAATCTTGTAGTTTGAATTCCTTCATCTCTTTTCAACCAATGCTCATGAAATTTGGCACACACATCAGTCTTGAGTTGAAAATGTGCGAGAATGTTTTTGTTTGTATCAGAAATCGTGTTGCCAAGGTAACAACATATCATACGCCAAAATAAGATTAAGACAGTGGTCAATGCTAACTTTTGTTTGGCTACATGTAGCTGTGGGCTTAGTTATCGTTTTTAATTTTAGGGTGGGGGGGGGGGGCCTAGACCTCTAGATCTCAAACTACAGCCCCTAGCTTTAGATGTAAGCCAAAGATCAAGATCCTTCAGTCCTAGAAATAATCAAATGCTATATCCCTAGCTTACTTCCTTTTTCATGCCTAAAGTTAGATGAATAGATCTAGACTAGCCTACATTTACTATTTTTTAGAACTAGAATCTATATTTTGATAGAGTCTACAAGTCTCTACTCTAGATCTCGACCTATTACTTAGATTGATATAGTTCTACTTTTAGATCTAGATAGGGTCTAACTTTTAGTCTTAGTCATTTAGTCTAGATCTAGGCCAGAGATTCTAGATCAAACAGTAGACTAGTCTGACTAGATCAGCCAACGTTAGGGCTACCGGCTAGGCTAGAAATAGAATCTGGAATGAATAGAAGAAAGCATAGCCATACTAAAAAAGTTAGGCTAGGCCACCTAGATCTTAACTAAATTTTTATATAAATCTAGGCCCCAGTCTAGACTGAGCTGTTGGTCTAGGTTTTACTTTAGGCCTGTTTTGTAGAAACCTAGATCTAAACAAACTCCCCAAAATGTATAAAATAAAACTCCTCCAAACAAACAGATGGACCTAAAAAAGAAGTAGATCTAACTTAGTTAGATCTAACTTTTTACATAGATGTCTAGGTCAGGGTTAAATCTAAGTTTAGGCGTAGTTGGCAAGCAATGCATAGCGATAGGTCTAGCACTGTAGACAGGAATAACCAACGTTTCTGGGGATTTATTTAAAAGTTTCTGACATTTACTGTCATGTCACATTGGTGAGATTAGGGTCTAGGCCAACGTAATGTTAGACTGTCGAGTGTCTTACTCGTAGTTTAGCAGAAAACTCAAAATACAGTCGGAGACTGAAGCTTTTGGTCTAACTCTAACTAAGTCAGATAGTCCTACATGTAAATCTATCCCTGTCCTAAGTAAGGCTAAGCCAGGCTTAGTCCCGAATGTTGTTCTAGGCCTAGACCAATATATATGTAGCTTCAGTCTCAGTTGCTCCACTATGGCATCCCACTTGTAACAAAGTTACGTTTTGCAGCCTTCATGAAAGTAAAAAAGTCAAAACAATGTTCAATTCTCCTCAAAACAGACGGATATTTTATAGTTCTTGGACCTAGTCTAGATCTAGGCCTAATGTTAGACCCAAGACTAGTCTCAAAAGTTACAAAAGTTTTCCCTTCGGGGCCTAGGTCTACTTAAGGACGTTCCACAGTTAAAGTGAAATCCATGTCATTTTCACCAAACTTTGCACATAGATACTTTAGAACCTTAATATTCGAAATATGCAAAAATTTACATAGGTCCATGAGCTTGATTTTTTGCTATAGAGCTTCAAAGTTCACCCAAATTGATGTTCTTAAGAATTTCGCATTCAAAAGAATTTGACATTTTTAGACCGCCCAAGATTACTACGAGTTTAAACCTCTATTACTCAGTCAAAATACATGAAAAAGTCATCAAATTTCGCAAGAGAGTTAATAATTGTATCGTTAGAACGACGAATCTATTTATAGTGCTATTTGTTTGCAATTTTAAGTTTAACAGCACTGTCAGTTCTTAAAAACGGCGTAAAAGATAACAAAATCCCAATCTAAAAAATGTGAAATTTCAGTAACAAACTACGAAAGTACAATAAATGCTGCACTTTATTCAAAATCCATGTCATTTTCACCAAAATTTGCAGAGTTGTAGAGGAAGGTATACCTAAGAAGTACAAACATTAAAAAATAGGGGTTCATGTGCTTGTTTTTAAACTATCATCATTTTTATTAGAGCAAATGTGCTTTTTAAAACACCAAAAATGCGCCGAATGCTTTGTATCTATGTGAAGAAAAAATCAAAACCACTCTACCATTTATTCAAATTCGGGTTAATATTCATGATTCTTGGCAGCACTGCAGAGCAAAGTATTTTAAAATTGTAAAGAATTTTTTTTTTGAATGGTCCATGGAATAATTCAATTTTTTAGCTTCATGAAATAACGCATCGGATCTGCAGTTAAAGTGCAGAAGATGAGAAAAATCAGCTCATACCTGCAGCTAATTAATCACCTGTTCATCCATTGTGACGTCAGCGCGCAGAGTGTAAACTATGGGCAGATCATAATGCGCACAAACATAACTGTGGAACGTCCTTAAACTGACGTTAAAGTAAACTGTCGAGAGGAATATATAGTTTATATTTTGACAAACAAATAACAATACATGAAAAGTAATAAATGGGACTGATACACAAAAAAACTGTGCAAGTCACTCGGTTTGGGATTGAAATGTTTTGGTAATTAGACAAATATAGATAATTTTAATAAAAAGTTCTTACCATATATGGGTAATAAATGCTCTTCTCTTAGTACAATAGTTGTAATTAGTTTCAATAAAATCCAAAGTTTTAAGAAAAAACAACTTCAGTGACATTTTTGCAAGTTTGTTGCAGTCACCCCTGCAGCAATTTAGTATTGAGAAGGTCGCTGAAGGTCATAGAATTTGAGACTTGGCTTAGCCATATCGCCTGACTTGAGACAAATGTCTTAAAGTTTATAGAATATCGTTAGGGGAGATTTCTTAGACAAGCAAAATGCTAAGACAAATTGCTAAGACTTAAGCAAAAAGCTTATCTTGTTTATGGAATACGGGCCCTGGATCTAGTCTCATTAACAAATTATTTTTTAAGCCACTTGTTCAACGAGCTCGAGGAAATAATGCACCCGGAATGTGCGATTGTGTATCAGTTTCCCATTAAGTATTTTTGCGATATATGTAATTTTTTTAACTAAATAAAATCATGAATTTGGATGGGGGGGATTTTGAAGTTCTTGTCACATCTACATACATGTATGTAGAGGTATAAGAATTGAGACTAAGTATCTACTCTGTCGCTGTAATACTGGCAGCACATGCCAGACTGAATGGTAGACCTACTCTGGACTGGTCCGGGGTAAGGTTTGATGCGAGCTAGGATTGGGCTTATTTGCTGCCTTTGAATAAAAATCCAGTCATCTCAAGGATAAAGGGATAATGGTCCTACATTCATTAAATGGAAATCCTGATATTTTATGGGTATGAGGTATCCCAAACTGAAAAGCTCATGCCGGGAGTTCATGATTCAGTATTCCACGGACTTCAGTTATAGACCATCCGATCATTATTTATCACATGGGTTAAATTGCTTATAATGAAAATGAAATGAGAGTTCGAATTGCATTGAGAAACCGCAAACCGCATTCTTACTTCACTGCATGCCCAACTCTTCTAAAATGGAACAAATGTCTTCACACGGCTTTGACTAATCATTTTAAGAAACTACAAGGTCAATGTTAATCTTACAGGATCAGTGAAGAATCGGGCCTCCTCCATCAATCCATCCGGATTGACGTGACGTGAAGAAGAAGAGAGAAAAAAATTCCCGCCTAGCCTCGACCATGAACCCAGTCATCAGCAATACGGGAACCGGTTCCCGCTGGATCGAACACCAGTCAAACCAGTTTTCTCACGCTGTGTCTGTCTATGCGCTGTATGTGTAAAGCAGTAAAGCAAAAGCGTGCGTCCGCCAGCCTCGTAGTATGGTAGGGGGTCCTAAAGCTGCGCGGGTCCTAAAGCTACGCACCACTCATCGCGCATGTAGTTTTTTATGGCAAATGCGCACTCTGTGTGTGGAACTGTGACTGCAGAGTGACGAACGATTCCTATTCAATTTTTTCTACAGAGGCTGCAGTAAATCTCTAAATGCAGAGAAAACCAATAACTGTTTCGGAATTTTGGAGTTATATTCGCTTAAATTTCATTTTATCCTATGATAATATGAATATATTTTAGAAATTGAGGCACAGGAAATACTATTTTTTTGCATGATAAATCGAGTGCGTAGCTTTAGGACCCCTTCTACATCGGGTGGCGAAATCAAGAGGTGTTCGGAAAACACGGCGGGATTTTCGTATTAGTGAGTTTTGCGATATTTTCTTCTTGGTTAATGATCTTTAGAATGTTTGCCACAAATTAGTGAAAGATATTTGTTGAAATATTAAAATTGAGATAGTTTTTATTGTTTGAAAACAAAGTGCGTAGCTTTAGGTCCCCCCATCATATAAGTAGCTGAGAATGGCTGAAATCAAAACAACTCTTTTGTTTACAAACAAACGTAACAAGCACACACGCGCCGTATCCGAATGTAGTGCATTCAGCGCAGCCGGCAGACGTATACATACCGGTTCTTCTCTTTAATTTCCTCGTTCCTGAGCTCTAAGACTTTGCAATTCATGCCCTCATAAAGCTAACGTTAAGTACCGGTAGATCTAACGAATGCCAAGATCGAGACGAAAGAGGAAAATGCTGTATTTCTCATGATCAGGTGAGAATTGAAGATCGACTGACAATGACTTACCTCAAGTCAAGTGATGTTCGTGCACGTGCAGGCTCCACTCCACTTCACTACGGTACCGGTAAGGCGGTAGGCGGTACCCGAGGCCGAATGGAGCCTGCACGAACATTGACTTGAATTGAGCCTGAGGTACTAAACTACTATGTAGGATGGGGGTCGGGTGTCCGGACACTTTATATTTTTGAAGCCTTCTTTTTTGTCTTTGGATTACACTAAAAATACGAAATCAATAGTTGTAGGGTGTCTGGAGAAAAAAATTATTTTTCTTATTTCAAGAAAATATCACATTTTCTTTGTGAATTTGAAGAGAAATGACCTTCAGACTGACAGAAATGTAACATTTTTGAAAAAAAATCAAATTATTGGCTGCAAAAAAGAAGAATGAAATTAGGTAAATTTTCAGCATTTCTCTGCCATAGACTGTGTAGTTAAGAAATGGACACACACAAATCCAAATTTTTAGCTTCCGAGAGCTGTTAAAAATTATTATTAATGCCAAAAACTTGTCCATAAAGATTAAAGAGTCCAATAGGATTTTTAATGCTCTTTCTGATGGTATGATTTTTATAAAGATTTGGAAACCAGATCACAATGAAAAATTGCGACAAAGTGAAAAAAATTGTGCAAAACAGAAATTTCATTTTCCCATTGAAAACGCATGGAGAAATGGCAATCTCAACACACACAAAAATAAGGGTTTGCAATTTATCTCTAAATCCTTATTCAAAATGATCACATAAACTTGTCCTTACTGTCAAAAGAAGCCCCTGAATTTTCTCTTTCCATACATGCCAAACACAAGTTAATAATCAATTCAGATCATATTTTTCTAGTAGCCTGAACTTCCCCGAAAAAATGTGCCACATTTCCCCCTAAATTAGCCTGTTTTATGCTGACACTTTTCAGTGTGGCTTCAGACACCCTAATAGTTGTAATCATCTTCTATTTGGTTCTTTATAATATTTCCTGACATTTTGTACTAAAATTAGTAAAAATTGATAAAAACTTCCCTTGTAAATTGTTCCAAATGGCTTTCTAAAATTGATCGTCCGGACACACAACAACTGGGTATATTGTTTGTAGACATGACTGAGCTGAAAGATTGAACATGTTGAATGTTTTTGGTAATGATTGCACATTGTTTTTGTGGTGGACTCTGTGTGGATGTGATGATCTTAATTTTAATTTGTCATGCGGACGAATTAGGTAGTCTGTCTTACTACTCGTACCGTTGTAGCTAGATAAATACTAACTAACTGACTAAATAAAGTAGGGTGACTGCACACAGAGCAAAAAGTTTCGCTCTTTTCACCGCATTCACACAGCCAAAAATGGTCATGGTTTTGAGGGAAAAATCAAAGTTCAGCGCATTTCTGACATGTATGATCCCGTTATCCAAAATTAATGATTTTTGGTATCAAATTAAAGAGAATAATATGCTCCAAATAGCCTACTTAGACTTACTCACTTAGTTTACATTTGGTTACTACCGGTACCCACTCACACTATTGTGAGGTTAGTATATATGCTATACGAACCTTGCACAACCAACGTGTTTTTGTAGTGGATTTTAGAGTTGTCGTTAACATCGCTTCATAACGTGAATGATGTTAGCCGAAACCCATTCCGCTACTCACCAGGGCTTTTTCTGGTAGAAAGCGTTCCATTATCAATTTTTAACATATTTTTTTAATTTAAAAAGGACACAAAAAAGAGCAAAATCGCTTGCCTCCGCCTGGAAAGTGGCTTCGCACGTCTCTTCCACGGAAATAAAAGGAAGGTCGTTGGTGGTGCTAATACAGTTCGCAACCTTAATTCAGCTTGGTGGTATTTTTAAAACTAGATTCATGATTCATTGTATGCGCAATTCCAATAATTGTTTGATAAAATAGAGACCCCGTCCCCAATAAATGCAATAACTTAAAAAACATACTTTTTTATTATTTTTGCTGATGATAATACTTTTTGGAAAATATTCAAAACGACAAATTAAACAAAAAATATAGAAAATTCTATGTACCTTGAACAAAGCCCCGCAAGTGCTACCGTTCGTTTGTCAATTAACGTTCCACCAAAGTCTTTACAGTAGACAGATTGAACACTTTGCCGACTTTGCGTAACGCTTTGCATCGATTTACGTGTAAGATAATTTCTGTGTCTAGTCTTTCAATTGTAGTGTCTTTGATATGAAGATAAATCGCGCGCCCTCTTTCGCTCATTAGACGAAAAATTTGAGAGCTAGAAAGGTAGCTTTCGTATTTTGTCAACGAGAAGAAAAATCAACGCTTAAATGACGCATTTTGAGGGATATTCATCAAATTATGAGGAATTGACTTCACATCGTTTCGTAAGTTTTGTAGGAGGACTTCATTCTGTAAGTCCTCGTATTAATTTTTCGTAAATTAACGTTATTTGTTGAATGCGCCGTGCCTTCAATTATTCTGTAGTCGGCAGATGAGATGTAGCCGTGGGTGGTTACTACCATAATTTTGATGTGGCATTAAAAAAGGAAGTTCAAAGTCTCGTATCTTGTGAATAAAAGTACCATATTTTTGTAAACTAGCGAGTTTTTGTAGTATTGATAATGGCAAATCCATTGGAAATACTCATTTTTCACCTTTCCTTTAGTTTAGGATCAAGCGTCAGAATTGCTTTCAAAATACCCTTCCCCCACTACTCCAGAAAGCCCAATGCAAAACTTCACACAAAACATCTGCACTCTGTGTGTGGTCGTGTGTTTCAGCTGTGTGTGTGTTGTGACAAATTATACTACAGAGCCTATTGGGAGCTTTTGGTGGAATTTCATTCAAAATTCATTTGATTTATAATACTCAAAAACTGTTTCACGGATCACTATGAAATTTGGTAGATTTCTATTTTGCACTATTTTTATCAAGATCTGAAAAAATCAGACAGTTTAATGAAGTGGTTGATGAGATAGAAAAATCTTGCGGTCTCCCTATAAATAGATAAACAGACAATTATTTAAACAAATGAGTCGGTGGATATAGGCCTATAGTACCGGTATAAGATTTTTTTTTGTTTTGAAAGATGAATAGAGAGATAGATAGACATACATGTACATATTTGAACAGATAGTTATACATACAAGAAAGATAGACAGATGGATGATAGGTGGATAGATTAGAAGATAGATATGTATTAATATGTAGGCCTAGATATTAATAGACATGATATTGATAGATAATAGAAGAAGGGATAGAAACAAGTAAAATAAGGAATAGGGAACATATTTGGTAATAAAGAAATTACAAAAGAGGGATAAGGGAAATTTTGTTCATAGGGGAAATATGACTTATTTTTTTATATTTTCTTTTATTTTCAGCATCGGTATTTTATTTTTGCACATTATTTTGACAACAATGAGATTGCCAAATTACAGTAGGTGCAGCAATGATCAGGGATGAATCAAACTTTGTTTCTGACATCAGAAAAAATAAGAAGAGACCCCTCTAGTATGAATGTTATATCATAGAATAAAATACAAAAAAGAAAAATAGTTAATGAGTGATATCATTTTTTTTGGTAAAAAAGGCAACACGTCATGTAAAAAAGAAATAAATTAAGCATACTCTACAGTGACTAAACTTGACATGGGACATAGACTCACTCCTTGCCCTTGTAAACATCTCAAAATCTGTGGTTTGAAGCAGAATCATAGTACCCCACACATATTCACTGCCGAATCTAAAACGCATGACTCCGTGCGCAATTCGCGTTCGCCATTTTGGATTCGGCAGTGAATTAAAAACTGACTGAATACTGGGCTTGTTACTCTATAAAGGGAGACCTCGTAATTTTCTTATTTTAAGTATTTCACTTTTTTCACATATTTATTAATAAATTTGACAAGAATATTAAATGAAGAATGATATCAGATAATCAAAAGTAAATTGATAAAATTGATGAAATTAAGAATTTAAATTTTTGTTTGACCCAGGAGATCAGGAACTAACTTTAGATTTACAGCTGGTTGCTGCATGGATGTTATTGTAATAATTGCACCATTTGGAACAGATGATAATTAACAGAGAAGAGAGAATTTAGGTACAAGAAATGTGGATTTCATGCAGTAAACGACCAAGTTATGAAAGAAAATGAATGGATTTCTTGTTCATATTGCAATATTGGGATAGGGAATTTTAAAAATTGCTGCCATTTACAAAAAATATTTCTTGTCATAGACCTGAACATCTTCGAGAAAGGCTGCAGAGCCCTTTGAAGATTCTTAGAAGAAGATATTGCAGAAGAATTAGGAGAAGAAGGAAGAGGAGGAGAAGTTCTCGAGATAACTGGAAGAGAACAGAGATGATGCTTATTTTTTTATTTCATCTAAAGTTTTAATTTTTTATCCTGCAACTTCTTTCTTTAAATTATAGAGAACTTACCTGTAGTATGATTTCACCAACATACTATGCAAGTGTGGTACTCATTTCTCCCTTTCTTTTATTGCAGGAGTTATTTGACACCACCTCTCTAAGCATCCAATCAACATTTCTACCTCAGTACCACTCTTCTGCCATTTTGAATTTGTTTTACAATTATCAAAAGTTGCCCATCGACACTCATCGACCATTTGGTAAAGATCTTGAATTTATTCTGCCAAGAAATACTCTGAGCCTTTGTTGATATTCTCATCACTTGACAATCTATCGTCATGGGTCATATTCAGGAGCCAAACAGCGATTACCCTCTCTTGCCTTATGAAGCTCCCGAATGGACGTCCCGACTGGCAGTCATCCCAAAGTATCGAGTTCAGGTTAGTAAATGGTAAATTGCTAATTCGTCTATTGCCAACTGGTCCACTCATAGTCTAGTGCCATTCAGCCCATCAATATTTCGTATAACAACCATTTGGTCTAATAATCATTTGGTCCAATAACCATTTTGTCTAATAATCACTTTGTATGATCACCAATACGTCTATGACCATTACAACCAGTTGGTCTAATACCCATTTGCTTTTCATTCATTTCGCCCGATTAACACTTAATCCGATTAGACCAAATGGTATATGGCCTAAATGAATTTAAGACCATCTGGTCATCAGACGAAATGGTGAGTGGATGAAACATGGCAATTAGACCATGTGAATAGTGGACAAACTGATACACAAAATGATAGTAAAGTTGGTAATTGGACGAATGGGCATTAAACCAATTGAAAATAAACTGTCAACGGTGCCATATTTTGATGAGTAGTAATAAGTTCACCAAGGAGTACAAAGTTTGTTTTTAAATGAAGTCCTTTTTAATGAAAACAAAAACAAGGAGAAAGTTTACCATCACTGAAAGGGGAAATTTACCCTGTCGTTACGTTGGTTCTCTTAAGCATACAAACTAAAGAAACATATTGGTGACAATTTGGTGAAATCGATCAAGATTAACACAGTTATGGATCTCATAAATTTTTATTTTTATTTTGTGATATGGGACAAATGCGCCCATTGGTTGTGATGAATTTCATGTGCCGATTTGCATTGAAAATGGAGAATGTTTTGACTTGAGTATAGCTTAGCTAAGCACTATTTCCACCAGTTCCAGTCTGTTATCAACAGTGCTGTCTTTCCCTGATCAATCTCCTTGGATAGTATCCATGTAGGTTATTTGTTTAATTACTATATTTCTTCATTTTTATATTGTCTGGCAGGTCATCATAGATACAAATCTTTGTTGTGATATTATACAGAAAGGTCCATTTCTTGTTTCCTTATTTTATAGTTGGGATGTCTTGGAACACCTATTCAGCGATGGCGTCTTCCGGGAATCCCTGAGGATTTTCAGGTCCACATCAAACGCGATGATATGACAGGCAGTGTGCTCTCAGGAAATAAGGTAAATATAATCAAGGATCTTTTATTAAAGGTCCCACCTTAGCACCATCAGCGAGTGGATTTGAATCTATAGAAAAAGCAATCAATAGAGCATCTTTCTTTCACCTCATTAATAGAAAATCTGATACCATCGCACCCATGCCTATTTGCTGTTTGCATGCTTATGTATAGGACAATGGACGAAATGTAGCAAATCTGAATTGTTAATAATAATAATAACAATATATGCAATTTGTTAGGCGCCATATCCATCTTGTAAGAGATGCTCAAGGCGCCCAAGTGAAAGGGGGGGGGGGCAAACTAAATTACAAGTAACAGAAATTCATTGATGAGTTAAAGAGGTAAGCTTTAGCTAATAATCTTTAATGTTTCGACACTCTTTAATAGTCTTGCTATCTCTGATCTCTTGTGGGAAGGAATTCCATAGTGAGGGCCCTGCATGGATCAATGCCCTTTCCCCCACTTTTTTTTACATTTTCGAACTGTAAGAAGACCAGTCACTGTAGCGTAGAAGGTGTGTAGGTGTGAATGAGAGCAGAGCCATGAACTGAGTGATATACCAGTAAAAGGATTATGAATTTGACACGTTCACTCATGGGCAACCAATGGAAAGAATTAAGAACAGGAGTGATGTAGGTAAATTTGTCACAAAGGGTCACTCTACAAGCAGCAGAATTCTTTAGTTTTTGAAAACAATTAATTTGGGACTGGGGTAGATTAAATAAAAGTGCATTGCCAAAATCAAGACGAGATGAAATCAATGAATGAACAATTTTCTCTGTTGCGTTGAGAGTCAATTATTTGCGTATGACCCCTTGGTTGCGTAACTGTAGGTTGGGTTCTTTCCTTCTTTTGCCTTATATCGTTTTGTGCAGTTTTGAGGAAAACAGATAAAGCATAAGACTGGCTATTATTAAAAGCTATTGTCCTTACCAATGTTTTCATGTTGTAATGAGAAGGTTTTATTCAATAAAATTTAATGGCAATACTGCAACTAAAGGCAAGAAATTATTTGAGCATCTTTAATAGCTGATTAATGAGCTACAGTGTAAATGGGATTATTTTCAGCTTAGATCTCCTGATTTGGCATAGATAGGTTGAAATGAGCAAGATATAGATTTATGATGATACAATAAACATTCATCGTTTGCTGTGACTACATGTTGTCAGCTTCAACATCAAAAGTTAATTATTTCTTTCATTCATTGACCACTTAGGTGAGGAAGTTGGAGTTTTTAATGGCTGACTGCGTTGACCAAGGCTGTGATTCCATCATGACGTGTGGTGGCATCTTCTCAAATTCTTGCCGAGCCGGAGCCATTGCTGCCCGTCAAATGGGACTGGACAGCCATCTTTTCCTTTGGTCAGAAAAGACGGTAAGAGTATGTTCTGTACTTTGATGCATTAACTAAATATGCAGTTCTGTAGAAAACAATTCTGTTCACACAACCATGAAATTTACCTGTTTTTGGTAAGCTTCCACTTTGTATTGCTTCAGCATCTCTGCCACCTAAAAAAATTACACTGGGGCTTGGAGCGATTTTGCCCTCAAAATACTCAATAGAGCCCTGGAAAGTAAAAAAGGAGCCCTGGAAAACCCCTATTCATTTCCATGTCAAAGCTTATACAATATTACAGATTTTGGCAGTAAGTTCTGAAAAGTAGTCCCCCCCAAAAAAAAAAAAAAAAAAAAAAAAAAATTAATAAATATATACATGTGAATAAAATAAAATAAAATACCAGTATGAAGAAAGATAAAAATAATTTTAGTAATAATAATAATAAAATATGAATAATAATGATAAATAATAATGAAATATAATGCCTGAACCACGCCATCTAAAACAGAGGTCTGATGAAGCTTGCAGTCTCCTTTAATAGTGAAAGCTTACCAAAAGCGGCTCAAACTTCATGATTATGAAAAAAAAATGTTTTCTTTAATATCAGATGAACCATTTCAGTGATAACTGTACCGTTTCATTGTCTTCACTTGACTTCTTCATATATATATGTTACATTTATTATACATCAGTAGTGAATCTGGTGCACTTTGCTATTCATGATTTGACTGCGATGTGACTGGTACATTGCATAGTCATCATCAGATCTGCTGCAGCCGTAAAATTTGCCTACTTTTCCGTACGTGTAGTCGTGTACTTTATGTTCAATCCATATATTGCCATCAGCATTGGATTTTACTCAATTCATGTTCCGGTTGTATCCATTTATTTTGTTATATATTTGCTGGACAACTAAGAATACATTATTTCATTACATTATGCCATAGCATCACTTTCAATGCATACAGAGCTGCAAACGTGTTGACATAATAAGATAATCATATTACTTTTTATACGCCCGTCCTAGACGGGACGTATTATGGTATCGCGCTCGGTGTCCGTCCGTTAACTTTTCTTTGTAAATGCGATAACTTCATTTTAACTGAACCTAGGCTCATGTAATTTGGTGTGTATGGTACTAGGCATGGATCCCAGGAAGCCTATTGATTTTGAGGTCAAAAGGTCAAGGTTACAGTTACATGTTTTCATCTTACCCTTCTGCAGTCCTTGTACCCGGTAAACGTAATAACTTCAGTTCAACTAAACCTAGGCTCATATAATTTGGTGTGTTTGATACTAATATGGATCCCAGAAAGCCTATTGAATTTTAAGGTCAAATGTCAAGGTCACAGTGACATGCTTTCATCTTACCCTTCTAAAGTCCTTGTAAATGCGATAACTTCAGTGTAACGTAACCTAGGCTTATATAATTTAGTGTGTATGATGCTAGCCTGGATCCCAGGAATTCTATCGATTTTGAGGTCATAAGGTCAAAGGTGAAGTCGCCTCCTTCCACTTATCTTGCTTGACCATGAACTCCATTTTCCATGTTACAGGCGGGCATAATATGTGCTCGCCTTAGCGACACTCTTGTTTCTTTCTAGGCCAAATATGATTTTTTTTTTGGGAGGGGGAGGAGGGGAATTACACAAGGTTGGCAGCTTTGAATGCATTATTTTATTCATTATGTCATTCACATTCATTCCATCTTTACATAAACATCATTACCTTCACATCAATAGGATCTGCCGTTCACAGGAAACGCTTTGCTGGATCGTCTGGTGGGCTGTAATTTCTACCTCATGCCGTTAGACTGCCCTCTGGAGACGGAAGTATACCCCCGCATGAAACAGCTTCAGAACCATATCCAGTAAGGATCGTCATTATTATTCATGCATTCATTGATTTTCATTTATCTTTCATGTACATGTAACCTTACAATTTTTTTTTACATTTGCTGTTCATCCATGGCTTTATGTATTCTTAAGATTTCATTCTATGAAAGGTAATCTTGCATTGTGCTTTAAATGCTTATGACAAGTACAGTGTATGATATCTCATATTGAAATGCTATTACACAAATGAAGAATATTCAGGAGTTAAGTGAAATGGACAGAATACTTCATGAGGTGAACGATGATGATCTGTGCAATAAGGTGTAGCTGAGTTGAATGGACCATTTCATCTTTCACTGGCTGAAGTATTCTGCACCAGTGTCCATTGAACGAATGAAAATCATTCGTTATTTGTTTTATATGACACCTTGATTTAACATTAACGAATTTGGATGGGAAAGTCCATGCAGCTTTGATTAGCGAGCGCAGGATTGTGACATACCTTCACGTAACAGCAATAAACACTGCAGACACGTTTTTACATGTAGTGCCGGTGGTCAATGGACAAAATCGTGTGGATCCAAAATTGCACGATGATTGGATCCAATCTTCCACTTATGATGATATCATTGCCAAATTGGCTAAATGATCAATGTCAAGCAACCTATCAAATGTCACTTGAGGATTTATCTAGGTGTCATATAATATTGAAAATGTTGGATGTACATGTAAGCTTAAATAGATTATCTTGATTTTGCATAATTTTGAGGATTCTCTACCCAACGGTCTGTCTTTTCTAATCCTAGTTTAATCTAATTCCTGTCTATTCTAATCCCTGTTTGAATGATTTTGTGTAGACAAACAAGCAATAAGAAGGCTTACAGACTGCCGTTTGGTGGATCCAATGAGATTGGAGTATGGGGCTACATCGAGTGCTTCCGTGAATTGATGGGCCAGGTAAATATGACAATGTAGATCCTGATCGAGTGATAGGCTGAAATCTATGATGTGATCAGTCATTAATTTAGAGTAAATTTTATATGACTATTTGCATGATTGATTAATTGGAAATGCTATTTTTTTTTATGTGACTGTACAGTCTTGTAGTTAAGATCTGGTTATACCCACGGGCAGATTTTCACGGCAATCAAGATCTGAAGGGGAGGGGTCAATGTTTGCCCCCCCCCCCCTGTATATCCTGGGCTGAAATAGCCCAGCAAAATAAGGGTTAAAGCTTTTCCAATGTTGCAGATTTAGGCAGTAAGTTGTGAAAAGTAGCCCCGAAATATATCAAAAAAAATAAAATAATTTGCCTGTCACAGGCATGTAAAAAATGTTTCAAAGGTGCCTCATTTGTATAATTCTTACAATTGCCGTCGACATGTGTATAATTTGCATAGTTGCCATCTTCTGCAGTGTTTAAAATTAAGCATAAGTCCTAAATGCCAATTCAACAATTGTATGTTATTGTTTTGTTCGGTGGCTGCTCTGCTGTTTATAGCTTTGTTAGTGAAGAAGGTTGTCTGAAAAGTATAAAGTCTAATTTGACTCTCTTTCTCTCTCTCTCTCTCTCTCTCAGTCTCTCTCTTTACTACTGTTTCACACCTAATTACCTAAACCATCATTCCTTCTTGGTTCACAAATGGATATGTATTTCTTACAAAAGATTATTCATTTTGTCAACTCAACTGGTAGGCATACATACCTTCATATCAGATGACCCCTTGATAAAGTATCGCTTGTGGAAAACAAACCCCCAAACCCATGAAACTATCAGTAATGTTGATTTGGCTTTCATAATTTATTTGAAACCAGATTTAAAGATAAAATGAAGGATATTTAAGCAATGAAAATGTTGCATCAACTTTTGTTTCCAGGGTCTTCTTGACCGATTTACAGATGTTGTAATAGCTGCAGGGAGCAGCGGTTCTGTGACTGGCCTTGCTATTGGAAACTATCTCACAGGAAGCAAGCTGAAGTAAGTACTTCTTCATCTGAGCAGTAGAATAATTTATATTAATTTAAATTCAAGGCACCTTTTCTTTTTTTTCTGTTTCTATATATGACAACTCACTGTCTCGGACTCGGCATGACAGAACTCGGCATGACAGCATTTTGCTGGTAAACGCCAAGTTGGTATAATTATAACCAATTACCTAAGAGACATTTTACGTCTAGGTTAATCAGTCTGATTGGCTGTTTTTTGACGACATATTTTATTCTTCGCCCTTTTTATCAAAGTGGGGTTTCGAACTCACAACCTTGCAATTATGAGTCCAATGCTCTAACCACTGGACCACACGACCCGTGTTTGGTGAGGGGGGGGGGTTATGGGCCAACAGTTTCTGTGTGCTTCGTCATGATGAGGAATATTTATGTGGCATCATAACCTCAGATGATGGAAAAAAAAACAGTTTATTGGAATTCTTGCTCCAAGACTGCCTATAGTGGTTCTGATTTGAAATGAATTCTACAAGTTTCCATTGAAATAAACTAAATGTGGTTTGGTTCGCCAATCTGTCTGTCCATGTGTTATTCATTTCTTCCAAGATTTTGGGATGGAATATGTTACAGGGTGCTACATAAGCACTTGCCCGATTGCCCAGGGCAAGTAAAAGTTAGTCGGTCAAGTGTTTTGAAGTAAAGACCAAAAGTACTTGCCCGAATAGGGCAGGAAAAGTTTTCACAGTAGAATTACCAAAATTAGGGTCGATATTATTGAACCTAAATTTGGTCATGGTGGGCAAGATAAAATCACTTTGTTGAAAAATGCAAGAACAAGGTAGATCAGTTCATGTCAAAAGGGAGAAAAAAAGGTCAATGGTTTATACAACTGCAATATTTTTGTTTTAAGAGGTAAAACTTTTTTTTTCAAGGATTTTTTCGGGCAAGTGAAATAAATTTTTCCAACTATTTAAAAATTAACTTCTAAAAAGTTATGTAGTACCCTGCGTTATTGGTGGCTTATTTGGAGCCCATTTCATAAAGAGTTAGAAGTTATGTAACCTTTGTCATTATGGCAGTTGCCATGGTATTAGGGCTCATCAGCTAATCACAACCAGGATCTTCCTAGTAGTTCAATGATATGAAATGGGCCCTGGTTATCATTTTGGTGTGATCTGCTTTATTAGGCACAAAACACAGAAAATAATTTTTTTTAACTCATCTTTTTTTTTTCTTCAATTCTTGTAGGATACACGGTTTTGCTGCGTGCAAGGACAAGATGTTTTTCTACGATCTCGGTGACACGACACTTAAATCTCTCGGGCTGCAGGGCGAGGACGGCACTGGGGTCAAAGCCGTTGACATCATGCACATCCGAGATGAAGTTGTGGGCATCGGGTATGCCATGAATACTGCTGAAGAATTAGGTAATTATTAATGACAAGCTTTATCTCTGGGGCTGCAGAACGTGAGGGAATGGGCACCATTTAAAAAAAAAATCTGTATGGACAATATTGACATATGGTCCTGTGATAGCTGCTCTAGTCTTAATATCTCAGAGGGCATAGGGTTAGAGGTAGGATTGTTATAGAGTTTTTGGTTCTGAATTATGTAAACATAGGGATTAGAGTTTACTTAGTTTGGTGGTTAGGTTTTATGTTTGGCTTAAAGTGATTGGCTAACATTGATTTGACTTTTTAAAAATCTGAGGTAGAAGGTCACACTTGTCACCTGTGTCTGTGATATGTTACAAAAATGAAGCCCAGAAAAAATTGCGTTCGAAAATAATTATTTAGTGCTAAAAAATTGAAATATAAAGTGACCGAAAACATCATCTTAATTTCATCCCATACACTTATGTGTACTATTTAGGCGTCTATAAGACGCCTATTTACAAAATCAGGGTTTGCCTCGTAGTTTTAGCTTTTCATTCTCAATAATGGTTGTTTTCAGGGTTTATTAGTTCTAATACATGCACTTGTACACATGTTTCATCTTGGTTTGATAATTTTTTAAATCGGCTGCCCACAAAGTTTAACAATACCTTTAATGTACAAATTTTCCATCAGAGTATTATTACCGGTGAAAAGTAAACCACACATCACAGTTCAGGAGGAGTATTCAATGAGATCCTTGTAATGTTAACCTATGTCTTTGGAGAACATGTAAAGGTAAAGAAAGGGTTCATCGTAGTCAAAGTTATATTTAATATGGGCATCTTCCTGAACTGTCCCTTATCGCTTTGATCTTGACAGAATGCATCGAGCAGGTTGCGAGTAACACGGGTATCCTCGTGGACCCTGTGTACTCCGGGAAGGCCACCTACCATCTCATCAAGCTTATGAAGGAGAAACCGGGAACGTTCAAGGGAAAGAAGATTCTATTCATTCACACAGGTGAGTGGAAGGGTACTGTCAATTGTCACTCCGTCTTCTTTACCTCTGGGGACCATTTCATAAAGGGTTTCATCTATGGTAACTGTAATTTGGCAACTACCATGGTAACGGGTCTCAGCAACCAATCACAACCAAAGTTTCCATGGTAGTTTAATGGCAAAGTTGTATTAGTAGAAAGATGAAAGGACTTGTCAGACTTTTAATCTGACAAGTACTGATTTATCTGATAGTTACTATGGTAACAGTACCTCTCAGCCAATCATAATCAAGGAAAGTTGTCAGACCTGACAATTTGTCGGACGAAATGTGATGAAACGCTCCCCTTGGCCCCATCTTATAAAGAGTTACGATTGATCCAATCCATCGAAAATCTATGGAAATCCATCAGGATAAGTTTTTCTACAGGAAATTCACAAAATTTCCTTTGAGGAAAGCAATAAATGTATGAATATACATCATACATCATATCTAGAAAACATTTTGAACAAACATGCATTTTTAATAGATGTGGGCATTGCTGGCTTTCCATAGTTGAGGTTGATCAGATCAATCGCAATTGTTTGTAAGACAGGGCCCGGTCTCATCCAGCATGGTGTAATCCCATTTGGGTCTACAACCAGTTGGTCTGGTATCATTTGATCTTATTGTCATTGAGTGGGTGCTTCCATTTACTGACACCCCGATTTCTGACACAGCTGACGCCTCTATTCTGACACCCCTTTTCCCCATTCACTTTTGTACATGTAGTTAATATTTATTACTGTCTCATGTATTTTTCTTTTAAAAAAGAGACTTGGCCAAATTCCCTTTCTGCGATTGGGTTTTATTGCTTTTGAATATCCATTAGCCATCAACACTTCGTGTGAGGGCAAGAATGGGAAACTGTAACAGGGTCTTGCCCCAGCAATCTACCGACCTTGCCGGGCCGGGATATGCAAACGCCAAGGTTGGCCGCCTGGCTGGTTACGGATAATGGGCGGTTTATGCCCATTTGCAAGCGACAACGAACCACGATGACTTGAGAACGAAAAAGTTTGACCCTGTTACTCCCACAAACTTGGTTATGAGAACAAATATTCATCAGATTCATAACATTTAAAACATCTTAGTATCGAAAACCATACCTCGGAGATCATTTGATACTCATTTCTAGATTTTCTCGCTAAAAGTTAAACGAGCATTATTTTTTTTGAAAGTTTATTGTTTTCTTCGCGCAATGAAAAGGGGACAGTCAGCGATTCAAAGATCACGTTGATGATTAATGGATATTGAATTGCAATAAAAGCCAATCACAGAAAGGGAATTTGGCCACGTCTCTTTTTGATGAAATATACTAGAGACACTAATAAACATTCACTACATACATGTACAAAAGTGAATGGGGAAAAGGGGTGTCAGAGATTTGGGGTGTAAGTAAATGGAAACACCCTCATTTAGCCCATTTACCACTTTGTCTAATTGTCAGTTGGGCTACACCCATCTGGTCTAATTTTTACTTAGTGTATATGATAAGACAACTTTTCATTTGACAGAGTGCTAAAAGAATGAGTGAGTAGACCAACAATTGGTAATTAGACCATCTGTCATTAGACTAAATAACAGTAAGACCAAGTGGTTGTCTAATTAGTCAAATTTGATCATAGATCAAGTTGGTTTAGCCATTATGATCTTAGATTGTGTTTGATAATTTGAGAATTTAAGTGGCATTTACGTGTACGGCATATTTTATAGTTAAAATGGAAACATGTTTTAAAAAATTATTTTTAATTCTGTACAGCTGCTTAATAATGATGTTTAGAACATGCTAGAATACAAAATATTAGTATTTAAAAAAACTGAAAACTTCAACTTTGATAAACATTAATGCAATTGATTCTTGCACGTTTAATGAATTCTTCCTCTCTCTTTCCTATTCCTAATTCACAGGCGGTGTCTTCGATCTGTTCAGCGGTGCCGTCGGTTCCCGGCTCACAAAGAAAGGACACGAAGAAAACAAAGTCTACGACTGGATGTCGCTCTCGGACAAAGTCCCTGATAAAATCTCGACTACATGTTAGCTGCACTTATTTATTTCTCATCTGTACATAAAAGGAATATATTTTTCAAGTGGAAGTATCTTCAAAGAACATTTATCTATTATTGCTGAAATGCTGTACGTTGTCATGGAATTTGACCATTCCTATAAAGTATAAGCAGACTATTATTATTTGAATACATGTTTGATTTTACATCACTATCATGTACTCTGTGATTCATTTCTACAGTGGGGATGATATTGTATTTATGTTTCCCTTTATTTAATTTGGCATTTTTTGCAATTTTAAGTAATGAGTTGTTAATGATTTTTACATTTCGCCTCTTATTCCCCTTTGACAATGTGATGTGCTAATGTTATTTATTTTTATTTTGTTTTATGTTACTGGTAGAGAGAGATGAGTCCATGCCTTTATTACCTGATTAGGCCGTTTGGATATGTATCGTAACATAAAGCTTACCAAGTAATCATGGGGCTGACAATCGATCATGATTAATAATCATTGTAATTGATTGTAGAAATTCAGTGATTAATATGCAAGTTTTATTTGGGACCTTTTCATCAACCTGAATACTTGGTGAAGGTTGAATGAAAAAAGTGCTTGGAATTCGCACCTTCTTGTAATTCAGAGGAGCACATTGAAACAAGTCCAATCCAATTGTGTGCATGTTCTCTGTGCATTAATGTTTGTTTGCTTAGAGAGCCTATTGTCAGCGTTCTCATGCTGTGTAGTGTCTGATGCAGAAAGACTACTTGCTAACTACTAAAACCCAAGTAAAAAACGACAAGTCGCTAGCTGCCAAAAGGCTAGCCAAGTCATTGCGCACTTTTGTCTGCCGAACAAGGTTTGAAAATAAATGCTGTGTGTGTTTACAAGTAGTGATTGCCGGACCGAGCTGCTTCAGCACCTTACATGGTTAGTCTATGTACTTAGGGTGCATTTTGGGAGATAACAGTGTTGAGTTCCTTGGCTAAAGGCTGCCAAAGTGAATTTTTTTTTTAAATGATCCCTTTTTCGAATTGTAGCCATTGTGTATGAATTTCCAAGTCCCAAATTAGCCTTGGGGCATTGTGGTCAATTTTAATTTCTATCATTGTTCTTGATGACAATTGTATCTTATCTTATTCTATGAGAATCCAACTACAGGACTATAACAGACCTAAGTGTATACCATGTCTATGATTCCCTTTTAACCATAGGGATAGTAGTGTCTCCTCTGTGTCACATGCGACTTCTTCAGGAAATATTTGTATTATCCCACTCAAAGCCAGTCAATATTATATGAATATATTCCTCTGTTGCATTATGGGAATCTCCACCTATTGGACATTAATTATCTGTTGGC
The DNA here is from genome assembly GCF_037042905.1 of Lytechinus pictus. Lineage (NCBI taxonomy): Eukaryota > Metazoa > Echinodermata > Echinoidea > Temnopleuroida > Toxopneustidae > Lytechinus > Lytechinus pictus. The sequence goes on along the minus strand of NC_087260.1, from coordinate 1,635,022 downwards.
ATTATGGAAAACATTCTTTGCAAATCCTATCATTTTTGGGTGATCACTGTTTTCTGTCATTAGCTTAGATTCATGGCCTGATCATTTATTTTTTTTAATCTGTGTTAAAAACATTTGCAATTAAACCTGTCATTGCTGCTGCTTGTCTGGTGAAACTTTTCTTTAAAGGAGAATGAAACCCTTGAAACCAGCTGAATCCATATCAAAGAGAAAAATCAAAGAAACATATTGTTGAAAGTTTGAGGAAGATTGAATGAATAATAAGAAAGTTATGAGCATTTGAATATTGAGATCACTAATGCCATGTAGATTTTCCCTTTGGCAATGCGACCAAGATCTGTGCTGTCACACACGTACAACTCCCTCATTACTTTAGTACTTATTTAACTTATATTCTCACTTTTATAGAGTCTATCACAAGGTGAGGTGTTCTCTTTATATGAGAGGACAAGTACAGAGGTTTCACAACATTATATCATTGATGAATCGTTCGCCATATGATTAGAATGAGCAACAAGAGATGTTTTGGGGTATATTTTCAGTGTCCAAAAGGGGAGAGTTGTTCATCTGTGACATCATAGATCTTGGTCGCATTGCCAATGGGAGGATCTCCATAGCATTAGTGATCTCGACATTCAAATGCTCATAACTCTTTTATTGCTAGTCCTATTTTACTCAAACTTTTGTTGATCTTATTCTTTGATTTTTCTGCTTTCACAAAAGCTAACAAAAGCTAGCTCCAAGAGTTTTATTCTCCTTTAATGGTCACCGAGACTGTCCCCTGATTGAAAGGAATGTGTTATAGAACCTGTCTACAGTGGTCACTTTTTCTCAGTTTTCCTTAGATGGTCTTAAAAGACAAGTTAGACTGTAATTTTCAGGCCATCCATCTTATTTATGAATTTACTGTCACTCTTGTTGAATAATGTTTGCACTTTGCAGTAATGTATGTTGTTTGATTGCAAGGTGATTTTGAATATTTTAGGTATCCATGGTATTCAAATTGTTATTTATTTTGTATGTCAAGTGCCAAATAATGCAAAAAAATGAAAATAAAAACTTTGGATGTAATATTGGGAAGGGGAGATGTATTTGTGTGTGGATGAGGGGGTGTGTGTGTTAGAGAGAGAGAGAGAGAGAGAGAATGAAAATGGTGGAAAGGGCAGTGTTAGGGGAAAGACAGAAATATGAAGATGAAAATTTTGCGACTAGGGATGAAATGAATATATTTTGATAAGCTGCTATATCTTAATTCGTATGTTGAGTTTGCCATGACTATACTGATTTCACAAATGTAAAATACAAAACAATGTCTGACTATAGAAAATGAAAATTTGAATAAAAAGTACAAAATATAATGTTATAAGCATACACGATCTGACCTTTGTCATTTATTTGTATTATTTTGAGTTGAATGGTATTTAATTAAAGTATACATGTAGCTTGTGTATGATGAGAGTGTGTGTGTATGAGAGAGAGGGGGCAAAATCAATAAGTAATGAGAAAAAAACTTGTAAAACTTTTTAATAAAATCAGACCAAATGATTAAGGGTTGAAAACAAATCAAATTACACAAATGAATTTGATTTCGTAATAAAATGATAAACTAACGAGGACAAAAGCAGAAGATATTCAAATGTGAAGTTTGGCATTTTAGATGAAACCACATTTTTTTGTTTTGCTTTGCTTTTGTGTGTGTTTTATATATAAAATCTTTATTCAGATTATTTAAATTAAATGTGAGAAGAATATGTCCTCGTCTCTCTCACTGCACTTTCATGATGACAAGCATTAAATTGTTTCAGCAACAGGAAAACCAAAACTGTAGCATCTCATACTTTTTTATTGTTTATCCTATTTTTATGTACTTTTCAGTGTTTTGCTTGTTGGACAAGTACCCCTTGAAAATAGTAGAGGAAACGACTGATATTATAATTATAGCGTTGGTCATTAAAGCGTGGTGTAGTGATACGCAGGGGCTGCATTAATGACGAGGAGGAAGAGAAGAAGAAGGAGGAGGAGGAGAAAAGGGAGGAGAACTTGAACTAGAAGAGGAAGAGAAGAAGAGCAGGAGCGTTCGCAGGAGGAGTGCACCACTGTGACATCCAGGACTAGATCAGCACCTTCTATGTTTATTTCCATTTCGTCTCATGCCAATTCGTCCAATTGCCAACTCGTCGACTATCATTTGGTCTACCATCAGTTCGTCCACTCACCACATGGTCTAATTTCATTTAGTTTAATGTCATTCCGTCTAATAACCAGTACGTCCAATAGCTATTTAGTCCAAGACCATTTTGGTCTAATATTAGACTAGGTACGTGTTAATTGGGCCAAATGAATGAAAATAAAAGGAATATTAGACAAACTTGTTATGAGACGAAATGGTCATATGCGATGATTGGACCAAATGGTAATTGGACCAAATGATTGTTAGACGAATTGTTGATGGACGGAATGGCATAAGAATAAATGAAATGGTGAATGGACGAATTGGCAATTTACCGCACCCATTATCTCCTTCATCGATTATAATGCCAGTATGTACTCATAAGTTCATTTTATTTGTCTTCCAACTTTGAGTTTGAATACATGACAAACATACAAGTGTGTATGAAACAATAAGCAGAGTACATGATAAAACATGCAAGTATACATAAAACAGAGTATGCAGAAAACATTGTTTTTAAAGGTCAAGTCCACCACAGCAAAATGTTGATTTGAATCAATAGAGAAAAATCAAACTAGCATAACGCTGAAAATTTCATCAAAATCGGATGTAAAATAAGAAAGTTATGACATTTTAAAATTTCTCTTCCTCACTTGTAGGCAAAAAAATAGACTTTCCAAAGTAGGCTCAGACAAGAAGTCAGCACAGGTTTTTTGACAGGGTGGAATAGCCGCCTGTAAATTTGGACCAATATTACAAAAAATAATTGTTGAACTCTTCTACAATAACACTGTTATCATCCACAACTTGATCATTTATGATTACCTGTTTTATCTTTGAAACCTTATAAGTGGTGCTTTAAAAACATTTCTGATCACTTTCCAGGTATCCTTAATATTATTAAAAGTCGCTTGGAATTGAGCACAGTATACAGTAATATTGCTTTTTTTGCATTACGCAATGTAGCAGTTAAAGTATTTCTATAAGCTGAATATTTCCTATACAAAAATGCTGGCTTTGCTTTTTTTTATATTGGTAATACATCTTATTTTTCTTATTAATTGAGTTTAACAAAGATTTGGTAATCCACGGCATACGTGGAACTCTAAAACGACTCTTATTTGTACAATTAATCACAGGTACGTTCTCGTCATATAGAACCATTAATTTTTTCATGAAATTAACAAAGGCACTCTCAACACTTTGGTCTGAGAGTATATATGCCACTCCTAACTCTCTGTGTCTCGATCATTTCCATGTCATATCTTCTCTTTGCCCGTTATGTTAAGAAATAAGATGAGATTCTTTTAATTCCGATGAGAGATAAAGAAAGACAGAGACAAACGGAAGGGGGCATAGAGAATCGAATGGTGGTGTGCATACACACGGTGATTCTCTTCAACCTTTAGCAAACATTCATACCAGCCTGTTACGTAATTCTTTTCATATTTCATTGTGCGGCAATCCTCTCAGGTGCAGAGCGTACGTGCTTGTACTAACTGTTACAATGCCCACGAAATCATGACGCAAAAAACAAACTTTCAAATTACATTATTCTCCTCCAAGTATTCCAACATGAAATATGATATATTCCACTGCCTTTCTGCACTCTATTCTTTCATTTCATTATGACATACGGAATATTGTAGCAGTACAAATCTCGACTAAAATCTTCTTTAATAAAAATCTGTGGTATTTAATAAATATTATACTTTATATCACATAGTCAGTCTTGAAGAAGGTTAATCCATACTTCATTCACGCTTGTATCCTCGCAATTAAGAAGACAGTGGATTGAGATGGGAATGATTAAGGAGTTTTTACCTTTGTCAACCCATGTGTAAAGAAACCTCATAACCTCCAGATATCGTAGGATCACACACTCACACAGGCGTTCTGGACTTACAGGACTTGTCTCTCCAAATACTCGTTGTTCTACAATAGATTCTGGAAACAACTTTGTGATTTAGTTTCTGATGATATATCGTCTTGGATCTTCAAGCAGACTATATTTTTCCTAATGCTCATCATACGTAGTAAACCTACAGGAATCGTCAAGAGTGAAGGAGGCGCAGGAGAATCAAGAAGAAGATCAAAGAAGAGAAAGGAGGAGGATTGAATAGAGATGGAAGTCTTATCGTCCGGATTTCATTTGACCTCAGTCATCTCTCTAGTTATATACCTGTGTGTCTTCTTATTAATCTCATGCATTGTTCTGTTCTTTCTCGTCGTTCTTCATCAAGGATGGAAGTTTAGGCACATTCCGGGACCCAAACGAAGCAGGTGAGAACACACCCATATAAAGTTTTAAAATACAATCAAGATTAGGGTGGGTTTTCACGGGACGCGGGCATTCGAGTGAAGACAGTGTTAGTGTCGAAAACATGACGACATTGTTTTATTTAATTCTACACTCTAAAAAATATTGGGTAAAATGCTCCATGAGGGTAATTATATGTGTCCAACCAATATTGGGCATTTCTTTTGGGCATTTTTATTCATCCAGTGTGATGAAAATTTTGCCCATTCTAAAGTAATTGCTGCTTATTTTGTAACCTTACTGAACAATATGCTTCCCGCATTGAGTAAATACTGCCCCAAATAATGGTTAGACACATATAATTAACCTCGTGGCACGTGGTAAAATTTCCCCAAATATTTTTACAGTGTAGTTTCTATTAATACCTTATTTCGATTTGTCTATTTTTAACCAGTTATTCTTGTGAAACCTTTTTTTCCTTCCTTCCTTATTTTCATTTTATTTATTTGTTTATGTGTTTATTTACTTATTTATTTACGTAGTTATTCGTGTAATTATTTAAATTTATTCATTTATTTTATCTTTAATTTCAATTAAAGTAGAATTGGTGAAAGAGGTCAGGATCACTGGCGGATCCAGGGAGGGGGGGGGGGGCACAGTCGGCTCGTGCCCGCCACCCCTTTGAGAGGCACAATAAAAAAAATTTGATGTAAGTCTGCCCCTCCATTTGAAAGTGGGGACCTTTTTATTTGTTTGCTTGTCAAGTTTTTCGTTGACGAAATGTACCCAATCGTTGGTTAAAAACCTCTTTTTTTTTCTTGTCAATTTTTTCCTTGGGAAAATATGCACCCCCCCCCCCTGTGGAAAATCCTGGATCCGCCCCTGGTCAGGATATTGCTTTTTTTTATTTATAGGATTTTTTTTCAAAGTGTAAACATTTTTGATACGTTCTGTATGTCTGTTAATCGTGATTTAGAGCTGACTTTGTTGTCTTATGCATTATGCAAAATTGTATCACGGTAATCTGAAATGTAAGCTGATTAAATAACAATTGTCACTCCATTTTTAAAATGACTTTTTTCAAATATTTCAGTGTCATTTATGGGTGCCTCCAGGAAGTACGGGAATTTCTTGAAAAGGGGAACAACAAACTTGATCTGTTGATGAAATGGTAAGAGAAAAACTATATGCATACTCCTATGTGTCATGTATTTATTATTTATTCATTTTTATTTATTTATTTATTTATCTTTATTTATTTATTCATTTTTTTATTCATCTATTTATTTATTTATTTATTTATTTATTCATTCACAACCCTCTATGGCCCTGGGAACGATTTTTGATATGGGAGGAGGGTGCTGGTCTGGAAGAAATTTTGACAAAAAAAAAAGTTCAGTCCACAAAAAGAAGAAGTTTTTTTTTTTTACTTCAAAATGATTTCCAGGGGATGTTTTATAATTATGGTGTGTAACACACCCAGCACCCCAGGCATTGCCGTACTCAGTGGGGGGGGGGGGGGGGGGGGGGAGGATTTTGAAAAATTACATTTTTTACTACACAACACGAATAGATTCTTGCTCTTAGTTAATTTTCATGATTATAGAACTAACACGCGTTACCTTTCTCTTTAATTCACGTATACAACTCTCTCTTTGCAAGATGTTTATGTTCATTTGTCACTCTCAACCCAGGTGTAGTGGGGACTGGGTTGAACGAAATTCCTTTAATTTTCGAGCACCTGATCAGGCGTGCAAGCTGGGGTAATAGTATGATGTGCTTAGAAACAATGCCTCAAGCGCTATATCAATTTTTATAATTATTGCTAAAAATAATTACTACTGTTCTTTTAATATTATGTTGTCAGGCAGGCGGAGTATGGGACTGTCTTCAGATATTCGATACTTCATCGATATATTATTGTTGCATTAGATCCAGATGTGGTCAAGGTAAGTAAATGGAAAAATAGTACGGCTTTACTTTCTGTATGAAATCTTCTTCTCTTCATCATGCCTATACCATTCCCGATTATACCCAATCTCATAATGTTATGATGCTGGTTTTTTGTTGATGTTGTTGGATCTAAATGTCGTTAGCGTTGTTGTTAATGTTGTTCTTTTTGGTGTTGTTGCTCATTTAAGCTTATGAATTTATAAGCTTACTTATTTCATTTTCTATGTTAAGAAAATATGTATCACATTAACTTATTTTTTTCTTTAACTAAATTGTTTATATTTTCTATTTATTTTCCTTAAGCGCTTAGAGACATTCTTTGTGATAAGCGCTATATAAATGATGTTAATTATTATTATTATTATCGTTGATACTATTTTATTATTATTACTATAATTATTATACATTATTAGTATTATCGATATTATCATTGTAATTATTATTATTATTACTAATGTCAACAATATAAGCATAATCATGTCAATTTCATTCGGATGCCAGTGTGTCAAAGATTATTTGCGGTTTTTTTTGCAGGAGGGGGAGGGGGCTCCTTTGCGATTATCATTGCTTAGAATATCTGACATTGCTTGTTTTCTGTTTTATTTTCTATATTGTAATCATATTTTTTATTATTGTTATGCAAATTAATAATTATTTTGATTCTAACTCTATCAATCCAATATCATGTCAACTTAAAATTATTCCCCTGTGATACTTTGATTTTTCAGGAGATTCTCGGGAAGCCGAGTGTCAATGTCATATATCATCATCATTATCGACATCATCATCATCATTATCGTCATCATGATCATCATCATCATTATCATCATATCATCATCATCATCATCGTCATCATTATCGTCACATGCATCGTCATCGTCATCATCATCATCATTATCATCATCATTATCATCATCATCATCATCATCATCATTATCATTATCATCATCATCATCATCATCATTATCATCATCATCATTATCATCATCATTATCATCATCATCATCATCATCATCATTATCATTATCATCATCATCATCATCATCATCATAATTATCATCATCATCATTATTATCATCATTATCATCATCATCATTATCATCATCATCATCATCACCTTCTTCTTCTTCATCATCATTATCATCGTCGTCGTCCTTATCATCAACAACATCATTACCGTCATCATCAGCAGCATCATCTTCACCATCTATAGCATTATAGTTACTTTATCAATTAAAAAAATATGTCAACTGAATTTTTTTCTCTGTGATACTTTTTAATTTTCTAGGAGATTCTTGGGAAGCCGAGTGTCCATTGGAAACCGTATGTCCCGTATGGTATCATGGGAACCCTCTTGGGTAATCGTTTCATGGGAAATGGTCTAATAACGGAAGCTAACCATGCCAGATGGAAAATACATCGCGCAATGCTCAATCCAGCCTTCAATAGAAAGTAAATTTACACATTTTCAAAAGTTATGAATTTTTCTAACTTGATATATAAACAAAGGCCTGTATGACGAAGGAGACAATGGGAACGTTTCATGAAATGACTTGTCAGACGTTTTTATCCGACAAGTCCCTCTTTATCCGTTAGTTACCATAGTAACAGTGCCTCCCAGCCAAGCAAAATCTAGGAAAGACGTCAGATCTGACAAATTGTCGTACAAAAATGTTGATGAAGCGCTCCACTGGGCACCGTCTCACAAAGAGTTGCGATTGATTCGATCAATCTTATCTATATATATGCAAATCTACCATTTTCATCATTTTCATACAAAAATTTTGAACATTTTTTTTTGTAAACAAAACATCAAATTGTTAACACAACAATGAATATATCAGTATACATCATATCTAAAAAACATTCTGAAACAAACATGCATTTTAGATGTTGACGTGGCTGGCTTTCCATAGTTGAGGTTGATCGGATCAATCATAACTCTTTGTACACTTTCAAAACAGTAATACCCAATATTTGGCAAATAAGGAACATCCATATATGTTTGTTGGGCAAAATGAAACCTAATATTGTGTAAAATTTACCCAATGTTCCGTTGAAATCTACCCAGAAATCATGCATTTTGCATATCATGGGACAAAATCTTACCCAACAAACATGCATGGTTTTTTTTACACAATATATAGGGTAAATGCTATCTCACGTTACGCATGACTTTACGCACGACTGGAACATGTTCGTAGGTGGTAAGTCAAATACACAGGGATACACTAAATCGCACAATAAATGATCACCAGTCGTTCGTAAAATCATTCGTAAACTTAGTTAAAAGAAACCTCCGCAAGGTTAGTACTTAGCTTTTATTCCTTCATGTCGGTATAGGGCATGGGCATAATTTTGAAAATTCTATTTTTGCTTAATTGAAAGTTTTCACGAAATTCACCCAAAGTGTACGCGAAATCCTTCAATTTCACTTTTAAAAATGCAAAAGCGCCTCAATGACAAGCTCAGTCCCTTCGCTCCCTCGGTTTTTTTTTTATTTCTTCAAAAATGCTTATGCGTCTTGACCCCCAGAAAAAAAATCGCTGCGAACGGCCATGCTTTCTTTTAACGCGTCCTCGTCAGAATTCACTTTTGAAGAAACAAAATGCAAAAAGATAATATTTTACATGGAGGCCTAAATTTCAAATAATCATAAAGTGACATGATTCAATGAATATCAAATGAAGTAGGATCATGTTTATATCAAATAGATAAATGTCACATATTGAACAGAAATGTATTATACAATTGCAATGATATAAAACATAATGAAATGAGATAATAAACAAATTGAATGAAGAACACATATTTGTAAAATACAGACCACATTCACTGCCTAGTTTGTAATGACAATGTTGCTGGGATATTATTTTGGTCTATAATTCAAGTTTCATTTTATTTCTTCAGAGATAATTCCCTACTTGAAATAACACAGTGTGTGCTACAGTATGTTCACAGTGTGTGCTACAGTATGTTCACAGTGTGTGTTATACAGTATGTTCACAGTGTGTGTTACAGTATGTTCACAGTGTGGAACACAATGTGAAATCACCTTCACTCTACTGAATTTGAGCACCTTAAAAGTGTGAATAATATGTTAACATCACCGACGGATCCAGGATTTTCCAAGGGGGGGGGGGAACATTTTCCCCAGGAAAATTTGACAAGAAAAAAAAAGGTTTCACCCCAAAATGAGGTTCATTACGTCCACGTAAAATTTGAAAAGCCCTCCCCCTTAAAAAAAAGGTAAAAACGGCATATTTACATTGAAAATGTTGATTATGGCTCTCAAGGGGGGGGGGGGCGGGTCGGATGTGCCCCCCCCCCCCCGGATCCGCCACTGGTTCAGATAGTCCACTATGTATACACACTGTGATCGCACTGTGTGTCATGTATACTGTGTTCTTCCCAGTAACTGACTTTTTCCTACTTTGATCTGAAGAAATGAAATGAAACTAGGTTAAGTGGGATAATTGAGCCTTTATCGATTCCATATGGTTTGAGTTTTTTTGTGACGAAGCACTTTCTTCATTATTTTGTTACATCCCTATCACAGGTACTTAATGACAATGGTCGAGACATTTAACGATCACGCGGACCACTTAGTGAGTTATCTTACGGACAGAGCTGACGGTTCGCAAGAGGTTAGCATGTACGACGCATTTAACAATGCCACACTGGATATCATAGCCAAAGTAAGTATTCTTATAGAAAGTGTTATCAAATGATGTATCTAAAGAAATATCCACCCCATATTAATACAATTGATTTCATTTTTTTTTCAGAAGATGGTAATTCGGGGATTTGCAACACATGCCATAATGTCATTTAGATTTCCATAAAATTATAATTTGCTAAATAAATTTCAATCGTTAGGTCTGGATATTAGCGTTGTCATTGGGGAAATTTTCAACCCCAAATTTTTAGAATTTGGGAACGCTCTGGGGATGATCAACAAGTCAGTTGGGGATTAAAGTAAATTTGGGGTTCCAACAACCCCCCCCCCCTCCAATTGGTTTTTTTTTTTCTTTATTAAAAAAAAACAAGTTCCAATTCAAAAAATTTCTGTACTATAGACAAGACATTAGGAAAAATTCGATCATGCTATGTTAAGATCTACGGTAGATGATAATGCATAGAATATAAGCACATGTCCCATAATATCGCAATGACGTTTAACAAGCACTTATTATGTCAGTGACGAAGACAGGTCTACTACCTCAGAGACGAGAGGGGGGGGGGGAGTGATTCCATATCAACCAACTGCATGATGTATACATGTATACGTTATGGATATGTGAGTGTGTGTTAAGATAGTTCCACCACTTTGCCATTTTGACACGTAACCGGTTTTTCTTTAGGGGGGGGGGGGGTGGAACCGTGTGGAGCCGTGTTATGTGCAAACGCCGGGATATGTGCAAACAACGGTATATGTGCAAAATTTCGCCGGGATTTGTGCAAACAACGGTATTTGTGCAAACGCCACGCCGGGAAATGTGCAAATCTGTCAAAATTTATCAACGGCATCTGTGCAAACGTGACGACGGGATATGTACAAATGAACAATTTTCACGGGAAATGTGCAAACCTCCGGGATATGTGCAAATCACTATTTTTATCAATATTAAGTCTATTTCTCATGAAATGTGTCATAACATTAAAATGTCGCAAAAGGAAGCTACAGTGCCATCGGCAATGAAACGCCTTTCAAAGAGGCGGGGGGGGGGGGGGGGTTGTTACACCCACAAATGTAATAAACGCCCACAGATGTGATAACGCCCACAAATGTAATAACACTTTACCCACAAATGTAATAACACTTTAGACACAAATGTAATACTTTCACCCACAAATGTAAAAATGCACTTTATACACAAATGTAATAATGACTACCCACAAATAAAATAAATAAATTTGAAGGGATTTTTCGCGAATCTGTTCTGAACTAAAACCCTATAGTAATGCGTTCATATAGCGCAAAGTCAGTCTTTTTTCTCCAGACCCAGTTATATAAAACATTTAAACAATCTTCCAAACAAACGAAAATTAACTGTTGTTGTTGTTTTAGCTTATACGGCCTGTATCATTCTAAAATAGATGTATAGCGTAGTCTTTCCTCCAGACCCAGTTATAAAAAAAATCATTAAAAACAAAACGACAACAAAAAAGACCTTGCAATCTTATCAACACTGAATAGCATGGAAATATGGTGTAGTCTTTGCTCCAGACCCAGTTATTTCAAAATAGCAAATGATAAAAAACAATAAAAACAAACAAACGATATTAAGAAAGACTCCACAATCCCAATGATGTCGAATAACTTGAAAATATAGCGTAGTCTTTCCTCAAGACCCAATTATTTCAAAATAACAAATCACAAAAGATAGATAATAATAAAACAAGGACCCCACAATCTTATTGATGTTGAATAACATGAAAATAAATGCAGTCTTTCCTCTAGATCCAGATATTTCAAACAACAAATACAAAAAATACAAAAAAATATATAAAAAAACAAAGACCCCGCAATCTTATTGATGTTGAAAAACATGGAAATATAGTGTAGTCTCCCCTCCACACCCACCTATTTCAAAATTCCTATTTCAAAATTACAAACCTTTTTTAAGTGAAAAAAGTAAAAAAGACCCCATTATCTTATTAATGCTAAATAACTGTGTGTATTTGAGTTTTGTCAGACGTGTATCAATCAGATATGATTATTTACGTCTGGGACCGACCTTTAACGTCACCATCTGAAAGACGTGACCAGGGCTCGAACCTCTGCATCAATTTTGTAACTTCCCCACATAGCTTAGATTACAGGCGCACGCCACAACGCCCAGTGGAGACATGGAGACATGGCGTCTTTCTTCCAGACCCAATTATTTAGAAATAACAAAACAGTACAATATAACCCAACAATCTTTAAACTAAGAACCTGCAATAAAATAAAGGTTTAGAGAGTTTTCTTTATTCCAGACCTTGTCATTTTCAAAATTAAGATAAATGAAATATTCATTTAACTAAGACTCAATCATGTTCTTGTGCCTGTTCAACATGAATAAGATGATCGGGGGAGCATTTCATCAACATTAGTTATGTCCGACAAGTTGTCAGATCTGACAACCTTCCTTGATGTTGATTGGCTAAGAAGCAGTGCTACCATGGTAAGTGTCGGATAAAACGTCTGACAACTCCTTTCATGAAATGCTCCCCGGGCTCTTAGTTTTGAAGATTTTATTTTTAATTAGAAATTTCTTTGCCTGGAAGAAAAAGTATGTTTTAAATGCATTCTTTATTACAAAATCTTAGGCTGGAAGAGGGTTTTAATTTTAAATGTTGGTTTTCTTGTTCTGTTTCTTTTGTCTAGTAAAACTAAGTATGTGTTATCACAGGGTTTTATAGTTTGGAAGATGCTGGGGTCTAAGTTTTATGATTATGTTTCACTTAATTTGTATTTTAAAAAGAACTGGGTGTGGGGTAAAGACAAAAAATGCTCGAAACCCAAGCATTTTAACTGGGTTTAATTTGGAAGATTGGTCTTAGCTTTAATTTGTTTTAAATAACCGGGTCTAGACGAAAGACTAAGCTTAACACTCGTGTTATTCCACAGGGATAAGAATATGACAGGGTCTAAAGTTGTTAAGATTGTTTAAATCATTTTTTAAATTACTGGGTCTGGAATAAAGACAACGCTCTAAACATGTGCTTTTGTACATGGTCTTAGTTTGGAGGATTGTTGGATCTTAGATTCGTTTTTTTTTTTTTTGGGGGGGGGGGGTAGGTTTAATTGCTTTTTATGCCACCGCAGACGAAGTCCGGAGGGGGCATTAAGCGTTGCCCATCAGTCCGTCCGGCCTTCCGTCCGTCCGTCCCCCCACTTGGTTTCCGCGCAATACCTCGAAAAATATTTAACAGATTAAACAAAAAATTGGGTGTGTAGGTAGATGACACCAAATACAGGCTAAGTTCGACTTCGGAGTCTGCAGGTCAAAGGTCACAGCTCACTATATATGCGAGTTGGTTCAAAGGTCTAAATTTATTCATTATATATAAGCATATTGGTTTCTGCACGTCAAATTTCTAGTTTATTTTTTTAAATAACCGTGTCTGGAAGAAAGTCTACAATCGTTCTTCATGTTATCCATAATGTATCAAATTTTATAACCACAAAAATAAGACAAATTAATCATAGGCGTAAATATTCATATCTGAATGGTTCACGCCTTAAAACCCACGATAACAACAACAACGTTATTCCACAGGAATTAGATTATCGGGTATTCGTTTTAAAATATTTTCAAAAACTATTTTTTTTTAAATAATAACCAAGTCTGGAGAAGGAATATTTGCTTTACCAATGCATTATTACAATGTTTTGTAGGGGTCTTAGTTTGTATTAAAAAAAAAATGGGTGTGGGGTAAAGACAACGCTCGAAACCCATATTTTTTTACTAATGGGTGTAAATTTTGAAGATTGATCTTAGATTTGAAGTTTTTTTTTTATTCATTTTTTAAATAACCGGATCTGGAGGAAAGAATACTTTTAAAAACTCGTGTTATTCCACAAGAATAAGAATATGATAGGGTCTTACTTTAAAAGATTTTTTTCGTAATATTTTAATGACTAGGTCTGGAATAAAGACAACACTCTAAACCTCTGTTTTATTACAGGTTCTTAGTTTGAAGGATTGTTTGGTCTTAGATTTGGAGTTTTTTTAATTATTACTATTAGCGTTATTTTGAAAAAAAATAACTGGGTCTGGCTGAAAGACTACACTATATTTCCATGTTATTCAACATTAATGAGATTTTGTGGTCTTTATATTGGTTTTGGTATTGTTATTTATCATTTTGAAATAACTGGTTTGGAGGAAAGGCTGCTATATTTTCATGTTATTCAACATTACCAACATTATCATTTTAACAGTAATGTTATGAAACATTTCATGAGAAATAGCCTTGATATTGATAAAAACAGTGATTTGCACATATCCCGGAGGTTTGCACATTTCCCGTGAAAATTGTTCATTTGCACATATACCGTCGTCACGTTTGCACAGATGCCGTTGATAAATTTTGACAGAGTTGCACATTTCCTGGCGTGGCGTTTGCACAAATACCGTTGTTTGCACAAATCCCGGCGAAATTTTGCACATATACCGTTGTTTGCACATATCCCGGCGTTTGCACATAACACGGCTCCACAAACCGTCCTTAACTTCAGTTTCTGTTTAGGCAAAAATTTGGCTTGGTCGGTTCAGTCCCTCTCAATCAGATTAACCCTTAGCGCTCCATAATAAAAAAGTTAAAATCATGATGACTGTTAAAATAAATTCTTGACCTAATTGCAAATGAGTTGCATGATATTTTACAAGCCACTTTACATTCACTTTGTTCTTATTTGTGCATGAATAATTGTAAGTAAACCAACAAATAAGTTACTAAGTAAATCAATATTTAAGTAAATAAATAAGCAAATAGGTAAGCTAAAAAGTAAGTAAATAAGTTAGTACGTAAATACGTAAGTAAATAAGGAAGTTAATTAAACAGTGCATAAGTAATACGTGAGCAAATAAGAAAATATATAAGTAGCTAAATAAGTAAATAAATAATTTTATTTTTTTTCTTTCCTTTAGGCGGGATTCGGCCTGGAATTGAATGTTCTTGATGATCCTAACAATCCGTTTCCTAACGCCATTCTAACCTGTCTGAATACAATACAGAGCTGTATTCAAAACCCATGGATGAAGGTAAGACATAGGGGCCACTAAAACAGGGAGGGTGCATGGCCCGTAGGCTGTAAAACATACCTTTTGAGATAACATGTACAAAAACGTACAATTTAGCATCAAAATATATATTTTTAATCCTTCCCATTCATTATCGTTTGATGAAACCATCACTGCTTTATTGCGATAAATTATTCCTAATTCAATTCTGGTTAGATGATTTCTTTACCATCCGAATATAATGATATAAATATATGTTTTGAAATAAAAGAATATAAGAAGCTACTCCTGAAAAGCCGTCTTCCGAATTAAATTGGAACGACTTCCTTCATTTCTTTCTTTCTCCTCTCTCTTTCTCTTCCTTCCTTCCTTTTTTTTTCTCTCTCTCTTTCTTTCTTTCTTTCTTTCTTTCTTTCTTTCTTTCTTTCTTTCTTTCTTTCTTTCTTTCTTTCTTTCTTTCTTTCTTTCTTTCTTTCTTTCTTTCTTTCTTTCTTTCTTTCTTTCTTTCTTTCTTTCTTTCTTTCCTTCCTTTTTTCTTCCTTCCTTCCTTCTTTATTCCTGTTTTCTTCCTGCATTTCCTTTTTCTTTTAATTAATTCATTCACTCATACTTCCTTTATTTCTTGTTAATATTTATCCCCCTTATTTTTCTTTCTTTCACCATCCCTCCTTCCCTCAACCCCCCCCCCCCCTCCTTCCTTCCTTTCTTCATCCCTCCCTCTCTTCTCCTCCCTTCATTTATTAGTACGGTTTAACGAGCAAAGTCAAGAAAGCCAAATCAGAGGTGAAAGATGCTTGCGATTTGCTCCGCCGAGTTGGTAAGGACTGTGTAGAGAATCGTTTGGCGGCCAAGGCGAGGGGTGAAGAACTTCCACTGGACATGCTGACAAATATCCTTGAAGCCTCAAAAGATCTCAAGGGGGATGAAAACTTCGGCATCGAGGAGATGTTGGACGAGTTCGCCACGTTCTTCATTGCAGGTATTAAGGATGATGGTGAGGAGGAAGAGGAGGTTTATGATGACGTTAAGGATGGTAATCATGATTGTGGTGATGATGATAATGGTGGTGGGATGGTGCATGGTGGTAGCGGTGGTGATGATGATGATGATAATGATGACGACGACGATAATGAGGATGATGATAATGATGACGATGATGATAATGAGGATGATGACGATGACGATGATTGATTGCTTGATTGATTGATTGATGGGAGCAATGGGTGAAGAACTTCCACGAAACATGCTGAAAAATATTCTCGAAGCCTCCAAATATCTTAAGGGGATGACAATTTCGGCATTGAGGAGATGCTGGACGAGTTCGCTTAATTCTTCATTGCGGGTATTAAGGATAATGATGATCATTGACGTTAATAATGATAATGATGATGGGGAATGATGGTGATGAACTGATGATAATGATGATAGGGAATGATGATGATGTTGTCGTTTTTAATGTTGTTGATAATGATGATGAGAGTGAGGGTGTTCATGATGATGACGGTAATGTCTGTGATATTTGTGTTGGTGATAATGATGATGATGGTGGTGGTGGTGGTGACTTGCTGTTTATGGTAATGATGTCAATGATAATTATTGATGATAGTATGAACAATCATATCAAGCTATTGCTTCGAAAAGGGTGGTTATAACTGTATTCTATTTCGTATTTTTATTCATTAGGTCAAGAAACAACAAGTAATGTCATGTCATTTACGCTAGAGCAGCTAGGAAAGAATCCACGAGTCTTACAAAAGTAAGTTTTATATCGATTAAATTAATCAATTTGACAACTTTTACCTGCCATACCTGCCATCTATATGCAAAGTTTCATATAGTAGAGCTTTGTTGCCCTTTCACTTATGTTTACAAGGTTAAACTATAAAGAACAAACATTCAGTTCTTTTATAATCAGTCTCATTTACCTTGTCTATAAGCGCTTCCAAGTGGACATAGATTATTATTACCCCTCCATTAATATTTCGAGGAACCTTAAGGAATTAATTTTCGCCAGGTACTAATTTACCTCACCAGGGTTGAGTGCAACGCACTGTGGATCGATTTCTTTCTGAAGGGAATTACGCCATCATATCTGGGATTAGAACCCACAACCCTCTGTTTCAAAGACAAATACACCGGACCACACCTCTCCATGTATTCTGTTGAAGTTTGTGATAATGACACCAATTATTTCAAATATGAATATACCGTTGTCTTTTTTTTGTTTTCATATTCTAACAAAAATAACGGATCAGTCCGATGTTTGTAATATTTTCAGAGTTCAAGTAGAGTTGGATGAAAAGATTGGAGGTCAGACGTTTATTAGCTTCCACGACATGGGCAAACTGGAATACCTAAATCTCGTAAGTAAATTCATCTGCAATCTTTATTTTCTTAGAACTACCTACGTAAAGAAATGGGATTGATGTCGCCATGAATGCGGCATTTTAATGTTTATGAGTTCAATTAATTTTTACAATTAATTTTCTTGAAATTACCTCGTCAATCGTGTACTTATAAAAAAATACTCGTGATCGTCATAAATGGATAGTCCACAATAAAATCTTTAAAAAGATGACAAATAAAACTAGCAGAGTCAAACAAGTCTAACACAGAAATGTTAGGCTAAGATTTATGATTACAATGTCAAGTCACCAATAACAACTTTTGAGCTACATCCTCGTGCACAATTCATTGTCTGTTTTACATAAAGCAAAGTGTTCGTTTTTAAAATAATTTTTAATGATTGTATATTTGTTTCGTAAGAGAAAATGATAAAAACATTTAAAACAATGTCATTTTTGGCAGGTTTTGAAAGAAGCTTTACGGATGTACGCCCCTGCATCTATAGTGAATCGAGTAACAGGTACGGACGTCAAGGCTAGCACAGGGATAGTCATACCCAAAGGAAGTCAGGTTTCGGTAAGTTCAGAGGACTTGACGGGGAAAATACAATGAAAAGTGAAATAACAATAACGATAAAATCATTGAATAAGATAATAAATGAAAACAAGACACACAATGAAACACGCAAACGCTCCTCACAAATACCCACACCCACACTCTTTCTTAGAACACACAAATACCCACACTCTTTATTAGAACACACATACACCCATGCATGTTTTGTTTGAAATTATATTTTATTTCTTCCTTTTCAATCATAACAATTATTACAATACATCATTTGGTCGTCAACTAATATGTGGACCTTTTTTCACTCGCTCAAAAAGAATAGAATAATTACCTTACATCAAAACCTGAAAAACCTGACCTGCATGTTTTTTTTTCTTTTCTATCAAGACATTCACTGATTTTAATTTTTCAAACGAACAATTCTTAATAAGCAAATTAGAAGGGGAAGGCTTTAATATGCACACCAAAACCACTCCATAATACACCAGTTCCTTCCTTTCCCTCACACTTCAACAAAACATCGCACACACCTAAAAAATAATTCATTTATGTTATTTAATAAAAAAATATTTGACAAACATAACGCTTTCTTACCATATCACCTAATCTTTCACCTACCGAATAATATTTATGCTATTATCATGTATCACCATTCAGTTGAGCCCGTTTGTCATGGGCCGTATGGCAAAATACTACAAGGACCCGCTTATCTTCCGCCCAGAAAGGTTCATTGAGAGGTAAATATCTTGTATTTAATTTTTTTCCATTAAAGGGGAAGTTCACACTGACGAAAGGTTTGTTGAAAAAATATTTAAAAAAAAAATGATAAAAGATATCGGACAAGGTTTGAGAAAAATCCACCAAAGATTAAAAGAATTATTATTGGAATTGAAATTTATATATATATGTTTTAGATTTATGACGTCATATACATGTATAAGGAGCTTCCCCATATAAACATATAGGCATAAATGTTATTTGTTTGAATAGTTCGTGATGACTTATTTTCTTTGGTATGAAATGATTTGTATATTGATATACTGAAGGTACAGTAAAAACCATTTTCAATTTTCTGAAAAAAAGTGACATTTCATTGATTTTCTTTTACCATACCATATGTTGGATTTTTTTTGTAATTCATGTTTTATTGATCCTTTTCATCAATATATACATAACAAAACATTCATGATATAATGGATCACATATAAAAGTTCAGATGACGTTGGCATATAAAATAACATGTCTAACATACAAAAATAGTATAAGATAAGAAAACATATATGTTTATTTACAACAACAAAAAAATCAGACACATGGCCTATTAAAAAAATAAACATAACAAAAACAGCCTTCTGCTTTATCGCCTCTTTAAAGTATTCAGAATGATAGCCCACTTGCCATCATGTTTTCCTAATTTGCATTTCCTTTGTGCTATGGTATGTTCAACAGTTTCAAATGATAAAAGAAAGTTACAAAAATGGGGAAGAGTAGGTTTTGTTTCGTCACATCGACATCTAAAGATATATTGTTTACCTGACAGCAGCAGAAAGTTCAATATAAATATATTTCTGGGAATTTGGGTCTTACAGATACCAAAAAGAACATATCTTTCTGAGAGGAAATCAGGAAGATCTAGTGAAGCAAAAAGTGTACCAGCATTATTCCAAAATTGGTTAACGACGTGGGAAGAATAAAAAAGATGCACTAGAGTTTCTGGTGAAACTTTACATAATGCACAAAGTGTATCAGTTACCTTGTTAATACGGAATAACCAAACCTTGGTAGGAATCAAATTATTAAGAATCTTGAATTGTAAAGCTCGAAGTCTCGTATCTATAGTAGTACGTAGAGGTAGTTTTAAGAGTTCTCTAACTTCTTCTTGTTGAAACCCATAAGTGTCTTTTAAACGAGTAAATATATTCGAAATTGATGGGTTATTTTCCTTTAAAAAAATGTGTAAAAAGTATACTTTGGTACACCTGTTACTTCTCTAGTGATGCCATCAATAGTTAAAGTTGGAATCAATGAAATGTTGTCGACATTGGGATGAAAGTTTTGAGATAGAAAAAATACTTTCCATTTTGATGGCATAAACTTGTAACAGTCGAGAAGCAAAAAGTATTCAACAAATGTTAAGCCTTTATTTTTTGCATCTTTCCATCTTAATAGTCTGCCATACTCATCCAACATATGTGACACTTTAACAAAACCTTTGTTTTTTATCTTTGGCTTATAAAAAGATTTTCCATTTTGTAATATGCATCTATTATTCCATATTATTTGGTCACATATTTTTATGTTTTTTGAAATACTGTGCTCAACTAATGATGACATCTTTATACCATTCAGGAATTGTCAGGTTTAAAATATCAAATATTTTAATATTTTATATTTTATATTCCAACCATATGTTGGAATGCTGCTCACATATGACGTCACAAATCAAATGATTTACATTCTAAGAACTTCTCTATTCTTTGATTGATTTTCCTCAAACCTTCGCCAAAATGTTTTATTAGTTTTCTGCTATTTTTGCAACAAACTTTTTGTCAGGTTCCTTTAAAGGGGAACCTTTAAAGGAACGGATGAACTTCGAGAAATTGTATCTGACGGAATGAGAGATATAGTTTATAATTTACTAATGTGTGATTTAAATTTGCAATGTTAGAAAGTTTACATTAAATGAAAATTGTTAACTATATACTTTAAATAAAATATATGAAAAATACGAGAGGTTCGCCATATACCGTGCTTAAGAATGAAGGATGGCGCTACTAACAGGCGCCTGAACTGGCGCAGTCTACTTTTCACATAGGGCTATTACATCTTAACAAAATTAGTGGTATGGAGTTGTGACTAAATAACAAACCGAAATACTGACCCACTCTTATGTAATTTGTATTTCTGATTATTTAAAATGGTGTGTGTTTTTTCATTTTATTTTGCAGCAAACACTCTCCATATGCATATTTCCCTTTTGGATATGGTCAGAGGTCGTGTATCGGACAACAATTTGCACTGGTTAGTCAAATGATACAGTCGAGCTGTTTAAGATTGTCTACCTGTGTGAGTGAGGGTGTGTGTGTGTGTGTGTGTGTGTGTGTGTGTGTGAGGGGGGGGGGCGATTCTCTGAATTGAAAAGTTCAATCTTTGTGATCATCTTTAGAGAGTCACAGTTAAGGATTCTCTACATGTCATAACCATGCATTCCCACTTCGATTGGGTGTTCCACGAGTATCAGTTGTTGACCCTCTCCTATTCACTCATACATTGGCCCTTTTTTCGATTTGATCACTTCACATCAATTATATAGCATGAGAGTGGAGTAAGATATATATTTTTTTTTTCAATTTTTCGATTTGATCACTTCACATCAATTATATAGCATGAGAGTGGAGTAAGATACACATTTTTTTTAATGCAAAATATTCTTACAAGGGTAGTTAAAAGAGCCTGGAAACTTAAGCACACAACGAGGTGGA
Organism: Lytechinus pictus; assembly: GCF_037042905.1. Lineage (NCBI taxonomy): Eukaryota > Metazoa > Echinodermata > Echinoidea > Temnopleuroida > Toxopneustidae > Lytechinus > Lytechinus pictus. The sequence continues at coordinate 1,613,506 of NC_087260.1, read as the reverse complement.
TATGTGCCCCTAAAAAAAATCACATTTGCGACAATGAGTATTGATATACATGAAAGAAAATATATATACTGACAAAAATATCAACTATTCAATCTTCAGTGAAATAAATAAACGAGTAGGCCTATTCTTACATTAATGATTACATGGATGTGAATAACATGTTAATGGGTATCACCCGGGAAGATATATATATATAGAAAACTATTCTCTTCTTATATTATCTTCTTATAACAGATTGAATCGAGAATAATCATGGCGAAACTGTTGCAGAAATTGAAGTTTGACTTGGTGCCGGGCCAGAGCTGGAACATCTCCTTTGCAGTCACCATACGGCCTGTAGATGGTTGTAAGAACTTCGTCTCACTCAGACATTAATAAAGACCTTTTTATGACTCAAATTTCAGTCCCTTACTAAGCCTAGACCGGGACTACAATTGCAAAGTACTGAACTATCATTTCACATTTCAAATTTTAGTCCAGCATGCTGAGCCGCCTATACATGTATACTCTGGCCGAGAAAGCAGATCATGTTAGCGAATCGAATCTTCTACAAGTGTTTTGAGAGAGGTTATTCTGTGTCTGTTTATATGCTTTTCACATTGCATATCCTTAACCCCATACATCCTTAACCCGGATAACCCCGGACTATCCTTAACCCCATACTATATATTTTTTGGATTCACACTGTCTTTCTTAACCCCATACTATCTGCTTAGCCGGGGTTAACGCCTTAAACCCGGACTATCCCACAGCTCATGAATATTGATGATTTTACCATACAGAGCGTGATTAACGTGCAATTTCGACTTCTGTGATTGGCTATTGCTTAGCCCTACTTTTCCTTAGTCCGGTTTCGTTTCACACTGCATCTCTTAGCACCGCAATTGTGGTGCTAGCACCACAATAAGCCGGCTAACCCTGCTTTTTTGCAGGGCCAGATAGTACCGTACTATTTACCGTGCTAGCCCACTTTGCTAAAACGTATGTGAAAACGAAGTGGGCTAAGCTTAACCCCGGGAAATTGGTGGGGTTAAGGACCCCCTTAGCCCCACCAATTTCCCTGGGTTAAGGAAAAAAAGTACAGTGTGAAAAGCATTAGTCGACTTCAATCTGTTGACCACTTCCCCCCCCCCCCCCCGGGAAGTTACCATAATAATGATTTTCATTTAAAACCGTGGCCCTAATCTGCACTCGTATCTCTAGAATCTGAGTGTCTTACGGTGCATTCTAGATTTGACCCTCCAAATACACTGGAAATATTATATACTCTTTGCGCAAAATTGTCCAAAGAGGTGTTAAGTTGAACAATGGTAAAAGAGAATCATGGTTTATGCAGATTTCTCGTATTGAAAAAAAAAGCGTTATTACGAAAAAAATAAAAATCTGGATAATCCAAGGTTTTGTATACCATGGAACAAATAAACTTGAAACATCTTTCGATAATACGGGCCTATAACTTAAAAAAAATAATGAGAGAATAAATGTGCAAACCGACCAGATTTTCTTAATTTTTATACAGTACCAGCATTTTTGTTTTAAACAAATAAACCAATTTTTATATACCTTTGCTAAAGAACATTGTCCGTATCGTAAGAAGATGTCATTTGTTCCTGAACAACTCTTAATCACAATATATAGCTCTTCTATAACATCCCTAAAACAAATTTATATTTCTTTTAAATTACCGACCGCCAACTCTTTTTTCTCTCCCTCCTATATGGACCTATCCACGGAGGATTATCTATTGTTACTGTGACAATGCTCAGCACCCCCAGTAACAATAGAATGATCCTCCGTGGATAGGTCCATGCTCCCTCCGTCTAGGCATTTTTTAGGACAGTATGTACCTTTATTTTGTCAAATATTTGTTTTGTATTTCTCGAATCGATATAGCTGTTAAGTATCATTTTTTTTTCTGTAAATATTGCTTCATAAATATGTGTACCGTTTTCGTTGAATGAAATAATAACATATTTCTAGAACTTGATAAAATGAAGAGAATACAGTTACCATTAAAATATCATGAGTCAATGTGATGTGCATTTCTATATTGTCTACTAATTAAATAAACAGTATCGTTATTGGACTATATAGGCCTACGTGATTTTTGTATGGGAATCTCAATAAAAAAGCTGTGTACTTTGTATATGAAATTATTCATATCATAAATCGTTTCTTCTCCTTTTTGGGGTTCTCACGCCTCTTCCAATCCTGAACATTCCTACAGAGTACGGGAAATATATTTCACCCCAACCATTGCTAAAATTCGAAGCATTTAGAAGTGATTAATTTAATAACACTCCCTGAGTTCACCCGTGCGTGCGCACACACCCACACCCATACTACAAACCAGCTTGGCCTGATGCGTCACGCGGTTCCATGATATTTGCTCCGGCGACAATCACTTCGCTGTAAATTCCGCACACTAACATGACTAATGGGATGACCAACTAATTGGTTCAACCCTGGATTTAGCACCTTACCCTAGGCCTACCATAAACCTAACACTCAACCTACCATATAAACCTACGTAATCCTAACCACATATAAGAAGCGCAGCCCGAAGTATTTGTCGCCGGAACAAATATCGTGTCATCCGTGAGGCTGACACACATCCGCACACCCAACAACGCGCACACATTTATTTGAACAATTTACAGCACACACACAAAGACGTGGATTCAAACGTACACATCAACCTTCACAAATTAAACTTTAAATTCACACATAAACACGCACGCTTCCACGCATATCTTCTAATTCGCACGCACCTGCTCGCACTCGCACGCTATAAACGCACATCCACATAGGCACAATTTTATACCCAGCCTCGCACTTCTAAAGGCAAACGACCGAACACGCCCTCAAATACCCTCGCACTTCTAAAGGCAAACGACCGAACACGCCCTCAAATACCCGGGCGCACATTTCTCGATCCGTTTAGAACAAAAAATGCATAGGGGCCGAAATATAATTTGATATGTTTTAAACTGTAACATTTTTGTTTACAATTTAAGTTCCAAATAGTGGTATGAATACATGGACGCCCTGTTCCTGGAACGCCGTGTGCGGCGCTCTTCACATCTTAAGCTTTTTCGGAACATTTCATTAACTTTCGTTAACAGAATCTTTGTCGTCACTAAATAACACTTGTTTTTTATGTTGGCATTTTTCATTTTTTGGGGGAAATGCTTGGATACAACACTTAATGGTTTAAATTACATATCACTGACTTGAAATAACAAAGAAAATACGGTTTTTTTATTATATGTCACGTGATTGATGACTTTTTTTTTTTACCCCTGTACCATTATACGTTCGGGGTTAGCCACTTCCTTTCAAAGATGCACAACATGATTGTCCAAGAAAACTTGTTAAGCCGGTTTAAGTTTCATCGTCGGGCGATATCTGTGCGTACAAAAGAATGGGTATCAATAGCAACTAATTTATTATTCTTTATTTTCAATGAATACTCAGTTGTTTTTAGTAGGTTTTCTCATAGTGTAAACAACGTCCCCCGGGTACAGAGGTTTTGTTGCTCTCGGGTACTTTCCGATTTGAGAATTATCTTGTTCGTTTTGATTATCGTAAACGTTTTTTATTCGGAAATATTCGGAAAAGAAAACGCAGCTATATTTAGTGCATCACATATGTGCACACTGCATATCGTATATGTGGGTCATCAATGACATTGTTCGCCGTATTATTCAGGGTGATGGGTAAGTGAAAAGTATGGTCGTGTGACCTTACTTCGCTCTTGACCATATTTCGTGGACGGTCGTATATCTCAGAAAGTACTTAATATCGTGAAAATCTTATATCACTACTAGAAAAAGTGGCCAAAAATTATCCTGTAGTGAAAGTTTCTAGTTGATATAAGATTGGAATTTGTTTAAGCTAGGGCTAGGCGATTGGGCAGGCGCGCGCATCTGCCTCGTCCGATCCTCGCCCATGCGCCCACCACTAACTTAGCACTTAGCAGGCAGGGTAGGACACATCCACACATAAACATCTCCAACTAAAGTGAGTACACTAACTACCCCAACATTCACTACCAATCTAAAAAAACACAAGGTGAGAGGATGTATTCCCTGTATGGGCAATGCATCATCTCACCACCCAATTTTTTTGATCAACAACTGTCCTTTTTCCAGCCAAACGTTCTCTGCTCTTTAATTAATGATTAACATGGGCAGTGAAACCTGATCTTATCCTCAGCATCCTAACATAGCTTCAAACCACTACCTCTCTCTAAAAAACGCCCATTATCAACCACAATACAATCTATGAAATAAGCACAATTTCAACACAAAACAAAACCAAAAAGCCTGTGTATCCATTGACATCTTTTATGATTGATAAGATATCCACGCATAAAGGATTTGGACATGTTCAAAACCATCACCCCCACCCCATGTGCGCCACAAATTCTACACATACTATAATAGCCCCCTTTCAGCTCACCAAACGCAACATATGTTATTCATATCTGGTTCCAAAATACACTGGGTATGAATAATCGAATTCAATCAGTGAAGTCATGATAATCCGTTGCCATCGGTTGTGATTTGTACTATACTCCTACCAGTAGGTTTGCCAGTAAACCACACTTTACACTTTCGCATTCTTACCATTATTCCGAACTTAAACAAATATAGGGCTGCATTTGGATCGCATATTGTGCAACGAAAATCAAGCAGACGTTCTCGTGACGCCGACACGTCGCGACGCTTCCACACGTGCACACCCTCATACTTCCGAGCATGCGCAGACCATTTCTTAAAAAAAAAATCTTTCGCCCCTCATTGCCTTCCGCCATGTTCTTAAAAATCCTTAACAAAAAGGAGCAGTCACACAGCAGCCAACAGACAAGTCTTCCTCCATCAAAGTATGTCTCCTTGAATAGATTAAACTACACACTCCAAGTTCAAGCAAATATTTAATGTTATTACTTTAATTAGCACACGTTCACTATACAATATCCAAATAGATAAATTAGCGATGATATACATGTAGTCATATAGAATATTGTGTATACATTCAATATTGCATATAGTGCACACTTGGAGCAAGCATACAAATCTCTGCATAAGATCTTCTATCATACCTTCGTATCTGAACGAGAACGGTCTTGTATCCAAAAATGTTTTTATCATTGTTTGCACCAAGCTCTGATTTTTTTAAGTTTCTACATTGATGAAAATTGTACCTTTATTAATAATACACTGCATTTCAAATAAATTGCATCTTTTTGAGGTACCGTCACGAGGGGCAGTTTACTTGAAGCAGATTAGCTCTGAGCCAATCCAATAAAAAGCTTTAATCAGATAGAACCACATTCTGAAAAACAGCTTAACTTGAATAGGTCGTGGTATAACTCTGTGATCAATTTATGGAAAGCCAAAAAGCTTTGTTCACATTATAAGTTTCTTATGTTCACTGTGCTATTTTACCATGCTATAATGGCGACAAAAAATAGTTCAGTTTTATTCCCAAACAATAATGAATGATCTGAGAAACAGATATAATGATAATAAAGCTGATAATATTTGTGTCCCACTTGGCTATCCATAGTTAAGCCCCAAACTTAGACCAGAGTTGAAATTAAACCCGAGTTCAGATGAAGGTCATGGTCTTGTGAAATGCTCATTTGAGGCACATTGGGAGATTGTCGATAATTGGGTGATTGCAAACTCGCACCAAACACACTGCCTAAGTTGGTGCTACGTTAGGCAGGCTCAACACCGTCATGATTGTAACTGCAATCATCATCCTGATCTTTCTCATAATCCTCCGGGATGAAATCAAAATAATTTCTTGTGACTAAATTCTCTATCAACGCCATTCTTTTATCAAGCTTTTAAAAATCTTTAATGGATTTTTCTTATATCTTCATCATTTATATATATATGTATTTTTCTGGTATTTTTAGAACGGACTTTTTGCCTTTTTTCCTTTAACAGACTTTTTGCCTTTCAAGCGTCCTCGGAAATATTCCCACCCAGTGATGTAAACTCTCTAATCGACCGTTCTATAATAACTGCAGTAAGCGATGTGACGCCTTCAACAGTGTCAATCGAGGTATACACTTTATCAGAGCTCTATACAATATACAAAATAAGACTCTTGATATAACATTCTCAGTTGCGAAAACATAAATATTTCATTAAACAATAACAGTACTGACTTCGTTATTAGGGACGGTAGTATAGAATGCCCACGAGACGTCTTAACTCCGTATTAAACAAACAATTACTCAACAGTCAAACGTGAAGTCCGTTGCTTGTTAAATCTATGAAATGTAAGTTGTGGAAAATATGCATAATTATACTAGTCGATGGGAATCTGTTATTTTATTGATTATCAAATAGACTTATCTGTAAACACATGTATTTCTTGTTAACATCAGAAGCGGTTTTAGAGTACATGTATCGGTAATCTTACTGGGTTTGTTTTTCCAACAAAGTGATTGTTTGATGTAAAGATCGTTTCTTGTTGTTTGTCAGTAAGTATACTGCTCCTCAATTCCCTTGTACTAGAAATGACCTTTATACCAAATAATATGGAAATGTAAAATAAAAAAAATAAGTGTTTTAATCGTAATTTACTGGTAATTGAATAAATTATATAGAGTTACCTGCCTTGATCTAACGATGTATTTCAAAGAACTGCCCATTATATTCATATTACATGTAAAACTTTAAAGTACAACGCAAGATGTAAGTAATTTACTAATAAATCAAATTAAATGTAAATGTAAATTAAATTGGCTAATGAACCGAAAAGAGTCAGTTGCAGAAATACCGTTGAATCAACGGCATGAATGTTATATAAAAGCGGTAATGTAGTAATAGTTTTATATGAATTTATAATTTAGTCTAGTAATACTTCACAGAAAAACATCCATATATGAACAATATTGCGGGTTCAATCGGTAAAAACTGTTTAAATTACTCAACAAATTCAATGAAAAAACACAAAAACTTAAATCACTCCACGCGCTATAATGGTAGTATGATAAATAGACTGATAAACACGCATAATAAAATACTATATGAATATCTTTAAGCGCCTTATGTTTACAATATTGTAATTGACACAGAAATAAAGATTAAAGTATCAACGCTCTACGAACAAAACACCGTTTCAATATTGTAATACATGTCATACAAAATAAGGTAAGTATACTTCTGCAATATTATGATAATATGATGAAGGTCAGGATATATGCATATACGATAGAAACAGGGCCTACGTAAATATATGCCTAATAAAAAAGTATTTATTTATTCGTATAATAGACTGTATACTATTACATATAAAATATGCACAATGTTTTTAAACAAAGCTTCCTTCTGACAACCTGAAATATTGGCAGGCATATAGCAGCCTCCTCGTTTAGAAGTTTCCAGAAAATAATAGGAAATAATTTGAATCACTCAATAAACATTCCGACCAAGGGAGAATTGTATAAGACATTGGAATTAGAGAAGCAAATAAATAACGAAGTAAAAACTTGTCAGGACCCCCTTTCAATATGTGACAAATTAAAGTAGTCGAAGAAGTTGACGGTAATGCTCGCAAAGTGGCAAACCTTTGGATATCTAGAAGCTAACCCCAAAATGCTCCTTATAGATGACGGATTTTGTTTCACTTTCGTATTAATGGTATATAACAATTTTCTCTTAGAGTCCCTTTAAATTACCTTGTTTGTTACAAAAATACTGTCTGTTTCTTATACCCGTCATTCTACATCCCCCATACAAAAATCACAGCAAACATCGAGGTGCAACATGCACTGAGATAGACGAGACGTAAGATCAAGATCGCAATATTTGTTCTTAAGGAAAATTAAGTTCCTTCTCAATAGAGAACTTTCACTCTCAGAAAAAAATAGGTTGGTTAAAATGTGAACCTATTAACTGGTGGTTAAAGAAAAAAATTGCATGTCAAACGAATTGAGATTTTTCTGTTTGGTAGGTTCATATGTTAACCAATTAACTCAGTATGTTGGTTAAAGTATTTCTGAGTATTGCTTAAACTCCCGGACAAGCCAGAGATATCCCTAGTATTCAGAATGACGAAATATTGTTTTGGACAGACCCTATCTAATTGGAGTGATGAAATCGCTTCGATGTGCTGCTTCAGATACCACGACGAAGGTCCGATGAAGCTTGCAGTCTCACAAGTAGAGCTCAGCAAAACGGATAATTATGGAAGCTTAAAAGGGCCACCCAGATGTTCAAAAAATTATCCATAATCATTTCATCTGATCATCTCTACTAAAAGATGAAGACATTACTAGATCTCTGAGATCTTGTCATCTGATCATCGATCTTTTCTAAAAGATGTAGACATGTCGAGATACAAGATCTTGTCATCTGGTCATCTCTCAAACGGGATGTAGGCATGGTGAGATCCGAGAGCTTGTCATCTCCTCATTTTTTTCCAGGGATTGTAGAAATGACTATCTGAACATCAGGGTCGCACTTTCAAGCTTCTATTGATAAAATATTTTAACTTACGTAAAAAGTACACGTTTTCTCACAATAGCATGGACCTACACTAGGGGGATTCATTGACCGAGTATGCGTCGTTGGGGCACCCAGATTCCTTGCTGTAGAGATAATGGTTGAATTCTGCTTTCCAATCCACCATGTATTTGGTGCTCCATTGGTAGAAATCCTCCTTCCACTGTCGCTCTGACTCGTCAATATTAGCTGCAAGAATCAATAGCACATTGGATTAAAATCATTAGTTTTCTTGATTTTTTGTTTACTTTCAGCTGTTGCGAATCGTAATATGTTACGACAGACATAAATCTTAGCTATCCAAGAAGAAATTTATGCGTGACTTCCTGACATAGAGTACGCACACCAACACGCATAGTTACGCACCCAGGCACAACCCACTCCCACTTATATCCACCAATACACAATTGCACATTCACATATCTCACACACACTCGCCATATACACCCATTCCACCTACCCTCACCCCAAACACATCCCTCATATATACAGTTTACACACATTCGCTTACATTCACATCCACCCACCCACACCCAAACACACTCACCCCTCTCACGCACACACACTACACACCAATGTGCAAACCCTCACACATCCATCAACGCCCTCTCTAACCATTATCCAACGACACCCAAAGACACGCATCCCTCTCACGCACATACAAATGCACCCACCCTCACCCACATTTACATAAAATCACCCTAATAGAATTAAATAGGACGAAAGACCCCCCCCCCTCCTCCACATATAACTGTGTGGTGTGGTTGACCTTTTTCCCCATGGGAGGGGCACTTCTTGTTCTGACACCATCCAGCGTGGGGCCTCTCGTTTCAGGCAATGTCAAGAAAGCAATAAAAAATTAAGGGTACTCGACAATGAATGCCCCGGTGCATCCGGGATGAGTTGCACTGCTCACATAGTTGTTGAGATAGTGTTAAGGAGACGCCTAGGGTCCTTTAAGTGGACTCTTCTAAACATCACCCTCATTCTCTTCTACCACTCAACGACATACCATACAGGGATAGGTTAAGCAATAAAAAGGGAAATGATAGCGTGTGTGTGAGAGAGTGAAAGAAAGAGAGCGAGAGAGAGGGTGGAAAAGGGAAAATAAGAGTAAGCGGGGGGGGGGGGGGGGTAAGTGTCAATGACAAGGAGATAAAGGGGGAAATAAAGAAAGAAATATAAAGAGGGAGGAAGGGTAGGTAAGCAGGAGAAGAGAGAGGGGGTGTAAAAGTGGATAAAACATCACATACGTTTGCGGGAGAAACGGTTGAGTGAAGGAGATAAAATGAGAGATAACAAGGAACAGTGGGATGATATAGAAAGGACAATGACAATGCAAGAAAAGGAGAGAAAGATAGACATCTTAGAGGGGAGAAAAGAAAATGAGGGGAAAAAGGGAGAATGGCGAAGAATTAAATGAGAGAAAGAGAGGGGGAGAGGAAGGAAACTGAAAGAGAGAGGGGAAGAGAAAGAGAAAGAGAGATCATCTGTCATGAGACGTTATCCACGTCGTATAAACAACTGTCTAGTCAGAGTGGTCTATAATTACAAATACTGGGAATCCCAATTCCACCACGTACATCAATTTTGATGATTAAAATATGGTGACGTCATCTATATCAAGCCTTCCCTAAATCATATCATACATGAGGCACTCAGCCTATGTTGAAGTTGTTTTCGTTTTGATGCTTATGTTTCATTGTATAATTAATACATGATATTTTGAAAGTTTTGTGCGAAACGAAAAATTTGAAAATTTCACGAAATTTCCAAAACTCCACGCACTTTTCAGGCAAAACAAATTTGAATAATGGAAATTTCAGTAAAAACTATGATATTGAAAGCAAACTCGAATGGAAAAAGAAACAAAATTACAATTTTGTCTATCAAACTTGTTAATAAGGCATAATTTCTTTGCCCAGCTTTATCTACATGGAAAATTATGTTTGCTGTAAAATCTCCATTTACAATTCTTTCATCATTTGTTTTGTACAATGTTACTAGAGAATGTAAAGTTTAGAACTACAAAGAATATGGAATCGGCAGTTTAGAATAAAAAAATATGGACCGCCGTAAGTAAAAGTATCATTTAAGTAATCTTTATGTTGAAATTGTTATGTCACTTTTCGCTATTTCAGTATTGTAAAATCATTTTCGAAATAGTTTTACTCTTAAATGATTTTTTAATATATTTTCGTTATTATGAATAATAACAACTAAAACAAACTAAATAATTGAAAGACAAATATATTGCTTACATAAATAACAAAAACGTTAACGAATTTTTAAAACAATAATACATGAAAAATCATTAAATAAAATTATGAAATTCCCAAGAATGTTCTGTTATCTGACTGGTCCAAATCGGATCACATGACATTCAGCGAATTGCATGCACTATGGCATCCAAAATGCTCTATCCTGCACTCCGACGTCAGAGTGCAGGATAGTGCGAGGTCTGCAATTATCTACAATTTAGATCAAATATAAGGCAACTCTGTAACATGGGGGAGGGGTGGTATAAAGCAAACAATGCATGCATTATTGTGCATAGAGGACATGAATAATGAGCTCTGTGCTCGACTCGTCAAATGGATATACCGCGCTCGTCCTGCGGACCTCAGTGCGGTTTACTCCCAGGGGGGGGGGGGGCACTCAGTATGTAATGCATAGTGGGTATGTGCCGCGGAGGGGACCCCCATTTTTACACTCAAATTTCCGTTCCGAGGCATAGCATTTTTGTCTTATTGAGAAAAAGAACAAAGAAAGCCGCTCCAGAGCATAGCATTTTCTTCTTCTAGAGAAAAAAGAAGAAAAAAATCCGCTCCAGGGCTTCGCATATTTTCCGTTACGCCGTTCCGGTCGCAATTTTGGTGAAAAGCGGCCGCAGCTCGCTGTCCGACCATCGCCTCTGCGCTAGCGCGCCCTTCAGTCGTGCCGCCGGGCTAGCTGCAAGTACGTTCCATAGGGATGCATACGCACTCGCACGCAGGCGACCCGTTCCAAGGACCCCCGTTTTCACAAACATTTGTAGTTCCGAAGCCCGTTCCGAGGACCCTCCTTTTTACAATGAGCCCGCTCCAAGGCCCCCGTTTTTTGTCTCGCCCGCGGCACACCCCTACCACTTTTTGGTCGAGTGCCCCCCCCCCGGGGGTTTACTGTTGGCTCTTCTCGCAAATCGTTCATTATTTGGCCCTGCATGCACGCGCTTACGTGCATTATTTGTATACTGACATTTTGTAGTATTCATAATAAGGGTCAAATGACGAACATATATATTTTTAGGAACGGCGCCCCATAAACCTGGGGTCTTTATCATAACGGGCACACATAAGTTATATCTCCGCACGCAATGCATTCTTGACAGGCGTAAGTAAAGATCAAACGACTTTATTGATTAAAACAATTAATGAAAAATATGATAAAATGTTAGTCTTTCAAAATATGATTGATTGAAATAATTCTATGTTCATACTCTTTCATAATTGGGGCCTTTGGAGAAGCTATACTGCATATTTGTTTGTACTTTTAATTATCATTATCGGCGATGCGGATGCAGTCCTAGTTTTTCTCGCCGTGAACTGAACGAAATTATGGTTAGTCTTATTTCAGGTCATTTAACTTTTGTTTGAGCTGGACAAGTACCGATTAACCTTATCCATTTTTGGACTGTTCATTTTTTTGGACGAAATCATCGAGGGATTGATTTTTGATGATATTTTTTATGAGCTTAATTGATTTAACACGTGCGTGAATTGGGGTCTGAATTACTCATGTGTGCCCCATAGGCACTAACCTGTCTGAGTGTTGAGAAACGGGACATACTCCGACCAGAACGCACAGTAGTTAGCTCGGTCCCATGTGTACGTTTTTGCGTGGTCCACTGTGGTATCCTTCAGGAGATACACATTCTGATTATCCTGATCAAACAATAACCATTTATCATCTTCAGCCGGGATGTCGTCACTCTCTTCCGCTCCATTCGGGTCGCTGTAGCAACGAGTCAATTAGATTAAAAGTCGAAACGAGACAACTTATGAATACATAATTTTTCCCCTAGTTCTCTTTGCAACATCAGCGTAGTTATAGGGAGCCATAAACTTAATTGACTGGCACAAGATTGTGTGTGGGGTGTATGGGGAAATTTGTAAAAAGTCGCGAGCGAGCGTAATATTGGCCTTTTCAAAATTAAAATCTAATTTTCGTTTATATATATCCCTGGTGGAAAGAATAGAGTGCCACATTATGGTGAACACAATGTGTTCACATATTGGACTGTGTGGAAATATTCTTCACACTGTGAAATTGCTCAATGTCAACAGTATTGTGAAGATATTTTACACAAAGGACACCACGAAAGTGTCACTATGTGAATATCTGATTGAAATGTTCAAATTTAACAGTGTGAAGGTGATTTTACAAACCGATTGATGTGAGGGGCTACAACCTCTCTGCGTTTGAACCAATCTCTTAATTATCATGTGCCTGGAAAAAAAGTGAAGCTATCCTGTGCAAAAATATTGTTCATTTTGATTGAGTGGAATTTTTGCAGTTCCTTTGTAAATGTTTGATCAGTTTCTTTTAGAACCCAGTGTATACGGAATGCATGATACCAACATGCAGGGTATATATATATATATATATATATATATATATATATATATATTATTTACTTCGTCTTTAAATATTGAATCAACATTTTAAGCTCGCGCTTCGCGCTTGCAATCTGTTGTAATTAATTATTTACAACGGTAGGCCTGTGGTCCAACGTAGGTAGCAGTCATATTGATAAAGAAGACGGGGTAAATAACATGAAAAACCCCTGCATTAAGGCCTATACATGTATTTTAATATGATATTCATTGGGGTTCTCCTCATTCCCTAATCCATTTTCCCGACGACATAATTATCAAAACCGGGCAATAAAAGCATTACACAGACTGCACTATTCATTCAAACAAGCCAAGTTTGTAACATGTTTGTAATTTATATGATAATTGGTTGAGGGAATCTGACTACCCCAACACTGAAATACTAATACTGACATGGCCCTGGAAAGCAGGGGTGCCGAGGATAATGAAGCACCTCAAGATTTATTTTTAGGGGGGGGGGGTGCTGCGTAATTTCGACAAGCAGTGTTTGCAAGTGATTGTTTGTTTTACTTAAAATATTATTTGTTTAGGTTCTATAAAGCAATGTTAATGTAAAATAAATGTTCATGGCCCCCGTGTAAAACAGTATCTCAATTACTGATGGGGCTAACCTGCTGATAAAAAAAATAAAAATGAAACGAAAAAAAGGTAAATCATCAATGACTCTATTTTCATAATAGATCTCAATGGGATTTTCAGCGCCTTGCTCGTTAAATTGAAATGAAAAACAAGGGTAAATCATCAATGACTCTATTTTAACAACATATCTCAATGGGAATTCCACCGTCTTGCTCGTTAAATTTTACTATATATTATTTTCTGCCTGTAGTTTCTTTTACAGTAGGTAGTTGGCCTCCATTCTATGTATCCCCAGTCTCTTGCCTATACTTACTAGATTAGAATTAACTGATTACAAATTAATCTTTATTTTACGATATCTTGTGAATTTTTACCGTCTTACCCTGTCTTTGCAAAGTTCGCCCAAAGAGTCATCATCTTCTCACTCAATCTTCGGTCACCTTCGGAAAACCCGAGGCCTGGCCGAAGAGGCTGACCGAAGGCAAAAGCGATCTCGTCCCCATGCATAACACCCATCCAGTCACCCCACATATTGTTGGCTGCTCGCTGGTCGAAGTGATATGCGTAGACCTGGATAAAATAGGTAAAAGAAAATACCAAGAATATATTCAAGAATTCTTTTTGACGAATTATTTTAGGTTAACGAAAAGCAGTTCGTATATCAAGAATGGGAATTAACAAAAAGCACAGCCTACGGACAGCGGCAAAAAACGCTGGCTAAACTTTGGCCATTTTGTTTGTCTTATCATTCATATAGTTAGTAACTAGGCAGGGTTCTTCTATATACGCTGCTGAAATGTTTTCATCAAGGATTTGATATATTCAAAAGAAATGAGCCCTGTTCTAAGTTCTTACTCCATGTATTTGCCCCCACACTTCGTTCCTCCCTTTCTGACTCTATTTTCCCCCAGGTTGCAATTTGCGGGGAGTTTCGTCGCGGAAAAAATACTAATAGTATTACCTTGTTACCCGAGCTTGCATGAAACCTTCCGAAATCGTGAACCGGACAAATGATATTGTAATCACCAACATACAACTCTGTGGCATCCCTCAGTAAGGCTGGGTTGTCAGGATCAAGCCAATCCGTGTACTGAAATGCGATGGCGTCTCGACCAAACTCGTTCATTTCAGGCAAAAGTCGAGGAATCAGCTCAAAGAATTGAGTTCTGTTAATCAGGCTCTCCGTGTCCTTGTCGTAATAGCCCGGAAGGTCATATACCATGAAGAATGATCCTTCGTTGGTGTTCGTTCCAAGGAGGACATCTGCTTCCTTGAAGCTTCCTGTAATTTTCGCAGCCGTCGGTGTCTCCGTCAGGAACTCACCATCAACTACCGGTACGAAAGGAAAGATGTAAGTACCAGATACAACAAATTCATTCTCGATGAGGATTTCAGGTGGGACCCTTTGCAGGCAGTTTATGACATCTGTAAGATCTTCACGAGTGGGTTGCATCCCGTTAGGGGTGTAGCAACCAGTTCGTTCAGCAAGGAGTAGTCCTCTACTCAATGCCTCCTCTGCTGTGATGACACCCCAAGGAGCGAACGAAGAGCTACTTTGCAGAATAACACGCGTAAAAAGGTCTTTGGTCATCGGTGAGAACATGTGTAAGTTGGTGCTCACTGCTCCTGCACTTTCTCCAAACAACGTCAACCGCGCTACATCGCCTCCAAAAGAAGCGATGTTGTCGTGGATCCAGGAGATGGCCAAAGCCTGATCAAACAGCCCTGCATTTCCAGGAATATTATCAGACCCACCCAAAGCTAGGAACCCCAGATTTGCAACGCGATAATTTATCGTTACTACAATAACATTTTCAGTCGTACTTAACACCTCTCCGTTGTATACATCAAGCGATGCAGAACCGGCGAAGAAACCTCCGCCGAATATCCACACCATTACCGGTAAGGATTCATTCTGTCTGTCTGCTGGTACCCAGATATTTAGATTTAGGCAATCTTCGCTCATATTGACATTTGGATTCCACATCTCCGCTCCGGGAAATCCAGGGTATGTAGTATCCACCACTTGGTAGCAAGCATAACCATAGCGGGACGCGTCAAAAATACCGTCCCAACGTGTCTTGTTCGTAGACTTCTTAAAACGTCTACTTCCGGTTGGAGCTTCACCATATGGTATACCAAGGTAGGTAATGACTTCTTTCCTAAGAATGTTCTTTCTCGCACCTCGGACCTTTCCGGATGTTGTCTCGACAACGAGATTCGAATCTGAGTTTGATGCGCAAATTGATCCGATGGAGAGCAGAAAGATGCAGCTACTTGCAGCAGCGAACCACACTAGAGCCATCCGAGACATCTTGAACAGACTCTTGTGACGCCCTCTACGTCTACCTCAAAGAACGGCTTTGGTTGAGTACAAGATTTGTCATGATGAAAACGATCACTTCATCTAATAAATATAAAAAGAGATAAAACACATAATTAATACGTGATGATATGTCGTCTGTCCGTGTATAGGTGAGTCCAGATTATGTATAACGGGAATCACACTGCTTCATAAGAAATCTTAAATTTGCCAATGTTTCAAAATTGAATTCATTTCAATCCCCATGACAATGACCACACAGAGAGTAAGGTTTTTCATCTTTCAAAAAGGTATTAATCCCCTCATTCATGTGTCAGACGAATTGTGATGATGAAATTTTCTGCAATCACGACGGGAATGGATTCTGCAACAAAGAAAATCTATTGTCGAAAGCCCTTGAAGTTCATCACAAAGCAGTCTTTGTCGAAAATCGATTAATCAAAACAGCAATATCGTCCTGGACTCGGGACAAACGACACATTTGCAAGTTTTCGTCAGCTCAGTTACGACGATCAGCAGCTACCCCGGTTCACCAATTTTTTACTTATACCTCTCAGCTGTTCATTGTGATTTGCAGACATTTTCAATAGATTTTCTATGTTGTACAATCCGTCCCCGTGGCGATGGTGAAAAATCGCTAGCATTGTAAAGTACAACGCCCTTCGGCGATGGCGTCGCTGCCGTAACTAATGAACCATGGGTCAGGGCAAGTGTTCGTCCATAGAATTCAGGAACAATACGTTCCATGCAGCGATTTGTCTAAAAGCGTCCTACATACTTTGAATATCAGATGCTTTAATCACTATCCTCCAGCAAGATACTTAACCACGTACATTGTACTGCACTTCACGCAGGTGAAGTCAATTGGTAGAATTAAGATTAATTCCTTTCATGCAATAAGTGAGCATTGCTGATAAAGATGTTGCTCGAGCTAAATCCGAAGTAATGATAGATGCGCTTTGTACATGTTGTATTCTCTTGGAAAAACGCTATACAAATCAAGCTATTGCAAAAAAAAGAAAAAGAAAATGAAATATACCAGGCGCCTTATTCGCACTATCGACGGAAAACACTTGTCAACAAGATACACATTTTCTAACTGGCTAAAAAAGCAGAAAAGCTTCCCTACCCATGCAGCGTTGAAGATTGTTCGTCAGAAAACCGTCTATCAGCTGCACCGAGAATGTAGGCCATTAAATGCAACCATTCATCAAATTGAATAATGTACCTACAACATCGCTCTCTATTATTGTCATTTTCAAGTTGGTTTGAGCTGCAAGCTGTATATTAATTCACGGAATCATCTATGACGTGACCACTTAAAGCACAACAGCGATCAGTAAGCTATTTAAACAGAGCTATGTGTGTACTGATACATACTGGTTTATCATCTTTATGGGGGCAATATAACAGTAATGTTAAGCACTGATGTTACATGAACATTGATAATTGCGGCTTAATCAAAATTAAGATATTTATATAATCCAGCGGTTTCGAAAGTGTGTATGGGGGGGGGGGGGTCACCATGCCAAAATCATAATTAGGTGGTCATTTTACGTTTTTGTACAACACGATTTTGGAAAGAAAAATAAGCGGGGCGGAATAGGAATAGGATATTGGAATAGGCCTATCACTCAAACATTCTTCTCTGAAGAACGTTTTACTGGTGTTTATATATAATTTTCAAGTGTTTATTTTTTTTGGCTGGAAATTTTAATCTGTGTTTTCAAATTTCAAATACACATCACGATTCTATATTCTCAAACGTGAACGTTGTCATGTTAAACATGCTATTGTGATAGTTATTTCAACAAGATCAAAGCAAATATGAATTGAAAAAAGTCAAAACGTTTGGAAACTCAAATCAATACTAACTGAAGGACGATTTTTCTTACAAAGCAAAGACCAGTAGTCTATAAAAGCACTATCATTTAAATTATAGTTGGTTATATAGGTGTAGGTGTGAGGTTTATGAGAATCATTCAGTGGACACTTATATTGCTCACTAAATGGTGTGAATATGTTGATAACAAACTATTTACAGTGTTTTACGGTATACCGTGTCTGTTTACAAGGTAAATAAATAAAAGTCCGGGAATTAATAGATCTGTCGTCAGTGGGTGTATGTCACAATGATCTCAGTTTGATCATGGACCTTCTCTTGGTTTGATTAAAAGTTGCACTTAAATTGAGTATTATGAGTACAAGACGAACCAGATTATCCGTACTGGAAAGAACATTGTCCCACCGTGTATCCCACAGTCATGACAGTGGGTTCGCAGTGTGCAACAAAATGTGAAATCACCTTCACACTGTTACATTTGAGCATTTCAAAAGTATGAATCACAATTCACGTAGTCGACACACGCTGTGGACAGTCACACTGTTGATGTGTCCGCAGTGTGAAAATATTTTCACGCTGTTCAATTTGAGCATTTGAACAGTGTGAATAACATTTTCACACTGTTCAATTTGAGCATTTGAACAGTGTGAATAACATTTTCACACAGTCCAATATGTGAACACAATCACGTGACAATGCGTTCTTTCTGACAGGGATCTCTGGGCCAACTTGATTTACTTGTTTGTAATTTAAATCACGGAATTTCGAACTGAAAATTAGAATGATTGATGTAAACAAATTTATGTAAACAAAAATGTAAACAAATGCACAATGTAATTGTTTAAGTTTTTAGTTAAATTTGAAGATTTTTTTTCATTTGTAGCTTGTTGTTTACATTTGAATGATCTGTTACTGTGCCACCGCCAATATCGTATTTTGGCTGCGTTTGCCCTCTACAAATCTACAATATTGTTATTATGGAATTATTTGATTGATTTGATCTCGATGTATTTATAGTCTTTTATGATAAATGTATGGATTATATTGTAAAGTGATATCTTGTGAAAATGGAAGAAAATAAACTTTATTTGAATTGAATTGAAAAACCTTGTCGGGGGTAGAGATGTCAAATAAAATGAATTTGAATTTGAATAAAGTATTGATGGTTATTTAGACTGATCTTAGTAAAGGTAAAGAAAATTGCATGAACATGTCAAAGTATTTTGACACATGTTCGAATAAACTGATTGTAAGAAACTAGCATTTTCTTTCTTCTTTTGCACAATGTAATTTTTAAGTTTTTAGTTAAATTTGAAGATTTTTTTTCATTTGTAGCTTGTTGTTGACATTTGAATGATCCGTTACTGTGCCACCGCCAATAGCGTATTTTGGCCGCGTTTGCCCTCTACAAATCTACAATATTGTTATTATAATTAGAACACTCAATTCGGCTATATTACGATTTTAACACTATTGACAATATAGACTTTGGAACGTGTTAACTCCAAATTGATATGATTGAGGCCGGCACTCAGGATAGAGGTCAAAGTTCGAAGGATCACAGCGGAGAATGGAATTAACATCGGGTAGAAATGGGCAAAATGAATATGATAATCACGTATTTAACAAGAGGCTTAGGTCTCTTGTTAAATACGTGACCTTTAGACCTCTAGGCTGTATATACCGTTTATGAAAGAACTGCAAGAATGATGAAAATGTATTTATTGAAAAAGATTATTTGATAACTAAATATGTATCTGTTGACACGTATCATTATTTTCCCCCTTTTTTATAAACAAGTCCATTTCGTAATACCCAAACGGCATGCCAATAACTTTTGGCCTTCTATATACACTGTAATAAATCAAGTGCTAATTTAGCACTTACAGTGCTTGTATAGTGACTGCACTACGAGTGCTGATTTTCTAGTTCAAATTTAAACTAGAAAATCAGCCCTTGTAGTGCAGTCACTATATATAAAAGCACTGTAAGTGCTAAATTAGCACTTAATTTTTTCAGTGTATTTACACAATTTGAAAAAGCAATATGTATACAGCCAAGGAATCAACGTATTTATTCTTCTGGTTTATTTACTTCTTTATTAAAATTAATATGATCGTATTGTGTATTTACCTAATGAGAGTCAATAATGAGTCAAAGCTTTTTTGCCAATGATGATAATTCATTCACATAATGATTTGTGTCAAAAGGATACTGCATTCAACCCTTGCGTCAGGATAATTACTTTCAAAAAATATAAATGTGAACATGGCAATTATGACCACGACATGTGTGGTGGGGTAAGAAGTCTTTCTGTGGTTAAATAGCAAAATAGCCCACCAAGTCATGATAGTAATACTAACAACAATCGTGGCAGAAGTTAAATGCCAATTGTGGGCATGTTACATTCATACTACCAGAGAATATCAAGTCGAACCATGCAAATCGAAGATCATAACAACATACTTGGTATCTTTATCAGTATTTCGTCAAACATCTTAATAAGATATCGACGTCGCCACATATTACACTGTACACGTACAAAAGTGTGGCGATATCGCTTATCTTCAGACACACACACTTGACTATTACAAACAATGGGATATAACTCACCTTTTTGTGTGCAATGCGTGTATATCCATCATAAACCCTCCTGATTTTAGCCTTCCTGTCATTTCCGCCTACATGGTGTATTACTTTACTGTCATCGGCCATCCACGCACGGTTTATCAACCCATCCTCACTAGAAATCTAATTTTATTCAATTTATTGTGCGAAATGAGATGTGGGACGTGAGAGCAGGCGATCGCTTTCGTTCGTCCCTGGCCTGTATCACCAGGTCTGTTTTGTACGTAGCGAGGATCTGGCTTTCCCCGGGCTTTGCTCGGTGCGTGAGGCATAAGAATCCAATCCTAAATGGATTGGCGAGACAAAATACGCTATTCGTGACTTGGCACAGCTCGCTTTTTTATTTCACTCTACATGTAATGGACGACCAGTGTATCTTGGAGTAGTCTATATTATTAGGAGGCACTTCTGCAGAGCGGGAAGCAGATGATATTATAAGGGTAATCACCTTTACCCGTTGGCAGAAGTACCTTTCATTTTATGGGGGGGGGGGCTTTGTAAATAAAAACAACAAAAACACTGAGAGAGTGCAATATATGTATATTTAGAGCACTTTGCACCCTGCCTCCCCCACCCCGTGTAGATGGGTGCATGGAACTGGTCTTCGGAGACATGATCCGAAGCTCGATCACTTTCCTTGCTTACATGATTTTGAGCCCCTATATGCCCTTGAAACTAATTTGATATAGACCTGATCATGGTCTACGGTTTTCAGCATGTTAAAGATTGAATAGTATGCCCAAAATTAGATATTATTAGATTTAGATTACTAAAATTAGAAATGCAACGTCTCAAAATTGAGATTTTAGGTGGCGCAAAAAAGCAAAAAGAGAGAAAGAAAAAAATATGCAGACCCGTTGCAATATGCTATTTCGGTGCAGTTAAAAATCTTCGACTGGCAGCCATAATGAGACGTCCTCGGTTGTATAGTAAAAAAAAATCGTAATTATCTTCGTTGCACGAGATTCTTACTGACGTAACTCGTCTCTTGTAAAGTGACTCACTTTTCTTTGTAAACATGTTTGATAAAAACTGGTGTTTAATTTCAATTTAATTAAACACTTATTTTCTTCCGATTGACATTGCACAGGTTACATCAAATTTCATGTAGAATAAACAATTTAATAATGTAGTAGGCCTAATAATGTAAATACAATATGTAATTTATGTACATTGAAGAAGGCGTAACCAACCCAGAAAGCAGCAGGTACATGTGTTGGGAAATGCCTGTAACTAAACAACAATTACAAAAAAATGGCCTAAGAGAAGGGAAAGAAACTGAAGAGAGGAGGGAGAAGAAAGGAGCTATATAAAGGCAAGCAAGTAGAAGGAGAAGAACGTGCCGCACGAATTTCCCTTGCATGATACCCTGTTTCCATCATGAAGGTATGGGTGTGTGTGTGTGTGTGGGGGGGGGGGTTGGTTGAGGCTTCTTCCTAACGGTGCATGGATGCTGATGATAGATGCATATAGGCCTACCCATGCTCTTAAATGGGTCTACATTCACAGACCAATTCTTAGAAGTACTTCGGTGATCTTATTTTGTGCAATATCTTTCCTCTCCTTGTATCTTACAATCCAGAGTCATAGATCTTCTCTAATAGCTCTGTATGGAGGATGGGGACTTGGATATGGTAGTTTAGGTTTATGTCAAGAAGGACATTTATTTTTAGCTATATAACTTTCAAAATGATCAAAGAGATATATGTCTCGATTTTGTTGATAACAAAATAGGTCAGATTAGGCTTTCTTCCGAAGTATATCAATCATACATTAAGATTCACTGGAAAACCCCAGATGGCTCATTTAGATATAATGCGAAGTATTTTCTTTAACTATTTAAAAACAAAATTTTATACGGAACTACGTCTATCATAAAATGAATTTAGTTTAAGCACATTTTAATGAAGGTATTTGGCTGACTGAAAAATATCCTTGTATTCTGGTAATATAATGATATTAAATTTGCATTGTCTAAAAGAAGTACGAATGCTTATCTCTGCGTAAATGGTCATCTGATTTCATTTACAAAAAAAAAAATAAAATGATGACAATAATGACAATAATGATAATAATAATAATTATAATGATAATAATAAAAATGATAATGATAACAATAATTTGACTTGTACCACATCAAATCTACACTTGTACCCAGTGGGATGTTTACATTATAGGCTTGGAAATAATACAGTAATACGTTGTTTTATAGGGAGTCATGTTAGGATGGCAAAATATGAGTAATTTGAGTGCGCTTCGTTAGTACTTCTTTTTCCAATTCGCGTAGTATTATAAGTGAAGCTCATCACGTTAAACTGCATGATTATTAAATAGTCTGTGTTTACCACAATAATCCAGATCCACTGTTCTTTTTTTCTTATCCCAAGATATTGATCATTCTCTCTTTTTGGGTTGATAAATGGCAAATTAAAAAAAAAAAAAAAACCCATGGAACTAAAATCTTAACAACATTACATTCTCCACAATATTCATAACATTTAGGATTTAGTTTCAGTGATTTAATTAATTTCTTCTTCTGCATTCATCTGTTCATTAACGATAATTCATGGCACATTTTTATTACATGGTAAACCTAATAGGCCTATAATTTTTTTTCTTTATTGTTTACATAATCATAGATTAGGGGTACAAATTGAATTATTCTGATTAAAAAGCTACAGCTAAATTAATATAACATTCTGAGGATAGTCATCAGAAACAGATTGATTGAAAAAAATGACACCTCCAAAAGAAAATCATTATATTGATTACATGATGCATTTCATAGGCCGGTATTGGTATATGATTAACAATAATTCAACGATTTGGATAATAAAGATGGGGATTAGGATGTCTGTAGGTGTGATGAAACTAATAAATTTGCAATAGGCCTGGAGAGTAATTCAACATTTCCATAAATGCTTGTGGGAAAATGCATACAATTGCACAACCTCTTTCTCAACTCTGCCTTCGTATATACATGTATATACAAGTGTTGTACTGATGTCGTGAATGTCAGCTAGGTGCCATGTATCATCCACATGTACGCACAAACTGAGTGGGGCGTGTGGAGGTTGGACGGGTATATTATTCTAATCTGTCTACCAATCCATCATCATCTCTAGATGGATATATATTCTAGATCAACATCCCTTCCCCCGCAGAGAGGCTATCAAAACATCCTCATCTGCATCTCCAAAATATTTCTCACGTAGCAAAAACCGTGGTGTTTACTGTTATCATGGTTATCCGGTGTATATTGAGCACCACATCAGTCATCTCACTTCGGTGTTAAATATACCATTATAGTTTAATATAGATCAAGTGTTCAAGACGCTTGGCTGTTATTACAACACGTATAATATGGTTGTTAGTGTATCACTCTTTGTTGTTGTGTTCAGACTCTATGGTGTAATTTCAACACCTTAGAATGTGGTCATTGAGGAGCAGCAACTAGTGTTAGTGTTAACAGTAACACCTAAGTGTTTAGAATGCACTGATGCCCACGCTCTAATCATAAAAGGATGAATGTTTCTCATAAGGTAGAAATAATGTAGGGCATATAATAGTTAATTATATATTACTCGTCCGACAGCGAAGCGTGTACAAAATTGAAATAACACTGCATTAAAATCACGGGAATCAAACAACAGAGCGAAGCCCTCCAGTGTGACTCTATTTTCATGTATGATATCAATGCTAAAGGGGAAGTTCACCCTGACAAAAAAAAGAAAAATAGCAGAACAAAACTATTGGTTAAGATTTGAAGAAATTCAATCAAAGATTTAACAAAGTTATTAGAATTTCAATTGTTTGATTGATGACGTCACATGCGAGCAACTTCCTATGTAACATGAACTTTAAAAAAAATCAATGAAATATTGAAGAAAAAAAAAGAATATGGATTTCATTGCATCTTCAGCACAATAACAGACACATTATTTCATAACCGCTCCTGAAAAAAGAAAATTAATTTAAAATTTATGAATGTTATATTACACAACTATGGGGCAGCTGCTCGTATATGACGTAAAAAAATAACTTTCTTAACCATCGATGGATCATCCTCGAACCTTCACCAATATTTGTTTATAATTTTTTTCTCGTAGTTTTACAACAAAATTTTCGTCAAATTGAACTTCCCCTTTAGTTGCTGTTAGTGTGACTATTTTTTTTTTATTCCATGATAAGGGCATTGATTAATGCAGTTTTTTGCTGGGCCTTAATACCTATATATTTTTTATAAATGGATAAATTATTGTCATTCCTGCAAATGGTGCATAATGGACCCTACTCCTCTTTGGCCTCTATAAAATCATTAGAGATTTTTTCGCAAGTGCAACGGGGACGAATTCTAGATCATGGTAAATTTCATTGGAAATACCCGTCACAATTACAAGCTAAGACAAAAGTTCGTCCTAAGAATTTGGTTTGTCCAGGGTCACTGATTAAAATGCTGTTTTGATTCACCGATTTTTGATCAAAATTGTCATGAAGGGATTTTGGATTCTCTAAATTCCAGGAAGCGTATGTGCTACTGTTGCGAAACTCCCTATTCTTACCAATGGAGCATAATAATCTTCCCCAGCACGGCCTCGATGTAATCGTTATCTTACGACACCCTGTCGCTTATCATAAGATTGTATGGAACATTAATGATGGATAGCTATAGACAGGTGACTATCAACAGTCGTGCCTGGTAATGAAGGTAGTCACCGATATATCGAGCCGCACCAGCAGGACCAGTGTGTGATGACGTAGTCTGGCAACCCGATATTTGCTTCAGTCCCATTTCTTAATATGAAGCATTCCATATTTGCATTTTGTTAACAAAGCAACATACCTAGAATTAAAATTATTTACATGAAGGATTATTTTTGTTTGGCTGACTTTAGAATGAACCAACATGACATAATTTTCATCATCGTCGTCATCATCGCCATTCATCATCATCATCATCATCAACATCACCATCATCACCAGCATCACCATTTTTACCTGCAACATCATCAACACCATCATCATTATCCCCATCATCATCACCATCATCTTCATTCTCATCACTAATATCAACATCATCATCACCATCATTATCTTCACCATCATCATCACCTTCATCATCATTACCATCAAAACATTAGCATAATCCTAACCAAAATGATCGAACAACTCCGTAACCATGGTAACTAGTCAAACGTGCTAAGGCATCGTCATCATACATTATATGCATTGGAGATATTGTATTCATGTATACTGCCAGTGGCGAATTCATTTTATTAACAACCAAATCAGCCACATGAAATGAACCGACTCCAGACCGATCAAAGTTATTTTGTTATTTCCAATGACATACTATCGATCGGTTTAGAGTCGGTTTCGTTGGTGTGACTGTAACAGTACAATATGTTCATTAAATCGATGACTTTGTAATGTCACGTGACCGGAGGTATTGTGAGATGTCTTAATTGGAAAATGATGACAATCGAAGCCCGCACTAATACAGGGAGATTCGTTTGTCTATCATGACCGTGGTTATTAAACCTAGTAATCAAACGCGGCATTTTATTCATTACGTGTGGTTATCCAACATGGTATATCAGGGGATGGGAGGGGGGCAGACGACCTAATGGTGACGTCATCTTTTCAATTGAATTATAGGGGATGTATCTACCTCCTTCCTTCCCTACTGGAAACAATAGCACCCCACAGTGTGTTCACAGTTTAGATCAAAATATGAAATCACATTCACATTGTCAAATTTGAGCATTACAACAATGTGAATCACACATTTACTTAGTCACCCGTGTGAAAAGTCACACTGTCGAGGTGTCCACAATGTGAAAATATGTTCGCACCGTTGTTTTTTGAACATTTTAACATTGTGAATACTTCACTATAATTTTTGTTTTACTTTGTGTTCTTTATTAGCAGGGTGTTCACCCTCTCTTTATTTTTTTTCCTGCTCTATCCCCCCTTTTCCCAACTTGGACAATTGGACGAACCTAAAAGCAGCAGACGCCCCCTGTCCATCTTTCTACTGTGGCGCCATCTCTGCGACCAATGCAAGGGCAGATGTAGGACTCTTTCATCAGAGGGTTGGATGGCCCTCTAAGCCTTACAATTTTGTCGTAATGGTATTAAATCCACATGACAAGGTGAAATATCTTGTCATAGCATCAAATCGACGGCACTCTAAAGCTTCCTTACGTTTGAGACGTATGATCTGTTGCAAATAATTTTCTTTAAATATTTTTTTTAACAGGTGTACACATACCTACAAAGAATGTGCGTCCCCCCCCCCCCCAAACACAAAAGATAATCCTCTGCTCCGCCGCCAATGTATAACACAATGCCTTGCTCACGGGCCTAAGTGCCGTGACCGGGATCGAACCCCAGACTTTCATGTGTCTAATAGGCACATGACCACTCGGCTACGGCACCACCATCAATAGTTGCAATTATGATTTAAAACAAGAGTAGCTGGCACAGAGATTTTTATTCTAATTCTTAAAAAAAAAACTTACTCTCTAAAAACGAGCACCTGTTTGGTAATTGTTTAGGTTTTTCGAGCTGAAAAATGCCAGAATAAAATAAGATTTTATACCCAATAACAATGTATTATATCTGTCTTTAGTGTTCGCCATTGTCTCCTATTTGAAAGGAATACGTGTTATAAATGGAATCTTTCTCCAGTGGCCAACGTCTGTTCCCTTAGTATGCCTTAGGTGGCATTAAAAAGTAGTAGGTCTGACTAATTTGTCAATGCTGGCGCTGTACTGTCTGAGAAGAAATGAGATATTGATCGGTGGACTGACATCTATAGTGTTACATGTTTCAAGAATGTTGTTTTGCTTCGAGTCTCCAGTTTCATGTCAATGTTTAAAGTCAAAATTTCGAGTTTCAAATCAATTTTCGCTTTAAAAGGGATTTATAAATACTTTTAAACCGCCATAGATCTTTTGTTAATTCATGCAAAAAATTACACATATGAAACATATCAGTTGACATTAGGCGGTCAAAAGAAAACAAATACAAACATATTTTTGTCCAGAATTACGGTCTTATTTCGACAACAAAGCACACTACCGACTAAGCTTACAATATAATAAACATGATACGCTTAGTGGTATGGTATCACACTGCAGTATTTTGAAGATTATTTAAAGCTATATTGAGATAAAATTCAAATATGAAATATATTTTTATTTCAGGTTAAATTGCGTAGATAAGTAAATTGAATCTAAACTTTCAAATTATTTTTATCACAATAAACGGATTCATGCAGCGAGATCATTTAGGTACAAGACATACTTTAAAAAAAGGTTATTGGTTAATTGACAGAACATGGTATGTTGAAGCAAATTAAATAGATGATTTAAACCAAATAAGTTTCTTGATATCATCTGTGAAAGAGCAGCAAATCTTCCTACCTTTTGGCGGAAAAAATTGGTTGACTACAGTGACTCGGACGTCACAGGAAGCAGGCAATTTTGAATTGTCATTACTTAGACATCTTGAAACTTTTAGCCTTAGTCTCTCATTGTGAGCACAAAATGAGCTGATAAAAAGATGCAAAGTTCACTCAGAAGGGATTGGTCCCTACTATCACTCAGAAGGGATTGGTCGCTACTATCACTCAGAAGGGATTGGTCGCTACTATCAATCAGAAGGGATTGGTCGCTACTATCAATCAGAAGGGATTGGTCGCTACTATCACTCAGAAGGGATTGGTCCCTACTATCACTCAGAAGGGATTGGTCCCTACTATCACTCAGAAGGGATTGGTCCCTACTATCACTCTGAAGGGATTGATCCCTACTATCACTCAGAAGGGATTGGTCCCTACTATCACTCATAAGGGATTGGTCCCTACTATCACTCAGAAGGGATTGATCCCTACTATCACTCTGAAGGGATTGGTCCCTACTATCACTCAGAAGGGATTGATCCATACTATCACTCAGAAGGGATTGGTCCCTACTATCACTCATAAGGGATTGGTCCCTACTATCACTCTGAAGGGATTAGTCCCTACTATCACTCAGACGGGATTGATCCCTACTATCACTCAGAAGGGATTGGTCCCTACTATCACTCTAAAGGGATTGGTCCCTACTATCACTCTGAAGGGATTGGTCCCTACTATCACTCTGAAGGGATTGGTCCCTACTATCACTCTGAAGGGATTGGTCCCTACTATCACTCAGAAGGGATTGGTCCCTACTATCAATCAGAAGGGATTGGTCGCTACTATCACTTAGAAGGGATTGATCCCTACTATCACTCATAGAGTAGTGTGATAAGGGACTAGATTTAGAGAGTAGTAAAAGAGGAGGGGGGCTCTCACGTATAATGGCAACATTGCTATGTGTGCTATTAAGGCCCCTTTCATGTCAGTTGTTCCCAAGAATATAACTTTCACCCCTTTTGATTGACTAACCCGTCTTCCCCATTTCTAAGCCCTTCATGCCAGACTTCAGTTCTCAAAGACCCCCCCCCCCCCCCCATTGACAGAGGACCATCTAGCTCTCTAGACCGTCACTCCATAGCAACTTTGGTCCCCAAGGGTAAGGTTTCAGATTTTTGGGGCAGCCACCCCTACCGTTTCCAAATCCGAGTGCCACTACCCCCGGAGTACAGTAACAATAAAATACCAGTGGAGTAAACGGACCTTCGATATTTTCAGCTTGACATGACTGTTATCAGACTACTTTGCCATCGGTTTAAACCAATCCTCAAAATACAGGCCTCATACCACACTTGCATAAGTTATTGTCGGGATTATGATTATGAAGAAAAGAACACTATAGAAAACATACTGATAATCCACATGGTATGTAGCTCTATGGGTATGCAAATGTATATGCAATTCCAAAATGTGATTTCAGAAAGATCAAAGACATTACACCTTTCCAGACATATTAGAGACAAAAGTACATTATAAGAAGGTGCTTTCATTCATAGAGAAATAAATTGTATTCATGCACCATAAATATCATTGTCAGCATTAAAAAAAAACATTCAATATCTTTCACAACTTTACAAGTCCATTGAGAATAAATATTTCAGACACAAAATGAACATGGAAATATTACAGTCAAAAGAATGGAGCACCTTGAAAATTATCTACAAGCTAAAACCAATGTCCTTCCGGTTCACAAGACAGACGCATTGACCCTGTACCGACTTGCTGTTTCTTGTGAGTCGAAGCGCGCCGAAGAGATGGGGTGGCAGCCAAGGCGGCATATGTGGACCAATCCTCTTTGGAATGTCTTTAGTCTAATCGCATAAATGAAGGGGTTTATACATGAATTGACGAAGGCAAGCAAGACGGTTGTGTGGTACCATTTTCCGGTGAAATCCAACTCCATTCCGAGGTTGAAACCGAGGAAGGTGAAGTGGTTCGGTGCCCAGCAGATTATATAGACCACGAAGATGACGATGACGACCATGGTGGTGTTCCTGTTAGCTCGCATTGTCTCCTGCTCGGGTTCGGATTGCTGCTGAGTACGTTTACCTTTATCCACAAGGTAGTTGGTGGCCTTCACCAGGTAGCTGTCACGGTACCGAAGCTCCCTGAAGATCTTGATAGATGAAATTCCCATGACGATGCTTGGCATGATGAACTCCCAACTAATGAGACAGATACCTATAGCAGCCTGGGCCGTTTTAGAGAAGTCCGCCTGGATGCCGCACTCGTGCGTATCGTCCATCGCGTCGTACTGGAAGATCGGCGGGAAGTACTGCAGTACCGGTGCGAAGAGCCACGCCATGATGATGACAATAAGGGTGTGACGTCGCTTGAATTTCGTCGCGTAGAAGAACGGGTGCATTATGGCCATGTAGCGTTCGATGGCCATCGACATCAGGTTGAACGTCGAGATGGCGAACATGGAGAAAAGGAAGACTCGGCCCCACCAGAGCCGGCACATAAACTCCGCCAAGGGGAGGGGGATGTTGGCGACCTTGACGTATTCCTGGCTCGCTCCGTCACCCGTGGGATCTGATGAGTTGGTGGTTGGTGAGGATGCATTCAGAGGCTCGTAAGATGTCTTCATGATTTCATCCCGATAGAGCTGCGTGATGCCGAACATGATGAGCAAACACGATGTACACAAATCAACAACGGCCTGGTGCAGAATAAATAGATTCACCTGGACATGTAAAACGAAAAAAGAAAGAAAGAATTAATTACTGTAAAAAAAGGAATTCGATATCTTAACCTGCTACTTTGTATTCGGGGGGGGGGGGGGTGCTAAAGGAGTGGACAGGGGCGAAATTCTGCAATTATTTTACAAAGTAGCACCGTGGTGAATGAAATGGGAAGAGGGAGAAAGAAAGTAAGTTAAAAAAAAGAAAATTTTATAAAGCAACCTTGGTCGTGGACTAAGTTATAAATATGAAATCTAATAAGGTTAACAGAAAAAAAAAATTCCCCGACTTTCTTCTTACTGCCTACTTCTACTAGTTCTTCTACCACTTCTACTATTACTACTAACTACTACTAACTACTACTACTACTACTACTACTACTACTACTACTACTACTACTACTACTACTACTACTACTACTACTACTACTACTGCTGCTGCTGCTGCAGCTGCTGCTGCTGCTGCTGCTACTGCGACTACTACTACTATACCACCACCACCACCACCACCACCACCACCACCACTACTACTACTACTACTACTACTACTACTACTACTACTACTACTACTACTACTACTTTTATTGTGATTTTAAAACAATTTGACTAATTACCTGACTTCTCCGTGATCTTACGAGACTGAATACCACGCACACCATTGAATTACCCAGAATGCCTACAGAGCCGACGAGAACGTACAAAACAATGGTGAAGACCTTTTGGTTATCTTCAGGCATTTCTTCCATGCTGCTATTGGTCGAATTCATCATGATGTCACTTTCAGAAGCCATTTTGTTCGTTGTCTTTCTGGTAATGTATGCGTAGAATTGAGTCAAGTTTTTATTTCTCTTTACGGCACTAGCTTCTTGTCTCTACTCTTGTAAAAAAAAGGTAGAACAGTGACGTAATTGACGAATAAAGTTCACTTCTTGGTTCGAAATTTCATAAATTTGTTGTTCTCTGATAAAGTATTCCAGTCATCACAGATGTTCCTATCTCTCCAGAATTGGCTCACTGACTTGGTAGCTTCATACCCCGACGTAGATGGCGCTCATCATTTGGTAGAAAGTCCAACGATTGAACTCGTTCTTGAAAGGTTGCAGAACTCCAACATCAAGGTCGATTTCTGAATGTCATGATGAACTATTATAGATCGTAATGTATGCATTCCCAAAACGGTTCCATAATTAGTGCAATATGTTTCGAAGATATTATGGGCCACAACTATTCACTTTCCTCGAGAAAGGGAGAGCGGTTCTTGGCTTCCGGAAGTTTTGTCTCAATTTCCGATCCAATAATCTGCAGGAAAAGATAATGCAGAGAAACACAAAACAGTGATAAATAATATTGAATATTACGAACATCATTCATATATGATTTATCATATCACTGGCGTATTATTTCTGCAGCATGTATAGAAACAATGGACATGCACATCTTTCTATTAAGGGGGGGGGGTATGATTCTGAAAATATTATCTATTGGTTATACTTTTATTTTTTCGATTCTGGTAATTAGTCAGAAAATAATTGTCCGCTTACGAACATCAGTATTAAGCGCCTTACAAATTACTATTTTTGTTATGGCCATGTCAATGATAATTCATGATTATATCATGATGTGGAACGCCATGATGTAGTTGTTCTGACTCTCGCCTCTCAAACAAAAGGTCGTAGGTTCTAATCCCACTTCAAGCACTACTTTTCTTCTGCAAGAAATATATCCACATTTGCTGCACTCAACCCAGAGGAGGTGAACGGGTACGCAGTAGAATTTATTCCTTAAACACCCATAGCGGCTCAGCTACTGCCAGGATAATAAAAAGATATTAAGTATAAAGTGCATAGAAGCTCAGCTATATAAACATGAAATCTGAACCAATAATTATTTTGATGACAATGAAATTAAATAACTATAAAAATCATAATGACGAAAATAACAACAATATTAATAATAATAAATCATAATTAATGACCAACCATCATCATCATCATTCTTTTGCTTTACCATGGTATCTGACGTCATAAAATGCTTAATTCAAGTGCAGATATCACAAGTGTATTTCCTGTTCATAAATACCCCTTTTCATTATATTACTATAATGGGTAATAAAGAGTCATAGGAATAGTTTCGATAGGATATAAGTCATGTCTATTATTTCTACGACGCACAGAGGGTTCATTAAACCTGAAAGTAAGACTAGTATTCAGCTTGTTCGGAAGTTAGATCTGAAATCAAGATAGTTTTCATCGGCGCGGAAAATCAAAGATAACAGGCCAAAGTCGAGATACCGATTATCATGATTTAAACATGAAAGTCATTAATTTTTCAAAAGTGATCAAATCAAATAAGTGTCAATGAGCACTGCAAGAGCTTGTGGCGGAAAAAAAAGATAAATCTGAATTCCCCAAAGGCATGTCGAGAAACATTTTCTATCAGACATCATGCGGCCGCGCTCGCGAGCTATAATGATTTTATGAATTATATGCCAAACAAAATATCATGCTGCCCTCACAAATCACATACTCATCGGTGGCAAAATTTTCAAAATAATAATATGGATATGGATATGGATAAATGGAGTCGTCATGGTCTAGCGGTTCAAGTAGAGGGTCGTGGGTTCGAATCCCAACCGTGTCATTTTTTCCTTCAGAAAGAAATTTATCCACACTAATTATGCTTCACTCAACTGAGGTTCAGAGATTGGATACCTGGTATGAGTAATGTAAAGTGCTGTGTCCTTTCGTTTGCTTTTTTAAAGCTTATTTCAAATGCTACAGGGTTACTTTAAACATTTTTGGACATCATTAACTTCATTTAATGTCATTTGAAGGGGAATCCAGCCTTGGTCATAAAATATTGTGTTGGAAAGCAGATAAATAAATAAAACAGAATGATTACAATTTGAAAGAAATCGGGCAAGCAATAAGAAAGTTATGGCTGCTTTAAAATTGAGATCCCTAATACCCCTTTCAGACTGGCCTCTTCATTTTTCCCCGGCGAACTTCCCCGGCGAAGAAAAAAATGTACCCTTTCGCACTGACATCTCTTCCCCGGCGAAAGTCAACGGGTGATTTGCTCGGGCGGAAGTAAGTGCAAACCCGGTGTCAATGAAAGCGCGCGCCTTTTCTTAATTTGAATTTTAATCGTACTCTTTCCTTATTAATTGCAGATACCTAATTAATTATAACAGTGAATTTTGGAGATGACGGCTGGTAAACACTTCTCAGCAGCAGCTGCTGATCAGCTTACTCGGCATGTCCATGCAGAAGTAGAACGAACGAAAAGAAAATTGTAAACATTGCTTCTTACCGATTAAAAAAAGGTTTAAAGAAATTACATTACATTCTAGAAATATTAGAAGCAAAACAAAAGAAGAATCAAAGTATTTTGATATTTTAAGCGCATTTTTAGCATGTAAACTAACGCTTTTATAATAAATATCGTTAGTGGAAAAAAAAACTGTATCTTCGAGGGTATTTGACTCTATGGAATGATCGAATCGTTCATAAAGCGTGGCCTTCCACGGAAATAATAGCTAGCTAGCGCGCGAAATCTCAGTTCAGGGGATTTTGGGGAGGGAAAAATGACATCTGACGTCATTATTAAGGAGGGGAAGTTCTCCGGTTTGATTTCATATTGGCTGTTTCACCGGCGAACTTCGCCGGGAAAACAGTTTCACCGGCGAAGTTCTCCACCTCTAGAGGTGGAGAAGTTCGCCGGTGAAGTTCTCCGGTGTACCCCCCGGGGGGGGGGGGGGCACTCAGTATATAATGCATAGTGGGTATGTGCCGCGGAGGGGACCCCCATTTTTACACTCAAATTTCCGTTCCGAGGCATAGCATTTTTGTCTTATTGAGAAAAAGAACAAAAAAAGCCGCTCCAAAGCATAGCATTTTCTTCTTCTCGAGAAAAAAAGAAGAAAAAATCCGCTCCAGGGCTTCGCATATTTTCCGTTACGCCGTTCCGGTCGCAATTTTGGTGAAAAGCGGCCGCAGCTCGCTGTCTGACCATCGCCTCTGCGCTAGCGCGCCCGGCAGTCGTGCCGCAGCCCAGCTGCATGCACGTTCCATAGGGATGCATACGCACTCGCACGCAGGCGACCCGTTCCAAGGACCCCCGTTTTCACAAACATTTGTAGTTCCGAAGCCCGTTCCGAGGACCCTCCTTTTTACAATAAGCCCGCTCCAAGGCCCCCGTTTTTTGTCTCACCCGCGGCACACCCCCACCACTTTTTTGGTCGAGTGCCCCCCCCCCCCCCGGGGGTGTACCTTTCATACTGGACACTTTCCCCTTCGCCGGCAAAGTTCACCAGGGAAAAGCGCAATATGAAAGGGGTATAAGACTATGTAGATTTCAAATTGGCAACTGGGTAAGTATATAGGGGCAAGAAAAACTTTCCGAAAGGCCATGCAGGCTACTATCATGGGCATGATCATGGGTACTTACCCTTTCCCCTGGGGCAGTAATCTAAATATAACACAGATAGTATAGTGTTTTATGCTCTCATGAAGGAAAGATATAATTTCAAGTAAAACTTTTTTAATGACATTTTAGCCATTTTATGGAGTACATGGAAGAGTAGTCCTTACCTTACATCCCTATGACATCACATATGCAGTCAATTTGAAGTCTCCACGGGTAAAGTGATTACTAATATTTATAACTTTTAAAAATTCATAACTTTCTTATTGTTTGTCCGATATTGTTCAAACTTTCACCTATCAACTTGTCAGATATTTCTTTTCCCTCTAAAAACAAGTTTTTATTTGGGTTGGATTCCCCTTTAAAATGAAAATTAGATAATTGTGTTTATAATATTGGTTTCTTATGCTTACAGTACGTGCTCTTCCCAAGTAGTTTTAAGGTTAAAGAATTTTTTTTTTTAATAAGTTATTCTCAGACAGAACATTAGAGCCGTTTGTCACAATTGGCTTTCCATAGAATAAGGGGCACAGTCTTTAGGCTCGTATTCCCACCAATCGACTATATCAATCCCTAGCTGTTTCTCACAAAATCATGGCGACATTGATCGTCAACACTGGTTAAAGGGCAAATTATCCATAATAGATAGCTCTGTTCAGGGTAATTATTGATCTTTTTTCAGTATTCATGAGTAAAGTGGCTGCACACGGTTCCCAGATGTAGAGGGTACCACCATCTGATCGGGACCACTTCTCATTGATCATGTATCATACTCTACGCTCAAACACCCTTTCCTCCCGCAAAGAATAAATACACAAATAAATAGATAAATAGGTGAATTAGTTAATGAATAAACAAAAATATATCTAAAAAATAACTAAAAAACTATCTAAAAAATAACTAAGAATGAAGATAAATGAATGAATTAATGAATAGATATATAAATAAATCAATAAAAAAATTAAACAAGTAAATGAATCAATAAAAGAAAGAATGAATATATATATAATAAATAAATAAACAAATAAATAAATAAATAAATGAATAAATAAATAAATGATTTATAGATACTTTTCTTCTTAGAATTGCTTTGTGCGGATGCGTCACACAGTCGCCAACATTAGTCATTGGTCCTTGTATTCCCATTAGCCATTGAGCCTTTATCCTTGATTATGAGCTATAGGGTAAGATTCTTTTCCAATTTGCTGCTTCTACCAATTATCTATTTTCTTCCATTTCCGAATGGACCTATTAATGCATCGTCAGTCGTATAGAGACGATATCTGACCCTCTCCCGATGATTTATTTTCAATCTTATTACCTATTGATGCGGTAATCAGGGTTACCGTGGAAACCATATCACCAGCAAGTTCCTTGAAAGTTGAGACTCCTTTTTACGAAGGGTAATGATAATTGGCAATTGCAAAGATGGGGGGGGGGCAAAGTTGAAGCTGACGTCATCCATGTAAATGACAAGGACTTGTGCCATCACATCGGGTTATCGGTCGGACAATCGCGTAAAATCCCGAATGTTCGAGAAAAGAAAGTGCCCCCTAGATTTCCGGAATGTCGGATCCAATTTACCCGATCCTTTCGGGAAATCCGGGATATTATACCAAATGGGTATCGCCTAATTTAGGCAATAGCTAAAGGGAAATAAGACAAAATGGTAAATGGGTTAAAAGGGCAATTATGCCAAACGTTTAGTAGTACGGACTGGTTTTTGACAAATAAGGATTAGACCATCAAGTGGGATAGACCAAAATAGAAAGCAGACGCATTGGGTGTAGACCTTTATTTATATGGGGCTTATTTCATAAAATTTGTTATGATAACAAATTTACAATAACAGTTAAAAGCTACTGAAATCGATTGATTTGATTGGCTGATAGTAAACTTGTTATAGAAATGGTGCATTTATTATTATATCAAACTTTGATGAAATGGGACCCTGATCATGATATGAAGCTAACTTCGAAGGCAAAATATATTTCTAATGATAATAATGATAAATATTTGCGGAAAAAATCCTACCACTTTTTATCCTATTTTCAAACCTAAAATCTCATTTTTCTTTGAAATTTGGAGAAAAAAACATACCAACAATCATCATCCTTGCAAGTTTCAATATTACACAACTAGGGGGGGGGTCCTATTGAGTGTCACTTTCCCCAAAAAAAATCCTACTCAGTGGGATAGAATCCTACCAGCTCTGTAATAGCATAGAAAGCGTGCGCCTGAATATTCCTTAAACAGTTTTGTCTACCATAAATGTACCTATACAGTCATTGGACTTTGGTTCCTCGAACTGATTAAATATGAATGAGTAATAAATAAATAATGGTGACGATATTGTGTGTGACGAAACACATTTCCATTATGAATAAAGTGCAATTTACGTACAATACATAATCATCGTACTGCAGCTAGTTGCCTTTTCCGACCCACCCCCGCCCTTTCTCATTCTTTCCTCTTTTTTCCCTCCCTCTCTTTCCTCCCCTATAGCCCCCCCCCCCCATTTTATTTATGCTTTTACATAATGCAATAGGGACAGGTGCGGCTCTAATTTCTAAAAAAAAATTGGGGGGGGGGAGGGCCATGTCCTTTTCCTGAAAAGGGGGAAGGGGCATTAACTCTAAATTCCAAGGATTTGAAATAATTCCAGATCGGCTGTGAATAGTGATCGGTCGAATATTAGATTTAGTTTTAAACCTTGTAGATTTAAATATAAATCTAAAAGATTTAATTTAAATCTTTTAAGATTTGAAAATTCATCCCTTTTTTTTTTTTTTATAAATCCAACACTCGACGTCCTGCCCCCACCTACATTAAAATACCCTCGCCGGTGTCGCCCTCGAAGAGAGAGAGAAAATGTAAGGATACTATTTTACCGATCTTATCAAAAATCTTAGAAAGAATAGTTTTTAACCAATTGTACAATTACTTTAATTCTAATCATCTCTTGAATGCTTCCCAATCAGGCTTTAGGCCATGACAACACTGCTTTCAATCACCGATGATTGGTTTAATGAATTTGGTAACGGGAATATTGTATGTGCTGTAATGCTTGATTTGCGCAAAGCGTTTGACACTGTAAGTCACGAATTGTTAATTGATAAATTATGTCAGTATGGTCTGGATAGAGTGTCAATAAACTGGTTCACGAATTATTTAAAAGGAAGAGGGCAGGTTACAAGAGTCAGTGGCCATATATCTCAAACTCGCCTTATCCTGGGTGGTATTCCCCAAGGGTCAATATTGGGACCCCTACTTTTTATCATATTTGTTAATGATCTACCGTCCATTTTAAAACAATTTAAAGTTAGCTTGTATGCAGATGATATGATGATTTATTGCTCAGGCAAAAGCCCCACTGAAATATGTTTTAAGATTAATGAAGATCTAGAAAACATAAGAAAATGGCTGATTAAAAATAAACTACATTTAAACATCAATAAAACCGAGTACATTGTACTAGGTACCAAACAAAGGCTCTGTAAAATTGAAAATGCTGTGTTTCAGATACATATTGATAATACTCCATTGCGTAAGGTAAATAAATGTAAATATTTAGGTGTTATTCTTGATTCTAATTTAACATGGTAAAACCATATTAATTATGTTCAGAAGAAAGTAAATGGTGGTTTATTCATGTTAAAGTCTATAAAGAACTTCGTCGACGAAAATGATATGATCATTGTTTATAATTCCCTGATAATGTCACACTTTAACTATTGCGATGCTGTATGGGGTAACAGCGGGTTTATTAATCAGAAAGTTCTTCAAAAGCTGCAAAATAGGGCTGCCCGAATAATAAATCGATCTCCATGGTATTAATCTTCCAAAGAAAATTTAAAGAAATTAAAATGGGTAACGCTACAAGAAAACAGAAGTTACAACATTGCTATAATGATGTTTAAGATAATGACAGGACAGGCACCGACATATTTAATTGAAAGATTTTCATTTTATAGGCATACATATAATACACGGTCAGGTCCACTAACTTTAAATATCCCCCAAGCAAAAACCGAATCTGGTAAGTAAACTTTTACGTTCAGGGGGGCTCAATGCTGGAACTCACTACCAATTCAAATGCAAAAATCTAATACCACTACCAGTTTCAAAAGGGCTTTAGCTAATTTAAGGAAATTAATCACAAAGGGATAGGTTGGTGGGGGAGGGTATGTCTTTTTTTTTACATGATTTTTTTCACCCATTTTACCTGTATGCGTTATATCATAGGGATGAGACTTAATGATGACGGGTGTTTGGAAGGGTGTATGGTGTGTATCTGTTTGTGTGTAAGGGTGAGAGTGCAGTGTTGTTAGACAGAGTTTTTTTTTTTTTAACATGATTTTTTCACCCCCATTATACCTGTATGCGTTATATCATAGGGATGAGTTGGAAGGGTGTATGGTGTGTATCTGTTTGTGTGTAAGGGTGAGTGTGCAGTGTTGTTAGAGGTTTTTTTTATTTTTAATAATGCTATATTTTGTGTATTATGCAGTCATATTGAAGATATTCTGTATATTTCCAATTTATCCTTTTATTACAATTCATAATTATTTGTATAAACTAACCTTCTTTGTATTATCACCTGGTAATAATTACGATTATTATGCTTTATGTATTATTCATGTATATTAAGATTGGGTGCCTTTTACTTTGTACATTTTATTCATGGCACGGCCCCAATGTAAATCAGACTATGTATCTGTTTGGGTTTTTTACCGTGTGAAAATAAAATTTATCTATCTATCTATCTATACACTACCATGTGAGTAAAAAGACAACAACAACTTGACACCTAACAAACCCCCAATTAAAGGAAAACGTATGTCATGAACACAAAATTATTAAATATGGCCTGATAGAGAATGTTTTCCAAAATAATGTTGATACCATATTAGTGTGGTATGTAATAACATGAATAACGCTTGGATGATCAGGAGGTATTCTTAGCAGTGAAGTAAATTTTGATTTGTGCCAATGTAAGGGACGACTGCAATGAATGAATCCAGATGTCAACAATTTCATAATCCTACAAGGGTTGCATTAAAATCCATTTTAAAACAATTTTTCAGTAATTATAATGGATTTACAAAATATGTTTAATAACTCATGAAGGATTATGACATCATTGGCATCTGGGTACATTCATTGCAGCCATGCCTTACTTTGGTGCAAATCAAAATTTACATCACAGTAAAAAATACATCCTGATTATCCAAGCGTGAAGACATACCACATAAATATGTTGTCAAATTATTTGGAAGATACTCTTTCCAGTCATATACAATCATTATGCGTTTATCACATGTTTTTTTCTTAAATTGGGGATTTGTGAGGCGTCATTTTTTTTACTCACACGGGTATATCGCATTTTTAACGTGATGCGTAAAGGTTGCATGCATTTCTTAATTTTTTTGTGTTGCGAATCTTCTTTAGTTCCTTTCAATTTTTAGGTATTGACAATGTCTAGTTTAAACCGGGCTGAGGGGGGCTACTCCAATTATAGCATGATACCTTTGTGCCACGCCAAAGTCGAAAATAGGGGACTCTGCAACTAAATCTTGGTCTCAAAATGGGGGTTTCCGGAACGGCTCTTGGATCAACGATTACTAAAACAAGTGGAGCGCCTCTGGCAGTCTTACCTGCATCGCGCTATTCAATTTGGCAGCAGTGCTGACTTTGAAAACTACTATAAAATAATTATTCACAAAAATACCATTCATATAATGACGCAATACTATTTTCATTGATAATAAATGGCATTTGACCTTGATCATGCGACATAAGACTTGTCAGTGATACTTGATTACCCCCATATCCACATTTTATAAACTATATCTATAAACTTTGAAAGTTATGTCCAGCAATCTAATAATTACCTCCAAAATGGCAAAAGTTCAATGACTTTAAATTACCTTCCTTTTACTTTGGTCATGTGACCTTAAACTCCATGAGATATTCAGTGATCCTTGATTACTCTTATGTCCAAGTTTTATGAAGTAGATCCATACACTTTCAAAGTTATGATGGTTATACATCAAATACCCCCCAACTTGGCCAAAGTTCATTGAACAGGAAAAACAAAGTTCATTAATCAGAAATCAAAGACCTTTTGACTACTGTAAATGGGACATATATAGGCCTATGTCCATTGGTGAGGGCACCACCCCTGCCCGTCTTGCCCCCCTTTACCCTATCAAAATATACGGGCACTGCGTATGCTTGACTGTGTTTGGTGAGACGTAAACTGTCACAGTGAGAAAGGGTTGAATAAAACATATATTTTTAAAGATGTCTGACCCGTCTCTCACCGTCTCTCACATATGAGGTCATCGTGATAAATCGAAACTTAAGTCGAAACTTAAGTCGAATGACAAAACAATTGCCCTTCAATTAGGCCTTCAAACCGCCAGTAGACACAGGAAGTTATTGACTGACAAAGAGCAGGATACGATCTCTAGAATAGGATTCAATGATGTGTTTATTCTGATATAAATTAGGAATTTGTATACGGTGAATAAGAGAGGTAATAACAAGAACATACAAAAGTTTTTACCTCTATAACCTCGATCTATTACCAGATGTACTGGTAAAATGCAGAGGTCTGCATGCAGTCGAGTTTCCAAGTCTATCTCTCATCCAAACTCTTTGTATCTTCCTCCTCAAAGTTTGCTAGAACAGTGTCAGTGCCCAGTGTGCATGAAGAATATGGCTTAAAAATGTTTTTTCTTTTATCCTACATGTACATATATAATTTCCAAGGATGACAGTACCACTCTGCATTCTAGAACTTATCAAATCTCAAAGAAATTTAATTAGTTGTAGCATTAGCAATTCGGGAAGCAGTAGTATAGTAGTAGTAGTAGTAGTAGTAGTAGTAGTAATAGTGTTGTAGCTGCCGCCCTTTATCCTCGATAAAAGGACGGAGTTTCGGCTTAATGCTCTCACTCCAACAGAAATAAAGACTTAAGTCGAAACTTAAGTCGAATGACAAAACAATTGCCCTTCAATTAGGCCTTCAAACCGCCAGTAGACAAAGGAAGTTATTAACTGACAACAGAAATAAAGACTATAAGAAATCTTACCAATTTAGAGGCTATGACAAGTACACAAGCAGTGAGAATCATCATGACAGTCGACTGGAGTTCGTCTTCTATATCTCTAACACGAACTGAAGTCTCTTGGCTTTTTACCTAAAATGACTCTGATCAATCCAGATTGCTGGTACTACTCAGCGCTCAGCACCTTACAGACAATGAACTGAACAATAAACGCTGTACAAATCGATCAGAACAATAAAGATTGGACGTAAAAAAATCTCTTATATAGACTGTGGCTTTCTATACCTTTACTTGTAACACCAAACCCTATGGGACTTCCCGGGGGACCTCATGTGGAAATGAATTACGAAAAAGCTGGAGTGCAAAATGCAACATCTAGTCGGAATTCAATTAAACATTATATATCACAAAATATATTAAGCAGCATAAAAAATAATATAGATCTCACTGCACACTGCTGCAGTGACAGTAGAAGAAGAGGTAGTATAGCAGCAGCAGTATATAGCAGTAGTAGTAGTAGTAGTAACAGTGGTAGTAGTAGTAGAAGTAGTAGTAGTAGTAGTAGTAGTAGTAGTAGTAGTAGTAGTAGTAGTAGTAGTACTAGTAGTAGTATAGTAGTAGTAGTAGTAGTAGCAGCAGCAGTAATAGTAGTAGCAGTAGACAGTGCACAGGTGAACAGTATTTTTTGTGCGCCGATCACTCCATCTCCCCCTCCGAATCTTACACCACCATCATAACGATCAGTATAGCCGAAGTAGTGGTAATTGTAGTAGTAGTAGTAGTAGTAGTAGTAGTAGTAGTAATAGTAGTAGTAGTAGTAGTAGTAGTAGTAGTAGTAATTGTAGTAGTAGTAGTAGTAGTAGTAGTAGTAGTAGTAGTAGTAGTAGTAGTAGTAATTGTAGTAGTAGTAGTAGTAGTAGTAGTAGTAGTAGTAGTAGTAGTAGTAGTAGTAATAGTAGTAGTAGTAGTAGTAGTAGTAGTAGTAGTAATTGTAGTAGTAGTAGTAATAGTAGTAGTAGTAGT
Organism: Lytechinus pictus; assembly: GCF_037042905.1. Taxonomy (NCBI): domain Eukaryota; kingdom Metazoa; phylum Echinodermata; class Echinoidea; order Temnopleuroida; family Toxopneustidae; genus Lytechinus; species Lytechinus pictus. The sequence goes on along the minus strand of NC_087260.1, from coordinate 1,570,272 downwards.
AGTAGTAATTGTAGTAGTAGTAGTAGTAGTAGTAGTAGTAATTGTAGTAGTAGTAGTAGTAGTAGTAGTAGTAGTAAAAATAGTAGTAGTAGTTGTGGTAGCAGTAGTACTAGTAGTAGCAGTAGCAGCAGTAATAGTAGTAGCAGTAGACAGTGAACAGGTGAACAGTATTTTTAGTGCGCCGATCACTCCATCTCCCCCTCCGAATCTTTCACCACCATCATCACAATCGCAATTTTTTTTCATATTAAACTTTTAGATTATTGATCACATGATATGAACCTCTAGAAAATCGCAGACAAAGAATAAACATACCGAGTTATCTGTCCTTTGCAAACACCTGTGACAGTGAACTAGCTCGTGGTAACTTCCTTTCTGAACAACTCAAAACAACGATCGAAATCCTGCTAAAGTTCTGACATTATCATCCAAATTGTTAAATGCATATCAAACAACAGTATTAAATGAATGACATGTAGTTGAGCTAGCTAGCTGCGAATCCTGCGATAACAAACGCGTCCTTGTACATGTATCCAAATGTATTCATGCGGATTTGCTGATCGCTCGAGAAAGCGCAGTACCAAAAAGCGTGAGGGCAGACACGTACACGTATGTGTGCTCCTCTGACTCGTGAACAGTGTAAACAAATTCAGTGGGGGCGAGAGACGGGGGGGGGGGGGGGTTAAGGGGGCAGATTAAGAGGGTATTAGAAAGAGAAGGGTTGAAAGACAGATGGATAGGAGGATTGGGAGAGACATGGAGAAATAGACATTCATTCATTCGCTCATTCATTTATTTATTGCTTTCTGCAACATTTTTCTTAAACACGTACATAAACAAAGAAAATACAATAATAGTACAGGTCATAAATTAACTGACAAGCAAAACATTGAAAATATTGCATTTTCTATTACACATCTATTTTAGAAGGTTGCAGGGGTTGCCACTATAAGCTAAGCTTGACTGCGTGACAGCCCTCTATGTATACCTCTATATCAATTCTATATAACAAGCTACTTAAAAACCCCTTTTCATTCCAGTTTATAAAAAAAAAATTCGGCTAGCGATTTGCGCGCGCATTGTTAAATATGTAACCATGCGTCTATTCATGATTACAAAATGCTTAAATTGTCCAGTTTTCAAGCCTTAATATTAACAAATTCCACGCTCTCATTAAGCATATTAGATTAATAAATAAGAAAATAATTTTTTTATGAATTCCTAATAACTAAATTGGCCCCTTTCCGGATGGAATATCGACAAGAGTTTCATCTCGCGCTTAAGAATAACAGGAAGATAGCCATCATTTCATATGATCACAAAATGTCCTTTAAATGTCCCGGTCCTAGGTCAAAATAATAGTTAAACAAATTTTAGCTCGCGCGATCCACATCTACTTAACAATTTTCCTACGCAGTGTTTTTCGGATAGGAATATAAATGTTTTCAGCTCGCGCTTTGAACTGGCATTATTGATCTTCATGATTTAAAAAATGTATACAGAATGCCCAGATTCTATAGGTCTAAAAAAACAGGCGCACGCATGTTTATTGATATGGGCAGCCTGTTCTTTTATACGGATATACATGTAGATGCCTTCTGTGCATTCGCCAAATGCATACTGGGGAAGCATGGAGCAGAAGATCCAAACGAGTGCCAGGGCCAGGCGCAGCCTAATTGCTTCACGCCACTGTTCACAGGAACTGAGGGAAGCTACCAGGGGCCTGTTGCATAAAACTTTTTACCTGAGAAAACTCTGGTGAAAACTGAAAACTAAGGTTAGTCTGATTTCTGCCATTGACTTTAACACAGGGCAAAAACTCCGGTAAAAACAACCTGAGTTTTCTTAGGTAAAACGTTTTATGCAACGGGCACCAGATGTTCCAACATCTGGCACAAACTGTGCTCATATGACCGTGGATCAGTCTTGGGTATCCTATCTCCTACAGGAGGCTAAAAGGTGCACCCGTGCTGACCAAGTCAAAGGCTTTTGTCTAGACGAAAAGTCCGATGATAATTATAAAGGAAGGTAATAAGTTAACAAAATTTCTGGAAAATACGGAAAAATCACTTTTCAATTAAAAAATAATACTTTGAAGTCCTTACACTAGAATAGTATGGCTGGACATTAAACAAAAATGATGAGAGCTCCCGAAATAGGTCAGTAGCCCAAACTTTGAACGGTTTAATTCTAAGGTGAGCGGTTAATGACAAAATATTACCATGTGACCATCTGAGACCCGGGGAGTGTTTCATCAACATTTTCATCCGACAAGTTGTCAGATCTGACAACTTTCCTTGATTTTGATTGGCTGAGAGGCATTGTTCCTATGGTAACTGTCGGATAAAATGGGACTTGTCGGATAAAATTTCTAACAATTAGTCCTTTCATGAAACGCTACCCTGAATCGGTGTGTTGGCTCAGTTGGAATAGCGTCCGTCTCACAGTCGGGAGGTCAGGGTTCAAACCCCGGTCGCGTCAGACCAAAAGACGTTAAAAGATGGGAGTTGCTGCTACCCTGTTTGGCGTTCAGCGATTAAAGGGATAGAGCCTCGTCGATCTGGCGCTGCACAGCGGCTGTCGGGCCCACGATCAATTGGGCAAAGCAAATTTTCGGAGTATTTCATTTCATGTCTATTTCGAACAATAAAATATGGATTTTCATCATTTTTTTTTAAATTGACCACTAAAAATTGAGAAATTAAAGAAATTAATCATTTTTATTGAAATACCCTTACATTAGCTACTACACATCTTACCCTCTTTAGGACTGCGTGTTTTATAGAGAGTACTTCTTCAAGGTTCAACTTCAAGGTTCAATAGTCTTGGGAAGTAGTTTTTTAATGGCGTTTAGCGGCATTTTTTTTTATCTGAATGATCCTATACTGCAAAATTATTAACAGAAATGGAATCAACATACCAAATAACTCACGAAAAGAGGTATTAATAATGATTGATTCTTCGACAAAGGGTTAAGAAGTTACTTTTTCAAAATGGCATCATCTGGCTGCCATCTTGGATTTGACAGGCCTGAAGATGAAATTATATTGCAAAATACTGTAGATAGCAGAAAGAGATTCTACCCACCCCAAAACCCCTAAATAGAGGTATTACTCGTCATTCTGTGGTAAGGGGATCAAAAGTCAATTTTTCAAGATGGCATCTGGCGGCCATCTTGGATTTGACCTGAAGATGATCTTATATTGCGAAAATGATAATAGAAATTGATTCTACACACCCCTAAACCCCTAAAAAGAGTCATTACTCATCATTTTGGGGCAAGGGATTTAAAAGTTACGTTTTTAAAATGGCATGTGGCGGCCATTTTGGATTTATGCAAATTAGCCAAATTGGCCAAACGGCAACTTTGGGCAACCAAGCTGAATTTGTTCTAGGACCCCATAAGAACACGAATCAAGGAAAAAATTCATCGGAAAGAATATTTCTAGGTTGGTGTATTGAGCCTATGGTACTGTCAAATCGACTAAATGAACATACTTTGAAGATAATTCTTATATACTCATCAACAAACGACTGTTCCTAAATCAATATGCGTAGAAATTATATTAAATATGTCTTGAAGTACGATTCACTATCTCGACTACTGAAATGGACAAGGTCCCGCTATCTAACCAGCAGGCATTTAATCATAGCAAATTACAATTTACGGGCACTGTCACAGCTTCGAGGACCTGCAAATTAAAAATGACATCATAAGAATGTGTTCAAGGGTTTTCACGGTAACAAGACATTTGCTCCGGTCGACAATTGCTCCGGGCTTTATTTCGTCTAAGATTAGGGTTTGGGTTGCAATAGGGTTTAAGTTAGGTTAGGTTAACATGGTTAAGGACGGGGTACAGTGTTAAATCCAGAGCTGAAGTTGGACATTCCATCAGTGTGTAGAATTCACAGCGGAGCAATTGTAGACCGAGAAATTAGACTAAAAGGAAAATAGACTAAGTGGAGATTAAAGAAAATGTGATAAGACGAACTGGTTGTAGAAGAAATGGGATTAGACCATTTGGGATAAGACCAAATGGGAAGTAGAAAGAGTGGTTTTAGACCAATCTACAATTTTTACATTTTAATAAGCAAGGGGTAAGATGACGACTCCAGTTACCCATAGTCATAGTTTTCTTTTTTTTCTCCCCTCCCCTCGTCTTATCGTATTGCGCCTTCTTTAGAATTAAAAGCCTAAGATTCCTTCGTTCCATCAGCATCGCTCGGGCATCAGAATTCATATTTCCCCATTGATATGGCGTTTCGGCCATTACACCCTTAGTTTTGGTGCACGGTCAATCTTAACCTTTATTAAAAAACACGCAATTCAACTTTATGGATGACACTTTCCCATTTGTTGTGGTATACGTGACTGGGATAAATTCTAATGTGATACGGTTTTCAGTCTACTAATAGTGATATTGTGGATCATTTTCCTAGGGGCAATGTGCGCATGGATGATATCGATACATTTTCCCTTAAAAATCAAGAAGAGATGTGTTGTAAATTTTGGACTGAAAATTTTGATGTTTATTTGGAAATTATTGGAGATTCAAGAATTCTTAGAAGCATACTGTAAAATTTTAATTTCTTGCCAATTCTTGTGATATGAACACTTTAAAAATTAGCGGAAAGTTATTTGATTGTTTTGAGTATTGTTATAAAGCTTGATATATCAAAACATTGCTCCCTGGTTAGTAAAGATCCATAACCCCGATAAAGGGCAATATTAAATTTAAAACAAAAAATTAGGCATAAGACAGAACAGAATGATGATAACATTTCATGATTCAACAAATATTTAATTATTTAACGAGAATATGATTTAATAAACGTTATTATTTCACAATATGTTGAAGCTTTAGTATACAACAGAACCAATCAAAACTAACAAGATTTCGGTCAAATAACCGTTATCATTATCTTATTACCATGTGGGTCTATTTTTTATTTTACAAACCAGGTTATCATCACGGGGGGGGGGGGGATTCCCCCATTTGGCCTAGTGTTTATAACCACTTCTCTTATGGGACGATGTCTTGGCTCTTATTTTGTACACCTTTAACCCGGAGCCTCTTCTTCATCTCGAACAGGTAATCAAAGAAGACATCGTGAAGACGCCTTGTTTATGAAACCATTATTTTGATGTTTGTAATCTCCTGGATGATTCGTTCAACATTCACCCTGGTACAAGCTTTGTCACTTGTTTATATCTAGCCATGCAGGAGTATGGGCAGGTGCCACGGACGATATCTCGAAGGGGCGTTAAAAATTCTGCAAATTTCAAAAGGAGGACAATAAAGGGGAAAATGTATAAAATTTTGGAGACCCGGAAAACTTTGAAAGTGAATGTATGCAAATAAGTCTTTAGATGCTTCACAGGAAAAACAAAAATAGTTTTTTTTATTGCTTTGTTTCGTTGTATGATTTATCTCATAATCGCATAATATATTCCTCCATAACAGATAAGAAACTTTTTACGCATTTTTTCTAACATATCGGGCTGTAGAGTTTGCAGCGTTTGTAAAAGTCTTTTTTCTATTTAAAAAATGTAGCCTCTAAGAATGACCATTTGAAGGAGTACAGAATACGCAAAAACGAAAAAGGGGTGAACGAAGAAAAAATAAAACATTTAGGCTTATCATACACCATATGAATGCACATGGGGAAAAGCTTTTGAGGGTTTGAAAATGTTCTGTATCTCGGCCGCCCTGCTCACTCGCATGAATATTTCGTGGGTTTTTTTTTCTACATATCTTGATCTCGTAAGATTATTTTTTTATTATCTAGGAGGGTCTCATATTTTGGTACTTTTGTCAATAAAAAAGTTTTGGGAATTTGTCAAGAATTTCGTGCATTACGGTCTCGTAGACTTAAAAACTATGAAGACATGATTTTAATGTCAAATTCTTAATTATCTTTATCATTCAATATCTGTGGGAGGGGTAGTTCCATGGCAAAATAAAGTACGCAAGTACCCACACTTGGGAAGGGTTATAAATCTCCTGGGCTACCGGACTATTAAGAGCGCAACTTCATTGAGTACTCTGGACGTCGTTATATATGGAAGCTTAAAAGTGCCACCGAGATGTTGAGATAATTATCTTGGGAAGTCGACATCTTGATAGCAAAAGATCAGATGACGAGATCCCGGATCTCATCATGTCCACATCTTTTAGAAGAGATGATCAGATGACAAGATCCCGGATCTCATTATGTCGACATCTTTCAGAAGAGATGATCAGATGACAAGATCCCGGATCTCATCATGTCTACATCCTTTTGAAGAGATGATCAGATGACAAGATCCCGGATTTCCCAGGTTCGTTAATCCGAAAACGAAATAAGATTCGTAATACTCCGAAGGTTCGTTAATCCGAGAACGGAATGAGGTTCTTTATTCCGAAGGTTCGTTAATCCGAAAAATGAAAACCGGGAAAGCAGAGGAAGGGCAAGTGTGGTGGTGGGGGGGGGGGGGGGGGGACACCGTTGCTGTTTAATTGTTTTGAGGATGGGAAGGCAAGGGCGGCCGAACGAATTTTCGTTTGGGGGGCAAAGCCAAAAATGACACTCGATCGTACGTCAAAATGGGCACTTTGGTGATATTTTCACCATGAGATTATTATCTGCGTGAAGTCATTGTGTGTTTTATAGTAATTAAGTAGACTTAAGTAGACTTTTTGAAGTGACTTTTGATTATGGAAAGATGTATATTTAGGCTTTATTTTCGCGAAAGAGTATAATGAGCGAGCGGTTTCAGGGGCGTATCCAGCCTTCGCCAATAGGGGGGGGGGCGGAATTTTTTTCAGCCATATTTTCCCCGATCGGCCGCTCGAAGATGATTTTTTGTTTGTTTCTTTGAAGGGGGTAGTCCAAAAAGTCACTTCTTAGCTTTATTCTTTAAATCAACATAAATATATAATATGATAATCCTTATTTTATAATGCGAGCGCGAAGCGCGAGCAAATTGTATGTATTTTTTCGTAAAATTTGAACATTCTGAAAGAAAAATTGCCTGCAATAATTACTACGAACGCGAAGCGCAAGCAGAACTTATTTTTGATACACGTTTTGAACTGATCGGAAAGGTAGACCTACCTGTTAAAGACTGCTTGCAGTTAGCCTAGAAGATGTTACATATTTCAACAATCAAATAATGCGAGCGCAAAGCGCGTGCTGAAAAAATTGCTGAAAAAAATTCTACATAAAGAATGGAAATTCTAATAAATTTTTTTAATCATGAACAGGATAGCTATATAACTAAACAATTGATGCGAGTGCGAAGCGCGAGCGGAAACATTCTAGTTTTAGACCTAGGATGGGACATTCTATTCATGTTTTGTAAATCATGAAAGGGATGAGAAAGGGGGCATCTTCCTACATTAATAATTCGAGCACAAAGCGCGAGCAGTACATTTTTTATATTGTGATCTGAAATTGGATAACTGAATGAACATGCGCACGCGTGTTTCAGATTTAGACCTAGAATCTAGGCATTCTAAATACATGTTTTACCATGAAAATAAAAGCGAGCGCGAAGCGCGAGCTTAAAATATTTGACATTCCGATCTGAAAAAGGGGGTCAATTTCAGCTTTATATTTCAAACACTTTGTAGGAAAATTGTAAAGTGGATATAAATCGCACTTGATAAAGAGCTGATATCTTTCATTATTACTTTGAGTTTGAGACATAGGACCATGACATCCTTAGGACATGTTATCACATGAATATGATGACTATATATCTTCCTATTCGTCTTGCTAAGCGCGGGATTAAACGAAAGGGACAATTTAATTATTGAATCGATATCTTATTTATTAATGCATAATGAGGGCGCGGAATCTGATGACATTATGGCCTGAACACTGTACATTTCAAGCACTTTTTTTATTATGAATAGGATGTATCAGTAATCAGTTGATATATTTTTAACCATTAATGCGAGCGCAAATCGCGAGCCGAAATTTATGATAAACTGTCATGAAAAGGGAATTTTAAGTAGTTTTGTTATATAATCAATACTGAGACATACATAACCCGCCAATCAAAATGCAAGCATGGCAGCGCTAGCTGATACGTTTTGACAATCAGACCTGAAAAGGGATATTTTGAAAATTTTATGGAATACATGAAAATAATAGGTACCTGATAAATAAAAATTCGCGAGCGCGCAGCGCGAGCGGAAATGTTTATATACAGACCATAAAACTGACATTTTTACAGAGCACTTTTTAAAAATCAATTTGTAAATCACACAAATTTATGAAAGTTCAATTTCCGAGGAGATATATGTTATGTTTATTGACTTTCAAACTTGATATTTAAGCTCCATGTTAAACAAGATATGTGAATCACTTAACAGGCAATGCAAGCGCGAAGCGCGAGCAAAAATTTTATATAGTGACATGAAATATTTTTTTTTTCAAGTCTTCCTCTCATCTTATTTTATTCACTCGTCTTCCTCCTCCTTTTTTCTCTCTTTTCGTTTCCTTCCTATTTCCTTTCTTTCCTTGCTTTTCCTTTTTTTGCTCCGCCAATAGGGGGGCCCAGGCCCCTCGGGCCCCCACCTGGATCCGCCTATGGGTTTGGAAAAAAAAATCAAAGCTGAAGTTGTAAAACTCGTTTTTTGCGGTCAATTACTGTCAGTTACTGTTATTGCGAGCGTAAATCACAAGCTCAAACTTTAGGGCATTTCAATAAGAAATGAAAAAAAAATCCGAGCAGGTTTCTGCCATCATGAATAAGATGTGCATCTAATCATGGAACCTAGGGTCCATGATCTAACTAAAGAATTAACACGAGCACAAAGCGCGAGCTTAAGTATACTGACCAGAAAAGGAACATGTAAGGACTGCACTTAGTGACCTTTTAGGATACATATTTCACCAATCGAATAATTCGAGTGCGAAGCGCGAGCTAAAAACTGTAATCGCCCCAATAGGGGGGGGGGGGGAAGCGAAATTTTTCACCCATAATTTCCTCGATCGGCAGCTCAAAGTTGATTTTTGTTTGTTTGTTTCTATAAAAGGGCAGTCCTAACAGTCAATAATTAGCTTTATTCTTATAAAATAAAGTAAATATGTGATATCATAAGCCCTTCTAATTAATGCGAGCGCGAAGCGCGAGCTATAATTTTTTTTTCGAAATATGATGGACAATATGTTTGTAATCTTCAAAACAAGATGCCTATGTAACTAGAGACCTTTTGGATCACGTCATGTCTACATCCTGCGGAGGATATGATCAGATGACAAGATCTTCGATCCATGATCATGTCATCTGATCATCTCTTCTAAAAGATGTAGACTGACGAGTTACGAGATCATGACATCTGATCATCTCTTCCACTGGATGTAGACATGACGAGATCCAAGATCTTTGTCATCTGATCATCTCTCCCACGGGATGTAGACATGATAAGATCCAAGATCTTGTCATCTGATCATCTATTCTACAAGATGTCGACATGATGAGATCTGGGATCTTGTCATCTGATCATCTCTTCTAAAAGATGTCGACATGATGAGATCCGGGATCTTGTCATCTGATCATCTATTCTAAAATATGTCGACATGACGAGATCATGGATCTTGTCATCTGATCATCTCTTCTAAAAGATATCGACATGATTAGATCCGGTATCTTGTCATCTGATCATCTCTTCTAAACGATGTCGACATGATGAGATCCGGGATCTCGTCATCTGGTCTTTTCGCTTGCAAGATGTCGACTTCCCAAGATAATTATCTCAACATCTGGGTGGCACTTTTAAGCTTCCACAGTTATGCCTATATACGCCCCGTGTCTTGCAATCAAATCTTAGACAGTATAGTCTTGTATCGAATGTATACTAAGGCCATTTTATCACGTCCCAAATGTAATTTACTTTATCTTTACAAAATATGGCCCGAATTATTCCACTACATGATCTTTTTATAGGTAGAATCTGTCTTTATCAAATTGGTATCGCCTATCAAAATGCTGAGAGGCAATTCCACCGTCCCCCCTTCTCTCCCCCCCCCCCTCTCTCTCTCTATTCATCTCTCTCACCCACCCCCTGTCTCTCCCTCCATGTCTGCTTTCCTTTTAAAGTTATCTTTCTCCTCTCTCTTTCTCTCTCTCTCTCAGAGCATACATGTACACCCTCCACACACACAGTCTACACACTCACATCCAGACACATCTTCCTGCTTCGACATGTATTTTAGCACATGTCTCTGTCATAATAATGTGTTTTCATTCCCTTTCTTATGTCGGTATCACCCATTACTTTTTAAAGTCTATAAAGAAAAAAAAACACTGTCATTGATATTTCACTTGTTTAGCCCTTCGCAATTAATCACAGAGGGGAGACCCTAATTATATACCTTCTTAATTAACCACACGTGCCCTCAGGCTCCATGAAAACGGAATGCCCAAGGCACCATACTCAAGAACCGCCCCCAAACCGACCGATATCAATAATAACGTAATAGATTTGGTCGGTGTGACGTAGGTTTCGTTGGTGTGACTGTATTGTCAGATCAAGTTCAGTTCATTTGTGACATACCCTTGTAATGGGCCAAAATACTCGAAGCATGGGAGAAATTACACGTGTTACAGCTATTAATCATTTAGATTGAGTGAAAGGTGTTCAGGGCGGCCAATGAATTTTCTAGATAACCCAACAATAATGGGGTAAAAGGCTGTCGTGTAAGAGGGTTACATTTCTATGTTTGTGATAGAAAGAATTAATAAGATTACCAAAGAAGATGATAAATATGACCTAAATACACCATTTCCTCGTTATCAGCTAAATTGTTGGATTCCTGTGTGTGATAATTTCCTTTTTTTTTGTTCAATGTCAAAACCGGCAAAACTAGTTAGAAAAAGCTATTGTAAACGTGGTAAAATATGCTTTTAGGGACGTCACGTAAAGTTCGTTGTTAATGACTTTTTATTATAATTACCAAATATTGTTTAAAAAAAAAACTTTTTAAAAGATTATAAAGCCATATTGCCTCGAAACACAATTACCATGTTGTCTTTCACTCATTGATCAGTATCAGGGGTGGGGTCCATGATTTACCAAAAGGGGCACTTTCACCCCTCCCCCCCCCCAAAAAAAAAAAGAGAGGAAAAATATTAAGTTAACAAAACGGCAAGCAAGCATTAAAAAGTCATTTCACCACTAACAGTGAGCATCTTTTCGTTAAAAAGAAACGACAAGCAAAAAAAAAAAAAAACTCATACAAAATGACCATATCAGGAAAGCATATGTTCTGTTGACATTAGTGTCATGTTTTTAAAAATACAAGAGATTCTTAAGCCTTCTGATGTGTTTATATTCCTCATCAGCTTTGCGCGCATGCCCAGTGCATCTAAAGGTCGAAAATGTTTCTGCACAGACAACTAATTGACGTCTCTATTCGCTTTGCGAAATGCTCTCACGTTTCAAGTTTAATTCCAAAGTATTATCTAGCACATAGATATGACGACTTAATCCAAACCTCCCTCGGTATTCAGATATGGTTTTGTTACAAGGCCCATGCTGCACTTTTTCGACTTTGCCTTAAAAAAATGATAGCACATTTCTTCAAATCCGGTGACCGAGCCAGAGTTTTGACCTTCTTAATACAAATATTGATTTTTTTTTTGAGGGGGCTGTATTTGAAAAATGTATTCATAATTAAAAGTTCACTCGTAAATAATTTAGAATAGATTCTTAATCAATTAATCAGAGTTAAACATAGTTCGTCATGTCGGTGCAGAAACGCCATATGTTACGCAATGAACTTATGACTAATGCGCACTGCTAAGGGCGTTTTTGCGCGCATGCGATGCGCGAAAGTATAATGTTAATGGTGTTCTTGCATCGACGTGAGAATTGTAGACTAGGAATGATCTTCGTGGTTTCAATTTGCATTTGCAAAATTAATTTATAGGTTGAGATACATTCTGCGTACTAAAGTTAAAAGTTTTATTTTTTATAATTTTTGACTTCACAATGTAAGCAGCTCTCCCTAATATCAATTAAATTCCATATACTCAATTATTTTAATGGAATAAACATGCATACAAGATTTTCTTACAGAGGAGGGCATGAATAATGCGTCTGATGATACATCCCTTGCATAAATAAAATCACACCCTCCTTTTTTTATTCGTTTTTTAAAAAAAATCATATCGCACAACCTAATCATGGAGTAGCTGGTGAATTTTCCTTTAAGCTTATTTCTGCGCACTTAACCCAGCTTGAAAGATGTATTTTCGTCCTCTCCGAAATCACCCAACCCAAAAAGCTATTTGCATCATATCGGCTCACCCCGCTGTTTTATTCGTAATACCAGTACTAAATAAATTGAGTGGTATCCTCAACGCTGGCATGTGGACCCAGCTGTCTATTCTACTCGTTTCGTATTTGCGCTTAATTTGTTGATGGTTTTCTTTGCGTGTGTGTGTGTGTTTGTGTGTGCGTGGGGGAGTGGGTACTTGCGTGTGTCTGAGGGCTCGTAGGTGTGCGCGTTTGGGTTGTGTGTTACTTCGTTGATCCCTTCCAATAGAGACCTACACCGTCAACCTACTCTATGTCTTCCCTATTTTGTTGTGATTAACTTTATACTTCTTAAAGCATTTTTCTGATTATATCAATAGATCGGCCTAATTCACCATTCTTATCCTACTTTAGTTTTCCTTCTTCCAATCAATGTATGTAACACCCCCCCCTCTCTCTCTCTCTTTATTCATTTCTCACTAGCTCTCTCATTTCTCTTTCTCACTCTTTCTATCTATTTTTCCTCCCTCTGCACCCTCATCGCTCCCTCGATCACCTTCTCTCCCGCCCAAGAACACCTTTTATAAGCCTCATTATGTCGTCAACACTGTGATATGAAACATTTGACAAATGGATGGTTTCTATGCATGGTGATCTAAGAGGCGTTCACACACACACACACACAACACCCACGCACACCCAACCCAAAACGTGAAATTTGAATATCATATTTGAATCGCAAAAACCCGATTTCATTGCGTATGTGGACAAAAATCTCTTTTGCGTTTCAAATTGCAGTTCTTCTTGCGTTGCATTGTTGTTGTTTTTTTCTCCTGAATTATCACAATTACTTTCTAACCAACCGCTGTGTGTTGAGGGATGGGGGTGAGGGAGGGTGCGTGTGTGTGTTTGTGTGCGAATCCTCTTGCGATTAATTTTTTTGCTTTTATCATAATTATAATACACGGTTACACTTAATAATTCTGAAGATTCGTTATTCCGAAGGTTCGATAATCCGAAAACGCAATAAGGTTCGTTGTTCCGAAGGTTCGGTAATCCAAATACGAAATAAGGTTCGTTATTCCGAAGGTTCGATAATCCGAAAACAAAATAAAGTTCTTTATTCCGAAGGTTCGTTAATCCGAAATATACAAATGAAATAATCTGTGGCAAGGCCGAAAACCGAAAGGGTAATCGTGGTGGAGGGGGGGGGGGCAGAGAAACACCGTTGCTGCTGCTGATCAATAATATGAGGATGTGGAGGCAAAAAAAATTGCGGCAGAGCAGCCCTTTTGAAGTGATTTCTGTTCATGGTTTAGTATATATTCAGGGGTTATTTTTCGCGAGAGAGTGTAACGAGTGAGCGGTTTGGAAAAATTTTCAAAGCTGATGTTGTAAAAACTTTTTTTTTTGGGGGGGGGGTCAATAACTGTAAGAGGGGCATCCTTGGGCGGTGAATCGCAAGCTCAAACTTTTGGACATTTCAATAAGAAATGAAAATGCAACATTCTGAGCAACTTTTGCAATCATTAAAAAGATGTGCATCTGAACATCCGAACACGAGCGCGAAGTGCGAGCTGAAATATACTGACTAGAAAAGGAACCTGTTAAGGATTGCGTTTAGTTACTCATGAATAGGATACTTCGAATAATGTGAGTGCGAAGCGCGAGCTTAAAAGACATTCCCGCCTAAAAAAATTGACATTCTAAGCCTTTTTATAACCAAAAACGGTCAGTACCTTACTAAACAATAACTGACAACAATAACAAAAAAATGGGATTTTCTAATCTAAATTTTATACTTTTAATAGAGTATTTCATTAAAAAAAACCCGGCACATTTTATTTTGGAAACAAACTAGGGAATTTCCCTTTTTTGTGGGGTGCAAGTGCCCCCTGCATCTTTGTCATGTTTATGTTGCATGTGAATGGAGGAACAAAAATCGAAATGTAGATCGTGCTTCAAATTTCAGTTTGCAGTTTCCTTTAGGTATGGACGCGCCTAGGGTGACATTGAAGACACCAAGTGACGGGAATAGATGCACGCATTCCATCTGCTTGATAGATCTCAGATCACGTGATAGGTTAAGAGGCAATTACATGGCGCCCATTTATCAAATGATCATCGTCTGGACAGTGCTGATAATGACAGGTGTAATGAGCAGATAAATGATATCATTATGGATGCATAAAGCATTTAATGGATAGCGTCTTCTGGTGGAATGGTCCTTGCATGTACATGAATACATGGGGTGAAATATAATAGCTCTCGATTGGATAGGTAATAGTCGTTTATTGTACAGACAAACCAACAATAGCAAACAAACACATACTCGACTTAAATTTATCGGATTAGTCTGGGTCAATTTAATTCCGTCAGGAAGAGATGAATGTCATCATTGAATGTGGGTGCGTCGTGGTCTAGTGGTTCTGACTCTCGCCTTTGAAACAGAGGGTCGTGTGTTCGAATCGTAGCCATGGCGTGTTTTCTTTAGCAAGAATTTTATCCACACTGTGCTGCACTCGACCCAGGTGAGGTGAATGGGTACCCGGCAGGAGTAATTCCTTGCATGCACTGAGCGCCGGTGATGGTAGCTCGAGCTAAAGTCGGGGTAATAATAGCAGCGCTTTGTATCCTCTGGCAAAAAGCGCTTTATAAATCCAACTATTATTATTATTATTATTATCATATTTCCAATCGTTAGAAACGAGACAGAGGATAAATTGATTTAAGCCAGCATATCAGTGTCACCCATGCAAAGAACAATTACTAATGGAACAAGATAGTCACGTGGCATGACGTCTCAATCCATCTCTTATTTAAAAATAAGGCTCAATTACACGCATGATTATTTAAATGCCATGATAATCTGTCGGTAGATTACGCTGTAGAATAATGATGTGGTAATGATTAGTTTTAATGTTAAGGACACTTTGGCAAATCTGGATGGCCAATTTCTAACATATACATTCCAAGGGGGTGGGGCATGCGTAATTTGGTATACGAGAGTGTGAGAGGGAAATGTAGACAATGCAAGTGAAGGCTTTTTTAGGGGGGGGGGCTTGTCAATTTTTGTGACATAAATCACCATCTTTCGGGAGTAAATACCCATCTTTTTTTTCTTTTTTTTCCATGTCAAAACTTATTGGAACAAAAATCCCCCCTCTCCTTTAGAAAAAATATTGGATCCGCACCTGCATCCACGTGTATATGTCCTAACTCAGTGACGTAATGAACCAACAACTTTGCGGCAACAGACATGGCGTATGGATTAAAAGTTATCAAAAATGATTTTTCGATAAGAAAATTTATTCTTTAATGTAAATAATAATAGTTTGACATTCAACATTAGTGAAATAACATAATTGTCATCCCCTCCAGTTTCCGTTCCTTTTTTCCTTTGTCGTTGAAACTTTTGGGGTTCTTGGCCATGGCCTAACTCGCACCCCGACCCCCTATCTGTACGCCAGTACCCCGAGCAACAACAAACACACATGTCCCCTCCCCTAATTCTGTTTTCATCTATCGCTATCGTTATCTTTTACTCCTTCTTCTCAATCACTCTGTAACCCTTTTTCCTTTTCATAAACAAAATGTTGAAAATGTTCCGTCAAGATGAAATAAATATATTAACTAATTCATAACAGACTGATTATAAATCTCACATTGTCTGGAGGGAAAACATTCGCTCATGTCAGTTTAATGCCCATTCCAGGCATAAGAATAAATAAAAGAATTTTACGTACCCCTACACCCCCCCCCCCCCATAGTTAATTAATGTTGTGAAGTAGACCTTAGGTGGACATAACGCGGCTCGTGATTTGTGAGGTGATGATGGATGATTTTCATGTCATGGTCGGGTGTTAATTTCATAGTCTAATAGCTATAGACTTAATTACTCACGGTATGACTGCATCAACTGTCCACACCTTGGAAAAATCGAGCCAACCATTCTTCTGCAAAAAATGATAGGAAAATTATGCTTATGATGATAATGTAACTGAAGAGAATTTATGAGGCGCTGATTATCTAGTTGCCTATTCAATTGCGCACTAAATTATATACCCGTCTATTATATACATCCAGCTGCGAAAGGCGCGTGGTGCATTCCAGTAATTAATCCTGCCTAGTACCCATTCATTTCACCTGGGTTGAGAGCAGCACAATGTGGGTAAATTTCTCGCTGAAGGAAATTGCAACATGGCTGGGATTCGAACATACAACCCTCTTTTTAAAAGACGAGAAGCACTAGACCACAACGCTCCTTGAATTATTGTCGATTGAATTTGCATATTTTTATTTCATGAATTGCGATATAATTCCGCATCAGTCATTATTTAAAAGCTTCTTGGCTCGAGTCATCTTCCACTTAAAGATTGTTTCAAATTTTGTGTTACGCATCGACTGAAAGTTGTTGAAATCTGTTTCAAACAGCGCTCAATTATCAATGATTATGTTTTCATTAAATTTAGGTTTTTCTTGCAAGCATAGTGTGATCATGATGATGGTTGTTTTGATGGGTTTCCTTTTTTTAAAGAGCAATATTTTAGATTTCCTGACGCATGTATGGAAAATGCACTTTACATTTTGACTTCTCTGTAAAACCTTTTATTAGATCAAATGTAAACATGAAAAATGATCCTTTTCGTTTTCTTAATCTGAAGCCATGAACATATGTTTGGCCTTTGGAAATTTCAGCAGAACATAGGACATTATGGCTGACTCTTGGCGCTGTCAGATAAAATGTATATGAATATATGAACCGACGATGATAGTGATAATACGTCAAGGTATTATATTCATGTCAGCATCAATCTCGCATTTGATCAATCACGAAAACTGGGGCAAGAATTAGGAATATTTGTTCATTTGAATCAATCCATAGCGTAATAAGCTAAAAAAATTGAGGGGGGTAAACATGGCGCTAGGGGAAACTTTATTAAAAGGTGCTAGGGGCGAAGCGAGTGAACAAAAATGTTTACCTTTTCAATTCTTCCTTAATATTCTGAAAATAATATCTTATTGCATCCTTTTGCTTTGCTTTCCTTCCCTTTTTGTTGGCCTTGACATATTTGTGGTGTCCATGCACTCCACCCCCTCCCCTCAATCTCAACGCAGGTGATTTGAATGCATCTTACCAGCTAGGAGCTGGTAGTTTTAGACGATCATGAGTTCTCGGATAGAACGAAAGATGGATATAGGACTATGGATTATGGGAACAGGACTAACCTAATTGTATTAGACACAAAAGAGGCTTGATAGTTCAGTCGGTATAGAGGGGGGGGGGGGGTCCGAGTCCGGTGCGGTGACCCGGGTTTGATTCCCACTTGGTGCAATCGGGCCCTTTGGTATGATATTATCCTCATAACCAGGTCCCTCGGAGAAGACCTTTAAACCTTTGGTCTTCCGGTTGCTTGCTTACATTCATGCTTTCTTAGCAATCAGGTTAAAACAAAATCACCACCAAACTCACCACACTGGGACGTATAGATGTAACACGTGTGTGTGTTGGACACCCGGGGGGCCACTTACATCGACGAGTGGATACCATGCGCGACCAAAAAAACACGTAAAAAGGATGTCTTTTTCAAGATAGGGTACGTTACGTACGTAACGTGATAAGGGTGTCAAAAACACCAAAATATTGAAAAAAGGGTATCTATTTCGCTCGGAAAAATATACGTTTTTAGGGTCAAATATGCGGGGATGATAAAACAAAATCAAAATGTTTTATAAAGGATGTCCTTTTTGCCCCAACACTACGTGTTTAGAGTCCGATTTGCGCGAGGTGTGGAAGGTGGGGCCGTACTAAACAAAAATAATGGTGTCTATTTAAAGGTAAAACCGACGACCGACGGACGCGTGACATAACAATAAAATATCTCTGTACTTGTTTAGGGGTACATTTCAGGGAATACTTGCTAAGAGTATCGTTTTGTTTCCAATACTTGTTAAGGGTAGGGTTTCACATGCCAATACTTGTTAAGGGGTGCATTTTCAGAATATGGAAAATACGTGTTTAGGGTGCTCTTCAAGACCCCGTGGTCGCGCATGGTATCCACTCGTCAATGGAAGTGGCCCCCCCGGGGTTGGACATATAGGGATGACGTATGTGTATAGGACAGGTCGTATGGGCTGATGGGTACATGCATGAATAAAGCATGTATGGATATAAGACGTATATGGATATAGGATCATGCATATAGGACGTATGGATAAAGGACTATGATGTATGGTGTAGAGATAGAGGACGTTTGACTATATATTGATCTAGGACGAATGGGTATATGATCTTTGGTTACATCAGGCATGGATATACGATGTATGGGTATACGACGTATAAGAGTACATTTAATACGTGTGAATCTGGGAGAATTACCTTTTTAAAACAACCCGGATTTTTTGTTGGTTAACAATAACAGCAAAGATATGCAGATGGGCCCTCGAAGACTAATTCAAACAATGAAAATGTTAATACTATACCATAGGACAGGTCGTGTACACTGATGGATAAGGAAATCTTTTTAACCAACATATAAGTTTGTTCAAATATGAACCTTTCAACTGTTGGTTAAAGAAAATCGCATGAAATATGACTGAGTTTCAAAAATAACAAATTAGTCGTTGCATTTTTTTTTTGGGGGGGTGGGGTCTATTCAAAGAATTCAAGGGTACATTTGTTGCCTACACTCTAAAGCTAATATCATGTTTCTTTTAGTTATCTTAAATTGGGTCTGACTTTACATAAGTCTCTGGGGTTTTTAGTACTATTATATTGAAGTGTAGGGTGTGTTAACATAGGGGAGGGAGGGGGCTGGGTGTTATGACCGATTAGTCTGATCTACTGTTGTCTTGCTATTTCATTTTTATATCATGTATAATTTATATTTGTGTAATGTTCTTTTTCGAGCAATAATGAGGACCACTCGATAGACCAACAGCACCATGATTGGCAATGCTGAGTAGGGCCATCCTCCCGTTTTTCATTTATCAATATAATTTTGTATGTATAGTTATTTGTTTTTAATGGAAATGAATTTCAATTCAAAATTCAATAAATGAAAGGATGGAGAAGGGTTAAGTCATCATTTATGAGGGATGAGGAGTGACGGTATTTTTGATAAGGGTCGAAAACGCTGGAACCCACTCGGCCCTTCTCCACCATTTTCCATTCTTTTCGCCTTTTTTTGTGTTTTAGTGGACGAATAGCTTTATAAAACGGCTCCCTGGTTTAATGAATCTGCATGGAAATGCGTAGTTGACTCCTTATCCCCATGCTGCCCTCACACCGGTTAACCCGACTTCAGACTTACAAGGAATATTGCACTCAATATCAATGAGATACCAGTGACCGGTTTGGAGTCGGTTTCCTTGGTGTGACAGTAGCTACATCCGACAGGAAGGAAACCGGTAAAATTTTCAAATCCACAAGTTTCCGCAAAATTCATTCTCGATACTTTTTGATGCTCCCATTCACTTTTGACATGACACGGCATTGTCTTGAGTCATAGCCACAGGATACAGTAAAATACAAGTCAAATATAGGAATCATAATACTTAGGAACAAGGCAATGTAAATGTTGGGTAGGACCTACAGCTTTATATTTATACACTGCAAAAACACCGGTGTTTATTTAACACCAGCCTATTATCTATATCGGAAAACACCAGGAAAGTGTTGAAGCAACACCAGTTAAGAATCAAACCGATATTCATGATATTGGTTTAACACCGATAAGTGCCTATCTATAAAGCCAAATAGGGGTGCTGTTTCAACACCTTACTGGTGTCTTTCGATATAGATACCGAGCTGGTGTTAAATTAACACCGGTAATTTTGCAGTGTAACGATTGTAGAAGTTTGTTATAAAAATAGTAAACAAACAAACAAACAAAAAGAGATACTGCCTTACATAATAAAAGACATAGGGCCGTGGGAGAACCGATCGTTGGATATCGCTTTCAAACGCTGCCAATGTTTCCAAATTTATCTTTGTAAATTCCAGCTCATATCCCTTTAAAAAATTTACTAAGAAAAGGGAAACGGCCGTTTATACACCGAAAGTTAAAAAGGGAATATTGGTTCAGACTTTTAAAGGACAAGTCCACCCCAACAGGATGTTGATTTGAATAAAAAGAAAAAAATCAACAAGCACAACACTGAAAATTTCATCAAAGTCGGATGTAAAATGAAAAAGTTATGACATTTTAAAGTTTCGCTTAATATCACAAAACAGTTATAATGCACAGCCTGGTCGGTATGCAAATGAGGAGACTAATGACGTCATCCACTCACCATTTCTTTTGTATTTTATTATATGAAATATGAAAAATGAAATGTTCTAATTTTCTCCTCATTTCAAGTGAAACAATTATTAGTTTCTCTCCGAACATGTAGAATTAGTATTGTTTGATACTGGTTCAGTCAAGTTGGTCCTAATTGCCAAATCTTTAAAATGAAATATTATATAATTCAAACAATAAAAAACAAAATAAATAGTGAGGGACATCATCGACTGTCTCATTTGCATGTCACTAAGTTGTGCATATCACTGTTTTGTGAAAAATAAGCGAAATTTTAAAATGTCATAACTTTCTTTATTTTACATTCGATTTTGATGAAATTTTCAGCGTTATGCTAGTATCATTTTTCTCTATTTATTCAAATCAACATTTTTCTGGGGTGGACTTTGATTTTAACTACTTAAAGATACTCCTTGTGATATTCAGGGCCCTCTGAATGTTTTTGAAAGTAGATGGGGGTGGGAGCCTAACGGAACATGAAGATGGGGCTGAACAGCCGAAGATGCACAAATTCACAATTAGATCCGACTAGATCACAGTTTTCACATTTGTTTGCACACATTTACTGAAACGGACACTCACCCATTAATCCCCCCATCCCCACACATATAAATACATTATCAGAGCAGTCATTGCTCATAATTTTTGCGTCATAATTGTCATGATTATCTCGATTAATCAAATACTACAACTATTTCGATGAAATGAATAAACACATGATGAAACGGACCTTATTATCATGACTATTGACAGAATGATTGAATGATGAGTCAACGTTTTACACCTGACTGCATACCAAAAAGATTTCAAGTTCATTCATAGTGTTTGTTTTGTTGATTCACAAATGCAAATATACGTTCATTATCAAAGTAATAGAAGGAAGTGGATGGCGGATGTATCATTGACTTCGTATGAACCTGCAAACCTCATGCGGATATACAGATAAAGTAAAGTTTTTTTGTTTTTTTTAAGATAAATACGATATAAAAACGCAAATTAAAATCTTAAGCAGGTTGTTCAAGTCCGTCACTCTAACAACAAGTTGATTAGTTTCAAACACGTCGTTAAAAAAAAAAATTAACAATTAGTTAAAAATTCAAACAAGTTGTTGTTAAAATGACGGGCTTAAAATGTGCTGTATTTTTCTTAAGGTTGTATAGTTTAACATTTATTTATTTCGTATTTTGTTGCCCAGTCAGTATTATATCATGTTTTGGGGCCTGTATAACATAAAATCGACAAGTAAAATAACATTATAATGTACCTAATACAAGGAAAATACATCATCTACTTTAATCTTCAAAGGGCTCTGCAGCTTATCTCGAAGATGAATACATAAATCATAAACGAGATGGAATTATCAGGTTATTAAACAGAAAGTTATCATAACAAAAGATTATAAATAACATTACTCCTGTGTTATATTGACATTAAAAAATATAATTCCTCCCCATACTTTTTTTTTTCAAAGTAGCACTATCAATTTAAATATTTTAACAAATGTGTATATACCCCAGAACAATATAGCAAACACATCGATTAACAATCAACAAGGCGTGAACATAAATTTAGGAAATTGTTATGGTGGTGATGGATGCTTAAAATCTTAATTTTGTGAATGTTTTACATTACTTCATTGGATGAATGGCAGTAAAGGTTTAACTAGTTTAACGAGACAAATGCATTTAATTCATTGGATAACAAATTAAAACACAACCCATGCAGGACTAGGCAATATTACTGGTTCAAGCAGGGCAGAAAACGAAAGTAACTACAAAATGATTCAATTTTTAATCTCATGCTTACGTCAATGCTGCGCTTCTGGTGTTCCTGGCAAGAATGAGGGTAAAATGCAGTTTCGCATGAACGGGGTAATATCTGTATTGCTTTTAAGTAGAGAAACTAGTACGTTGTCTAATTCACTGACAATTATTGACTGATAATGAAAGGCAATAACAAACAAAACTAAACATACACAGATGACAATGAATTTGATTGACATTATTGATACACACACTGTAGGCATTATTTTGTTTTCAATGGTGTCATGTTTATTCGCATATAAACATGATTCACGCTATACTTCAGATGGAAAGGTTATTTACTGTCAATCAATTCCAGTAATGGTTTGACACTGGTAAAAGCCTTGTTTGGTGGAATGCCGCAATATTTATATCTGTTATCAGAATTCTGATACGAGATTTAAAATCATGTCATGCCATTCTAGTATTTGCATAACATTGACAAAAATATCTGGTGAATCTTTGATAAAAGGTTATCTACATGTACATATTTGTTTTTTGTTCGTCATACAAACAGTGACAATAAGGGTGATTCAATATTGGTAATATTGTAGCTATTTATTTTTTATTTCATTTGTAGTTTTATCTACACAGGGTAGCATTGCCAGTTTCAGAACTGATTTCCACAACGGCCCTGTCCGCATAACATACAAATTGTTATTCAATCATGACAACTAATATAATTAAATCAGTAAATAAATGTCTTTGTAAAATGCCTCCCAATATATTTGGAAAATTCCGTCCCGTCCCCTCCTTTCGATATCGTTGTTTTGTGGAGTTTATTTTTTGTTTATTCTATCTCTCTCTCTGTCTCTCGCACATACACTGACACATATTCACCCCACACACACACCCTCACACGCGCGCACACACACACCCTCCTTAATTGAAAAAAAAAACATAGGAAAAAAGGGAGAAAATTTAAATGAAAAAGGAGGAATACGATAGAAATAAAGAAATGTCTGGGGTTATGTAACTCTGTGCAATTGAGGATTCCGAAAAAAAATGACGTCAATTTTACCTCATTTTACCAAACTACCCATATCAAATTTAAATGTCTTTCTTGTAGGGTCTAATTCCCCCTATATCTTTTTAATCTGCCCCCTCCCCCTCTCTCTCTCTCACGCACACACACACGCACACATCATCACACATCCTCCTACCTTCACTCACACACACCCTCACCCACACACTCACTCACACACCCTCTCTCTCTAACTCATTTTTTTCCATAATGAATTATTATCATATTAAAACAGTTCATGAAAAATCATGGCGGCACAAACCAGTTCAGAATCCACCTACCAGATGTCACAATCAACAAGTCATGTCCAGTGTAGATGCACATACCACCGCGTGCCAAAATCCGCCACGGCTTGTCTATTCCACTTACATACATGGGCGGTGCCTCCCTATTTCCATAGGGGGGGGGGGGGCAACAGGCGAGTCGACCTTGAATTTATCTCGCAATTGAATAAAACGGGTAATATAGAGTTGCTCTCTTCTTCGTCTCTCTCTCCCCTTTTGTCCGCCTCTTTCCTCTTTTTCTAATTTTTTCTTCTTTGATTAATATTGACAAATGAAAAGCTCATTTGCAAAACGGGTTAGATCCATTTTTCGTCACATTATATTTTTTGTCTCAAAGTATAGATTTTAGTAGCTCTATATGATATGATGGTACCGAAGAAAAGCTGAAATTCCCGTTAGAAAGTGAACAAAAATGGCAAAAAAAACATTTGTTAAGTAGATCCATTTCAGTTTGTTTGCAAAAGGGGCTAGATCCACACAGGTAATTTTTGGAGAAAAAAAAATATTTCAAAAAAATATGAAGACAAGCAGATTTATTTTATACCCAATTTTATGTTCACAATCATGGTAGGGTAGTATAATCACAATTTAGTGTCGCATAAGAATATTGCGATATGGGAGAATAAAAAGTTTGATTTTCTCGGAATGGTCTGAAGTGGATCTAACCCAATTTGCAAAAAAACTCTTCAAATATAGGGGAGCGGTCGCCCCCCTGCCCCAGTTGCGTTCTACCTGGTCAACTGGGTACATCCCCTGACAGATGTTTAATTTTCTCATAAAAAAACAACACATTTACACACATTAGCAAAGCAACAACGCACTTTACATGGAATGTGAAATTTATGCAAGATTTTTATTTTGGTAAGGTACTATCAATAATGCCATCGTTTATACTATCTATGCTATTTGAAATTGTACAAAGTATATTTCTTTGTCCAGTTCGTTCTCTAAAAAAAAGAGTGAACTTTCACTCCGCTTCGTAATGATGTCACAGAAATGTCTCTCATTTTGGAGTGAATTTAGAGTGAAAATATCAAGGTTTCAGAGTAAATTAACTTTGAAAAGGGTGAAATTCTCTCAACAAGTAAAAGTTATTCTTAAAGTAGTGAAATTTATGCACTCCTCATTCCTAGGAGTGAATTTTTCACTCAAACTTTTTGGAGAGCATATTTCTATGATTATGATGACTTGCATAACCTCCTACTGGTTTATACTACGCTACTATTGAGACTGCTAAATATGGAAACTTCTTTCTTACTATTTTGATATACTCTTTAAACAAAGAAGGAAAAGTACAATACAAGGACCATACTCATTGCAAGTCAAAAAAAATATACATGGACTTTGATTCAACAGCCTTGGTACAGAACATTATATAGGCCTATATTATTGAAACTCCAGGAAAACCAAATTATAACGGAAACATAACTCTCTATTCTGCTTCCTGGTGGCTTTGTGACAATTCAATATGTTCGTTTTATTTTCCATCCAACCCATGCGACCGGAAACTATTAGGCCTACCCTAAAATGGAAACAATGCTAGATAACCGATAACTTTTTCATGTTTTTAGGATATGTAAGCTGAAATATAGTGAAAGACGATTCTTGATTGAGCAAGATACTGATTTATTTATAGGGAAGACGATATATGAACGAAAATAAAAGCAGAGTGAGGAAATTTTCATTAATTCGGACATGGCCCTTTTTCAAGGATGTATAAGCGTAAAAAACTCACAACAAGAGGCAAAAAGCGCCAAATCATGACAATGCCACAGTACATGTATGTAGATACTGACCAAACGTAACAAAACAATTAATCATAAGATAAATTATAAAATAAGAGCTAAGAGACAGGAAGAAAACAGAAGAGAGAAGAGGAAAGAGATGAGAGAGAAAAAAGAGATTAGTAAAGAAACAAAACAAAACATGAAAGAGTCAATAAGAGAAGATGAAGAAAGGGAACAGATAAATGCCGGAAAAGGGAGAAAGAGGAAATAGAGGGGAACAAGAAGCATTTAAAGGACAGAAAATTCCGTGAAATACAGATGAAATACATACGTAAGCGATAAAAAACATTACTCCCTGAATGGGAGGCACTCAAGACGAAATGTTTACACAGATATCGCACATTGATACCGTGCTTATGCATAAACTAATCAATTTCAAATATTTACCATCCCATCTTGAACTGGGGCCCGGAAAATGATAACAAAATAAATATCCGTGCACTTACCTCAGTATGCTGCTGTATAACTCTAGTTCTTTCACATTCGTTTCACTTGCTGCGGGCGAATGCCTTGTTATATATTCCAAAAGATCGTATTTTACGATAAATTTTGAAGAGAGATGAGTATTAGTCGTTCGTTATTACAAGGCAGGCTGGGCAGACGACACTAATGGATATCGATATCACGAGAAACTGAAGTGATCTGCGCGGCTGGACTGTCCGTATGAGTTTAAATTTGGTATCTGTGTGTCGTTCGCACAGCAGGGTACGTTTATATTGCCCTCCTCTCCCAGCTACAATCCCTATGATGTATTCCTCAATAAAGTTTATAT
The DNA here is from genome assembly GCF_037042905.1 of Lytechinus pictus. Classification (NCBI taxonomy): domain Eukaryota; kingdom Metazoa; phylum Echinodermata; class Echinoidea; order Temnopleuroida; family Toxopneustidae; genus Lytechinus; species Lytechinus pictus. Next base: position 1,544,046 of record NC_087260.1, on the reverse strand, counting down.
TTAGATTTATGCAGCGCATCTCCCCTTATGTGATATCCGTTCTTACACATCTAACATGGTCCATATCGAAGGATGTTTTTTTTTTTACTGTAGCAGTGTACACAGTAGCATTATGAGCCCCAAAATAAATTGAGGGGTGCCCGACATGGCGTATATGAAACAAGTTTCTATAAAGCTGCGAGTGAGCGAACTTTTTAATTAAAATGTAATTTTGTGATTGATGTTCAATTCAATTCAATTCAATTCTTTTGTTTCATTTCCATTCAAAACATAATACAAAGTAATATAAAGTAATACAAATCAAGTACAATTACAGTACAGGAGGGCATTCTTACTTCGTAAAACAAAACAAACAAAAAAACAGTAAAATATAGAGCATAAATGGAAATGAGGGGGATCCACTAAAAAGCAAAGCTTGTAAAGTGTGGATCCCCCTTGGAAATGAAGAAAGTATAGTCGACTTATTCTTATATGCGTACATATATGTATTACAGGAAAGAAAAGGAGAACAAAAGAAATCATATTGATGCAAACATAATCATTGAACAAATGCAAAGGTTTTCACACAAAGTATGTTTACATACTATTCATGAAAAAGTTATCATATTCTACAATTTTCCCTTTCCTTTTCTCAAATTTTCTCCTTTTTTGGCCGTGAAACTTGTAGGGGCGCATGGTGTCCAGGCGCCCCCCCCCCCTCTGTAGTCAGTGAGTGCCTATGAAATTGATAATTTATGCTTTCAGTAATGAGTTGTTAGGTCTGAATATTCCAAGCACCTTTTGCAATCTTTAAAATGATGCATATCTAAACAATTAATGCGAGCGCGAAGCGCCAGCAGAAAATTGTTGATGTTTAGACCTGAATTCGGGAATTCAAGGGAAGAGTTATCCCACGATGTGAATATTGAAATAAGCAATTAACGCAAGCACGAGGGGTGAGCTGAAATCTTTGTTAAACTTACCTGAAGCGGAAAAGTTTTAAGCACTATTTGTATGAATTCGTGAAAAGTAAACGTATTTAATCGGCGTGATGCGAGCGCGAAGCGCAAGCATATTTTATATCCTCACTTCAATGGGGACATTTTATTGATTTTTGTAAACATTAATGAAAAGGGTTTGTATCTCCCTTATCAAGTGCGTGATGAAAGGCTTTAACAATCAAACCTGAAAATATGTTTTTCAGAACTGTATTTAAAAATTAGTAAAAAGTAATGTATTAACAAACCCGCAGCAAGATATGAAAAGTTTGCAATTGAGAAGGAAATATGTAAGGACTGTTTGACTGGTAGCTAGTCTTGAAGAGAATACGTTAATCACTAATCAAAAGTTGGCACGAATACTTATCCCTGGGTAAAAAACATACAAGATTAATTTTCAAAATGAGTTGGAAACTGCATTACCGTGGTAATACCATAGGACATGGTTATCAATACCTTCAGTGGTATTTCTTTTCCTTTCCTTTATTCCTTTGCATTTTTTTAATTCACCCCCCTTTCTTTATTTGCGCCCCCTGAAATTAGCGCCTGGGGCACGTGCCCCCCCCCCCTGCCTGCGACAATAGGTTGTCATAACAAATGTTCAAAATCATGGCAAAATCTAGATTGGAGTGCCGTTGGGCAAAGATCAACAGATTTTCAAGAGTCAGAACATGGCATAGAATGGAGGAAAAGTTTGTTTTGTTTAAAGTTTCAGTGTCGCGAGTAAGCGCGGCGAGCGAAAATGTTGACCTTTTGAAATGATGTTTTAATGCGATCTTGACATTTTCAGAAATTGATATCATATTTCACCCCTTTTCCTCTATCTATTTTTTTATTATTAGTTGAACTGGGGGGGGGGGTTGATTCCTCCAAGCCCCCCCCCCCCCCACCCTCGCCTCTGCACACCAGTATTTGGATGCCTATGTTTTATGACGTTAGATTTCCAGCAATAGCACAGACAATAGAGTACAACGTGCGATTTAGAACGTTTGCAATTGCTTCCAGTTGCTTCCAGGGTAAATTGCTACATGTACCATATTTGTACGTGACGTCATAATTGAGGTATAACTTGAAAACCAGCCAAAAACTGTTCGTAGTATTTTCTTTATGCTTGTTTCATTATTCTTAAAACAATTTTGAAATAGGTGTCAACTTCTCGGCGTGCTATTTTGCTAGTTTGAGATATAGTTATAAAGCATAGGCGGATCCAGGGGGGTCGAGGGACCCGCCCCCTTCTATTGGCGGAGCAAAAAAAAAAGAAAAAACGAGGGGAAAGAAAAAAAAAGGAAAAAAAAAAAGAGGAAAAAAAAGAAGGGGGAACATAAGAGGAGGAACACGAGTGTATAAAATAAGATGAGGGGAAGACTTGGAAAATAATAATTAAAAAAATATTTCATGTCACTATATAAAATTTTCGCTCGTGCTCGCATTGCCTTTTAGGTGATTTACATATCTTGCTCAATATGGAGCTTAAAATATCAGATTTTGAAGTCAATATACGAAACATATTTCAGCTCGGAAATCGTACTTTCATTACTTTGTTTGATTTACAAATCGTATTTTAAAAGTGCTCTGCAGAAATTTTTGTTTTATGGTCTGAATAATAACATTTTCTGCTCGCGCTGCGCGATCGCAGAATTTGATTTGTCAGGTACCTATTATTTTCCTGTATTCCATAAAGTTATCAAAATATTCCTAGTCAGGTCAGAATGTCAAAACGTATCAGCTAGCGCTGCACGCTCGCATTTTGATTGGTGAGTTATGTATATCTCAATATTAATTTTATAACAAACTATTTAAAATCCTAATTTCATGACAGTTTATCAAAGATTATGGCTCGCGATTTGCGCTCCCATTGATTGTATAAACTAATAATATCAACGCATGCATCTTATTCATGATTATTAAAAAATGCTTTAAAGGTCCAGTTTTCAGGCCATAATGTCAACATATTTCGATCTCTCATTAGGCTTATTAGATTAATAAATAGGATATTAATTTAATAACCAAATTGTCTTCTTTTTCAGAATGGAATATCATAAAGTTCATATGATGACATAGTGTTCTTAGAATGTCCCGGTCCTATGTCAAATCACAGTAATAATAATGAAACATGTCAGCTCTTTTTTAACAGTGATCCATATCCACCTCACAATTTTCCTACAAAGTGCTTGAAATATAGAGCTTAAATTAACTCTTTTTCAGATTGGAATATCAAATATTTTAAGCTCTCGCTTCGCGCTCTCTTTATTGATTTTCATGATAAAAAAGGTATTTAGAATGCTCAGATTCTAGGTCGAAATATGAAACACGCGCGCGCATGTTTATTCAGATACAGAGCTTGTTCTCTATTCAACAGTTTAAATCATTATCCAGTTTCAGATCACAATATCAAAAATTTTCTGCTGGGTCTTTGCGCTCGCATTATTTATGTAGGGAGATTTCCAATTACTCATCATTTTCATGATTTACAAAACATGAATAGAGTGTCCCATTTTTTAAGGTGTAGATCTCTAATTTTTCTGCTCGCGCTTTGTTTAGTTATATACTTATCCTTTTCACGATTACAAAAAGTGCTAAGAATTTCCATTCTTCAAATAGAAATGTCAATATTTTCAGCTCGCGCTTCGCGCTTGCATTATTTGATTGTTGAAATAATTATGTAACGTCTTCATTGCTAACTGCAAGCAGCTGTTAACAGATTTTTTTTTTGATCAGATCGAAACGTATATTAATAATTTCTGCTGGCGCTTCGCGCTCACAGTAATTATTCAGTTCGATACACATCTCGTTTAGGATCGGCATTGTCCAGAATGTTTAAATTTTAGGACAAAATACATGAAATAAAAAAAATTGCTTGCGCTTCGCGCTCGCACTTTTTAAATAAGGTTTATGAGATTATTATATATCTGTGTTGATTTATAAAAAAAAAAATAAAGCTTAGAGGTTACTTTTAGAACTACCCCTTCAAAGAAACAAACACAAATCAACTTCGAGCGGCCGATCGGGGAAAATGTGGCTGAAAAAAAAAATCCGCCGTCCCCCCCCCCCCCCCCTATTAGCGAAGGCTGGATCCGCCTCTGATAAGTATATATCTCTACGGCGTAGACGCATCTTGGCAACTAATTTGGTTGGCTAATCCTCCATTACTACGATGTCATCATACAACTAATATTTTTTTACTCAGTCCCACTTTCTTGATATCTTTAGGTTCTTTTGTATGTAGGAAACTGTATTTCCCTTAGTTTTCACTCAGTCTATCGGTGAATTCAGCGTTCATTTACTCATTCGCTTATTTTCATTCAAATTTCAATTGTTTCTTATTATTTAGCAAAAGACCTACAAATCATTACATATTTTTGGGGGTCAATAAAATATCACCAGAGAAAACAAATTTAAAAAGTAAAGTCCTCATCAAATAAAGTTGTTATATGAAGCAATGACGTATTGGGGGAATACCCCGTGCCAAGCTGAAACCATAAAACCCGTTATTACCGCAAACCAGTTGCGTTAAGGTAAATAATACATCAGACATTCAAAGGCTCTTCCTTTCTTGCATCTTTTTCTAACCCATGTAAAATAAGAAACTTTCTACTAAGAAAAAAAAAGTAAATTATTACAAAGACAAAAAACACACAGGATTACGATATTTTGACAGTTCAAAGAAAACAAAAAACAATTCACCACTCTCCATATATCGTGATTATCATTGGCGGCGATCTAACATTTGATGGCGGGAATGCACCCCCCCCCCCTCCCCTCAACTTCCAAATTATTGTACAGCATCCTATGGAAGAGTGTCGTCTAGCCCCCCCCCCCTCAAACAATCTCAAGAAATCGTCATCTTATGGTGACCAGGATCCTGTTTCACAAAGACTTGTAATTATTACAAATGCACAATTTCTATAACAAATTTACTATCAGCCAATCAGACTGAAGGATTTCAGTAGCTTTTAATTGTTATTGCAAATTTGTTTTTATAACAAGATTACTGGGCCCTAGGATAGGCTCACGCAGGCTGAGGACAAACCAGGATGTAATGAACGACATTATTGTTATTTTTGACGCAATGGTCATTGTTCGATGTATATACTATTCAACAAAATTCCTCAGGAAATGTTAAACCCACCTAAGGAACTACTGCCCGTTTTAATATCCCTCTATTCTTTTGAGAGGTCAACATGTTACGGATACGGAACCACTGCCCTTTTTAATATCCTTTTATTTTAGCGTAATTAACGTATTTTACGATAAACATTATATGATTTGAATAATATCCGATAAACAAAGCATTGAAATTTTCATCAATGTTGAATGAGGAATAACATACTTCTGACAAATAGATTCCACACTAGGGCTCTAGGGCCCGTTGCAGAAAGAGTTGCAATCAAACGCAACTCTTAAAATCATGCGCAACTTCATTTTCAAGCAATCAACAGCGCGCATTTGGGACTTGCGATGGATTTCTCTTTCTGCAACGGCCCCTAAACTTTAAAAATATCATAAATTTCAACATGCTTTCAATAAGTCATAAGTAGTGTAATATTTTACTATGATACTTAAATTTTATGAAAATTATGAGTTTTAACCAAAAGTGAAGTCAGACATAGTTTTTCGGGGGGGGGGGGACAATGCAATTTTCAATTTTCAATAAATTTGCTGATTAAATAGTCAAGTACAAACCCTGCCTGAAACCATTATTGGCAAAGCTTGAGAAAAATGAAAATATTGCAGGTCAATGGAATAATAATAATAATAATAATAATAATAATAATAATAATAATAATCCGTTTTTTATATAGCGCTTAATACATCGGAACGACGTGTCTGAGCGCTTTACCGATATATTATTACCCCGGTCATCGGATTCAATCAGTCATTCCCGCACACAATGTGTGCACATCCTCCACTCCCTGGGGAGTATTCCAGTCAGTCGCCGGTGAGGCGCACACAGTACTGGACAAGCTACAATGACTTTCACATCCTACCGGGTACCCATTTAGCACCTGGGTCGAGAGTGGCGAAGTGTGGATTAACGCCTTGCCAAAGGACGCCAGACCTGTTTACAAGGCGAGAGTCAGAACCACTACACCACGGCTCCTCCACTAATGTATCATTGATGGTTCCAAATAATATCTACAACATTTTCATGATCCAATAATAGGTACAGCTCTGAATTTTCAGAACCTATACTTAGCAATGTCCCGTACGACACATGAAAATGCAAGTTTTTCTTACACTTTTATTTTTGATGATGTAATCTTACAAAATCAGTTTCTCTATCTTTGACCCATGGGTGATCGATTTAATCTATAGGGATCTAATTACTGCCCTTCATTTTTCAATATTTGTCTAATTAAAAGTTGTCCCGTACGACACACAATATATACTGCATTTCATTGCGGGATTTGGATTCAGAAACTATAAACAGTAGGCCTATTTTAATTGATTTGACATTAAGTGAACTAAATAGGTATTTTGTTTATCTGCATAGAACATGAAATATGTGATTCTAACCATTTTAATTGACTTCTTGTAGGCCTATTCTTTTGTGAATCCTTTCAGCTAAACTGGTGATTTTCACTGGTCAGAGCTGGTTAATTTCTTTGTCATTGAGCATGAAAAGAAAACCTTTATAATTAATTCACCCTAGCAAGGAAGATGATTTCCTCTTGCATGTTATTGTGAAATTATTAATAACATTTATATATATATATATATATATATATATATATATATATAAGATTTACATATCAGTCATCTATTTGGACCTCCCTTGATGATCACTAATTTTTTTTATATACAGTATTGAATCTCCTTACTTTTCTCAAGTTGTTAAAAAAATCTGGGAAAAAAAATTAGACAAACCATATGGTTTCATGAAATGCAGAAAAGTTATAAAAAAAAGTAAAATCGCATTTCTTTAGAAAAAAAGTATAACATATGTCATATATATACCAGTATATTTTATATGAAAAATCATAACATTTTAGCCCCAAAATTTACACAAACACAATTTCATTCATTCATTGTTTAAATAGTGTATTGGAAATCATCACTTAATTCACTAAAATTTAACTTCACACAAAACCTCAAGTTTTTTAGCTCTTAAAAATGCTGGGAACCATTGTACATTTCCCATTATAAAAAAAATGATAATATATATATGCTCCCAATTGTAAATATAACGGATAGAATGAGGTTTTCTTAATTATATTGTCCTGAATGACTACTTAAGTTTTTTATTAAAACGGAAGAATTTAGGGGCAATGCTCCCTTGCTGATTGATAAAAAGTTCATTATTTTATACAGGCTTTCCAGTACAACACGCAAGTGTTCCGTACGATACACAAGTGTCCCGGACGACACAGTACTTTATTTATGATATATTGCCAGAAATATTCAGCCAATAGCGGTTTTTAACATAATAAATGTCTTTAGTTTGAAAATATTATCATTATTATCAGCCAAATAAAGTGATTGAAGAAGTCAAAGAGACATAAAGTAAGGGCTTGTTACGATCGTCTGCGTTCGCGGAGCGGGGATGGAGCGGGGGTGGCAGCACCCTTTCGAGAAAACCGGGGGAGCTTTTCTCGAAAGGGTGGGTTGAGGGAGGGGAGTCAAAATAACGCACCTTTTCGAGACAACCGGGGGAGCTTTTCACGAAAGGCAGTGCTGAGTAGTATCTTGTACCAGTTGTTTATTTGTGTGTCTGTGTAAATTTGTGTGAGGGTATGGAGGCCGCATATGAGGTGAGGTTGTGTGGGGGTGTGTGTGGGTGCATGTGCGTCATCTTTTGAACACTTCGACGGACATTTGCATTAAGACTTATTTATTTTCAATAGTCTCGGCGGCGTCGACCGGGTTCTGCCGTACTAGCTAGCAGCTTGAGAAGGAAAGCCAGTTTCAAAGGGATTGCTTCAGTGGTGTACAGATGATGGGGGGGGGGGGGGCTTCGGGAGCTTGCCCCCCCCCTCCCCAACAAAAAAAATCACGACCAAGAAAAAAAAGAAAGGGAAAGAGAGAATGGTGAAATTTATTTTTTTCTGAATATTATCCCATAATTGGATTTTGTAAAAGATAAAAATGTCTAGATTTTTGCTCGCTCATAACTTTTTTTTTGCCCGATACGGCATATCTAGCCTCTAAAGAATCTTTGGCTCATTCCGCCACTGATTTGTTCCATCATACTTCTATGCATATGCTAATTTATTCAGAATTCTCATAATAATTCAATTTTTGATATGGCTTTGTGGAATTGTTGGGGCATAGGCGGATCCAGGCCCCCCCCCCCCCCCCCCATTGGCGGAGCAAAAAAAGGGGAAAAAGGGGGGGGGAATGTAAAAGGAGGGAAAAGAGAGGAGAAAAAAGAAGGGAGGAAGACGAGTGACTAAAATAAGATGAGGGGAAGACTTGTAAAATAAAAAGGATCTTTCATGTCACTATATAAAATTTGTGCTCGCGCTTCGCACTCGCATTGCCTATTAGGTGGTCTTCATCTCTTGCTCAAAATGGAGCTTAAATATCAAGTTTAGAAGTCAATATACAAAACATATTTCACCTCAGAAATCGAACTTTCATTATTTTGTGTGATTTACAAATTGATTTTTAAAAGGTTCTGTAAAAATGTCAGTTTTAAGGTCTGAATATTCACATTTTCTGCTCGTGCTGCACGCTCGCATTTTGGTGGCTTTTAGGTCTAAATCTCGAAATTTTCCGCTCGCGCTTCGCGCTCGCATCAATTGTTTAGTTAATTCTGTTTAAGTTACAAAAGTGCTTAGAATTTCTATTCTTTAGGTAAAAATTTCAGCTCGCGCTTCGCGCTCGCATTATTTAATTTTTGAAATATGTAATGTCTTTGTGGCTTACTGCAAGCAGTCTTTAACAGGTACATTTTCCATCAGTTCATTTCTGCTCGCGCTTCGCGTTTGTAGTAACTATTTAGTTGCATACACATCTTTTTCAGGATAACAAACATTGCCCAAAATGTTCAAATTTTAGGAAAAATACATAAAATTTCCAAAACAATTTAGCTCACACTTCGCGCTCGCATTATAATAATGATTATGATGTATATTTATTTTGATTCATAAGAATAAAGCTAAGAAGTAACTAATAGGACCACCCCTTCATAGAAACCAAAAATCATCTCCGAGCGGCCGATTGGGGAAAATATGGCCGCAAAAAAAATTCCACCACCCCCCCTATTGGCGAGGCTGGATCCGCCCATGTTGGGGGTCTAGAATTACTTCATTAATATGCAATTTTATTTGAAATCACAAAAAACTGCAATTAAGCTCTCTAATTTTTCCCCATAATTATCAGTGGCGTAATGAGCCCAAAATTTTGAGGGGCCAGATATGTCGTATTTGGCAAAATGTACTAAAAGTTGTGAGCGAGCATGAAAAAATTTCGACATTTTCGTTGAAAAAAATATCAAATTTTGTACCAGGCTTTGACATATAAAATATTCAGAAAATGATACAATATTTCACCTTTCTCTCTTCTGTTTTCTTTTCTTTCCTTTTTTTCATAGTATTCTCTTTTTTGGGGGAAGCGCCCCAAGCCCCCCCCCCCCCCCCATCTGTGCACTTTAATCTATTAATATCATATTTTTGTTATATATATTTCATGAATAATTTCATAGAAACGACTGGTTCAGAAAACTATCAAACACAGCCTTTCGTGAAAAGCTCCCCCGGTTGTCCCGAAAAGGTGCGTTTATTTGACTCCCCTCCCTCAACCCACCCTTTCGAGAAAAGCTCCCCCGGTTTTTTCGAAAGGGTGCGGCCATCCCCGCTCCGCGAACGCAGACGATCGTAACAAGCCTAAAGTAAGAGAGTTTGGCTTCAATTTAGAAATGTCCTTACGACACATTTTGAGGGTCCCGTACGCCACAATGTTCTCGAAAATTTTGCTTTATTTACATGAATGTTTATTTTGCTCTCTTTCATGTATGTGTTTGTTCTTGGGTAATTGGATATCAATTTGAGTTTAGTTTTTATGGAAATTATTTGTCCAACTCATAGACTTTAAAGTACAAACTTGAGGTTTCCAAAAAGGCCACCTTTTCTGCGCCCGTACGACACATTACTATTTTAAATCTGTATTATACAGGATGTGAATTCAAGTCATGTTAAGTCTTGGTTTTCCTAACACTCTGATAGTACTTGATGATCACCTTTAGTTACTGGAATATTTTTTGTTTTTCTTGTAAAAAAAAACTGTCAAATGTTCTCTAAATGTCCCGTAGAACACGTATGGAATTCTATTTCTCCAAATTTTGCATTATTTCGATGAAACAGTGCTATTATGTCTTTATAAATATGCAATGAGGGAGATGATGATGTCATATCTCCACGTGTTTTTTTTTAATGTAATTTTATGAAATTATGTTTATTCATATTTGGTATAGTTAGAGAATACGAAATATGGTTGACCTATTGATTTAACATGTTAGAAAATCATTGCTGATTTTTTTTTTTTTTTTTTTTTTTTTTTTGGGGGGGGGTTCCAGGGGAAACATTTTTACACTCATGTATGCAAATATGAAATGATTTTCGATTTAATGTTACAAAAAAAAAATGGAAAATGGGGACATCACATAGTCAACCCACCTTTTGCGTATTTAATGACGACATACAACAAAAATCTACTTCAAAATTCAATTACTGCATTATTTTTTGTAAAATTTTGAATGATTTGGGGGAAATTTATTCTATTTATTTCGATGATATTATTCCTAATCTAGAAGAATCATTAAAGGTGTTTATACAACACATATCAATCCAATAGCGACTAGGTCAAGGTCCCTGGACAAGTAGGCTAATGCTTATGCATTATGATGACATAATTTCGTTTCGTCAATAAACCCACAATTTCACCCCAACATCCGTTGATTTGGAACAACACACACAAAAAAATCAAACGAGCATAATGATACCGTTACGCTATTTGCTATTGCTTAAAGTTATTTCAACTTTTTTTACGTCATGCAAAGTTGATAAATTTACCATACTTACATTTTTACCAACTTTTGTGTTTTGGGCACGTTTCCGAAATACACTGCATTATAATAAATTCTGATGAAATTAGCTGTGGGTCGAACCCTTATTGACTGGATAATATATACCATTGCTATCCTGTCTATAAGGAAATTTAATTGAATAATTAAAATAAAGATACAAAATTTGATCCTAACCGATTATGAAATTGGCAGTATGCCACCAACGGTGACAGCGTGTATTTTCATCTTTTTTTTTTTGGGTGCCTTGGCTGAACTATTTTAGGTGCTGATTAGACATGTAGGAAAATGGACTATTTTGTAGCTCTTTGAATTTGTTCGTGCATGTTTTTGCTCAGTGCGCATGTTTTTGACTAAACGAGCGTGCTAATTATCGCCTTTGACATTTTGGGTTACCGCGCATGCAAATTAGTTAGTCTGAAAGAGATTTTGGTTTGTACGCATGCAAATTAAGTTGTGTATGTAAATTAAGATACTGCCCTAGCTCGTGGAATGCGTGTGATGTGCTGTGGCATTGGGCGTAGACACACGAGTTCGAGCCAAGGTCGTTAACAGACGTAGCACGGTGCAATGTCCAAGGTTGCGACTCGCTTGCGAAGTTTGAGTGTCTTAATTCAAAGCAGTATTAAGTGAGACAGTGACTCTGCAGTGAGATTGGTACCTTTTAGACGGTTGCTCAGTGGGTGTGTTGTCTTCGAGCCATTGGGTTTTTTTTATTTGTTCCTCTTGTCGCTTTGTATATACTGCGAGCTACGTACAACTACAGCCGAGACTATACGGCAATGAAATAAATAACAGAACTGCACTCATCACGTATTTCTGGTCCCCATTGTTGTACTCTGGTCCTGAACTGCGACAGACACAATGGTCCGTATTCGGAAGTCAGGTTTAACTTAGACCACGGTCTAAATCTGTGCTAAAATTATGGGGAGACAAAAATTCAAAAGTTCTGCTTCACAGCAAAAACCGTAGTGTTAATCGGTGTACATATAGAGGACCACACCAGTTATTTTACACCGGTGTTAAATTGGCGGTGTTAGTTTAACACCTATAGGTGTTATACAACACCTTTGGTTGTTACATTTACACTCTTTGGTGCTATGTTCAATCTCTAGGGTGTGGTCCACTATTAACACCAACTGGTGTCAGTTTTGACACCACAGTTTTTACAGTGTTATATTGTATATTTTTTATGTTTACTCTCTAGTTCATGAGTCCTTTTGCTTTTATTATGAAGAAAAATACTTCAAAATATTTCAGTTATCATTCCAGACAATTTGGCGTCATAAGAATAAATAAATTGGATGTGTACTGTTAGAGATTTGTACCCCGACTGGCTCTCCATAGTTAAACCACAACTTTAAACCAGGGTTTATTTTATTTATTTATTTATTCAGTTTTATTTAAAAACAGGGTAGTCCTTTCATAGCCCAAAGGCCTGCTTTACAAAAGAGCACTGTAGATATAGAAAGATTTACAAAATAAATGAAATGCAATTAATATAAAGTAAAATACAGTACTCAATCAAAATTAAATGACATACCAATGCTATCACATTAAATGAATTGAAACAAAATGAAAAACCTAGACTAAATCAAACTAAGTAAATTAATGAATAAGTTATAAAATTGACAATTTAAAAGACAGTGAAAATTATTAATATAAAATGGCATAAAGCAGATAGCATACAAGGAGAAATTTAAAAAAAAAGTTCAGAATACGGGCCAATGGCTCATGATGACCTGGTTTAACTTTGTCCGTGGTGTAACTGTGCCTTATGTGATGCTGAAAAAGATCATTTTTTTTTTCTTTTACATATAGAACTTCTAAAATGTCAATTGAAAACATATAAAATATTTTATATTCCTTAAATGATAAATAAAACAAAGAGATCGTGACACCAAAACAATAATCACATATTCAACAACGGCATTCATAATTAAATTTACTTATTTGAAAGTAAAGGAATACAATGAATAGTGACAAAATAACAAACTACATGTATCATACAAATACATCGTATCATTATCTAGTTAATAATATGCATTCATGTTTTAGAATACATATAAAGTACTGTTACAATCCATGAAAAAAAATTATTAATCGAAAGTTACCTTGCTAAGGGATTCCTTTTATAATACAAACTCTATTTCTTTATTCCTTCGTCCTTTTTCACAATACCAGTTTATGCCTCTCTTAGTTTGGTATGTCCAACACTATTTCATTACTACATGACTATATTATATAACTGGATATATTCTATAACAGGAATGGCGAATGTGATGTGAAATGAAAGCATGTTTTGACTATCGCTCCTTTAGTGATTTTACTTGAAAAATCTACGTTCTTGGCTGGGATACCATCCGAAATAAAGTAAATTGCATTAACTGGCTATGTTTTGTTATATGAAACTACTTCTAACAAGTCTAAAGCATAAAATGGATGATATAATCTTATTTTGTATCTCTCTGACTCTCTGATACAAATAAATAATGTTGATAGACAAGTTTTCAAAGGGCAAAATAATTAAATATTATCGAGAGAGGGCGCTAGATATCGGGGGACAAATTTCAATTAATTGTTTACCGAGACAGCCCCACAGCTCATATCGTTTAGCGTCGATTGTCTCTTTCGGTTTTTGTCTCGCCTGCATAGCAGAGCGAGATTATAGGCGCCATTTTTCCGACGGCGACGGCGGCGGCGGTGTCAACACCAAACCTTAACCAAAGGTTACGTTTTTGAAATGACAGCATAACATAGAAATTATATGGACCTAGTTCATGAAACTTAAACATAAAATTAAATAACTATTACTAAACATCCTGCCTTAGTTTCAAGTCACATGACTAAGGTCAAAGGTTATTTAGGGTCAATGAACCTAGACCAAGTTGGGGGAATCAATATCAAAATCTCAACCTAAGGTTCATAATACTTAGAAAGTATATAAACATATTTCATGAAACTTGGCCATAAGGATAATGGAGTATTACTTAGTATCCTGTCCAAGTTTCAGGTCACATGACCAAGGTCAAAGGTAATTTAGGGTCAATGAACTTTGGCCAAGTTGGGGGTATTTGCGGAATTACCATTATAGATTTGAAAGTTTATGGATCTGGTTCATATAACTTGGACATAAGAGTAATCAGGTATCACTGAACATCCTGTGCGAATTTCAGGTCATATGAACAAAGTCAGGTTATTTAAGGCCAATGAACTTTGGCTATGTTGGAGGTAATTGTTAAATTGCCGCCATAACCTTGAAAGCTTATGGGTATAGTTTATGAAATGTGGACATGGGGGTAATCAAGCATCACTGACAAGTCTTAGGTCACATGGTCAATGTCATTTAGGGTCAATGAACATAGTATTATATCATTATATGAAACGTGTTTTTGTTGTGAATAATTACTTTATAGTAGTTTTCAAAGTCAGCACTGCTGCTAAATCACATCATGCAGGCGAGACTACCAGAGGCGCTCCATTTGTATCATATATTGTTTTGCTCTAGCGTTCTAGTCATTCATGCAATTTTATTCCGATGAGTGCATGTCGAAAAGCTTTAAGATGTCAGTTTTTAAGGAGTTTTTTTTCTTACAATTTTCAATGAATTAACAAGGTTCTACATCACTAGGTATATATGTAATAAAACATACAAAACGCACCAATTTGCTTGAATAATACATACACTTGCTACATTTGAAAAACTCACAAGAATGTTAGAACTGTTCTAAAGGTATACCTCGTGTTTAACCCCCCAATGGATATTATTTGTATTTTAAATCTTATACTTATTTAATTCCTGATAGTATGGCATGGAAGCATTGGCTAATTTTATTACATCTGGTGTAATGTTCTCAATTGGAGCAGCGGGTTTTGGTGGGTGAAACCCTCCAGAAAACACCGCAGTTTCATAGAAGGCTATTGACAAGTTAATGATATCCTCGCTCGCTGTCTTCCAGGTCTTGGTGATGTCCGAAGATTCATCCCATTTAAGAAGGGAATCACTGTGCGGAAGACCTGTCAAGTGACAGAACTTCTTCAGCATCTCAGCAGGGTTGGCCAATAGATCATCAGTGTTGATGATGATCGGGTTGGGATCTAGGTTGTCACGGATGTACTTGAAGAATTCTAAGTTCTTTCTGTAAAACTCGCTCGTATTTGTAATCGGGTCGTCGTGTTCCATGTCAAAGGCCTCTTTGTCGACCGAGTCACCTGACCGCATGCCGACGTTTGTCATATGCCGGTAGAGGGCGTCCCTGTAGGATGCCAACAGTCTGTAAGGCTCTCTGATAAGGAAAACATGCCTGAATCCTGTTGGTAAGTATTGACGGGATTTCTCATCTGGAAAGGCCATGTAGGCCTCCTTCACGAAGATGTACTTCTTGTCCGATGATTGGATTGCCTTGTTCACGTCGCTATACCTGTAACATGATTATTGAAAAAGTTACACCTACATTTACATCCAGGTTACTATTTTGATCAAATGATCTCCTAAACACTTTATTTTTGTTAAATGTCAAAGCTTTCAATTCTGATAGATTAGATGTAGGCTCTTCAACTAATCGCAGTTGATTTTTAATTTTTAAAATGAGTAATAAAACCAATCTGCAAACTTTCTATTTAAATAAGCTGCGAGCGAGGAAATCGAAGGAAAAATAAACTGTTTTTGATAAATAAATCTAACTTTGTGATAAGATTTTATTTATGATTCAGAAAATAATATCATACTTCCCCCTATTTTTTCCTTTTCTTTCTATTACCCCTTCGGTTTTTTTTTCTTTTTGGGGGGTGGGGTTCCATCACCCCCAATATGTAACACTGTTCATACTTACACCACTCTTTCGGGAACCAGATCGGTGTTTATTAGACTTCCATAACGCTTTATTGCTTCTAGTACCTTTTCCTCATTCCCCTCGTAGTTCATAGGCATGTCGTCACCAGTCTGCGCCTCGTACACCTTCCTCACAAAACTCGAGTATAAGAATAATTCGAAATAAATCTCCATGTCTTCCAAGCTACTTAAACACTTGGTTAACGCTGTTGATATTGTTCTTGGTAAAACCCAGGCCAAAATCTTGACTGGTGAATTTTGGTGATCTGCCATATTCCATTCAGTGTGTCCTTGAACATGGGCCCAAACATGGGTAGATGTGCCACTACACGTCTAGCTAGGAAATCCTATTACCAATGAGGTCAGTACACATCAGTATTCATAGAAGTGACCACGTAGGCGACAGACAATAAGCGTGCATGGTTGGTGCATTCACCCGGAGTAATAGTGATGGCGTCAAGGCTTGTCGCGGAATGAGCTGTCTTTAGTGATATTTCTCTCTCTCTTTATCATGGACTCTTTTGAGTGAAATCAGTTATTGTATACTAGTGTAGATATCATAATTTATAACTGAGCTAAAAATTTTGAATAAATCTGGTTTGAATTGGATTTTCGGTCATGGGTGTTCTCTAGCTAGGGTGCACGTAGGGTAATCTGACATTAAGACTTCTGTCAGAAATTAATTGCATGTGGAATGGATCAGGTCGATTTGGGTCTTTTGTTCCATTTAAAGCGAAGCTGTATTGTTAGAGTATTTATAAAGCGCAAAAATCCACATTTATTATGTGCTCAAAAGCGTTGAGGCAAGGAAAAAATAGGCCTATATGAAGAGTGAATTGACAAAGGATTTAGAGAACAACAATCATAACAATGATCCAGGGGCGTCGATCCATTTTTCAGAGGGGGGGGGGGGGGCAAAATCATGAATCAACGTTCCAAAGGCGCTCGATCACACAAAACGAACAAACTCACCCACACACACCCCTACACCCCCAAACATTGGCCTATATGTATATGTATACATATATATATATATATATATATATATATATATATATATATATATATATATATATATATATATATATATATGAGAAAGAGACACATATCTCACCCTCACCAATAATGCGAGCGCGAAACGCGAGCTGATATTTTTAGTATAGTGACATGAAAACAGGAAAAATATACCTGTTTAGGTTTGTTTGCAGTAACTCATGAGGAGGATAGATACAAGTATCTCACTAGAGAGCGAGCTAAAATTTCTTTATATTCTGACGTGAAAGCTTGATATTCTAAGCATTTTGGTACCAATGATTGAGATGGGTATCTAGAAGAACAATAGATGCGAGCGCGAAGCGCGAGCTGAAAATTTTGATATTTCGATCTGGATAAAAAAGATAGTTCAATGGACGCTTTTGATAAAGAACAAGATATTTATATATCCAACAAAAGATTATTGCAAATCGAAGCGGGAGTTCTATTTAGGTTTAGAACTGAAAACGGGACATTCTATTTACCTATTTAATCATGAAAAGTATGGGTTTTCTGCTACAGAAATGATGCGAGCGCGAAGCGCGAGCTGAAAATTTATTCAATCTGAAAAGCAGACATTTTGAGCACGATTTTAAATCAAAATCGAGTTGGTATCTCAATCTTGCTTGCTGATTTCAGTGTAGCATTACAATCTTATTCTATTTTTAGTTGCACATGCGGAATTATTGGGGGGAGGGCAAAAATATATGTTTGCCCCCCCCCAATATTTTCATTGGTGGGGCGATCGCCCCTCCCCCCCTGCCCCCCAGGATCGACGCCTCTGCAATGATCAGATGAAGGGAAACTATATACTGACAGGCAAATTTAAGCAAATGGGTTTTAGAGCGATTTCGAAACAATCGGCATTTGAAGCATTACGAATGCGATGTGGCAATTGCTTCCACGAGCCATGTCATTTTGGAAGAGCAAACTAACAATTGTAATCACTAGATCTTAGGGATTGTATGACATCTCCAAATTAATATCATGCTCTGTGTAGATCTATGGATACAATTAAAAAAACAATGATTTGACTACAATAAGAAACCACGGTATGTGTAGTGATCCCGGTGAGGACACTTCCATTGACGAGTGGATACCATGCGCGACCATGGGGTCTCAGTCGAAAAGCACCCTAAACAAGTATTGTCCATATTCTGAAATTACACCCCTTAACAAGTATTGGCGTGTGAAACCTTGTCCTACTTTTAACAAGTGTTGAAAACAAAACGATACTCATGGCAAGTATTTCCTGAATTGAACCCCTAAACAATTACAGCGATATTTTAATTGTTATGTCACGGACGTCGGTTTTACCTTTACCGACATCATTGGGTTCAGTATGGCCCCACCTTCCACACCTCGCGCAAATCGTACTCTAAACACGTAGTGTTGCCTTTATAAAACATTTTTTTAGTCGTACTTTAGTTATTCTTGAACAATTCTACAAGTCCATCGATTGCAATAGAGGCAAGGATGTGTACTCCGGTTTACGAAAGTGCTTTGCCACATAAAAAATACCCCCTTTTCACGGGTGTAGTATTTCATCGGGCTTTTCAGGAGATGATGGAGAAGTTCAGCTGGCTGCATGGCCAGGTCTAGGAAAAAAACAGCTGGTCGAGGCAGTAACTTGCTGTTTTGCCCGTCTTAGCCAGCCGTCTTATTTCAAGCATGCTAGCCAGCCCCCCCCCCCCCCCGGGGGGGGGGGGGGGCACTTCCATTGACGAGTGGATACCATGCGCGACCATGGGGTCTCGAAAAGCACCCTAAACATGTATATTCCATATTCTGAAATGCACCCCTTAACAAGTATTGGCGTGTGAAACCCTACCCTTAACAAGTTTAGGAAACGAAACGATACTCTAGCTTGGCAAGTATTCCCTGAATTGAACCCCTAAACAAGTACAAGTATTTTAATAGTTATGTCACGGACGTCGGTCGTCGGTTTTACTTTTACCTATATCATTGGTTTTAGTACGGCCCCACCTCTCACACCCTCGCGCAAATCGGACTATACACCTCTAAACACTAGTGTTGACTGTTGGGGTAAAACGTACATCCTTTATAAAACATTTTTTGTACCCTCGCAAATTTTTTACCCTAAACACGTAGCATTCCTAGCGAAATAGATACCCTTTTTCATTATTTTAGTGTTTTTGACACCCTCATTACGTTACGTACGTAACTTGCCCTATCTTGAAAAAGACATCCTTTTTACGTTTTTTTTTTGGTCGCGCATGGTCTCCACTCGTCAATGTAAGTGCCCCCCCCCCAGCATAACCTATGCACACGATCAAGGATATTCCTTTTCCTAATGAGCGTGTTTTTTTTTTTTTCGATTTAATGAAATGAGAAAAAAGAAAAAAGAAATATAAAAACGTGAAAATATGGAGCAGATTTAATTGCGCTATATTATTTTTACTTTTTATTTGTACTGCGCTTTTCCCATTAGGCCCAAAGCGCTTACAATGAATTAATTAAATGTAGTATTAAAAACAACAAAGTACGAAAGAGATGAGTTTTTAAGGACTTTTTGAAAATTGCTAATGTTGGAGACTGTCTAATTATTAGTGGCAGGTCGTTCCAGGATTTGAAGCCGACACCGTAATAGTTCTGTCACCAGCTAATGTACAAGTTAATGAATATGTGAGGCGAAGGTGATCACTGGCCGACCTAAATGCTCTAGTTGGTGTATACAGATTCAAGCAGTTGCTTAAATACTGTTGAGCCTGTTTATTCAGTGTTTTGTAGACAATCAAGATTAATTTGAACGTAATTCTCTGTTTAAAAGGAAGCCAGTGAAGAGAATTAAAGAGTGGTTGGGAAGGGTGATCTCGGAAAACCTGTAAAATTAATCGTGCTGCCCAATTTTGTAGTCGTTGAACACGGATTAATTGATTCGAGAGAATTGTAAAAAGGAGCTCATCGCAATAATCGATACGAGACAGAACCAATTAACGAACAACATTGTGTTCAATTCAGTTCAATATTATAGTATTGTTGTTATTCAAGGGTCCAGCTGAATATACTGTATAAAAGTATTTATGAAGTGTTCTAAATTAGCGTACCCTCAAAGCTGTATCGTCTGTATTTCCTTAAGAAGAAGCGACCGGAAGACTTACAGGACTACCTTCTCTTCCGTATATTTTTTATGCTGATGCTGATGCTGATGCTGAGATGGGGTTCAACAGCTAGCTTTTCATTAAACTCCTCAAAAAATTTAAAAATAATACCTCTCCCGGTTTTATTGAATATCAATGTGTGATTGATATCAATGAATATATCATTTAATTTTTTTTTAATGATACCCTACATGATATGATTATAGTCCGGCAGCCCAGAAGGTTTATTCAACCGAAATCCGGACAAGCAAGTGACCCCGTAGCTGGATGGCAGGGATCCTGAAGTTTACAAAAATGCATTGCTGCCGGGTTTTATTCGTGGTCTTCCCGCCGAAATGACGTAATATATGACGTCACTACAAAATGGCCCTAATTCACAATTTTTTAGACATTCTACACATCGCATGAAATCAAGGGAAAATATCTCAGCCAAACCATGCTTGTTTTGTATGAAACTTTTAAAATATATTATTCAAGTAGTGCAAAAGAGATATGCAAAATTTCACGAACAGAAATTATTGTTTACATATGCAAATTACGTCATGAAATTTGCATATCATTAGTTTGGGAGATTTCTTGTTCCAAAAATTGTAGAAAATCAATTTAGAAATTTATTTTCTTTTTTAGGGTCCTTTTTTTTAAATATATATTTCCTGTTAAGCATAACATCGTTCTTTTTATCTATATCTCTACTTTTAGAAAAATATATGTCAGTAAATGAAAATGAAATTATAGACTGCGATTTCAGACCCCTTTTCAATATGGTGCGTACATAGAAATTGTGCGTTTTTGCCCCATTTCACCATATTGCTGAGGTATGCGAACGATACGCCTACTTTATTGATGTTTCCTGATGATATTAAATCTTCCAAACAGCATATTTTCATCTTCATTATGTCTCTGCTAATAAATAAATGATTTCAGCAAAGATTTATTGCCGACTGGGCAGTCTATAGGCTACGTTTTCAGCCAAGTTTTCAACAACTAAATACCATGCATGATTGCATTATTGTAGTCGAGTCGGAAATGGGGGTTCCTGTGCACCATCAACATTTATTTTTTATCAACGTTTTTGTATTGCCTGAAGTGTTTAGTTAATGGATTTTGATGTTTCCTATGCAAAATCGTGTCCCAGGGGGTTCAAAATTGATATCTTTGGCGGCCCTCTTGGATTTTTTGTTTTTATAAAAATCAATTATTTTCATATTTTTGCACAGAGTGTGACAATGGTTCAATCTTAAATTGATACGCATTTCACTATAATTTGGATATTAGAAATCAGTTGAAATTGTTTTCTGGATAGTCCGGTTAATATATTTTGAAAAAATAAGAATTCATCCAAAAATGTTGGTCCAAACGACATCTATCTGTTTTATCTTGCATCGCCTTTGTTGATGTGCCTAACACGCAGAAATGCATGTAACGTGCGTAGCGATTGAAAGGCATATTTTCTACACAAAGCAACATTTATGATAATGAAAGCTCTTGAAAAGATTAGAGGATCGAGGCATTGCTCTGAATTTTTATTTTGCATGCAATTATGTTCGGGCACCTTAAAACATAGTCCCACAAGAGCCTGTAGAAGGCATCCCTCCCTTATCTGTAGCTTGACTATTAAGATATCGTGCTTTTCGGTGCCCAAAATGTGGCAAAATGTTGTTTTGGGTATGTATTTTCCCCTTTAAATCACTTAGAGACAAAAGAGTAGGCTTTTCTCTATCAGCTACATACAAATAAGTTAGGGTATATCAACGCCTACACCCCCAGGGGGCTGCCAAATTCATCCAATCCCTTTTTCGTATTTTGCCCATTTCTCGGAAAATTCGCCATTTTGGAAAACCATTGAGGCATAAGGTGTTTGTTTTGGCTTTGCAGTAAACCACCTAACCACCTAACTTCGGCAGTCCCCAGAGGCTTTGCTGTATCAGCAACTTCTTTATATGTAGCAGGTAGAGGAAACTACTCTTTTGTCTCGATCCATGTAGTTTCAAAACAATAAAAGTGGCCTTATTACATAGCAGAAACACTTTTTGCCTCAATGGGGGTTCAAAAATTGCATATTTTCCCATAAATGGGTAAAATACATAAAAGGGATAGGTAACTTCGGCAGTCGCCAGAGGGGATAGGCTTCGCTGTGCAAGCACTTCCCTATATATAGCAGATAGAAAAAAAACTCTACTCTTTCGTCTCCATATAGTTTAAAAACAATTGAGTTGCCTTACTACAAAGCAGAAACGTTTTTTGTCTCAATTGGGGCTCCAAAATGGCATATTTTCCCATAAATAAGTAAAATACGTAAAAGGGGTGGGAAGCTTCGGCAGTCCTTAGCGGGGATAGGCTTTGCTGTACAAGCACTACTTTATATGTAGCAGATAGAGGAATCTCTACCCTTTCGTCTCCATATAGTTTCAAAACAAAGTGACTTTTTTACATAGCAGAAACTTTTTTTGACGGGGGCTCCAAAATGGCATATTTTTCCATAAAAAGGTAAAATATGAAAGGGGGGTGATTTCGGCGACCCCCTAAGGCGAACATGGTTTAATATGCCAGCACTCCTTTATATGTAGCAGATAGAGGAAACTCTACTCTTTCGCCTCCATTATAGTTTCAAAACAATAAAAAGTGGCCTTACTACATCTCATCAACACTTGCTTCATACACTTAACCTGTCAAGGTTAAGTGTATGAATTTTACTAATTTAGAGCTTTTCTTAAAGACTGGACATTACGTCTAGGCGAAGCGCATACGTATATGCAAATTACTTGTAAAGCTTTTGTTAGGCAAATGAACTACGCCCTAAAACCCGATCCGAAGGCGTCGTGTACTGTAGGCCTATTAATTTTGGTCATTACGTTTAATTGGTTTGGATGGAGCTGACATGATTTATCTCGATTTGTTTTTGCCTTAGGGGGCAATATCAACTACGTCGTTTTATTCAATTTGCTATAATTTTAGCAGACACATAATATGGATTTGTTTTATCGACGAGCTAATCATATTTTATGCTGCTATGTCAGGAAGGAGTTTTAGATGATTTCTATGATGTATTTCTTAACCCACAAACGTGGTAAGTCAAAATTACTTCCTACTTGGATATTTCAATAATCTTTAAAACTAAGACGGAAATTTGCACGAAATAAGGTTTTAAGGTAATTGCAGATTATATGAAAGTAATTTGACGTTGGATCTTGCAAATTAAAGCAATTTAAAAGATTTTTGACATTACGTCCATTCAATGGGTTTGTTTACATACTATACCTGAACATGGTTGCATGTTTTACAATTATGAAGTTTATTCTATAAGGGATTGGCATAATTAATTTGTAATGTATTTGTAAGATTGAATGTATTTTGAAAGATTACTTTATGGATAATTTTGAAATGAATTTCCATCAATCAAACATGGACACTTAGTGACAACTAATATGCAAAACTAATGAATCAACTGCTTGATTAGATCAATGTATTAGAAGTGTGGTTCCATGTTTATTATTTATTGTAGGTTTTTTTTTAGTACCGAGATTCTAAAGGCAGAGCCGTATCAACAGTGAGTACTGAGAGTGCTTACGGGAACTCCGGACGGGACAGAAGTCTCGGGAATCGCCCTCCAGTGTGACGTCATAGTGATGAGTCATCGATGTTCCAATTCGCCATTGATCGCGATAAACTCGTCAGCTTTCTTCAATGGGCCCCAACGAAATGATAACAGCTAAGGACTTTATGTTATTGGAATTGAAATTTCATTATGAATTTATTCTTTGATGCTATGCCATATTATTCACAGAAATGAACGTATTGAATTTAATTATAATTAAAGATATTTCATTTGATTTGTAATTCCAATCCATTTTCTTTTTCGTGATTTGTTGTGTAAACAGTACATAGGCAATTATCTTTTCTCTAGAGTATTTTTGTCCTTTGCTTTTGCACTGGGCCTGTGACAGGGGGGGGGGTGATTTCGGCGACCCCCTGAGGCGAACATGCTTTAATATGCCAGCACTCCTTTACATGTAGCAGATAGAGGAAACTCTACTCTTTCGTCTCCATTATAGTTTCAAAACAATAAAAAGTGGCCTTACTACATAGCAGAAACATTTTTTGCCTCAATGGGGGCTCCAAAATGAGATATTTTCCCATAAATGGGTAAAATACGTAAAATGGGTGGGTAACTTCGGCAGTCCCCAGAGGGGATAGGCTTTGTTGTATCAGTGTTTCTTTATATGTAGCAGATAGAAGAAACTCTACTCTTTTGTCTGCATATAGTTTCAAAACAATAAAAGTGGCTTTTCTACATAGCAGAAACGTTTTTTACTCAATGGGGGCTCCAAAATGGCATACTTTCCCATAAATAGGTAAAATACAGAAAAAGGTTGAGTGACTTCGGCAGTACCCTGAGGGTTTAGGCTTCGCTGTGCCAGCACTTCCCTATATGTAGCAGATAGAGGAAAGGCTACTGTCTTATCTCCAAGTGGTTAAAAACAATAAAATTGACTTTACTGCCAGGCAGAAACACCTTTTTCCCTTCAACGGGGCTCCAAAAATGGCGAATTTTCCAAGAAATGGGCAAAATACGAAAAAGGGATTGGGGACTACGGTGGTCCCATAGGGGTGGGGGTAGGCTTTGCTGTGTCCTCACTTTTTTATAATGTAGCTGATAGAGAAAAGCCTACTCTTTTGTTTCCAAGTGATTTCAATAAAATAAGAGTTGTTTTTCTACATAGAGGAAACACCATCTTGCCACATTGGGGGCTCCAAAAAAGCACGATATTTTATGGTCAAGCTACTGATAAGGAAATGGCACCTTCCTCAGGCTAATGCGGGTGTGACTAAAACATAGAGGTTGCTTTTTGGTATCATTTTATGGCAATATCGAGTAATAAAGCACTAAATTCTTCAAATTTGAACTTAGTTTTTTTTCAGGCTTTATATATTTTACGCTGACTGTTAACTGCTACTTTATATAGGCCTAAATAGCATAATAAGATAATCGATGTTAGAATTAATGGGCATTTAAAAAAAAATATATTGCCTTAGATGTATTTTTTAAAACAAAACAGCAAAAAGAAAAGTAAAATTTTTATCCATCGTTATGGCCATTTCATAATTTATGTGAACTTACTATCATATCAAGTTTAATAAGAATCATGTTTTAAAACTTTGTACAAATGTCACAGTGATTTTTTTAATAGACAGATATACCCATTACTGCCAAATTATGAAAAATGTATAGGTCTGTTTTAAACATAGCATTAATACACAAGCAGATGAATTATCAGGCAGTGCACAAAGTAGCACTGAAATCAAACTACAGGGCCTAGCCAGTGCTTTCACTGCGTTGATGGGTGAAAAAGCTTCTTCTACCTCCGGAAAACTTGTTGAAGATAAGTATTAGAGCCTACTCTTTTACGCCCTGCAATTTATCTGAGTTCATTCATTTGTTCTCATAAAACATGTGTGTTATAACTTTATCTTTTTTCTTGTTGGCTGCTATTAAATAAATGTTTGTTACCTTTGAAAACATCGTTTTAATCGTTTTATATATCACTATTTTGTTATGGGCGAACTCGCCCCGCCCATCTGGCCAACTTGCCCCAAGGTGGGGCAGGTTCGCCCTGTAGCGAAGATTTTTTTTTACGGCCCCTTTTTTTTAAAAACCGTGTGTATGTCCTCGATGAAAATAGGATATTAGGTAGATATTACCTAGGCCTTTTATAATTGATAAGACACGACCTTCCTGCTAAAGTAAGCACGGCTCTAGAAGAGCGCGGGGAAAAATGGGGCTGACTCGCCCCGCTCTCCCTATTTCTCGATTTTTAATTTGTCAAACTACTAAATGATTTGTCAATTGACATAAAGTAATAAGTCACAATGTCATAATAAAGTCATAATGGCGTGACGAATTTTTACAGCCAGTTTGACAAATCTTTGTCCCCGCTTGACTAATAAAAACTAAGAGTGTAGACCTCATTTCCGCACTGTTATTTCCATGATGCATAAAATAACTCTCAGTGCAGCAGTTTATAAATCAAAATGGAAGGTGCAGATTGGAAACTTGTTCGCTTGTTCTTGTGGGTTGTTCCAAGAACCGTCTCTACGGCTTTGACTAAATGTCTGAGTGCCATCGATGGTATGAAAGTCTGGTTTGAATGCTTCACAACCTGCAGCACAGCCAGGAAGCAATATCAGCTAGTTACTGGTGAAAATTTGCCAATGGAGTATAAAGGAAATGAAGAGAAGGCTCGGCATGCAGCGGATATCCTTCAGCCGTTGCTCGGAGGCGGCACAGTTCAACCAGACCAATTGATGTAAGTATTCCACAGGGCTTGGAATTAGTTCGCCACTAGTTCTGGGGTGTTAAAACGACACCAGAGGTCCAGAGCCTGTGGTGTGAAAAATACATCGTAACACCAAATATTGTTGCAATAGCAATCTTGGTTCTTGTTGAATTAACACTATAAATTAAACACCGAAGTATACAAATGTTTATGGTGTTGGAACAGTCCCCCTAAGTCCTAAGCCGGTTTACGACACATTTTTTGCTGTGACAACGTTCGCTTTTGCCCCCGATTAGTTGAAAGAATTCTGAACATATTCGATTTATTAAAGACTGTTTGCCCCCGAGACGTCTCCATCAGATGCGGACATGTTCTGTTTCTGACATGTAGCTGCATCTACCGGAGACGTCTTAGAGACGTCAACGCGACTGTGGACATGTTTCAGACTATTACGAGTGCGTCAAGACGTATCAGTTCCGACCTTTCGTTAGAGAACGCAAACGCTTATTTACGACGGTAGTTGATTTTGGAAGAGACTTTTGGGCCCGTCGTAAAAGGCTTTCCTGCAACTTAAATTATGTGACATGAGGATTTTGTTTAGCTTTCGCATCTGCAACGGAAACATCAATCTGCGGTTCGTGTTCAAAATACTATGGTAACAGCGATATATCCGATTTAGGACGACTTTCCAGAGCCACATTTGGTTCATCCCAGAGCTCGAGAAGCCGCCCGGGGGGCCCACTTCCATTGAAGAGTGGATACCACGACCACGCGTAAAAAGGGAAAGAGTGCATGGGCAAGTACGTTACGTGTAGGCCTTTGTAATGTTATAAGGGTGTCAAAAACGATGTTTGAAATACTGAAAAGGGGGATATATTTCCAATACCTGTAGGGTTTCACAAGCCAAATTTTTGTTAAGGGATGCGTTCTCATAATCTGGAAAAGACTTGCTTCCCTTGTTTAGGGTGCTTTTTGAAACCCCATGGTCGCGCCTGGTATCCACTCGTCAAAGGAAGTGGTTCCCCCGAAAATTTGAATCTAATCACACATTTCGGGGGAAAGTAATACATAATGCCGTGTACATATCAACGCATGCGAAATGGTTTCGGCTGGAGAGGTGATCTGACACATGGAATCATTGCCAGTGATCCACCAATAATCCACATTAGATGCAACATCGATTCGATGGACTATAATGATTTATATCTAAGTCTGAATTCAGTAAGTTTTTCCTCAATATGCACACGATTTATTTGAAAAACCACTTTCTTATCCATGTCATAATATACATTTCGCATGTCTCCAGCCAGCTGGAGTCATGATAGTCATGATAGTATAGTCCCGCCGCGAGCTCAGGCAGGCAAATGGAATCGAATGGCATGCTGGTATCTAATGAAAGAATTTTGCACGCGAAAAGCAAGATCTATAGGGCCTGTAACACAAAGCTTAGCAATGATTGTAGAACAGTTTTCTACGTTCGATTGTATTGACTATAATGTACAATCAATCTAGAAAATCGAGTCTATGATTAATCGTTAACCTTTGTGTTACCGGACTCTAATGACGCGTTGTAGAGATTTGCGAGTGACGTCAAAGCGACGGTTTAGAAGTTGCGGAGATATTTCGGGATTTAGAGTAAATTTATCGATACCTGGCTCTGAGAAATCTCCGATTAGTCTCATGGGGAGCGTTTCACAAAAATACTCGTCGAAAGTTTTTTTTTTTTGTACGACAAAGTCTATCTTATCCGGCAATTGCCTCAGTGGCAGTTAGACATCTTCTCTGACTATCAAAACCAACGAGCTTGTAAGTTCTGACAAACTGTCACCTCAACTTTTGATAAAATCTGAAATCCTGAAAGTTACCAGCTGGTTAGAACGTAAACATTTTTTCATTCGCAAAGTCAAACTATGCATGTTAAAAAATAGTTGATTATTTTGTGACTTGCTCCATTCGACTTCTTGAAACTCTCCTTTCCAAAAATACTGCACCACGTTGAAACTCAACCCCTTAAAATGTTTGCCCCGCTACGCCTCCAAACAGAAATGGTACAGTGTAAGGTCAAGCGAGAATCAATTCGGGAAGGAAGATGGTGAAAACGGCACGGGAGGTGACAAAAAGTAGAAGGGTATCACTGCGTTTATATTTCAATGGTATACACAAAAAACAGGGTGTCGATTAGCATATGACATACGTAGAAGGTAACACCAGTCATTTGACTACGGTGTTATGAATCTTGGTGTTTGTTAAACACCAATTGATATTATTACAACATGCTCGGTTGCATATTTATACACTCTACGGTGGTATGATCAGTCACTAGGGGGTAATTTTATCACCGCTGACCGCAGGGTACGGTCCTCTAGGGACACCACTGGTGTCAACTTTAACACCTCCCCCTTTTTACAGAGTAGTTTTAATTTACAAGATCTTTATGTCGCCACTCTTCTTTCTCTTATAGGTATGGCAATGTGAAACGGAAAATTGAATCGTCCGCAAGTAAATGCGTATTGGTTAAGGAGGGCTACTTCGCTTTTCCTGATGAGAAATCAAGAGATTACTTGCCAGCAGGTTTTAAACATGTCTTCCTAATTCGAGATCCGTACAAAGTTTTGACCTCCTACAAGAAAGCGATGACCATCCATCTGCTGAAAACCGGTTTGTTGACTAGTGAATCTGCGAAGACATTTAATCTGGAAAAGGATGATCCTGTCTTAAATGCCGGTGAGTTCTTTAGAGGCATTCATGATATCTGGAAGTATATTCGTGGCAACGTGGATCCCAACGCGGTCGTCATCAACACTGATGATCTGTTGGCCGAACCTGCTGAGGTGCTGAAGAAGTTCTGTAACCTAACCGGTCTTCCGTACAGTGATTCCCTTCTTCAATGGGAATCCTCTCTAGATTTTAAGGCATCGAAAGATGGCTTTGACACCTTCTATGAAACGGCAAATAGCTCAAGTGGTTTTCTACCACCTAAGCCAACTCCGTGTAGGGACAGTGGCGCCAGATGTCATCAAGCTTGCTGATGCATCCATGCCATACTTCGAGGAAATTAACAAACACAAGATATGAACATCATATTAAGCAAAATGCCTTTTGTAACCGTTTTCCATGGCCCTGGTATGCGGGGTTTCAGGGGGTACTGAAGCAGCCACCCTGATTTCTTTTGTGGGGGGGGGGGCAGGTGCAGGGTATGTTCTATTGTTACGTAGTATGTAGTTTAACTGCCTGTTATACAACTATACTTGTTTACAAACTCCCCCTTTGTCATCTGAGAATCCCAAAACCCCCAAGACCATTCAACTCCTAAACCCTGACCATAAAAGACCAACCCTCAATAACGCCGGCTAACTTCAAGGAACAAAAGTTCTATAAGAAGTATGAATCGTACTTCCAGCCCAGTCTTGCACAGAGTACCACCACACCCATTATACCAGAGAAAGTTTGATAGACAGCTACCTGTAGACCAATCAGAGAAAGTTCAGATCACTTAAACCTAAAATTGTTACACCCCAAAGCTAATGATATAAATTAAGACTTCCTGATTATTAGAGAGACACAAATATTAGACATAGAGACAATAGACAAAGAGACGGACATCTACAGGTTTAAAGTTTTAACCTCAACTTCTATAGTTCTGAATATTTCTTTCAATCGCCTGCTGTATTTTAATACCTTATTCATATCTGTTATTGGAACTTTGAATAGATATATCATGGTCGAGCTGAACTCTATTGCTACCTCCAGAGTTACATCATTTTATGCTTCCCTGCTGAAATATAACCGATCCAGAACAAGACATTGTCCATAGGCAACATGGAAATGGTTTTGGTATCTAATAAAAAACTTAAGCAAATCACCTTCATTTTGAAATAAAAACTATTTTGGAAGATTTTTTTTCAAAATCAGTACTCCCTCTACAAAAAGAAAGTTTCCAGGCCCCTGCCGCTTTCTTTCCGTTTTATAACCCAGCCTATTGCCAGATTGCAGCCCATTTAAAAAAACGGCAAGTTTTGTCCATGGAGCTTTCTCCGAAGGGTTCATCAAGCAAATACAAAGTTTAAAAGTACCACCCAGATGTTCAGATAACCATCTTTTCATGTCTACATCCTGTGGGAGAGATGATCAGGTGACAAGATCGCGGATCTAGTCATATCAACATTCTGATCAGACGGCAAGATCTCGGATCTCGTCATGTCTACATCCTATGGGAGAGATGATCAGGTGACAAGATCGCGGATCTAGTCATGTCAACATTCTGATCAGATGACAAGATCTCGGATCTCGTCATGTCTACATCCTATGGGAGAGATGACCAAGATCTTATCATCTGAACATCTCTCCCATAGGACGCAGACATGACGAGATCTTTGATCTTATCATTTAATCATCTCTTCCACAGGATGTAGACATGAAAAGATGGTTATCTGAACATCTGGGTGGCACTGTTAAGCTTCCATACTATACAGCGATGTTGCACAGTGCATTTACTTCACCTTAAGATGTAATTTGCATAATTTTCTGTAGCAGGTTTAGGCCTATGTTGATATCGAATGACTCAATAAAATATAATTCTCAATTCCCAAGATCCATGAAAAATTATCGATATTTGGCTGGAGAGATGACAATTATTAGAGAAAGCAAACATTGCTTCAATACCATGATTGTTTCAGTCGATGCAATTTTTGATTTTGCTGTTATATGTTAAGCTAGTCATGAGTCAATCGTTGTACACCCACCTTTATCCGTTACATCTTCTTCCGTGTTGAATTCCTCCGTTTGCCGAAGAACTGCCAGTCCTGAGTTGCAGTGAAAGCAGAGTAAAAAATGAACTGACTATTGGTCACTGTTTGCAGCAGCTTGATCAACAAGGTGCTGTCTTGACAGATGTATATCGGTAACAAGATGAAAGTCAGGAAACTGATACGAGACATTGCCAATGGCACCAAGGAGGATAAATCTGGTTCAGGGGCGGATCCAGGATTTTTCGAAAGGGTTTAACCAAAAATTAAGGGTATTTCGTCCACGAAAAAATTGGACAAGTAAAAAAAAAAAAAAAAAAGGCTTCACTTTCAAAAGGGGGCACACTTCTTTTTAACGGCACTTTTTCATTACAAATTGGGGGGGGGCATAGGCCGGATGACCGATCCGCCAGTGGTCTGGTTTGTGTGACGATAGGAGTCTGTATTTTGTCTGTACATCGCTTTTTGTTTATTTAAAAGAACCGGAAAATATGGCTGTTCCCAGAAATATCAGATATAATTGTAAACAATGTCATCATTACATGCTTCTTATTTATTGTGAATAACAATCGACTTTAATCAGACCCGCCTATTAAGGATGGCCTTAGATAAATCAGATTTCATTATTGCGTTGCAAGTCCAAAATTGAATTTGGGAAGTGACTGAAAGTCCTCCGAGCTACTGTTTAAGTAGGTTAAAAAATAAGATTCACATTTACTTTTGCTAGTCTCTGCAGACACGACCCTCATTTGATTTGATTTGATTTGATTTGATTTGATTTGATTTATTTTCTACATTCATATCATTCGTATAACAAGCATAATATATCGATTCCTGTTTTTATCATGAATCATAGCGAAAAAATGGCTAAAAATTGTAATTCTAAACATATATGATCTAACACCAAACTATTTATTAGAACATTCACAATTTACAAGAGGATTGTACGTCGTCATAACTGACAGTGACTTTCGTCTGACATGTCCGTACATCTGTATTTATTGCGCTTTACCAGACAAAAGGCTAATTCAAAACAATCGATTATTTAAACTCACAAAAATTGTATAATTCCAACCTTTGCCCGTTAAAGCCCCCCCCCCCCACAAACACACACACGCAAACTCTCTCTCCCTCGCTATCCCCTCCGTTTATTCTTTCTTTTTTAACCAAGAAGCAGTGGAACAAATGGAACTTGTGTTGAATCAAATTACTACAAAAATCGCCAACGAGACCAGAAGAAACAGGAATAGAATATATAGTAGTAAATAATTTAATCATTCACGCAAAAATCTCCAACTGCAATCTAGAGTACGAAAAATTGGAGAAAGAGAAGAAAGGTAAATAGCGGCTGTGCCAGGAAATTTGTAATAGTTTGCTAAGACGACCGAAATGCAATGTTACCTCTTTTTTCGCTTGAATTATATTTGTATTATAAAGTTGCAAGAACCTGAATGCTCTTCTTCTGTCTATCTCCCCCCCCCCTTAATTTTCCTCCTCCTTTACATAGCCCGTTTGTTTTCACTTCTTGAAAAATAAAAAAGGATAGTCGTCTCTGGAAACAAACGAGTAATAACCACGTCAAAATTATAAAGATCCCATATTTTTTTTTTTTGGTGATAGTCAGGAATTATCACATGCCACATTTTGTTCAAATGGTGCACGCCCACAAGTTCGAAGTTCGAGTTCCTTTCGCGTTCCCCTTCTGGAAAGAACACACTGTCCCCCGGTGTGTGTCATAGTGTGTTCACAGCACTAGCGTACCTATGGGGGGGGGG
Organism: Lytechinus pictus; assembly: GCF_037042905.1. Lineage (NCBI taxonomy): Eukaryota > Metazoa > Echinodermata > Echinoidea > Temnopleuroida > Toxopneustidae > Lytechinus > Lytechinus pictus. The sequence goes on along the minus strand of NC_087260.1, from coordinate 1,511,265 downwards.
GGGCAGGGGGGGCACTCTGCCCCCCCATGACGAGTCACAACCCATGCAAAAACGTATCTTTGCCCCCCCTGACGGGCTTGGAAAACTTTTTTTTGCCCCCCAGACGAGCTTGAAGACCTTTTTTTTTTTTTTTTTTATTTTTTTTTTTTATTTTTATTTTTTGCTTGTCAATTTTTTTCTGGTACGAAATCCTTTCTTTGTGATCGAAGACCTTTTTTTTTTTTTTTTTTTTTTTTTTTTTTTTTTTTTTTTTTTTTTGATTGTCAATTTTTTTGGCGGACGATTTTGCCCCCCCTCTGGAAAATCCTAGGTACGCCACTGGTTCACAGTATGGAACACAATGTGAAATCACCTTCACTAGGGCCGTCGCTAAGGTAAATTGCCAATTCGTCCACTCACCACATGGTCTACCTTCATTTAGTCTAATGCCATTCCGTCCATCAACATTTCGTCTAATAACCAGTTGGTCTAATACCCATTTTCTTTTCATTCATTTTGCACACTTAACACCAAATGGTATATGGACGAAATGGCTATTGGACCAAATGGTTATTAGACGAAATGGCACTAGACTAAATGAAAGTAGAACATGTGGTGAGTGGACAAACTGATGGTTGACCAACTGGTAGTAGACGAGTTGGCAATTGGACGAATAGGAATAAACCGTCGATAAAGGGGTTGTGGGGGTTCGCCCCCCCCCCCCCCACACACACACGCACACTAATTTGGATATCGTCAGTAAATCAGCGCTGCCGTCGGGGGAAAAAGGAGCGAAAAGGAAAAAAAAGAAGGGAGAAAGAGGAAAGAAAAAGGGAAAGACGGGGGGAAAGAAGAGGGAGAGAAAAAAAGACAGGAAAATAAGAAAGGAAGGAAGGAAGGAAGGAAGGAAGGAAGAAAGAAAAAAGAAAGAAAGAAAGAAATAAATAAAAAAGAAAGAAAGAAAGAAAGGAAGAAAGAAAAATGTAAGAAAGAAAGAAAGAAAGAAAGAAAGAAAAAAGAAAGAAAGAAAGAAAGGAAAACAAAAGGAGAAAAATCAAAGAGAGAAGGAGTGGGGTAGACAAGGTTTTGATTAGGTAAACCTAATTAAAGATGCGGAGTCTGAGATGTTGGAAAAATAATGAATTGTGTGTTACGCAAGCGCAGGTTGTGTAACTGCAGCTTGTCGGGAAAAAACTGTTGGGTCACGCATGGCTGTTCCGACTGCTCCATGTACCTTGTTCTTACTTGGTATTATTGAGTTCTATTATCTTTGTCGGTAAAATAGTGTCAACTTGCATTAAATTATCATTGAATTTGTTTTTTTGCAATGCGATCGCGGGAAGCTCTGTGTAGGCTACCGACAATGAATGGAAAGTCCCGGTTTAAGGTCTAAATCTATTTTTTTTAAATCAGCTCGCACTTCGCGCTCGCAACATAATTCATTTAAAAGAAAATTGCTGAAAATGATGCTTAAATTTCCTTCAGAATATCAACAATTTTCGCACGCGCTTCGCGCTCGCATTAAAATACACATATCGTTTAATTGAATATGCATATCTGAGTTTGTTCTTTATAATATAACAAAACTGTGAAAATATTAAAGTCAAAACATCAAAAGTTCTCAGCTCACGTTTCTGTACCGACAGTGATAACAATATCCCGGTTTAAAGTCTTAATCTTAAAAAAAAAGAATCTCGCACTTCGCGTTCGCATCATATATCTAGTGAAAATGTTGCCTAAATTTCCCTCAGAATATAAAAAAAAATTGCTCGGGCTTCGCGCTCGCATTGAAATACGCAGATTGTTAGATTGCATATACGCATATCTGAGTTTGTTCTTTATATTAATTTTAAGTTTTTCAAGTTAAAACATCAAAAGTTCTCAGCTCGTGCTTCTGTACCGACAGTGATAAGAATGTCCCGGTTTAAAGTCTAACTCTAAGAAAAAAAACTTTTTAAATGAATAAAAAATCACATATTTCGTGAATGTTGCCTAATCAGAATCTCAAAAATTTCCGCTCGCATTGACATACACAGATTGTAAAATCAAAGTATCAAGAGTTGTCAGCTCGTACTTCTGTACCGACAGTGAACCATTTTCCTTCATGTTGGACAGTGCTTAAAATGTTCCCTTTCGGGTCAGTAAATCAAAATTTTATCTCGCGCTTCGCATTCGCATTGTGTTTATTGCGATGCACAGCTTGTTCGATTACAGATGCACCAACTGAGGTTGTTTTAGTGTTTAAAAAAACATGTTTAAAATTTTTTTCAGGTCAATCTAAAGTTCTCAGCTCGCGGTTCGCGCTAGCCTCTTGTCGAGGCTCTGGCGGCTGCTTCCCGAGCGAAGCGAGGGATGTCCTAATTCGCGAAGCGAATTAGGCCTGGCGCTAGCCAGGGCCTCTTGACATATCTGAGCTGAATTATATATTCATGAGGAACGTCTTCCTAATAAATATACATGAGTTGTAATATCACCGGTCACCTCGTAAACCAATGAAATGTCAAAGCTGTTTCGATCGTCCGGGGTTCGGAATACTTTAGTAGTCCACTATTCTGCAGGGGATTCAATTAATTGCGGGACACTAAAGGGGATATAACCAGCAAAATGCTACAAGCAGTGGTACTTTTACTACTACTAGTATACTGGCCGTAAAAGACCCATCACCGCCCCGAAACTTCCCGGGAGATAATGGTCAGCCGCTGGTCAGACTCGAGTCAAGGGGAAACAACTCTACTCCAGCATTCCCTCACTGCACCGCGGAGAACGATAATCGACAAATAGTGGAATCCCCGGGGGGGCCACTTCCATTCACGAGTGGATACCATGCGCGACCATGGGGTCTCGAAAAGCACCCTAAACACGTAATATCCATATTCTGAAAATGCGCCCCTTAACAAGTATTGGCGTGTGAAACCCTACCCTTAACAAGTATTGGTAACAAAACGATACTCTCGGCAAATGTTCCCTGAAATGAACCCCTAAACAAGTACAGGAATGTTTTATTGTTACGGGTCCTTCGGTCGTCGGCTTTACCTTATTTGGTTTAGTACGACCCCACCTTCTACACCTCGCGCAAATCGGACTCTAAACACGAAGTGTTGGGGCAAAAAGGACATCCTTTATAAAACATTTTAATTTTGTTTTATCATCCCCGCGAATTCGACCCTAAACACGTAATTTTCCTAGCGAAATAGATACCCTTTTTTTATTATTTTTGTGTTTTTGACACCCTTATCACGTTACGTACGTAACGTGCCCTATCGTGAAAAAGACATCCTTTTTACGTGTTTTTTTGGTCGCGCATGGTATCCACTCGTCAATGTAAGTGGCCCCCCCGGGGTGGAATCGCATGAAAGATAACATTTTTTCCATATCCTGTGGGTAGATTTACAAAAACATCTCGTCCTTTCAGTGCAGATTTAATTTTATCGACTTGCAAATCCTTAAATCGGTCAATATTCAGCATTTTAGAGGCATATTCAATGCTCTTTGATATTTCGTCGTCACTCTTCGCCTCTTCGCCTCTTCGCCTCTTCGCCAAGGTCGCCATTCAAGATGAGCTCATGAATATACAATATGACGTCATAGCAGCCCGCGCTCTCATTGGATGATTTTCACCGACCAGTTTTTGGTCGGTATATTGGTAAAAACAATAAAATAACAAAAGAAAGTCGGTGAAATTCGGGTCAGATGTCAAGAGGCCCTGTCTCGCGGCGCTCTGCTTCGCTCTCTCCGTTGCTTCGCAATGTTCGCTCGGAAAGCAGCCGACAGAGCCTCGACAAGAGGCTAGGTTCGCGCTGGCATTATGTTTATTGAGATACACAGCTTCACAGATACAGAAACTGTAGAAACATGTAAAAACGTTTAGTTCTCAATATCCAAAATATTTCAGCTCGCGCAAATACCGTTCTTTTTATCATTATGAAAACTGCATGGAATGTCCGATTCCAAATCTAAGTGTGATTAGATAACCATCATGTTCATGATTGCAAAAAGTGTTGAAAATCAGTTCACGCTCGCAACCGTTTCTTACTTTTAGGCCGACATTCTTCATGGTTACATTGCTCCGAATGTTCTGTTTTCAGTTCTAAATCTGAATAAAACTTCAGCTTGCGCTTCGCGCTTGTTTACTGTGTACTTTATTAAAATATGTTTAACCATTCCAGTTTTCAGGTCCAATATCTCAAAAAAAGATCCAGCTCGCGCTTTGCGCTCGGTCTGTTTGATTAGTGAGAAATGTATCATATTCATAAGTCCTTCTTTTAGAAAGGTTAGTTAAAAGTATCAGCTCGCGTTTACATGAATTACTATATAATTATGCATATTATTCATGCAAAAAGTTCTAACAATGTCCAGATTTCTGGTTGGAAATCAAAATTTCCGCGCTCGCATCAAATGTTTGGTTGATATATTTACCCTCTTCATGGTTACAATCGAGTTTTCATGTCAATATATGAAATTATTTAGCTAGCGCTCGCATTTTGGGAATGGAGAGAAATATATTCTTTCATGGATCACTGCGAACAGTCTTTAACAGGTCTTTTTGCTGACCAGTATATGAAAATATCAGCTCGCGCTTTTCGCTCGCATGGATTGTTTAGTTAAATACCCCCATGATGCTGCTCACAATGTTCAATTTTCAGGGCAAAATATGTAAAATTTCCTTAAAATTTGAACTCGCGCTTTGCGCTCGCGTGGTAATTTATATTTAGGCCACATGAAATACCTTATGTTGTTTCTAAAAAATGAAAATTTAGTTAGGACTTTCCCTATAAAACATAAAAAAAAGAAACCGGTAAAATGATGATGAAAATATCCCCCCCCCCCCTCCATTGATAAAAGCTGTAACTGATCCTGGGTATGTGACGGAGGAGAACGTAGAACACTTTCAAGATCATGGTGTCCACAGTGGGATGATCTTCACACTGTTGAATCGTAAACATTGGACACACAATAACTTTACATGCATCAGGAGACGAATGTATCAAGCACCCTTTCTTTCCGACAGTCAAGTCAGCGTGCATATCCGGGGGGGGGGCACTTTCATTGACGAGTGGATACCATGCTCGACTATGGGGTCTCGAAAAGCACCCTAAACAAATGAATATTTTTCAATATTCTGAAAATGCATCCCTTACATGCCTGGCGTGTGAAACCATACCCTTAACAAGTATTGGAACATACCCTTGGCAAGTATTCCCTGAATTGAACCCCTAAACAAGTACAGCGATATTTTAATTGTTATATGTCAAGGACGTCGGTTTTACCTTTACCTACATCATTGGGTTTAGTACGGCCCTACCTCCCACACATCGCGCAAATCGGACTCTGAACACGTAGTGTTGACTGTTGGGGCAAAACGTACATCCTTTATAAAACATTTTAGTCTCTTTATACCCTCGCAAATTTAATCCTAAACACGTAACTTTCCTAGCAAAATAGATATCCTTTTTTTTTCATTATTTTAGTGTTTTTACACCCTTATTACTTTACATACGTAACGTGCCCTGTGTTTTTATGGCGCATGGTAATTCTCGTGGATGTATGGACTGTGAAATATTGAGCATAGTTCGCTTTTTAATATATCAAGCATCAAAATATGGTATGCATAATTGTACTTTAAAACCTTGTTACAGACAATGTTATTATCATGGTCCATGGTTATTACATACGCGTTCATTCGATAATTATGGGGATAGTGCATTTGCCATGTAAGAAATATATACTAGTACAAAAATATCATGATGACGATAATGATAATGATAATACTAGATATTATTCAAATATCCCCGAGTCTCAAGAGTGCTGGAAGCGCAATGAAGAAGAATAGAGAAGGTGAGAGAGAGGGAGAGAGAAGAGAGGGGGGGGTAAATAAAGATATACATATGAAATTTATAATCAAAGAAGGGGTTAATGGCCCCTATTCCGAAGTAGCTCGGTGCGAAAATGATGGGAGTTGGAAACAATCAATATGTCATTTAATTAGTATGCTTGTTATGTTTACTGTAGGCCTGTTCTTTCCCTGTACTTAAATGGTGAATAAAATTATTTCATTTATTGTCTCTAGACAGTTATCACTTATTTGAGCAGGAAATGTGTTGACGAATTGGCAAATAGAGATTAGTCATTATTCAAATTCATTCATTTCCATATCTCCAAAATATACACAAACAAGATACAGTATACATGGAGATCAAATTATTTAAACAATTCCATAATCATCAAACTAAAAAAATGAAAATCATAAAAAATATATATATATATAAAACAAACGACTTAAGATAATAAATGGGACGTGAGTAGGAGTAGCCAAAAGCCAACTAGCCTATTTTGGTTTCTGCCTGATCAACATTCAATTAGTGTTGCAATCAGCTATCAATAGTTCAACTCAAGAATAAAATTTACAATGAAATTTAGTTTGAATTAAACCAGTGTTCAGAAAACGGGCCAATGACAATTATGATAACAGGAAGACTGGGATTTTTTTTCCAGCCAGCCATCGCCATTTTATATTTTGATTACTGGAGATCAAAAGGAAGTCTGGAATTGGCAGGGAGCAACTGTGAACCGGTTTGTTCCGGTATGTCAAAGGTGAGATCGTAAACCACCTGATGGCCATTGTCCCATCCGTAGAGCTTCTGGTCACGTGGGTTGTAATCCAATGACGTCATATCCTGGAAACGGACGTCGAGGGGGACGCTGATGATGCGATAGTCGTCCAACGAGGTGTCATACACCGACTCCACCTATTAGGAATATAAGATGGAGATCAGAGATCATGTCATCAGCGTTTCAGACACCAACAATCTTAACAAAAACAAGTGGAACGGTTCTGACACTCTCACCTGCATTAAGCAATTCGATATAGCAGCAGTGCTGCCTTTGAAAACAGATAATGAATCAATATTCACAGAAGAAAACACTAATGTGATGATAAAATACTGTGTCCATCGGCCCAAAATGACCTTTGACCATAATCATGTGACCTCAGACATGTGCAAAACAATCATTCAAACTTGATTTCCTTGTTTCATGAGCTAGATCCATAAACTTTTTTAAGTTATGATGCCAATTTAACACATACTCCCAACACGTCCAGCGTTCATTGACCTTAAATGACTTTTGACCTTGGGCATGTTCCTGAAACTCGCACAGGGTATTTAGGGATACATTACTGTTCTTATGTCCAAGTTTCATGAACTAGATCCATACACTTTTAAAGTTATGACAATTCCTCAAATAACCCCTACATGGCGAAAGTTCGTCAACCCTAAGTGACCTTTGACCTTAATCATGTGACCTCAAACTCAGGCAGGATCTTTAGTGATACACTATCTCATTAAATTTATAAGTTTTACGAACTAGGTCCATATACTTTTGAAGTTATGACAACATTACAAAAACTTAACCTTTTTTAAGTTAATGTTTATTTCTCTCCAAAATAAAAATAAAACATGTATTATAGTACAATCAACAAAACATTTTCATTTTTCATAATTATAAAAAGAAGTAATTGATAATGTTTCAACATAATGAACATGCAACATAATTTAACTGAAGGTCTGAGAGAAGTTTAATCCGTCTTCAAAACACCCCCCCCCCCCGTCATCTAAAGCACCAGCACAAACAAAGCACAATCGGACACACGTACACACACCCTCACACACAGCGCACACCACCCCCAACGCCGCACAGCCCCCCCCCACACACCCACACACACCGCACACCACCTCAACACCCGCACAGCCCCCCACACACACAAACACACCCACATACACCGCACACCACCTCAACACCTGCACAGCCCCCCCACACACTCAGAAGTACACAGTCCCCTGTACTATCATCGATCCATGATATCCGTGCCTGCCTCGTTACCTCTACTGGTGAAAATTCCCCATTTTCTGAGATGGTGCACTAAAGTGCCCCTCTCTTCTGCTAGTTTTTTTCCGCTTGTTCATTTTCTATTTCTTTTTTATTTCTTGAGGTGAGGGGTTTATTTTCATTCCTACTTTAAACAAAGATCATGTATATTATATGATTAACCAACAGACTGTTCCTTCCCTACATTAGATATCTTTATACCAGTGTGAATCCCCTCCCAATTTATTAAGTTTAAAAGAACACCACAGTTTTTCCATAGATCTCTTAATTTTTTCGCACTTGTACAATGATTGTTCATATGTTTCTTCATTTTTATCACAGAAGGCACAAGCATTGCTCGTATTAAATATAAATGCATACAAATAATTTGTAGTGTATATAAGCTCATACAACATTTTAAATTGAAATTCCCTCAACCTACTGTTTAACGTGGACTTCCTATGTCGTAGGAATATTGTACGAATCAGAGAAATCATAAATTCTCTGTAGGTTCCTAAAAGCAGATGATTCTTGTACTAACAGACTAACTCGTTCATTAAATATAGATTCAAGTATCAAATCATTGTCTTCACACGAATTAGTTTTCTTCAAAAGACCTTTCCATGTTAATATTTATAACTGGTGAAGTTTATTTATTTCGACTTCATTTAAATTTCCTTTGAGAGTCTCTGTTTGATCTAAATTCACCTTGGTTAAGATTTCGATATTGATTCCCCAAACATGGTCTAAGTTCTTTGACCCAAAATGAAATTTGACCTTGGTCGTGTGATCTGAAACTCAGGTAGGGTGTTTAGTAATACTTGAATACTCATATGTCCAAGTTTCATGAACTAGGTCCATATCATTTTAAGGTATGATGGCATTTCAAAAATTAAAACTCGGTTAAGATTTCAATGTTGACGACACGGTGCCGCCGCCATCGGAAAAGAGGCGCCTATAGTCTCGCTCTGGTATGCAGGCGAGACAAAAACTAACAAGCGAAAAAATAGTAATCCACATCAACAATCTGTCGGGGAAGAGGCACTCTTCACCTGCCCCCCCCCCCCCTCCAGTACGCTATGAGGGATGCTAGAACTAATGACAAAATCACACCATCAAAAATAATTCCATTCAAAGTGGCGCATATGCACGACGGGAGCAGAAATTGATGTAACGTCTTTAAATCTTACCTACATGGGGTTTTGGGGAGGTGGTAGTAGTAAACATAAAAGCAATTTGAATTTGAATTAATTCGTTCCCCTTTTACATCTTTATTTTACATCGAACTATATTCTGTACACACTTCAAATCATATAATAAAACGTTTCTAAATTGATTATGTGACACAAGATTCAGATGGTAAAAAGTGAGGATGATCACAATTATTTGCTACACGATGCACAACAAAAGCTACGCCTTTCTATATAATATGATATACAATTCTTTCGAATTTCATCACAGCAAGGTTGTTAACAAACCCCTTGCGAAACTGAATATAACTTGAAAACGTAAATCATTCGATCATTTATTTGACCAAATTGGTCCAACTTACTGTGGTATCCGTGCTGAAGAAGCTGCTGAGGCAGTAGAGCTTCCTGCACACCATGAAGCAATTTCCCATACGGCTCTTACGGAAGGGCGCCATGTACGTCTCTACAAGGTTTAGTGTTTCTGGATCCAGACGACTAATCGCTGTCTTTGCTATTAAAAATTTACAAAAATGTTAATCAAAATTTGAAGCTATATGATATGTGTATATGTGTGTATCTCACACAGCCACACACAGATACTATATGTTCAGATTATCCTTCGCTTAATACCAGGGGAGTGTTTCCTCAACATTTTGTCCGACAAGTTGTCAGATCTTTCCTAGATTTTTATAGGCTGAGAGGCACTGTTACTATGGTAACTGGCGGATAAAGTGAGACTTGTCGATAAAACTTCTGACAAGTAGTTTCACGAAAAACTTCCCATGACATCCTCCTGGGATCTCATTGTGACTGTGTGATGCTTGCTGTTATTTAAAGTTTTGATGTTAACTTCCTGTACCTCCTTTGAAATTGGGTCAATCATGTAAACATACCTGTGAAGGACATGTGTAATAAACTGGAAAGTTTGTTTTCATCTCATTTTCATTGGTCTTTATTTTGCCATTTTGTGACTTTTTGATTCAGAAACCAATTGAGATGATGGGCTAGAGTCTCTATGTGATTAAACCAGTTTTATTGACATGTGCTTAATACAGACTATTGAAGCAGGCCTGTGAAAAAAAATTCAATGAGCGGATTTTTTTTTGCAGTGCCCTTGTAAAAGATTGATCTGTTTCATTTGGAATCCAGTTTATTTTTTAAAAAAGTATAGAATGTTTTCACGGCCTTCTCATGATATGTGTTACTTGTTAGTTAAAATTTAATGACTGACAGGGGTTACTTACTTTTATCCGACTCGGAAACGTAGATTGCCCACAACCCGCTCTCGTCGACGGCGAAATCGATGTCGCTATAACTCTGGACCATGTATGAACCACGGTTATTGATGACCGCGTCGGATATTACGTTGGTGTTGACAACCGTGTCATTTTCGAAATCATATCTGGTTTTCAATTAAACAGTTATATGACATAGGTTACGTGGATTCGAATCAGTGATATGCCCAAATGCCATGGCATGATTATAACTGCAATGATCACATTTGTTATTTTCTAGGTTTTGGTGTCACCGTAGTGAATTTAATTTAATTTTAATTTGCATTGTGAACGGTGGCGAATATATTGACAGAGGTTATTACAATCCCTGGTACATTTGCATCGAAAGCGGTCTGAGGCCGACCGCTTATGCGGCTCAAGGTATGTGTAACAACGGACTGACGAAGGCTCGAACTGAGTCCAGCTCAGTCCAGTAATTGGTATGTGTAACACCAAAGTGGACTCGGTCTTGCATGCTTAAAGGCGGAAGTGGTGTGATAATGGTTTGGCCTATTACTACGAACCGTGCAAAAAAAATGTACGCATGTTGCCCCCCCCCCCCCGGATCTCGCCATACAAAACATAATATTAAGTCGACATAACAATATGGCGTATCTCGCCATATGTCTACAGGTAGCATTAGGTCGACTTGGAAGAATAACGTTTTCCGTCATGTCGACATGTTACTGTTTATAAGCAGACTTGGCAAAATGACTCGCATGTCGATACAATAAGGCTATTAATTAAGCCAACATACGGCGAAATATAGCTTGTTTCAAGCAATGAAGTATCTCACCATGTCGACATAATAAGGATATTAAGTCGACATGGCACTTCCAAGCTGCCGTATTAGTCATACCTCACGATTTGCCTGGTCTCGAGTGCATGGTAGTAGAGGGATCCATTGAAAGCAACCATCCCTGGTCCTTGGGCTGGAAGGTTGCTCGGGAGCATGTACCGGCTCTCATATTCCGTACCGTCACGGAAATCGGTTATGTGAGCAAAGCGGTCAACCTGGAAAGTCGATCTGGTCGAGATGGAAGAGGAATTAAGGAAAAGTTTATAGTGTAGAAAGTAATTTGATTTCATATTTGTTTACCTCATGTCTTGACTACTGACCTTGCTGCTGACCGATGGACAACACTCCTACCCATTTTCTCTCTCTCTCCTCGCTCTCTCTCATTCGCTCGATCACCCCCCCCCCCCTCTCTGTCTCTCGCCCCTACCCCAATCTTCTTTTTCTTTTCTTTTTCTTTTTTTCAACTCTCCACGTAGGGGTAAATTTGATAGGGATCATGTACTAGTACTGCCATTCAGATTACTAGGAGTGTAAAATAAACATGATATATCTGTTTCCATGCCTTATAGTGGAATATCATAGCCATATACCCACCTTGGATTGTGGAATGGTACGTAATATACCTTCATATAGTCCCGGATTGGGTCTCGAAACCACGCCCCTACTCTGTTACCTAAGCCTCTGACAGTGAATGGTTCGGATATGTGAATGATGTCACCGCAACTATCTATATAAAAACAAGTCGGGTTGATAGAAAAATTATAAGGAATTTATGCGGCTTCTGCCCGGCTCAAGTAGCATATTACTGGAAATCGTACAGAGGTCGTACCATACACGTACTTCGTACGATGATCATATGCTGATCGCACTATGTGGTTTAGGGTTATACGATTTAGAAAATTTGTAACACCTCACGCTTAACAACATCGTAGATGCTTCGGGGATCAAGAATCCGTACGATAATCATACGATCATTGTTCGTGATCCAAGGGTGATTACGTGAATATAATGGTATGATCAGTTTACGGTTACCATACGATGGCCCCAGACCAAATGCAAACGGCGCACTGCCCTTCTTCTACATAGTTGTATATCTTCACCTTCGACAATTATTATGGTAGATATAGTAGTTTTACAAACTTTGCCAAAAAGGTGATCTGGGATGGCGTCGATTTAGACTTTACCCTATACTACATTTCCCTAAACCCCTACCTTGAGATGGAAAATCACTCCATGGTTGGAAGAGGCTGTCATCTTCGCTCTTTGTCGAATAAGACCGTTCACATTCGGCTAACTTCGCCTTCAGATCGTCAATCTTCGATTGCAGATGGTGGACCTCAGTGGGGCCTGTTACCTCCAGGTCTCTAATGAGTAGTGTAAAGTTAATCAGCTGAAATGGAAATAAAGATCAATAAAATTGTCCGCAAAAGCTATTCAAATTTGTAAATATTATGAAGACCGATAACCAAAATAAGACCTCCGTAGATTTACATTCAACTATGAACATGATGATCAATTTGAAACAGGAACAGTTTGTCGCGCTTCCCCCTCCCCCTTTATTATCTCCAGGATCCTTTTCATAAATTTGCAACTGCTAAATGTATAAGAGAGGGGCGGGACGGCGTTCAGATGCTTCCCTTTTTTTCGTTATTCACAATCCATCCGAAGTAACAAGTTTAGATTCATAGTTTGATTTGCTATGGAATTTTATTATGAAACATACATTGTAATCAGGAATGGAATGTTAGTGACTCCTGCTCCAGCCTTTTGCGTATGTGGGGGGCTTGGGGCACCTCACCCTCAACAGTTCCATGACCCAGAAAACAATAAAGAAATAGAAAATGATAATGCAGGTCCATGAAGTCTTTGTCGAGGGTCGGTGCCCGACGTTTCAGAGCCTGACGTCACGGACGAAACTGTTGTGTCGATTCACCGTCCTTCGACACATACTTCATTGTGGAATTTGACAATATATTCTCTAATTTCCCAAAAAAAAAATGTTGCGTCGCTGTTGCGAAAACTCCCAACTATGAAGGTTTGCCCAACGTTAATAAAAAATATTCCATCTTGATATACCAAACTTTAACATGATGATGTAACAATTTGCATCATGTTTTCAGAGTGTATCATGAAATATCAATATACTAGGCAAATGACTACCTACATGTACATTTTAAGAATGACAGGCCTCTGTCTTTTAAGGAATATCGATTATTTTACGAACCTCTACTCGAAGAAGCTGGACCTCAGGAACCTCGGATGCTACAAGCTCGATTCTTCAAAATACAAACACAAATTTGAAAGTTTTACTCGGTCATGTTTCAGAAAAAATAAATTGTCATTCATTACACATTAATAAGAAATAACCAAGTTATTTTTCAGAGGTTAGAGTAAATAATTATGGAACAATTATAAAGTTAACGCCAACAAATCCCACTCAAGACATTTTACCAATAAAGAAATGTCTTATCCCGGTTCTGAAAATTCATCTATAAAATTACAAAATAATGACCCATCTGAATTGGGATTAATGTCCCCTTTTCTCCGATTTAACAATGCAATTCAACTTTTTAAATCCCCCATTCAAATTGATGTAAAAAGGAAAGAATGGATAAGAACCAATACCCCCACTTAAGCAGGTTTCTCATACAAAATTTTTAGGTGTTTTGGTTGATAGCAAGCTCTCCTGGAAATTACCTATCAAAAATATTTGCAAAACAATCTCTTGAAATATTGGTATCATTAACAGACTAAAATTCCATCTTCCACAACCATCTTTGTTTATTCTTTATTATTCGCTTGTTTTACCCTACCTAAACTGGACTTTTGCTTTGGGGAAACACTCATCAAACTCTGTTAGAAAAAAATATATTGTTACAAAAAAGTAATTCGTATAATCTGAAATGCTCCGCTTCGTGCCCACTCGGATCCACTTTTCCATGAACATAATATGCTCAAAGTAAACGATCTCTACTTGTTTCATCTTGGAGAATTTATGTATAAATGCAATTCTGGTGCCCTTCCCTTAGTTTTTCGTGACATGTTTATAAAGAATCATACGATTCATAAATATCCCACTTGACAGTTTGAAGAATTTCATTTACCTTTTAACACTTTCAGCACAAAATACATTCATTTTGAAGGTCCTAAATTTTGAAATACTTTGCAATGCGCATAGATTTGAAAAACTCCCCTTCACTCGCAGTCTTCAAAAGAAAATTTAAAGACATTTTATTGGCTACGTAGAAAACCTAGCTCTCCTTGTTGTACTTTCTTTTATTGTCAACATTATCACTATTATCATTATTATTTTTGTTATAAGTATCATGATTATTATTCTTATTGTGATGATCATATCATCAACATTATTATTATGGCTATTATTACTGTCATCGTGGTCATTGTTATTATTGTTGGTATAACTCGTCACCAATTCTCAACCATGCAAGCATAAACTTTATACTCGTTATACATGTTATACACACCTGTGAAACATTTTCTTATTTTAGTCCACATGCAGATATGTTCTCCTCATCGTCTCTCCTCGTTATTCTTCGTACATTACTCATTTCATGCATTTTGTTGTTTATTTTACTTTTCTTCCCCTCTTTTGGCCACTATCATTATTCCAATTATGTAATTGAATATTAATGAATAATTTGTTTTGAGGGGTCCACGATTTACAAGCACAGCTTCACAGCGGACCTTTCCATTTCCAGCATGTTATTTTCAGCCACAAATATCTAATGATGATCCATATTAAGTTTCAAATGTATAATTTAGAGGAATATATATATATATATATATATATATATATATATATATATATATATATATATATATAAATAATAACAATAATAATAACTAGATTTTAATTCGTCATGCGGACGAATTAGGTGGTCTGTCGTATAGATAGATAAACAGGAAAAAAATATTTAAACAGATGTTAGATTGAAAAATAGATAGACAAACAGATTTACATAATCAAACAGATACATATAAGAAAGATAATTATATATATAGATGGATGGAGTGATGGATGGAGAGATAAATTATAGGTGGTTATATTAATAAAACATAGACATATAGATAGATAGAGAGACAGACATATAGATAGAGAGACAGACATATAGATAGATAGAGAGACAGACTTATAGATAGATTGATAGATATATAGATAGATAGATAGATAGATAGATAGAGAGATGATAGGTGGTTATATTAATAAAACATATATAAACATATAGATAGAAAGAGAGACAGACAGATAGATAGACAGACATATATATAGATAGAGAGACAGACAGACATATAGATAGATAGATAGATAGATAGATAGATAGATAGATAGATAGATAGATAGATAGATAGATAGATAGATAGATAGATAGATAGATAGATAGAAAGATAGATAGATAGACATATAGATAGATACAGAGACAGACATATAGATTGATAGAGAGACAGAGATAGATAGAGAGACAGACATATAGATAAATAGAGAGACAGACATATAGAGAGACATACATATAGATAAATAGAGAGACAGACATATAGATAGATAGATAGATAGATAGATAGAGAGACAGACAGAAAGATAGACAGATAGATAGATAGATAGATAGATAGATAGATAGATAGATAGAGACAGGCAGATAGATGGATAGATAGATAGACATATCTAAACAGATAGATACATATATATTAGACAGAGAGAGAGAGAGAGAGAGAAAGATAGATAGACAGACAGATAGATATACAATGTAGGTAGATAGACAGACAGACATATGGATAGATAGAGAGAGAGGGAAATATTCAAACAGATAGATATATATTAGACAGAGAGATAGATATGTCATGTAGGTAGATAGACAGACAGATAAATAGATATAATATTTAAAAAAAAGTAATTATAATCTGTTTTATTTTGCAATATTTTAGCTATTATTTGTTAGAATTCTTATAATTGATCGTGGGCAAGATAGCTAAAAAAAAAAATAATAAAAAAAAAAAAAAAAAAATCATGTTCACCCGCGGACTCGAACCCCTGCCCGCATGATGGAATGAGAAACAGTCTGACGCCTAACCGATTGAGCTAGAATATTTCCCATAGACCACTTTACACGTAAGCAAAACACGAGAATCTCAAATCCAATCTTGCATGTGAAATACGGGCATGATCCCGGCATCTGATCGGAACATGAAGGAAATACAACCGAAAGCTTAGAATCTCAGCTACAACATACTAAAAGCTCAGGGATAACTGGCAACAAAAATTGGAGATATGGCTTACGAAATATAAGAATGTAGAATCTAGTTTTGAGAAAAAGTCATGTCCCATAGAGATTACACGCAAAATGAGTAAAAATGACATGCCTTTATTATTTGCAATTTTTGAGGATGATCTGTTTATCAAAATGAAAAATAAAGGCAATAATTCAGAAAGAGTAAGACCTAAGCTACAACATATCAAAAATTGGGTGAAAATTGACCAATATTCACGGAGTTAGAGCCAGATTTGCATAATTATAATGACGTCATAATACGCAAAATGGATATTTTGACTTATAATTAAGGATCAAATGAGACATGAAATTCTCTAATTCATACTCTATCAAAATATGAAAAAAAAATTGGGGGTCCCCATGCGTTCTGAAGAGCTACAGCGGATTTTCTATAGGCATGTTTTTGCCCATATAATTATGGCCTATAGTGAGAGCTCGCGCGCACACGTGCTGCAAACTTTAACGGGTGTTAATTTCCTTATTAATGGTCGTAGAAGATTGATCAAGGTATCAAATTGCTCAAAATTATATTATCAATGCAATGGTATTTATTTTTGTGTTTCTGAGTTGCGTTAAGGCGTTACGCGCGGAAACGCGCGCGCATACGTTTGCGCACGCAATTTTTTGAAATGCTTAAAATGACCTAAAACGTACTCTGTTTTGGTCAAAAAGTGATTTTGAGCATTTTGAAATTTTGACGCGCGCGTCGTGACCTCCAGGTGACCTTTGATGACATGACCTGATGACCCTTATTCTGAAGTTAATGTCATGTAAATTTGATAATGGAGATATGATTGATAATGTGATTTTACAAAATGGCGTCTAGATGACGTCATCATGACTTGATGACCTTGAAAAGCTTATTTTGGCGTTTCCATGACAGACCCTATAGATGCCTTGAAATTCAATTAAATCGACACAGTCAAATTCGAGATATCTTGGCGACAAATAATAGCCATTAAAAATAAAGAATAAAAATAAAGAAAATTCTGACGAAATTAAGAGGTGTTCTGTCATAGACAGACCACCTAATAATGAAACGTTTTTGTATAGCGCAAAATACATAAGCAAAGTTGCATGTCTCTAAGCGCTTTTTACAAAAGGAGTGGAGATGGAGGGGAGAGCACTGGGTTCTATTGTGCAGATCATTTATAATTCAAACTTCCATTTCTTAAAATGAGCCGCGAGTTTGTGTCTTTTTTGGCCACACAATATTCAACTTCGTTTTGCTTCTGAAGAAAAGATCTAAATGCTTCAAAGTTTGGATCAACTTTCCTTAATTTACAAATGTAAATGAAGTACTTCAATAATAAAAATCACAAAATATATGAAGCGATGTTTCAGGGAATTTGTTGCAAAATTCACACAAAGGGAAATCTTTTCTTTTAATCTTAAAAAGAAAATCATTAAAAGCAATGCATTTGTGAAAAACTTTGAAATAAAAAGAACGAATTTTAGTGTCTATCGAACATTTGAAGTAATTGCAATGTATTTTCTCCCATGAAATATTGTCAGGAATGGGTAAGATTTCTACTCCAATATTCCTAATGTGCGTCAGGGCTAAATTTGCCACTCAAGATATTATAAGCGTAGCTGGGTATCAATTTGAGAATGAACATATGATGAACATCATCACTATTATAGACACCAGCATTTTGAAGAGTGGGAATAAGCCAGTCTTTAGGGATATTCTGGATTAGAAAATTAAATTTTCTTCTGTCAGAACGGGGTATACTAAAATCCAAGATTGATTCTTCAAACAATTTATGGCCAGGGAGGGGTTGATTAAGCAAATCTGATATCGTGTGAACATTTTAATCATACCATGCACCATAATAAAAATATTGTTTGGATTTGGAACAAATCAATATGTTAAACCATAATGACTGACATGCACCTAAGTCAGAAAAACTACAATCAAATATATTAAAAGTGGCTTGTTCTCGATATATATACACTGTTGGTCATAAAGGTGGAATAAAATATTTTTGAATAAAAATCGACAGTTTTTGTTGGTATTTGAAAGGCTACGCGTAGACAAAATGGTAATTGAGTGATTACATAATGTTTCCCCATTACACAGGTGACATTATAACATGAGAAATTTGGATTACGTAATAAATTATTTTGTTGTAGACTAAAAAAGCCTATGCATATGATATTCTGTCCCTTTCCCTGATTTAGCACTGTGTATAAGAAGGTTGCATTTTTTCGAGTTCCTTGTACGGTTTGAAATAAAAATCGGTCGAGACGTTCCCTGGACTATGCCTGGTCCAACGGCAACAGCAACACGCGAGAGAGTGGTAGCACTGCGACAGGAGGGCTACAAGCAGACTGATATCGCAGAAGTCCTAGGGATATCACAGAGTGCAGTCTCTCAGATCCTGAAACGTCAACGTGAGGCGGGGAATGTGCGGCCACGGAAATCTCCAGGACGTCCCAGATTGACCACAAGAAGAGATGATCGCCAACTGTTGAATTTCAGCCGCAGAAACCGGATATTGCCCACGAGCCGTCTTCGTCGCTTGTGGAGGAGATATCATGGGATCAACGTTTCCCGATCATCCGTTAATCGCAGATTGCTCCAACATGGTTACCGAGCACGACGGTTGACCAAATGTCCACGCCTGTCTGTTCGCCACAGAGTAGCTCGTCTTCTTTGGGCTAGGGAGCACAGAAGGCTTCATCCAGGACATTGGCATCATGTGGTCTTCACGGACGAGAGCCGGTTCATCCTTGACCGAAAGGATGGGAGACAACGAGTTCGTCGATTAGCCGGGGAAAACCTTCGCGATGAATGTATCCACGAGACGACTCAAGGCGGAGGCGGCTCAGTGATGATATGGGCCGGCATCCATTATGGAGGGAAAACGCCACTGGTGGTTCCGGACGGAAACGTCAACGCCGCCGCCTACAGGGATATCTTGGAGTTCCACTGTCTTCCATATGCAAGACGAGTGTATGGGCACAATTTCCGACTGCAGGATGACAACGCTAGACCGCACAGGGCCGCTGCAGTAAGGGAATTCCTGGAGGCAGAGGGCGTCGTACAATTGCCATGGCCAGCTTGTTCGCCGGATATGAACCCCATAGAGCATGCATGGGATGCCCTAGGCCGAGCAATCAACGACAGAGAGGTCATTCCTCAAAATCTGCAGGAGTTGGCAGATGCTCTGAGGGATGAATGGGACGCTGTGCCTGTTGACGTCATCAGCAAGCTAGTGGACAGCATGCCACGACGTCTGCATGCGCTGGTTCGTACCAGGGGTGGACATACCCGATACTAGTGACTGAGTAAGAACAATGACTCAGGTTTAATGCTAATTTGTCCATGAAATCACAAAAAAGAAGTCATCTGGAAAACTGAGAGAGATTGAAAATAAATATCTCATGATCCTTTAATTTACTGTATATTGTCGCCATTGTTGTTCTAAGCTCACGACATCCATCGCTTAGGACATAAACTTGTAAAATATCACTGTCAAATGTGTGTAAAAGGCAGAATAATAAAGTAAAGTGGTTATCATGCACCATAAATGCCATATTCAGATCATGTTGTAATAATTACGCAGTGAAAATTTGGTGAAAAAAAATATTCCACCTTTATGACCAACAGTGTATATACCAGGTGCGTAAAGAATCAGCGAGTTGTGTACATCTCAGAGATCTTAAAACACATTCAGGGGCATAATGCTTTCCAAAGAATATTTGAATCTTGATGAAAAGATTCCAAAAAGGACAATTCAATATATTTCCATGTCGAAGTATATCTGTAATCAAGAAGATATTGCACCCAATACATCTTTTGAGCAAATACATCTTTTTAGGACAAATGCATAGGGGTCTACCATTCGAAGGCCAACATTGGCTATAATCATTGCACATCAGTTTTCTTTTAACCCTGTTCTTGCCTCCTTTCCAAATTAATCTAAAAACATTTTATTCAAGTCCTTGTAAAATTTAGAAGGAACTTGGGTACCAAGAACAGAAAAGAGGTATAAAAGTTGAGGCAAAATAAGAGACTTGATATCACAAATTATAGGCTAATCAAAGAAAGATTCCTCATTTGCCAGCAGTTAAAGGGGAAGTTCACCCTGACAAAAAGTTTATTGTAAAAATAGCAGAAAAAATAATAAAAAATATTGCCGAAGGTTTGAGAAAAATTCATCAAATAATTAAAAAGTTATTAGAATTTCAATTATTTGATTTGTGACGTCATATGCGAGCAGCATACCTACATAGCGAATGGTAAAAAGTCAATGAAATGTCATTTTCTCAGAAAATTGAAAATGGTTTTCTCTGTACCTTATGTATATCAATAGACAAATCATTTCACACCCAATCATGAATAGAAAACAAAATTAAGTCATCAGGAACCATACAAGACTAATAACACTATTTCTTTTGGACATGGACATCACTCCATTGTGCAAAGAAAAACTAAAAAAATATAAAAGCATATCACAGATATCAGGCCAAAACGTCACATAAAATTCAGCATATCACAGATATCAGGCCAAAACGTCACATAAAATTCAGCAGGGAGACCGTCAATTCGAAAGAACTATATAAACAGGCAATGCAAGCAATGTTTCGTCCCCGGTCAAACATAAATTTGGATGGCGCCCCCCCCCCTTAGTTTAAGGTCAATTTGGCGCCCCCATGTGAAATATGACTATGCCTTCCCCCTTAAAAACATGAATCAAATTGATGCTCCCCTCGTTCAAACATCAATTCGGTGTCCCCTAGTTCGAATATCAATTTGGCGCCCCCAATAGTTCAAACATCAATTTTGAGCCCCCTAGATCGAACATCAATTCGGCGCCCCCTAGTTTAAACATAAATTTGGCGCCCCTATTTACAACATCAATTTTGCGCCCCCTAGTTTGAACATCAATTTGGCGCCCCTCTATTTCGAACATCGATTCGGCGCCCCCCCCCCTAGTTTGAACATCAATTCGCCCCCCCCCCCTCCCCTAGTTCAAACATCAATTTGGCCCCCTAGTTTGAACATCAATTGGGTGCCCCCTGGTCCGGACATCGATTCGCCCCCCCCCCCCCCTAGTTTGAACATCAATTTGGCGCTCCAGAGTTCGAACAAACATCACAAATGGGCGCTTCCGCCCTCTTTCTCTTTTCCTCTCTCATTTTCCTTTTTTTTCTCTCTCTCTCCTCTTTCCCCTTCTTTTTCTCCTTCCTTTTTCTCCTTCCCCCTTTTTCCTTCTCTCCATTTTCCCACTTCTCTCTCTTTTATTTCTTTTCTTACTTTCCCCTCTTCTTTCTCTTTTCTTCTCTTCTTTCCCCCTTCTCCTCTTTCTTTTTTTCATCTCTTCCTTTTCCCCTTTTCCTCACTCTTTTTCTTCTTTTCTTTCCCCTTCTTTCTTTTTTTATTCTTCTCTTTCTCCCCTCTTCCTCTCTCTCTTTTCCCCCTCTTTTTCACCCTCCCCCCTTTCCTCTTTGTTTTTCGGTCTCGTCTTTTCACCTCTTTCCCCCTCTCTTTTTTCTCTTCCTCCCCCCCCCCTTCCTGTCTTTTTTTTTTTCTTTTCTCTCCTTCCTCTCTCTTTTTTTTCTCTTTTCCCCCTCTTCCTCTCTCTCTCTTTTCTTCTCTTTCTTTCCCCTCTTCCTCTCTCTTTGTTCTCTTCCTTTCCCCTCTTCTTCTTTTTCCTCCTCTTCCTCCCTCTGATTTTGAGCGGGGCGGGGGGAGGGAGGGAGGTTGCTAGGCCCGTATGGCTTTGCCCCCCCCCCCCCCCGTTACTAAAATTACTCTATAATTATAAATTCCATCGCTGTTTGAAAGGAAAAGCATACTCACTTGTCAAGCAGGATGGACATCTCATCAAGTTCTTTCTTGACGAGCTCGAGTTCGGCCACGGTGACGATCACCGTACCAGCAAGAACACCCTGCAATGTCGTCAATGTCACATTGAGCTGAGATCCTGTGATCTCGAGGTCGATATGGAGATTGATGACCGTCTGGTTGAAATCTTCAAGAAGACGACCTAGTCGGGCGATCTGAAGAAAGGTAATGAATAAAGTTGGAAAAGATTGGTGGTACTTCGCTATCAACCAGTTTGATCCTTATAGCACAATTATTAGGTCATTTACCGAATTAAATCTAATATATAATTATATATTCCGACCTGAAAACGCGATATTTTAAGCAATTTCTGTTACTTTCCTGAATCACACTAATGTGTGGGTTTTTTTTTTTTCTTACTTTCCAGTTAATCACTGTTAATGCAAGTTTCTTTAACATCTTATAACTAAGACACGAGAAGACAAGGTATGTCTCTTTAACATGGTGATCTCGTTTAAAAGACCAGCATGACCCTGGGAAGCGGGTGCTGAGGTGCTGCGTGTGTTTTTTCCCTAGGCAGCACCCCCTGGAAATCGAATGACAGAAATGTAATGAAAATGAACGATGTTTTGTTGGAGCCCCCCCCCCCCCAACTTCAGATTTTTCCTACACAGTGCTTGAAATAGTGCTTAAATAGTGCTTACAAAACATGAATAGCGTCCCGTTTTTAGGTCTGAAATCTCAATTTTGTTTCCACTCGCGCTTCTCGCTCGCATCAATCGTATAGTTATATACCTATTCTGTTCATGATTAAAAAAAAAGCGCTTAGAATGCCATGTTTTTAGTTCTGAAATATCAATTTTGTTTCCGCTTGCGCTTCGCGCTTGCATCAATTGAATATATATATATAACGAACTGTGTGCCCACCCCTCAACTTTGAGGAGAGATTTCAGCCCAGGTCGGCACCCCCACTAACAAATTGTTCACAGGGCCTTGTGAACCAGTTTTCGTCACATCTTACCGCAGGCGTTGGGGGAGCAAGATGACGTCAATTAATCTCCTTTTAATGCTCTCTGAACTTCCTTATTTCTTAGTTCCCTTTTCGCCATCATGTTTTCTCTCCTCACTGCAAAAATACCGGTGTTAATTTAACACCAGCTCGGTAACTTTATAGGAAAACATTGGAGAGATGTTGAAACTACACCACTTCGGCTTCAGGCTTACACCAGATAAGCATTTAGACAACATTTATCAGTGTTGAACCAATATCGGTTTGATTCTTAACTGGTGTTTTCAACACTTCCATGGTGTTTTCTGATATAGATACTTGGATGATGTTAAATCATTACCCGTGTTTTTTTTTTTTTTTTGCAGTGCTCTCTTTCCCTTTTTTCACTATATAAATTCATTGGGGATGGCACCCCCAGCTCTCCTAGCCCCCCCCCCCCCTTACCTCCCGCTCCGCCGCATCAAGTCTCTCAGGGTATCCCGTTTCTACGTAGCTCTGGCAAGTGACAAATGGCGGGAAAGTGATCTCGCACTGGCATGTATGAGATGAGTTATAGACGTCACCAAACATCGTCTCGTTGTAGGACACAAGATCTTCTGGTGTTGTTTGGTTGCAGTTCTGAAAGGAGTAAACAAGAAATGATCAATGTATACACGACTGTTGATGTTGTAAACACTGGGGTGTTAAAACTGACACCAGTTAGTGTCCCTGAACGCAACACCGAAGAGTGTAAAATCTACATTTTTTTTAAACAAGTGCACACCTAGTTTTCAAGAATAAGTATAGATAGCATTTTAATTTATTTAAATGCAGGTTAAAAAGAAAATTGCCGATTAAATGCATTGCTCACAGGCTTATAGGTGCCGCCGGGATATATCAAGTTTTACCTTGTATTCAAATAAATGGAAAATGCTATATGCATTCTTGAAACTAGGTGTAGACTTGTTTTAAAAAAAAAGTTTTGGGATGATAGCTATTGGTGTTGAAATAACACCACAGATTTAACACCCGAGTGAAATGACTGGTGTGGTCCTTTATGTATCAATACCACAGTTTTGTTACAATCTAAACTACATTGATTTGAAATAAATCTAGGTGGACTGTAGTGTTAGGGACCCATCGAATTCTGGATTTAGCTTTAGTCTTTAATCCTAAATATTCTTTTATAAATCTCAAATAATTCAAATTCAAACCATCGAGATTTAAAAACAAACTGAATCTTTAGGATCGAAAAGCCATTAAAAGATTCATTTTCAAATCTAAAAAAAATAAGTTCAAATCCATTGAGATTTAAATTTAAATATTTAGGATTAAAACTAAAAGCAGACTTCCATTGTTCCTCATTACAGTATACATGAATTTATTTAAATCTCTGCAATTTAGATTATATTTTAGATGACAATGGTCTGGATTAGAGCACACACACCATCAAAATTTGGCGCAAATATTCACTACTGAATGACACGCGCCGTATAAGCTAAAACAACAACAACATTGTGCTAAGAAAAAAAACTGCTAACCCATTAACGGTTTTCTGATTGTATATATAAAAACATACAAAATAATCTGAATTACACCATATAAGAATTACAAATATATGTAATATATCATCAAACATTCAGCTCTCGCTTCTTATTTTGTAAACCAGCCGATTATTCCTTATGTTGCAGAAATGTTGCAGCAAACTAATATTAATTAAATGAAATCTGGTTTACTGACTGTGAATAGTGTCAAATTTACATCTGAAGTCTTTCTACAAATCTAATCAATTAGATGAGTTATGGACATTATGTCGTTTCATGTTCGGTGTTGGTGTTGTTGTTTGGAAACACAATTTGGATTGCGTTTCCTAGCTCCATTTTACACAAAATCGATCCAGATAACAATATTGCAGCTCAGCACCTAGTGAGTGACATTTTAGGACCAAGTTCGTTTTATGTGTGGTGCAATGCTCATTTAAAAATTGACCTAACACCAACCCCAACTTGTCAACTGTTACCATCCATTATCTTGTCTAAATATGATTAAGCACAATCTCTCGCCCCCCCCCCCCCTTACTCTATCTCTCTTTAAAAAAACACCCACAAGAAACACGCATTTGCCAAAGTAATGATAGTAGTTATGATATGTTACAAAATATGACAAATCACCCTATGGATTTCCTCAACCGTCAACTGTGCAAATTGTGTAACTACAAATCAAGATTTTAATTTTCACAATCACTATGCAGATGCTTTCTGGAACGTAGAGAATCTATTGTCAATAGCCCTTCATGACAAAAAAGTCTTTGTCGAAAATCGGTGAATGAAATAGCAGTGTCGTCCTGGGGAGTGTTTCATCAACATTTTCATCCGACAAATTGTCGGATCTGACATCTTTCTCTGATGTTGATTGGCTGAGAGGTACTGTTACTATGGTAACTGCCGGATAAAATGGGACTTGTCGGATAAAACGTCCGACAAGTCCTTTCATGAAACGCCCCCTGGACTCTGGACAAACGACATACATGTATATGCAATTTTTCGTTCGGTCCGAACTTTCCTTAATTCGGGTGATCTGCTGTCCCGGTCCAGGCCACCAACTTTCTACAATAACCTCTCAGCTGTCCATTATGATTTGATTTGCAATTTCAAAGGAATTGATGCGATTCAAAAAGTGCCTGCGTAGTGATTGCAAAAATACTCTAATTGCATAATATAAAACTTGATCACTTTATTGTCTGCTTATGCCAGCTAGGCCGATGGTTATCTGATGTAGATCACTTCCCTCATATACTTTTTATTTGAAATTTACAGTGTAGCCCCATAAAAAGAACAAACTTTAGAAATCGATTAAACATGTTAAAATATTATGAAAAACGTAGGCCTATCTGCTTACCGATATTTCAACAAAGATACATATCATAATTGCCCTCACAAGGCCTCCTCCTCGAAAGGGATCGAAAAAGACTGGATATTTCATCGTGTCTTCTCTGATATAAGCTGCATCCACTTCAGATAGATCGGTGACAAAATGGATCGACAGCTAGCTTCAGGTCATATTTATACTTTTTGTCAACAGGCATAACCGCCTCTGAATTTTATTAACATGGGGAATATCAGGGGCAGTGGCGGGGTATTTTATTGTGGGGGTGGTGTACGACTACCAAATTGTGTTTCTCAATTGAATTACAGCGGTAATGTTTATTTCCACTACCTATGATGTCCCAAGACTCTTTTCTTCCTCTGTTTGCTCATTTTTTCTCTCTCGTTTTCACTTCTTAAACAAAAAAATATATATACGAGTGGTCAAACCCCGTGCCCCTATAATGATTATGTAGCCCAGTACCGGGGCCAGGACTATTATGTGCGGACCGATTCACCCCCCCCCCCCCCCTCCCCTCCCTGTCATCGCATTATTATTTACGGTGAAATAACGAAGAGTTTTCATGAGTGATAAATAAGCAAACATTCTTCCAACGCAAAGGTCTTATGACGAGGGTTAATATTGTAGATCGTATTTCTTATTATTTTGAAACTAAAACCAGATTTTTCGATTAGTTCGTAATTCGGTTCCTTAAATCATGGAAAGAGATGTAGGGAAGTCAGAAAAACAACGACGTTATTAAGAATAAAAGTGAAACAAACGCAAACGATTTAAGCTCCCTTCAATAACTCATATTTTAATCTACCAAAAATGTGATACCATGTTGTAGATTTGGTCATAATATTAATAAGAATGAAATAAAGGTCATTTCACCCTATTAGAATGATGTACTCGTACCTATTATGAAGGCTTTGTTTCATAGTTCCTAAGTTCTAGGGCATTAACATGGGCATGAAATTGTTCAATAATTCTAATTGAGAATAACGCAAAATGACAAGCCCGGTCGTTTTGCTCTCATGCTTTTGAGTTTCTTTAAGAATTTTACCCGTCCTTTCTCCTGGGGAAAATCTACAACCACATTGTCCACTTATTTTTTTTTTTCAAGAAACGATGTTTTAATCTGTATAATTATTTGGAATAAACAACAATTATATATATTCCTTCTTAAAGCACTCGTAAAGAAAAATTACATAAATGACGGAAAGGCCAGCCAGCGTACTTGAAAATATTGAAAATATTGCTAAATTTTAAGAGATTATTAATTGTTTAGTAAGCTTCTGTTTCTTTTCCCAAATCTTTCTCATTTGTTTGCTACATTATGCTTTGTATTCTATTTATAATCTAATTTTTGGATATACCTGTACTGCAAGATAATTATTACCGTTCTGTACGATTTCTGTGTGAGCCTTTTCGTTGATGTTAGTGGATTGATATTTGTGTTAATATTTTGTCATATTGAACTTTTTCCAGTAGCGTATAAAATAATGGGCCAACACATGAGAGGGCCAGCCGAGGCTATGTAACAAGATTTCTGGGGAAAAAATTCTTGTCGTGAAAATTTTGGGTTCCCTCCCATCCTCATCATATGTACGCCAGTGACTTTGTCTACTGCCCGCTTCTTTTGTTTTTAGTCTACAACCAATTCGTCTAATAAGCTTTTGGTTATAGGCGATTGCCCCATCCCCATCAAAATATTTAGGGGCAAATATATAGATTTGAACCCCCCCCCCCCCCCCATAGTGTTGAAAACTTGAAAAAAATATGATATCCAAATAATGCAAATTAAGGATTTAAAAAGCAGTGAACAGCAGTATGAAACTGCAGAGCCAAGATGAAACAAAGAGCATGGAAATATTATTGTGGTTCGACTTTCAAAAGTAAAACTTTGATTTCAAACACCATTCATACATCTTTGACAGGAAACAGACTTTATAGAAAATACAGAATCAACCCACATGTTCAAGATTATTATCATCGCTGCGTTACGATTTCTCTGCACGACTATTCCGTTCATTTGTTATTTTCTATTGTTTCTTTATAATTATGCTATTTGACAGAAAATGTTCTTTTCTTTTCAAAAAATGAATAAAAAGTAATCTTTTCCCCCTCCTTCTTCTGCTTCTTCTGCTTCTCCTCGGGCCTACCTCCTCCTCCTCCTCCTCCTCCTTCTTCTTCTTCTTTCTTTTTCTTCTTTCTTCTTCTTCGCATTGACGCCTAAAAGCGACAATGCCTTGCCCTGGCCACGTCCCTCATCAAAATTCATCCAAATTTGGCAGACATGATCTTTAGCACCCCTAGTTTTCATATCAATGCTTTGATGATATTATTCTGAGCAATTTGATACATTGATCAACCTTCAATGACAAGGAATAATGGAATTAGCCTCCCTTAAAGTTTACAGCACTCGCGAACGCGCGTGCTCACAATAGGCCAAATAATTTAGTGGAAAAACCTGCCTATACAAAATTCATTATTGCTCGTCAGAAAGTAATTTGACCCCAATTTTGTTTCGTGTTCGGATAGAAGATGAATTGTAGATATGATTTCATGTCTTATTTGTCCCTCAAAAAAGTCATGACGTCACCCAAATGGCGTCGGAACTTGAAAATTTCATTTTGCTTCTCATGACGCCATCACAATTATGCAAATTTGACTCTAACTCTGTAAATATTGGTCGATTTTTGCATAATTTTCGGTATGTTGTATTTTCATTTTGAGAAACGGGTCATTTTTAAAAATGGCAACTTATTACAAGAATGTCATTTTTTTCTCATTTTGCGTGGAATCTCTATGGGAGGTGACTTTTTTTCTCAAAAATGGATTATAATGTACATTCCTCAATTTCGTGAGCCGTATGTGCACTATTTCTTGTCGTTTTTCGCTGAGCTTTCAGTATGTTGCAGCTGAGATTATAAGCTATCGCTAATTGATGTTGCCTCCATTTTTGATCAGACGTCGGGATCATGCACACTTGCAATATTGAGTTTGAGATTGTCGTATTTTGCCTACGTGTAAAGTCTATGGCAAACATTGTAACTCAATCGGTAAGGCGTCAGAATTGCATTTCATTCAGTCACGCGGGCACGGGTTCGAGTCCGAGGGTGAACATGATTTTTCTTTCTTTTTAATAATTCGCAAATTATTCTTTATAACAATTCCAATGAAAATTTGCAAAATAAAACGCGTCATGATCAGTGACCATAAACCTTTAGAAATATATTTAGCGCCCTCTATTGCAAAGTCAGAAAAAAGAAAAATGGCCATAATTATCTTCATTGTTTTCATTCATTTTAGTCTCGTATTTACAGTGTTTGCTTATGGTAATATCCCTCCTAATCCAGCTGTTTTTACGCATCAGTGACCATTATCTTTAGAAATAGCGCCCTCTATTGCAAAGTTTGAAAAATAGTAAAATGGCCATAACTTCTTGTTTGCGTTCAATTTGGTCTTATATTTTCAGAGTTTGCTAATGGAATCATCCCTCACGATTTACTTGTTTTTTACCATAGAGATATATATTAGTATACATCTCTATGTTTTTTACGCATCAGTGACCATTATCTTTAGAAATAGCACCCTCTATTGACAAGTCGAAAAATAGTATAATGGCCATAACTTCCTTGTATTCATTCATTTTGGTCTCATATTTTCAAGGTTTGCCAAGGGTATCATCTTACATAATTCAACAGCGTTGTACACATCAGTGACCTTACTCTATTCAATTCAATTCAAATTCAATTCTAATTCAATTCAATTCAATTCTAACAAATGGCACCCTTTGATATTTTGAAAATGTATATCATCTAGAGCTTTCTCTCTCTATCTCTCCTCGTGTTTCTTGCCCTCTAAGATAATCACAGGGGTCACAATGCATGCACATCGTGCTGTTACGATTGCAATTCTAGTCTACTTCTTAATCTTCTTCTTCTTCTTCATCTTCTTCATCTTGCCACCTTTTTCTGACCTGCACCCCAGGGGCCGCGAAACGGTTTTTTACTTTTTTGTACACGGTTTTGGAAAAAAAAGGGGGGGGCCTGAATCCCCCCTCCTTGCTTCCGCGACCCCTGCACTCTTTCTACTGATCTTTATTTTCCATTTTTTATTTCTAGTTTCAGCATGATTCTGCTTTATCCATCATGAAAGGAATATAACGAGATAGGAAAAAATATGTTTTCCCGTTCTCACTGAGTGACTTACTTCTTAGTATCGTACGTAGAAGTTGAAATATGAAACATAAAAAGAGGTTGTGTTAGTCTCCAATATGTTCTAAATACATTTTTTTTTCCTGGAACCTTAGCCAACATACTTGACAAAATTAATATGTAAACAAAAATCATTAAAATAAGGGATTGGAACCATATGGCGCATTGGTACATGATATATATTTTTTATATTATATACAGTATCACATTTCACCTTTTAAACCCCCCCCCCTTTTCCCTGGTCGTGAAATTTCTCATGATGCTTATATGCCTTTGACTAGAAAGTTATGTCCATCGTGGCTTTTAGAAAAAAAAAAGGTTCTTACAGTGTAGGCTTATAGTGTGCTTGCCCCGTGTCTGGAACCTTTGAATGTTTCTTAAAGGTTCTAAATTACCTTAAATTGCCACTTTAGAATTAAAAGGTTCTTTATAAAACCATTCACTGGTCCTGCATGAGCACGTGCAGTTTCTTTTTGCAACCGTTTTTCTCGCTACTGGCTCTCGCGCTATTTCAATGCTCAATGAGATACTCAATAAACATCTCAAATATAAACCTCCGTTTTTTATGAACCCCCCGAGATCGAGAGACAGGGGTTCGGGGGCATTCACATAATTGGTGGTAAAGGGACGTGCCAGGGCCATGGGAACGATTTTTGGCTGGGCCTGGGGGTGATGAAAAAGGCCTAAATCCAGCTTTCACCAGTCGGGTGGGCGAGAAAAAAAAAATCACCCTTATTTTCCCCAATCGGGGGTTCAAAGTTGACTTTTGTTGGTTTATAATGAATGTATATTGATAAGGCGTAACAGTCACTTCTTAGCTATCTTCTTATAAAACAACATAATTATATATATATATATATATATATATATATATATATATATATATATATATATATATATATATATATATATATTCAAAACCCCTCAAAACAAGTTTGGAAATCTGAGTTTGGCCATTCATTTCTCCCAACTCCCAACATTACACAATGCATATTTTGATGTCAATCAAAAGATCATTTAATTCTCTTTAAAAGGATACAAGGCTTGCTATGATCATGCCATCACGAAAAGAGCAGGATTCAAAAGTGTTGGATGAATTGAAAAGCTGCAAAACGAGCAGAAATTGTCATCATGGTCATGAAGGGCCAATAAAGTACATGATTCTTTTTTTCTTTTTTTTTATTGATTTATTTCATTTCTTTTCTTTCCATTTTTCACATACAAGTCAAAAATACATAAATACAAATACATTAATACAATTACAAAAATGAACAAAAGTAACGACCTTACATTTGCAAAAATTGGGTAATGTAAATTATATGAATAAAATACGATACTATCATCATTTTATAATACTTAACATTCTTAAAATCATGTGTATTCTTGTGTATGTTAAAAAAAAAAAAAGGGGTGAAATGAAAAGAGAGACCAGCTGAGAAGCTTGGCTTGTTGGACGCTGATCTCTCGAATACGTAAATAATGTAAATAACGTAATATAATGTGAACTTGGTAAATGATCTGTCGAATCAAAGGAACGTAAATAGTAGGAAAATCGCTGAAAGTGTGGACAAAATTCTTTTGTCTGTGTCAATAGAGATGGAAGTCCGGCCATTCAAATCAAGCCCCTGCTTCTTCATTTTTTATCTTTTGTTGTGGTTTATGTAGTGATGGTTCTGTGAGAAAACATGGTTTGAGTCGTGGTTTGAAATAGGCCTACCCATGCACATTTCTTTGGTTTTTTTTATGTGTTTGCTTGTGCAGACGTGTGTTTGATTCCATTTTAATATTGATGAAAACAAAAGAAACCGCTGAGAAACTCACTCATCACTGCACTATTATAGGGGAAAAAGAACAGTGACTTTCAATATTGTCATTTTGCAACTTTTGAATAGTTTGACCTTGCCCCTTATTTTAAACCACTGCACTTTTGTGTGAACCATAATCATACTCATGTAGGGTATCATTAAAAAAAAATCAAATGATCTATCTATTTGTATCAATCGCACAGTAACTGAAACCGAGGAGGGATAGTCAATCATAGTTAGTTTTTCAAACCTTTTCGAGGAGTTTATGTGTATACATATATGTATATATATATATATATATATATACATATATATAAACTCCTCAAAAAAGTAATTAATATAAATGAATATATCATTTAATTTTCTTTAAAATGATACCCTACATGATATGATCACATGGAGGTGCAAGGCCTTGAAATTTGGGGCAAGGTCAAAATTGAAAAGTTGCAAAATGACACAATATTGAAAGTCAAACATACCTCTGCACAAGCAAACACATAACAAACAAACAAACCTGCATGGGTATTTCAAACCATGACTCAAACCACGCTATCTCACAGAACCATCACTACAGAAGCAGGGGCTTGATTTGAAAAGGATCATGTTCTGCATTGACCCGTCATGACTATTTCTGCTCGTTTTGCAGCTTTTCAATTCAGACATCATCCAACACTTTTGATAACTCTGACTGCCATGTGTTGCTGACCTCTACGTTCGTTGCTTTGTAGTTTTGGTACGAGTCGAACAAATCTCGCGCGAAACAAAAAGGACTGTCTTGAGCAAATTTCTGTAAATTTTTAGCTAAAACAGTGGCTAGGTAAGTGAATTGTAGCTTTCCATATCTGCATATAACTGTGCATCATACTCTTAATTTAATTTCCTTCGAAGTTGGCGATTAGAACATTTAGAAAACAATGTCCGATCGAATAAACATGAAAATGGGTACCCTTCATGATCCAGCCAGGCACGGCACAAGCCAAGGCACAACACGTCCATCCAGACGTTCGTCGCAGCGCGCAGTCTGAAAAGCGATCTTAGTTAGTTAGCTGCTTCAGTCTCTGTATTTTGGTTGTTTCGCTGAACTGCTTTGGGTCACTCACCAATAGTGCTGAAGAGCTTGGAGGCCCGTACGTACAGACAACGTTAGACCAAAAGCTTCAGTCTCTGTATTTTGGTTGTTCCGCTGAACTGCGTTGGCTCACTCACCATACATAGACTGAAGCGGAGGGGGCCCCTACCTACAGCCAACGTATAGTGAACTAGCGTTTTATAGATCGCGATTTAAAACTTTTTTTAGGCAAAATTGACATTTTCATGGTTTCCATTATCAGTGTAATATAGATAACTTAAGCTAATTGCATACCTTGGGCCGGAGTTATTGAAAAAAATCCTCTGGATGATTGAGAAATCTGTCATCTAAGACATTTTCACCTGACCTGACGGTTTTTTCTTGCAAGTTGCCATCTTGAATGACGTCATTATCGTTATTAACTTTTTCATGTCTCGATTTATCGCGATTATAACTAGTATCGTTTATCTTCGTGTAGTGTATCGTATCGTATTATTTTATTCGTATATTGCCATGTATAACGTTAGGTGTGCTTGTGTCCCTTTTTAGGTCTGAATATCAAAGATTTTCAGCTCGCGCTTGGCGCTCGCATTATTTTTTATCAGTAATATACATATCCGTTTAATGGCACTGCCCTTAAAATGCCTCTATTAGTATACTCATTTTTTTTTGCTGGTCCCCCCATGCCGTGACCGTGACACACGGTACGCCACTGTATGGCCAATGCACTAATGTCAACGTAAGCACGGACTGGAAATGTTTTATATTTAGACCTTAAATGCGGCAAATGTAGTAGTCATTAAAAAAAATCAATGTCACTACATACAATAATTTTGAAAAATCCGAATACAAGGAAATATATTTGGTGTATATTTATGGACTTGGAAACGGGATGATTTAGAACCATTTAATCTCCTTAAACAGGATTATTTATCTCATCAAACAGACAACGCAAGCACCAGTAGGGACTAACATTTAAGCAAATTATGTTTCATAAATAGTTCTGAAATAAAAATACACGTAATATAATTTCATATATTATAACATACTTTGTATTTTTCTCTCTGTGTTTTTCTTTCTTTCACTGCGCCTCGGGCACCCTGCCGAGTGGATTTGGCGCATTACACATCCATTATTATTATCATTATAACATAGGTCGACAATAATTCTTCTTTAACCCCACTTTCTTTCTTCCTTTCTCTTTCTCTCCTTTTTTTTCTTGCCAGCCGATTGGGTGGATCTGAATTGGCGTTCACTCTGTGTAGCATTAATTGGTCTGATTGTCTTTAAAGTTTTGCGTTTTTAGAATAGTTAGACCTAAAGGTCCTACATGAGAGTATAAAGGTCAATATGG
The DNA here is from genome assembly GCF_037042905.1 of Lytechinus pictus. Lineage (NCBI taxonomy): Eukaryota > Metazoa > Echinodermata > Echinoidea > Temnopleuroida > Toxopneustidae > Lytechinus > Lytechinus pictus. Next base: position 1,476,774 of record NC_087260.1, on the reverse strand, counting down.
ATCTAATATTACGAGTCGTCTTAAACAAGCAGTATAGCCTCTATTGTGGTGATAATAGCGACGCAAAGGAGACACTCCCCTTTCCTTCAAATTTGAATGGTTCGATGATAAAGCCTATAATTGGAGCCCTCAAATAACACTTTGAATAGATAGCTATTGCAGAATTTTAACATCATTTCTTAGAGTTTGTTCCCCCTTTTTTTTTTTGGGGGGGGGGGGTGTTTGAAGGTTTCTTAATCAGACATTTAAATATGATAGGTATAAAGATGTTGGAAATGTCTTTTCAAAATTGACTCATATCCCCCTGAGACGACAATCATAGCAACTCTGTACAGCGATTTGAACGTATAGGCCTATACGAGAAGATCCAGGACTTGACTGTGTGGATTGCAATAATCGACGTTATACTTAATTTCAGTCAGTGTTCACATAGAAAAGATTTAAAAACATTGAAATAAACAAATGCATTCAATGTGGCCAGTCATCAGAATAGCCCAACACAAAATAAATAGTGTAAAATGAAAGAAGAATAGAAAGAATAAGGTGTAAATAAACGTAATAAATTGTGTATTTGATTTAACTGGGACTGTATGTCTGGTCAGTTGGAGTAGTGGTCTATGGGAACTTCTAACCTATAAAAATATTTTCTGTTAAAATCATTTTTTCACTCATTTTATGTTCAGTGTTAGACTAGTATGCAGATATAGCATCATATAAGTGTTTTAGTGCCATTTGATATTCAATTGAAACGATTATGTAGTATAAATAGGCCATATGTTTATACTGCTTGAATTTAAGTGATCCACAAACCTAGATCTGGGTCTAAACGATGAAAGCTGCATTTTGAATGTCAAAGTTAATACTACGGTAGTTATCATTTTCCCAATATTTTATAATAAAGTAGGCCTATTAAAAAATTAATAACCTTTGATTTCCATATCGGAAAGACGGTGAAAATCGCCGACTTTCCATGTCCAGTGGGGAGCTGGACCCACAGGTCTCTCCCGTCCTCCAAACACTGTAGCGCTTCCCGCTGGTCAGGCTTGAGAGTGAAGTGTTCCCCGAATATCCCCTTGGCTACAGCATCCATCATGCAGGCCTTTCGTTTATGCTGCTTGAACTAAAGTGATCGTTTGATTGTCGTCTGCTACTTGTGATCGTAGCGGTTTCGCTCGCATAAGGAGCAGATCGTATAATATCGAAAGCAATATCGATATCACATTCGTGATTGTTGACGCCCTCTCCGTTCGTTTGTAAATATTTCACAGTTTGGCTGCCATATTGACTATTTTGATCGTGTTCAACCCAATTAAACATCGGTAAAGTATAATTTTTCATGCCTTTTAATCTATATCGTTTAAAATATTGTCTTCACTAAATATCATGGTTTAAAAGTTTGATGGCTATACATCCTTAGATTGTAAATTCGATGTGTAAAATTACATCAAACTTTGGACTGTGAATTGACAAAAGGGTGGGAATGAGAAAACATGTGAGCCCACACGTACACCCTACCGTCGGTTAATGGGGATTACAGTAAAATGTCAGAAATTGTTGAATAAATCCCCAGAAACGACGGTTATTCCTGTCTAAGACAACGTATACCGGGTATACCCAGTGGTTGTGTGTCCGGACGGGTTGGGTGTCCGGACACATGACTTTTACTCTCAATTTTGAAAAGTTTACAACTACAAGCAATGTCTTTTTTAATTCTTTTTAGCACAGAATATAAAAAAATATTATAAAGAACAAATATTGATGGTGAAAAAAAACTATTCAACCTATTTTTTTGGTTTATTCCTGAGATAAAAACAAGGCTTCATTTCTGTTACGTGTCCGGACACCCAACCCCCCATCCTACTATTGATTTTATTACTTGAATATTAGCAGTAACGACAACGTTCATGAACGTACGGTTACGGGCACTCACACTAGTACGACTACGAGGTTCGTATATATATACGAACCTCGTACACCGGACCATGTTTGACCGTAGATTTCGAAGTAGTCGGCAAACATCGCTTCATTGCTGAAGTAATATTTGCCGAAGCTCCTTCTCGCTACGCACCGGGGCTCTTTCCGGTAATTAGCAATACATTAAAAAATTAGGGCCTAAAATTAGTAAAAAAGTAAAAAGGTCTAATAATCGGTCAAAAAGAGCAAATTTCGCTTACCTCGGCCTGGAAAGTGTCTTCGCTTGTCTCTTCTACGGAAATACAAGGAAGCCCGTTGGTGGCGCTAATAAATTTCACAACCTTGATTCAGCTCCTCGGTAATTTCATAACCGTGTCCAAATTCTTTGAATGCGCTATTCTTAATTTTTACTTGACTAATTATGGGCACAAATAAATGGAATACCTTCATAAACATAATTCAAGATTATTATTGGCGATGATAACACTTTATTGCAAATAATTTAAAACGATGACTAATAAACAAAAATAGAAAAAAAAATCTACGTACCTGGAACGAAACCAGCGGTACAAAGCTATAACAAACGATACGGTCTGCCGAAGTCTATACGACGAAAAGATTGGTCACTTTACGGACTTCGCGTAGTGCTTTGCGTCGATTTGTGTGTAAAATAAGTTAGGTGCCTAGTCTTGGCCCTTGTCATGTCTTTGATATGAATATAAATCGCGCGCCCTCTTTAGGCCAAAAATTGATGTTGTCGTTCATCCACAATCGTACTGCCGCGCGATCGTCAAGAGCAAGAAAAGACGAGGAACAGAGGGGAATAGAATACTCAAATAAGTCTCCAAATTGACTTCATACGGATTGGTAAGTGAAATGAAATAATTTTATGGAATATCGATATATTTAGCAATATCGATTCGGCTATATGCATACAATTAGTTAATCTGGTCTCCAGGAATCTCCAAATTCTGTGGAAGGATCAGCTCATAGAGTGAGTTGCATGCGACATGCCTTGATTTTACCTTCTTCTTCTTCTGTTGATTTCCTCCAGTCCTGGAGAACTGCGAGATCCAGTGGATACGCAGAAAAAGTGGTTTGATAAATACATATAGAAACAAAAGAGCAAGGCTCAGGAGGAGATTGGAATAAAGTGTATCACCAGACTGTCTAGTTGTTGTTCACCAACAGAGAACGTTTAACATGAAGCTCATGCAAGAAATGAAGAGAGTAGTAATGAAGTTGGGGAGCTGAGGCAACAGATATACTAGTTCCATTAGTGTCCAATCCAAGAAGTACAACATTCGTAACAGCTGCTGCGACTTGTGACACAGGAGTTATGGCAAGATCATGTTGGAGGTAGGGAGGAAGGTTGGTGAGGAACCTTTTCCTTTCATCCGTATAGAGGGTGCATTCTCCTATAAGGTGGGTTACAGTCTCATCCTTGATATTGCAATAGCATGTGCTATCATGACGCCTTCCAATCTTGGTGAGACGTGTGTTGGTAGCATAGACACCACAAAGTTGTTGACTCTTCAGGGATAAGGCTTGGCGATGACTATGAGAGTTTAGCCTTGACGGGAGCAGAGTTGTCCTCTGGGCGCAGTCTAGGTGACTAAGCAGCTGAAGTGAGGATTTGGCTGCTAGAGCCGCTTGGGTTTCTTCCTCCCTGTAGTCAAGAACGGCTGTAGAGTCTAGAGATGAGTCTCTTCCATTGTTTGTACTGTATAGGGGAGTTGAGAAGATCATTGAAGGAGGGTAGGTCGTACTTGTTGATGAGGGATTGGAACATTTGGACAGTCTTGGAGCTGGGGTGCTGGCACATAACATGAAGAAGAAGACGATACTCTAGCCTGCAGGGGTCGAGGTTCACCAGCTTCCCCATGTGCCGGCGGCAGCATTGCAACCATGGGTGGGTTACGGGTACATTACCGCCGCCGTGCACAGGATAACCACTGGCACGGCACTTGCAATACGTTTATTCGTCTATTTCAAAAATTAGAAATAGATACCTATTTAATGTGAGATAAGCTTTGGATATGAAACTTACCAAACGATATGAAGCCAATTTCAATTCCTCTCTGTCTTTCTGGTAGGACTAGGAATATCGATGATTTTTCTTGATGTCGAAGCAGGCATGGGGCCGATTTGCTGGTTCTCTCTATACGCACAGAGAGGGCGCGCGATATTAATTAATAAACTTGCTTGTTTGCGTCGTTGACGTCAGATCAGCTGTACTGCTGGTTGCGTTCTAGGCGCTCCGCATTTTTTTCGCTGTTCACCGTTATTTTATGATATAGCGCCATCAGCGATTATACGTGACATGCAACCTGTTGATTTTTTTGGTACGATTTCCTATTATGCGCCGGCGACTTGAATCTAGACTGTTCGATAGGAAAAATTCGCATTTCGATTGTTGTTTGCGTAATTTCCACCGCAGTATTAAGGATCGGATGGAGTAACTGGCTGAGATTTGGCGGTAAGAGTTTAAAATCCATTTTTAATTTTATAGATACGTTCGTACTGATTTTTAAATTAGATTACATTAGAAGATTAAGATAACTAAATTTAGTATATTGTGAAGATTTAGGCGTATTTCATATTCTCACATTCGTGTGATGAATGAAAACGTCAAAATTCATTATGAAATGACATGCGTTGTGCGAGGTTAGTATACTAACCTCGCATGTTGTGTGAGTGGGTTAGATCTAGACTAACTGTGTTACATTTGGCCACCCATGGCTACATCTCTGCCGCCGACTAACAAAAAGTTAGGCCTAAGTTACAGAATAATTGAAGGCACGGCGCATTCATCAAATAACGTTACTTTATGAAAAATGAATACGAGGACTTACAGAATGAAGTCCTCCTACGAGAAACTTACCAAACGATGTGAAGTCAATTCCTATATTATAATTTGATGAATATCCCTCAAAATGCGTCATTTAAGCATTGATTTTTCTTCTCGTTGACAAAATATGAAAGCCACCTTTCTAGCTCTCAAATTTTTCGTCTAATGAGCGAAAGAGAGCACGCGATTAATCTTCATATACAATTGAAAGACTAACTTGGACACAAAAATTATCTTACACGTAAATCGATGCAAAGCGTCACGCGAAGTCGGCAAAGTGTCCAATTTTTTTACTGTAAAGACTTTGGTGGAACGTTAATTGAAAAACAAACTGTAGCACTTGCGGGGCTTCGTTCAAGGTACATAGAATTTTCTATATTTTTTGTTTAATTTGTCATCGTTTTGAATATTTTCCAAAAAGTATTATCGTCAGCAAAAATAATAAAAAAGTATGTTTTTTAAGTTATTGCATTTATTGGGGTCTCTATTTTATCAAACAATTATTGGAATTGCTCATAAAATGAATCATGAATCTAGTTTTTAAAATACCACCAAGCTGAATTAAGGTTGTGAACTGTATTAGTGCCACCAATGACCTTCCTTTTATTTCCGTGGAAGAGACGTGCGAAGCCACTTTTCAGGCGGAGGTAAGCGATTTTGCTCTTTTTTAATTCCTTTTTAAATTAAAAAAATATGTTAAAATTTGAAAATGGAACGTTTTCTACCAGAAAAGGCCCTGGTGAGTAGCGGAATGGGTTTCAGCTAACATCATTCACGTTATGAAGCGATGTTAACGACAACTCTAAAATCCACTATAAAAACATGTTGTTTGTGCGAGGTTTGTATAGCACATACTAACCTCGCAATAGTGTGAGTGACATTTGGCGGAAACCATATTTTTGGATCGTTTTTGTGTACATAAAATGTCACATTACCAAAAAGAAATTAGGCCTACATCCAAATTTACTAGAAAATGTATAAAATTCAGAAATATCGTACCTTCACTGACCTTTAGATAGCAGTTACCACAGATTCCTTTCAAATGATGATCAAAACATACATGTAGTCTAATAGTCATCTTCGATCTTTTCGTTGGTCAACGTAAGTTGCCATCTTGGATGACGTCATCATTCTAACAGACGTATTTACCAGTCGCTATATATCACGATTTATGCCGCTGCTTTGCAGTTGTAGATGTGCGTGCGTTCGGAACTCGTCGCCCGCATTGATTCGCCAGGATATCGAAAATTAAATCGGAAAGCCTTGATAAAAGCACAACTTGTTGAACGTAGAGGGCAGCAACACACGGGTGCCATTTTTTTTCTCTTCGACGAAAAATTAAAAATAAAAGGAATCAATCATCGGTAACCTATATTTTTGATATTTTCTTGCATTATTATATATAATAACAAAAGAGAGTCTAACGAAAATGGTGGGCGTTCGTTCAAGATAATATAATGTCATTTAGAATTTAAAAAAAAAAAAATCTAGTCAAAACCTGGTCGCCCGAATTGGATGATTACACTGCATGTGTAAATGATTACACATGCAGGCTGAGCCAGGCTCGCACTAACACACTACCGTCGGTGAATGGGGATGATAGTAAAATGTCAGAAATTGTTAAATAAATCCCCAGAAACGACAGTTATTCCTGTCTAGTCCAGATCCAGCTAGCTAATCGGACAGTATCTTGCCTGGCCGCTGGCTGGCCTGGGCTGACAACTCACCTTGACAAGGCAAGCTGCTCTGCTCTGGGCTGGGCTGGGCTGGGTGAGTCCAGCCTACATGTAGCCACTTGTTCAATGCTGTGCATAGTACACACTTTAAGAAATCATTAAAATATCACTTTTGTGACCAAAATTACTAATTTCCATACAGTTGCAATTTATTTTTCATTAGTAACTTGGGAATGATTTTTGTATTCACCAGAGCGCTCAAAAACTTTAATTTTATACACCCTCTATTGGTGGAAAGTAATATGGCAAGAAAATTTTCATTTTTCAATCTTTATTTTCAATTAAGAAAAAATAATTTAAAGAATTAAATTTACATAAGAGCCAAGTTATATGATGAATTGCTGTAATGAAAATAGACAGTGTAAGAAATTTAAGCATTTGTCCCATAGAAAAAGAGAAAATTAGCCAAACATTGCCACCCTTATTTTGCCACACATGAAGATGTAACTGAGAACAGGGTTATATCATAACCTTGTTCATTGAATGAGTGAGCCTAGCCTTGAGGACGCCATGTCTGATATTTTTGGCATTATCGTGATCCAAGTCCCCGGTGACTCGGATCCACGGACAATTTTTCACAATGTGAAACATGTCCTACCTGTCTCACCCAACCTCACAGTCGCATGTCACGTGTCTCTTTTCACTTTATTGGTGTCGATCGGGTCTACCATCTAAATCAGAATTGCATCGATCTACTTTCTCTATTAGTATTGATTTATTTTGTTAACTAGTACTTTTCATATAAATAAATCAGGATTATATTAATCTTTTCATATTTCTTACAATAAAAAATTTGCTTTATTTCGTCTATATTACAGTTTTACTAAATAAATCAAAAGGCCCTATCCCTCTTCAGTCTCCATTGCTTTATTTTGTAAACTAGCTAGGCATTATTGTAAATAATTGAGGATTGTCTCTTTCATGTTTATCTGACAATCAAAATTTTGCTTTATTTCGTCTATCATGACGTTTTTACTAAATAAAATTCAAAATTGCATCTAGCCCTAGGGTCCTCTTCAGTCTCTATTTTCATTGATTCCTAATTTACTAAATAAATCAGAATTGCATCTACATGTACTTCTTTTCAGTCCTTATTGCTTTATTTCATCATCTACTGTACTGTACATGTATATGATTATGCTACATTTTGTAAATGAATCTCTTCATTATTGTTTCTCACAATTATGCTTTATTTCGTCTATCACGTTTAAATCAAATTGCAGTCCTCTTAACAGTCTCCATTGCTTATATCAGACATAATCAGTAATTCATATGGGCAATACTAGATTCCTTAGATCACATGCTGACCAATACCTCCTTAAACACAGAACAAGTTGTAGTTCATATGGTGATAAAGCATTTGCTAATTTTGTGCCCAAATTATGGAATAAACTGCCTGTAACATTAAGATCTGCTGACAAGTTGAAAACTTTTAAATCTCTGCTTAAAACACATTTATTTGCTCATTGAATTTTTTTATTCTCCTTATATGATTTTTTGTGTAACTATTGGTTTAAATATTCATGTTTAGTTCTCTTTCGTAAGTTGTTTTTTTGTTAGGGTTTAGCTGAGGCCTGGTGTTTTTAGAGCCCTTGTGAGTAATGTACCTGCCGGATTGCCTTCTGGGCAAGTTCCTTAAACTGCGAGTGAACAGGGCATTAAGATCAGGCACCAGTCCCGGTAGATATATTTTTAAGTGCTGTTTAATGTAATTTCATTATTATTATTAGTTATTTATGGTAAAGTGCTTTGATCATATTTTTGGTAAAGCACTATATAAGTACCTGTTATGTATGTATGTATGTATTTCATCAGGTAAAGTCCGCAAGTCTGCAATTCGACCGGGTCGAGTTGTCCAGGTCACTTGTTCAGGCTGTCCGGCCCCCACATTATAATCTACAAAGGTCAAAGCAAAATATTTGGTTACAATTACACTTTTTAAACTTGCATGCAGTAAAGCGATGTGGTGTAAGGTTTAATAATCTAGACAAATCAAGCACTATTGGCTCGCTGTCCATTGGCCGGTCCTGCATACGCTCATTTAGGCTGCTTGCTGCTGTTTGTTGTTGCTTGTCCTTTAGCTTGCATCCTTGCTCGTATTTGCTTGTTACTGCTACTCATCTTTGCTTGTATGACATTTTGTTTAATAGACAGGAATAACCTTTGCTGGTGATTTATTTTTATAATAATTTCTGACATTTTACAACCATCCCAAACACAGACGGTACTGTACGACGCTACCGCAAGATTGGACTGTAAGCTGATATTTGAATGTAAATACACAGTATTCACCCTTTACCAAAGTGTTAAACAGTCTTTGAGTAGAATTAAATCAGTGCAAATAGAGTCTAGAGGTCTTATGACAAGATTCCCTTGTTTTATCATTTTTATGAGAGAAATAATGATGGTCATCTCACCTGTGGTTTATTACTGAAGAGTAACGAGGTGGTTTTTCAGGCACTCACACCAAAATCACTTTGCTTGCTTTTAATTGTACTTGCTTACTTGACTTTCATCTAGATACCCCTCCTTTCCTATTCCTGGATCAGCCCTCTTTACAGTAACACAGTACAGTTCTTGCTTTCACAATCAGAGATTTTTGTGCTCTTTATTGTTATTTGTGCTCGATTGCCAATATCCCTCTGCAATGACTAGCAAAAAGGTTCACTAAGTGTTTGTGCACATCTATAAATTTTGTGGAAGCAACACCGTTGGATACAAAATTCTAACTTCTACACTGCGTAGTAGGCCTACAAAAGTACAATGAAATTTGGTCGAAGAAAATTTAATTTGGATGAGTCTTATGTCTTACATGTACATTTCATTTTTGTCTTGACATTGCAGTCCATTTTCTGATCACCATGCCTGCCACAAGAGGCATTGGAGATAGGTCTCCAGCTCAAGAATCTGACTTCACAAATGCAGAAAGTATACAGTAAGTTTGACTAGATACCAGTTTCTACTTGCCCAGCGGCCATATGTATTCAAAGTCAACCATAAGTTTACCAAGTTAAATTTTGTGCATATAAAGTAGCTTCTGAAGGTCTCCATTACAAAGAAATAAGACAAAAAGAACACACATGTCAAAATGTTTAGTTTGGGTGGTCTCACAATGTACTGTGAAACAAAGTAGTTTGAAGCAGTTGTTTCTATGAGCTAAAATTATATACTAAAACCCACCCAATGACTTGATTTGGGATTTTTCTCATGCTTGAGTGAACACCGAGCTTTATTACGTTGTTTTCTCCTTATTCTTTGAACATCTCACTGAATTTCTTGTACTTTCAATCAAGTATTTTTGTGGGTTATTATTGATCAATTTTGACAAGCTATAGAGCTCAGGATGTACTTTCAAGCTCAATAAAAGTCTCAAAATTCATTTTGGGTGACTTACGGTACATGTATTGTTGGTTTGGGGCTCCATATCACATATGTACTCAGTAGTCATTGCCTACTCAGAAATGAAGATCAGTGAAATGATCATACGAGAAATGATGAAACTGAATGAACTGTTTCAGCCATTTCCCTTTTTTCTGATCACAAATTAAGAAATCTGTGTGTTTTTAACTAAATTACAATGTCAATGAATAAGACATATCTTTACGAAGTGTAAATGGTAACTTATTTACAACACATAATATTGCTATTAGTGAGCAGATGTCATGATGATGATAAACATACAAGATAAAGACATTGATCTTGGATTGTTCCCATGTGTATTAGTGTTGTGCAAGTACAAGTTTATTCTCTCTCTCCCCTTTAATAGTGACACTGACAATTGTATAATATGTTGATGTTTGGTATAAAGATAGCGATGCTAAGGTGGACTGAAAGTGAAATTAGCCAAAGCTTGCAGCCAGGGGATTGTTTCACAAAGAAGTGAGTGTGACATAGAGTCATTGTGAATTGCACATGATATGTAACACACTCTTATAAATATGCATGTCCTCTTAGTGTGATTTTGCCAATAAAGTGACGCCTTTCATACCGTGCATAACTAGGAATTTAAGTGTGATTCTAAGTCATGCTTAAATCATTGTGAAACACCCCCCCCCCCCCCAGAAATCACAATTTCTGTTTGACAAAGCAAAAAATGTGAATGCACGATATTGTCTGTCACTGTTGGGATTGCGATACTGTATATTCCATCTATTTTACATACAAGTAGGTCAAAGCTACTTGTAATGTTACAAAACTTCTCAAATTACAAGGTCAATTCCCAAACAAGGTAATTATTTTTGTCATGTTATTAATTTCATTATTTTAGTTTGGTTACATTCTCTCTTCTTTTTCTCCCTATTTTAAAACAGCTCAGATGAAGGCGCGCTGGTGAGTGTGTAATTAACTCTTTGAGTTATTTAATTGACGATTGTTTGGTACAGATACTCAAAATAGTGGTGATATCAATAATTCAGTCGGTTCTTAAGAGACGCCTATGAAAGAGGCTATATGCATGTGGAAGATTTGTTTCTTTATTTTATGTAGGGCTAATATACATGTAAGCGTATTTTCAAGAGAAAGTTTATTGAATTTCACCTTACAATTATTTTTTTATCATGTTAGAACAAAATTTGTAGTATTGTTTATATTGTCAATGTAGTTACAGTATAAGTTATTTTTTATTTTTCATTACTTTGAATAAATTTTGATTCTTTTGCTGATTCTTATATACTCTTATTTTGAAAATTAAGATTATAAATTGATAGTTGTTAAAAATATGGATTTTAATGAAGAGAATATTTTTCTCTCAAAACAGGTTTCTGGATCTGTCTAATTATGCCTTGAATTGCAGAGCTTATTATGCACAGTTTAATGGCCAACTTGGAAGCACACTTTTCTAGTTTATCCTATCTGTACCATTATTATGAACTGAGCATTTATAAGACTTCAAAAACCTTTTCAAGAAATAAAAGATATGATTACGAATGACACCTATTAAGTGTTATATATTATTATATTATTATATTTAGTGTTTAAAACACCAAATATTACAAAATCATAGTTTTCTTAATAAATACTAGTTTGAGAAAGTTAAATTCTATAGTATAAGCACACAATGGAATGGCTAGTGTAAATTAGTCTGCTGTGCAAACCCTTTCCTCAAGTAAAGGATCTGAATTGCAGCCTACTCATGCCTTGTGTTCTGAAGGCCCTCGAATTGAAACAGCAAGTTTTATATGTGGTAGTCTTTGCTTGGAGACACACTTGTTGATCAAAGTTTCAATCATTGTATGTGCCTGCAGACTAAGTGTAAATGCCCCCTCAGATTGCTTTGAAATTGATGATTTTGACTTATATTTGCAGCATGGACGACGAGGAAAGAAAGGGAAAGCTAGAGCAAGAGATGATGAATCAGAGGCTAGTGCAGAACCTGTTACAATGTTTGAGATCGTTAGACATGGAAAGAGCGCCCTTCAGGTAAGTGGTTTATTGACGCACTAAGGTGAGAGAGGGGATCCTTGTGGTACTCCAGGCCGCATCAGAGGCCAGTGCAGAATATGTCACAATGTTTGAAATCGTTAGACAGGCAAAGAGTGCTCCTCAGGGTAGTGAATTATTGAAATAATGAGGTGAGAGATTGTTCAAAAGTCATTGGAGTTCAACAGTCAGACCGCAGGTCCCTATGCTAATGAGCAAAAAGGCCAGATTCATCCAAATCATCTCGTGGCTGAATCCTCCTTGCAAAATCTCGTGATTCGTGAGATTTTTTTTCTCTAAGAATTTACCTGTTTTAACCTCAAGTTAAATGAAATATTATTGCACCATCAGGTAGAGTAAAAGTTACTCTTTCATATTGGTCATTTATTTTGTATACAATGTTTTGTTAAATAAGTAAATTTCTGGCCTGAAAATGTGCCTCAAAACGGAATTTTCTTCCTCTGTTTTCTTTTGTAAATTGTGCAAAACTTTTTATTTTGAGCCTCAATGATATCTATATCACCATAAAGCTGAACTTCTGTACTTTCTCACAATGCCACTCTTGATATGCGGCACCTTTTAATTGGGTCAAGATCACACTTTTCCCACCAAGGTACAAGACGAGATTTCTGAAATTTTGTACTTGCAAGAAATCCAGAGTTCTGATTGGCTGGATAAGGTTCACAGAACAACAGGCGCGGGGTATTTGAGGAGATTACCACATGGGAAATGTGACCTTCCCACGAACCCAGGCACTGGGACCGTTGGAATTTGCCATTGTGTGGTCTCTTTGACCAATCAGAGTGCAGTATTCTTGTTTTCAAACTGTTTTATGTACTTGGCAAATGAAAAGTGTGATCTTGACCCGATTAAACCAATTCTTATTTTGAAACCTATATCATTTCAAAGCATACATATTCAGCTTTATCATGATATAAAAATCATTTGGGCTCAAACAAAAATAAAGTGTGAAAATAGCAGCTTTTGTCAGGTGAAAATATTTATTTTGTAGCATATTTTAGATCAAAATTTTAACCTATATTACAAAATCTTTGAATAAATTCAAACGCATGACCTGAAAGAAAGATTCTTCTTCTTTACAATGGTACCAAATTCATGAAATGATGCACAATTAGAGCAGCAATGACCGAATGAAAAGAGGTGTTTTGGTCCGCATCAAGCTCATTAAATATGCAAAACATCTCAAGTCATGAATATCACTTGGATGAAAGAAGCCACTTTCTTGGGACCTGCAGTCTGACTGTCAAGTTACCTGCAAGACTTTCTTTGAACCTATAATTTTGCGTATAACTGATTGCAACCAAACTTGAGATATTGATGTGCTAGGGCCATATTATCATGCTGTAGGGAGGTCTCATACTAAGGTCAAGGATTGTTTGGGTCCCACTTGTTATCATAACAAAATTAAAACTAAGGGAATGGTGCCATTTGATTTGTTGAATGCAAACTTGTCTTCGAAATTTGGTATTCATTACTTTGAAAGTCTATATCATTCAAGGACCTTGATGCCATACATGTACATCATATTATATCTACAATATTTCATTACTATCCTGCTAAGATGTACATGTATAATGAGATGACTATGAAAAGGTCACTGAACTTCCGCAAGTAAGTGAAGCATGGTATCGCTACTGTCTTGTTTTTTTTTTTTATTACAGACTGTTGTTGATGACTGGATCGAGTCTTATAAAATCAACAGGGAGGAGGCTCTCTTGGATCTCATTAATTTCTTCATCCATAGCTCAGGATGTAAGGGAACTGTTACTGCGGAGATGATGACAACCATGGAACACAGTGACATCATTAGAAGGATGACCGAAGAGTTTGATGAGGTCAGTGAACTTTAGGCTTTCCATGTGGTGCCCTTATTTTTAGTGGTTATTTATTTCTTCACTTTGTTTCTGTTTGTTTTATTTCAAGGATATACATGTATTTGTAATTAACCTGTTGGAGACTGAGTCTGCATATATTCTGGAGTATATGGAAAACATGTGTTATGGCAAAATCATTCAATCTCCAATGTGTTAAATGAATAATAATAAGGTAAAAATCATCGGGGAGGGGGTTAAAAAAATGGTCGATTCAAAGCATTTTATTTTGAGAATTGTAGGGGTGACTTTTGCTCATGCATTTACCTTTGCTGTATTTTCATATCTCAGGAAACCGGCGACTACCCGCTCATCATATCTGGCCAGTTCTACAAGAAGTTCCGGAGCAGTTTCTGCGACTTTGTGAGCGTCCTAGTGAGACAGTGTCAGTACAGTATCCTATACGATCAGTACATGGCTGATAATATCATCTCCCTTTTGACAGGGCTTAGTGACTCCCAGGTCAGGGCCTTCAGACATACTAGTACCCTCGCCGGTAAGTAAACAGTATTGAGCCTTGTCAGTTGTGAAAACCTTCCTCTGTTTGTTTTCTTGTCGTTTTTTCTTTTTCTTGGGGGGAAGGGGCAAAATAAGGGTAGTGAATAGAATCTTAAAGAACAACTTTTTGTTCTTTAAGATTCTATTCATTATCCTTATTTTGCCCCTTTCCCTCAAGAAAAAAAAAAGATGCTGTCCTCTACGATCAGTACAATGTTGATGATATCATCTCCATTCTTACTGGGCAGAGTGATTCCCAGGTCAGGGCCTTCGGGCACACTAGTAATAATTATACTTGCTTATATAGCGCTTAACACTTACTTTGTCAGAAGTCTCTAAGCGCTCTACAGTATATGCAGCATAATTACCATGGCTTTAGCAGCGCAGCTGTTACGCGCGCTGCGTTTCAAGGAATAAATTCCTGCCAGGTACCCATTTACCTCACCTGGGTTGAGTGCAGCACATTGTGGATCAATTTCTTGCTAAAGGAAATTACGCCATGGTTGGGATTCGAACCCACGACCCTCTGTTTCAAAGTCACTAGTACACTCAGTGGTGAGAGGTACAGGGGCAAGTTCGTAACGATTTACAATAAAGGTAAATTTGCCACTCTTGTAACTACCTTGGAGACGTTAATCGTGATTGGATGTTAACCCTGCCATTTTTGGTCATAGCAAGTGGCAAGTTTCAAGTCTTTATGAAATGTGTCCTAGGGCTGGTGCATGTCAAGGGATGAGGGTGGTGGGAGGGGGGGGGGGAAGTGGGCCTTGGTTCTTGCAAATTTTTGGCATAGGAGTAATTAAATTATTCTACTTTGTACTTTGTGGTAGGCCTTAATAAAATGGGGCCAGTGAGAGGTGAAAATCTTTTATGTAAGATAATATATTGTTTCTACTTTCAGTTTATACTCCCATTTTTCATTTTCACAGCAATGAAACTGATGACAGCCCTTGTGAATGTTGCCCTCAACCTGAGCGTGAGTCTGGATAACACCCAGCGACAACACGACGCAGAACGTGCCAAGCAGTCGTCAAAACGAGCGAGTGAGAAGATCGAGCTACTCATGGCCAAGCGACAGGAGATCATGGAAAATACTGAAGAGATTCAACAGATGATGAATAACATCTTCAAAGGCATCTTTGTACACAGATACAGGTATGATTGTTTCTCCATATTTACTGCCATAGAGTGGTACAATATACATATTGCACAAACACAGGTGAGATAGTTTGTCATATTCACTGCCATTGAGTGGTATGATAATGCAATATGGAGCTTCTCATGGCCAAGCAACCGGAAATAATGGAAAATTCTGATGAGAATAAACAGATGATGAATAACTTCTTCAAAGAAATCTTTGTACATAGATAGGCTACAGGTGAGATAGTTTTACTGTCCTTGCATGGCACAATAGATGTATTGCACAGATACTGGTGAGATAGTTTATCATATTTGCTGCCCTTGCATGGCACAATAGATGTATTGCACAGATACAGGTGAGATAGTTTATCATATTTGCTGCCCTTGCATGGTACAATAGATGTATTGCACAGATACTGGTGAGATAGTTTATCATATTTGCTGCCCTTGCATGGTACAATAGATGTATTGCACAGATACTGGTGAGATAGTTTATCATATTTGCGCCCTTGCATGGAACAATAGATGTATTGCACAGATACTGGTGAGGTAGTTTGTCATATTCACTGCCGTTGAGTGGTATAATACATAAACTGCACAAACGCAGGTGAGGTAGTTAGCCATATTCTACATGTATGCCCTTTAGTGGAATAGCAAATATTTTGTACTGCAATATTGAAACTAATAATGGCAAAGCATTAGTTGATCAAGGAAAATACTAAATAGAATTAATATGATAAATCTTTAACCCTTCCGGTGCGACAGGCTTCCACAGAAGCCCAGCAAGTAGTTCACTTATACCATGGTCACATTTGTTCTACGGCGGCCGTACGGCAAGTTGAAAACAGCTGTTTCAACATTTTCTGTCCAACTGCTAGGGACAGTGATTTTCCGTTTCAAAAAATTGCTTTTTCCGTTTCAGAAAATCTCAAATTCCGTTTCAGCATGTCAGAAAACGGAAATTCCGTTTCCCCATAGACTTTGTACACACGGAAAAGTGACAATTCCGTTTACACATTGAATAGCAAAATCACAACACGCACACTCGCACTGGTCAAAATTTGTATCTGCTACTGTACCAACAACACAATAAAATCCGTTCTTATCGGATCTATGCGGGTGCATAAAATATTTTTACACACCCATTTTGCATGCATACATCCTCACCTTTCATATTATTAGCATTATTTCACGGTGAAATTATATTTCATCGATAATTTTGGGGTTTTTTGGACATCGTTATCATCAGTCAACGGCTATTGCCAATCCGCCATCTTGGATTTTAAGACCACGATATCGTGCTGTTACATCTTCAAATGTAGAGGGCAGCAACACACGACCGTGTAAGGAGTTGAACGATATGTGTGCATGTGAAGCCCAACCCGGCCGGCCGGGTACGGTGCGGGGTACAATCGAGTGTGCTGATGTCGAGTGCAGTCACGATGTGTGAATTGTCATGATAGTAGCGAAGTGAGATCGTGTTTTCTGGTTTTTTTTGGCCATTTAATATTCTCATTTTGTTGTGATTTTGGAGTAATTTCTGTTGCTATTCTGTGTATTTTGAGGGAAAATACGTTTTCTGTGATTTTCCGTTTGAAATGCCACTTTCCGTTTCAAAAGGCCCTTTCCGTGAATTCCGTCCGTTTTCCGCGATCGCGGAAAATCACTGTCCCTAAACTGCATACAGGTGGTTTGAATCAAAATTAATAAAACGGCTGTTTTTGACTCGCCGTATGGCCGCCGTAGAACAAATGTGACCATTGTTTTAGCTATGACAGGCTTCTACAGAAGTAGGCCCGTTTTGAAAGTCCATTTTTGATGCACGTGTACATGGCCTATTTTTCGGTCGTGTACACGTTGTAAACACTGAGAGCCAGTTATGTTACATAATGTGATAACTTGCTCATTAAATATGTGAGTTGGTTTCCACATGATAACTTATGAAATATTCAACAGATTTTTTAAAAATGTGGGTGTGTAGGTAGATGTAACCAAAATACAGTCCAAGTTTGAATTTGGAGTCCGCATGTCAAAGGTCACAGCTAATTATATATGCGAGTTGGTCTCCGCATGATAACTTTGGAAATATTAACCAGATATTAACAATGTTTGGTGTCTGGGTAAATGACACAGAAATACAGTCAGGTCACATCAAATGACCTGACTGTCATATCTTCTGTCAGAGATTATTATGGAAAGAATGAGTCTTAAGGTCAAAGGTCTAAATTTGTTCATTATATGTATGCATATTGGTTTCTGCACGATATTAAGTTCAATCATATTGAATGAATTTCTGATCGCGTTAAGAGGGGGCATCTTTGTCCTTTCGACCCGTCAAATACTCATTTAACTCTTTGAAATAACTTCAGGATATTACAAATCAAATACTGGTGCACAATCTTTAGGAACGAAATGATTTTATCATTATAATAGCTGTGTGGAAAAATCGAATTAAAGGAGACATATAATTTATGAAAGGAAAATACATGTACAAAAGGTGATTTTTAGTGAAAGAGTGAGCTCTCTGTCTTGCCATAACCCAAATCCCAAGCCCCAAGCTCACAAAAAAAAATAGATACCGACTTTGGTCGTGCATTTTTATATGATCACCATTATCAATATTTACTTTCGCGAAGATATCATCTCACGTTATTAATATAGAAAATGGAAGGTGATATAGAATTTAATGGGAAATGACAATTATGATTGCAGTTTTAAATGGTTTTCGGGACATTATATGAGAAACTAGAAAAAATTGCTAAATTTTCTACATGATGGCCAAGATGCAGTAGGATGAAAGGCCCACAAATTCAAGCTAGAAAGAAAAATGTCTGACCTTTCATCTCTACATTTACTAAACATCCTGAAAACATACCAGTTTGGTGCCATTAGCAATTAAATCGTAAACACCGCCACAGATCCAAATGCCAGCTGTGTACCCAAAACGGCTCCGCTGCAGGGAGAACTCTTCGGTTTCGCGGGCCCGCATCCAAGGGTTAAAGGCGTCTTTGCACATAGATACGGATGAGATAATTAATTGAATCCATTGCCCTTTATTTTGTGCACATTGTAAAGATGAAGCCTTTGCCTAATGATTTTGTTTAATTCCCATAGGCTTTGTACAGTGGTCACTCGGTAAAGTACAGTATGCCTCTCACCTGTGCTACTTTTCATATATTCTATGTTACTAATTTAAATAAAACAAAGGAGTTATTCTCTTTATTCATATTTTATCTGATATTTATTTTTTTGTGTGTGATAGGGACACTCAGCCTGAGATCAGAGGAATCTGTATGGGCGAGATTGGTGTTTGGATGAAGAATTACAGTGAGATGTTTCTCAGTGATAGCTATCTCAAGTATGTTGGATGGACACTCCATGACAAGGTAGTAATGAGCCAAACCAACCTTAAGATTAAGAATTTGAGATATTTATTGAGCTTGATAAAAAATACTTCCTAAAGACCAGCGCACACTCATGTAATGTATCTCTTATTTCATTTAAACTTTACAACTTCAAATTTTAACAGTATGAAGAAAAAGAAAAAAAAATTATTCTTTTAGATGAGTTTTCTAATTTTATATTTTGATTACTTTTTTATTGTTGTGAAGCCCACCCAGCAAATGATCCAACAAAAAGTTTGAAGTTAATAAAGAGAGAATCTAACAAGCATGACAAAGAAATTTTCATTAAAATCTGATGTATAATAAGAGTGTAATGGCATTGTTAAATAGTTGTAGTTGTATACACATTATGGGTGGTATGCAAATATGGGGAATATTTCTTTTGAATTTTGTGATGTGAAATATTTTAAATTTCTCATTGTCATTGTTCTAACAATTTTTGGCTCAATTAAGAGGGTCCTTATTGCCATTTCTGTACCGAATGGAAACATTGTATAATTGAAACAATAAAAAAGGAAAGAATGAGTGAGTGATATCATCGACTCTCAGTTTGTGAAAAATGAGCAAAGTTTTTTAAACATCACAACTTTCTTATTTTACTGTAAGCTGTAATTTATCAAACACACTATCTTTTCTACACAGGTTGGCGATGTCCGCAACAAGTGTCTTGTTGCCCTGTATTCTCTGTATGGAAATATTGAGCTTGTCCCCAAGCTGGAGCTGTTCACCAATCGCTTCAAGGATCGGGTGGTTAGTATGACGCTGGACAAAGAGACAGACGTAGCGGTCAACGCTATCAAGGTGGTCACTCTTATCTTGAAGTAAGTGTACCGGTTCATTACAGGTGGACCAATAGTTAGGTCTCTTTGACTGTAGTACACAATGTCAGGGGTTTGAAAATTGAAAATAAAGAACGAAAGAATGCGACTGTGTGTACAATACAATGGAAATATTTGTAGACCCTTGTGCACCTAACCAGGTAGCATGTGTAGGGAATAGGCCAACTTAATGACCCTGACCCGCAGGCCTTACCCCATACCATATTACATACACACAATGGAATCACCTCAGAACCCATGGAAGAGATAGATTTCCTATAGTCACAGCTGAACTTGGTGCCCTTCCGATGTCATTACATTTGTGTCTCTTTGCCATTTCTTTGTATAATTTGTTTTTCCTTGCATAATTGTTTATATTACATAGGTTATGTAGATTTGAATCATTGATAGGTCAGTACGCCATCATGTCACCAAAGCTGGAAGGATCGCATTTGTTGAATTCTAGGATTTGACGTCACCTCAGTGAATATAACTGCATTTTATTATAAACTACAGCATTATATACTTGATGTATGCGCTAGTGTTTACGCGCCGATTGCATGAAAAAT
This sequence comes from Lytechinus pictus, assembly GCF_037042905.1. Classification (NCBI taxonomy): domain Eukaryota; kingdom Metazoa; phylum Echinodermata; class Echinoidea; order Temnopleuroida; family Toxopneustidae; genus Lytechinus; species Lytechinus pictus. The sequence continues at coordinate 1,456,534 of NC_087260.1, read as the reverse complement.
GTGCTTGCTGTAATTTTCCAAAATTTTTCTGTAATGACGTAGATGACACAGATGGATCAGAGCTGCAGCAAGCATTTCAAGTTAATCAAAGAACCAGATAATGAATGCAGTATCTGATGGTGAATCTACATAGACTATATAACATAACAGATAATGCCTGGTCTAATCTTTTTGATAGCTATATTTTTCCATCAGGAGAATGAAATGCTATATTCAAACTCTTCGGGTAAAATATAATCCCTTGTTAATAATATAACTCCATCAGGGAAATGAAATGCTATATTCAAACTCTAGGTAGGCAATATCTGTATAATACTAGTATTTTGCTATTATGTGTTCCCATGTACACTTGTTTTTTTTTTTCATTGTGAACTCTGGGAAATGAATTTGATACAAATAAAAGTCCAAATAAACAGATGGGTTACACAAGCATTAGAAGATTAATTGATTAATGTGTAAGATAATCATAGAAAGCTGGGAGAGGAGCAAATATTGAAAGAAAATAATGCAGCAAAAAAACAAATATGGAGCAGTTGATATGACTTTTACTGAGACAGTGGAATACAATGATTAATTGAAATTGATTCAATTATTATCATTGAAAGATACAACGAGGACATCTTGAGCGCCGAGGATTGCGAGAATGTCTATCAGCTGGTCTACTCCTCCAGCAGAGCCGTGGCGCAGGCTGCCGGGGAGTTCCTCAATGAACGTCTTTTCAAACGGGAAGACCAGGAGAGTGGAAAGGTCAAACGAACTAAGAGGAGGAATATAAATGCACCCCTGATCAAAGATCTTGTGCAGTTCTTCATCGAGAGCGAGGTAACATGGTTGAGCTTGTTGTATACTGTATGGTGACATTTGTGAGAAATTGTATGAACTGTGTGTGGCCTCTCATTGACTGTGTGTTATAAATACACAGTCTTGAAATATACATTTTCAGATATCTACTATTACTGCAGAGAATAAATTGACCTATAATTGTATTTGTATAGAGAAACTAAAATGTTTTAGAAAGTAAATTGTTTTGTTAATTGGAAACATAATTGTTGCAGTACTATAAATGTAATGAGTAGTTAATTAGGATGTTATCATTCAAGTGGGTCTATATTACTAGACTACACTAGCATTATGGGTCAGGAAATTGGCCAGGTATGAGTAGTTGAGACTGGAGATGGCGCTATTGGTTCGTATCTGCTTTAGCTGATTTTATGCTCAAGTCGTCATCTTGTTATACTTAGTGTTTTTTTTTTTTTTTTCTATTTTTTTTTTTTTGGGGGGGGTCTATGCTTGTTATAGGCATGTTTTTAATAGGAGACTACATTCTGCAAGCTCCAATTTTTAGCAGCCTCCTACATTTGTTCCCAACTTGGTTATATTGATATCTCGACTACTAGAGTGTACATAAAACTTTGGTATATGTTCATTACTTACATGTATATCATGATTAAAAAACCCAAACATTGAATTGTATTTGTTGAAAATGGAAATTAATAAAGAAAAAAAAGAACTACTTTGATTTGATTTGATTTACCAATATAAAAACAATACATATAAAATTACAACAAAATATAATACATGATAAAAATAACATTGGATGGATCGCCCTACTCAGCTGAGCCATTACAGCACAACTGTTCTGCCGAGGGGTCCAGATATATTAAATAAACATGAAATTCATATTACAAAAATAAATTCATTAACAAATTTGTGTAACATAAAGGCGATATCAGCTAAAGGGAGAAAGAACAGCGACCCCACCCCATCCCACCCTACAGTAAAAACCGAGTACCTAACCCCTTCCACCACCCACCCAAAAGTGCCCCAAGTTATATGTTTGAACTTTGGTTTAAAGGGAAATAGTTTTCAGGATTTGGTCATTAAGTGTCCTAATGAATGTATTATAATTGGGAGATAATTTTATAGAAGGAGGTAAAGAATTAAATTGGGAGGCCCCACGGTATGAAAACATTCGATGACACGATTCAGTACGTGGCTTTGGTAAAGATAAGTTTCCACTTGAGCGTAAGGAATAGTTGTAATAAATAGTATTAAAATAATCTTTTAAGTAAGGGGCACTGAGATCATGAATGATTTTGAAAACCATGGAGTTTATATGTTTTTGTCGACGACATTCCAAAGATTCCCAATTTAATATTTGGTGAATACTACAGTTCGATATATGTTTGAATGGACTTATCCCAAGTATTATTCTTCCAGCTCTGTTTTGCAACTTTTGCAATTGTGTAACACATTTTTTGTTACTAGAATCGTATACTACATCAGCATAGTCAAAAATAGGAAGAATAATCGATTGGTAGATACATTTCAAGCTATCCTCATTAAAACTGTGTCGAAGACGGCCCAAAAAACTTACGAGTTTGCTTACCTTTTCAGTCAAGTATTTAATATGTTTGTCCCATTTTAACTGCTGATCAATAACCACTCCAAGATATTTAGCACTTTCTTTCGGTTGAATTAACTTTCCCTGTATACTTATTTGAAGTGGGGAACACTTATTTAACATAGTGCGGGATCCAATCAACAAACATTCTGTTTTATCAAAGTTTAAACTCAACTTATTAGAACACATCCATTTATAAATATGGTTTAACTGTGTGTGCAGTATATTTTCGATATTTCTTACATTTTTATGGGAAAAATAAAGGACAGTATCATCTGCGTAAAGATGGATAGTACATCGATCGACATTTTCTATGATGTCGTTAATATATATAGTAAAGAGCAGTGGCCCTAAGATTGAGCCCTGAGGCACACCGTATTGTATATCTATTATACTTGAATCAGAATTCCTAATAATAGTTGTACTTGCTTATATCCAAAACACATTTGTGTTTCTTTCATTAGCTTCATGAACATGCAGCATACCTTGTAGACTCTCTATGGGATATCAATGAAATGATTCGAGATTGGGACTGCATGACAGAACTACTACTTGAAGATCCTGGTAGAGGGGAAGAAGGTGAGTCTACCTTAGTCTACAGGCAAAGACATTTTTAAGCACTTTAAAGGGACATAATAGTCTCATATCATGAGGCAATGGAATTTAAAGGACAAGTCCACCCCAACAAAAATTGATTTGATTAAAAAGAGAAAAATCCAACAAGCATAACACTGAAAATTTAATCACATTTGGACGTAAAATAAGAAAGTTATGGCATTTTAAAATTTTGCTTAATTTTACAAAACTGTTATATGCACATCCTGGTTGGTATGCAAATGCGGAGACTGATGACGTCATCCACTCACTATTTCTTTTGAATTTTATTATATGAAATATTCTAATTTTCTCATTGTCAAGTGAAACAGTGATCAATTCCTCCCTGAACATCATGTGATGTTAGCATTGCTTAATACTATATGATTCAGTCAAGTCAGTCCCTATGGTCATATCTGTAAAAAATGAAATATTGTATAATTCAAACAATAAAAAACAATAGAAATAGTGAGTGATGGACATCATCAACTGACTCATTTGCATGTCACTGAGTTGTGCATATCATTGTTTTGTGAAAAACAAGCGAAACTTTAAAATGCCATAACTTTCTTATTGTACATCCGATTTTGATGAAATTTTCAGTGTTATGCTAGTTTGATTTTTCTATATTTATTCAAATAAACATTTTGCTGGGATGGATTTGACCTTTAAGGAATCAGCCAAAAGGCTTATTTACTTGCACATTATGATCTGACCATCATGGAACAGGGACCGCGGGTGGGGGGGGGGGGGGCTTCAGCCCCCCACTTTTTTCCAAACCGTGTACAAAAACATAAAAATTACCATATGATTCTGATTTTTTGCATGGTCAGCCGCCATCACTTTTGGCTCAGCCCCCCCCCCTCCACCCCCACTTTGAAAACCGGTCCATGGCCCGCGAGGAAGAATATGAAACTAATGCGATAAAACTTCAGACAGTATGGATTTGGCCAATCTCAAGATCATCATTTACGTAGGGTTTTGATGTACTCATTAACTCTTTAAACTGCCAGAAATTTACCAAAGTGGGGGGGGGGGGATGTTTTTCAAAAAGTTAAATATGACTTAGAGTCGCACTTAAATATCCAGTTGTATATTTCATAAAAGGCATGACCATATGGTCAGATTATGCCAAGAGGATGCGCACTACTGCATATATAAGGTTGTGCATTCATATCGCTTACACGTCAGCATTTAAGTGTGACTCTATCGGCGTGTTTCTGCAGAGAATTGTTAAACATTATTACCCGCGTAAGTATCTAGAATTCTGTAAAACCTCCCTGTAGGAACAGACGCGATGCATTGTGGCATGTCAGCTGACGAGACCAAAAAGGTCAGAACGTGCAAATATACCATGAAATTGTACTTCCAAATTCACGCACTTCCACCAAACACGATACGCTTTTTCACCGTGTGTTTCTACAGGAAAGTTAAATGGATTAACACGGCAATAACCACCTCCCAGAGGTGGTTATGAGAAACCCTATTTTGCGGAAGTGCAATTTCATGGTATATTTGCACGCTCTGGCCTTTTCGGTCTTGCCAGCTGACATGCCACAATGCATTGCGAGGTCATATTTTGAATTTCCTGATTTCCGATTGACGCAATATTTTTTATGCGGAATGTGAGTTAATCAAGATTTATTCGCTCTGTAGATTCATGTTGATTTAAGGGCGATACATTTTTTTATTTCGGGAAAGATAAACAGTTTTTAACGCTTCTCTGTAGAGACAAGCCAAAAGTCATACTTATGAAACACCCAAACTAATACCCTGTATCATGCTTATGAATGTATGTTTCAAAGTGAAAAATCCAGTTGAATTCTGCTTGGTTTTATAGTCTACATGTATACCTATTGTCCTCACTTATTTCTTCCTGGCATACTGGCACTGATTACATAACACTCTCCAGGCTTGACCTGGTAGCGTTATTAAAATGTAATTTAATTTTTCCATATGACCAGGTGCATGTTTCGTAAAAGTTGTTATAGTAACAAATTTGCAATACCAGTTTTAAAGGGGAAGTTCACCCTGAAGAAACTTTGTTGTAAAAATCGCAGAAAAAATAATAAAAAATATTGGTGAAGGTTTGAGGAAAATCCGTTAAAGAGTAAGAAAGTTATTAGGGTTCAAAGTTTTGGATTTGTGACGTCATAAACGAGCAGCTGCCCCATGTGTTATGTAATATAAAATGCATGAATTTCAAATTTTGTATGGTTCCTGATGACTTAATTTTGTTTTCTATTCATGGGTGTGAAATGATTTGTCTATTGATATACAAAAGGTACAGTGAAAACCATTTTCAATTTTCTGATAAAATGACATTTCATTGACTTTTTACCATTCGCTATGTAGGAATGCTGCTCGCATATGCCGTCACAAATCAAATAATTGAAATTCTAATAACTTTTTAATTATTTGATGAATTTTTCTCAAGCCTGCGGCAATATTTTTTATTATTTTTTCTGCTATTTTTACAATAAACTTTTTGTCAGGGTGAACTTCCCCTTTAAGCTCATTCAGTATGATTGGATGATGGTGATTTTTTAATAGAAATTATGCATTTGTTATTCATATCAATTCTTCATGAAATGAGACTCAGCTGTTTTTTCTCATTGCACAAACTTTGAAAGATTGAGCTATGCGTTTCTAGTTGATAATTTGTACAATTTTGTTTTATGTAGCTCTTGATGAGAGGCAGGAGACTGCTTTGATAGAGATCATGGTATCGGCCGTCAGACAATCAGCTCAAGGTCATCCACCCATCGGGAGAGGATCAGCTAAAAAGGTACAAATAATACATGTAATAATGCTTGCTTATATAATGCTTCACACAGACTTTGATCAGGTGTCTCTATTACTTGACAGTAATACAGCATAGGTAATTATTCTGGCATCAGCAGAGCAGCCGTTACGTGCACTGAATTTCAAGGAATGAATTCCTATCTGGGCCCTGTTGTATAACACTTACTCCATGAAAAATATCATTGGATGGCAAAGTTGCCATAATGGTAGCTTTTATAATAATAATATACATGTAGGGTATTTATTTTGTGCACATATCCACCTTGTTAGTGAGGAACATCATTGACAGTCTCATTTGCATATCACTGAGTTGTGCATATCACTGCTTTCTGAAAATAAGTGAAACTTTAGGAACTGTCATAAGCATTGTGCTTATTTGATATTTCTCTATTGATTCAAATCACCATTTTTATGCACAACCTTATTCAAGACTGATTTTTCTTTCTTGTGCTAAAAAAGTGAGGTAACTCCAATTATCCTTGGAAAAGGGTAGTGTGAAAGTTTGTCACCATGCTCTACATGTACTTATATATGGTTATGAAAATGTGGATATGCACCAAAGGACAACTGATGACATCATACTTTGGTACTTTTCTATCAATATACAGTGCGTCCCACAAAAAACGAAACCGAGATTTATCGATGATTTATCATAACTTAATCACAAATACAATAGACAAATGACCTACCATTTTAAAGCTTATAATCTCCTCTTTCATCTGAAGTTACTTTGATTATTTCTCATTCACGCATGAGTGAGCAAAAACAATTTGAAAAGGGGATACCAAAAAGTCACTTGGCGGGCCGTATCTGGGTTTTAAAGGAAAACCACATTTTTAAAAAGTTCAATATCTGCTCTTTAATTTGATACCTCAATTACAGAAAATGGTCAAGAAATAACAAAGTTCTGGTTATTTGAAATAAGGCTTGAATTTCAATAATTTCATAAAATGAAGAGGTTTTACAGGCTAGCGTTCAAACTCACTCGACACTCCGTTTTGTTGACGATCAGCCATGCATTAAGTCTTTTGTTACCGTGCGATAGCTTCTGTGGGAAACCGGTGAAAACACGTTTATTTAATGAAATTATGGAAATACAAGCATTGTTTCGAGGGATCATAACTTTTTTACTACTTGACCATTTTCTGTGATTTAGGTATCAAAGAAAAGAGAATATATTGAACTTTTTAGTCATGTGATTTTCTTTTTGAAATTCAGATACCCCCCGCCAAATGAGTTTTTGGCATCCTTTCTTCGAATTGTTTTTGCTCAATCATGCGTGAATGAGGAATAATCTAAGTAATACCAGATGAAAGAGGAGATTCTAAGCTTTACATTGGTAGGTCATTTGTCTATTTTATTTATGATAAAGTTATGATAAATCATCGCTAAATCTCGGTTTCGTTTTTTCTGGGACGCACTGTATAACATGGAATAATATCTTCCTTACGGATAAAGTGGCTGTGTGCTGGCTTGTAATAAAGGGGTATGCTTAGCAGTGAAACATGTAGAAAGAAAAGGCATAAGCGTCGCCATTTTAAGTAATGGAAAACTGGGGTCTCCATTCTACAACATATAATATGACCGAGAATAAGTGTTCAATTTTCACATTCATGAGAGGCAAGCCAAAGCACTTTCAAGAGTAAACAGTCAGACGGCAGGTCCCAAAAAAGTGGCTTCTTTCATCCAAGTGATATTCATGACTAGAGATGTTTTGCATATTTAATGAGCTTGATGCCGACCAAAACACCTCTTTTCATTTGGTCATTGCTGCTCTAATTGTGCATCGAATTTCATGAATTTGGTATCATTGTAAAGAAGAAGAATCATTCTTTCAGGTCATGTGTTTGAATTTGTTCAAAGATTTTGTAATATAGGTTAAAATTTTGATCTAAAATATGCTACAAAATAATTATTTTCACCTGACAAAAGCTGCTATTTTCTCATTTTATTTTTGTTTGAGCCCAAATGATTTTTAGATCATGATAAAGCTGAATATGTATGCTTTAAAATGATATAGGTTTCAAAATAAGAATTGGTTTAATCGGGTCAAGATCACACTTTTCATTTGCCAAGTACATAAAGCAGCTTGAAAACAAGAATACTGCACTCTGATTGGTCAAACAGACCACACACTGGCAAATTCCACCGGTTCCAGAGCCTGGGTTCATGGGAAGGTCACACTTCCGATGTGGTAATCTCCTCAAATACCCCGCGCCTGTTCTGTGAACCTTATCCAGCCAATCAGAACTCTAGATTTCATGCAAGTACAAAATTTCAGAAATCTTGTCTTGTACCTTGGTGGGAAAAGTGTGATCTTGACCCGATTAAAAGGTGCCGCATATCAAGAGTGGCATTGTGAGAAAGTACAGAAGTTCAGCTTTATGGTGTTATAGATATCATTGAGGATCATAATAAAAAGTTTTGCACAATTTGCAAAAGAAAACAGAGGAAGAAAATTCAGTTTTGAGGCACATTTTCAGGCCAGAAATTTACTTATTTAACAAAATATTGTATACAAAAGAAATGACCAATATCAAAGAGTAACATTTACTCTATCTGATAGTGCAATCATATTTCATTTAACTTGAGGTTAAAACAGGTAAATTCTGAGAGAAAGAAAATCTCACGAATCACAAGATTTTGCAAGGAGGAGGATTCAGCCACGAGATGATTTGGATGAATCTGGCCTTTTTGCTCATTAGCATAGGGACCTGCGGTCTGACTGTAAAATAACCAAAACACTCCATGACCTCGTTTGTTTTCAGACTCTATTGACGAGCAAAGAGAAGAAAGTTGTTCAGGAGGACAAGATGAAACTGACCGAGCATTTCATCACCAAGCTACCAGAATTACTTGCCAAGGTGAGACACAGTTTGGATCCAGGGGGGGGGGCATTTCATCAACATTTGATGTTCGTTGAGTTGTCAATTCTGACAACTTTCCTAGATGTTCATTGGCTAAGAAGCTCTGTTCCTTTGGTAACTGTTGGGTGAAACATTTGACAAGTTCTTTCATGGAATGCTCAACTGAATTTAACAGAAAGCAGGGGGCAGAGCTTCTAACAAGGGTCATCACCATTGAAAATACTTTCCTGTCAAAGTTCCTGACAAGAAAATAAATCTTTTGGAAAAGGGGCACAAAGTCTATGGGGGCTTTCCCAGCCTCGACCCCATCCCGTATAATCACATCTTTCTCATATTTTTTTTCCTTTCAATAGTTCAACACAGATTGGGACAAGGTTGCCAATTTGCTTGAGATCCCTCAGCATTTTGAAGTAGAGATCTACACGACGAGCCGTCTGGACAAGCATCTTGATTCCCTTCTGCTTCAGATGAGAGACATTGTAGAGAAACACACAGAATCAGAGGTAATAAAATACCTGTGCTGCCAGACGGCCATTAATTCTCATTCTTTCAGTCTCTAAAACTAACTAATGGAGCATTGCAATCAATTGCAAGTCAAATTTAGGTCACAAAATCAGTCACAAGTCTGGCAATTAATTGCAAATCCACTTTTGATTGCTGGTCTGCTACTTGAAACTAGTAGTAAAAATAAATTTGGTATAGTTACAATTTATATTTCAATTGAAGATTAGCAGCATAAATGTGCAATTGAATGCAAATATGTTCTTGCAACACCCCCTGAGACTTCTAAGAATTTGATTTCATTTGATGTTATTTTCAATGATAAGTTATCAAAGTTAGCAAGGTTGAATAGGATGTCTCTATTTCACTGAATACAAAAGAAAAAGCATAAACATTGATTCTGTCTTGAAAAATTTCCTTTTAATTTGTTGCTTTCTAATGCAATCTTGTAATGTGATAAATGTAATATTCAAAATGTTTCATAACAAATGCATATAATGTGAGCAAAATGAATTTCCATGTGGACACTAAAATGAAATTGAATTGAATTGAATTGAATTGAATTGAATTGTACAATGCTTATTTCTTTTATTATTTGTATAATGTTCATCATCATCATCATCATAATCACCATATTATCCGTCATTCTTATCAGGTTCTTGATGCGTGTGCAAAGACCTACGAGACGCTGTTAGGTGAGCAGTACAGCACAACACCAAGGGTCCAGGTTGCCCAGAGTACACTCTTAGATAACCTTGCAGAAAGACTCAAAAGAAGCATCGATGTTTATCTTATGGTAAGTGAGGGACAGTGTTCTAGCTAGAGACTATTTAATATTAGCGGTCAAAATTTCTTTTAGTTGTACTTAAGCTGTGAGTTAATGAAAACCTGCAGGTCCCGTTGCAATAAATTTACTATTATAGTAACTTTGCCATTCACTGATTTCCCTGATATATAAATTTATCATTAATTATGATTGGCTGATTAATATTATTACCATGATAATATTATTACCATTGAAATTACCCTTCATTCTTATCGGGTTCTTAATGCGTGTGCAAAGACCTACGGGACGCTATTAGGTGAGCATTTGTTATTGGATGGCAAAGTTGCTATAATAGTAACTTTCGTGCAACAGTGCCCAGATCTGCGAAAAAGAAAAACCTAGTATTTGTCAAATGTAAGAATATTGATTGTAAAATAAGTAAATGAAACAAGATTAGAAGCAGAAATTAAGCACATACAATTCTTCTTTGAAGTGCTTGAATAACTTTTCTCATTTGAAATTAGTGGTTGTCAGAAAGCAATGTTTATCATTTTCATGAGTGGTTGATAGAAATCCTCTGTTGGGATTTGGTCTGACCGCTATATAATGGTGAGAGACATTTCCAATTCATAAAAAGAGTAAAAGTTAAGTTCTTTATAAACACATTGTACCATAATGTCTCTATGTATTACAAATGGTGGGGGGGGAAGACAACACAGAGTGAAAATGAAACAAATACATTACAAACATTATGAAATATGGAATATAGATTTGACTTGATTAGCCGTTCAGAAATAGGCATTAATTAGGCTTTTAGAAATTCAATATATTTTGAAGAAAAACTATTACATGTAAGGGATGAATTAATGTACATCCACCCTCATAAGTAAAGTGCTATATGTTGTGTTGCAGAATATTATTATTTTTTAAGAATCGTTTTTCATTTATGAAGTACTTTATTTCATACTTTTCATTGCAGACTCAGAATCCAACCGAGGATGACCTCTATAACATTTCATCAAGTATCAGAAGAATTGCTTCCTTCTACAGGTAAATTGAAGTATTTGATATCATTAACACAAATACAACATTTAGATTTTTAAATGAAAGAATAAATGAGAAGATCTATGACTACTAAATGGTCAGAACAATTAGATATTTTGATATACATTCAAAACTTTAACCATTGTAAGAAATAATATTTACACCGTCTTATTTATTGGTATAAGTTTGTAAACAAGAAGTGGTTTATTATTACCCTTATCAGATATCTGAGCTAGTTATTTACAAAATCGTATTGCCCAAGATTTTTTTTATATTGTGAAGGGATTGGTACATGTATATTATTTGTATTTTGCTCAGTCTTTGTGCGCATATGGATTTGCATGCAGAGATGATGCAAAATCTACCTTTTTATTTTCCCTGGTCTCACATCCATGCATCTAAGAACGCGCAGAAAGAGATTTGCATCATATTGATCCTCCCAGCAATATATACGTCATAATGTCAATCATGATGAACCTATGCTGGATACTGTAACATTTCAAATACATCATAATGGTAAGGCTTAGAGGAACAGCCTTCTCAACATGAAAAATAGAATCACATTCTCAAAGGGTAAAATATCTCTAAATTTTCACGATGTTGTTCTAGATGTCTGATTTGGATAATAATGAAAATATTGACTGGCTCTTCTTTCATTTCGGGGAACATCAAATATATTGCCCTTAAAAGATCCTATTGCAGGCAAAATATTTGATGTACCTCTCAAGGCCTTTCAATATACATAATTATTACATAATTTATTTTACAGTAAATACAAGGACATGAGTTACTTACATGTAGTCTGCAGCCTATGACCTATGGTGTTCGCCAAGTGAATGTTGAAGTAGTGAGACTAGATTCACTATGTCCTGAGGCTGTCTCTTGTTGACACAGTTTTAGTCTTCACTCTAGCCATGGTATGAGTGAATGTCTGTGCATGCAGACTAAGATTTATCACATCTTATTGGTGTGTAGAAACTTAGACCTAAAATTTGGCTGATGCAGACTTGAATCAATATTGCATGATTTTTTTTTACCACTCTTTCACCTATTGTTGTTTTGTATATATGTGTTTGATAACCTTTGACCTTTGACCCATGCAGCTGCCATGACCTGAACCGATGGGAGCTCTACGACTCTATATTCAGTCTGGTGAAGCGATGTTCTGAGAGAGGAGCCGCCCCGGATCAGATCTTCACCTTGGCTATATCCTGCTGCCATTACGCTATCATGTGGACCATGACCAAGCTTGATAATCAGAACCCGGAAATGGTGAATACTTGCTCCTTTCTTTGTGATAAAAATAGTAACAATGATATAATAATGGAACTAAGAAGTGCCGAAATCCACTCTGCACAGTGTTCAAGGTACATAGTCAAGAACTAAATAAAATGTTTCAAGCAGATTTTCAACAATAAAAGAATATTCAACAGACACACAAGTTTTGATGTCTCCATGAAGACCATCCCACCGAGTGAGGCGTGTATGAGCGCAACCTTTCAGACCTTGTGACCTCAAATTTACTTGTATCACCCTTCCTTAATGTTAGCCGAGTTTGAAATAGACCCCTCTAACGTTTCTTCATTTCTGATGAGGAAGAGATATTTTCAGGTTTGAACTTTGGCCATTTTAGAGGTAATTATTAAATTGCTCTTATAACTTTCAAAGTTTACAGATATAGTGTATAAAATGTACATATAGGGGTTTTAGGTCACATGATCAAGGTCAAATGTCAATGAACATAGTATTGTATCATTTTATGAATGGTGTTTTTTTTGTGAATAATTATTTTATATTAGTTTTCAAAGTTAGCACTGCTGCCATATTGAATCGCATGATGCAGGTGAGACTGCCAGAGGCGTTCCACCTGTTGGTATGAGAACAAGATAATTCAACATGTGTAAAATGACCTCTGTGACCTTTGACCTAACCCAGATCATTGTCTTTCCTGTATGCGTACATGAACCAAGTTGATATCACACCCTCTGATTGAAAGATGAAATAACCACTAGGCCACAATGCCCCAACAGATAATACAACAATTTGATATTACTATTACAGAAACGTTTTTTTTTTCCATCATGTAGAGCGAGATGAAAAGGATTCGCCGCCATTGCAGTGAGCTGATAAAGACATGCTCCGCCCTCTTGATCGACGGCAGCGAACAGATCCGAGAGGAGGCATTCATCACAATCTGTGACCTCATGGTGGTGTTCAGCAGGCAGTTGGCCGCGCAGCCCGCCCTCGCTCCACTCGTCTACGAAGCAAACCTCACTCTCCAGACACTACTCTCAGACTTTGTGCAGGAGCATGTGTTCGTGGAAGAAGATGACGATGGTAATTATTTAGGATTCATTTTGATCAATTCAGTTACCTTACCATTTGTCATTTTTGTCTCACCTGCAAGGTAACGGTTTTGCATGACATAGCATAGAGCGGGGGATTCGTATTCCGGTGACCCGGGTTCGATTCCCACTTGGTGCCCTTTGGTAAGGCATTAATCCTCAGTACCAGGTCCTTCGGAGAGGACCTTAACCCTATCTTAACTGGGCTATTTCAGACCAGTATATACTGGGGGACCCCCCCCCCCCCTCAGATCTCGGCCGCTGATCGACGCAAAAATTTGCAATCAGGTAAAAAAAAGTCCCCTCCAAGTAAGTAAGCAGCCATTGCCAAATAAGAGGTAAACAAAAACATTACATTTCAGCAAGAATTTAACTCATATTGTGCCGCATTCAGGAAAGGTGAGTGGGTACCTTGTAGGAATTTCTCAAATGCACAGCCCTTGAAATGGAATCTTGAGCTGAAGCTGGTGAATGATAGTGCGCTTGGAATAAATTCTTGATAGATAGTGCGATAGAAATATTATTATTAAAGGAGAATGAAACATTTGGAACAAGAAAGCTTGTGTAAAAACAGAAAAATCAAAGAAACAGATCAATGAAAGTTTGAGAACAATCGGACAAATAATGAGAAAGTTATGAGCATTTGAATATTGCAATCACTAACGCTATGGAGATCTTCAAATTGGCAATGCGACAAAGATGTGTGATGTCACTTGTGAACAACTCTCCCCATTACTTTAGTATATATTTCACTTAAATTGCCTTATTTATCACACCTATCAGTAGATCATGTGTTCTTTCTATAGGAGGGCATGTAATACAGATTTTTAAAGAATACATCATGGATAAAGAGTTTGTATCACCATAAGAAAAAGCAAAAAGAGACATTTTGAGGGTATTTTATAGTCCATCAAAGGGAAAGTTGTTCACATGTGACATCACACATCCTTCTCACATTGCCAATTTGAGGATCTCCATAGCATTACTGATTGCAGTATTCAAATGCTCATAACTTTCTCATTATTTGTCCGATTTTTCTCAAACTTTCTTTGTTCTTATTCTTTGATTTTTCTGTTTCGACACAAGCCTACTTGTTCCAAAGGTTTCATTCTCCATTCATGTCTTTCTTTTACCCAGATGAAGAAGAAGATGGCGATGACTCTCATAAGATAGAGGTTCTACATAAGAGACGTAACCTCCTTGCTTCATTCTGTAAACTCATTGTTTTCAGCATCATTGAGATGAGGAATGCATCAGGAATCTTCAAACATTACATGAAGGTAAGTCCTTTTAAAGATGAATACCAGTTACAATCTCAAAATGAGTCTAAACAGAATCCAATTAAATGTCTACCCAAGTGTTTGTATGTATTAATTTAAAAAATGGCTGTGGAAGAAAATGTGTAATTGTTGAGAAATTAGCAAAATAAGCACGGAATTCCATAATATGTTGGGTATTTTTCCGAACAATATTAATACATTGTCCCATATATGCTTTTTTGTGTCAGTGGTCATCAGAATTACCAGTTTTCAGCTAAGATTTCATGATTTCACAAAGATTATTTAAATGTGCAGAACTAGATAAATGATAATATGATGGCATTTAACCTTGATTTTAAAGACTCTCATGAAATATTAGTTTACTGCAACATCTTTCTATTACTTTTAACCCTATTAGTCCAGGGAGTAATTTTGATTCTCAAATTTTTCATGAAAGGACTTTTCAGACATTTTATCCGACAGTTACCATAGGAACAGTGCCTCTAAGCCAATCAAAATGAAAATTGAAAGATGTCAGATCTGACAAATTGTTGGATGAAAATATTGCTGAAACACTCAGGGCCCTGTTGCATAAAGGTTACCATTATAGTAGCTGGCATGGAATCCTTGATTCTGATTGGCTGTTGATCAGTGTTACAATGGCAGTTACCATTGGATGATAAAATTACTAACATAGTAACTTAATGCAGGAGGACCCAGACTCAAGATTTTGTTAAAATCTATAGCCCGGAAGGCTTGTGCTGCATCATTAAATGACCTTTTCAAGTCTTGTGCATCTATTTAGAACAAATTTGCGACATCCTGGTACACAGTTCTGATATTATGGAACATTATGTAAGTGCATTTTCAACCCCAAATTGTTCCTGGTGGCAGATAAATATACAACCAAATTATAATTTCTCGCATAAATTAGCAAAATTAATAAAAAAGAAATATATATGATTTTTGGAGAATAGTCGAATATACAACTGTATAGATTCTTACTGGCATTTTTTTAGGGACAGTGATTTTCCATGATCATGGATAAGCTTGTAACCGATTTTGCAATCGGCAACCGATTCCATTCGATTTCACCACAATCGGCAATCACTTGCCGATCTTCGATCATGCCCCTTGAAGGAAAAAATCGAAAATAAAAAATCGGCGTAGATCTGGTTACAGTGCGTGATCGCTCAGAACATATTTCAAGATTGTTTTTGAGGTGCTAGCTATTTAGAGGTCGCATTATTCAGGGAGAAAGACGCGGTATTATCTATGGCGATGTTTAAGAGGAAAGATATCTTCTCTTCCAACTCATGGTGATAGCGGATGCCGCCGTGAACTTTGAAAGGTCGTATTACCGACGGAGCTCACTGCGTTACTCTCTTACATCGTTTATGATGATATACATTTTATTTTCAACCTCGTGGTGATAGCGGATGCCGCCGTGAACTTTGAAAGGTCGTACTATTGACGGAGCTCATTGCGTTACTCTCTTACATCGTTTATGATGATTTACATTTTATTTTCAACCTCGTGGTGATAGCGGACCCCGCCGTGAACTTTTAAAGATCGTGCTACTGACGGAGCTTATTGCGTTACTCTCTTACATCGTTTATGATGATATACATTTTATTTTCAACCTCGTGGTGATAGCGGATGCCGCCGTGAACTTTGAAAGGTCGTATTACCGACGGAGCTCACTGCGCTACTCTCTTACATCGTTTATGATGATATACATTTTATTTTCAACCTCGTGGTGATAGCGGATGCCGCCGTGAACTTTGAAAGGTCGTATTACCGACGGAGCTCACTGCGCTACTCTCTTACATCGTTTATGATGATATACATTTTATTTTCAACCTCGTGGTGATAGCGGATGCCGCCGTGAACTTTGAAAGGTCGTACTATTGACGGAGCTCATTGCGTTACTCTCTTACATCGTTTATGATGATTTACATTTTATTTTCAACCTCGTGGTGATAGCGGACCCCGCCATAAACTTTTAAAGACTGTACTATTGACGGAGCTTATTGCGTTACTCTCTTACATCGTTTATGATGATATTCATTTTATTTTCAACCTCGTGGTGATAGCGGAAGCCGCCGTGAACTTTGAAAGGTCGTATTACCGACGGAGCTCACTGCGCTACTCTCTTACCCCCTTTATAATGATATAAATCTTCTTTCAACCTCGTGGTGATAGCGGACACCGCCATAAACTTTTAAAGACTGTACTATTGACGGAGCTTATTGAGTTACTCTCTTACATCGTTTATGATGATATACATTTTATTTTCAACCTAGTGGTGATAGCGGATGCCGCCGTGAACTTTGAAAGGTCGTATTAACGACGGAGCTCACTGCGCTACTCTCTTACATCGTTTATGATGATATACATTTTATTTTCAACCTCGTGGTGATAGCGGATGCCGCCGTGAACTTTGAAAGGTCATACTATTGACGGAGCTCATTGCGTTACTCTCTTACATCGTTTATGATGATTTACATTTTATTTTCAACCTCGTGGTGATAGCGGACCCCGCCATAAACTTTTAAAGACTGTACTATTGACGGAGCTTATTGCGTTACTCTCTTACATCGTTTATGATGATATTCATTTTATTTTCAACCTCGTGGTGATAGCGGAAGCCGCCGTGAACTTTGAAAGATCGTATTACCGACGGAGCTCACTGCGCTACTCTCTTACCCCCTTTATAATGATATAAATCTTCTTTTCAACCTCGTGGTGATAGCGGACACCGCCATAAACTTTTAAAGACTGTACTATTGACGGAGCTTATTGAGTTACTCTCTTACATTGTTTATGATGATATACATTTTATTTTCAACCTCGTGGTGATAGCGGACCCCGCCATAAACTTTTAAAGACTGTACTATTGACGGAGCTTATTGCGTTACTCTCTTACATCGTTTATGATGATATTCATTTTATTTTCAACCTCGTGGTGATAGCGGAAGCCGCCGTGAACTTTGAAAGGTCGTATTACCGACGGAGCTCACTGCGCTACTCTCTTACCCCCTTTATAATGATATACATCTTCTTTTCAACCTCGTGGTGATAGGTGACACCGCCATAAACTTTTAAAGACTGTACTATTGACGGAGCTTATTGAGTTACTCTCTTACATCGTTTATGATGATATACATTTTATTTTCAACCTCGTGGTGATAGCGGATGCCGCCGTGAACTTTGAAAGGTCGTATTACCGACGGAGCTCACTGCGCTACTCTCTTACATCGTTTATGATGATATACATTTTATTTTCAACCTCGTGGTGATAGCGGATGCCGCCGTGAACTTTGAAAGGTCGTATTACCGACGGAGCTCACTGCGCTACTCTCTTACATCGTTTATGATGATATACATTTTATTTTCAACCTCGTGGTGATAGCGGATGCCGCCGTGAACTTTGAAAGGTCGTACTATTGACGGAGCTCATTGCGTTACTCTCTTACATCGTTTATGATGATTTACATTTTATTTTCAACCTCGTGGTGATAGCGGACCCCGCCATAAACTTTTAAAGACTGTACTATTGACGGAGCTTATTGCGTTACTCTCTTACATCGTTTATGATGATATTCATTTTATTTTCAACCTCGTGGTGATAGCGGATGCCGCCGTGAACTTTGAAAGGTCGTATTACCGACGGAGCTCACTGCGTTACTCTCTTACATCGTTTATGATGATATACATTTTATTTTCAACCTCGTGGTGATAGCGGATGCCGCCGTGAACTTTGAAAGGTCGTACTATTGACGGAGCTCATTGCGTTACTCTCTTACATCGTTTATGATGATTTACATTTTATTTTCAACCTCGTGGTGATAGCGGATGCCGCCGTGAACTTTGAAAGGTCGTATTACCGACGGAGCTCACTGCGTTACTCTCTTACATCGTTTATGATGATATACATTTTATTTTCAACCTCGTGGTGATAGCGGATGCCGCCGTGAACTTTGAAAGGTCGTACTATTGACGGAGCTCATTGCGTTACTCTCTTACATCGTTTATAATGATATAAGTCTTCTCTTCAACCTCGTGGTGATAGCGGACCCCGCCATAAACTTTTAAAGACTGTACTATTGACGGAGCTTATTGCGTTACTCTCTTACATCGTTTATGATGATATACATTTTATTTTCAATCTAGTGGTGATAGCGGATGCCGCCGTGAACTTTGAAAGGTCGTATTACCGACGGAGCTCACTGCGCTACTCTCTTATCCCCTTTATGATGATAGACATCTTCTCTTCAACCTCGTGGGGATAGCGGACCCCGCCGTGAACTTCAAATTGATTTGAAAACGCTAGCTACCCAAAACATTTAAATAACATATTTCAAATCATCGTGCGTGCTTGCGTCTTCTACTACATTTTAATTGCACTTGCGACTTTAAGATGATGCGTCGTAAGAGATCATTCCAATAATTCTAAATCGCTAGCACCTAAAAATACTTCTAAAAGATGTCCCGCCGATCGTTCATTAACCTGTGATCTATGAGAAATATTTTAATTTTATTTTCCTTTGCGCCTTTGCTCGGAAGATGCGTCTTTCGTTTATCTTTCTAATAAAAATCACTCGGTTTATTTTAAAGCAATAACACCTCAAAACCCCTGGCTTTAAAACACGTTCCTAACGATCGCGCATGTTGGCGACTTCCATTCCAATAATGCATTCGTCTTTGTGACTTTGTCAGGAAGATGCGCGCGACCGCGAACAACATTTTGATGTATTCCTTTGTTTTTAAACATCGCCGATTCGATTTTCGATTCGATTTCGATTTTAGAAGCTTAACTGCCGATCCGATTTTCGATCTGATTTTTGATCCGATTTACAACATTAATCATGGAAAACAGATGGAATTCATGGAATCAGCTTTTTGAACTGGAAAGTGGCTTTTCAAACGGAAAACATATTTTTTCCTCAAAATGCACAGATTAGCAACAGATTACTCCCATATCCTCAACAAAATACAAATATCAACCTGCCAAAAAATATGATCTCACTTCACTACAACCATGATGGAGTCGAGTGCAGTCACGGTGACTGCACTCGACTCCATCACTCAATCGTATCGAAATTACATTCATGTCCGCATAAAGGCTCAGCAGAAACATGACCATGTGTTGCTGCCCTCTGCATTTGGTCAAAACATCATGATCGCAGTACTCCTCAAATCCAAAATGGTGGATAGGAGAAAGTCGTCAACTGCTCAAAACGATGTCCAAAAAGTCCCCAAGTTATCACTAAAATCTATTCAACCCCCAAATAATGCTAGTAATGTGAAAGGTGAGGATGGATTTATGTTAATTAT
This sequence comes from Lytechinus pictus, assembly GCF_037042905.1. Taxonomy (NCBI): domain Eukaryota; kingdom Metazoa; phylum Echinodermata; class Echinoidea; order Temnopleuroida; family Toxopneustidae; genus Lytechinus; species Lytechinus pictus. Next base: position 1,436,609 of record NC_087260.1, on the reverse strand, counting down.
GTTTCTTTAAATAGTTTTTGTACTTGTATCTCTTTGATTACAAAAGATTTTAGAGCATTGTTAGTACAGTGGCAGATAAAAATTTTGACCGGCGCAAGTATTTTGACATTGCTTCTCGTTGCGTATTGATTTTCTATGTAAACGGAATTGTCACTTTTTCATGTGCACAAAGTCTATGGGGAAAAAGAATTTAAGATTTTCTGAAACGGAAAATCACTGTCCCTACTTTTTATTCATTTCAAACCCTTATTTGAAAACCTTGTTCTTGTTTATGAGTTCCCAATGTAAATCTTTTCTCGATTTCCAAGATTGTCTCCTAGTAATTGACTTTATATGTTGATCTTTTTATGCAGGTGATCTGTATTGACATGTTTAATATATTCTCCGTATTAAAACTGTATGCAATGAATCTGGGGAAAGATGTTCTAATCATAGACTGTGATGTTTTAATCATATTTCAATAAAACGGTTGTTTCAAACTTGAGGGTTTTTTTTTTCTTTCTTTTAAATAGTTTTACAATGACTATGGTGATATCATCAAGATGACTCTAGCCAAGTCAAGGGAAAACAACAAGATCAGCTGTGCCAGAACACTTGGTCTTAGTCTTACACAGGTAGGTTGAAAGATGAAGATAGTATCATGACTGGTCTTACATGGTCTAGAACACTCGGTCTTAGTCTTACACAGGTAGGTTGAAAGATGAAGATAGTATCATGACTGGTCTTACATGGTCTAGAACACTTGGTCTTAGTCTTACACAGGTAGGTTGAAAGATGAAGATAGTATCATGACTGGTCTTACATGGTCTAGAACACTTGGTCTTAGTCTTACACAGGTAGGTTGAAAGATGAAGATAGTATCATGACTGGTCTTACATGGTCTAGAACACTTGGTCTTAGTCTTACACAGGTAGGTTGAAAGATGAAGATAGTATCATGACTGGTCTTACATGGTCTAGATCACTCGGTCTTAGTCTTACACAGGTAGGTTGAAAGATGAAGATAGTATCATGACTGGTCTTACATGGTCTAGATCACTTGGTCTTAGTCTTACACAGGTAGGTTGAAAGATGAAGATAGTATCATGACTGGTCTTACATGGTCTAGAACACTCGGTCTTAGTCTTACACAGGTAGGTTGAAAGATGAAGATAGTATCATGACTGGTCTTACATGGTCTAGATCACTTGGTCTTAGTCTTACACAGGTAGGTTGAAAGATGAAGATAGTATCATGACTGGTCTTACATGGTCTAGATCACTTGGTCTTAGTCTTACACAGGTAGGTTGAAAGATGAAGATAGTATCATGACTGGTCTTATGTGGTCTAGATCACTTGGTCTTGTCTTACACAGGTAGGTTGAAAGATGAAGATAGTATCATGACTGGTCTTATGTGGTCTAGATCACTTGGACTTAGTCTTACACAGGTAGGTTGAAAGATGAAGATAGTATCATGACTGGTCTTATGTGGTCTAGATCACTCGGTCTTAGTCTTACACAGGTAGGTTGAAAGATGAAGATAGTATCATGACTGGTCTTATGTGGTCTAGATCACTTGGACTTAGTCTTACACAGGTAGGTTGAAAGGTGAAGATGGTATCATGACTTGTCTTACGTGGTCTAGAACACTTGGTCTTAGTCTTACACAGGTAGGTTGAAAGATGAAGATGGTTTTAGGACTGGACATCTTGGTCAAAATAGTAGTTATAGTCCTACATAGGGATATTAAAATGATAGTGATGTAGATTAGTGATGTAGATGACATTGTATGTTTGAAGAAGTAGATAGCCTTGGGACTGGAAACTTGGTCAAAATTACTTTTTTTAAATATGTTAAATGGTATTGGCATGGTCTCTTAAATTTGCCCTTGTTCTATGAAAAATATATGATGAATTTGGTAAAGATTATTTGTGAATGCTGATTTGTTGAGTGATTTACCTTTTTTTCCAATCAAGCTGTTGCCAGTGTGCAATTCATCTTTAAAGTTTTGATTTGAGAAAAAGGATATAACAAAATATTTACTAAAACGTATGAATAATTATCATTCCTTTTTACCTTTATTTGTATCTTTGTAGCTATTCAAAGACATGAAAGGTGACATGGGATATGACGAAGCCAAGACACAGAGTCAACTCAATGCTATCAAGGAACTTGCAAGAAGATTTTCTTTGACGTTTGGTCTGGATCAGATCAAGACTAGAGATGCTGTCGCTGCTTTACACAAGTATGTATCCAAGGGAGTTTTTCTTTCCAGAACTAAAAGCTCAAGAAAATTCAGGGCATTGTATAATTTTGTCTATAAAGTCAAAGGAAACAAGTTTATATGTATGTTTTCAATGATTATTATTGTAATTATGTCATTTAACCATCATAAAACCTTTTTACTCCTTCAAGAATGCAACACAGATCATCATGAATCTCAATCCGTGGTGATCTTGGGTGCCAAACTGATATTCTCCTAGCATTGCCAGAGTGAATATGGACAAACTGGATATTTGCACAGGGATAAGTGTGTTGTCTATAAGGATAAACAAGGTAGTAACAAGAGTCTTGCTTGATAAGTGCCAGGGAGCCAACAAATAATAGGAGTATGGATGTTGCTGGGTCCTCACTTGGATCTTCACGGTGGCTGGCGTTTTCTACTCAGATATCTCTAGAGCATTGGCCAAGTATTCTGTCGTGTTGTTGGAAGTAGACTCGTCTTCCTGTCCATATTCCCCCCCCCCCTTTCTTCAACATGGACATCAGATTTGTTATGTTCTTTCTTAGCCCAGGCAAATTTACATCAAAATAATAAACAACAAATAAATTCAAACACAAGTTTATATAAATGAAATAATTGTTTAAATCTTTCTGTGCTGAAATAATTATATAAATTATTGGGGGAAATGGAGGGGTATATTAATTTGGAACCTCAGCAAGGTGTGTTGATATATCCCTCCATCTTCCCTTGATTTGTTAGATGGCAAATTTTTTTTTAGCTAATCATGGATGTTAACTTAAAAAACCTCACCATCAATTCTAACAAAATATAGTGTGTGGTTGCCTATATTAAGTGGTGTTTTTAGTAGAAAAGTTTGGTAAAGTGAAAAATAAAATAAACATTATTTCAAAATACTGTATTACTATAAGGAAATATGTTTTTTGTCTTTGGTCTTCATTTTAGTCTATTGCAGTTGATAAAAGTCTGAACAACTATACACATTCATATATTAAATATTTAGTGCTTTTCCATTAACATGCTTAGAGCGCTTTACAATAATATGACAAAAAAGTAAATTCTGCTCTTCAAGTTCTTAATAAAAAAGATATGTTTTAAGTTTCTTTTTGAAAACACGTAATTAAAAACATGAACAGATAGGGAGATTATTCTAGATACTGGATCCAAACCCAACAGAGTGAAAGGGGGGGGGAGTTGTATACATACTTATTGGACCACTCTTGTTTCCTTCTCACAGGTCCAATTCATTTGATATGATTCCTGCAGTAGCCAAAATTTCCAGAATCTGCTACTTTCAGTCACTGTACTCCCTTTGCTCCTCGACCAGACTTCTTCCTAATTAGTTTTCCAACACTTGTGTATATGGAATCAATCCTACCTTCAATTGCTTTGATGTATTACTCCTTCAGCTCTGAAGTAGTCCTCTAGCTCAGACTGTCCTACCATTCAATTGCTTTGATGTATTACTCCTTCAGCTCTGAAGTAGTCCTGTAGCTCAGACTGTCCTACCATTCAATTGCTTTGATGTATTACTCCTTCAGCTGTGAAGTAGTCCTGTAGATCAGACTGTCCTACCATTCAATTGCTTTGATGTATTACTCCTTCAGCTGTGAAGTAGTCCTGTAGCTCAGACTGTCCTACCATTCAATTGCTTTGATGTATACTCCTTCAGCTCTGAAGTAGTCCTGTAGCTCAGACTGTCCTACCATTCAATTGCTTTGATGTATACTCCTTCAGCTCTGAAGAAGTCCTCTAGCTCAGACTGTCCTACCATTCAATCGCTTTGATGTATACTCCTTCAGCTGTGAAGTAGTCCTGTAGATCAGACTGTCCTACCATTCAATTGCTTTGATGTATTACTCCTTCAGCTGTGAAGTAGTCCTCTAGCTCAGACTGTCCTACCATTCAATTGCTTTGATGTATACTCCTTCAGCTGTGAAGTAGTCCTCTAGCTCAGACTGTCCTACCATTCAATTGCTTTGATGTATTACTCCTTCAGCTCTGAAGTAGTCCTCTAGCTCAGACTGTCCTACCATTCAATTGCTTTGATGTATACTCCTTCAGCTGTGAAGTAGTCCTGTAGATCAGACTGTCCTACCATTCAATTGCTTTGATGTATTACTCCTTCAGCTGTGAAGTAGTCCTCTAGCTCAGACTGTCCTACCATTCAATTGCTTTGATGTATTACTCCTTCAGCTGTGAAGTAGTCCTCTAGCTCAGACTGTCCTACCATTCAATTGCTTTGATGTATACTCCTTCAGCTGTGAAGTAGTCCTGTAGATCAGACTGTCCTACCATTCAATTGCTTTGATGTATTACTCCTTCAGCTCTGAAGTAGTCCTGTAGCTCAGACTGTCCTACCATTCAATTGCTTTGATGTATTACTCCTTCAGCTCTGAAGTAGTCCTCTAGCTCAGACTGTCCTACCATTCAATTGCTTTGATGTATACTCCTTCAGCTGTGAAGTAGTCCTGTAGATCAGACTGTCCTACCATTCAATTGCTTTGATGTATTACTCCTTCAGCTCTGAAGTAGTCCTGTAGATCAGACTGTCCTACCATTCAATTGCTTTGATGTATACTCCTTCAGCTGTGAAGTAGTCCTGTAGATCAGACTGTCCTACCATTCAATTGCTTTGATGTATTACTCCTTCAGCTGTGAAGTAGTCCTGTAGATCAGACTGTCCTACCATTCAATTGCTTTGATGTATTACTCCTTCAGCTGTGAAGTAGTCCTGTAGATCAGACTGTCCTACCATTCAATTGCTTTGATGTATTACTCCTTCAGCTGTGAAGTAGTCCTCTAGCTCAGACTGTCCTACCATTCAATTGATTTGATGTATTACTCCTTCAGCTGTGAAGTAGTCCTCTAGCTCAGACTGTCCTACCATTCAATTGCTTTGATGTATTACTCCTTCAGCTGTGAAGTAGTCCTGTAGATCAGACTGTCCTACCATTCAATTGCTTTGATGTATACTCCTTCAGCTATGAAGTAGTCCTCTAGCTCAGACTGTCCTACCATTCAATTGCTTTGATGTATTACTCCTTCAGCTGTGAAGTAGTCCTGTAGATCAGACTGTCCTACCATTCAATTGCTTTGATGTATTACTCCTTCAGCTGTGAAGTAGTCCTGTAGATCAGACTGTCCTACCATTCAATTGCTTTGATGTATACTCCTTCAGCTATGAAGTAGTCCTCTAGCTCAGACTGTCCTACCATTCAATTGCTTTGATGTATTACTCCTTCAGCTGTGAAGTAGTCCTGTAGATCAGACTGTCCTACCATTCAATTGCTTTGATGTATTACTCCTTCAGCTGTGAAGTAGTCCTGTAGATCAGACTGTCCTACCATTCAATTGCTTTGATGTATTACTCCTTCAGCTGTGAAGTAGTCCTGTAGATCAGACTGTCCTACCATTCAATTGCTTTGATGTATTACTCCTTCAGCTGTGAAGTAGTCCTCTAGCTCAGACTGTCCTACCATTCAATTGATTTGATGTATTACTCCTTCAGCTGTGAAGTAGTCCTCTAGCTCAGACTGTCCTACCATTCAATTGCTTTGATGTATTACTCCTTCAGCTGTGAAGTAGTCCTGTAGATCAGACTGTCCTACCATTCAATTGCTTTGATGTATACTCCTTCAGCTATGAAGTAGTCCTCTAGCTCAGACTGTCCTACCATTCAATTGCTTTGATGTATTACTCCTTCAGCTGTGAAGTAGTCCTGTAGATCAGACTGTCCTACCATTCAATTGCTTTGATGTATTACTCCTTCAGCTGTGAAGTAGTCCTGTAGATCAGACTGTCCTACCATTCAATTGCTTTGATGTATACTCCTTCAGCTATGAAGTAGTCCTCTAGCTCAGACTGTCCTACCATTCAATTGCTTTGATGTATTACTCCTTCAGCTGTGAAGTAGTCCTGTAGATCAGACTGTCCTACCATTCAATTGCTTTGATGTATTACTCCTTCAGCTGTGAAGTAGTCCTGTAGATCAGACTGTCCTACCATTCAATTGCTTTGATGTATTACTCCTTCAGCTGTGAAGTAGTCCTGTAGATCAGACTGTCCTACCATTCAATTGCTTTGATGTATACTCCTTCAGCTATGAAGTAGTCCTCTAGCTCAGACTGTCCTACCATTCAATTGCTTTGATGTATTACTCCTTCAGCTGTGAAGTAGTCCTGTAGATCAGACTGTCCTACCATTCAATTGCTTTGATGTATTACTCCTTCAGCTGTGAAGTAGTCCTGTAGATCAGACTGTCCTACCATTCAATTGCTTTGATGTATTACTCCTTCAGCTGTGAAGTAGTCCTGTAGATCAGACTGTCCTACCATTCAATTGCTTTGATGTATTACTCCTTCAGCTTTGAAGTAGTCCTCTAGCTCAGACTGTCCTACCATTCAATTGCTTTGATGTATTACTCCTTCAGCTCTGAAGTAGTCCTCTAGCTCAGACTGTCCTACCATTCAATTGCTTTGATGTATACTCCTTCAGCTCTGAAGTAGTCCTCTAGCTCAGACTGTCCTACCATTCAATTGCTTTGATGTATTACTCCTTCAGCTGTGAAGTAGTCCTCTAGCTCAGACTGTCCTACCATTCAATTGCTTTGATGTATACTCCTTCAGCTGTGAAGTAGTTCTGTAGATCAGACTGTCCTACCATTCAATTGCTTTGATGTATACTCCTTCAGCTCTGAAGTAGTCCTCTAGCTCAGACTGTCCTACCATTCAATTGCTTTCATGTATTACTCCTTCAGCTGTGAAGTAGTCCTGTAGATCAGACTGTCCTACCATTCAATTGCTTTGATGTATTACTCCTTCAGCTGTGAAGTAGTCCTCTAGCTCAGACTGTCCTACCATTCAATTGCTTTGATGTATTACTCCTTCAGCTGTGAAGTAGTCCTCTAGCTCAGACTGTCCTACCATTCAATTGCTTTGATGTATTACTCCTTCAGCTGTGAAGTAGTCCTGTAGATCAGACTGTCCTACCATTCAATTGCTTTGATGTATTACTCCTTCAGCTGTGAAGTAGTCCTGTAGATCAGACTGTCCTACCATTCAATTGCTTTGATGTATTACTCCTTCAGCTGTGAAGTAGTCCTGTAGATCAGACTGTCCTACCATTCAATTGCTTTGATGTATTACTCCTTCAGCTCTGAAGTAGTCCTCTAGCTCAGACTGTCCTACCATTCAATTGCTTTGATGTATACTCCTTCAGCTCTGAAGTAGTCCTCTAGCTCAGACTGTCCTACCATTCAATTGCTTTGATGTATTACTCCTTCAGCTCTGAAGTAGTCCTCTAGATCAGACTGTCCTACCATTCAATTGCTTTGATGTATTACTCCTTCAGCTGTGAAGTAGTCCTGTAGATCAGACTGTCCTACCATTCAATTGCTTTGATGTATTACTCCTTCAGCTGTGAAGTAGTCCTGTAGATCAGACTGTCCTACCATTCAATTGCTTTGATGTATTACTCCTTCAGCTGTGAAGTAGTCCTGTAGATCAGACTGTCCTACCATTCAATTGCTTTGATGTATTACTCCTTCAGCTCTGAAGTAGTCCTCTAGCTCAGACTGTCCTACCATTCAATTGCTTTGATGTATACTCCTTCAGCTCTGAAGTAGTCCTCTAGCTCAGACTGTCCTACCATTCAATTGCTTTGATGTATTACTCCTTCAGCTGTGAAGTAGTCCTCTAGCTCAGACTGTCCTACCATTCAATTGCTTTGATGTATACTCCTTCAGCTCTGAAGTAGTCCTCTAGCTCAGACTGTCCTACCATTCAATTGCTTTGATGTATTACTCCTTCAGCTGTGAAGTAGTCCTCTAGATCAGACTGTCCTACCATTCAATTGCTTTGATGTATACTCCTTCAGCTGTGAAGTAGTCCTCTAGCTCAGACTGTCCTACCATTCAATTGCTTTGATGTATTACTCCTTCAGCTGTGAAGTAGTCCTCTAGCTCAGACTGTCCTACCATTCAATTGCTTTGATGTATACTCCTTCAGCTCTGAAGTAGTCCTCTAGCTCAGACTGTCCTACCATTCAATTGCTTTGATGTATTACTCCTTCAGCTGTGAAGTAGTCATGTAGCTCAGACTGTCCTACCATTCAATTGCTTTGATGTATTACTCCTTCAGCTGTGAAGTAGTCATGTAGCTCAGACTGTCCTACCATTCAATTGCTTTGATGTATACTCCTTCAGCTGTGAAGTAGTCCTCTAGCTCAGACTGTCCTACCATTCAATTGCTTTGATGTATTACTCCTTCAGCTGTGAAGTAGTCCTCTAGCTCAGACTGTCCTACCATTCAATTGCTTTGATGTATACTCCTTCAGCTGTGAAGTAGTCCTGTAGATCAGACTGTCCTACCATTCAATTGCTTTGATGTATTACTCCTTCAGCTGTGAAGTAGTCCTCTAGCTCAGACTGTCCTACCATTCAATTGCTTTGATGTATTACTCCTTCAGCTGTGAAGTAGTCCTCTAGCTCAGACTGTCCTACCATTCAATTGCTTTGATGTATACTCCTTCAGCTGTGAAGTAGTCCTCTAGATCAGACTGTCCTACCATTCAATTGCTTTGATGTATTACTCCTTCAGCTGTGAAGTAGTCCTGTAGATCAGACTGTCCTACCATTCAATTGCTTTGATGTATTACTCCTTCAGCTGTGAAGTAGTCCTGTAGATCAGACTGTCCTACCATTCAATTGCTTTGATGTATTACTCCTTCAGCTGTGAAGTAGTCCTGTAGCTCAGACTGTCCTACCATTCAATTGCTTTGATGTATTACTCCTTCAGCTCTGAAGTAGTCCTGTAGATCAGACTGTCCTACCATTCAATTGCTTTGATGTATTACTCCTTCAGCTGTGAAGTAGTCCTGTAGATCAGACTGTCCTACCATTCAATTGCTTTGATGTATTACTCCTTCAGCTGTGAAGTAGTCCTGTAGATCAGACTGTCCTACCATTCAATTGCTTTGATGTATTACTCCTTCAGCTGTGAAGTAGTCCTGTAGATCAGACTGTCCTACCATTCAATTGCTTTGATGTATTACTCCTTCGGCTGTGAAGTAGTCCTGTAGATCAGACTGTCCTACCATTCAATTGCTTTGATGTATTACTCCTTCAGCTGTGAAGTAGTCCTGTAGATCAGACTGTCCTACCATTCAATTGCTTTGATGTATTACTCCTTCAGCTGTGAAGTAGTCCTGTAGCTCAGACTGTCCTACCATTCAATTGCTTTGATGTATTACTCCTTCAGCTGTGAAGTAGTCCTGTAGATCAGACTGTCCTACCATTCAATTGCTTTGATGTATTACTCCTTCAGCTGTGAAGTAGTCCTGTAGATCAGACTGTCCTACCATTCAATTGCTTTGATGTATACTCCTTCAGCTGTGAAGTAGTCCTGTAGATCAGACTGTCCTACCATTCAATTGCTTTGATGTATACTCCTTCAGCTCTGAAGTAGTCCTCTAGCTCAGACTGTCCTACCATTCAATTGCTTTGATGTATACTCCTTCAGCTGTGAAGTAGTCCTGTAGATCAGACTGTCCTACCATTCAATTGCTTTGATGTATTACTCCTTCAGCTCTGAAGTAGTCCTGTAGATCAGACTGTCCTACCATTCAATTGCTTTGATGTATTACTCCTTCAGCTGTGAAGTAGTCCTCTAGCTCAGACTGTCCTACCATTCAATTGCTTTGATGTATACTCCTTCAGCTGTGAAGTAGTCCTCTAGCTCAGACTGTCCTACCATTCAATTGCTTTGATGTATACTCCTTCAGCTGTGAAGTAGTCCTGTAGATCAGACTGTCCTACCATTCAATTGCTTTGATGTATTACTCCTTCAGCTGTGAAGTAGTCCTGTAGATCAGACTGTCCTACCATTCAATTGCTTTGATGTATACTCCTTCAGCTGTGAAGTAGTCCTCTAGCTCAGACTGTCCTACCATTCAATTGCTTTGATGTATTACTCCTTCAGCTGTGAAGTAGTCCTCTAGCTTAGACTGTCCTACCATTCAATTGCTTTGATGTATACTCCTTCAGCTGTGAAGTAGTCCTCTAGATCAGACTGTCCTACCATTCAATTGCTTTGATGTATTACTCCTTCAGCTGTGAAGTAGTCCTGTAGATCAGACTGTCCTACCATTCAATTGCTTTGATGTATTACTCCTTCAGCTGTGAAGTAGTCCTCTAGCTCAGACTGTCCTACCATTCAATTGCTTTGATGTATACTCCTTCAGCTGTGAAGTAGTCCTCTAGATCAGACTGTCCTACCATTCAATTGCTTTGATGTATACTCCTTCAGCTGTGAAGTAGTCCTCTAGATCAGACTGTCCTACCATTCAATTGCTTTGATGTATACTCCTTCAGCTGTGAAGTAGTCCTGTAGATCAGACTGTCCTACCATTCAATTGCTTTGATGTATTACTCCTTCAGCTGTGAAGTAGTCCTCTAGCTCAGACTGTCCTACCATTCAATTGCTTTGATGTATACTCCTTCAGCTGTGAAGTAGTCCTGTAGATCAGACTGTCCTACCATTCAATTGCTTTGATGTATACTCCTTCAGCTCTGAAGTAGTCCTGTAGCTCAGACTGTCCTACCTTCAATTGCTTTGATGTATTACTCATTCAGTTGTGAAGTAGTCCTCTAGCTCAGACTGTCCTACCTTCAATTGCTTTGATGTATTACTCCTTCAGCTCTGAAGTAGTCCTGTAGCTCAGACTGTCCTACCATTCAATTGCTTTGATGTATACTCCTTCAGCTCTGAAGTAGTCCTCTAGCTCAGACTGTCCTACCATTCAATTGCTTTGATGTATACTCCTTCAGCTCTGAAGTAGTCCTCTAGCTCAGACTGTCCTACCATTCAATTGCTTTGATGTATACTCCTTCAGCTGTGAAGTAGTCCTGTAGCTCAGACTGTCCTACCATTCAATTGCTTTGATGTATACTCCTTCAGCTCTGAAGTAGTCCTCTAGCTCAGACTGTCCTACCATTCAATTGCTTTGATGTATTACTCCTTCAGCTGTGAAGTAGTCCTCTAGCTCAGACTGTCCTACCATTCAATTGCTTTGATGTATTACTCCTTCAGCTGTGAAGTAGTCCTGTAGATCAGACTGTCCTACCATTCAATTGCTTTGATGTAGACTCCTTCAGCTGTGAAGTAGTCCTCTAGCTCAGACTGTCCTACCATTCAATTGCTTTGATGTATTACTCCTTCAGCTGTGAAGTAGTCCTCTAGCTCAGACTGTCCTACCATTCAATTACTTTGATGTATACTCCTTCAGCTCTGAAGTAGTCCTCTAGCTCAGACTGTCCTACCATTCAATTGCTTTGATGTATTACTCCTTCAGCTCTGAAGTAGTCCTCTAGCTCAGACTGTCCTACCATTCAATTGCTTTGATGTATACTCCTTCAGCTGTGAAGTAGTCCTCTAGCTCAGACTGTCCTACCTTCAATTGCTTTGATGTATACTCCTTCAGCTGTGAAGTAGTCCTGTAGCTCAGACTGTCCTACCATTCAATTGCTTTGATGTATACTCCTTCAGCTGTGAAGTAGTCCTCTAGCTCAGACTGTCCTACCATTCAATTGCTTTGATGTATTACTCCTTCAGCTGTGAAGTAGTCCTCTAGCTCAGACTGTCCTACCATTCAATTACTTTGATGTATACTCCTTCAGCTCTGAAGTAGTCCTCTAGCTCAGACTGTCCTACCATTCAATTGCTTTGATGTATTACTCATTCAGTTGTGAAGTAGTCCTCTAGCTCAGACTGTCCTACCTTCAATTGCTTTGATGTATACTCCTTCAGCTGTGAAGTAGTCCTGTAGCTCAGACTGTCCTACCATTCAATTGCTTTGATGTATACTCCTTCAGCTGTGAAGTAGTCCTCTAGCTCAGACTGACCTACCATTCAATTGCTTTGATGTATTACTCCTTCAGCTGTGAAGTAGTCCTCTAGCTCAGACTGTCCTACCATTCAATTACTTTGATGTATTACTCCTTCAGCTCTGAAGTAGTCCTCTAGCTCAGACTGTCCTACCTTCAATTGCTTTGATGTATACTCCTTCAGCTCTGAAGTAGTCCTCTAGCTCAGACTGTCCTACCATTCAATTGCTTTGATGTATTACTCCTTCAGCTCTGAAGTAGTCCTGTAGATCAGACTGTCCTACCATTCAATTGCTTTGATGTATACTCCTTCAGCTCTGAAGTAGTCCTGTAGCTCAGACTGTTTACTGGACTGAATCCTGCTGAGTTGACATTGTCCGGCTCTCTCTGCATCTCTCTCTGCAATAAAAGTCATGAAACTGTTTTTAACAAGCAATCCATCCACCTAGTGTGATGGTCGAGGGGACAGGTCAAAGGCCAAGCATCCCTACCTTATTTTCATTCTTTCCCCATGATGATTTTGATTGATGTGTATGATCGGACCTCATGAGTCATGGCCTTGGGTGCGAGAGATCGAGACGATGAGACATGCATCCTATAGCTAGCCGGCCAGCCATGCACACGTGTAATATTGTGTGTGCATGTGCACACACAGCACAGCAGCCATGTGACATAATGCAACTGGTCATGTAATTCGCTAAGAGTAATGGTTTCACTGGGTGAGAATGTCCAATTTGTTTACAGGTAAAGGCTAGTCGGTCCATTAGGCCTGGTGATGACTGTGATGACATGCAGAATATTTCTTCTTTTTTTTTGGTAAAATAATCTGTTCAGTGTATTCAGATATCTTTCATATTATCTGATTATCTGACCATACATGTAGATAGCCCCCCCCCCCCCCCCCAAAGAAAACCCTGTAGAGTTCACGTATTCCATAAAGTCGGTGATCTGGAAATAATAGCTCAGCTGTGTGTAAAACATTTTGATTTGGGGCCCATTTAAAGAAAACATTAAGATGGTAGATGGAGACGGACAAGAAGACGAGGTGAGTTAGAGGGAGAGAGGGGGGGGGGGTACAAAAGAAAAAAATGTATCAGATAAAGAGATGAGAAGACTAAATTGATGATCTGGGGGTGGGATGATATCAGGCTGATAATTTGATTGTCATTTTTTTTTTAAAGGGGAAAAAACACTTTTTTCTAAGAGTAATTTGTTTCAGATTATTCTTCTCGATCAATAGGCCTGTCACATTCAAATGAGTGTCTGTCCATGTACTCCGGGCTGAAGGATGGGGCCGGATGAGTAACCATCCCTGATGGTAAAATGAATGACCCAAGATTGACAATCTGTTAGGATGGATAGGGGCCTAAGGATAGAAAAAAAATGTTTATGTTCTGGGGCGACACCAGGGTATTTTGATGGGGGGGGGGGGGGGGGGGGGGTCAGGTCAATTTAGAGGTTACATATCTTTCCTCAATTTGTGGGTATGAAAGCATAACATGATGCAGATCTCGTTTTTCAGTAACCTTTCTTCCTTTATTTTGCTTCTTTTACCGTAAGTAACAGCCTATTAACTGCACCTTTTTCTGGGCGGGACAGAAGCAAAAGTCGGGGCGGGGGGCGGTTTATCCACAGTGATAGGTCTGAGCCAGTCGGCCTGAAAAACAAACCATGTCCATTTCCCCCTAAACGAAGGTTATTCACAGGGAAATTGGTTTTGGTTTATTTTATATAGCCAACATGATATTTGATGTCTGTTATGATGACAAGGCTTGAGAAAGACTCAAGAAAATAATAATTAGCAGCCTGTCGTAACCCCTTCTGAACATGTACCGTAGACATCTGCCAATTCACAACACATCGGGTGGCCGGGCATAGCCGCCTAGCCCTAGGGCAATGTCATTTAGAGGGGTATGAGCCGTGGGTGTAGATGAATTGATCAAGAACAGCAGATTTCCGTATAACGGTAATCTTTTTTTATACTTTGAAATCTTTATTAACTTTGTTTCTTGGTATCTCAAATATGCATGTAAAGGTGAGAAGGATTTAGAAAGAGAGTGTGGTGATTTTTTTTGTGTGTGATAAGTTCAAAGTTGGGGGTGCGTTTTATATTCCGTTACAGTATTTTCTTTTTGTACACTATTTGAAACATCACTAGCTTGATCATCCACTTTTGTTGTAACATTTAACCTGGACCTAAAAAATTATTTTCTGTTACAGTGATTTCATTTATTCTATGATGAATGTTCAGCCCTCATGTTGTCTGTTTCAATCAGGGAAGGTATCCAGTTCAGTTTGACCCCTTTGGAAGACCCAACCAACGAGTATGCACCTCCTCCGAACGTTGGATACCTAGAGATATTAACAGAGTTCAGCAGTAAGCTGATGAGGCAAGATAAACGTACTGTGTAAGTCAGCCTTTCTTCATATCATGTATTAACCCCTAAAAGAGCCAGGTTATTTGGACCCATCTCACAGCCCGGGGGGGGGGGGGGGGGGGGGGGCCTTCGATCTTAAGAGTGCCGTGAACATTTGCACAGTGGTAGTGTGCGATACAATCTACAAGGCTGTATGGTTAATTTTTTTATAATAAGATTTTTCATTTAATGAATCAATTATGCTAATTTATTCATGAAATAAAACATTTTCTCTAATCAACTATCATACTGCCTCAAAACTGCTAATTTTTATTCACAGACTCTTTGTAGGATCCCAATCAAATGTACTTTAAAAAAATTTGGTATCGCCATTTTTTTCTTATGTATTTTATTGTTTTTTTTAATTTCTTCTGTATTTCTTTGTTTTTCGACGTCTGTTTTTTATTGTTTGTTTTATAGAAATTGTTGCAGACTTTATTCTGATCATAAACAAGACAAAATTGATAAAGTTAAAACAGTAAAAGTAGAAATAATGATACATTTATGAATTTTGGCTAAATACACAATTTGCATTGGATTTGTACATGAATTCACGTTTTTGAGCAGTGTTGGGTCCGACATGCAATTACATAATGTTGCATAATTTCATACCCGCGTACCTGGGCACCACAAATTTGGTCTCAAAAGTTGCGCGAGATTTGAAAGTAAAAAGTAAGCGAGCGGCGCGATTGAAAAATTTTGCGCGGTGTACTTTATCGTGAAAAATGTAGAGGGGGGGCGGAATCCGCCCCCGGGCCTTTTAGGGTTAAAGCCAAGTGTACAAAATGTGATGCAATTGCATTAAGATCAAATTGAAACAATGTTGCCAATCGCATTGCATGTCTGTGCACATATTACAACAGCTTGGCAGTGCGCTGCATCTCATGGCGCCTCTTCGTTTGTGCGTATGTTGTCTTCGCTTCAGCAGCACAGCAAATTGGCCATGATGTCATCGTCTAGGACAAATCTGATTGGCTGAAATTGGCAAAATCACAGAAAGATTTGACATCTAAAATTTTTGGTCTGCGATCCTACCGCACCGCAACAAAGCGGGTAGGAGTTGCAGCTCGCTGTAGTTTGACGCATACACTGTGATTTTCTTGCAATTGGAATTTGATGCGTCAGGGCTTAATAATAATGATTATAATAGCGCTATTATAATATAGCGCTCTATACTTTGTGTTTCTAAGTGCTTTATTGTAATTAAGATTACCCTGGGTCATTGGATCCATCACTGTTCCGTTTTCTCATCAATGTTGAAAATGTTGTTCTCTTTGATATAAAAACGGTATCTTTCATTGGAAAACCTTGGTCTCTTTCATATGAAAACATCATCTTTGATGATCATAGATTGCAATACTTGGACAAGAACTTAAAGCAGGGCATGACTGAACAGGAAGGGGAGGAATGTACTCCTCTCAGGATCTATAGACATTCCTTGCTTCAAGGTGACCTGATAGAAAGACCACCAGAAATGTGATAACAGAACAACACTTAAACATCAATTCAGAAAATATTGTTATTTTTTATGTGAAAATGCTCTTTTTTATGTACAAACCTTTTTCTTTTTCATATGAAAACATTGCCTTTGACAATATCTTTCATAGATTGCAATACTTGGACAAGAACTTGAAGGAGGGCATGACTGAACAGGAAGGAGAGGAATGGGCTCCTCTCAGGATCTACAGACATTCATTGCTCCAGGGAGACCTCATTGAAAGGCCTCCAGAGATTCCAAGGGTACAGAAGATGGGCAAGAAACAAGCCAAGGGAATGAAGAGGAAGATGGGCTTGCATGGAGGTAAGGGGGCTATTAGCTTAGTGGTTGATCATAGGGCTGATTGAACCTACACAATAATTAATGCAATCAATCATAAAAATCAGCTCCATTATCAATCTCCAAGCCTTATGTTACGAAAGTTTTAGCCAGGGCATGCCGACACATGTAGGATACAAATTGTGAAGTTTAAAAGATATGAATTCCGATTTAACTTAGTTTGGGTATAAACTGAATCTGTAGCAGTTGTTTGTAAGATGCGGCCTGTTTGACAAGAACTTACAGTATAGCCAAATCAAATTCGAACTAAGATTGATTTCAAATTTTGAGGTTTTCTTAATTCATATACTGAAGACAATATGCTGAGAGTATTTTTTAGCTTTGGCCTTCTCATTTTCTTGCTGTAGATGAGAGTTCCAACGACCAATGGTTATCACGAGATGCTCATATGAACGTTACCGGTGCTGCAAAGAGACTACGAGGAGATGAAGAGACATCACTTCAAGGATCCGATAGAGATTTTGAGTGAGTACATATAGTTTTAGTCCTTATAATACATTACATGTATCTATAATACATAATGGTCGATGGGCTGTATTTCTGTACCTATAGATTTGACTTTGACCTGAACTTGTATAAAAAATACCTCTATGTTGGAAGCTGATATTACAGGGGCCCTTTGCAGTAAGAGTTGTGATCATTTGCAACTTAAGAAATCAAACACAACAACATTTTCATTCAATGAAACATGGGTATTAGGGACTTGCACTTGATTTCTTGAGTTGCGTTTAAATGCAACTCTTTCAGCAACAAGCTACTTATGAAGCAATTGTACTGGCGAATCCAGGGCACATCCGCCCCCCCCCCCCCCTTTGAGAGGCATAGTCAAAATTTGTAATGTAAATTTGTTGTTCTAACACAAGTGTACCCCCCCCCCCTTGAAAGCGAGGACCTTTTTTCTTTTGCTTGTCAAATTTTCCATGGGAAAATGTGCCCCCTCCTTTTGAAAATCCTGGATCTGCCCCTGCCTAGAACTATTAAACCTTTCATGAATTTCTATTATCCATGTCTTATGATTGGGCTGAAGTTCCTTATACCTTTACAGCATCTGTTTCTGTGTCACACCCTCTTCACTTCTGTGTGATCTTTAATTCTTACCCTCAGTCATCTTTTCCCTCTCATTATGCTGTACATCTGAGCCCCATGTTACAAAGATTTGCGATTGATCCGATCAACTACAACTAAGGAAGGCCAGCAACGTCACCATATAAAATGCATGTTTGTTTAAAAAAAAATTGATATGATATACATTGATTGTTTTCTTAAAGATTCAGTGTGATTCTCTTTGTTTACCAAAGAGCTTGTGCAAACTTCCTGTAGAAAAAATTGTGGTATGGATGGATTTCCATACAGTTGAGTTTGATTGGATCAATCGTAAGTCTTTGTAAGACGGGGCCCTGTATTCTTTCATTTATGTATTTCAATTGAAGGGCACGACCTTGGAAGCGTTTCATCAACATTTTTTTTCAGGTCTGAGAAGCAAAGGTTGTATGGAATCTATTGCAAAAAGCTCTTTCATGAGAAGCCCCCTAAACCTAGAGGAGGATCTACCCAGATTAGCCACAATATTTTGGATGGGCCCACCATCGTGCAAAAACAATGTTGCCCATGAAATATTCTCATATTTTACCCAGCTGGATCTGCCACTGATCTGACCTCCCCCTCCCTTGGTAACAGTGTCATCCAATGTTCAAATCCAAGGATTCAATGCTAGTTATCATCAGATGGCAATGATACAATCATAACTATTATACAGCAGGGTTTAGAACCTGTGTATATTATCCCCGTAACACTGCAGCTAACATTAGATGAGAATGTATAACCCATGATATGCATTGCTTTCACAGGATGGAAAGCACAGACCCAAGCTCACAAGCCTCCTTGGCCTCTTGGCTTAATAGCCAGAGGACCAGGACCAGGAAAGCTAGGGCTAGACATAGTTATCAAGGCAGAAATCAAGCAAGCAAGGCTAAGACTAGGGACAGGTACAGGGTTAGATTTAAGTCCAGGAACAGATATAGGATTGGATCTAGTCCACAAATGTGGGGTTTTATTATGAATATTTTCCCCTCGGAATTTCAACAAAAAACAATTTACATAAGAACATACAAAGAGAAAAGGAGCTAGGATGTTTACACTGCAAGACCATGTTGAATAGGAAAAGAAAAAGTACATTTTTTTACTATAGCTCTTGTCGTCAACTGTTCAACAGGATTTTTTATGGGACCACATTAATTCGAAACTATTGGTCATGGGGCCCTTCATCAGAGTCTTTAGTCATCTACTGTTATGCGCCTAGGAATAGAATATTTCTAGATAGATGGCGCTATATAAATGCCTATTATTATTATGATTTTTAAAGTGTCTTTATTGTCTCACCTGCATAGCAGAGTGAGACTATAGGCGCCACTTTTCCGGAGGCGGCGGCGTCAACATCAAATCTTAACCGAAGGTGAAGTTTTTGAAATGACAGCATAACTTAAAAAGTATATAGACCTAGTTCATGAAACCTGGACGTAAGGTTAATCAATTATTACTAAACATCAGGTCACATGACCAAGGTCAAAGGTCATTTAGGGTCAATGAACTTGTTGGGGAGTCAAAATCGAAACCATAACCCAAGTTTTTGAAATGTCATCATAACTTAAGGCCACCGCACACCTTACTTGTCTACGACTGGCTTGCGACTGAGTGAGGGGAGATGTGACGTCACAGCTCTTGTCAGCTTGAGAGTCGCATACCGGTCAGAGACAAGTCGTAAGGATTTGACATGTCGAATGCTTCTGACTGAATTGCAAGCTCAATCCAACTTCCAGCCAATCAGACAGCAGAGTTGCATGACGCGTATATGAAATACAACGCGCATATGCTGTAGTAATCGCCATTTTCTTAGTTGATATGGCAAGAAGCAAAAAGCGCATGCGCGAGTCGCAGACAGCATGGTAGTCGAATCGCAAGGTGTGCGGTGTCAGGTTTATGACTACCTTGCGATTCATCTCAGTCGCAAGCCAGTCGTAGACCAGTCGGGTTGTAAGGTGTGCGATGGCCTTTAGAAAGTATATCATGGACCTGGGACCCGTTTTATAAAGTTGTTCGTAAGTTATGAATGACTTTACGCATGACTGGTGACCGTTTCTTGAGTTTAATAATCCCTATGTAGCTGACTTAGCACCTAAAAACATGTTTCAGTCGTGCGTAAAGTTGTGCGTAACTTTACGAACAGCTTTATGAAACACCACCCTGGTTCATGAAACTTGGACATAAGGGTAATCAAATATTACTGAACATCCTGTGCGAGTTTCAGGTCACAGGATCAAGGTCAAAGGTCATTTAGGGTCAATGAACTTTAGTCAAGTTGGGGGTATTTTTTTAATTACCATGATAACTTTGAAAGGTTATGGAACTGATTCATAAAATTTTGACATAAAAGTAATCAAGTATTACTGAACATCCTGTGTGAGTTTCAGGGCACATGACCAAGGTCAAAGGTCATTTGAGGTCAATGAACTTTGACCATTGTGGGGGCATTTGTTGAATCACCATCATAACTCTGAAATTGTATTGGTCTAGTTCATAAAACTTGGACATAAGAGTAATCAAGTATCTCTGAACATCCTGTGCAAGTTTCAGGTCACATGACCAAGGTCAAAGGTCATTAAGGTCAATGAACTTTGGCCATGTTGGAGATGATCATTAAATTGCTGCCATAACTTTCAAAGTTTATGGATATAGGTTATGACTTGTGAACATAGGGGTAATCAAGTATCACTGACAAATTTTAGGTCACATGATCAATGTCAAATGTCATTTAGGGTCAATGAATGTAGTATTGTATCATTATATGAATGGTGTTTTTTTTTTTGAACAATTATTTTACAGTAGTATTCAAAGTCAGCACTGCTGCTATCTCAAATCATGTAATTCAGATGAGACTGCCAGACCCCCCCCCCCCGGCCCGGGGGGGGGGGGGGGCTTTGGGCCTCAGAGGCCCCCCCCCCCCTCAACGATTTGGCAATATTTTTCGCCGCGCTGATTTTTTTTACCGCGCCGCTCTCCCAATATACCCCAGCCTAGATAGGGTTAAATTTAGGACAAATAAAAAACTGAAACTAATGGCCATGGGAGTCTGAGGGCCCTATACCAAGGAATTAAGGGACTTTAGTCAACTGTTCAATGGAAATTTTAAGGATTCTAATGCATGTAAGTCAAGGACCACAACTATTGTTTATGGGATTCTGGGTCCCTTCATCAAGGAATCTGGGAATTTTGTCATCAACTGTTTAAAAGTTTTTTTTAGGATTGTTTTTTCAAGTCTAGGACAACAAAAATTTGAAATAATTTGTCAGAGGAGTCAGGGATGACTTTTGTCAAGGATATTTAAAATGATTACATGTTTTCAAATTTGAAAGTATAAGCTCTTCTTTTTTTTCTTTTTGCCTTGAATTTTTTATTCAGAAAAATAAAATCATTCCTGAGAAAGTGCTAAATATCCTCAAATTAGGAATTCAATTATTCAGAGAGTATCAATAGATATGGAAAAAAAGGTATAATGCAGGCAAAAAAATTAATTTTTAATTTTCGGGGGGCTACTTTTCACAACTTACTGCCTAAATCTACAATATTGGATAAGCTTTAATATTGCAATGAATGGGGTTTTTCCAGGTCTTTTTTTAGCTTCCTTAGCTCTTCTGAGAATTTTAGAGGCAAAATTGCCCCATCCCTCGTGTAATCATTTTCCCTGGTGTAATTGTTATCTCACTTTCGTAAAATAGGGGTGTAAAAGAGATATCCCAATATAAATCATGTTATTGAATCTTTATCAAACCAAGAAAAACTTTGATGTGAATTACATTTATTTTCTGAGGGATATTTTGGTGTTTTTTTACATTGGGGCATCAGCGATTGCTGATTTTTTTATTTTTTTTTGCTATTTCTCTTATTTGAAGGGCTACTTTTTGCAATAAACCAATTATATGTTAAATGCAACCTACAAGGAGAGGGTGTGAAACCATGGACTTTGCAGATTTGATGTATGATTGCATTTATTATTGGGCCCTTCTCAATGTATATGATGATTGATTTTCTTAATGTTCTCGAATATCGCTTGTGGCAGATTTTAGGGTTAATCTAGTAAAGATAATCAAATGATATAATTATTTGTAAAATTTATATAGCACAAAGTGTTTCTAAGAGTTGCATGCTATTAGCCCGGCTTCAGCATGGCTTACTCTCATCGGGTGCTCAAGCATTCAAGGAATTCCTTCCTAGTGAGTACCCATTTACTACACCTGGGTGAAGAGTGGTAAACGTACATAAACTCCTTGCAAAATGATGGGAGTACTGCTTTGTAATTCGAACCCCCGGATCTTGTGGTTCAATGTCTGGAGACTTATCCACTGAGACACAAAATCTCCAAGATAGACGCCAAAAGCATTCCGTTTTGGGAATTCTAGGGGCAATTCAGGCTATGATGAAGGCAAAATCACCCGTCACCTTATGTATTTCTTAAGCTGGATCAGACTCTAATCCTGAATTATTTCTTTAAACCAGGCACCCTATGCACCAAGAGGTCGATGAAGAGGATGAGGAGGAGGAGGATGAGGAGGAGGAAGATGAGGATGACTTCCATGAAGGACAGGCCATGCAGGTTTTGGTGAGTGTCTGTGTATGTACATGTACTGTCAGACCCTCCTGTCTCAATAAGTAGAATGATCAAAATGAATTTTGGTAAAGTCCTTATGTCTGCCAACTTTAATTCTCTTATGCTATTTGATAAATCTGTTCATATTAATCACACATGACTCTATAAATAATTGGTATATGAAGTGCCAAAGTGGAACAAACAAATATCTAGCATCTTTAGCTCATCCGTCACATGATCATGGTCAAAGGTCATGTTGGGTTAATGGACATAGTATTTCTTTATCATATGAGTGTTTTTTTTTTTGTGAATAATTATTCAGTAGCTGTTTTCAATGTCAGCACTGCTGCTACAATACATGTATATTGAATCGCGTAATGCAGGCAAGACTGCCAGAGGCGCTCCACTTGTTTTTAAATTTGATAGACATTTCAATTTAAAAAAAAAAACTATGACTGTCCACAAATGTTATCTTGATTTGTATTATCAATCATTGTCTTTCTTTATAAAAAAGTTGATGACCACTCCCCCCCCCTTCCAAAAAAATATCATACCAAAAAAAAAGATAAAATAAGTTAAAGAATAAAATAATTCATTTATTACAAATTATAGAATATTTAACTTCAATACTCTTGCACATTTTTTGTATTTGCTAACTTGATTAGTTTAATCCTTGTGTTTTATTTCATGTTTAAAATATATGTACATGTGTAATCTTTATCTGGCTTTGTTATTATCACCATGACTCTTACTCCCCCCCCCCCCCCAGTCATCAAGGTACCGTTCTACCCCTAAAGAATTCCCAGCCCATGTACACAGGCACAAGCCTCTTGCGTTTGAAAGCAGTGGGCGCGCTACCAAGGGCGCTCTGAAGGAATCCTTCAAAGGCACCTTCATGGGTGCAGCTCCTACAGGTTGTTTCAGGAGGTCCAGGAGGAGTAGGAGAGTGATTCTTCCAAGCTATGATGAGGATCAGATGATGGCTGACCTGGTGGAGGACTATGATTCCTCAGAGGACTTCATCTAGGCAGTTTGCTTGTTCAGGTTGTTGGCTGTTGTGTTTAATTCTTGTTGCCAAACATGTTCAGTTCCAGTCCTCAAAAGACTTCACCAAGGCAGTTTGTCCTGCTTCAGGTTGTTGGCTGTTGTGTTTATTTCCTGTTGCCAAACATGTTCAATTCAATTCATGTTTAGTTCCAGAATACTTCATCAAGGCAGTAAGGTTGTTGGCTGTTTTTTTTCTTGTTGCCAAACATGTTCAATTTGAAACAATTAATGTTCAGTTCCAGTTTGTTGGAAGTCCCCAGAAGACTTCCTCTAGGCAGTTTGTCCCACATCAAGTTGTTTCCTGTTGTGTTTATTTCCTGTTGCCAAACATGTTCAGGGTTTCAGCTTGTTGGATTGGAAGCATGGTTGGCTGTTTTCCCAGCCAGTTCAAGTTCAGGATTTTTTAAACAAAACTTATTCAGTTCTGTAGTACTAACCCATCCCGTTTAAAGCCTGTCTGTTCTTTTCAGTTTTAAATTTGATGTTTTTTATTCATAATAATAATAATAATAATATAGGGTATTTATATTGCGCACATATCCACCTTGTTAGGTGCTCAAGGGCCTCCTATATTACCCGGCTAAGCTAGGCGTTCACAGCGCACACAGCTTCTTGAGGAATAACTTCCTACCGGTACCCATTTACCTCACCTGGGTTGAGTGCAGCACATTGTGGATCAGTTTCTTGCTGAAGGAAATTACGCCATGGCTGGGATTCAAACCCACGACCCTCTGTTTCAAAGTCCGAAGACTAATCCACTGGGCCACAACGCTCCACAAAAAGAAGCTGCTGAAAACTGCTTATCTAAAAAAAGAGCCAATGGAGTAAATTAGAGAGTCAAAAGGGGCCTAAGCTTTCGATCCTAGCAGAATCTTCGTCGGAGGCAAAATGACAAACATATAAAGTGGAACAACCATAATATAGACCACAGACATTAAACAGCAACATTAGAAACAGGGAGACAAAAGGGGCATTAGTGAGAAGAGATGACCAATCAGGTTAATGAAGGGGATGAAAGAAAAGGAGAAGGCAGACACAAAGGGAAGTCCCTGGTGTAAGTAAGGCCAAAGAAAGACATCAAGCCAAGAGGGATTAAGATTTAGTATTAAGTATTCATTTTTACCCTCTTTTTCATTTAATTGAAAACATGTTCACCTAGATCATACCTACCAACATCTAGAAATTGAAAATCCTACTCTGATCTTAATCCCTCTTGGCTTGATGTCTTTCTTTGGCCTTACTTACACCAGGGACTACCCTTTGTGTCTGCCTTCTCCTTTTCTTTCATCCCCTTCATTAACCTGATTGGTCATCTCTTCTCACTAATGCCCCTTTTGTCTCCCTGTTTCTAGTGTTGCTGTTTAATGTCTGTGGTCTATATTATGGTTGTTCCACTTTATATGTTTGTCATTTTGCCTCCGACGAAGATTCTGCTAGGATCGAAAGCTTAGGCCCCTTTTGACTCTCTAGTTTTTTATTTATGCGTATTCAGTCTTTGCCGTTTGTTTGTCTTTTCCTCGTCTTTCTTTTTTTTCCCCTTCTCATTTGTATTTTGTTTGTCTCACAATAATTGAATTCTTGGGTTTCTTTTCCATATTTTTGTGTTTTATACATTTTGCATGAACACAATTTGTATGTTTATTTGTGGTTCTCTAAAAATCAAGTACCCGGTATTCATTTTTACCCTCTTTTTCATTTAATTGAAAACATGTTCACCTAGATCATACCTACCAACATCTAGAAATTGAAAATCTTACTCTGATCGCGCGATTCCCAATTTTTTCCGGGAAGGTCAACATTGTGCAGAGAAGATAACCAAAATTAATAAACAGCAGCGAACGAGCAAAAATTTTGTCCTTTTCAAGACAAATGTCTAATTTTGTAATGGATTCAGACATAAAACAAAATCTTGATTTCATTCTTTACTTTTATTTTCTACTAGTTGTCACTAGAAAGCAGTATAGAAGCACAGAAAGCAGCAATGTTTGTGCAATTGTAATTTTTTTTTTTTTTCCATTTATCTATTGACATGTAAAAAAATATACATTTTTGAAAATAGAGATGAATTAATATTGACAAAAATAGTCACAACACTTAAGATGCATTGTGAAACTTACTAATGAAAATTTGTATTCTTTTTGTTTGAAATAGACATGAAATGAAATACTCCAAAAATTTGTTTTGCCCTATTGATCGTTGGCCCGGCAGCTGCTAAATGTGAATTTTCCCCCTCCAATATCAAAATTGTATTTTACGTTTTAGCCCACTTTTTAATCGTAAAAATCGTAACAAAAGCCCCAAAATGCGATTTTATAGTATGGGTTGGTAGGTATGAGATACCCAAATTTTTTATTCTAAAGGGGAAGTTCACCCCAATGTCATTTTTTTAATTGAGAAAAAAAATTATGAATGTGTGGCAAAAGATCAGTCAAAGAATAACAGAGTTGATCAATTTCTAAAGTGAGCAGCTTTCCCCATGTCATATAGAATTAATTCCATAACATTCAAATAAAGTTGAATGGTTTTTCAAGTACATTCATCATCAGGCACATCATCATTTACTAGTACTCAATTCAATTTTCAATTCAATCATGGTTTATTTCATATAAAAACAATACATGTTACACAGCCAAAAGGCATGTTTATGATAAAATTTTCACAAGTCATACATGGGTAAAAGCAACAATTACAATTTAAACAGGTACATGTAAGGATTTGTTATGTTTATACATGTAGATAAATAATTTTTGAAGAGCAAGTGTGATAAAAATTCATTAAATATAATGAAATAGAATTTTAAAAATACAATGGTGGTGGTGGTTATTTTTTACCTGATTTCTAAGAAAGCATGAATGCTTGTAAGCAAGCAACCAGAGGACCGACGGCTTAAGGTCCTCTCCGAAGGACCTGGTACTGAGGATTAATGCCTTACCAAAGGGCACTAGCGCACCAAGTGGGAATCGAACCCGGGTCACCGGAATACGAATCCCCCGCTCTACCGACTGAGCTATCGCGCCTCCAATGTTATAAAGTGATGAATAGTAAACAATTAAAAATTCAAATAGTAATTGGATTAAAATTGACACGAAACAATGACAAAAATTTGAGTTGATTACACGGCTATGAAAGTAAAACTATTCAGAATTTAGTGAATCAATGAAATATGGTATTGCACTATTTTAAAAAAGATCTGTTGTGCATTTTATCTGAGCAAAGTTTGGAACACTTCTTAATGATATTGAGACATTATTACTGGTAGCCAGTTATTACAGTGAGAGTTTTTTAAAGACATTTAGCAAACTCCACACACAGATTTTTTTTGTCTTCATTCTAATCCACATTTTGTTAGTGCATTTTCATAGTCTATATAATTTTAACCAAGAATTATTATGCAAACTTGCTTTAATGAAAAAAAAATTGAAAAATTCATTAAAAATTTGGAATTCATGTCATAAATCATATGGAGCCGCTGCTTACTCTATGACATCACAATTTCTTAGATGGATTTTCGTCAAACCTTCATCCAAAACTTTAACTAATTTTTCCGCTGTTATTAGAACCAAATTATGAAAGGTGAACTTTCAGTATTTTCATGAGAGCAACGAAGCACCTTACGATATTTTTTTTTTTTTCCATGGTAACAGGAGGACATGCAGATGGGAACATTCTAAGGATCTGAGTCATTTGGAACTCTATCGGCATCTCTCTATCCTGTCAATGCCCAGCTCACACAGATGGTAGAAAATTAATTTGCTATTTATTGAAACTGAAGGAAATGATAGTAATGATGGTATTTATCCCATGTTAAAGAATGTCAGATTAAGAAACGGATTTTCATTCATGAGCAGTTGTTTTAAAAGAACAAACTAACATCAAAGTAATACCTCAAATTTATCTGTTCTTCAAAATCAATTCATATTTAAAGAATGTAGATTATTTGCAACTCTAATTATTATTTCTGATTACATTTAAACATTCATAGGCCTGAAGAGTTTGTGTATGTGTGACTTGATCATATGCTTTATTTTTAATTGTTCTACTCCCAATATGTCCAATTGCCAACTTGTCTACTATCATTTGGTCTACCATCAGTTCGTCCACTATCCACATGGTCTACTTGCCATATAACTAGTTGGTCCAATAGCCATTTAGTCCATATACCATTTAGTCTAATTGGCCTAAGTGTTAATTGGGTTAAATTAATGAAAATAAAATGGATATTAGACCAACTGCATATGAGACAAAATGGTCGTAGATTTTGCATACATTCGTAATTCCGAAGGTTTGGATATTCCGAAGGTTCGTTATTCCGAAGGTTCGTATTACCGAAGTTTCGTAATTCCGAAGGTTCGTTAGTCCGAAAACGAAATGAGGTTCGTAATTTTGAAGGTTCGTTAGTCCGAAAACGAAGTGAGGTTCGTAATTCCGATGGTTCGTTAAACCGAAAACGAAATGAGGTTCTTAATTCCAAAGGTTCGTTTGTCCGAAAACGAAATGATTAACGAACGTTATTTCATTTTCGGACTAACGAACCTTCGGAACAACAAACCTTATTTTGTTTTTGGATCAACGAACCTTCCGAACAACGAACCTTATTTCGTTTTCGGATTAACGAACCTTCGGAACATCGAACCTTATTTCGTTTTCGGATAATCGAACCTTCAGAATAACGAACCTTCGGAATAACGTCACAAATGTTCGGATTAACGAAACCTTTTACGTTTTCAGATTAACAAACATCGAGGTATAGGCAATTTACGTGTTTCGGAATTACGAAGTGTAACCGTAGATTTACTGGTGATTAATTAGACCAAGTGATGATTGGACCAAACAGATTTTAGGCGAAATATTGATGGACGGAATGGCATTAGACAAAATGAAGATAGACCATGTGTGGAGTGGACGAGTTGGCAGTAGATGGATTGGCAATTTACCACAAAATATTGCTATAAAATGAAAACCATTCCATTAATGAATGGGTAAGGGGGGTTATTAGATTAACAATGAAAACCTATACTTTGCCTTTGATTCTTTATTCATTTTTCAATTAAAAAAAAATAAGTTTTACATTAAATTAAAGCCCATCTTAAGCTATGGTAAAGGATCAAAATGAATTACACTCTAGTTATCGTCTTACATTCCAATCTTACAAAAGTGTAGTGGTTGTCAAATCTCTTGTTTTTCTTATAAATGTTTAGTTTGAATTTTCTTACTGCCCCCTCTCAGTTATATATTTTTTTCTTTAAAAGGGCTTTAGAGCATTTCCTCTTGTCATTTTCATCTCATTTCATTTTCTTATGAAGTGCTTTATTATCAAGATGACAAAAAAAAATGCTGTTTTGCGATTGACCACCAGATAAACTTGAAATCATCTCAAACTGCAAATTTTATAATCGAAACACCTTACAATATTTAATCCTCAATATCATAAATGTTTTAGGGCATATTGTCTAGTAATGGATTGGATTGGGGACGTGTATTTTTGAGGGAGTCGCCAAAACTTGAATAGGCTTTAATGCTGATTAATTGATGAATGAAATATAAATGTTTCCTGGTTCCAGGATACGTGTATATTATTGATTTTTATTTCGTGTTTGAATTAGATAAACGAACCATGTAAATATTGTATCATACCTTTTTATGATATGTGTTCTCTTAGTAGTTATTGTGTTGTCACATACAAACCATTATGTGAATGAAATTATTATGTCATGAATACAAAATCATGCTGTTCTTGTTTATAGGTTATTAAGTAATATTAGTAGTGATATTGATACACAGTCCTTTTATTGTGCATATTTATCCCTGTCTGCTTCCAAAGGATACTTTTACGCTAGTTTTTAGCATTGTGACCTTACAGCACACTAGCATTTCATACGATCAAAATCCTGCAGGTAGTCACCCGGGTTGAGTGCAGCAAATTGAGGATCAATGAAGGATCCATGGCTGAGATTGGAATCCACAGCCCACTTAACAGCAATACTCCACTGAATTTTGAATGTTGGAAAGGAAAAGAAACTGCTATATTGCATCTCTAGAAAAAGTGGTCGACCCAAAGGCCTCTGATGGTACTAAATGTTGTTGACATATGTATTATGGAATACACAAATTACAGAAATATGTCCTTGTATTTATTGAAACAAGCCATTTATGGTAATGTATATTTAATTGCATGTTGGTGTTTTTGTTAACTGTTATTGAGACTGTGTACAGTATTGTACATATGAATGGGTAAGAATACCAAATCCATGTGTTCTACTACTAAAGTGAGTTTTTAATAGACTTCAAATTTATGTATTAGCATAAGCATGTTGGTTTTTTAAAAGTTTTTGTAAAAAAAAAAATGATGAAGCTGTGTACGTGTACAGTAATTTAGATTGTAATATTGTACGAGTTCAAAAACTTTTGTGGAAAGTTGAATAAAAAAAAAAGTTGAATTATACAGCATTTTATCAGATGATCATATTTTGTCAGCGTCAAAAGACATATGAATTGGATACACTTTGATTAATGTTGCTGAAGATGAAATTGACAATGAAGATGATGATGTTGATGATGATGATGGTGAAGATGATATTGACGATGAAGATGATGATATTGATGATGATGATGCTGAAGACCTGAAGCTGATATTGATGATGATGATGGTGACGATGATATTGATGATGATGATGGTGAAGGTATTGATGATGATGGTGATAATAAAATGACAACAGTGATTATGGTGATGACGATGAAAATGATCGTGGTGATGTGTTGGTGACATACTTTATGTAGAAGTGCACTGCAATTTGAAAAGTCCATATTTGATGAGAAAAACGGAGATCAGAGAGTGATTTTTTTTTTTTTTTTTTTTTTTTGCTCGAAACTGAGAAGTCCATGAAACGGGAGACTGAATTGTTATGAGGAGTAAAACCTTGAAATGGAGGGGGGGGGGGAATGATGTTTCAATGAGCTTGAAGCATTAAATAATTTATTCATATATTATTCTAATCCACCCCCCCCCCCCTCTGTACGTCTCCACACTGTCTTTCATATCGTGTCACTGCACAATCACCTTTGGCAAAACATTTTTGCTCACCGCAGACAAGCCCTAAGGCTAATATGCCATTCAATTATCTACGAAAATGTGGCATTCTTGCACCGACACGATGATACGACTCTTTTGTTGTTCCCTCTTATTACTAACCCTAAGGTTATTTATGTATAACTCTTATTTTATTTATAACTCCACCCCATCATTCTTATTTATAACTCTACCCACGTACATGTACCCCTCCTCACTCTTATTCATAACTCTACCCCACCCCTCCCTCCCTCCAGCATCCTTACTCTTTTATACTTTACCCCACGTACCATCCCTCTTATTTACTCTACCCCACCTCTCCTCACCTTTTATTTATAACTCTACCCTACCCCTCCTCACTCTTTTATTTCTCTACCCCCACCCCTTCTCGCTCTTATTTCCAATTCTACCCCACCCCCGGGGGGGGGGGCACTCGACCAAAAAAGTGGTAGGGGTGTGCCGCGGGCGAGACAAAAAACGAAAAACGGGGGCCTTGGAGCGGGCTCATTGTAAAAAGGAGGGTCCTCGGAACGGGCTTCGGAACTACAAATGTTTGTATGTGAAAACGGGGGTCCTTGGAACGGGTCGCCTGCGTACGAGTGCGTTTGCATCCCTATGGAACGTATATGCAGCTAGCCCGACTGCACGACTGACGGGCGCGCTAGCGCAGAGGCGATGTTCGGACAGCGAGCTGCGGCCGCTTTTCACCAAAATTGCGACCGGAACGGCGTAACGGAAAATATGCGAAGCCATGGAGCGGATTTTTTTCTTCTTTTTTCTCGAGAAGAAGAAAATGCTATGCTCTGGAGCGGCTTTCTTTGGTTTTTTTTCTCAATAAGACAAAAATGCTATGCCTCGGAACAGAAATTTGAGTGTAAAAATGGGGGTCCGCGGCACATACCCACTATGCATTATATACTGAGTGCCCCCCCCCGGACCCCACCCACTCTCTTATTTATAACTCTACCCCACCCCACCCCTCATTCTCTCTACCCCCACCCCCTCCTCGCTCTTATTTCCAATTCTACCTCACCCCTCACTCTCTTATTTCTGACTCTATGCACTCACCCCCTCTTTATTCATAGGCGGATTCAGGGTGCCGCCTCCCCCCCCCCCCCCTATTGGCGGAGCAAACAAAGGAAAAAAGGGGGAAAGAAAGAAAAAAAGAAAAAAGAAGGGAAAAGAGAGAACAAAGAAGGGGAAACATAAGAGAAGGAAGACGAGTGAACGAAAAAAGATGAGGGGAAGACTTGGAAAATAAGTTTAAAAATCTTTCATGTCACTGTTAGTGTACAGTATAGAATTTCGCTCGTGCTTCGCTATCGCATTGCCTTTTAGGTGATTTATATATCTTGCTCAATATGGAGCATAAATATCAAATTTTGAAGTCAATATACAAAACATATTTCAGCTCAGATATTCGAACTTTCATCATTTTGTTTGATTTACAGTTTGATTTTTAAAAAGTGCTCTGTAAGAATTAGTTTTATCTTCTGAATATTAACATTTTCTGCTCGCGCTGTGCGCTCGAAAAATTTGATTTGTCAGGTACCTATTATTTTCCTGTATTCCATAAAGTTCTCAAAATATATCTCAATATTAATTCTTTACTAAAAATCCCAATATCATGACAGTTTATCAAAAATCTCGGCTCGCGATTTGCGCTCGCATTGATTGTTGAAACTATATTAACTCATGCATCTTATTTTGTAATAGTTTTCAGGCCATAATATAAATTAACAGATTTCGCGTTCTCAAATAAGATAATTTGATAAAGAAAATTGCCCCTTTTTTCAGAATGGAATATCGACAAGTTTCATCTCCCGCTTAGGAAGAGAAATATGAAGATATTCCTCATTTTCATATGATGACATACATGTAATGTTCTTAGAATGTCCCTGTCCTATGTCAAAACTCAAAGTAATAATGAAACATATCAGATATTTTTTTTAACTGATTCATATCCACCTCGATAATTTTCCTATAAGTGCTTGAAATACAGAGCTTAAATTGACCCTTTTTCAGATTGGAATATCAAATATCGCGCTCGCTTTATTGATTTTCATGATGAAAAAAAAAGGGTATTTAGAATGCCCAAATTCTAGGTCGAAACTCGCGCACGCATGTTTATTCAGACACGCAGCTTGTTTTCTTTTTAAATCATTATGAGGCTTTTTTCATGATTATATCCAGTTTCAGATCAGATATCAATTTTTTTCTGCTCACCCTTTGCGCTCGCATTATTAATGTAGGTCCAAATTGTAGGATATTTTCCTACCCAATTTTTTTCATGATTTACAAAACATGGAGAGAGTGTCCCGTTTTTAGGTTTGAAATCTCAAGTTTTTTCAAGTTCACGATCAATTGTTTGGTTATACACTTATACCGTTCATGATTACAAAAAGTGAATAGAACGTTAATTTTTTTTAGGCCGGAACGTCAAAAATTTCAGCTCGCGCTTCGCGCTCGCATTATCTAATCAGTGAAATATATGGCTGACTGCAAAACGTCCTTACAGTTCCCTCTTCGACAAAGCCAGAACGCATAAAAATTTCTGCTCGCGCTTCGTGCTCGCAGTATATTTTAATTGTTCAGGTTCACAAACATTGCCCAGAATGTTAACTGAATTTTCAGGACAAAATACATGAAATTTCAAAATTGTTTAGCTTGCACTTCGCGCTCACACTATTTAAATAGGGCTTATGACATTATTACACATTTATGTTGTTTATAAGAACAAAGCTAAAAATTACTGTTAGGTCATGGGTATTTTGCCCCCCCCCCCAAAAAAAAAAAAATAAATAAATAAGAGAAAAATTTCACGATCACGAAAAAAAGAGAAAAGGGTGAAATATATTATTTTCCAAATATTATGTTAAAATCTATCACGAACTTGGATTTTTGTAATAAAAATCTCAAAATTTTTGCTTGCTCGTAACTTCTTATTAATTTTACGCAATATGCCATATCAAGCCCCCTCAAAATTTCTGGCTCATTTACGCCACTGGGACGACCCCTTTAAAGAAACAAACAAAAATCAACTTTGAACGGCAGATGGGCCAAAATATGGGTGAAAAAAATTCGCCCCCCCCCCCTATTGGTGGAGGCTGGATCTTCCCGTTATTTATAACTCTACCCCAACCCTCTCTCCTATTTCTAACTGTACCCCCACATCCACTCTTCTTTCCAACTTTACCCCACCACATCACTGTCTTATTTTCTGACTCTACCCCCACCACCCTCTCTTATTTATAACACTACCCCCACCACTTGCTCTTATTTCTAACTCTACCCCACCCCTCATTCCTATTTCTAACTCTACCCAACCCCTCCTCTTCACTCTTTTATTACCCCCACCCCTCACTCTCTTATTTATAACCCTACCCCACCCCCGGCCTCCTCTCTATTTGTCTTTCTCCTGCTCCCCCTCCCATCCCCCCCCCCTCTCTCTCTCTCTTCAAACTTCAATTTTCTGCCCCTGTTTCTATCCCTCTTCAAAGTATTATTTAAAAATCCATCCACATGAATACTCTTCTTTCCAATATACAAATCTTTTGGACTTTTCTTGAAATGAAGTACATGTAAATAATTTGTTCTAAATACTCGTAAATCAAACACAAGGACATATCTGAGGTTTCATTGTAAATTGTTTCTGTTTTGTTTTGCATTTATTATAATAGTCCATGTTTCAAGGAGTATCTTGTCAATGAATTCAACAGTCAAATTTTCCTTTAGCCCAGATGATGCAAGGATTTCAGTAATTTATCAAATAGTCAGGGAAAATAACTGATTATTCATTTAACCCTAAAATGGCCGGGGGGGGGGGTTGAATCAATCCCCCTCAACATTTTCTGCGATCATTCTGCCGGGCGAAATTTTTTGACCGCGCCACTCGCAGAGTTTATACTTTTAAGTCTCGCACATCTTTTGAGACCAAAATTACGACACCGGGGTACGCGGTTCCGAAATTACGCAACATTTCGTGAGTGCATGTCAGACCAAAAATTGTTCCAAAAAGTGATTTTGTGTACAAAGTCAATGCAAATTGAGTTTTCTCATCTTATTCATAAAGATATGATTATTTTTACTTTGAACCGCTGAAATCAATTGAGTTTAGCATAATTATGCTTCAAAAAGGCTGTGCAATAAATCTGTTGAAAAAAACAAAGAAAAACAAAAGGTTGAAAAACAAGGAAATACATAAGAAATTCATAAAACAATAAAATACATAAGAAATCGATTTCCAAAACGAAGTTTTTTTCAATTGATATTGTTAAGAATGCTACAAAGAGTATGTTTGCCAAAAATTAGCATTCTAGGAGCTTTATTTAGTGAATTAGAGCAAAAAGTATGATTTATGCACAAATTAGCATAATTAATTCATATAAAATAAAATCTCATTATTTTGGAAAATTTTACCATACAGCCTTGTAGATTACATCGCACACTACCAGCGTGCAAATTTTTGCGGCGCTCGCGCGATCGGCGGCCAAGATCTCGGGGGGGGGGGGGGTGAATCAACCCCCCCCTCCCCCCGGGCCACAGAACAGCCAAAAAAGCCCGGCCTAGTTTATAGGGTTAAAGAAGCAATCAGCCTACCCAGGTCCATCTGATTCTTCTTCCTAATGTCAGCAGCCAGGGGCGGATCAAGGATTTTCCAAGGGGGGGGGGGGGGACATTTTTGTACAGGAAAAAATTGACAAACCCCCCCCTCCCCCCAGAAAAAAAAAGTTCTAAGTAATGAAGATCAGTTTGTTCCAGAAAAAATTTGACAAGCCAAAAAAAATTCTCAAGGAGGGGGGGGGGTACAAGCTCCTACTTAGATCTGCCAGTGGCAGCTGTTTACCTTTTTGTAAATAACACACAATGATTCATGCCTGGATCCAAGTACAAGTTAGCCTCTTGTCGAGGCCCTGTCGGCTGCTTTCCGAGCGAACATGGCGAAGCAAGGGAGGGAGCGAAACAGAGCGCCGCGAGACAGGCTCGCGCCAGGCCTAATTCGCTTCGCAAATTAGAAAATCCCTTTCTTCGCTCGGGAAGCAGCCGCCAGGGCCTCAACAAGAGGCTAAGTACAAGTGGGCACATTCAGCATAGAATGGTGTGTTTACTTCATGCACGCAAACACACACACATTAAATAATAAATTAGATACACAAATGCACAGTGGCACACACTGAGGGAGTGAGCGTACCGTGCAATGGAAAAAAAATGTACGGTTACAGTGCAATGGAAAATAAAAATATTAATGCAGCAATGTACTGAACAGCTTTCAGTATGAATATGAATGCAGATCATGTACTTCCAACCAATCAAATGACAAGAATCTGAGTTGTATAAATAAAGATATTGCGTAAGCTTTCCTGACATAGCATTCTATGGTATTAAAACTCTCAGAAAAAAAAAAAAAAAAAAAGTGGCAAAGACCAGTGAGCTGTAATGACTAATCAGATCATCTGTGCATTGCCTTCCTCCAAACATTAGCTATTATTTGGGCTCCTGTCTATCATTATGAATACTTTGTTGCCCTTCACCTATAAAGGAATATATAACCAATGTCAGTGAATGTGAACACCACCTTGAATGGGTGAAGTTTAGTGTTGACCTTTAGGTGTTAGTGTAATGTCAATTTTTAGGTTGGTGCTAGGTCAACAATGTACATAAGGCCAAATATAAAATGAAGTCACTCAAAGGTTAGCAATTAATCGTACAGTCAATTTTTGCGATTGATTGAACATTGTGGCGAATGGAATCAATCATAGATAAACGTTCTACGACCATTGCTAATCTTTGTGTTACGTGCCCTAGGTCCATTGTTCAATTCTTGTGTTCTTGGATGTTTGCTAAGGTGTCCTATACTGATTTCAGCCCCGATTATAAAACTTCAGCATTGAGCAGACTGTTGGAGTTAACAAACTTTGTCGGATAAAGCGTCTGGCAAGTCTTTTCATGAAAAGCTTCCACAGTCTCTCAGTAATTGTTTGATCCATAGAATAGTACTGACTGATGATCTTGTGTTCTTCTGTAGACCTCTCTAATCTTGGAAACTTCTTGATGTGTTTCACAATGTACTGCTTAAGTTTTGGCATGGTGGAGAACTCCCAATTTGCAAACATTGGGTGATTTCAAGTCCGGTGTTGGCGTTGGTGTTAGTGTTGGAATTTGGAGTGCTTCCCCTAGCTCCAAAACCTATTCTGAATTTGTAGAACTGATCCAGATCACATTATTGACATCTCAACAACCAGTGAGTGACTTTTCAGGACCATCTTCATTTTATGTTTAGTGTTGTACTCATGTAAAAATTGACCTAACACCAACACCAAAAGGTCAACACTGAACTTGAAATCACCCAATGGTAGTAATAGCAAGAAACTATCCATTCCAACAATTCCATCCAGTTCTCTCTGTAATTGTTCAATCCATACAACAGCACTGACTGAAATTCTTGTCCTTTGTATTCTAAAAACTTGGTCACTTCTTGATGTGACTTACAATGTGTTGTTTAAGTTTTGCCATGGTGGAGAACTTAAGTTTGCAAACAACCTTACTGATAGCAAGAAACCATCCGAACACGATTTCAATCCAACATCCAACATGTATTAATAGGCCCGTATTCTGAAGTCGGGTTTAACTTAAACTCAGGTTTAAAGTTGTGGTTTAAGTATGGATAGCCAATTGTTACATAAATCACTAACAGTAGAGATATCATATTTCAGCTCATTTGGCTCTCAAATCACTCATAATTGTCTTGGAAGTATAAATACATGATTGTCTTCACCATCGATAAATCAGGAAAGAGCACAGTAAACATAAGAAACATACAACTTAATACAAATTTTGACACTTTTGGCTTCCCATAATTCTAGCACAGAGTTAGACCATGGTCTAATTTAAACCTGACTTCAGAATACGGGCCATAGAGTCTAAGGACAATTCCATCCAGTACACGCTGGTAAATGTTCAATCCATACCACAGCACTGATTGTTGTCTTTTTCCGCAGACCCACTGAATCTTGGCCGCTTCTTAATGGGTTTAACAATGTGTAATTTAAGCTTTGGCATGGTGGAGAACTCCTATATAAAAACATCAGTAGTCATATATCGTCTGAACACAATGCCAACCCTCTCTGTATCATTGAAGTCTAATTCCGTTCAGTTCTCTCACTTATCGTCCAATCCGTACAATAGCACTGACTGATGATCTTGTTGTCCTCTTCCGCAGACCTCTTTAAACTTGGTCACTTATCAATATGTTTTACAATGTGTTGTTTCAGCTTTGGCATATTTGAGAACTCTGATTTGCAAACATGGCATCTGGAAAACAAAGAAATATAAAAATTTCAATTAAATCAAGCACAAGCAGTGAAAGAAAAAAGAAAAAAAATAGACTCAAGTATATGTTGTGACCCCATCATTGTAATTATTATGCGGAACTAGAACAATATTCCGCCCTTTAACCCTGTCTTAACTGGGCTATTTCAGACCAACATATACTGGGGGGGGGGGGATCAATTTGACCCCCTCAGATTGCGCAATCGCCACGCAAAAATCTGCATGCGCGTACATGTAGATCCGGATGTAAACTCCAAGACTGTACAGTAAAATTTTCAAAAAATTAATTGCTTATATTTTTATATTAAAGCGTATGAAATTTGCCCTAATTTGGGTTTTTGTGTATGTTTTTGCCTTTAACACAATTTATAAAGCTAGTAGAATGCTAATTTTGGGTGAAAATATAGAATTTCACATTTCTAACAAAAATCTACAAAAAAAAAATGCCGACAAATAATTAATTTTTTATGTATCTTGTTTTTTTAATCCTTATGTATTTCTTTGTTTTTTCAAACCTTTGTTTTTTATTGTTTTTTCAATGAACTTTGTCGGGGATCCTTCTGCGATCATAAATAACATAAAATAAATCTAAACCAACCAAAGTAAACAAGTGGAATGCCTCTGGCCGTCTCACCTGCATCACGCGATTCAATATAGCAGCAGTGCTGATTTTGAAAACTACTATAACTCGCACAAGATGTTCAGTGATACTTGGTTACTCTCATTTCCACGTTTTTTGAACTAGACCAATACACTTACAGAGATATGATGGTAATTCAACAAATACCCCCAACGTGGCCAAAGTTCATTGACCTTACATGACCTTTGACCTTGATCATGTGACCTGAAACTCGCACAAGATGTTCAGTGATACTTGATTACTCTTATGTCCAAGTTTCACGAGTCAGATCCATAAACTTTCAGTTATGATGGTAATTCAACAGATACCCCCCATTATGGCCAAAGTTCATTGACCTTTGACCTTGGTCATGTGACCTAAAATGCGCACAGGATGTTCAGTGATACTTGATTACTCTTATGTCCAAGTTTTATGAACTAGACCAACACACTTTCAAAGTTATGATGGTAATTCAACAAATACCCCAATTTGGCCAATAGATCAAGGTCAAAGGTCATGTAAGGTCAATGAACTTTGGCCACGTTGGGGGTATTTGTTGAATTACCATCATATCTCTGTAAGTGTATTGGTCTAGTTCATAAAATTTACCCCCATTTGGGGAATCAAAGGGTTTGATTTCCCATTAGTCCGCTAGTGCCCTTTGGTAAGGCATTTAAATCCTAATAACCAGGTCCCTTGGAGAGTACTTTAAGCCATCGATCCTAGCATTCATGCTTTCTTAGCAATAAGGTAAAAAAATCACTACCATTTACCATTTTAAAGTCTGTTGTAAACCATGCGATAGCTACAGTACAAATCTGTGAAAACACTTTTTTGATGAAATAATAGATATATAAAAGCATTCTCCCAAATAAGCAGAACTTTGTTATTACTATTTATTACTCAATATGGTTGTCAAAAAGAGGAAATATGGAATTAGGGATTCAAACATTTGATCTTCATTCTGAAATTCAGACTACATCCACCAAGTGACTCTTTTGTATCCTTTCTTCAAATTATTTTACTCATTCACACACGAATAAGAATCACCTAGATTATACCACACAAAAAGGAGACTCTAAGCTTCACAATGATAAACATAACTCATTTGTAATACTTTATATATAGTTATATAGCACTTAAAACTTACTTTATCAGCAGCCCCTACTACTCTACAGTAATACACTACAGCATAATTATCCTGGCTTTACATGTAGCAGAGCAGCTGTTACATGCAATGCATATCAAGGAATAAATTCCTAACAGGTAACCATTCACCTAACGTGGGTTGAGGGCAGTACAATGTGGGTAAATTTCTTAAAGGAAAACATGCCATGGCTTGGAATTGAACCCATGTCCTTCAGAGTGAAAGACAAAGAGTTATATCCACTAGACCAAGACCCCCACACAATTTGTATGTGATTCCACATTCATATCTGTGATAAAGTTAAAGGACAAGTCCACCCCAACAAAAAATTGATTTGAATAAAAAGAGAAAAATCCAACAAGAATAACACTGAAAATTTCATCAAAATCGGATGTAAAATAAGAAAGTTATGACATTGTGATTTTCGATTGATTTCACAAAACATTTATACGCACATCCTGGTTTGTATGCAAATGAGGAGACTGATGACGTCATCTACTCACTATTTCTTTTGTATTTTATTATATGAAATATGATATATTCTAATTATCTCCTCATTGTCAAGTGAAGCAGTAATTAATTCCTCCATGAACATGAAGAATTAGCACTGTTTAATATTATATGATTCAGTCGAGTCGGTCCCTTTGGTCAAATCTGTAAAAAAATGAAATATTGTATAATGCAAACAATAAAAAACAAAAGGAATAGTGAGTGACTGACATCACCGAATGACTCATTTGCATGTGTGAGTTGTGCATATCATTATTTTGTGAAAAATAAGCGAAACTTTAAAATGCCATAACTATTTTATTTTACATCCGATTTTGATGAAATTTTCAGTGTCATGCTAGTTTGATTTTTCTCTATTTATTCATATCAACATTGTGCTGGGGTGGACTTGACCTTTAAGATAACATATTTTTAATTTAATTTCATGGGGGAAGCACTGTATAGTTCAATTGTACCTTAAAGGTAGCTTTAAGAGTTCATCTCCCTTCCGTCCAGAGGTATCAACACAACCATTTTCTTCCAACTCAGCTATCAATTCTGAAGAAAAAAAATATGGGATGCTGAAGTGTAAATGAAAGAATAACAGCTTAAAATTATATGGGCAAAACTTGACCTACTTGCCCGACTAACCAATCCTGAATGGAAAATCCCCATTGCTATTTATATTTGTTCTAAAATTCTGCTTTTCTTTATGCAGTGTAGCTCTTTGAACAAACCTATAGAGATCATTTGAGTGGTACTAGTACTCTTCTTATTTTTTATATTCCTTTTATATTACAAGTATGAATATGAGAAGGACCATCTCTTGGCTAAAGTGAGTTAAACCTGGTATATTGCTGCTTATAATACATGAGCCCACCTTGTATGTAAATTAGGTATATCAAGGAATTCCATCCAAAAGTGCCCCTAAACGAACAAAAAAGTGACATACACAAAACTCATCCCATTTTTCTTGATTTACTTGAAATGAACTTTCATGAACTAGGGTCTTTCTTACATTTGAAAAGCATTGGCAAATCAAGAGCAATGTTACATGTGCATTTCTTATTTTACAGGAACCAATCAGATGTGTTCTTACATAGTTGTTATCCAGTGGAAACTTCGTGTTACAGGGCCATAAACCTAGTGACATTTGATCCTGCGACAATTGCTCCAGGCTTAATTTTGTAGGGTTATTATGGTTAGGGATGCTATAGGGTGGTTTAATGTCATGTTTAGGGTTTTGGGTTAAGGGAAGGGTATGGGTTGAAGTTGGCCATTCCATTAGTGTGTGGAATTTAGAGTGGAGCGATTGTCACCAGAACTAATGTCATGGAACTTACCCATGGAGTCTACAAAGTAATCCGTTGTGAATGAGTTCCAATGCTTCTTGGTTTTGAGGCAGGGTGAATCAAAATCCCTTGAAATGGCATGTAGATGAAGGTGGCTATATGCCGAAAATAAGGAAATTTAAACAAAATCAAAGATCAAATTCATGTCAATGATTCCACAAGTTGGGATAATCATCAAGAAGTCTATGTAGTATGCCTGGCAATTGAGTTTGTAAACTCCCCAGGGAACAGACAAAGTGCATAAACTGTCAGTTGACATGCAATAATATATATCTGTTGACACTTACAGACGTATTTCATGAGGAATCAAAGCAATTTTTTAAATTCAAATAACATACAAACATACAAACAAATAATGAATGCTTTTGAGTGTAATGGATAAAATATATTTCATGAGGTGAAAGATGAAATGATCCATTCAATAAGGTGTAGCTCAGTTGAATGGATCATTCATTTTTATCTTTCACCAAATAAAGTATTCTGCCCATTTCACAAATGAAAGAACATTCATATTTTGTTTATATGACACCTAAAAATAGATCTTTGTAATTTGACATTTACAAATTTGAATGTAAAAGTGCATAAAGAGCAAACGAGGTCTGCTCATTGTTGCATACAAACAACTCAGGAACTGCAACAATTTGTAGCATCAGCGGTCTCAGTGAACATGGATCAAAAATTGAATGATCAATCGATTCCAGAAATTGCACGGATGAAGACAGCATTGTAAAATGGCTGAATAATTGACATCAAACAAACGATCAAATGCCAAGATTTTATCTAGGATAACGATATGTCTAGGATGGATACCTAGACTGATAGCTATTAAATGACACAGACAGACAGACAGACAGACAGACAGATAGATAGATAGATAGATAGATAGATAGATAGATAGATAGATAGATAGATAGATAGATAGATAGATAGATAGATAGATAGATAGATAGATAGATAGATAGATAGATAGATAGATAGATAGATAGATAGATAGATAGATAGATAGATAGATAGATAGATAGATAGATAGATAGATAGATAGATAGATAGATAGATAGATACAATGTAGACAGATAGAAAGAAATTAAGATGGATGGATAGATGGATGGGTAGATAGATAGATAGATAGACAGACAGACAGACAGACAGACAGACAGACAGACAGACAGACAGACATATAGATAGATAGATAGATAGATAGATAGATAGATAGATAGATAGATAGATAGATAGATAGATAGATAGATAGATAGATAGATAGATAGATAGATAGATAGATAGATAGATAGATAGATAGAAATTAAGATGGATGGGTAGATAGATAGACAGATAAGAGGGAGGGAGAAAGGGTGTCCACATCATTAAATATCTCAACATTCAAATGCTGATAACTTTCTTTTCAATTTCTTCTCAAATTTTCATTGATTAATTTCTTCAATTTTTTATTTTCACAGTACATGTAAATTGAGATAATTCCATTGTGAATATCTCTTTTTTAATAATAAGCTCAACAATAAAATAACAAAAAAAGCTCGACAATACCACTACTTTCTTATTTTACATCAGAATTTGATGATATTTCAGTGCTATGTTCCCTCAATTTTCCTATAATTATTTGATTCCACTTGAGCTTCATAAATGATGGCAAATGGGAGCATAAAGGAAAGAACAAATAAAATTGACCAATATGGTCACATGGTGGTAGAAAAAGACTTTTACCTCATACTTGGTATTGCATGATATCCAAGCTGGTACTTTAAACCTTCCTCACTTATAGACCTGTAAAGATTTTTAAAAAATAATAATACAAACATCTGTATAAATGCACAGTACAATAGCAAATAGGCATAAAAGCAATGGTGCTGTGGTAAGGTGCTTAACAAGACATTTGAAAGTCCAGGGTCTGATCCCTACCCACAGCACCTACATACATGAGCAAGGCATTGGATCAATAATGCTCTTTTTATGATGACATTTCAAAAACTTAACCTTCAGTTAAGATTTGATGTTGACGACGCCGCTACCTTCGGAAAAGTAGCGCCTATAGTCTCGATCTGCTATGCAGGCGAGACAAAAATGGATTAATAACATGTTTCTAAAGCAATTCAATTCAAGGAATTACCTCCTACCAGGTACATGTACCCACCTACCTACTCACCATAATTTTTTAAAAAGACATTGAATATTTCATAAGTTATCATTTGGAAACCAACTCGCATATTTAATGAGCTGTGACCTTTGACCTACGGACTCCGAATTCAAACTTAGCCTATATTTTGGTGTCATCTACCTACACACCAAATTTTTTTTAATCCATTGAATATTTTTTTAGTTATTGCGTGGAAACCAAGTGGGGGGACAGACGGAAGAAAGGATGGACGGACAAAGCCAACACTTAATGCCCCCTCCGGACTTCATTTACGGGGCATAAAAATATAATTTTTTCACTATTTTTAGCCAATTTGAGGAGTGAAATAGTTAACGGTAATCTAAAGTTCATACTACATTCCATGGGTTAACCCTAAATAGACAAGGCTATTTTGATGCCTAAAAAGACTGAGGGGCGGCTGATTCAGCCCCCTCTCCATATGATCTCAGCCGTTGATTGCACAATCGCGACGAAAATTAGCACACGCGTTACACATTGGATAATCTACAAAACTACAAGATAAAATTCTGCGAAAAATGTCTGATGATTATGCTAATTTATGCATAAAAATTTTGCTCTAATTAACTAAAAATAATGCCCCTAAAAAGCAAATTTTGGGTAAACACTTTAAATGAATCTGATCAAATGTACTACTTCTTCAACCGGATGCTTCGGATTATGCTGATTCATCTCATATCTCTCCTTCTCTTGTCCAACATATTGAATGGCTTGGAATCCCCAGAAAACCTTTAATATAGGAGACATATCGCTCATAGAGGCAGGAAAGGGGGTTGTCGGAGAAGAAAAATCCCTTCAAATTCCACACCGTCTTGTATCCCTGATCATCAACGTTTAATGGAATGCACATTCTATAAAGTCTACTGCTCTATGTGACTTTGTTATTAGTCATCGATTGGATTTTTTTTTTCTTGACCGAGACATGGTTAACTGGTGATCATAGTGATTCTCGCACCCTAGAACACACTTTGTAATTAAATTTTTTTTTAAGCAGGTATTTCTGCATTTATTAATAAATCAAAATTATAAATATATAACAATGACACATGTACAAGGTGACAATTGTCATAGAAGTTAAGTAGATATAGACATATTTCATGTAAACAATAACAAATAAATTTAAATGCAGAGGCCAGCTATCGTAAGCTGAAAGCTTGA
Source organism: Lytechinus pictus (assembly GCF_037042905.1). Taxonomy (NCBI): domain Eukaryota; kingdom Metazoa; phylum Echinodermata; class Echinoidea; order Temnopleuroida; family Toxopneustidae; genus Lytechinus; species Lytechinus pictus. The sequence goes on along the minus strand of NC_087260.1, from coordinate 1,392,236 downwards.
AATAATGTTGCATCACTTTGTACCACGCGGTCACTCGAGAGCTGGTGGTGTTATTTTTCTCTGTCATGATGGGGTTAAGATGAAACTCAATGTTGGTCAAAATTTTAAATCTTTTGATCATTTGGACATGAACATTAGTTCCATGAGTACTTCATTCCATTTAGTAGTTATTAATCAACCCCCCTCCTAATCAAAGAAGAATAAACTTAATAGCGCGATGTTTTTAGATGATTTTGGTAGCTTTGTTGAATCACTTTTGTCACAACCTTGCAAATTTCTTCTGGCTGGAGATTTCAATGTCCATTGGGACTTGGCAAGAGATTCTGAAGCAATTATTTTCCGTGATGTGGTGACTGCTCCTGGTTTTATGCTTCTACCCACATTGCTGGTCATACTTTGGATCTTTTAATAACTGACAGCGTTGACTCATTTTTTTCATAAGTTTCTATTATTGAGGAGCTTTCTTCTGACCATGCGGCTGTGAAGTGCCTTATTGATATTGCCCACCCTCCCCCAATGTGGGAATTTCTTTGCTATCGCAAGTTATGCTACGTGGATATATCGTCTGTTAAATCTGAGATTGTGCACACTTCTCTTACAGTCTCTCCTACTAGTGACCTTGATTCTCCTGTGGCCCAGTACAACAGCGTACTCTGGGGTATACTGGATCATCATGCATCAAAAATAGCGAAAGTAATTGTTGTTCGTCCACACTCTCCTTGGTTTACAGATTCTCTTCGTGTAGAAAAGCAGAAAAAACAGCAACTCGAACGGAAGTGGCGAAAGTCTGGTCTGACTGTTGACTAAGTCATTTATCTAAAACAGTGTAGCATTTATCGCGACCAATTGTCAAATGCCAAATTCAACTATCACATCAATGAAATCTCCCAGTGTGATGAACGCAGCCTCTGTAAAACTTTGTCATGGTAACCAGACTCTTAAGCTACCGCAGCATGAGAATCCTACTTGGAATTTGCAGACAGATTTGCAGATTTCTTTGAGCAAAAGATAAGAATGTTGAGAGCTAAAATTAATGCAACACCCTTACATGTACCTCCACTTTCGGTTCAATTGCGTGAGGCCTATCATTCTAATTTTACTTCGTTTGACACTATAACACCTTTGAATGTTTTGAAAATAATTAAGAAAGCTTCTCAGACAGCCTGTGATCTTGATCCATTGCCATCTTGTCAACAGCTGTTTTTCCTTATAAATTTAAGGAAGCTTCAGTTCAACCCTTGTTAAAGAAACCACATTTAGGTCCTGAAGTTTTGCGTAACTATCGTCCTGTTTCTAGGATCTTTTGTATCTAAGCTCATTGAAAGAGTGGTAGTCAGTCAAACTACGAAATATCTTGATGAGAATAATTTGTTTAATTCTGCTCAGTCTGCATATAGAGCTTTCCATAGCACTGAGACAGCCCTAGTCCGTGTCCAAAATGATATCTCATGTCGCCTTGACAAGAAGCAAGAAACCATTTTAGTACTTTTAGACTTTTCTTCCGCTTTTGAAACAATTGATATTTGCTTATTGAGCAGGTTATCCTCACAGTTTGGCTTTGGTGGTACTGCTTTGAAGTGGTATGTATCTTACTTATCTAATCGTTTCCAGACTGTGTCTGTAAAATCTGTGAATTCTGACAGACGTAACCTGTGGTCTGGAGTCCCATAGGGCTCTGTGGCTGGTCCGTTGATTTTTAAAATGTTAATATCTCCCCTTCAGGACATCATAAGGGCACACGGTATTTCTTGTATGATGTACGCTGATGATGTTCAATTATATACCACTTTTAGTGCTAGGGATCGCTCTTGTGCTATCCAAAAAATGGAAGACTGTTTGAAGGATGTTAGAACTTGGTCATTTCAGAATAAGCTTTCTTTAAATGATTCTAAGACTGAACTTGTTCACTTTCATTCTATTAAAAAGCATTGTTCTGATGTTCCGAAAATTAGTATAAGGATCGGGCAGTCTGTAATCAAGCCTTCAAATAAAGTGCAGAATCTTGGTGCTGTCATGGATTCATCCCTTTTCATGTCTCAAAATGTTGATGTTATATGTAAGTCTGCCTTTGTAGCTTTAAGAAAAATAAGTAAAATCTGTAGGTTTCTTGACCAGAATACAACCCATCATCTTATTCATGCTTTTGTCACATCTCGCTTAGATAATTGTAATTCCCTTCTCTTTGGCCTTTCCACAAAAATGACTTCAAAGCTCCAGCGCATCCAAAACACCGCGGCTCGTCTTGTTTCCTGTGTCCCTCGTTCTTCCCACATTACTCCTGTGCTTCGCAAACTCCACTGGCTTCCTATTACTTCTCGTATCACCTATAAAATTCTTCTTCTTGCTTTCAAGTCATATCATGGTCTAGCTCCTTCATACCTTTCTGAACTCCTTCCTCGATATCAGCCAGTTCGAGTTCTACGTTCTGCTTCTCAATCTCTTCTTTCTCGATCTCATACTTCTTACAAACAATACAGTCACTGAGTCAGCTTTCTTTTTCTTATGCAGCTTCATTTCTTTGGAACAATCTCCCCCTACAAATTCGCAATGCTTTGTTAATACATTTAATGTTTGCTTAAAACTCATCTTTTTAAGTGTTAAATTGATCATATCATATGTTTATTGGCCCATTTGATGGTATTTCTTTATTCATGATCTGGTGAGAATGAGTTGCAAATTGTAATATTAGTCTTGATACATTTTATTGTGCAAAGTATTTCTATTTCTATTTCTTTTATACGTCATATTTCCTTTCTCTTAACCACGTAGAGGCAGTATGCGGTATATAAAATTGTTATTATTAATTATAAAATAATAATACCTTTACGAATTTGGCTAAAAACACTATTTGCATTGAATTTGTACACAAAATCACGTTTTTTTAGCAATTTTTGTTCTGCATGCACTTATGAAATGTTGCGTAATTTCGGAACCGCAAACCCGGGGGTCGCAATTTTGGTCTCAAAAGGTTCACAAGACTTGAATGTAAAATGTCATTAAACGCGGTCGAAAAATTTAGCATGGCGAAGTTATCACAAAAAAAGTCGAGGGGGAGCTAAATCAGCCACCCCCCCCCTCCTCCCCCAGTCTTCTTAGGGTAAAAGACAGACTTACTCCTTGATGATCTTCTTGCCTATTTTATGCATGTGATTTAGAAGAGGAAGATGTTCAGCTTTAAGAGCCTTCAAATTGTTGATCTTCAGTCTTGGACAAACTAAGAAATGGTGTCTCGCCTATAAAACGAAGCAAGATATTAATACAGTATCAGTTTTCATTATTTCATACAATCTAGATTTATTATTTAAATTTTCTCATTGATATTTACTACTGTGATCATCATCATTACATTGTTATCACTATCATCAACAGCATCATCATTATTGCTTTATTGTTAATAATAATAAAAACACAGCATTTATCATGCGCCATCCATCTAGCAAACTATTTACGATTCCATTATTATTATCTTCATTTTTGCTTTTTTTTATTCATAATCAAATTAATCAGCATTATCATCATTATCAATATCTTATTATTATTTGTAAAGGCCTATCTATTTATTTTAATCATTATCATGACTGAAATATTATCATCATATCATCACCATGAATCTCTAAAAGGGGGTCTTATTAAAGGTCAAGTCCACCCCTGAAAGATGTTGATTTGGAAAAATAGAGAAAAATTAAACTAGCCTAACACAGAAGATTTCGTCAAAATCGGATGTAAAATAGGAAAGTGTGACATTTTAAAGTTTCTCTTATTTTTCACAAAACAGTTATGTACAACTCAGTGACATGCAAATAAGACAGCCGTTGATGTCCCTCACTCACTATTTCTTTTGTTTTTTATTGTTAGAATCATAGAATATTTCATTTTTTTAGATTTGACAGTAAGGACCAACTTGACTGAACCATATAGCATTAAACAGTGCTAATTCCATATGTCCAGTGAGATATTAATCCTTATCATTCACTTGACAGTGAAGAGAAAATTAGAATATTCTATATTTTGTACTCTTGCTGGAGGACCAAAGAGCGGAAGTACTGACAAAGTAAGAACCTTGTCAGTTAGAGGTCAGGTGAGCGTATTCCATCAACTCAGAACTGCATTATGTGTAATGCCAGCCATGATCTTTTTGGCTGTCAGGAGTTCAAGAACATGAATGCTGATGACCGCTTTGATTTTGCCTTCAAGAAAAGGTTATGTTTCAATTGCCTCTTACCTGGCCATATTTCTTCTAGATGCAACATCAACAGAACCTGCTCTGTTAGAGGATGCGATCAAAGACATACAAGGTTTCTACATACTGGGAGAAGGATGACATCATCTCCACAGCGCCCTACACTTCTCAGTACAAGTGACGCGTCTACCTCATGAGGTTAAATGTTCAGAAAGGCTTCTCATTAAAGGGGGTCGGGATGTCGTGTACAGGATGAAGTTTTTTGTAATTTCTAATTTATGATGACTCTCTTTGTTACATTTTGTAAATTGATTTTATTTAGATTTGAACTCACTGATTGAGGGCGTATTGTTTTTTGTACAGTCATGGAAAGTGTGTCGCTTGTCCGAGTATTTGTTAAATTTCTCTCAATTTGGTGATACGAGCCCAATGACATTGAACCATGAAGTCTCATTGCGCACACATCAACACACTAGACTCGGACTGATTCTTGGATTTTGTTTTTACGTATCACACGCCACATTGTCCTTGGGGACAAATGCTTGAATTTTTCTTACACTGTTTGTTTCCATTACAGCTATTCATCATATAACTTGGCTCTTAAGTAGATTTAATTCTTTTAATATTTTTTTTCTTAATCAAAAATAAAGATTGAAAAATGACAATTTTCTTGCAATATAATTTTCCACCAATAATGGACGTACATAAAAATATGCCCAAAATTTTTTTCCTTAGTTTTTGAGCGCTCTGGTGAATACAAAAATGATCCCCAAGTTACTTGTTAAAAATTAATTGCAACTGATTATTGAAATTAGAATTTTTGGTCACAAAAGTGATATTTTAATTAACTTTTTAAGTGTGTGCTGTGTTGGCTTACCACAGATCTACATACATGTAGATTCCCAACAGGTAGGGTGGTTGCAGTGAACAAATGGCCTACCATACATGTATATGGGATATAATGAATAAAGACATACCTTGGGATATTTATCCTTGATAACAACCACCTTGTCATCAGTAAAATGCTGCAGGGCAGGATCCTTCATAGAGTCCAATAATCCCATCATCCAAAGTCCTTTCTTCTTAGCTGGCTCTCCATCTGTACCTCCACTGGCAGTAGAACTCCTCTTTGTTGCCATATCAAACTGACTCTTGAGTTGAGACCAGAAGCTTTGAAATCTTACCTTGGTACAAAGAAAATCAAACACATGTTGGGAAGAGTTCCACATGCACCCTCCAATAAAACTCAAATTGAAAGTAAAAATATGGAGAAGGTTTAAAATAAAATATCTCGCCCTAACTTAAAACATATGATGGGAGAGTGGAAATACATACCAAAATATGGCTTTATCCCGTCAAATCTTTTAGCAGGATCGTGTAATTGGTGATGGGCAATTCCACAGGTTGGTGGACATGAGCTTAAAAATTCAAATTCAATATTTTCTTGAATTTTTTAATACTTTAAGTCCTTCATGCATGATAGTTTCAGGAACAAGAAATAAAAAGTTTATTTTCATATGTATACTTTGGAAAAATGGTCAAAAGTTGTGTCTTCCATTCTGTACCAAAATACAAGGAAAATAGTGAAAAATTAAATATGCCTTATTACCATTTTGTTATTGCAACAACATACCACTTTATATATTTCTGAAGTTTAGAAGAGTCAAATTACCTAAAATACACAACAGCTTTTCAAGTAAATTTGTAGTACTCATTCAAAAATGAATATTGCAACCTGCTCAGGTGATGTAACGTGAGTAACCGAAAAAACTGACTTTGTTTTCTGAGAGAAAAATTCTTCACAGTTAATTAGTGGGATTTTAAATTCTCTTCCTTCAAACAATCTTTGACACAGTGATGACTATCAAAATCATTAAAAAGTACAATTTTTTTATAAAAATGATGAAGAAAAACTGTAACGTGAGTAACTTTGTAACGTGAGTAACCATCATGTAATGTGAGTAACCAGTAAAAATTATGCAGTTAGGTAACATTTTCTGTGGGATGTCAAGTTTTAAGTCTCATGGTGAGTTGTGAAGTTATTTTTGATTAATTAAAAGCAAAATGAGGGTACACATCTTTGATGTGACTCTTTGTTCATCAAAATATCAGTGGTCATACAATCACACAAAAAAATTGAATATTAGTAGAAGTATTCACAATGCGAGAGTGCATTAGTAAGACTTGGGTTTCGATTAACCAAACTTTAAAGAGTGTTCGAACAACATATTGAATGTCCTTACCTGTAACCCTATCTAGGCTGGGGTATTTTGGGAGTTAATATGGCCCGGGGGGGGGTGGGTGGGGCCTCCCAGGCCCCCCTTGAGATCTCGGCCATTGGCCGCACGATCAGGCCGGAAATTTGCATGCAGGTTGTCTTGGACATAATCTACAATACTATACAGTAATTTATTTCATGCAAATTGGTATTAAGCAATTATGCTAATTTATGCATAATTAGTAAGCAAAATCATACTTTTCCCTCTTACTCCCTAATAAAGCTCCAATATTTCCAATTTTTTGTATAAAATCTCTTTTTGATGTTCCTAGCAATGATTTTTACACACATTATTGAATTTTTAAAGACATTTGTGTTGTTAACCATACATGGACAAAATGTAACGTGAGTAACCGTAACGTGAGTAACCATATTATCTGCACCCCAAGTAAAAACCATGTGTTCTTTATTTTTTTAACTATGTACAAAGTTTGTCTCCCTAATATACTCAATATAATCAACTTTCATAAAAGCCTTGTATGAGGAGACTTTTCACTTATGTCAACTTTTCATTTTATGCATGTCCAAATCATGTAACATGAGTAACCAACACATTCCAAAGATTCTCCAGGAGCATAATAAAATTTCCCAAGTTTTGTTTTTATACAAAGGATAGTCAGACTGTGTACTTTGTTGTGATAAGGAGATGTTTAGTTCCTATCAATAATAATGGAGTTACAGCTCCAAGTATGAGTCAAGGTGTCTCCAAATGTAACGTGAGTAACCGTGGAATAGCCCTGATGGACATTTAGTCAGTAAAGAGTCTGTAAGTCTAGACAAGTCAAACTTTCGGCTCACAATCGCTACAAACCTCTTCCTGTATCAGCGATTAATTCTCGATAGCCTAGCACATGCATAGCAGGAACTTGAAAAAGATCTTCACTGCAGTTACAATGAGGTGAGTTTGAGTCCGAAGTACCTATAGTACTAGTCCACCACTAAACAAGTGGAGCGCATCTGGCAGTCTCATCTCCATTACGCGATTAATAAAAGTAGCAGTGCTGATTTTGAAAACTACCGGTGCTATAATTATTCTCAAAAAACAAAATTCATATAATAATAATATTGCATTCATTTACCCTAAAAAGGTTTAAATGACATTTGACCTTGATCATGTGACCTTGTCAGTGATACTTGATTATCCCTATGTCCACAGTTCACAAACTTTCAAAGTTATGATGGCAATTCGACTATTACCCCCAACACACGGCCAAAGTTCATTGACCCTAAAAGACCTTTGACTTTGGTCATGTGACCAGAAACTCAGGCAGGATATTGTACTTCATTACCCTTATGTTTAAGCTTCATTTCAAAACTAGGTTCATATACTTTCTAAGTTATGACATTTCAAAAACCAACATGAGGTTAAGGTTTTCATGTTGACTCCCCAACATGGTCTAAGTTCATTGACCCTAAATGACATTTGACCTTGGTCATGTGATCTGAAACTCACGCAGGATGTTAAAAAATACTTCATTAATCTTATGTCCAAGTTTCATGTACTAGATGACTGAAGCCAGTGCGTTGTGTGTAAACGTCTCTCCCCTGTTTCATAGATGCAGGCAATATTACAGTGGAAAACACTGTCCCTCGGATAGGATGTTAAATGGAGGCCCAGGCAGTGTAGTGAAGAATCACCCCTTTGCATGTTAAGAACCCACTGCACTATTCGAATAAGAGTAGGGGGAAACCCCGGTGTAGTGGTCCACCTGCATTCCCCAACCAGTTATCGGGAGGAGAGACCTGCGGGTCACAGTTCTGTGTGCACGCCCTTCTTGGCGACCCAGATTGACTGGCTCCTCCAATGCGCCTTTTGAATGTCTTTGACAGATATATGGCGCTATATAAATGCAGTGCATCATCATCATCTCTAGTATACACCCTTCGAAGTTATGATGTCATTTAAACAAGTGGAACGCCTCTGGCAGTCTCGCCTGCATTACGCAATGCAATAGAGCAGTAGTGCTTCCTTTGAAAATAGCTAATGAATATTATCACCCGTATCAGACACCTGAGCTGGTCCCCGGGGGGGGCACTCAGTATATAATGCATAGTGGGTATGTGCCGCGGAGGGGACCCCCATTTTTACACTCAAATTTCCGTTCCGAGGCATAGCAGTTTTGTCTTATTGAGAAAAAGAACAAAGAAAGCCGCTCCAAAGCATAGCATTTTCTTCTTCTCGAGAAAAAAAAAGAAAAAATCCGCTCCAGGGCTTCGCATATTTTCCGTTACGCCGTTCCGGTCGCAATTTTGGTGAAAAGCGGCCGCAGCTCGCTGTCCGACCATCGCCTCTGCGCTAGCGCGCCCGTCAGTCGTGCCGCCGGGCGCTGGCTGCATGCACGTTCCATAGGGATGCATACGCACTCGCACGCAGGCGACCCGTTCCAAGGACCCCCGTTTTCACAAACATTTGTAGTTCCGAAGCCCGTTCCGAGGACCCTCCTTTTTACAATAAGCCCGCTCCAAGGCCCCCGTTTTTTGTCTCGCCCGCGGCACACCCCGACCACTTTTTTGGTCGAGTGCCCCCCCCGGGAGCTGGTCATTTACAAAACCGTATTGCCCTACATTTTCTGAATATCGGGAAGGTATATTGTTTGTACTTTCCTGGTCTCAATGCGCATATTTACTTTGCATGCAGAGACGACGCAAAATATACCTTTGTATTTTCCCTGGTCTCACATCCGGGCATTTGTGGATGCGTATAAAAAGAGATACGCTTCATAAGGATCCGCGCACCAACAATATAAAGACAACGCTGGATCCGAGCGCTTGCAAGTACGTCATAATGGTAAAGTGCAGAGCCTAGACCGATATTAACATGACACAATAGAACTCTATTTTTAAAAGAAATATCCCCATTATCATGATTTTTGATCTAGATTTCAGTATTATTCTTTGATGAGATTAATTTCAATCAATGAAAATTAATTCTTGGATCATTGGGATAACTTGAGATGTAAAACAGTGAAACAAAACAAAAATCTGCAGTAACAAAATAGCTAATTGAATTTAAGATACAGATTAGGCCTAGGCTATAGCTTCATCCATCACAATCATTACAAACGAAGATAAGTTCATCAAATAAAAGATCATGGAAAGTCCATACGAAGAGGCGCATTTTAAATCGTAGGCCCCTTTTATTTCGGCTTCTATGTCATGTTTAAGCAATCACCGTAGTCTCTACTCCTAAACCTTGAAATGTTGAAAATATATGTTTTATATATATATATTCATATATATTTTTTATATTCTTAAACCTTCTTTTATAAACTTCCAAAATTAAGTGATCAACTTTAAATATGACCAACGCTTAAGATCATTGTAATTTTTAGCATTATTTCTGCGGTATTTTATAGATGGCAAATATAGCGATCTTCAACGCTTATATATAAGCGTCGAAATTTGTAGCCATCTCCTTGTATTAGTCTATAATATACGACGTGTCAAATTGTAGCGAACTAGTTCGCTATTTCCAGATCTCCTCTATATATATATATACGAGGGGGAATTGTAGCGAACTAGTTCGCTATTTTCCAGATCTCCTCTATATATATATATACGAGGGGGAATTGTAGCGAACTAGTTCGCTATTTTCTAGATCTCCTCTATATACAAACGACGGGAAATTGTAGCGAACTAGTTCGCTATTTTTCGGATCTCCTCGATATATATACACGAGGGGGAATTGTAGCGAACTAGTTCGCTATTTTCCAGATCTCCTCTAGATACATACTACGGGATTTGTAGCGAACTAGTTCGCTATTTTTCGGATTTCCTCTATATATATATACGACGGGAAATTGTAGCGAACTAGTTCGCTATTTTCCAGATCTCCTCTATATATATATACGACGGGAAATTGTAGCGAACTAGTTCGCTATTTTTCGGATCTCTTCTTTTGTAGCGAACTAGTTCGCTATTTTTCGGATCTCCTCTATATACGACAGAAAATTGTAGCGAACTAGTTCGCTATTTTTCGGATCTCCTCGATATATACACGAGGGGGAATTGTAGCGAACTAGTTCGCTATTTTCCAGATCTCCTCTAGATACATACTACGGGATTTGTTCGCTATTTTTCGGATTTCCTCTCCCTATATATACGACGGGAAATCATAGCGAACTAGTTCGCTATTTTCCAGATCTCCTCTTTATATATATACGACGGGAAATTATAGCGAACTAGTTCGCTATTTTTCGGATCTCTTCTTTTGTAGCGAACTAGTTCGCAATTTTTTGGATCTCCTCTTTATATATACGACGGAAAATTGTAGCGAACTAGTTTGCTATTTTTCGGATCTCCTCTATAAAATTTTATACACGAGGAGGAATTAGTGAACTAGTTCGCTATTTTTCTAATCTTTATATATACAAGAGACGGAATTGTAGCGAACTAGTTCGCTACAATTCCCCCTCGTGTATATAATTTTATAGAGGAGATCCGAAAAGTAGCGAACTAGTTAGCTACAAATCCCGTCGTATGGATATAGAGGAGATCTGGAAAATAGCGAACTGGTTCGCTACAATTCCCCCTCGTATATATATATAGAGGAGATCTGGAAAATAGCGAACTAGTCTGCTACAATTTGACAATATGGCATCAATATATACAGCCAAAACCTGCAGATTTTCACTTTGAAGCCTTCACAATAATGTAAGCTTTGGAAAAAATGACAACTAGTTCGCTACAATTTCCCCCTCGTGTATATGAAGAGATCAGAAAAATTGCCAACTAGTTCGCTACAGTTTGCCATGTTTATATTTTAGAGAGGAGATGAGAAATGGCGAACTAGTTTGCAACAATTTCCTGTCGTATACATGTAGAGGAGATCCGAAAAATAGCGAACTAGTTTGCTACAATTCCCCCCTGGTGTATATATAGAGGAGATCAAAAAAATAGCGAACTAGTTCGCTACAATGCCCCCTCGTATATAGTTCGCTACAAATCCCGTCGTATGTATATAGAGGAGATCTGGAAAAATAAAAAAATAGCGAACTAGTTCGCTACAATTCCCCCTCGTGTACATATCGAGGAGATCCGAAAAATAGCGAACTAGTTCGCTACAAATCCCGTAGTATGTATATAGAGGAGATCTGGAAAATAGCGAACTAGTTCGCTACAATTCCCCTTGTGTATATATCGAGGAGATCCGAAAAATAGCGAACTAGTTCGCTACAATTTCCCGTCGTTTGTATATAGAGGAGATCTGGAAAATAGCGAACTAGTTCGCTACAATTCCCCTTGTGTATATATCGAGGAGATCCGAAAAATAGCGAACTAGTTCGCTACAATTTCTTGTCGTTTGTATATAGAGGAGATCTGGAAAATAGCGAACTAGTTCGCTACAATTCCCCTCGTGTATATATCGAGGAGATCCGAAAAATAGCGAACTAGTTCGCTACAATTTCCCGTCGTTTGTATATAGAGGAGATCTGGAAAATAGCGAACTAGTTCGCTACAATTCCCCTTGTGTATATATCGAGGAGATCCGAAAAATAGCGAACTAGTTCGCTACAATTTCTTGTCGTTTGTATATAGAGGAGATCTGGAAAATAGCGAACTAGTTCGCTACAATTCCCCTCGTGTATATATCGAGGAGATCCGAAAAATAGCGAACTAGTTCGCTACAATTTCCCGTCGTTTGTATATAGAGGAGATCTGGAAAATAGCGAACTAGTTCGCTACAATTCCCCCTCGTATATATATATATAGAGGAGATCTGGAAATGGCGAACTAGTTCGCTACAATTTGACACGTCGTATATTATAGACTAATACAAGGAGATGGCTACAAATTTCGACGCTTATATATAAGCGTTGAAGATCGCTATATTTGCCATCTTATTATTTCCCTTATTTCTGTCAATAGTATTTTTTCCATTGCGGATTGCACAAATTTGTCTGTGTTTAAATTATTATTGCAAAGCACTACTTTATTCACTTAGACATGTTTGCAGCAATGTTCACATTTGCTCTGTCTTCGGTTACTCGTCATGCAAATGAGGTATGTTTATACTCTAAACACTCACATTTGTCTGACAAATGAAATTAATAAATTAGATTTTTCACAAGCAGCCATTCATATTTTCCTTTTAGTCTCATACAATCAGACTCTGTTGATTTTGTTTACTCCATTCAAACCCTATTTTTACCTCAACAAATAACATATTAACGCATAATTTGCAAAATTATCATTATATATAAGTATTCTATATAAAAACAGAATATTGAACTAATAAAATGTCGAAATTACTTAGTTAAATAATTTTTTATATTAGACAAGGGTCTCTTTCGTTGAAATATCAATGAAAGGTGTCTCTAAAAGGACACCGTCACCGTGTTCTAAATAAGGGAAATAATGAAAATGTTGATTTTATTCAGTAATATAATGTTTGTGAATCTTACGTTTTATCAATTCTACAATCAGTAATAAATAAAACATCATTTGATCTCCTTTTATTGAAATAGGGGGGCCTAAATGATTTTATGAAAAGTCGTCATTCCGAACTAAAAGGTTCCGGTGACGATGAAGACTAAAAATTTTTCTGATAGTCAAACGATGTCGTGGACAAGTCTTGGAAGACAAAACTGCCTTCGTGAAACGGAAAGTGCTGATTTGTCGCCAATGATCCAATCTTCCTATCTCGGAAGAATGGTCCTAGGATAAGTAGGAGGCGTAGGACGCTCTTAGTCTTACGTATCGCTCATCTCGTCATGCAACAGGCCTGGGCCTGGGAGCGGGCGTGAGCTCCCAGGGTTAACTCCCCAGAAGCCTCCGCTCCAGCCTAGCTCCAGGCTAGCTCCAGGCTAGGTATATCGAGCTAGAGTAGAGCCAGAGGCCTGAGCCAGCCGCAATGCCGGCTACGATTGCCAGTCCCATACGGTGTCTTCACCGTACGATACTGTAATGTAGGCCTAGGCCCTATGTTTAAATTAAACTTTAACTTATTAAACGTTCATCTACGGATCGATAGTCATTTTGGAAAAAATATTTTAAAAAGCATGGTAATATAAAAATCATTCAGTCAGACCGCAGCTCGCGCGATAATGAGCATATTCACGGAAATTTATTCAGCGGCCCTCTAGCGGTCTCCGAAGGAAAACGTGCGATCAATTTGGCTTGATTTTCCAACTGAATTGGAGGGGCTGAAGTTATAGCTCTGTACTGGTCGCTAACTTCAGTTTACATCGAGACGAATTGTGGTAAGTTATTCTCAAGACCTTCATCTACAGTTTGGTATATAATTTTCCATATTTCGACATTTTCAACCTACCATTTTTACCTCTTTAATTGATGCTTATTTTAGTAATATTTTAACTGCGATTTTGTAGTCGGAATTTCACTTTTGGTTCCTGACTTTGCTACATAACCAAATTGTTTCGATCAGGATTTTTTAGAAAGAAGAAAAGTCACTGTTCAAAATATGTCAGAACCAACTTGACGCAAACTCACCTTATATTTTAATTTTAGAGAAAGTGATACCCTAAAAATCGAGAAATTTACGTTTTACCCGGAAGTAACCTTCTCGTTCACTCCACGATGGCGCGAAATAATGCCAAAATTACGTTCGTCGCGGGTTGGTAGAATTTCGCCTTTGGTCCCATACGTTGAAACTTCTGTAATGATGGCAGATGGCTCGCATTATATGTGTCTGTGGACGGTGGACTTGTTTTTTTTTAATTAAGACTCGATATAAACGAAGCTTAATAAGTAGATCCCTTCTAAAGTTTTATTCAATGATTATCAGGTTTCCGAATTCCATCAAGTTTTTATTATACTTTATAGATTGAGATATTTCTTGATTTATGTTGAAAATTGTTAACCTTTTTTCTTAATTACTAAATTAGTCGAAGTTGAGCCCCATGATGATTTTTGCCCCAGCCCAGGCTGCGGTTAAGAATTAAATGATGATTAGCTCAGACAGTCTACTCTAGAGACTATAAACAGTTTAAAGTCAAACTAAAAAGTCTGGTACTACCGTACTCAGTAGTCAGTAGTATTTATAAACCATTTTGTTCAAATAAAAAAATTGTGGCTGTCACGTACAGTACTTAGACTTAACTTAGTTAGTCTCTTAATTGACGTACATGTAACATAATTCATACTTTGAATGGTTATTTAGTAATTTAGACTATTTCTCTCTTTTTTGTCTCTTCTACACACAGATCTGCATACTTGCTGACTCTGGTCTCTGCTTGCTACTTCATTCTGGGAGAGTCCATCATGTACTATAATGGTCAGACCATGATTTCGACAAAGCCCTTATTTCGTTTACAAATTTTGGACTGATACAACATAAAATTTATCTTTATCGATATTGGAAACAAAAAAATTAGAGCACAGTTTTGGGGAGGACTAAGAATACTGACTTGGACAGGAATACAGCTTGACAAAAATAAAAATTCACAATTCAAAACCAAAGGACATTTTTAATGTTACTAATAGTGCATTGCAAGAAACTTTCTACTCAATCACACATTCCAAAATTAAGGGTAAGTCCTTTGATTAAACACAAACATGTAGTTGATTTGCAATTGAAATTGAACATAAGTTTCTTGCAATGCCCCATAATCATATTTTGTTCTCAAGCAACTCTGTTATATGTTATCTAATGTGCTGAAGGTTAAGTGCCATGTATGTTCACAATTTTTTTTTTCGAAGGTATAATATATTTGTCCTTTTAAACGGTATTTGAATGTGGTTACGCCTTGTTTTTGTTTTCCACAGTAATTATTGCATATATGAACAGAAGTGAAATATTTGTTGTGAAGCACTGTATGGATGTTGTGTGATCATGGAGCTATGGTGTGATGGTATTATAATTAATTCATCATTTTTGTTATAAGACTGTAAACCTGGTGGATGTGAGGGAGTGGCCTGGATGAAAGGAAAGTGAGCATGTGTCCAATTACGGATTTGCATATGTTTAGACAATTTTGTTCGTGGATAAATATTAATGTGCATTCCCTATTCCAAGCAAAGAGTAAAGGAGAAGTCCACCCCACCAAAAATTAATTTGAATTTAAAGAAAAATAAAGTATTGCAGAAAATTTCATAAAAACTATGATTCAAAATTAAAAAAATTACTATTTTGACATTGAGAAATTTGCCTAATTTTATAAAACAATTATATGCTCATCTTGGTCAATGTGCAAATTACAGACTCGATTATGTCACAAGCACTCTAATTTCTTGTGTATTTTTTTGTTTGATACATGTACATGACATGTATATTTTATTTTAATTTTCATTAACAAATTTTGAGAGGGATTTTAATTCCTCCATTAACATTCGTAGTTTCCATAAATGTAACCTATTGTGATTCGAGGAAGATTTTTTAGATCAAATTTGCTAAAATTTATATAATAAAAATGCAACAAAAATTTAAAAAGTAATGTGATGTGAGTGACATAATCAACTCTATTTGCATACCATTGTTTTGTGTATATAACTGTTTTGTGTTAAAAAAGGGAAATTTCTGTATTTATTCAAATAATTTTTTGTTGATGTGCACTTGACCTTTAACTCACTTCCCTTCCCACCCCTGCCCAAATAAGTGTAATCAAGAACTTGAAAATCAAAAGCAGTGATTAAGAAGAAGTAAGAATTAATCATAGAGCTATTAATAGCTCCATGATTTAATAAATGCAGGCCTAAATAGAACTTCACATGAAAGTAAAAAGAGAATAAAGCTGGGTAGGAACGATGAAGGAATATGATTTAAAGAAAAAGCATAAACATATCCCCATCACCCCCCCCCCCCCAAAAAAAAAAAAAAAAAAAACAGTCCGGCGGGTTCGAACCAGGGTCCTTGCACACGCCAAAACAATGCGCTTACGCAATTCGCCATCGATCTATTCCGTACTACTTCCGGGTTTTTTAAGCTATATAAAATGTTGCAAGTCTGTGCGCCGCTGTTGACCAATCAGAACGCGTCGGCAATTCTACTGCAATTCCAATCATTTTGCGATGGACATTGCCGTGGTTTTTTGTGGTTCCTGACTTTGCTACATCATGAAATTTCATAATTCTTTTTCAGTCGTAAAGAAGAATGTCTACGCTTTATATTGATTATAATATCAATTTGACGCAAGTATAATTTCGATGCAAAAATGCGCTCTGTTTATTCACATATATTTCTTGAAAAAAATCATTTTTTCTAAGCTAAATATCGGTCTTCAAAATACATTAAATGTGCATTTTATTTAGCTGATCAGAAATTTCAAAGTTTTATCTATAAAATAAGACCAATTTTGTGAGGAATAAACGATTCTAAGAGCAAAAAACACCGATCGGAAAGTTCGTCTTCACAGCTCATTACGTATGCATAACCACGGACGGCTATGCATACCGCTGAATAAAATAGAGCACTTTCGGACGGGCTGCGGACTGACTGCATTGCAAATCAATCGGCAATCAATCATATCAAAACGGAGCACATGATGTTTCCTTTAGAAACTATCATTTTATTTTAATAATAACAATTGTAATTACCTGCTGAATTGACTTGCTGTCGAAAAGTTTCCCTCACAGTCACACGACTTTGTAAACAAACTTACGTGGGATCGGAGAGTAGGTGCCAGCGGGAGGCAATTATTTTTTCAGTATACCCAGTTGTTGTGTGTCCGGACGGGTTGTGTGTCCGGACGATCAATTTTAGAAAGTCATTTGGAAAAATTTACAAGCGAAGTTTCATCAATTTTTAGTGCAAAATGTAAGGAAATATTATAGAGAACAAAATGGAAGATGATTAGGCCTACAACTATTGAATTCATATTTTTAGTGTAATCCAAAGACAAAAAAGAAGGCTTCAAAAATATAAAGTGTCCGGACACTCGACCCCCCATCCTACATGGAATCGCTATGAATTGAAACATGAATTATTCATATGTTGAGCTAAAAAAAGAAGTGCGGGGAGAATGGCATGGAGTCCATGCCATTCTCCCCGCTTTCTCAATTGTTTCGATTAATATCAGCAATCAATGCAAAATATCGGCATTCAACAAAGAAATTGGCAAAATACGAAAAAGGGGATGGGTGACTTGGGGCAGCCCCCTGAGAGGGTAGGCTTTGTTGTGCCCTCACTTCTTTAAATGTAGCTGATAGAGAAAAGCCTATATACTCTTTCGTCTCCAAGTAATTTAAGAAAATATAAGTTGTTTTTTACCTAACAGAAGCATCATTTTGCCACATTGAGGGCTCCAAAAGGCAAGATATTTTAGTAGTCAAGCTTCGGATAAGGGTGAGGTACCTTCGACAGGCTCTTGCGGTACTACTTTTTGAGGTGTCCGAATGTAATTGCTTGCGACATGCAGAGCAATCCCTCCTCTAACTTTTCCAAGAGGTTTCATTAACATTAAAGTTGCTTAAATGTGCAAAAAGCGCCTTTTGCCCTCATATCCATAATGTAATATACACTTTTCTCTCGCGACGCTCATTACATGCATTAATGCGTGCTAGTCACACCAACGAAGGCGAGGCAAGACCGATTGAGTCTATTGTACTCTTTTGAAAGGCAAGCTAGCGAGCGCGTTGAAATCGGTATTGCTAGTGTGACTAGTGACGGAGGTTGCTTTTTGGTGTCATTTTATCGCAATATCGGGGAATGCACATGGAGGTATTTTCCCTATATCTAATCAAGTTAAGACATTAATACTGTCATGAAGCAATTCAATGTCCTCGTTAATATATTCTCTTTCGTGTTGAATGCCGATATTTTGCATTGATTGCTGATATTAATGAGAAAACAGAAAGATATCAATGCACATGCAAATTTTTGCCTAAAAACATGAAAATTTTGGCATAAATTCTTATATTTTTCAAAAAATATTAACCGGACTGTCCTGAAAACACTTGCAATCGATTTCTACTATCTAAATCAATGTGAAATGCGTATTTATTTAATATTTTTCCATTGTTTGTGCAAAAATATGAAAATAATTGATTTTCATGTAAACAATTCAAGATGGCGGACAAAAATGGGGCCCTGCGGGCCTTCCGTACAGGATTTGGCCCGGCAGCAACACATTTTCTTGACCACTGATATCATGCCAACATCTTGAGACCATCAAACCTTTTGTACCCGATCAGCTGAATAAACTCTCCCAGCCCCCGGACTAATTCTCGAGTATCTTGGAATCAAACGTACGCCGTAAGAAAGCTGTAAAATTGAGCTCCATCCATAGGCGGATCCAGGGGGGCCGAGGGGCCCGCCCCCCCCCCCCCCCCCCCTATCGGCAGAGCAAAAAAATTAAGAAAAAAAGGGGGAAAGAAAGAAAAAAAATAAGAGGAGGGAGACGAGTGCAAAAAAAAAGGTCAGGGAATGACTTGGAAAATGATTTAAAAATATATTTCATGTCACTATATTAATTTTTTCGCTCGCGCTTCGCGCTCGCATAGCCTGTTCGATGAGATACACATCTTGCTAAATAGGCTTTTGAAGTCGATATTACAAAACATATTTCAGCTCGGACATTATTCATACTTTTGGTTGATTTACAAACTGATTTTTAAGTGCTCTGTTTAATGTCTGTTTTATGGTGTAAATATAACTTGCAGCTTGCGCGATGCGCTCGCATTATTTGATTTGCCAAATTATATTTCAAACTACTTAAAACCCCCCTTTTATGACAGTTTACCAAAAATTTCGTCTCACGATTTGCGCTCGCATTTTTGTTAAAAATATATCAACTCACAAATCCTATTCATGATTACAAAAGTGCTTAAAATATATAGTTTTCAGGCCTCAGTGTCAACACATTTTACTCACTCATTTAGGCTTATTACATTAATAAATATGATGATAAAATTTTCATGAATTCTTAATGACTAAATTGTCCCTTTTCAGAAAAGAATATCGACAATATCACAGTTTCATATGTTTCATATCGCGTTCAGGAAGAGGAATAAGAAAGTTGTCATCATTTTCATATGACAAAATGTCCTTAGACCTAGAATGTCCAGGTCCTAGGTCAAAATAATAATGAAGATATCAGCTCGCGCTTCACACTCGCATCATTTATTAAGTGCTTTCCACATCCACTTCACAATTACCATACACAATGCTTTAGATAGTGCTCAAATTCACCATTTTCATACCGGAATATCAAGTATTTTCCGCTCGCGCTTCGCGCCCGCATTGCTTTTTCAATGAGATTAATATCTTGCTCAATATAGGCTGATATGGAGCTTAAAATATCAAGTTTCGAAGTCAATAAAAACATATTTCATCTCGGATATCGAGCTTTCATTATTTTTAAATTTACAAATTGATTTTTAAGTGCTCTGTAAAATGTCCGTTTTATGGTCTAAATATTAATATTTTCAGCTCACGGTGCTCGGTCGCATTATTTGATTTGCATAGGCCTACTTCTTTATAAATTCTTACAAATCGTCCTTAAAATGCACCTTAAACGAATTGTATACTATCATGATTGCCAATTTGTATAGAAAAAACACTGTATTTGATTATGTCATATTGTTTACTATTTAGTAAATTTGGTACTCAATTACCTACTTTAATGTTTAATTACTTTCACCCAAGAATAATACACACAAAAACACCTTGTAATTTACAAGGTGTTCTTGTGTGTATTATCTTTACATAAAGTTTTTTAGCTTACTGTATTAAGTTATAAAGCCACATCTTAATCTGGAATGTGCACCAATTGTTTCATAATTCTTAGCTTCTTGTTAGTTGAACTGTTTCAAAATAACAGATTTATAGGTCTAATTGACAGTGTTAGTGTTGATAGTTACGTTATCGACTTTCAATATTTCTACCTATAAAGGTGTTTTTTTTACGTTTTATCTATTTGCCTGATTTCTTACCTGAAATTAAACCCAAAATGAATATTAAAAAAATCACATCAGTTGGAATCAGAGATATTCAGCATTTGTGATTATTATGACTAATCGTGTTCAATTGTTCTATGAAAACTTAGAATGAGGGCCAGTTTACAAATTTTCTGATGTATATATGCATAGCCAAACGGGAGGTTTCGGGTGCAAGCCCCCCCCCCCCCCAATTTGATGCAGAAGGCGCCGCTAAACAAAAACAAAAAAGGAAAAAGAAGAAAGTGAGAGAACAGGAGAAAGAGCAATATAAAAGAGAAAAAAAAGTTATTAACGTAAGATAAAGAAGAAAATATTTCGGAAACCTGTGCCACCGACCAAAACTTACAATGGGTCCCGCTTAATTCTAACATTGATATTGGAGAGAAGGGGGGATTTTCTGAAGGTAATTGTCTGGGGGGTAATTGACCGGGGGTAGTTGTCCGGGGGGGGGTAATTATCCGGGGGTAATTGTCCGGGGGGTAGTTGTCCGGGGGGGTAGTTATCCGGGGGGTAGTTGTCCGGGGGGGGGTAGTTGTCCGGGGGGTAGTTGTCCGGGGGGTAGTTATCCGGGGGGTAATTGTCCGGGGGGTAATTGTCCTCGGGGGGTAGTTGTCCTCGGGGGGTAATTGGGGGTAATTGTCCGGGGGGTAATTGTCCTCGGGGGGTAATTGTCCGGGGGGTAGTTGTCCGGGGGGTGATTGTCCAGGGGGTAGTTGTCCTAGAACCGTTGAAACATAAAAATAATTGTAGTGTTTTTGGAAATTATTTTTTGCTTATGATCGACACCACGCGTTCCGTCCATCTCATACCGCTAATTTTACCATCACTTTTTTTTTATGACCATGTCGTCGGCGATCATCCAAACCGTCGCACAGCTACGACAGTGCAACCCCATTTCAGAGAAATTTGACTTCAAAGTTTATTAAAATTCTAACACTAGTCCTAGCTTTAAAAGATTTTCAATCTCTTATTATTATGTCTTATTATGTCTTGCTTATTGAGCATCCTGAGTGTATACCTCCATTGATTAGGCCTATAACTTTTGGAAATGCATTGATGCCTATACCTTTGGAAATAAAAAAAGTTAAATGTTGATTAGAATTCATGAAGACATGAAATCTCAAGAGCTTCAAGCTAGTAATTTAAGTTTGAGTGATTTATGATTTAGTTATACTTCCCCCAAACCCACACGTCACATACCCAATAAGTCAAAAGCTTTCAATACCAATGAGCCCCCGGGGTGCACTTCCATTCACGAGTGGATACCATGCGAGATCATGGGATCTCAAAAAGCACCCTAAACACGTATTTTCCATATTCTGAAAATGCACCCCTTTACAAGTATTGGCGTGTGATAGGGTGAAACACATGCCATTGAAGAATTGGGAATATATCTAGCAAACCCATGCAAACCGTATATATTTATTCATATATTTTTATTTATTAAAATATCTTTATACAGGATAACGAGCTCAGAATGACTGTTTTTCAATCTGGCTCGGTGAAAAATGGCAGAGGTAAGAATGGCAGAGGTAAAAATGGCAAAGGTAAAAATGGCAGAGGTAAGAATGGCAGAGGTAAAAATGGCAGAGGCAAAAATGGCAGCGGAAATAATGACAGAGAGGTAAAAATGGCTGAGGTAAAAATGACAAAGGTATAAATGGCCAGTCCTAAAACCCCCATGCCAAAAAATCCAAAAGCCCCTTCATGTACAATAGATTAATAAGAAGGGTTCTGAGAACAAAATTGAAATTATAATGTTGGACAAATGGAAAGGGTAACATTTTTAAATGATACTGTAGATCTTCTGCACCAAATTGATAACACTTGAGTTGGTATTTCTTTTTTTTCCTGGACTTCTCATGTCAAATCGGTCTTCTAATATTCAAATTGATCACACTTTGGATCCCAGGTATAATTAATTACAGGGGCAATTCACACTGACATAAAGTTCATTTAGAAATAGCAGAAAATAATCAAACTGATATTGGTGAGGATTTTAGGGAATCCATCAAAGATTTAAAAGGCTATTAGAATTTTACATTTTAATAATGACGTCATTTGCGAGAAATGTCATTTTCTAAAAAAATGAAAATGTTTTTTTTATTGTACCTTGAGTATCAACATACAAATCATTTCACATCTGCTCCTGAAAGTTTTTTTAGCAATCATGAACCACTGATTAAAAAAATGGAAAGTATAAATTTTGTGCATAAAATACGGGGCAGCTGCTAGTATATGACGTCACAGATCAAAAACTCAAACTTCTAATAGCTTTTTTAATGTTTGATGGATTTTCCGCAAACCTTCACCAATATATTTTTCTGCTAATTTTACATTAAAATCCGTTTGGTATGTATGTGATGAAGTGCTATTCTATTATACGAACTGGCTAAGATAAATCCTTTTATCACTCACTAATTGACATAATTTTGGCATGAAAATGTTTGAGTTTAATCATATCAACGATAAAGTATAGACCTATAAAACGCTGAAAAAATTCAAATAATATCTAATCAGTTCATAATATTAATTTCGTTCTTCTGAGTCCATTGAAGGTTAATAATTATAACTGATATTAACCGGAAAGGCTCTGTCTTTTTCTTGTTGATGTAGCATGTCATGATCTTTACCTCTGTCATTTTTACCTCTGCTATTATTACCTCTGCCATTTTTAACTGTGCCATTTTTACCTTTGCCATTTTTACCTCTGCCATTACCTTTGCCATTTTTACCTCTGCCATTTTTACCTTTGTCATTTTTACCTCTGCCATTTTTACCTCTGCCATTTTTACCTCTGCCATTTTTACCACTGCCATTTTTTACCCGGCACCTTCAATCCTATTGTAAGACTAAAAATATACCTGTTACTCAGTTTAGATACTTGTATTATTTTGCTCATACACAATTTTATAATTAGCTTTGGTCTAGCGAGGTAAGATTTTAAGTATTCTTAAGTCGCTAGAATCTCTCTATTGTCCTTCTGACCAGCTCTGACCCATCCAGTAATCCTCACCTAATTATTATCTTTTGTACCCATATTAGCAAAACCCAGAAAACCTTCCAATTCTCACCGCACATATTACCCACATCAGTTGTACAAATACAACTGGAAATTAATAGAACTGACATCTTTGTATTTCTTTCTCTTCTCCTTCATTCTTTTGTCTGAAATACAAAGATGTACTTATCCTTCACCTAGCTGGTAGCGATTCTTTCCCACCTTTTAAAAGAACTAATAGACCTTTCATTTGGTTAGGATTTGGACCAATGTCGAAATCCTTTATTCACTTTCCCCTGTTAATTACTACTCGTAGCTTGTACAATGCAATATTAAATAAAAGAGTAGGTAAATTGTCACTCTGGGTTCTTTTTGGGTTTGTGACTGCGCGGATCGCGCGTTTCCGTTTTACACCCTGGCGAAGGCATTTTCAGCAAAAATAGCCACAAAGCGACTAGTGAAGAGTCTACACACGTCGCTGGTTGCAGCGTGCGACACAGGCAAGTCCCACACCACCGCATGCAATCTACACAGTTACTGATCAGAGCACAGAGTTCCTGGGCACTTCATTTACAGAGAGGAGTCCGAACATGCTTTTGCAGTTGCGTTTTGACAGACAAAATCAAAATAAACCGATACCTATAATAGAAAGACAAATTGGAGTTTGATGGATTGATACACTTAGTGTTGTGTTGGGGTTGGATCGAATGCACTTTTACTTTCAACCAGAC
This sequence comes from Lytechinus pictus, assembly GCF_037042905.1. NCBI lineage: Eukaryota > Metazoa > Echinodermata > Echinoidea > Temnopleuroida > Toxopneustidae > Lytechinus > Lytechinus pictus. The sequence goes on along the minus strand of NC_087260.1, from coordinate 1,368,210 downwards.
TTAAATGAGACGAAGCAATACAAAGCCTGTACAGTTCATATATACATTTATTGAAGATTATAAATAAGTTGATGATGATAACAAATAATACAGGAACATGAGTAAGTCTGATGGTGACTATACTCTGAAGATAAACATAATATAAATTCTGCAGTATAAAATATAAACTCTTCTGTAGCTGTCTGTATGCTGGAACAATCTCTAAAGTAATCTGTAATAATCTGTATTCTGATTTGGGTTCAGAAGTGAACCCCTTTTATATTGGTCTGGTCTAGACTCTTTACAACCAAACAGGTGTTGGTCAACCTTGGACGCTTGACCAAAACAATCTGTACGTCATAACTTTACTCTGAATTGGGGGAGTTGACCTTGTAGTCCAAATTTCATCCTACTTCATTTATCAACTTTACCTTCTATTACTCATACCCTTGGATACCAGTTACTTCCACTCCTTGGCAATAAACATGCCAACAAGTGGTCAAGAATGACCCTCAGCACAGCACATTCACCTGTGACTCACTGTAAATTCTCTGAATTGGTACCTCTCTCTCCCCTCTCTCTTTGTTTACATCTATTTGGCATGGGTGTCGATCGGTATTCTTGGTTGGGGGGGGCAGTGATTGACACAAATGTTCTTGTGGATGGGGATCTTTCAACATTACCCCCACTAAAATCACAAGTTAGGACATTTGGGAGTGGTTGATCTGCATGGTGTTCTTGCAGTGGCGTACCGTGAGTCACAGCATTGGGGGGGGGGGGGCACCAGCAAAATTTTTGAGTCACTTAGCAAGCGCGCGAAGCGCGCTCAGTTGCCAGGTATACTGACCTAATCCCGGGGGGGCCACTTCCATTCACGAGTGGATACCATGCGCGACCATGGGGTCTCGAAAAGCACCCTAAACACGTAATTTCCATATTCTGAAAATGCGCCCCTTAACAAGTATTGGCGTGTGAAACCCTACCCTTAACAAGTATTGGTAACAAAACAATACTCTTGTCTAATGTTCCCTGAAATTAACCCCTAAACAAGTGCAGGAATGTTTTATTGTTACGGGTCCTTCGGTCGTCGGCTTTACCTTATTTGGTTTAGTACGACCCCACCTTCTACACCTCGCGCAAATCGGACTCTAAACACGAAGTGTTGGGGCAATAAGGACATCCTTTATAAAACATTTAATTTTGTATTATCATCCCCGCGAATTCGACCCTAAACACGTATTTTTCCTAGCGAAATAGATACCCTTTTTTCATTATTTTGGTGTTTTTGACACCCTTATCACGTTACGTACGTAACGTGCCCTATCGTGAAAAAGACATCCTTTTTACGTGTTTTTTTGGTCGCGCATGGTATCCACTCGTCAATGTAAGTGGCCCCCCCGGGGACCTAATATAGGGACATTTTAAGGACAGTGCCATTAAACGGATATGTATCTCACTGCTCAAATAATGCGAGCGCAAAGCGCGAGCTGAAAATTTTTGATATGCAGACCAAAAAAGGACATTATAAGCAAATTTTTGTAATCATGATACATACCTGTCTTGCTAAACAAACAATGCGAGCGCGAAGCGCGAGCTGAAATTTTTTGTAAATATTGACCCCAATGCCCCCCCGTAGTTATGCCACTGTGTTCTTGGAAATTCTTTCATTGTTGCAGTGTACTGTACTTATATAATTTTTTTCAAAATTCAATTTGTGTTACAAGTAAGCCTATTCTAAACTCATACGAAAGAAAAAATGACAAAAATTGTCTGGACCATGTACAAAGTGATCTGTTTATTGAACATGATGTATACAACTTCTCTTTTAAATCTAACCCGACTGGCATTATCTTTTTTCTTCTTAATGCATGATGATAAAATGCAGATTCGGACAAATTAAGACTAGCACAGATTACAAACTGTGTGGCTTCTAGTGCGCCATCGGGCCCCGCATCGGGCTTACCGTCATTCCTTAAACGATTTTAACCATGGATTTTAACATGTTTTAAATGCTTTATAAGTGCATGAAACAAAAACAAACATAAAAACAATCAAAACTCAACTGTCATGTTATGATATTTCTCCCAACATTTTCTTGAAACATCAGTGTGTAATATCAGCTAATATATGTGTTAAAATGAAATTTACGTACCGCATGAGTGTGCTCATATAGAATGCAAAACTGTCATCCCTTTCCAAACTCAAAACAGATTTCTTTTTGCCAAAATAAGAAAAAATCAATCAAGTTTAGTTATTCAAGTCCATAACAATAACAAGAATAACATGGAAAAAAAACATCCGATGTTCATATCCGAAGATACGCTTTAGAGAGAAATGAATGATTATTCTTTCTGAAACCATTAATTGATTTCACTTATTAAAAAATTGTAAAAATATGATCATATTACCACTGGTGGGATGGAACACCCTATAAACAAAAGTTGTTTTTCGTCAGGGTCCTTTTATGTCATGTGTTAAAAAATATCATATACATAAACATTTAATTCTTTTTCATCTTGAACCTCCACCCATCTGTTTAAAAGTCCTGGAAAATAATGTTTTTATTTAATAACAATATACACAAATTGCGAGGGAAACAAACTGATTGATGGCATACTATAATTATCACTATAATCATCATGATCAAACTTTTCATTTTTTCATCATCATTATTATAAATTTTCTACCCTAAATTATTGGGGGGATGATAATACAGGCCACCCCCCCCCCACTTGAAATATTGGGGGGGGGATATATCCCCCCCATCCCCCCCGTGATCGACACCCATGACCATCATTATCATTGTCGTCGTCGTTTTGCTTATGCGGAAATCAAACAAAAATGATTGTGAAAAGGGTTATGGAGGGAAAGAGAGAGAGAGAGAGAAAGAGGGTGAGTGAGTGAGAGCTTGATGAAAAAAGGAGGTGTATGACTTATTATTTCTGAATATCGCGATTTCTGTTTATTCATGGGATTGAAATAGAAGGATAAACTTAACAAGTTCTTGTCATTATCATTTTTTTATATGATTTGAGAGTAGTGTCATTTTCAAAACCTTTCTTAGCAGCAAGGAATACTGAATCTCATTTCCACAATGTGCATCTGAATGCACAATGCCTGTGTTTCTAACATGTACCCAAATTACCAAATTTAAAGAACACATGTTAAGATCTAATGAATCAGCAAAATAATCCGTTCTATCATGATCAGCAGGCATAACAGCCTATATACTCTTCAATACTTCAATTACAGTTTGTCGAAAGAAATAACACAAAGAAAAGGAAATATATAGAATTGTAACTCTGGTAAATATATCAAAAATATTCAATTAACGCATCGTGCTCTCATTTCTTTTACGAGATATCTCCCCCCCCCCCCGAGATATGCTTCATGTTTACAATTTAAAAAAGGCGTATATTAATGTCCCCTTTCCATGTCAATAACAGCTCGTGCTTTGTGCTCGCATTATAAATTCAGTGAGATGCGTATTGGGTTTCATGAATTTGTAACTATATTATTGCTGGTATATATATTATTGTCTTTTAAAAATAACATTATTTGTTTAGACGTAATGAGAGAGATACATACATATATTCATTTATTATAATATATTTATATTGTCGCTATTGCACAGAATAGAACAAAAATACAACCGAAGTCTAGTTTTATAGTAACTCACCAGTAGCGTAATGAGCCAACAACAAAAAATGGAGGGGGCGAGACAAGGATGACATTTATTTTCCTTTCCTTTATTCTTTTTTTTTGGTAGGGAGAATGGGGGGATCCTAGACCCCTAGCACGCCCCTCCCCCATCTGTACGCCAGTGATGATCATACTTTCGTTTGAAACAAATTGAAAGAAAAAAAGTGCAAGGGTAGATAAGGCCGAAGACGTAAATAAAAATTATTGATAAAAATATTAATAATTATAATACTGATAAATATACAATAAATCAAGCGGTCACCAATAAAAATAAACAACGTGAAAGAACAGAACGAGAAAGAGAGAGAGAGAGAGCCCGCGCGAATGTATGGTGTATAAGTTGCTGGAAAGCAGAAGAGATATTGTGTCCAGCACCCCCCCCCCCCCGAAATTCTCTCCCCGCTCAAGACCGGAGTGAAACCAATGATAATAATATATGAACAAAAATCCAGATTCACAATTTCAATGGGGAGTGTGTCATTCCCCTTCTCCGTTACAATTTGTCAAGTGGCAGCGGCATGGAGAACAATTTGTTTTGTTTTTTAAGCAGAAAGATGTGATGATAGGGGGAGAATAAAATAAATTAAACATTAACGAATAACAAGAACAAAACAACGACAAAACAATTTGTATCAGGATGAATTTTTTATCATTTAACATAGACCAACTTGGAGAAATAAGATGTTCATGCAATTGTCGTATAATCGGAGCAGATGTCGGCGGAGCAAATATCGGCGGAGCAATTGTCGCGGAGCAATTGCCGTATATCGGAGCAGATGTCGGCGGAGCAATTATCGGCGGAGCAATTGTCGCGGAGCAATTGTCGTATAATCGGAGCAATTTTCGGCGGAGCAAATATCGGCGGAGCACATGTCGGCGGAGCAAATATCGGCGGAGCAAATAACGGCGGAGCAAGTGTCGACGGAGCACATATCGGCGGAGCAAGTGTCGACGGAGCAACTGTCGGCGGAGCAATTGTCCGGAGCAATTGTCGGCGGAGCAATTGTCTTATTTTGCGTAGCAATTGTCGGCGGAGCAGATGTCGGCGGAGCAATTGTCGGGTCACCGTTGCCCCATGTGTTATGTAATATAAAATGCATGAATTTCAAATTTTGCATGGTTCCTGATGACTTTAAGGACAAGTCCACCCCAACAAAAACTTGATTTCAATAAAAAGAGAAAAATTCAACCAGCATAACACTGAAAATTTCATCAAAATCGGATGTAAAATAAGAAAGTTATGGCATGTTAAAGTTTCGCTTCATTTCACAAAACAGTTATATGCACATCTCGGTCGGTATGCAAATGAGGAACTTATGACATCACTCACTCACTATTTCTTTTGTATTTTATTATATGAAATATGAAATATTTCCATTTTCTCGTCATTGTCATGTGAAATGAAGTTTCATTCCTCCCTGAACACGTGGAATTCCATTATTTTAACATTTTGTGCTTCAGGCAAGGAGGTCCTAATCGTCAAATTCGTGAAAATTGAAATATTGTATGATTCAAACAATAAAAAACAAAAGAAATAGTGAGTGAGTGACATCATCGACTCTCTCATTTGGATGTAACTGGCTCGTTCATATAACTGTTTTGTTAAAAATAAGCGAAACTTTGAAATGTCATAACTTTCTTATTTTACATCCGATTTTGATGAAATTTTCAGCATTGTGCTTGTCTGATTTTTCTCTATTTATTCAAATCAACATTTTTCTGAAGTGGACTTGACCTTTAATTTTGTTTTCTATTCACGATCGGTTGTGAAATGATTTGACAATTGATATACAAAAGGTACAGTAAAAACCATTTTCAATTTTCTGAGAAAATGACATTTCATTGATTTTTTACCATTCGCTATGTAGGAATGCTGCTCGCATATGACGTCACAAATCAAATAATTGAAGTTCTAATAACTTTTTAATTATTTGTTGAATTTTTCTCAAACCTTCGGCAATATTTTTAATTATTTTTTCTGCTATTTTTACAATAAACTTTTTTGTCAGGGTGAACTTCCCCTTTAATACATTTGTGGATTCCGGCCATCATCTCACTTGGAGCAAATTCATCAATTGCATCTTCCACAGCATATCATTTCAAATTTGCGTACTACCCTTTTTTCTCCGTCATTTTCACTAAGAGAAAATCCAAATACCGCTTGTGCTAGCCAAGTTATTTTTTGTGATATAATCTTGTGTGATTTTGTGTCATTGGGATTGTGCAATAATTGGAACACTTTGTTATATTGGAGGATTGTCTGTCGGATCTCTACACGCATAAAGTCGGTAAGTGGAGATTGGCTTATTACCATTTCATCTTATAAACCAGCCCCCGCTTCAACCTTTTAGGGAGAACATGAAATGTAGTGAATAAGAAACTAATAAAATGTGTGTGCGTCAGAAGTTTAGCTGGAAGAAGAATGAGTAATACTTTCTTATGAAAGTTGGAGCTGCTATACTTCCTGTAGAAGTATTGATTAAGTATTGATTATGTATTGATATATATATTATTGAATATGTGAGATAGGTCTTATCATCACATAACATCCCCTTTTGTTAGAAAATATGGCTTTCCAAAATTTGTTTAAAAAATATTGAAATAATGGTCCAACAGAGTTAAACAATCAAAATTCATATAAAACAAACTAATATTTGTGAAACTTTTTAACTTATCTTCTTAACACTCTACAATATAGCAATGATAACTATCCTACATCAACTAAACTAAATAACATCATATAAAAATAGAAGATGTAAAATATTACACACAAAAAAAATACTTTAGTCATATAATTATTTTTTTTTTCACCTTGATAAACCTAAATGAATCTGAAAAATTATATCCTTCAATTATTCAAAATATAAGCAATGAAATGTTTGATTACTAATTTGTAACAAAATGTTCTTGTAAAATGATATTTTGTTCTTACTAAAAGTTAATTCGTCAATAAGATTTGGGCAATTCGAGATGTCTCAGAACAGTATCTGTACATTATGATATGTTACAACTAAGTGTTACTCAACAATAAATCAATCATTTTCGAGCTGCGGGCATCCTCATAACTTAGGGAGATGTGCAACTATTTCCACTTCCAATTCTGAAGTATATAATCAATAGTTTTACGCACTAAACAAATCATCCTAATCTGTATGAGTTTCACTCCAAATTTGCTCGGATAATGTCTTATATCGGTCATTTCAAGTACTTTCAAACTTGATTTATATTCATGCTATACACAAAGCGTTGAAATACTCTAACATTGGAGCGCACAATGTAATTATGGTATTCCTTACACATTAATAGTGTAGTCCAGTATCATTCTCACTGGAAAAAATACTTTGCTTTACATGTTAACCATTTGACATTATATAGATTCAACTGAAATACATAAGTTACCGTTTTGTAATACCTGCTTTCATAATACCATAATGTAATTTTGTCCTGAACTGTCAGTTAAAATACAACATAAATCATATCGGAAGATGAAGTCAAGCTTATGCGTGTTAGCATTATTGTCATCAATGCAATCAAATTTCCCCTAAAAATGGGAGTTCACGCTTATCTCTCTTGTATTTCCTTCATCACTTTGATTTATGTTATCTCTGAAGTTACATATTAACCTTGTATTGAGTAAAGAAGCTACATTGATACTAAAACAAATTGTGAATGAACTATGAGACTTGAAACAGAATTAATTCATACGGATTTATAAATAACCAATTATCACTTTCGCTTTCTAATATACACTAAATCGTATTGAAACCCTGTCAATGCATACAACTTAAAATATCTAAAGTATATGAAATTCTAAAGCAATAATGAATTTAGTTTTGTATTAAACAATAAACACATTATCAAAAAAATATTATGAAAAGTGGTCTGACTTACTAGAGCCATCCAAATATCAGCAAAAGAAATATTAGGCTATACATGAACATGAAACATTAATAGAAATAGAAATTGTCCACCGTCTAAACAGTCTTCTGACAGTCAATAAATCTTTTATGTCGCCTCCTGTACAGTCTTGGCCGAATGGCCGAATGGCCGAAAGATAGATATAGAAGACTGATAAATAGATAGAGACATAGATAGATAGATAGATCGAAAGGGAGAGAGAGAAAAAAGAAAGAGAGAAAGACAGAGAGAGGGAGAGAAATAGAGCCTAAAGACAGACTGGATAGATAGATAGATGGATAGATAGATATATAGATAGATAAAGAATGAGAGAGACAGAGAAGACAGACAAATTAACAGATAGGTACTGTAGTTACAGAGATAGATAGATAAATAATATATAGAAGATAGATAGATAGATGGGGGAGAGAACTTGAGAGATGGAGAGATGTTATAGATATATAGATATATGGACGGAAAAAAGAAAGAGAGGAGGGAAAAAAGACAGGCGGATGGATAGATAGATAGAGGGAGATAGAGATTTTGAGAGATATCATAGAGCTATTAACAGCTCTATGGATAGATGTTCTGCGGATATCTTCGGTGCGGACTTTAGGATCGCGCGCCCAGCTGATTATGTAAACAAACGTAGACATAGACTCTTCACTAGTCGCTTTGTGGCTATTTTTCCGGAAAATGCCTTCGCCAGGGTGTAAAACGGAAACGCGCCTACATCCCAACTCCAGGCCAAATATGGCCGGTAACGGAGTCACAGCTCATAAATGCTATTCTATCTGGAATACCAGTATCTACAATATCGTTTATATTACAAATTACCTTCTCTACCTTTAAGAGAGGTAATAAATACCTCGGAACTTTAAATTCAATTTTTCCTGTTTCATCTGTGTGCATCATAATAGTGACGCTCGCCAACGCTAACTCTATATCACTAAAATAGAAAGATACAGAGTGTTACATCATGTATAATATAAATTATTGTAATACCATCCATTGCACAAATTGAATGTTTAAGATATTGCATAAAAAATTTAGAGCTATTTGCCAGCAGATAAAATTCATGAAGATATAATATCCTAAAAAATGGCAAGGCTTGCAATCAGCCTCTGACCGTATCGGGGGTGTTTTTTTTAAGTTATCTTTTGTTTTGGTTTTATAAAAGTAGGCTTACTAGGTGTATCCTTTTGAAAGGGTAGGCTATATCTGTCCCTGTTGTTAAACTTTGGTGATCATTTGGTATAGCTCTTGGATATAACCAGCCAGTGGCGTAACTACGGGGGGGGGCATGGGGGGGCACGTGCCCCCCCAATCGGCTGGCAAAAAAAAAAAAAAAAAAAAAAAAAAAACGGGGAAAAGGAGAAAAAGAGGGAGAAAGGAAGAGAAACGTAGTGGGAAAGGAGAAGTTATTGTTCATTATAATGTTATGTTATATTACATAAGAAACATTTTTTGATAACTTTATGAACATAATTTGCTCAAGGCCTATGTCTTCATTGTTCCTGGTGCTTGAATTGTCTGTTTAACGAGATAATCCTGTTATACTAAAACCTCACGTTTTCAAATTAATATAAACCAAATATATTTCCTCGCACTTCGAGTTATTATTGTTTTATGTACTGACATATGCTTCTTTTTCATGACTCCTTAAAGTGATTGCCCCATTTTAAGGTCTTAATGTAAAACATTTCCTGTCCATGCTTATGTTCGCATTAGTGGATTGGATTGGTATCTGCTCTTCATGAATTCTTAAAATCGGTCCTTAAAAATGTCCCTTTTTCTGATCTGAATATAAAAAAATTTCAGCTCGCGCTTCGCGCTCGCATGTTTATGCTGATAAAATATGGTCTTAGTGAATTCCTACAAACAAGCCTAAAAATGCCCCTCTTCAAGTCTGAATTTAATAAATTTTCAGCTCGCGCTTCGCGCTCGCAATATTTGATTAGTGAGATGCGTATGTTATTAAATCATGATTATAATGACATTTGCTTCATGTGTTTAGATGTATACAAAATCAGCTAGCGCTTGGCACTCGCATTAGATGATTATTGTGAGATATGTATACTCTTAATGGAGTCCTAAAATATAGCCCTTAAAATAACCCTGTTTGGGGTCAATATATAAAAAAACTCAGCTCGCGCTTTGCGCTCGCATTGTTTGTTTAGCTAGACAGGTACGTATCATGATTACAAAAAAATTTGCTTATAATGTCCTTTTTTAGGTCTGAATATAAAAAATTTTCAGCTCGCGCTTCGCGCTCGCATCAGTAAGTGACTAAAAAAAATTTCGGGTGCCCCCCCAATGCCGTGACCCACGGTACGCCACTGTAACCAGCCACTTTATCAGTATCAGTGGCGGCACTATGGGGGAGGGGGCATTTGCCCCCTGTCAAGATCGTTGCCCCTCCCCCCAAATTTTGAAAATTAAAGAAAAATGAAGGAAATGCTATCATAAACATCCTACTCAAGCTATAAAGTGCTCCAAAGCAACATATTGAAATTTGTTTATCATGCCTTTGTTAGCTCCCAACAATATTACTTATTAGTCTCTAACACAAATCTTTCTGGTCCTTCACAAAATCAAAATTTCGTCGCGCTTCGTGGCTGTCGATTGAGATAGAAAAATGCACTCAATAGAAAACATGTCACTTTAAAATCCAGTTTTTTTTATCGGTTTGCACAAATTCTTCTTCTCGAGAATCGAGCTTTCATTATTGTTCTAGCAAGATATACGCATCCTGCACATTCATAAATAAAAACAAATTGTTGAATGTTAAACATTTCCATCTACGTGCTCGCATCCATTGTTTAATGAGATACCCATGCTGTTAATGGTTGCAAAAAAGTGCTTAAATAATGTCAAGTTATCATATCAGGATGCTTTCTAGCAAGCGCTTTGCACTCGCATTATTGGAGAGATATCATCTTTACAATTCTTAACAGGTCCATTTTCCAGTTAATAGTGCCTATATTAGAAATGTTAGCTCGTGCTTCGCGTTCGCAATTTTGTGAAACACTCACTTTGCCCCTATATTAGTCAGCAGATAGTCAGTAGGGGGCCTACATGTGAAATGATCCCCCCACATGCCCCAAAGAATGAAAATACATCACTACATCATAATTAGTAACAATTTTATTACTATTATTATTATTTTTTTTTTTGGGGGGGGGGGGCTATCATCCATATTCTTGTTGTTGTTGTTATAATTATTAATATTGTTATCATTATTATTATTATCATTATCATCATCATTATTATTATTATCATCATCATCATCATCACCATTATCATCATCATCATCATTATTATTATTGTTATTATAATAATCATTATCATTATTATCAATTCCTGATTATACATGGTAATATAGCCTGCAGACTGTTCACCAGAGGGCCCTAGCTGTCACAATATCTACAAATACAAAAAGCAAAGGACAACAAAAATAGAACGATTTTTTTATTCAAATTAACTTTTAGTTGGGATGGACTTGGGTTATCACATCAGGATCGTTTTTTTTTAGCTATAGCGCTTTGCATCTTAGAGAGATATCATATATTTACAGTTCTTAGCAGGTCCATTTCCCTGTTGAGTATAGCGCCTATATTAGAAATTTGAACTCGTGCTTCGTGCTCGCGATTTTGTGAAATAGGCAAAAAAAAAATCATGTCCGTTTGAAAAGCCTGGTGCCTCCACTGGGAACAATAACTTCTTCAATTTGTCAGCAGATAGTCAGTAGGGGTCCTACATGTGAAACCACCCCCGGTCCCCCCACATGCCCACAAGAATGAAAATACATCCCTAGATTACAATTATTAAAAATGTTATTAGTAGTGCACTATAATTTTTTTTTGTGGCTATTATCCATATTCTTCTTAATTGTTATTATTATTATTATTGCTATCATTATTTAGTAGTAGTGGTAGTATCATCAATATTATTATTATTGTTATTATTATAATTCTTCTTCTTCTTATTATTATTATCATCATCATCATTATCATCAAGTCCTGTTTATGCAGGGTATATAGCCTGCAGACTGTTCACTCAGAGGGTCCTGTTACATGTCCACAAATACAAAAAGCAAAGACAACAAAAAATAGAACGATGCAAAAAAAAAAAAAAAAAATAGGCCTATAAAACATATTGTAAGTTTTCAAGAAGACATAATAAAAATCACGAAGACAACTTATAGTTTTCAACAAAAAGAAAAAATATCATGGTAGCACTTGGAGCTAGTAGGCCAGGGTTTACAAATTATTAAACTACGTCTTGTAAAAGTAAAATGAATGAAAAGCGATTATACCTGAAAAAAAAATCGAACAAAGTGATTGTGTAAACCAATACATGTATTTGAGAAAGTTGCCTTTGCTTGAGACCCGTGATTTTCTTGACAGTTGAGGAAAACTGTGCGAATATTTGGCTGTTATACAGTCAGTCCGCAGCCCGTCCGAAAGTGCTCTATTTTATTCAGCGGTATGCATAGCCGTCCGTGGTTATGCATACGTAATGAGCTGTGAAGACGAACTTTCCGATCGGTGTTTTTTGCTCTTAGAATCGTTTATTCCTCACAAAATTGGTCTTATTTTATAGATAAAACTTTGAAATTTCTGATCAGCTAAATAAAATGCACATTTAATGTATTTTGAAGACCGATATTTAGCTTAGAAAAAATGATTTTTTTCAAGAAATATATGTGAATAAACAGAGCGCATTTTTGCATCGAAATTATACTTGCGTCAAATTGATATTATAATCAATATAAAGCGTAGACATTCTTCTTTACGACTGAAAAAGAATTATGAAATTTCATGATGTAGCAAAGTCAGGAACCACAAAAAACCACGGCAATGTCCATCGCAAAATGATTGGAATTGCAGTAGAATTGCCGACGCGTTCTGATTGGTCAACAGCGGCGCACAGACTTGCAACATTTTATATAGCTTAAAAAACCCGGAAGTAGTACGGAATAGATCGATGGCGAATTGCGTAAGCGCATTGTTTTGGCGTGTGCAAGGACCCTGGTTCGAACCCGCCGGACTGTTTTTTTTTTTTTTTTTTTTGGGGGGGGGGGGGGGTGATGGGGATATGTTTATGCTTTTTCTTTAAATCATATTCCTTCATCGTTCCTACCCAGCTTTATTCTCTTTTTACTTTCATGTGAAGTTCTATTTAGGCCTGCATTTATTAAATCATGGAGCTATTAATAGCTCTATGATTAATTCTTACTTCTTCTTAATCACTGCTTTTGATTTTCAAGTTCTTGATTACACTTATTTGGGCAGGGGTGGGAAGGGAAGTGAGTTAAAGGTCAAGTGCACATCAACAAAAAATTATTTGAATAAATACAGAAATTTCCCTTTTTTAACACAAAACAGTTATATACACAAAACAATGGTATGCAAATAGAGTTGATTATGTCACTCACATCACATTACTTTTTAAATTTTTGTTGCATTTTTATTATATAAATTTTAGCAAATTTGATCTAAAAAATCTTCCTCGAATCACAATAGGTTACATTTATGGAAACTACGAATGTTAATGGAGGAATTAAAATCCCTCTCAAAATTTGTTAATGAAAATTAAAATAAAATATACATGTCATGTACATGTATCAAACAAAAAAATACACAAGAAATTAGAGTGCTTGTGACATAATCGAGTCTGTAATTTGCACATTGACCAAGATGAGCATATAATTGTTTTATAAAATTAGGCAAATTTCTCAATGTCAAAATAGTAATTTTTTTAATTTTGAATCATAGTTTTTATGAAATTTTCTGCAATACTTTATTTTTCTTTAAATTCAAATTAATTTTTGGTGGGGTGGACTTCTCCTTTACTCTTTGCTTGGAATAGGGAATGCACATTAATATTTATCCACGAACAAAATTGTCTAAACATATGCAAATCCGTAATTGGACACATGCTCACTTTCCTTTCATCCAGGCCACTCCCTCACATCCACCAGGTTTACAGTCTTATAACAAAAATGATGAATTAATTATAATACCATCACACCATAGCTCCATGATCACACAACATCCATACAGTGCTTCACAACAAATATTTCACTTCTGTTCATATATGCAATAATTACTGTGGAAAACAAAAACAAGGCGTAACCACATTCAAATACCGTTTAAAAGGACAAATATATTATACCTTCGAAAAAAAAAATTGTGAACATACATGGCACTTAACCTTCAGCACATTAGATAACATATAACAGAGTTGCTTGAGAACAAAATATGATTATGGGGCATTGCAAGAAACTTATGTTCAATTTCAATTGCAAATCAACTACATGTTTGTGTTTAATCAAAGGACTTACCCTTAATTTTGGAATGTGTGATTGAGTAGAAAGTTTCTTGCAATGCACTATTAGTAACATTAAAAATGTCCTTTGGTTTTGAATTGTGAATTTTTATTTTTGTCAAGCTGTATTCCTGTCCAAGTCAGTATTCTTAGTCCTCCCCAAAACTGTGCTCTAATTTTTTTGTTTCCAATATCGATAAAGATAAATTTTATGTTGTATCAGTCCAAAATTTGTAAACGAAATAAGGGCTTTGTCGAAATCATGGTCTGACCATTATAGTACATGATGGACTCTCCCAGAATGAAGTAGCAAGCAGAGACCAGAGTCAGCAAGTATGCAGATCTGTGTGTAGAAGAGACAAAAAAGAGAGAAATAGTCTAAATTACTAAATAACCATTCAAAGTATGAATTATGTTACATGTACGTCAATTAAGAGACTAACTAAGTTAAGTCTAAGTACTGTACGTGACAGCCACAATTTTTTTATTTGAACAAAATGGTTTATAAATACTACTGACTACTGAGTACGGTAGTACCAGACTTTTTAGTTTGACTTTAAACTGTTTATAGTCTCTAGAGTAGACTGTCTGAGCTAATCATCATTTAATTCTTAACCGCAGCCTGGGCTGGGGCAAAAATCATCATGGGGCTCAACTTCGACTAATTTAGTAATTAAGAAAAAAGGTTAACAATTTTCAACATAAATCAAGAAATATCTCAATCTATAAAGTATAATAAAAACTTGATGGAATTCGGAAACCTGATAATCATTGAATAAAACTTTAGAAGGGATCTACTTATTAAGCTTCGTTTATATCGAGTCTTAATTAAAAAAAAACAAGTCCACCGTCCACAGACACATATAATGCGAGCCATCTGCCATCATTACAGAAGTTTCAACGTATGGGACCAAAGGCGAAATTCTACCAACCCGCGACGAACGTAATTTTGGCATTATTTCGCGCCATCGTGGAGTGAACGAGAAGGTTACTTCCGGGTAAAACGTAAATTTCTCGATTTTTAGGGTATCACTTTCTCTAAAATTAAAATATAAGGTGAGTTTGCGTCAAGTTGGTTCTGACATATTTTGAACAGTGACTTTTCTTCTTTCTAAAAAATCCTGATCGAAACAATTTGGTTATGTAGCAAAGTCAGGAACCAAAAGTGAAATTCCGACTACAAAATCGCAGTTAAAATATTACTAAAATAAGCATCAATTAAAGAGGTAAAAATGGTAGGTTGAAAATGTCGAAATATGGAAAATTATATACCAAACTGTAGATGAAGGTCTTGAGAATAACTTACCACAATTCGTCTCGATGTAAACTGAAGTTAGCGACCAGTACAGAGCTATAACTTCAGCCCCTCCAATTCAGTTGGAAAATCAAGCCAAATTGATCGCACGTTTTCCTTCGGAGACCGCTAGAGGGCCGCTGAATAAATTTCCGTGAATATGCTCATTATCGCGCGAGCTGCGGTCTGACTGTATATCATTCAGTGAAGAGGATGCGCCTGCGCATTTCATTTTTAAGCTCAACTTATGAATAATTCATGTCCATAGCGGCCATGTACGGAAAAATAATACTAGTAACGTCCTTTGGGTTTGGGTACGTGCAGCGCACGTGCGTCAGCGCGCGCATGTTATGCAATGCATTTAATTTTAGCGCGAAAATAATCACTGAAATCACTAGAAGCGTTAAGCATGCATATCATGCAGCGCGCGCAGTGGAAATAATTTGAGATTTCGCAGATAGCAAACGTGATGCAGCGCATCGACGCCGACCGACGTGCAGACATTACGCAACGACAACATACGCTGCCTTTTCTTGAAATTGACCAACTTCTAGAGTAGAGACATCAGATTCGTTAGCTAGTAAGTGCCATGAATGAATTAAAAATCATTTTCAATTCTAGGATAAGATTTATCTTATTTAACTGAAACTTTACCCCCGATTGCAGCTGGTACCAGGCCAGGCCAGGTGAGCAGCAGCTGAGCTGACTGCATGCGGCTAGTTAAGCGAGGCCCGAGGTGCAGGTGTCGCGTCGTAGCCCGCGGCCCGGCCGCAGGCGCGGGGCTGAGCTGAGCCTGAATTCAATTAGTGTTGTTGACTGTTCGTAATGCTTCACGGTTTCAAGGACTTTGAATTGTTGAAATTACTTTTTGTCTCACCCATGTAGGATACATGCACGTTCTTACAGTTACACTTAGTATGATGCAAACTCGACCATGGACATGGTGACTTTTGTGTGTTCACTGTTACTGTTAGTACTGACAGAGTGAACAGTGGAGAAGGACATGCTCTATAGCAGGGGTTCTCAAACTACGGCCCGCGGGCCGGATCCGGCCCGCAGAGCTTCTCAATCCGGCCCGCGAGACTCTGCTGGGATTTTTTTTATCACTTTTAAGTCACAATATGAAAGAGCTCAATATGATTACATCGTGTATCCACGTAGACCTAACCGTAATAAAAGTAATGGCAGTCAAATTAATTCGACTTTTAAACAGAGTTTAGTGGAGTCTTTTCTGTCTGTTTTATCTACTTTCTTATTAGATGACCAGCGCAATTGTCGCTATGTTTGGATCTACATACAGGTGCGAAAGTGCATTTTCCATAATGAACATTTCAAAGAACTCACTCATACCGAAGTACCTTAGTGGCCACGGAACGGTTTTCAAATGGGGGGGGGGGGGGAGGGGGGTCTGGTCATGCAAAAAATCACAATCATATGGTCATTTTTACTTTTTTGTACATGGTTTTTGAAAAAAGGGGGGGCAGCCCCCCCCCCCCCCTTTCACGGCCCCTGCTTGACCAGTGAACATTTGCACCAGTGTCTTCGTCTGGCAATTACACCTTTTGTGCCAAGGTTCATGCAACTTGTTGCTGTCACATTTCCCATATTAAAAGTGACTAGTAGACTGACATCCTTGTTATAGTCTACAACAGACATGGTCTATTATTCATTTTACTTTGACTACAAAAAATATTGATACTTCAAGACATTATCTGTCTCCCCAATACCAGGTATGTAAAGGTACTATCTAGATTCCTTTTAATATGTTTTAAAGTACTACAATTTGTTATCATTAATATTGACTCTCGCTGTATTTTGAAATCTTTTCTTATTTTGCCTGCGTTCCATATGAAACTGTTATAAATTTGTTAGATTAAATGCTCCCAAAATAAGGGCCAGATTGCACAAGAGGGCATCTAGGACCCCGACCGCAGGGGTCTTTGCGCTTCGCGCACATTTTTTTCTAAGTATCCACTTCACGCTGGCCCTTTCAAGTTTACTTGGAGTCTCATCTGGCCCTTCAAAGAAAAAGTTTGAGAACCCCTGCTCTATAGTTTCCCTGTCTCTGTTGCAACTGCAGTTAGGTGAAGGGTGGTTGTGAGGGAAAATTCTGTGCATATTGTCATTGAGTTTGGTATGTCCTGTGAGCATCCTATTCAGCTTCACTTCTGTGGATCTTGGAAGAGAGCTGTGTGCATTCTTCCTGGCAACTGTGGGCTGGAGTTGGTATGTCCATCTTCCTTTTGTAGATCTGTCCCATCGTCGTTGCCACAGCTTCTCAGTGTTCTTACGGATAATCTTGGCACTTTCCTTGTGCAGAGTAATTTCAGAAGCTAATGATGATGAGCTTGCAGCTTCCAAAGCAGCATCCTTGGCTAGTTGGTCAGCAAGTTCATTTCCCATGATATTTGCATGCCCAGCGATCCATGTGATGGTGACAGTAGTGCCTCTACTTCTTAGAAGAGTGATGTTTTTATTAGTGCGAGACACACCCTCTGGAGCCTGCACGAACATCGCCTGAGGTACTGTTATGGTTATGTATTGTTAGATTGAAGAAAAAGTCAGAAGTTGATCTGGCTTGCATAAAAGTTGCAATTTGATCTGTGTAACCATGGCATGGTAACTGTAAGTCAGTGTAAAGAGTTGATAAAAATGTGTGCAAAATCTAGTCTTGAGGACGCAATGATGATGACTTTTTAAATCCTGTCATAATTCTTCATCATTGACGTCTTGAACAGGCCCACATAGACATAGACATGTAAGAGAACCAGGTAAATAAAGGTGGATTTCCCTTGGAAATCCATCTTTTGATGAAATAGTCACGTAAAATATTTTTATTTTATTAATTTCTACACCTTCCTACACCTAATGCGTAGGAAGGTTTAAAAAAATCTTCGGTAAAAATGATACAAAATGAAGGTTTCTTACCAGATCGATGTCGCGTAGACCCCTCGATCCACATGTAAACAACGCAAATACAATGGCGTTGACCCTTGAACCGCTTATGTATTACGCACTTCCGATAAGCCATGCCGTTTTAAAGAACAATTTATAGATAAAAAATATTATTTCACGAATATTAAAATTTATTACGTGATTATAAATAATTAGTCTAATATTGATAATTATTTATAATCACGTAATAAATTTTAATATTCGTAAAATAATATTTTTTATCTATAAATTGTTCTTCAGAACGGCATTGCTTATCGAAAGTGCGTAATACATAAGCGGTTCAAAGGTCGACGCCATTGTATTTGTGTTGTTTACATGTGGATCGAGGGGTCTACGCAACATCAATCTGGTAAGAAACCTTCATTTTGTATCATTTTTACCGAAGATTTTTTTAAACCTTACCTTCCTACGCATTAGGTGTAGGAAGGTGTAGAAATTAATAAAATAAAAATATTTTACGTGACTATTGCATCAAAAGATGGATTTCCAAGGGAAATCCACCTTTATTTACCTGATTCTCTTACATGTCTATGTGGGCCTGTTCAAGACGTCAATGATGAAGAAGTATATGACAGGATTTAAAAAGTCATCATCATTGCGTCCTCGAGACTATGCAAAATCAGGATCGAAATTGTGCTACTTCAAAAATTATTGGTTGCCCGATTTGGGCCACCAAAACTTAGCATTATTCAATAATCATTGATATTTGATAATGGTTGCCCGAGGTGAATTTTATGTCAACATGGTCAAGCCTTGTGTGCACAGAAATAAAAATGAATATTTTTCTATACAACACAATATTTAACATTTATTCCTTACAATTAATGCTTTCAGAAAATAGGCCTATAGTTTTGCATAGTGAGTTAAAGACTTATGAAGTTAAAAAGGCAATGCAATTTAAGCAAGAATCACCATGTAACGCAAAAATAGGCGACCTCGTGGCACATGGTCACATTCGTTTGAAAGGATTTTCCTTGGCAGCATATGTCCATGTCATATTCAGACATCTCATAATTCAAATGAAATTGCTCTCTTTTTTAAAACAACTTGAAGGTCAAGTCCACCCCAGAAAATTGCTGATTTGAATTGATAGAGAAAAATCAAACAAACTTAATGCTGCAAATTTCATCGAAATCTGATGTAAAATATTAAAGAAAGTTGTGACGTTTTTAAGTTTCCCTTATTTTTCACAAAACAGTTAAATGCACAACTCAGCGATATGCAAATGAGAGAGTCGATGATGTCCATCACTCACTATTTCTTTTGTTTTATTATTGTTTTACCAATACAACATTTCAATTTTTACAGATTTGACAATAAGGACCAACTTAACTTAACCATAAACTGTTAAAATGATAGACAGTAATTCTACATGTACAGGGAGAAATAAAACTTCTTTTTACTTGACAAGGAGGAGAAAATTAGAATATTTCATATATTTCATATAATAAAATACAAAAGAAATAATGAGTGGGTGACGTCATCAGTCTGCCAATTTGCATACCGACCAGGATGTGCATATTACTGTTTTGTGAAATTAAGCGAAACTTTAAAATGTAACTTTCTTATTTTACATCCGATTTTGATGAAATTTTCATTGTTTTGATTGTTGGAATTTTTTCCTTTTTTTTTCAAATCAACGTTTTGTTTGGGTGGACTTGTCCTTAAACAGAAGAATGTCAGGAAATGTATCAATGTACTTCATGGATTGTGCAGAATTGAAATAACACACTTGCTAATGTTCTTACATCCCATTTTCAGCTGGAGCCATGTCGTCACTAGACATTGAATCAAAATTCTCCCTTAAATTTTATTCACTTTCCTCAAACAGAAGAGTGAAATTTCACAATGTCTGGACAGCAAAGTGATGCAGTTGAGAGCCTCTCAGCATCAGATGACATGATGGAATCACTTCCGTGTAGCCAACCAGGGGTCCTGACACCTGGTGAGATAGATGAAGCGTGCAATCATTCAGTCTATTTGGTAGTCTGTTGAAAACCATGCGAAAAAAGTTAATAATTGATCATATAAAAATATAAAGAATGATGGCATATGCACCTCTATGTTACAGAGCCAAGCAAGCCTTGGGCCAAGATCTAGAAATAATCTTGAGAGAGTTGACCGTGTAGATCAATTATTCTTGATGCATTGTATGGCTCATTAAATATCCCAAATATCTTAATGAAATATCATGTAGGAATGCTGATGGCTCGTAAAGTCTGAGTTAGTGAAAACGTATTGCTTCCCCTTTATACTCTAACTTTCACTCCCTTCTGAGCAATACCATGAATTACAGGACATTTCCCAAAATTTTGTTATGCACAATAATATTCAGGTCAATATTGTGAAATATACATGTACAGTATACTCTTTTCATGTATCCAGGATTGAAATGTATGTATTTTCTGATTTTGGAAATTTTGATACCCTTTCACTATAATGCAGGTACATCGCCAAATCATTAACTTCCTTTCATACATGTACATGCTCTTGTACTGTGTTCATCTTGTATTTCACCTCTGAATGTGAAATAGATTTTGTCTAAATATAAGAACAAAGAATAATAGTGAGTAACGAAAAAGTAAATTAGTTTAGATTAAAAATTATCAAGAAGTGTAATATGTAAATTGTCCTTAAATTTTACAGAGAAACTGAAAGAAGCAGAAATGGCATCTACTGGTGATGAAGCAAGTGAATGTCAGATGCCTGGTGGAACATCTGGTCGAACATCCCCAGCCAGTAGTACTGGACAGATCAGTGATGTAAACGTTGGTAATGATGAGAAGATCATGATCACTGACAGTATGCTTGCTGAAGAAGAGAAATTGAAACAGAATGCAGAAGAAGAGCAGAAATTACAGGAGTTTGAGGTAGGGCTTTTCAGGTGTTAATGGAAATAAGTTTTGTTCAACCTTATGACACAACTGGGACAATAACTGATCAGTTTCAGATATCAATCCATTCATTCATTTTCGTTTCTACCATGTCAGTAGTCCATTAGCAAGGTGACTTACACAGTCTCACTAGAATTTTTTTTTCTCTTTGGACTCTGGTCCTTACTTCGGTTTATGCAGATTTTATTGATTATGCTTGACTTGTAAATATCAAGGGAGAGTGTTCAGTAATGCATGCATGAATTTGACATGGCATTAATTTTTCATGCTTTTTTTTCAGAGTTTCCATGCTATCCAGTCCATTGTTTCATTACTTGACTCTCAATATTTGAGTCAAATTAAGCTTAACTAATTCATTAAAGTCTGCATAATAATGTGGTTTCAAATGAAAGCCACTGATTCAAAACTTCTTTTATTGATTTGGGCTTGAGTTTTTATCAGTAGCAAGGAAACACTTTTTTTCAGTCATCATGTTTTTTTTTCCCTCTGTTGGTTTTGATTTTACTTTTTAATTAACATTCTAGTTGACTTAATTACATTTGCAGTCTGGTGACAGTTGGAAAAAGGAATTGGAGGAGCAGCGATACAATAGACTTCAGCATCTGCTTCAGAAAAGCAGCATTTATACTAACTTTCTTCTCACTAAGATGGATGAACAACAAGCTAAAGAGCGCAAGAGACAAGAAAAACAGGCTCAGAAAAGGAAAGAAGAGGAAAAGAAGCAAAAGAAGGAGAGGGAAGCAAAAGATGATAAAGAGGTAAGCCAATTCTTTTCTCTGTGATAATGAGACTCTGTTATTTTGTCACATGTAGATACGTATTAAAGGGGAAGGAAATCTTTGGAACAAGGGAGCTTGTTTGGTAACAGAAAAATCTAAGATTGAGATCAAAGAAAGTTTGAGAAAAATCAGACAAATATTGAGAAATTTATGAGAATTTATAGTTTGTGATCACTAATGCTATTGAGATGCTCACATAGGCAATGCGACAAAGATTTGAGATGTATGTTTCCCTTTGATGGGCTATAAAATACCCCAAAAATGTCTGATTTTGCTGTTTCTTATGGTGATACAAACCATCCATTCTTTGAAAATCTGTATTACATACCCTCCTATAGAAAGAATACAAAATCAACTGATAGCTGTGATAAAAGAGGCAGTTTGAGTGAAATATATACAGAAGTAATGGGAAAGTTGTTCACATGTGGCATCAGACATCTTTATCACATTGCCAATAATTACAGTAATGATCCAAACGTCAAATGCTCATAACTTTCTAATCAACTTTCTTTGATCTGTTTCTTTGATGTTTCTTTTTTTACACAAGCTATCCTGTTCCAAGGGTTTCATCTTCCTTTAAGTGAATGAGAAGACTTTGATTTAAAGGTCAAGTCCACCCCAGGAAAATGCTGAATTGAATAAATGGAGAAAAGTCAAACTAGCATAGTGCTGAAAATTCATAAAAAAGTGGATGTATAAAAAGTTATGACATTTTAAAGTTTCGCTTATTTTTCACAAAACAGTGATATGCGCAACTCGGTGAGTCTGTCGATGATGTCCATCACTCACTATTTCTTTTGTTTTTTATTGTTTGAATTATACAATTTCATTTTCTATAGATTTGACAATAAAGACCAGCTTGACTGAAACATATAGTATTGAACAATGCTAATTCCACATGTTCAGGGAGGAATTAATCTTTGTATCACTTGACAATAAGGAGAAAATTAGAATATTTCATATAATGAAATACAAAAGAAATGGTGAGTGGATGACGTCATAGTCTCCTCTTTTGCATACCAGCCAGGATGTGCATATAACTGTATTATGAAATTAAGTAAAACTTTCTTATTTTACATCCGATTTTGATGAAATTTTCAGTGTTATGCTTGTTGGATTTTTCTCTTTTAATTCAATTCAACATTTTGTTGGGGTGGACTTTTGTCCTGTAAGTTTCTTTCAAGATATAAAAAGCCTTTGTAGTGTAAATTAGATTACTCTTGACCCAGTGAAAAGTGTGTAATTTGCAGTGTTTGCCGTTTTTATTATTCCAATTCTGATTTTCTTGTTCATCTTGGAAGTAAATTGAGAGACTTGCTTGATGTGAATGGACCCTGGGAAATATGTCTTAATGTAGTCACAGAAAGTTTACTTTGTTGGTTGTGCCTCTGGTCTCATTTATGTTTTTGTGAGCTCTAGTGCTCAAAGCATCTTCCAATAATACCTCTTTCAATTTTATTTCTACCTCATAATACTTTATAAAAGATTAAGGGTGACAGGTTAATCACTAATAGAGTCTTAGGTTTCTAAAATCAAATGCCTGTCATATCCAATCCTAATCATGTTTTTTTTGCAGAAGGTTGATACTCCTAAAAGATCAAGAAGAAGTGGAAGAAAACAGGACGTAGATGGTAGCCAAGGTATAGATCATTCACTACAGTTTACCTCCCTTTCTTAAAATCTTCATGAATTTTCAATTTCTAAGACAGGAGCGTAGAGGAAAAGGTCATGTAGGCTTAAATAAAGCAAGAAAGACAGACTTACATAAATGACTAATATCCAACTTTCTCCAAACATAGTGTGGCTGGGTTTAATGAGATTTTTCCCGCACCACAAATTTGACATTTTTTAACCCTTCTCACAACTTATATTAAAAAAATTTCCTTTTAATATGATGTCCTTGCGATTATCCACAAGAAAATTTTACAAAGCAATCAATAGTTTTCTGTTAGACTAAAATTTAATGAAAAAAATATATGTAGTCCCATGTACATGATTTTTTTGTATGGTTTGGATTCTCCTATGTATGGAGATGCCTAAGGAAAAAATTGTGGCTAATTGTGATCATCATTTGTATTTATGAACTTATGAGTTTTACTTTTAATAGAAAATTTTCGTCCAAATTTAGAAATAGAGGCGATATCAACGTTTGGAAAATGTCCGCTTTTGCTTAGAATCGCCCATGTCAGTATCTGGCTGACTACTAGTAGGAAGTGATTTCTCGTCCAAGGCGTCACATTAATTTATCAAAGCAATATAATTTATCTGGTATGTTGAATTTTTTCTGGCATGTTAAGAATCGATCCTTGTCATATTTTTTAATTTAATATAGAAACAATGTGATCCAGATTAAAATTATGTTGGAATTACATGTATATGATTGTGTAGCCAATAATTCTAGTGAAATTTGAATGCAAACTCTTCTTTGAAATACATTATTTTCATGCTAGATATTTTTTTTTCCTTCAGAAAGCGGTAGTCAAGAAGGAGCAGGAAAGAAAATCTCAAAGGGAAAAACACAAAATAGTGAAACAGGTAAGTTCTGTGAGGATACGTTTGGTGATTTTTTGTTTGGCTATTTAGGGACGGTGATTTTCCGCGATTGCGGAAAAGGACGGAGTTCACGGAAGTGGCCTTTTGAAAAGGAAAGAGGCATTTTCATTAGAAAATCACAGAAAACATTTTGCCTCAAAAATACACAGAACGGCAACAGAAATTACTCTAAAATATCAATAATAAACCAATATTAACTGGCCACAAAACATCTCAATTAGCTACAATCATGACAATCCACGCATAGTGACTGCACTCGAGTCGATGGTACACCTCGCCCACAGCTGGCTGTATCAATAACATTCACATACACACATCGTTTGATTTTGACAACACAGCTATGTGTTGCTGCCCTCTACCATGGACCTATTACTAATGGACATTCAACCAGAGCACCTGTTTCCAGCTGTCAAAACTGCTGTCACACAGTTAACTCTCTCTTTGCGCTTTTTTACGACGAGCGCCCGGGGCGGTTGTTTACTCAATCCCTTCTCGGACATTGACAGTTACCGCCCGATCTCTGGCCCTCTTTCGACCAGATGCGGTCATGTGAGCTCGATTGCTGCGATCAGGGAAAGTCCCTGCATTACCTATAATGCAATGCGCAATTTATTTCCAGTTTTCAATACATTATTTCACGTTGTCTGATCATCAGAAAAAAATCCTATTAAATTTCGCCAATCCTCTCGAATTTTACGCCCAAATGAAAATCAACTTCTGATCGAAGGTAATGTGGAACCTTGCCTGTCGGATGTAAAAATTACAGTGAGCACAACAAAATAATGAGATGTATAGTAGGAAAGTACACGACGGGTACATGTATGAATAGGATTTTTGTTTAAAAATAGGATTTTTGGGGTGAAATAATAGGATTTTTGGTCAAGTGTGGTTGGCAGCTCTGGTCGTAATCTTGGTCTCAAAAGTTGTGCGAGACTTGAAAGTAAAAAGTCAGCTTGTAGCACGGTAAAAAAAAATTTGTGCGGCGATTTATCAGGAAGAATGTTGAGCGGGTCGAATCAGCCCCCCCCCCCCCCCGTCTTATTGGGTTTATAGGGACAGTGATTTTCCGCGATCGCGGAAAACGGACGGAATTCACGGAAAGGGCCTTTTGAAACGGAAAATGGCATTTCAAACGGAAAATCACGGAAAACGTATTTTCCCTCAAAATACACAGAATAGCAACAGAAATTACTCCAAAATCACAACAAAATGAGAATATTAAATGGCCAAAAAAACCCAGAAAACACGATCTCACTTCGCTACTATCATGACAATTCACACATCGTGACTGCACTCGACATCAGCACACTCGATTGTACCCCGCACCGTACCCGTACGTACCCGGCCGGCCGGGTTAGGCTTCACATGCACACATGTATCGTTCAACTACATGTACACAGTTGTGTGTTGCTGCCCTCTACGTTTGAAGATGTAACAGCACGATATCGTGGTCTTAAAATCAGGGATGCCACTTTTCCGTATTTATACGGAATTCCGGCTTTTTTCCTGCTATCTGTCTTATTTCCGTATTTCCGACTTTTCCTGTTTTCTGTGTATTAAAAAAAACGGAAAGCCCTCCTTTTTTCCCCCCTATTTCTTCCGATTGCGATGCATGTCGATCGACCGAGTGAGAGATATTTCCCCGAGATATTTGCTTTTATACAGTACATAAATTATAAACCCGCGCACTGCCTACTACGTTCATTGAGTTATGCTTTTATCAAGGCTTTCTGATTAGAATTATCGATATCCTGGCCAATCAATGCGAGCGACAAGTTCCAAACGCACGCACATAGACAAGCGCAAAGTAGCGGCACGAATCGCGGTATAATAGCGACTGGTAAATACGTCTGTACAGATGATGACGTCATCCAAGATGGCAACTTACGATGACCAACGAAGGAATCAAGGATGACTAAGTTTTGATCATCATTTGAAAGGAATTAGCGGTAACTGCGGTCTAAGGTACGATGTTTCTGAATTTTATATATTTTCTCGTAAGTTTGGATGTAATTATTTTTTTATAATGTGACATTTTATGTACCAAAAACGATCCGAAAATCGGGTTTCCGCCGAATGTTAGATCTAACGTTACTGCTGCATGCTGATACGGAACCCAGGGAGCTCCGGCCCGGAAAGCGGACCGGAGCTCCTTGGGTTACGTATCAGCTAGCCCCGGCCCGCTTTGCCGGCCGGAGCTCCCTGGGTTAGCTGATACGTTGTCTTTATGTATGGGCCAACAACTCTTCAGTCTATGTATTGGTGAGTGGAGCCAACGCGGTTCAGCTGAACAACCAAAATACAGACTGAAGCTTTTGGTCTAGCGTTCTATGAGAAACACACAACTAACTACCGTCAGTTTTTCAAACCTAATTGACTTCAAAGTCATCGATCACAACAAGGTAAGAAACCACTTGGTCCTCCCCCCCTCCCCTAAATTTGAGGTGGGGGCGGACCCCCCCCCCCTCCTAATTTTTTTTTTTTTTTTTTTTTTTTTTTTGTTTTGCTAGTCCAATTTTTTAACTGTGACATGTGTCCATCCCAAACTTAAAGGTGGACCCCCCCTAAAAAATAAATTTCTTGGACACTATCCCGGCCCGCGAAAAGTTTCAGTATTTTTGGAGGACACCTAGTGGCATCCCTGTAAAATCCAAGATGGCGGATTGGGAAAAGACGTTGACTGATGATAACGATGTCCAAAAACCCCCAAAATTGTCGATGAAATATCATTTCACCGTGAAATAATGCTAATAATATGAAAGGTGAGGATGTATGCATGCAAAATGGGTGTTAAAATATTTTATTCACCCGCATAGATCCGATTAGAACGGATTTTATTGTGTTGTTGGTACAGTAGCAGATACAAATTTTGACCAGTGCGAGTGTGCATGTAAATGTGTAAACGGAATTGTCACTTTTCCGTGTGTACAAAGTCTATGGGGAAACGGAATTTCCGTTTTCTGACATGCTGAAACGGAATTTGAGATTTTCTGAAACGGAAAAGGCAATTTTTTGAAACGGAAAATCACTGTCCCTAGGTTTATATTGAAAAACCTTTTAAGCATGGTACTTATCATTCATTTCGATGATAGAAGTTGGCTAATTTATGTTGATATATTAAAAGCTTGAGCTGTTTCAAGCTATTAGATTTGTCATTCAGAAAACTTCATTTTCCAAGGAAAGTTTCAAATATAGATGTTGATTTACCATCTTACTAATAGTCCAGTCAATCTAGCCAGAATAGGGGGGTAACCCACCACTAATTGCAACACGTGATATTCCACTGAAATGCTTTCCAGGAAGGTCCCCTAAACAACATACTAAAAGTCCCAAGAAATCCAAGCAGTGGAAATTTATGAAATTTGCATATTATGCAAATTAGCCATTAAAAATTGAAAAATAAGGGAAATAATCCAAAGATTACAAATTAAATGTCCAAATTAATTTGATTTGAATGGAAATTCATGATAAATAAATGAATTCAATGTTTTCAATCAAAAGTGCAAAAATTTCTACCTCATTTGCATATTATGCAAATAAGCATCCTTATATGGAAAAAATGTCAAGATATTGTGATTTTTCTCATATAGACTGCTTGAAAACATTTCATTAATGTTGACATTAATATGCTACTATATCACTAAGCATGAGAATTCATCCCAATGCCTGAAAATTAATTTGCATATTATGCAAATTAGCCATTAAAAAAAATAGAAAATGAGGAAATTAATCCAAAGATTACAAATTAAATGTCCACAGCAAGTAATTTTGAACATGATGAATAAATAAGTTCAATGTCTTTATTTAAAAAAGCTAGCAAATCTGCCTCATTTGCATATTATGCAAATAAGTATCCTCATATGGAAAATGTCAAGAAATTTAGATTTTTATCACATTGACTGCAGTGAAAACATTTAAGTTTTTCAAATTAATATGCTGCTATCACTAAGCATTCAAATCTATCCTAATATGATTTATATTCAAGGAAAAATACTGGAAATATGTTCTTCGCTTCCTAAGCGTTAGTCTGACAAGATGATGGCAAGAACAAAGCACAGTATTTGAATTGGTGTGTAGTTTGTTAGAGTTGACAACCCTTTCTTATATGGATGGGAACGACTTAGACTTTCTTGAAATTTCACCGCATAAACATGATAAAGGAAGGCCAGGAAAAGCAAACTTATTGCAGGTAAGATCTGATGAGTAGTCTCATTAAGAAGTGCAGCAGAGATTCCGTCTGGCCTAGTAGCTTCATGCAGGTTGTTTTCTTTAACAATATCTTCAGTAGTCTGGCTACACCTGCTTGACTAAACAATATGTTATCTGGCCATATCTGGGTCAGGACTGGGTCCCAGGACTTCAGCGTCGTCATGATCAGTGGTGAATACTTAGACTAAAAATCTTTGCCTTCCTTTAATAATGATATTCCAATGTAGTCATAGCTATTGATATTAAGGGCTCCCAACATGCTAATTGTTACAGCCTGGATCATTGTCAATCCGGTCAACAAATTATGTATTATATGCTTGTCTACAAACCCTCTTATGGTCCTCTTTAATGCATTGTAGCAATTCTGAGCTTTACCTAAAGTACTGATGCTTTTGGAGCTCTTAAATGTGCAAGCCTTCCTAGCCTTTCTCTAAAACTTTTGACATCTTCCGACACAACTTATGTCCATTCTCTCATTGAGGCAACTTGTGTCGGAAGAAGACATGGTTAACGGTGTGTTCTTGTTAAAGTCCTCTTGATTGGCATTCAGTCTCCTATGCTCGACTTGTCGGATTTCAGTACAGAGAGTTGTATGATTGTCCAAAGTACATCTGCATGACACTATTAAAGTCAGCATTCCTCCAGAAGAACATCCTTAGTCGTACCATAAAATGTTTATTCCTCTGGATAACCTCACAGTATACCCATGAGTAGCACATTGTGGCAAATAAATCTTGTAAGTGGTACACACTGTCTAATCAATGTTGGATGGTATTTGATGGTGATGTTAAGGGTGTTCCATTACGTTGTGTCCTCTTGTTGGAAAGGCAATAATCTGGCTTAGTTTTCCATCTGGTTTGTTCATTGTCTCACTGAGGAATTTCTGTTTACCATTAATATCAGGAAATTAATATTATTATTTGCATACGACTTACTTAGAAACTATAGCTTTAATATTTGGAGATGGTTGCCATAGGAGATTTATGAAAGAGGAGAGAACAGAAAATGGATGCTTCATCATGAAGCAGCAACTGGATTCAGCAAGAACGTCTAATTACGAATTTACGATTCCTGTATCTGAGAAAGATGCCTATAATGCACTTTAAGCCTTCATCATGAATTTATGAATGGCTTTCATGTCGCTCGTATAGGCAAATGCCCATTGTTACTCTTATTAAGCATGCCCAGAGATCTTGTGATCCAAGCAAGTACTCATATTCACCACCAAGACAAGTGATGATGATGATGATGATGATGGGCTCTTGTAAAGCGTCGGTATCCGCCTCAGCTAGGCGCTCATGGCGCTTGCTCAAAAATAGGAAATATCTCCCTAATTTCAATGTCTTCAAACAGTGCTTAGGATCATCATTCAGTTCAAGTATTGTCCTAGTAATGCTACAATTGAGTTATTCTTGTCTTGGGATAATGTTGGAGTGGGGAACAGAAAGGTCTTCAGGTAAGACTCAAAAGTTGATTGGGTCTCTGCTCTCCTGATAAATTGGAGAAGGCTATTCCACAGCTTTGGTCCAGAGATGTAGAAGGCCCTGTCACCCCAGGTTGTGTGGCTGAGAGATTCCCTCAGCAATGCTTGAGCTGCTGATCTGAGACTGCGTGTTGGTCTATGCTGAGATAAGAGCTCTGAGATGTAGGGTGGAGATTTATCGTTAAGCGCTTTAAATACAAGGACCCCAAGTTTATAAGCTAATTGGTGTGCTACAAGGACCAAATATTCGAAGCTAATGGGCTTTTATTTGTACGGGTGTGACATCTTGTGCTGATCACTTGGCAATCCAGGAGTTGCTAGCGTGGACTATACTCGCAAGAAACGCAAAGTCTCTATACAAAGTCAAGAAGAGAGCAAGACTTGGATGGAAATAATGAAACATTCAAGCAGTGGGATCCATGTAGAATTGACTCATCATTGTACAATATTAGTGGGGTAACTGCTCGTGACAAAACTCAATATCAACCAAGCAAGAAGTGTAGGGAAGGTCATCATGGTTAATACACATAATCTACATGGAATTTTAGAGGAAAGTATCACTTATGTGTTTCCTTGAATATTTATAACATGTCGGATGCTTATTTGCATAATATGTAAATTACACTTCAGATATTAAGCTGATTATTAATCTATTTGCCATTCTTAGTGATCAAATCATATTGATCTAGACTGAAATGTTTTCATAACTGTTTTTGTGAGAAAAATCAAAATTTCTGGATTTTTTCCATATAAAGATGCTCATATATATGCAAATGAGGTAGATTTATTTACGATTTTTTATTTAAAACATAAATAAATTTGTAAAACTTGTCATGGGCTTCAGTTCAATTCGTATTGATTGCACTTGATTTCCAATATTTGGATTATTTTCCTTATTTGTAATTTATTATGGCTAATTTGCATAAAATGCAAATTTTGTGATTTTCCCATATGCTTGTATATTTAAGGACTTTTAATATGGTGTTTAGGAAACCTTTCTGTAAGGTATTGCCTTATTCCAATTTCAATAGATAATCTACTTGCAATTTTTTAGGGATGTATCACCAGTGTGTTTTCTTGAATAACATGTTAGATACTTTTATTTGCATAATATGCAAATTACACTACAGACACTAAGCTGAATACAAATGTATTCAACGTCCTTAGTGATAGCAGCATGTAAATTCCAACATTAATGAAATTTTCAAGCAGATCGGAGAGAAAAATAACAATACCTACACATTTTTCCATATAAGGATGCTTATTTGCATATTATGCAAATGAGGTAGATTTTTTTGCACTTTTGACAAAAAACATTGAATACAGTTATTTGTCATGAATTTTTGCTCAAATTAAATTGTTTTGGACACTCAATTTGTAATCTTTGGGCTATTTTCCTTATTTTTCTTACTTTTTATGGCTAATTTGCATAATATGCAAATTTCATAAATTTCCACTGCTTGGATTTCTTGGGACTTTTAGTATGTTGTTTAGGGGACCTTCCTTGAAAGCATTGCAGTGGAATATCTCGTGTTGCAATTAGTGGTGGGTCAAACCCTATATTGACTGGACTATAAAGTATGAATCCGATATGCTGTTTTTTTTTCCAACTTGAAAATGGATTTTAGATGATTTATTGAAATTTATTACATTTGGATAGAGCATGAAACCTATAGACTATGTCTATGTAGCGGCACAACTTTGCAAGACGATCAGTGGCCGCCCGCCGTCTTATGCTGCCCATGTACAGAGAAAGACAGAGTCAAGAAATAACAAGTTTGAACGAAGAGATGAAGTAGAGTTGTACATAATGTTTATTTAAAATCAGTGTCAAATCAATAACCTTTTTACCAAACAGGGTTGTTGATTTTTTAAATTTTTAAAAAAAAAATAAAAAAAATCAGATTTTTTTAATTTAAATCGGATTTTTATGATTTAAATCAGATTTTTTTTTTTTCCAACGAAAAATAATGGTCACACTTAACAAGTTTTAAACTATATTTAAACTGTTTTACACCAATAATAGTGGTCAAGTAGTCTTTTGAACATTGTGTATTGTACTATTTGACACAATAATCCACTTATATACAGGTAATTTTTTTAATTTTTTATTTATTTATTTGCATTATAGAGAGGGACATTTTATGGAAGCCCAAGTAATGTTATGTATTATGTATACATTTAATCTCTTGAAATATTTATATCAGTCAGTTCAAAACATCCAAAGTGTTACTCCAATGCATGAAGTACTCAAAGAACTTGAGAATTTCCAACAAAATTGACATTATTAAAGGCCTGTTAGGGTTCCTATACTGCCCTTGGGAATTCTAGCTGGGAATATTTCCTAGAATTATCACATGGGGGATTTTAGCTAGGAATATTTCCTAGAACTATCACATGGGGGACTTCCCAACTAACAGCTGGTAATAGCTAATAAACAAAGGGTTTTGCAGCTTTTGTGATGCATGAATAAGCATCATGTCTGGAAGAAAATCAGACCCCATTTGGTACTTTTTTGAGAAACTGCCATCAAAATCTGCAACTGGATGCAGAGCAAAGTGCATTCTTATCAAATGTACACATATGCCTTCAACTTAAGTAATTGAAAGAATGGGTATTACATGTAATAGTAACAAGAAGGAGGTACATACAAGTAGTTCAGCTGTTTTGTAAAAGTATCCAAGTTGTGGACTTTGAGCACCTTTGTAGATTTTATATATTATTTTATTGAAGATTTAACAGTTTGGTGTACATACAGATAGTTATTTATCATTACTTTGTTAGAAACTTTTTGTTTTCATCAGTTTTGCTTGTTTTACAATTTGAAAATAAAACAGTGGTGTTAAATCAGACTCCATGAGGGTGTATCATTCTTTTAAAGTATCTCTAAAGCATGTGGAACAGAAATGAAAATGATTACATTGAAAGTATCTGTTAAGAAGAAGAGAAAATAGAGAAAACTAATTTTTTTCATAAAAGTTGATTTAAAGCAGTGATTTTTTTGAAAAAAAATCAAGTGATTTAAATCGCGATTTAAATCATGATTTAAATCGACATGATTTAAATCAAACAACACCTGTTACCAAATCAAACAAATCTCTATTTTCCACCGTGCTATATCTACATGTGCAACATTTCAATTTCACAAAGCAGAACTGACATGATTCATCCACTTCAACTGTATGACACGTTTTGTTTGTTATTTTGTTTTGTATTTTTTTTTGCCACGAGGTAAAACCATGTGGGTTCCCATGAGGTAAAACCATGTATGGTAAAATGCCAATTCGTCTACTGCCAACTCGTCCGCTCATCTCATTTAATAGCGTACTTTCGTTTAGTCTCGTGACATTTCATCCATCAACATTTTGTCTAACAACCTTCTAGTCCAATAACCATTTGGTCCAATCATCTTTGTCTAATCACCAGTTCTTTATGACCATTTCATCTCATAACCAGTTGGTCTAATACCCTTTTTCTTTTCATTCACTTTGCCGAATGAATACTTGCAATTAGACCAAGTGGTATATGGACTAAATGGTAGAATGGATAAACAGGGGGTAAGTGACATTAGATGAGTTGTTAAGTGGATGAATTGGCATTTTAAATAGACCAATTGAAAAAAAAAAACACCTTGAGGTCGAAGAACTGCAGAGTATCTTTTCTGTTTTTAATGTAGATTTAGCCAAGAGGGGCAAGAAGAGAAAGGCAGAGACATATTCAATTGCTGATTATTTGGACAAAGAGGTGAGCTCTGCTAGTGTTCATATCATTGGGCATCATTTTGTCACTTTGAATATCATTATACAGTGTGTCCTACAAAATATGTTAATGGCACTTTAGATGGGTATAATGTGAAAATTACACAATTATATGGTTTATACCTTCACATCCGTCAACTGCAATTTATTTTCTACAAGTGGATGAAATGGATGAAAAAACAATTTCATATCCACCAAATTAAGTGAATCCAGAATACTTTGAACACATTTGTGCCAACTAACCAATGACATCAATCATTGTGACTCATGATGTCACAATGAATGCATGATGATGTCATTTGGCAAGTGTCTTGACAGAATAATGAGATCAATATGTCATGAAGTGTGTTTTTTTTTGTTATGCACAGCTAGACATTTAAACAAATTGTAAGTGAAACAAGCATTTTATAGCATAATAAGAGTGATTTGCCTCATGTCTGATCCCTACATTGCTGAGATTCCCACCATACATGTATTTGGCAAGGCTTTATGTAGTGTTTGACTGAAATTTCATGTTCAAGGTGCTGACCAATACATCAAAGAAGCAGAGTGTAGATTGCACAGACAAGGAGGCCGATACAACAACTGTTGGTGATGAGACTGTCAAAGCTAGTAAGAGTGGCTTTGTTGATACATTCAGTAGAGAGATCAATGGGGAGAAAGTCTCTGATCTGCAGCCTGTACTGTTCTCTGGTGGTGTGCTTAGGAAATATCAACTGGATGGCATGGAGTGGCTCAAGGTAAATAAACATTGCAGTATATCATAACACACTTCAGCCTTAGTCCACCTTCTCTGGTACTGTCTTCAGACTGGCTTTGAAATTCATTCTGGTGCTGTCATGGGACGGCGACAAAGCTATAAATGCAGCAAGTGATTTTTATTACCTCTGTTACAAAACGTGTGTAGGCTTGCAACCCCATGACTGAACCGACTCTGATACACTGAAAATACTCGAGGACAGGGAATCGAACCCACGTCCTACAGATTGAAAGACAAGAATCATAACCAACCACTAGACCACAATGCCCCTACATTATTGTAAACATACCACAAGTGGTTTATCTCGGTACACTGAAGGAACACCGCGACAGTCGCGGGCCTGTCCCACTGCTATTACTATGGCTTGCCTAGCGATATTTTGTTGCAGAGTTATAGCGAGGCTAGGTTACCCCGGGGTAGTTTATTGCTGGTCTGAGAATTCACATTGAAGGCAAGATGGCTACAGTCTCTTGACAGTCCCGATACTGTAGCAGTATTTATGGCAAGTGTTTAGAAGGTATAAGTCTAAGTGTCACCCAAGTTGAAGCAATTTGTCAGACAAGACAATGCAGGTAAGACTGCGCTCCACTTGTATTATACATTCATAGATATCTTCCTTGTTTACCCCAAACCACACATACCTACTGCATTTTCTGATACTTTTCTTGTGCCAATGAGGGGAGTTAACTGCACAAATATAGCCATGGAGGGTTTCAATTAGATGAAATATAGCAGTTAGCTCTGTACTTTCCATTTTATTTTCTGGCAGTATACCTGAGAATGAAATAGTAAGTAATAATGTTGAATGCTGGTCAATATGGATACTTAGCATGTTTCTAATTGTGTTTTTATATCTACAGGTGTTGTATGAGAATGGTGTCAATGGTATCTTAGGTGATGAAATGGGACTTGGTAAGACTATACAGTGTATAGCTCTATTTGCCTATGTGATTGAGATGGGAGTACCAGGCCCATTTCTAGTGTGTGCTCCTCTGTCAACTCTGCCTAACTGGGTGTCAGAATTTCAGCGTTTCACCCCAAAGGTAAATTTGCAGTGGCATCGAGCAGGTCAAAATAAAGTTATGGAGATTATATGAAATGCAACACTTAATTTAAATCGGATCATAGGCTAATGTAGCTTGGATTAAAAACGCAAACAAAAGTTTATATTGTTTTTCATGTTGCTCTATTTTTTAGGATTAGGGAAGATAATAATAACATCACTTACATATACTTTCTATCTTTCTATCACTCTCTATCTTAAGTAGATGGCACTTCAAAAGAAGAAAAAAGAATATATACAAAACTTCATTTGAGGATTTTTTTTCCCCAAAATTGACAACAAAATTTGCATACATTCTGATTTGGTTCAGATCTCGGCCGCTGATTTGCGTGATCACCTCAAAAATTTGCTCACACGTAAAGCATAAATTGTATAAACTCTATAGTAAAATTTTCACAAAATTGTATTTTTAATTAATTAAATATGCCAAAAGTTTGCACTAAATATATATTTTTTCCTTTAACTCACTTCATGTAGCTAGTAGAATGCTAATTTTTGGTAAAATAACAATTATTACATTTTCAACAAATATTTACCCCAAAAAGGCCAAAACATGATTAATTTCCTATGTACTTTATTTCTTAATTCTTATGTATTTCTTTGTTTTTTCAAACCTTGGGCCCTTTGGTGATCATAATCATACATCTATGATTTTTCGTTGAAAAAGCAATTTGCATTGACTTTGTACATGGAATCACATTTTTGCCTAATTTGGGTCTGCCATGCACTTACAAAATGTTGCATGATTTTGGAACCGCAAATTTGGTCTTAAAAGATGCTTTAAGGCAACCGCACACCTTACGATTGGTCTACTACCCAATTTCAGAATAAAATGTAGTAGAATTTGATGCTAATATTGAGACTTGGAATATCTTACTGAGTAATGTTCTAAATCATCGTACGAATACCTATGTTTTAGCGAATTTAATATCTAGTTGTAATGACATCATAGCAGTTGTACAATTTGAAACTAATAATTTGGCCTTTACTCCTATATAAAAGCTTGCAATCTTTCAAAATGGTTATAGAAGTACTCTTTCAATTGATTTCAACCTCAAATAAAACGATTTGTTCCAAAATCGGATCGCGAACAGTCGTAAGGTGTGCGGTGGCCTTAAGACTCAAAAGTAAAAAGTCACTGAGTGGTATGGTAAAAAAAATTTACGCGGTGGCGAAGTGATGAAAGTCGTTGTTGACCCCCCGTTGGTTAGGGTTAATACTGAATTAATGTTGGCATTTTGTGACTGTATTTCATGTACAGATCCCAGTGTTGCTATACCATGGCACCAAAGATGAAAGAACAAAGAAGAGGAAGCAGATTAGGAAGAAGATTGGTGAGCACCAGTCTCACCCTATTGTCATTACATCATATGAGATTGTCATGAATGATAGAAACCATCTACAAGGGTTACAATGGAAGTATGTCATCGTAGATGAGGGACATCGTATCAAGAATCTCAACTGCAGACTTATTAAGTAAGACTTCAGTCATCCTCTTTAATTCCCTTTTTGTATCTCTTTATTAAACACTGGGCACCTTTTTTTCTCAGAAGAAACAAAGATTGACATTGCTGTAACCTATTGTGATTTCTCCTTATTGGCAAGTCTAAAGTAATGAAATAATGTATAATTGATACAATAGAAGACAGAGCTATCATTGAATCTTAATTTGGAAATAATTGTGTTGCCCACATGATGTTATATGAAAAATAAACAATTTTTAAATATCATGATTTTATATCTGATTTTAGATGAAGTGGTCAGTGCTACATGTTGTTGTTTCTCTATTTATTGTTTTGCCCGAATGAAGTTGGACAGAGACCTACAAGCCATTTTTGCTGTTGGTCCGTTGGTTTGTTATAAAAAATTTATTTTGTTCAACTTTCTTTTTTTCATCAATTGTGTTTATACTTGGTACATATGATCCTCATGTAATACTACATGTGATCCGATGAGAATGATGGGGTCAAAAGGTCAAATGATATTAGGACATATTCATCCTTATTGTCTCATCCGCCAGAGGTGAAGGTATGCCTAAGGGATCCAAATGTTGTCCGTCGTCACAAATATTGTGACATATAACTCGGCAATCACATGTCACTTTTCAACCAAACTTGGATGGTTAAATGTACGGAGAAGACCTGCATGTCACTGCGCAATCAGAGGTCACATCATAAGGTCAAAGGTTATTTTCAGGTCAACGTTAAAGTTTACATGCAAGACTCTTATGACACCTAACTCCGCAACCGCAAGTCACTTTTCAACC
This sequence comes from Lytechinus pictus, assembly GCF_037042905.1. Lineage (NCBI taxonomy): Eukaryota > Metazoa > Echinodermata > Echinoidea > Temnopleuroida > Toxopneustidae > Lytechinus > Lytechinus pictus. The sequence goes on along the minus strand of NC_087260.1, from coordinate 1,330,285 downwards.
AAACTTGAATGGTAGATGGACTTGGGGGACCTGCATGTTAGGCTGTAGTCGGAGGTCACATGGTAAGGTCAAAGGTAATTTTTAGGTCAACGTTAAAGTTTACATGCAAGACTCTCTCATGACCACTTTTCAACAAAACTTGGATGGTAGATTGGCTTGGGGGACCTGCATGTTAGACTGCAGTCGGAGGTCACATGGTAAGGTTAAAGGTCATTTTCAGCTCAACGTTAAAGTTTGCATGCAAGGCTTGTATGACACTTGACTCTGCAACCGGAAGTTACTTTTCAACAAAACTCAGATGGTAGATGTACTTAGGCGATCTGCATGAAATGCTGCAGTCGGAGGTCACATGGTAAGGTCAAAGGTCATCTTCAGGTCAACATTAAAGTTTACGTGCAAGGCTTTTATGACAAGTGTTATTCCAACCCAGTCATTTCACAATGAAGTTTCGATACAATTCTGTTGCGTGCCCTCACAAATCACGATATTTCTGGTTATTTTCATAAGTGGCCGAGACACAAAATCGCTTTTGCCTTGTTTTATTATGACGGCACTATTATTGTTAAAGGTCATACAAAATAACAACAATTGAGAATCATGTACAGTATAAATGAACACACATTTAAAAGTTTATTTTCAACAACGTACATGTAGGCCTGAGTCATTACGTTTATTTTGAAAAAACTTTTTGCTTTTTATAAATTGGGCTTGATTTAAGGTAAAAAAAAAACCTTCACAAAAAGTTGCTAAAATTTCATATTTTACATCTTTAAATCCATGAAATGGTTATATATGTTTGCCATATTTCCTTAGAATTGTTTTGATTTACTTGGAAAATATAAATAAAGCCAGTGAAAAATATTCAGCTCTCTATTGACTCTGAAAAAGATTGTTTTATGATTTAAAAAAAAAAACTCATCGCTAAAGTGGGGTGGCTAAAATTTCACATTTTGGATCTTTGAATCCATGAAATGGTCATTTATTTTCTATATTTCCTTGATTTTTTGTCTCACCTGCATAGCAGAGTGAGACTATAGGCGCCGCTTTTCCGACGGCGACGGCGGCGGCGGCGGCGGCGGCGACGGCGGCGTCAACACCAAATCTTAACCTGAGGTTAAGTTTTTGAAATGACAGCATAACTTAGAAAGTATATGGACCTAGTTCATGAAACTTGGCCATAAGGTTAATCAAGTATTACTGAACATCCTGCCTGAGTTTCATGTCACATGACTAAGGTCAAAGGTCATTTAGGGTCAATGAACTTAGACCATGTTGGGGGGATCAACATCAAAATCTTAACCTAAGGTTAAGTTTTTGAAATGTCATCATAACTTAGAAAATATATGGACCTAGTTCATGAAACTTATACATAAGGTTAATCAAGTATCACTGAACATCCTGCATGAGTTTCACGTCACATGACCAAGTTCAAAGGTCATTTAGGGTCAATGAACTTTGGCCGAATTGGGGGTATCTGTTGAATTACCATCATAACTTTGAAAGTTTATGGATCCGATTCATGAAACTTGGACATAATAGTAGTCAAGTATTACTGAACATCCTGTGCAAGTTTCAGGTCACATGATCAAGGTCAAAGGTCATTTAGGGTCAATGAACTTTGGCCAAATTGGGGTATTTGTTGAATTACAGCCATAAATTTGAAAGTGTGTTGGTCTAGTTCATAAAACTTGGACATAATAGTAATCAAGTATCACTGAACATCCTGTGCGAGTTTCAGGTCACATGATCAAGGTCAAAGGTCATGTAAGGTCAAAGAACTTTGGCCACGTTGGGGGTATTTTTTTAATTGCCAACATATCTCTATAAGTGTATTGGTCTAGTTCATAAAACGTGGAAATAAGAGTAACCAAGTATCACTGAACATCTTGTGCGAGTTATAGTAGTTTTCAAAATCAGCACTGCTGCTATATTGAATCGCGTGATGCAGGTGAGACGGCCAGAGGCATTCCACTTGTTTTAAATTAGTTGGAAACTATCAAGAAAATTAAGAATATTCAGCTATCTCTTGTCTTTTCTTCATCATTTTATGATGTTACACTCGGTCAATAGATTTTTTTATTGAAGTCCCGCATGTAGACTTTCATGGGTTTTTTTCATGGTGTTGCAACATTAACAGAAAACGATCATTGATCGTTTTACACTTGGTCAACACCATGAAACTCTACATGTGGGACCACAATAAAAACATTTACCGAGTGTAACATCATAACATCATCATTAATCAGAGTGAAGAAAGAGCTGAATATTCTTAATTTTTTTGGTAGTTTCTATCTAAATTAAAACAATTTCAAGGTAATATGGAAAATAGATGTCCATTTCATGGATTTTTGCAAAATGTGAAATTTTAGCCACTTATGGTTTTTTTTTTTTTGCATCGGCAAATTGCTCAAGATACTTGCGCATGCGCAGTCATTGCACACATACATGTAGAACGTAAGATGCGATGGCATGGTTTTTCGAACGAGGTACCTGGCGATAATTATTGGTAATTGACACTGATTTTACATCAGTTTCCAGTGTTTTTTTTTTATTTGTTTGACATAATATGAGAGATAGTTGTGATTATCCAAGAGATATTGAAATTAATTTAGAGGGTCTACTGATATTTTATTTCCAAAACAACCACTTGCCCTGGGCAAGCGGGCAAGTGGGTTTGTCGCGCCCTGCCTATGGGATATTCATCGGATTTTGGTCTTTTTTTAGGGATACGCTCTGATACTGCACGAGCAATTGACACAGACCAAAATATATGTTTTTAACCCTTATTAAATTGACCCCCCTCGACAAATTTTGTCACTATGCTGTCGCGCAAAATTTTTTTGACCGCGCCACTCGCTGACTTTTGAGACCAAAATTACCTGGGTACGCAGTTCCAAAATTCCTCAACATTTTGTAAGTGCATGTCAGACCCCTGATTCAGAAGTGTATGATTGTTTTCACTTTTGGTATTTAAAATGGATTTATTTTATGCTATTCATTATTGCAAAAGGGTCCCCGACAAAGTTCATTGGAAAATACAATACAAAATAAAGGGTTGAAAAACAAATAAATTCATAAGAATAAAAAAACAATAAAATACAGTACATAAGAAATTAATTCGATTTTTGCAATTTTGGGGGAGATATTTGTTAGAAATGTAATACTTGATACTCCCACCAAAAATTAGCATTCAACGAGGAATATAAATTGAGTTAAAAGCAAAAACATACACAGAAAAACAAATTTAGGGAAAATTTCATACGCTTATTTGCATAATTGATTAATACAAAAGTATAAACAATTAATTTTTTGAAAATTTTACTATACAGTCTTGTAGTTTACATCCGGCTCTATGCGCGTGTAAATTTTCGTGGCGATTGCGTGATCAGCGGCCGAGATCTGAGGTATATACTAGTACATATATACCAGTATATACTGTTCCGAAATATATATCTACAATGTATATAGATGATAATATCCAATATGTCTTTTCTTCAGGGAACTAAAGATGTACCAGACAGCAAATCGTCTTCTCCTGACAGGTACACCTCTACAGAACAATCTTGCTGAGCTCTGGTCTATGCTCAACTTTCTCTTGCCAGAAGTCTTTGATGATCTCAACACGTGAGTTCCATGAATGAACATAATGTTCTATCAATGGCCTAAGACTAACTCTTAAAAAAAAATTGAAGCAAAGAGAGCCTGATTGACGGAATTTGTTCTTATTGATTTGAGTAAAATTATATCAAGTATGAAAACCATTGGGGATACTTATTGAATTACCATAATAACTTTTAATGTTTATGGATCTAGTTTATAAAACTTAGACATAAGAGTAAGCAAGTATCACTTAACATCCTGTACGAGTTTCAGGTCACATGACCAAGGTCAAAGGTCATTTAAGGTCGATGAACTTTGGCAATGTAGTAGGTAATTGTTTAATTGCCATCCAAACTTTGAAAATTTATGGATTTATTTGATGAAATGTAGACATTTGGGTAATCCAGTATCATTGCTCATCTTGCACAAGTCGTAGGTGACCTGATCAAAGTCAAATGTCATATAGGGTTAATGAACTTAGGAGCATATTATATGAATGGTGTCTTTTTTAAATAATTATTTTATAGTCATTTTCAAAGTCAGCACTGCTGCTACAGAGCTTCCAAGTCTCCCGGATCCTGTGGGAGAATACTGGATTTCGATCCAATCTCCCGTTCTCCCGACCCCATGCCAAAATCTCCCGGATAATTGTGATTTTTAGCTGTTAAATTGTAAAATTCATACAAACGACTGTTTTACGAGTCTAGCATGTTCAACTCCCTTTACACCCACGTGGAAACTCCTTATCACATTTTCATTTTACCCAGTTACTTTTACCAGTTTTTGTATAATCGTACATTGATTTCCAATGTAAATGAAGATAATTTTACCGAACGACTGGTGAATTAGTCTAACAAGCAATTTTTTTTGTCTGGTTCTGCAATGTGCATGTGCGTGATGGAAACACTTTAGCGGCACTCCATGCCTATGCCCCCCGACGCGCCGCGGCGCGGCACTGCCTGGTCTCCGGCAGACTGCGCGTCTGCGCCGCGGCAGGAGGCTATGCGAGAAGGGAAGTCCGATGTATATTTCGGAAGCATGTGTGCGCTTTATTCGAGCTGAAACTGTGGATCAACGATGGGTTACTATTATATAGTCCGGTCTGTTAGCGTAAAAAACACCCTACTTGTGGACACAGTGGACAAAAGCATGATTTTTTCTCCAGACCTTTCTTTATGTATAAGAATTAAAAATGGGGTATGCTCCAAAAAATCTGGCTGCAGGAACAGTGAAAAAATGGGTGAAAATGTCAGAATTTATGAGTTTAGATTGGTCTGATATATAGACTAGCGCTAGTGCAAAACTCAATAGCAGTGCATTATTTTGCATTGGTTTAGTTCTTGAATTCAGACCCTTTTTGAACAGATATTCTGTTTGTCCTCATATCTCAATGCACTAAATATCTGAATGCAGATGCTAAACAAGCCGAAGGGTGGCAGTGGAGGGGGTTGAATGTTGGTGTGTATGTACATATTTTGGTCTTGGTGTAAAGATGTGCAAGACACATTTTTTGCATGTGTTGCCATGGTAACAGTGTATTATGGCAAAATAAGGTTACAAATCTTGCAGTTAGAACTACTTCCTCTGTTTTCATCCGATTCTCATGAAATTTGGCACACACATTGGTCTTGAGGTGAAGATGTCTAAGACACATTTTGTGTGTCTTTCGGAAATTTTAGTTGCCATGGTAACAACATAACATTTGGTGAAAATTTGGGAAAAAACCTTACAATTCAAACTGCTTCATCAGTTTTAAATCAATTCTCATGAAATTTGGCACACACATTGGTATTAAAGTAAAGATGTACAAGGCACTTTTTGTGATTGTTTCAGAAATTGTGTTGCCATGGTAACAATATATTATATGGCAAAATTTGAACTACTTCATCAGTTTCAAACCAATTCTCATGCATGATATGGCTCACACATTGGCCTTGAGATAAAGATGTGCAAGAACCTTTTTTTTTTCATTTGTCAGAGAGTGCATTGCCTTGATAACCACATATAGCCAGAAATGCAGGGAAAACTCATCAATTGTGGATCAATCTACTTCTCAGTTTTCAGCCTGTGCTCAGAAAAGTTTACACAAATATTCATTTTGGGTAAAGATTCACATTCAGTGTTAAAGGGGAATCCAGCCTTGGTCATAAAATGTTGTGTGGAAAAGGAGAAAAATAAGAATGGTGAAAGTTTGAAAGCAATCGGACAAGCAAAATAAAGTTATGGCTGCTTTAAAATTAAGATCCCTAAGGCTACTAGTATGTAGATTTCAAATTGATAATGGGTAAGTAAATTATGACAAGGGGTGAGGCCGCAAGGACAACTTTCCCATTGGCCTTGTACTTTGGTTTTCTCCTAAATTTCATTGGGGCCGTAATATAAACCTGTTAGTATAATGCTTTATGTCCTCATGAAAGAAAGATACAATTTGAAGTAAAACTTTTGAAAAAGACATTTTAGTCAATTAATTATTTCTGTACATGGAAGAGTGGTCCTTCCCTTACATCATTATGACATCACATGTGCGGCCAATTTGAAGTCTTCATGGGTATATAGTGATTACCAATGTTTACAACTTTTATATATTCACAACTTTCTTATGGTTTGTCCGATATTGTTCAAACTTTGACCTATTGTCTGATTTTTTCTTTTCCTCATAAAAACAAGTGTTTATTTGGTTTGGATTCCCCTTTAACATCATAAAATAGCGCAGGGTATTCATGGTATTAATCACCTTCAATAATATTTATAGTTTTTTTTTTGGGGGGGGGCGGAGGAGGTCCTTAAAAACTGACAACATAAAAATATAGAAGGTTTTTTTTTTTTTTTTTTTTTGGGGGGGGGGGGGCTTTAGAAAATTGCCACATAAAGAGTAAAAGGAAATAATTACAACTAGGAACTGACCCCCCCCCCCCCAAAAAAAAAAGGGGGGAAGAAAAATCCTTTACACTTTAGCGTATTAATTTAAAGCCTAAAACATTCTGGTTTGATAAAAAATCATTTCCGGTGCCCAATTAATCAACGTTTTATTTATTTCCTTCTACTCAGTCTTTGTTCATTTCAGTGTTTACTCTGACTTTCTTACATCACTTTTTGCACTTTTTGCACTTTAGAGCTTTACCATACCTTCTTGTTTTGTTTCCCCCCCCCCCTCTTTTTCTCCCTCTCTAAGTACATTTTTTTTTTGCTATTTTAATTCATTATTATCTAGCAACAATTATTCCATTTTGAATGCTTACACCTACACTGAAATATAATACCATGACATTTATTCTTTTCTTCATAATCTTCTAAACTCTATTTTGGCTACACTCTGTCCTAAATAATGCTATTAGCTATATTTAATGTTTACTTTAAAGAATTGAAGAAATGGCTGTCATGATATTATATTTCGGTAAAGGTGCATCAAATTCATAGTTGCAGCATTCAGAATGGAATAACTGTTCAGTGTTGCTTGAAAAAAAATGGATTTAGTTGTTTTCCGAAAATCCTCTGTGAAAATTTTAGTTATATCACTGAGTTTTCCCATTCCTGCAGTTACCACCATCTGAAAGGGATATGACTAGAATATATGTAGAGAAATAAAAGTCATCATTTGCTCAATGAACAGTGAATACGTTCGTCCTTACTCCAATGCAAAATTATTTGCATTTTTTTGTGACAGTCAGATCTTGCATCCAACAATTTTGCTACTGAAACATAATATTCATTTTTTGACAATTATACTGAAAAAATTAAATGAAATAAAATTGAAGGCAAAACATTATTGTGCACATATGCATATTTTTGATATGGTATGCTATTGAGTCATGGATTTGCAAGTGAATTTCTAAAACAAGTGCAGAGATTTTTGTATATATATATATATATTTCTATAATTAGTTGCATGATTAAAGGTTCACTTTATAATATGTCAGAAAAAATATACTTGAAGAGAAGAGAGGGTAAAAAAGGAGAGAGGAAACATAAGATGGTATGGTGAAGCTCAAAATCAAGAGTGATGTGATATAGTTAAAAAGAAAGAGTAGGAATGGAATATGAATAAAAGACTGAGTATGAGAATATAAATAAACAATGATTAATTGGCTACTGTAAACAATTTTTTTACCAAAGCAGAATGCATTAAACATCAAATGAATGGTCTGAACTCTGAAGTGCAAATGAATCTTCTTACCTTTTAATGGGGGGGGGGGCATTTTTCTGCTCAAAAAATATATCAGCCCCATTTGTTTGCGGGGGGGGGGGTTAAGTTCTTAGTCATAATCCTTTACTAGTAACTTTAACTTTTATGAGGTCATTTTCTAAAGACCCCCCCCCCCCAAAAAAAAGGGAGTAATGTCTCGCTTTAAAATACAAAGACCCCTGAGGGGCAAAGGCGTAGACTGGTTGAGCATAGGGAGATAGAAGTGGTATGGGGAGGGATGCACATCTTGGGAAGGTGGAACTAAGGTTTGGAAAATCAGCCGTTGAAAGTAGAAGGGGTACACATTTTGTTTTGCTTGCCAGTGTTGGAACTCCTTTGCCAGAGCGGAAGGTTTCACATTCACCCAGTGTACCCCCAGCCTATGCCCTTGAGGGGATGCTTATTTCAAGAGTGTTAATGGACACCGCCTTTAACCTTTATTTTGAGGTCAGATTTTAAGGACCAATCCCGCTCCTCCCCCAAAACCTAGAAATATTACTGAAGGTGATTAATACCCCCACACTCATATATTTTAATGCAGTTTAGAATTTAATATGAATCTTTACCCAAAGATGAATATTTCTTCTAACTTTTATGAGCACTGACTAAAAAAAGGGGAAGTTGTTTGATCCACAATGAGTTTTCCTGCATTTCTGGCTATCATATGTGGTTACCCATACTCTGACAAATGCACACATAAAATGGTTCTTGCACATCTTTACCTCAAAGCAAATGTATGAGACAAATTTCATGAGAAATGGTTCAAAACTGATGAAGTTGTTCAAATTTCAAGGTTTTTACCTAAATTTTGCCATATAATATGTTGTTACCATGGCATCACAATTTATGAAACACATACAAAAAGTGCCTTGTACATCTTTACTCTAATACCAATGTGTGTGTCAAATTTCATGAGAATTGATTTAAAACTGATGAAGCAGTTTGAATTGTAATTTTTTCCCCAATTTTCACCAAATAATATGTTGTTACCATGGTAACAAGATTTTTGAAAGACACACAAAATGTGTCTTAGACATCTTCACCTCAAGACCAATGTGTGTGCCAAATTTCATGAGAATCGGGTGACAACAGAGGAAGTAGTTCTAACTGCAAGATTTGTACCTTATTTTTGCCATAATACACTGTTACCATGGCAACACAATTTCCAACACATGCAAAAAAATGTGTCTTGCACATCTTTACCCCAAGACCAAAATATGTACATACACACCAACATTCAACCCCCTCCATCACCACCCTTCGGCTTGTTTAGCATCTGCATTCAGATATTTAGTGCATTGAGATGTGAGGACAAACAGAATATCTGTTCAAAAAGGGTCTGAATTCAAGAACTAAACCAATGCAAAATAATGCACTGCTATTGAGTTTTGCACTAGCGCTAGTCTATATATCAGACCAATCTAAACTCATAAATTCTGACATTTTCACCCATTTTTTCACTGTTCCTGCAGCCAGATTTTTTGGAGCATACCCCATTTTTAATTCTCATACATAAACAAAGGTCTGGAGAAAAAATCATGCTTTTGTCCACCGTGTCCACATAATTCCGCTAACAGACCAGACTATAATTACACCCTGACTTTTAGGAATAATTTTATTGACAATCCTGAAGAACAGAAGCAACGTGGAGATTTTTTTTGCCTACTTTTACTTGGGTTGATCGGATCCCGGGGATCGGATTCGAACATTTTCTCTTTCGTGAGTGAGCTAGCCTGGCGCTGGCTGGCTGTGCGTGCTTGCTACAAAAAGGCAATTTTCACAGGAATCCCTCGGCCCTCAGACTTTAAACAGGCCACATATAAGTCTTTACAGGGCCAGGCAAGCTCATCTTCCACTACTGCAGCCCTTTCCCCCTCTGGACAATAAAGGTATTTTCTTGTTGAATGCATTCTTTTGTGAATCATTTTATGTTCTACTGTATTGCCTGAAATCAGGCTTGAACTTATTTTTTTAGTCATGACAATGACAGACAATTCATCATTTCATGAAATCTCTCTAATGTGCATTTAATCTATGTGCCAAAATTTTTGATGGTTTAGACAGCTGTCGGATACTATCAAATGTTGTTTCTTAATGAGTTTTGCTACCCAAAACTCCCGTCCGTGGGACATTTCGCCGCGTGCTCCCTCACAAAATCATACCTCCGCGAAATCTTCTGGATTCTATCATCCCAATGTTGGCAGCTCTGCTGCTATATTGAATCGCATAATGCAGGTGAGACTGTCAGAGGCGCTCCACTTTTTTAATGGAGCATTGCATTTCACATGTTTTATGGAGGTGATTGCAGATGTATTTTATCCTATACAATTTAAATATAACCAATACAATGTAAGGAAGTTGGAGATCACTGATGTATAGTAGAAAAAAATGGTTTATTATGTTTCAATTTCTCTAGATTCCAATCTTGGTTTGATTTCTCCACACTGTCTAAGGAAGGTGGTGATGAGGCTATCATTGCCCAGGAAAGAGAACAACATGTTATATCAATGCTTCATCAGGTTTGTATCCTAGCCAATGGTTTCTTTTTGATTAACAAAATATTTGTTTTTGTGTTTATGATAGTGAAGGATTTTTAAGGGTTTGAGATATTTCCAACTATATCCTCCAGGGTGGGCGATTCATATATTCTTTTTTATAAGAAAAATCAGATTTTTGTCTCGCCTGCATTCAGCATAGCAGAGCGAGACTAAGGGCGCTGCTTTTCATACAGCGACGACAGCGCCGTCAACACTGAAATCTTAACCAAGGTTAAGATTTTGAAATATAACTTGAAAAGTATATGGACACAGTTCATGAAACTTGGATATAAGGGTAATCACATATAACTGAACATCATGCCTGAGTTTCAGGGGGGCGTTTCATGAAAGGACTTGTCGGACGTTTTATCCGACAAGTCCCATTTTATTCGACAGTTACCATAGTAACAGTACCTCTCAGCCAATCAACATCAGAGAAAGATGTCAGATGAAAATGTTGATGAAACACACCCCAGGTCACATGACCAAGGTCAAAGGTCATTTAGGGTTTAATGAACTTGGACCATGTTTGGGGAATCAATATTGAAATCTTAACCTAAGGTTAAGTTTTTGAAATGTTGTCACAACTTCGAAAGTATATGGATCTAGTTCATAAAACATAGACATAAGGGTGATAGTGTGTAACTAAAGATCCTGCATGAGTTTCAGGTCACGTGATTAAAGTCAAAGGTCACTTAGGGTCACCAAACTTTGGCCATGTTGGGGTTATTTGAGGAATTGTCATCATAACTTTGAAATTTAATTGATCTAGTTCATGAAACTTGGACATAATAGCAATCAAGTATCCTTAAATACCCTGTGCGTGTTTTAGGAACATGGTGAAGAACAAAGGCCATTTGAAGGTCAATGAATTCTGGCCGTGTTGGGAGTATGTGTTGAATTGGCATCATCATTTAGAAAGTTTATGAATCTTGCTCATGACATATGGGTAATCAAGTATGAGACACATTTTTTCTTTATCATGTTTATATGAACGGGTTGTCATAATTATCAACCTGAGATATATAGATTCTATGTCAGTTTTCAAAGAACAAAAGTTTCTAAAAGATGGAGTGAGGGGCCTTCTTTTGGTTTCCGGGTTGTCAATATCAAACATGATTGCATGTCGAGTCCGATGCGATTTTCATATCAACCTTATATCATCATCACTCCAGTGTCTATTAAAATTATCATAAATTTGCGTGGATTTTTGCAAAATTGTAAACATTTTAATGCAAGATTTGTCTACTTTGAGAGTACTTTAACATCCGAACTGCAAGCCATCCCGCCTACAACCTCCAAAATTATGTTTACAACTCATCGGCCATTTTGATTTATGGATGATACCAGTTACTTTTAATACGAATACCAAGCTGTGTATGCCTGTATCATACTTATTGCATAAAATTTTGTAACAACGTCGACATACAAATACATATTTTATCACGTTTTCTCATTAGACCAATGATATGGTTGAACATATTCTTATTTTGCTTGATACAACGCTATGACCACCCCTCTCCAATGAGAGCGTGAATAATTCCGCTCTCTCATGAATATTGATTGTGGAGCGTTGTGGCCCAGTGGATAAGTCTTCTGACTTAGAAACAGAGCGTTGTGGGTTCGAATCTCAGCTATGGCGTAATTTCCTTCAGCAAGAAATTTATCCACATCGTGCTGCACTCGACCCAGGTGAGGTGAATGGGTACCCGGCAGGATTAATTCCTTGAATGCATGAGCGCTGAAAGGCAGCTCGAGCTAAAGCTGGGGTAATAATAATAATAGTAACAATGCGCCTTGGAATAGAATATTTCTAGATAGATGGCGCTATGTAAATGCCTATTATTATTATTATTGATTTCGATTTGGATCGGGAAACGCACGCCATTGGTCATTCAACAAGAACAGATGAATATTCATCGATGACAGTCTGTTTACATGAATATTCATCGCCTAATGGTGCCATGGCCATGTGGAATTGGTCATCCGTAGAGCGCTTTCATTCCATTGGCGGAATGCATGCTAAGCCCCGTCTACTGATGGCAACTGCATGGTTTCCCCGCGAAATGAAATCGTAAGGGGTGGTTCACGCATAGTATTTCAAATCGGGCAGAATGTAACTGCCACAACAAAAAATAAATTGTCAATCATTTGTACATGTTTCAGTGGTGATTTAAATCAATGATTTTTTTTTTTTTTCATCATAGTGATTTAAATTGCGATCATAGTGATTTATATCGCTACTTATATCGGCCAACTCCAAAGAAATAAAAAATAAACCTTGGTTCATTCCCCACCTGTAGATATTGACACCTTTCTTATTGCGCCGCTTGAAGGCTGATGTGGACCTGATGATACCACCCAAGAAAGAGCTCTTAGTCCATGCCCCTCTCACCAAACACCAAGAAGAGTTTTATAAATACACACTGGACAAGACTATCATGGACAGGATAAAGGAAAGAGATGTGAGTTTTCTGGAATTCTTAACCCTTATTGAACCCCCCCCCCCCACAAATTTTGTCACTACGCCGTCGCGCAATTTTTTTTTTTACTGCGCCGCTCGCTGACTTTTTACTTTCAAGTCTTGCGCATCTTGTGAGACCAAATTTATGACTCCTGCATACAATTCCAACATTACGCAACATTGTAGATATTTGTTAGAAATGTAATAATTGATGCTCCCACCAAAAATTTTCCAATATTCATGCTAAAACAGCGTAGTACATTTATATTCATGACCGATTGTGTTAAAAATAATGAAAGCTGGAAGTGCAAGCAGAATAATAATTTTTTCATTTTTATTTGAATATATCTCCTGCGTAATCTTCCTTTGAAATTTGTTTTCAGGCCCTGGATCCATTTGCCACTGGCATCCCTGCTAATGGTAGTTTGGCATTTTTAGTAATAAATTTGATTGCATGTTTTCTGCAGCCTCCATTTTCATCATATTGTTTGTTTGTTTTACGACTGAAATGCATATATTGTTATGGATTATTTCATTGGTAGGAGCCCACTCCTACTCCTGTTGAGCTGACACCTTCTGGGCGCCCTAAGAGAAGATCCAAGAATGTCAATTATGCTATCATGATGGAATCTGGAAAGAAAGAGAAAGAGAAGAAAAGCAAACAGAGGATCAACTTTGAAAAGGAAGAAAATGAAATTATCCAGTGGGTGGAGATGATTGAGAAACAACTAGAAAAGTAAGTTTATATGGCAAGATTGAATGAGGACTGCAATGGTTGATGCCCAGTATTAGGCCTAGGATTAAAAATCAATTGATCGAATGGCTTGCTGCCAATTGGTAATCAATAAGCAAAATTTATACTGCTCATATTGTTGGCGGTCATCCGAACTGTCGTATCAGTCAATTTTTGTCCAAAAAAAAATTGATTTTTAGATTTTTGCATAAAATGAAAGTACAAGTCCCATGCTATTCACAGCTAAATTTTTAGACAGCAATTCATTTTCTTTTCTGAGATATGAGAGGATTGTTGTTGCATTTAATTCAGCAGGCGCTGCTCCCGTTTCGAGGCCGAGGCCCACGATACCACGAGTATCGGATTGCCATGTCTTCTGATGAGGATTTTCCTCTTGTTGATTCGAGGGCCACTTTTTGCACTCCGCCATCACTTTCCTGTCTTTCCTCTTGGAAGACTTTTCATCTGAGGAGAAGAGTTTCCCTAAGCTCTGATGGTGGCTGCCTCTGCGCTTTCCTCTCCCTGTTCTCTGGCATTCTTTGCTTAAGACATGCCTCCCCACGGTTGAATCCGTGTTGGTCTAGCACAGATTAAAAGGATGTATCCCAGTTATTGATAGTAAATCATGAAAATACTTACCGTTAGTTTCTTATTTACGAAATAACTGGATACATCCCTTTAAACTAGGCCCGTTTCGGGTACACGTGTACACGCACGGTCAAGTCAGTGCACGTGTACTAAATTCCATCACCGTGTACACGGTAACAACTGCATAAAGCTTGCATGGGACTGTAAAGTCAGTGAACAAGCTCAAAGCCTCACATTAAATCTTAGTTCTCAGACACTGCACATGTTTTAATCACTAATATGTCAATATATTTCAATTAACCTAGAGTGAGTTTACTTCCAAACTCGCCGATTTAATCCACATTTATTCTGGAGACTCAAGTTTTTGTACCACGAAATGGGTCTGCTCCGGTCTCGAAAGCTCGAAAGTGTTGCTCAATCACACTCAGAGCCAATTTGAGAATCAACAATTGCGACAGCGATCATTGCTACAACTTACGTGTTATACGCTTGTACACATGTGCTACAAGCCTACGAACAAACACTTCTCAAATTGGCAATAAAATAATGAAAATCAATCGATAACTTCAGTTACACTTAATTCTGCAGCGATCTGTGCATGCACGTACGGTACAGTATACAAAATGCGCATCCAACGAACGTCGGCGCTAGCTAGGGCCCTGCACTGATTTTCTTTTGCATTCTTTATTAATTTAATGCGCTGCTAAGCTGAGTAAACTCGTTAATTGCACCAATATTTGTGGATTGATACTTCTAACTTAGGCTATATAGACCCCTTTTTATGTTATATTGACATGTTAATGCGGGTCCGTGTCGACATGAAAACATAACTCGCTCTCCCAGTGTTTACAAGGTGTACACGACCAAAACGCCGTGTACACGTGCATAAAAAATGGACTTTCAAAACGGGCCTACTTTAAACCCTCCCACCGGCCCCTCGCCTTGCATTGCAACATGTCTCCTTGTGTGTTATTGTCTTTGGGATAGCCATTCAAGTAGATGAATAGCATAGATTAAAGGGATGTATCCCGGTATTTCATAAATAAGAAAAAATTTTCATGATTGTGCTAAAAATAATTTGCATGTTTCAAAGTATTACATATCTTATTTTTCATTACAGGGAAGAGAAAGTTATGAAGGCCAAGAAAGCTGAATCTTCAGTTGTAAACATCAAACTCCAGAATGTAATGATGCAGCTGAGAAAGTGTTGTAATCATCCATATCTCCTAGAGTACCCTCTAATAGAAGCTACAGGGGAGTACCGGGTAGATGAAGAGCTGATTACTTCCTGTGGCAAGATGATGGTGGTGGATAGGCTCCTTCCTGCTCTCAAGGAGAGGGGTCATAAGGTCAGTTCATTTTCTCATGTTATACATGTACAGTGCGTATAAAAAAAACGGGACAGTTTTGAAAAGTCTATCAAAATTTTGTTTCAAATCATGATGTCTATATTTTGATGTCATTAGATGCTCTGGAGTCTTATCTTTGAAATGTCATTAAAAAAAAAATTTGTTCATGCTTGAGCGAAGTTGGCTCAGTCAGTATCGCGTCTGCCCATCAAACCTAAGATTGTGGGTTCAAGTCCACCCCGGGCAGATGACTGAAGCCAGTGCGTTGTGTGTGAACTTATCCCATGTTTCATAGATGCAGGCTATGTTACAGTGGAAAATACTCCATCCCTCGGATAGGACGTTAAATGGAGGCCCCGTGTAGAGGAGAATCACCACCTTTGCACGTTAAGAACCCACTGAACTATTCGATTAAGAGTAGGGGGAAATCCTGGTGAAGTGGTCCACCGGCACTTCAGTTATATCCTTATTGTTTTGCCCACCAGAGGTGAAGGTGAGACTTAGGGATCCAAATGTTGTCCGTCCGTCTGTCACAAACATTATGACACATAACTCAATGGTAGGTCACTTTTCAACCAAACTTGGATGGTAGATGGACTTGGGGGTACTACATGATATGCTGCAGTCAGAGGTCACATGGTAAGGTCAAAGGTAATTTTTCAGGTCAACGTTAAAGTTTACATGCAAGACTCTCTCATGACACCCAACTCCGCAACTACATGTCAAGTGAAATCTTAAATATTTGCATCTGTAGTGAACAATGGCAGACAACGATGTGAACTCGAATGATCAAACAAGTGCAACGCCGTTCTCGTCCACTGCTGCTAAAACTCTATTGTCTCGCCCACCAGAGGTGAAGGCGAGACTTCGGGATCCACATGTTCTTCATCCGTCCATCACAAACCTTATGACACATAACTCCACAACCGTAAGTCACTTTTCAACCAAACTTGGATGGTAGATGTACTTGGGGGACCTGCATGTTATGCTGCAGTCGGAGGTCACATGGTAAGGTCAAAGGTCATTTTGAGGTCAACATTAAAGTTGATGTGCAAGACTCTTATGACAAGTGTTATTCCATCCCAGTCATTTCACAATGAAGTTTCGATACAATTCTGTTGCATGCCCTCCCAAATCACAATATTTCTGGTTATTTTCTATGTGGGCGAGACACAAAATTGCTTATGCCTTGCATTTATAGTTACAAGTAAGAAAAAAATTGTCAACCCAATCAAGGATATATGCATTATTAATGGTAGAGCTTGTAATTTATTCAAATCCTTTCATTGTGTGCTACAAAGGTTGTGATGTATTCGAAAGACATGAACCTTTTCATGTAAAAAATTATATTTGTCCTGTCAAGCACCATGGCCCAGGGAAAGTGTATGGGGTGCTGAAGCACTCATCAAGATTTACCTTGGTGGGCTCTGTGTATTATTCATCATAGGCAGTACACCTGGAAAACAAATTAGAGAGAGGGGGCTGATTCAGCCCCCCCCCCCCTCAAAATTTGTCGTGATAAATCTGCCGTGCCAAATTTTTTGATCGCGTGGCTCACTGACTTTTTACGTACAAGTCTCGCGCAACTTGAGAACAAAATTGTGACCCCTGGGTACGTGGTTATGAAATTTCGCAACATTTCGTAAGTGCATGCAGACCCCAAATTGTTCAAAAACGTGAATTTGTATACAAATCCAATAGTGTTTTTGCCAAAATTCATAAATGTATCATTATTTTCCCTTTTACTGATTAAAATCAAATAATTCCATCTATTTTATGGTCATAATAAACTTGATTTTCATTGAAAAAACAAAGTAAAAAAAATCAAAGAAATACATAAGAAATTTAGAAAAGAAAATAAAGGTGATGTTGAATTTTTTAAAAGTACATTTAATCAGATTCTAAATGAATCTGTGTACCAAAAATTAACATTTGAGGGGCATTATTTGGTTAATTACAGCATATTTTATGCATAAATTAGCATAATTAATTAGCAATGAGATTTTTGCAGAATTTGTTCTTATAGTCTTGGAGGTTATGCCATGGGTAACGCGCGTGCCAATTTTCGTCACGATCACGCTATAAATGGCTGAGACCATACAGGGGGGGGGGTGGCTGAATAAGCCCCCTCCCCCTCCCCTCAGTCTTCTTAGGTGTCAAAATAGCCTAGTCTATGTCTATTGACATCAAAATATGGACATAATTAGAAACAAAATGTTGATAGACTTTTCAAAACTGTCCATTTTTTTTATATATGCACTGTATACAAGTCTCCCACAAATATTTTTCGGGAAAGAATCTTAATTTTTGGCCATTCCAAGCCACATTGCTTTATTCCCCTTTTTATACGCCCATCGTAGATGGGACGTGCATGTATTAGCGAGTTTTCGCAAATCTCTGGGATGCATCATTAGGGTCTGGTAACACAAAAGTTAATGATTCATCATACACTTGATTTTCAAGATTGATTTTACATTATAGTTATTAGAATCAAATGTAGAAGACTGTTCTACAATCATTGCTAAGCTTTGTGTTACAGGCCCTATAGATCTGCTTTTTGTGTGCAAAATTCTTTCATGCGACACCATGCATGCCTTTCCAAGATGCGAGATTAAATCCCGCTTTCGTGCATGTAAGACTGGTCATCAGCGTATGCCCGCCTGAGGCGGCGGCGGCGGCCTCTACTATGGTAGCTGGCTGGAGATAATCGAAATGCTAGGCCTACATGGTAGATTATGACATGGATAAGAAAGCTGTTTTTATATGCCCGTCCTAGACGGGATGTATTATGGTATTACGCTCGATATCCATCCGTCTGTCTGTCAGTCTTTTAACTTTTCCTTGTAAACACGATAACTTTAGATTAACTTAAGATTAACTTAGATTAACCTAAGCTCATAATATTTGGTGTGTATGATACTAGCATGGATTCCAGGAAGCCAATTGGATTTTGAGATCAAAGGTCAAGGTCACATTGACATGTTTTCATCTTACCCTTCTGCAGTCCTTGTTAACGCGATAACTTGAGTGTAACTTGACCTAGGCTCATATAATTTGGTGTGTATGATACTAGCATGGATCCCAGGAAGCCTATTGATTTTGAGGTCAAAAGGTCAAGGTCACAGTGACATGTTTTCATCTTACCCTTCTGAAGTATTTGTAAATGCGATAACTTTCGTTTAACTTAACGTAGGCTCATATAATTTGGTGTGTGATACTAGCTGGATCCCAGTAATTCTATTGATTTTGAGGTCAAAAGGTCAAAGGTCAAGGTCACAATGACATGTTTTCATCTTACCCATCTGAAGTCCTTGTTAACGCAATAACTTTAGTTTAACTTGACCTAGGCTCATATATGATACTGGCATAGATTCCAGTAATTTTATCGATTTTGAGGTCAAAAGGTATAAGGTGAAGTCGCCACATTCCATTTTTTCAGCGTTACTGACGGGCGTATTATGTTCTCACCTTATCGACACACTTGTTCTTACAATTTTACTACATACTGTACTTAAATGGAACTTCTGGAACCACTTCTATGTTTTGACTATTCCCTGAATTTTTTGTTGTGTTCAGATTCATCTTATGTATTTTGTTTTTTGTTATAGTTCGGATGAGTATTTTATTCTTCAAAAATTCAAAATTTAATGAGCATTTAAAAAAAGCTGTTTTTGTCTCACTTGCATGGCGCCGCTTTTCAGACAGTGGCGAGGCTGCATCATCATTGATATCTTAACCAATGTTTAGTTTTTGAAATGTCATCATAACATAAGTATATGGACGTAGTTCATGAAACTAATAGTGTAATGGTGTATCACTGAAGATTTCACTTATTTAATTAACATTTTGTTGTGAATGAGAAAGTTTTAGGGTTCATCTGAATCTACATTACTTTTGCGTAAAACAAGAGCTACTTGATACCAGCCACGTAATGGTTTAGAATTATGTTATCTGAATTGCTTAGTAAAATTTTGTCATACATATAATTTGCCAATTTTTAAGAATATTAAAGTATAAAGTATAGTAAAGTATACACAAATATTGTAGTGAAGTTATACTACAAAATAGATTCTCTTTTCTCCTCCAAGGTTTTGATATTCTCCCAGATGACAAAAATGATGGATATCCTAGAAGACTATTGTCATTTGAGAAGCTATCAATACTGTAGACTTGATGGTAGTACATCTATCGAGGACAGGCAGGCAAGAGTGAGTATCATTCCAGTATTATCTCATGTAGTACATTGTAATAGATATAAAGAGGTGATTGCCAGGATACTAATATAATATTTACATAGGTTGTTATTTTAACCTCTGCAGTAGTAAGTGGTTTGCTGGAGGCATTCTGTTTTCAGGTTATGGTTGAGTCTTTCTAATTTCCCTAAAGGGGGAGAAAAAAAATCTCACTAACAGGCATGAAAATTTCTCTGTTTTCATGAATTTCTGATGTCGCCTTTATGACAGCCCTAAATTCCCAAAATGCATCCTTTGGGGCGACCATTCTTTTTTTATTTGCCCCAAGATTTGTGACAAACAATTTTTAAAATTGTTTAGAAATCAATATTCTAACTATGGCAGAATAATGATATTTGGATTCATTGCAAAATTTGCTTGTTTCCTCTAAAAAGAAGCCCTTTAAAAGAAAGTAATCACCCCCACGTTGTGAAATCGCCCCAATGTGAAGATAAGAATAGCCCCTTAAAAATAAATATTATTTCCTACCCTGCCATAGATATTGCACTGTAATAATAATATTAGATATCAGTTCTTGTATAGCGCATAACACATTATGAGTAACGTCTCTATGCGCTTCCAAAGGACTGTAGCTCAAGCAGCTTTTACGCGCTCGGAATTTCAAGGAATAAATTCCTGCCAGGTACGCATTCACCTCAGCACAATGTGGATCAAAGGTCACAGCTCATTAAATATGCGAGTTGGTTTCAGCGCAATAACTCCAATAATATTTCATAGATTAAAAAATAATTTGGTGTGTAGGTAGATTACTCTAAAATACCGGCTAAGTTCAAAATCAGAGTCCGCAAGTCAAAGTTCAAAGGTCCCAGCTCATTAAATATACGAAGCGCCAGCCAATCACGCTCTTGTTACTATTTTCAGTTCATCATAATCCGAAAATGGTAACACGATCGTGATTGGCTGGCGCATTCGACGCTCCGAAACCCGTAAATAAATTGACTTTGTTCACGTCACGATAGATTCTACAAATTCACGAACGATGTAATATCGACGCTGCTTCATAAGATTTTGACAGAAAAGTAAGAAGTAATAAAAATTTGCTTACCTGTGCAGTATCGGTGAGAAAACAGATCCTCAAAGAATAACTTTCATAATTCATATGAAATATTGGAAAGTGGAAAGTGGAATTCTAGGTCGATTTTGGTACGAGGTGACAGAGTATTGCAGACTTGTTTCGATGGAATACTGCGTGGGGCACGGGAGGCTTGCAATGTGCATGCTTACTATATTTTCATTCATAAAATTGGCTTGCGTCGCAGTGGCTGGATGACGTCACCTATGGGGTTTTTCCACCAGTCACATGATATTCGGGTACCCTGGTACCCGCCCGAAAATTACCACGGGTACCCGAAGACAAAAAACCCAAAAGTCTCAGACCTAGAATCTCATGAAAGACTGAATTAGATTTTGATCCCCAAATTTAAAAAAGTCCACACCGTGGGATGGGGGACCCCTCTCCCACTCATTTGCTCTGCTCCCTCGCAGAGTCTCAAAAAATATTTTCAGTGTTTTTTAAACTAAGTTCTCATGCCTAAACTAAATCAGTGTACAGGGTTCTGAGTGTATTTAAGGTTACACCTCATAATGATGACCTACCTATCTGCCAATAGAGGGTTGCTGGTGGTTGTATTAATTTTCATCGCTAGAAAGTCCAGTTGATATAAATCACTTTTTTATTTATTCTGTGATGTTTTTATTTTAAAAAGATATATGTAACAAGCATTCTCTGATTTGCCAATTTCTTTTCCTCACAATTCAGATGAAAGAATTCAACACAGACCCAGATGTATTCTTGTTCTTGTTGAGTACCCGGGCAGGTGGTCTTGGAATCAACCTAACAGCAGCTGATACTGTTATCATCTATGACAGTGATTGGGTAAGCATTATATCTTCAAAATCGGATTCATAGATATAATGTCAAGTGAGTGTTTTTTGTATTATGCATTTCCAAGTACTGAGTGTTGGTAGTAAAGGGTTGCAAAGGACCAGAAATTTTTAGAAAATTTTTCATGGAAACTTTCGGGAATTTTCAGCCACCTGGAATTGGGGGAATGTTTTTTTTTAACACAAACTGAAAAATTGTATTTTATATACAAAATTGTCATTGACATCCTTGTATATTATACATTCCACATCAATATAGCTGTTGGGTATAATAAAGCCAACATTTATCAAAATGTAGGGGAGATTGGGGTTAAATGGAACATTTTTGACAAAAAATGGCTGTAAAATCCAAATAGATTTTATTTAAGAAACAATATATCTGCTTAAAGCTTATTTTTTCCAGTTTAAAATATTAAAGGTGTGTTTTCTGATTTAAACTTTTTTCTGATTTGAACTTTGTATTCTACTACACATGATACAGTACTTGGAATAAAGTAGACACCCCTCTGAAGGGTCACGCAAATGACGCAACTACCGCGAGACACGCGGTAATAAAAAATTACCGCCAGCCGATCAAACTAATATTTCACGCATGAAATTCATGCAGGCTGCTGGCTCAAGAAAGGCCCAATACTCAGTCAAACACAAGATTTTTTAAAGATTTGATCTCGATATGCCATTTATGTAGCTTGCGGCCTCAACTTACATTACGATACAGTTCGGTGCAGCTTTTGAGAACGGTGCGGGTCGGAGTAAATGCGTGTGATTCATGACGCAGTAAATTCAATGCCGCCTGCGTTGCCCAATCTGGCCCTTCATTTTCGGGACAAAAGAAATTCCCACGAATAATAAAGCTACAACTTTGCATCCCAATTAGCACTAACCTCCTATGACTCTTATTGCTATGTGTATTGATGCTGAATGGGATGTCCATGTGTGTGTGTTTGCCATATGATATGAGGGTATGCTGAAAACCACATGGTCATGTGTACATATTACAAGACATGCAACACTTGCCAGAAATATAAAGTGGAGCAGACCACATCAGAAGGGGGGTGAATATGAAATATGGTTGTGTTACAAGCTGTGTATCTCTTCATAGAAAGGAACCTGCAAAGTAGAGATAGATCTATGATTTATCTGAAGGGGGGGGGGAGGGGTAAAAAAAAAATGAGAAGGGCCCAGGACAGGTCAACAACAACATTTAGAGCTTGCTCTCACCAATCCCCCCCCCCCCTACAAAAAAAAATGTCTCGGGGTGCCCCTTTCCCCATCCCTGGATCCATGTCTAATAATTGTGCTGTAAGAAATCAAGTGGTCTTGTGTGTATTACATAGAGATATATTACTAGTTTGCTAGCGTGCGGACTCGCAATAGGCGCACGTCTGATTGCGTGGAGCATGGTCGGCCATTGCGCGATAGGTCTAGATTTGCAAAATTACCCGGATGTACACATACATGTAGCTTATACGTTGAAACGCTGTGAAAAAGGGATGCCGTCTCCGGCCTTCATCTTGAAGAAAAGAATCCGTCCTCATTACTTTTGAAAATATGAATGACAAATTGCATCTCAAACTATTAGTGTGATTACATGGGGATTATGCTATTACCGGTAATTTGCTATTTTTACCTGACTTCTCGGAATGAAATTCTCCTAAATAATTTGCATTTACCTGTCCTGGCCTATTATAGATAATAAATAAATGCTATTTATGTTTCTATTAAATAGTTTTTGTACTTGAATCTCATTGATCTAAATCGATTTTAAAGCATTGTTAGTACAGTGGCAGTTACAAAGTTTGACCAGCGCGAGCATTTTGACTTCGCTACTCATTGTGTATTGACTTTCTTTTTAAACGGATTTGTCACTTTTTCATGTACATAAAGTCTATTGCGAAACAGAATTTCCGTTTTCAGACGTGCTGAAACGGAATTCAAGATTTTGTGAAACGGAAAAGGCAATTTATAGAAACAGAAAATCACTGTCCGTGTACATGTCCATAATGTTGTATGATAATTTGATTAAAAAAACAAAAAAATGATTTTATTTGTGCGGGTGGGGAGATATCAGACACATTGTGTCATACCCCCTTGTACAGTATTAGAAAATTATATTATTCATCATGCTTCATTGAAGTAATGGATTGTATACTACTACATGATAAACATCGTAGTAGGGAGCTTCTATGATGTCACAACTCTCTTATTGAGCACTTATAGAAAAGTACATCGACATAGACGACTGGTATGAGATGATGTCATATTTTGGCCTGCCATATGCCTCGTCCACTGTTCCTAAAACTCTATTGTCTTGCCCACCAGAGGTGAAGGTGAGACTTCAGGATCAAAATTTTGTCCTTCAGCTGCAGTTGGAGGTCACATGGTAAGGTCAAAGGTCATTTTCAGGTCAACATTAAAGTTTACGTGCAAGGCTCTTATGACAAGTGTTATTCCATCCCAGTCATTTCACAATGAAGTTTCGATACAATTCTTTTGCGTGCCCTCGCAAATCAGGATATTTCTGGTTATTTTCATAAGTGGGTGCTTTTGCCTTGTTTGTGTTTGTGATCATAGAAAATACAAGCAAACTTTTGCTCTGTCATCTGCTTGTGCAACGCTTACCCTTCCAGCGCATACTGTCGCAGTGCGTGCATCGACAGCAGGAGCCAAAAAAAAATCCTTCAAAATTTGATGCATCGATGTTCGATCGAATGAAAGCTGTCGAACACTGGTTTTCGAAATAATCAATATGACTCAGGCTTAATAGTTGACTTTGAATTTGATTTCAATGAAATGGGTTTGCACTATCATATGTGTGATACAATGGTTTTGATTTTTTTTTTATATGTTAATGCAGAATCCACAGAGTGACCTTCAGGCTCAAGACAGATGTCATCGTATTGGTCAGACCAAGCCAGTAGTCATCTATAGACTTGTCACTGCTAATACCATTGATCAGAAGGTTGTAGAGAGAGCTGCTGCTAAGCGCAAGCTGGAGAAGATGGTCATTCATCAAGGTACTTAATAAAATGGATTTGTTGATGAAAGAACATGTTTATGCTTTCACCTTTTTTGGCGGTTGCTGGATGCATTGTGATTTGGATGATCCGTTCATTCATCTGGCCTGTTTTGTTAATAGATTGGCAGGCCTCAACAACAAAAAATTTTCGTCACTTGCCCTGTTGGGCAAGTGATGAAAAAATTTGCTTGCCCGATAGAAAAAAACTGCTTGCCCAATTTTTTTAAATAATTTTTTCATTATGACGGCACTACTCTTATTTTTATTAAGGTATACGAAATAACAACAATTGAGAATCATGTCCAGTATAAAAGAACACACATTGAAGAGATATTTTCAGCAACGTTGGCCTGAGTCTTTACGTTTATTTTGGAGAAGAAAAAAAATTGCTATTTTATGGGCATTTAAGGTTAAAAAAAAAAACCTTCACCAAAAGTTGCTAAAATTTCATATTTTGCATCTTTAAATCCACGAAATGGTTACCTGCTTACCATATTTCCTTAGAATTGCTTTCATTTAGTTGGAAACTATAAAGAAAGCCAGTAAAATATGTTCAGCTTTTTATTGCCTCGGAAAAAATTGTTTTATCATCAAAAGTGGAGTGGCCAGAATTTCACATTTTGCATCTTTAAATCCATGAAATGGTCATTTATTTTCCATATTTCCTTGATTTAAAAAAAAAAAATTAATTGGAAAACCATCAAGTCTTTTCTTCATCATTCTATGATGTTGCACTCGGTCAATAATTTTTATCTACATGTTTTTACATGCTACTTTTTTTCTATTTTGAGGAATACCGTTCACTTATTAATGAAGTATTACTAACATTGTTTAATATTGTATGATTTTTAAGTTATTTCTTTCATGCTTAGAATCTTGGGTATGTGTGTGTGTTTGTGTGGGTGTGACTGTGAGTTGAACTTGGATATAAATGAATTCAATATCTAATTTCTACTTCGCCTATTCCAGTACAATAACCTGTACTCGGCCATGTAATAAAGGCCCACATACCCTAACTTTTCCTGAAGTTCTTTGAAAACGCAGACTTCTACGAAAATTGCATTTGTCTATGGGGGAGTCTAAATTCGGTGAGAATGTATTCATTAATAACTTAAATATACATGACAATGAAGAAATCATCAAACTTTATTGGCAGTTTTGAATAATATACCCGAAATGTAAACTCTGTCTGAAACAGAAAATCACCATCATTGAGGCCTTTACTGAGCAAATTGTCCCCCAGAGCTCTGGCAGAGAGACAGAGCTCAGACTGGCTAGCTAGTGTGCGTACGAGTGTGAGCCTCCCGCCGGCCTTGTAAAATAGATGGAGCTTTGTTTGATGATTTATTGTCTGATATTTACCTCATCCCCTCAAATAGGGAAACAAATGAATTTTAAGTTATAATTATCAAATACGGCAAGTTATTTTGGATGTTAATAGGCCGTTTTGAAAAGCAAAGCCGAATGACAACTCACCAATGCAAGGTTACTAGACTCTGTGATTTATTTCCTGTGTAATTTGAATTATTTTATCACAGAATTGTGATATCGGAAGGGGGAAATGTGCATTAGAAATTGCACATGGTGGTAGTCATAATGGACCCCTTTATTATATGCAACTGTTTCCCGGCCGTTGCGTTGATATTTTTTTCATACCTGGTACCATATGTGTATGGAAATACGTGGTACAGAAAAAATAACGCAATTTCGGAATTTGAAACTGCGCTACTCGCTATTTTTAAGGATTACTCATGATTTTGAGTGTGGATTTTGGATGATTTATGGAAAAACGAGGTCCGGTACGGTAAAGAAAAAAGACGCAACAACCACTTGCCCGATCGGGCAATTGACTTTGAGAAGTGCTTGCCCGCACGTCATTTTCACTTGCCCCGGGCAAGCGGGTTTGTCGCGCCCTGAGATGGGTCAATATACAACCAAAAATACAAACTGCTACAAATGGTTTTTCAACGGTTTTTGGTACTATTTGACCTTAGGAATAACATACTAAAAATCTACCAAAATCCGCATCTGGAAAAATGGTTTAAAATGATTTGTTGATACTGGCTAGAGTGAATATAAACACTTCAGGGTATCTGGAAAATCCAAGATGGTGCCCCAAATGGCTGCCGTAGGCTAAATATCAACAAATCATATATGACTTACATAGGTGGCTTAGATTTGGTTTATATTCAATGGGTGAAGAAGTACATTAGAACAAGATCAGTCAGTGATCTGGTGGGTCCAAAAATCCAAGATGGCTTCCAAAAATGGAGTTTAGAATGGCTTTTGATACTTAAAATGGACATAGTTAATTTCATATCTGCCTGGTAAATATAAATTTGGTGTCTAGACCATGGTTTCAATGGTCAAAATACATTGGGAAAAGTTACAAGGACAGTCGGTGGTCCAGTATGTTAAAAAATCCAAGATGGCTTTCAAAACTGGAGTATAAAAATGACGTTACTACCCTCAAAGGACAAGTCCACCCCAACAAAAAGTTGATTTGAATAAAAAGAGAAAAATCCAACAAACATAACACTGAAAATTTCATCAAAATCGGATGTAAAATAAGAAAGTTATGACATTTTAAAGTTTTGCTTAATTTCACAAAATAGTTATATGCACATCCTGGTGGGTATGCAAATGAGGAGACTGATGACGTCATCCACTCACTATTTCTTATGTATTTTATTACATGAAATAGGGAATATTCTATTTTTCTCCTCCTTGTCAAGTGAAACAACGGTTAATTCCTCCCTGAACATGTGAAATGAGCATTGTTTAAAGGGGAATCCAGGGCAGGGAAAAAACGACGTCATAAGAAAGGCCTATCTTTGACCTTTCTAATGACATGTCGTTCATGTCTCCCCGATTCCAAATTGCAGAGAAAATTGCATTTAATTGAATCAATTTTTCTCACCCATGGAAGCCGCCATTGTTTGACTTCTCAGCGATATTCGTGATGTATGGCCCGGACTACGTAAAGACGTCTTCTCATTGGACAATAAATGAACACCATCATGATGATTGATACATGTATTTTTGTCAATAAAAAAAAAAAAAAATTGCCAGGTGCATTTAAATATTTATCGAACACATTTTATATTTTTTAAATTTTTTTTAATACAATATCAAAGAGAAAAATGAAAAAACAAAAAAATAAGAATGATTATTCTCAGATTGGCCACTCAGAAAAACGCGAAACGGCTTTATCACTTTGTCGCTCGTAGTCTTCAACGCTATACCGTACTCGATTGCACTCGGAACTTTCATTGTTTTTAAAAATATTTTACTTATTTGATCATTTACGAGTAAATCTTTCGTCATCGCGGGTTTTCGACTCTTGTTTTAATTTCGTGATCTTGAAATTGAAGCTCATGGAAGGGCCTCGTGGCTACGATTTCCAGCCAAAGTACACCGAGGAAGAACTGATGGTTCGTCGACGAGCCCGAGCGGCCGCCGCAGCAGCTGCTCCACCGGTGCAGCCTCCACCCGGACCTGACCCCGTACCAGCTCCGAATAGAATGGGCAACAATGACTGGTGTGAGTGTGGGAGCTGTGTGCCCATGCCGTCAGTGATTCAGTGTCGCTGTTGCCATGAAGTGGACAACTGTGATCGGTTCCTAGATGCAAGGATAACTTGCATTGTGAGACACGAGGACTTACAGAAAGTATGCATGGAGAGGGTGGTTTTGCGGACAGCCCTTGTCGCCAGACTTGATTCAAGAGGGCATCGAAGGAACTTGCCTGAAGTGCTTGATAACATGTAAGTGAAATGAAATGACAATATCTTTGACTTTTCGACCTTGCCACTTTCCAATAAAATACATGTTCTACTAGCCAAGATGTGGGACACATTCAGACGTGAACCCACCCATTAAAAAAAAATAATTTATACATGTAACCCGAGGGGGGGGGGCACTTGTTACATGTACTAGGCCTACATTGATTAGTGGATACGACCCCAAAAACATGTGAAAAGGATGTCTTTTTCAAGATAGGGCACGTTATGTACGTAGCTTGGTAAGGGTGTCGAAAACATAAAATTATAAAAAGGGTATCTATTTTTTGCTATAAAAGCTTCGTGTTAGGGTCAAATTTGGAAGGGTGTAATAGTAAAAACTTAAGACTTACTATTAGTAAAAATAATGTAAGGATGTACTTTTGCACCGAGAGCCAACACTACAGTACGTGTTTAGAATACGATTTGAGCGAGATGTGAGAGTTGGGGCTGTATTAAGCCCAATGATGGAGAAGGTAAAACCGAAGGCCGACAGCCGTGAAATAACAATAGAAATATTGCTGTACTTGTTAAGGGGGTCAATTCAGGGAACTTGCCAAATGCCAAGACTGGAAAGAGTATCGTTTTGTTTCCAACAGGTGCAAGGGGTGCATTTTCAGACATTTTAATGGAAATACCCAAGGCCCCGCATGGTATCCACTCGTCAATGGAAGTGGCCCACCCCCCCCCCCCCCCGGGGACATGTACATGTAATATGTCATCAGAAATTAATACTACCTTGCTATTGATGCATGTAATAATTAGGAGGATTACGGTAATCTACCCACAACTGCAAAGTCAATACCGTGTTTTCTAACATATGCGTTATGTGATGTTAAAATTCATTATCAATGTCAGTAATTATTTTCTTCCCCTTTTTTTCCAGTTCCTACAGATACGCAGCCTACAGGCTATTTACCTACTGGGTCCATGGCTACCTGGGAAAGGGCGTCCGTCGGGTGATTCCTGCCTGTGCTGTCACACGGATCCGCGAGGCTTTCCCTGAACCAGATGGAAATTACATCGGATTCAAGGAGGGAGATGATGGAGATGATATTCCTGTCCCTGAAGAATTTCTGATTTGAAAAAGTGGATGGACTCGTATACGTACAGTAGCATGATATTCTCTTACCGTAGCATGATTTTTTTTTCCTTTATCGATGCAATGATTTCTTTATTTACACATGCGACTGTGCACTTTGGTACAACCCTAAGTTGAGACTTACATTTTTGTGAAACACCCCTTCTCAGGTGGTACCTGCATGTATACAGTGCATTAGAAATGATATTTTATGTGAAGAATTTCTGTCTGTGTTCAAACATGCACTTTCTTTCAATATGGATATTTGTAGATATTTATTACTTTCTAGTGTTTTGTTTCACTTTTTACTTGAAAGAATGCTATCTGCTACTACGTGGTACAAATTTTGTAGAACAAAATGAGACACTGGGTTCTATCACATGTGTCTGTAATTTGTTTACACTGTTAATATTTACTAAGTACATGTATAAGCATCGACATTGAACTTTGAAGTAATGTTATTTTATGATTTATGTATGTCGCATTCACATGTTGCCTGTCTGTTTTTCAGATTACAGAAGATTGCTTACATGTATAACCCGTGAAGAGATTTTTTTTTATATATAGAAGCGTACTTTCAAGTTTCAAATCATACCTGTGATTGTAATGAAATATAAACATTAGTGATTTTAATTGGAAAATAAATGATCTTATACATGAACAGACTCATAAATTAGTGTTGAAGATAATACGAGTGTGGAGATAAATCTATCTATGAGACTTGTACAGAAGTAATAACACTGTTCATCCTTCACTTATCTGTCAATCGGTTAATTTATTAGATTCAAAGAACAACATGCTTTAAAAAAAGTATGATATATTAAGTATGGCTTTACATTTTAAGGTATGAAATTATTTGTAAAAAGTGAAACTATGAGGCAACTTTTCTAAACAGTACCAACAAGGCATTTTTCCTTTGATAATGCTGGACTTTCTCAAGCTTGAGGTGTACATTTAAATAACCACTGTTATATTTAATTTACAGTTGCTGTATTTTCATTTTGGTTTGTTTCTTTAGTTTAATCATGGGTTTTGCAGTAAAGATTGAGTCACATAAATTTTCCTGATTCTGATTTTTTTTTTTTATTGCACAATTCTCATGTCTGGTCCTATCTTAAATAACTGCAATTGATGATTACTGTATATTACATGTAGCTCCCTGATGAGAAATTCTTATATCTCATTTTATATGATTTCACTTGTACATGTACCTATTGTATTGGTTTTCAGTTATAAGAAAATAGTGAATATTAAATCTGATTCTCAATCCAAACATGATATCAATGGTGTGAAGTGTCATGTATACAAACTATACATGTATGTAGTGTTAATGATATAGACATGAAGATTATGGAATGAGAGTCTACTGAGCACAAATTGACTGCCTTGCCTTTATATACCTCATTCCATGTTCTCTTTTCCCTTATCCTATGTCGTGGATATCTTTTACGAATGAGAGGGAGTAGGAGATGAACATTAATGAGATACATGTAGCTGGAGGGAGACAGAAGTAAAGAGAGGGGGAGGAAAGAGATATTACAGAGTGTAGAAAGGGATAGAACAATGAGGGATGAATATGAAGTAAAGAGAGGGGGAGGAAAGATGTATGAAAGAGTGTGGAAAGGGGAAGAACAATGAGGGATGGATGTGAAGTAAAGACAAGGGGGGGGGGGGGGCTGGGAGGAAAGTGTAGAAAAGGGTAGCACAATGAGGGATGGACATGAAAGGAGAATTGATGGTATGGAATAAGAGTGATACATGTAAGAACATGAGAGAAAGGAGTACAAGCGAATCTGCCAAAGTCAAATCCCAACTTTGGACTAAAATTTCAAATTTGACATGAAGGAGAATGGAATCTTTAAAAACACAAAAAAAGAAGCAAATCAATTAAAGATCGGATGTAAAATAAGAAAGTTATGACATTTCAAAGTTTCGCTTATTTTTATTAAAATAGTTATATGAACAAGCCAGTTACATCCAAATGAGAGTCGATGATGTCACTCACTCACCATTTCTTTTGTTTTTTATTGTTTGAATTATACAATATTTAAATTTTTGAATTAAACCACAAAATGTTAAAATATGGAATTACACGTGTTCAGGGAGGAATGAAACTTCATTTCACATGACAATGACGAGAAAATAAAAATATTTCATATTTCATGTAATAAAATACAAAATAGTGAGTGATGTCATCAGTTCCCTCATTTGCATACTGACCCGAGATGTGCATATAACTGTTTTGTGAAATGAAGTGAAAGTTTAAATGTCACAACTGTCTTATTTTACATCCGATTTTGATGAATTTTTCAGTGTTATGCTTGTTGAATTTTTCTTTTTATTCAAATCAAGTTTTTGTTGGGGTGGACTTGCCCTTTGAACAAAATTAAACAAATACGATGAAAGTTATTGGCACTTGAATATTGAGATAACTTATGTGGACATCCTCCCATTTACATTTCGACCAACATGTACATTATCTACTTGTCACTCCCAATTTCTTTTCTACTCACATTTTCTAAATTCTAATTCTTAAAAAGACTATCCATAGAACATGACTTCTTCTTTTTCCATGAAAAAATGTTATGGAATTTTCATATAACATACAACCAAAAGTTTGTTGTATCATTAGAATGAACAGAAACAGATGCCTTGGTGTATATTTCACTGTACAAATAGGAGAGTTGGGCTTCTGTGACATCACAATTCTTGGTTGCTTGCCAATAGGGGGAAGGGGGAGGGTGTCTCCAAATCATAGGTGATTTCAATATTCATGTGTTCATGACTACTTGCCTAATTAATCTCAAACATTTAATTTTTCTTTTCCTAATGAATCTCAAACATTCAGTTATTTTTTCTTTTCCATACAAGCTTCCTTATTACAAGATGTTATGGAGAGCTGATGATGAAAAAGCTTGTTTTTGTCTACTTATCAAAGGTTGATGTATACAAAGACTATTCAAAAATTAATATTTTTCCCCTATCAAACCACACTTTTCATCTCACTTTCGTCACTGCTTTCTCCTCTCAATCTCACAAACTTCTCTCTGCTCTCTATCCATTTATATGGCCCTTCCCCCCTCTCTCTGCATGTGTGTATTTGTATGTATGCTGCTACCTCTTTTCCCCTCTGAAATAACACTCCCCCACCACATATCCTATAATGTAGGTGGCGGACGGCTGCAGGTATATATTTACAACTACACCAACATGAGCAATATTTGTGACATGGAAGACTGTGCACAGTGGCTTCAAAGGTGGCTACATTGCAGCTGCTTTGCATAGTCTTCTGCATCTTACTGACATTTTGAGAAAAAGTACCAGACTGGGGTACATAAGAGGCAAAGAAAAATACTGAAGACGCCGCCTAGATTATAGACTACCCCCTCCCCCCTCGTATGAAGATTGCCATGACAGATCACAAATGTATAATGTCAATTCAGTTAATTAATTAACAGATATAATTTAATGCTTTTATCCACAAAGTTGTTTACATATCATTTCATATGCTGCAATGGAACTCTGAACCTCAGATAGAATGCACTATTTTGAAGTGCATCAATGCCTGTCATCTGGAAACTACAGAAAGAAAAATGTTGAAACATAATTCCAAGACGGATAAAATTAAGGTCAGATAATGAGTCATGTGACCCTCACAGCCCATCCCCTATAAAACCACCTTTCCACCATTTACATGTACATTTATATCTTCAGGGAATACATACAAAGCAAATGCTCAGACAATGTGAGTCTGATTTTTATCAAAAAACGAATACCAGGTATCAAATTAATGACCACAGTTATGCTAATAGATGTCATTAAAATATCTCCTCCCTATCAATAAAACATGTAAATATTTTATATACAAACAAATAATAAATTTGATAAGCAACACACATTGAATGACTAACATCTTCACTCTGCTTGCACTTATATCTCAAAGGTATAAGTCAAAACAAACTGTTTAATTATACACTAAACATGTGTATTCTCAGAATCAAGTCTAAAAAATATATAACAAATGTGAAAGTGCTTTAATCCAGCGACTGCTTCCAATGAGAAACAATTTCATTTGGAGACCAATCTTAACTTGTGACTCTAAATCAGTATCGTTCCTCAACGTATCTACAATATGTGATCATGTATATACAAAAAAAATGTTTAACCTTCTTCCTCTCTAGCCCCTTAAGAAATCATGAGTACTTTATAGGATTTAAACCTGATCCCATTCTACCATTCCAAAAGATAGAAGGGTAAAAACAGTCATGATGTGCCTTTGAGGTTTCCCTTAAGGCACATTCAACACCCCCTCCCCCATGAGACCTTGGTCGTCAAAAGACAGTTCACACAGATGATGTAATCAGCCAGCAATATATTATTCTTACGTTATGAATAATTCAAATTTTGCTTTAATTCCCTAAATGATGCTTTAAATTCCATGAAGAAAACAAGTCTTTGAAATCAATTTTATTTCTGATGTATTTCAATTTGTTTTGCAAAGAAATTAGCTGTTCAATTTTCTTCAGCATAGAAAAGTCCAGGATAATTGTTTTTAATCATAAATTAATGCCAAAGCAATAATTGTGCAAGAAATCGTGTGTTTGAGTATATGTAATCTCCGAAAACAAAATGTGGTTTATCATCTGATTAAAAAAATTATCATAAAGACGGAAAGAAGCTACCAAAAGTCATGCAGTGCTGGTGAGAAAAAAATATGCATGAAACATCTGGGATGACCCATTGCCTTGTTACATCAATTTACAAACAGTGTTTGTTGGTAGATTGTTGGTATTTTACAAATTCACAAATACAAGTACTTGACCTTTTAGATTTGCTAGAAAATAAATCTAATTTTTTTCCACCTATTCCTTACCACCACATAAAGATGTGATCAGGAAGTGGTCCTCAAATGTCACCATATTCTGCTGAATATTGTAATTTTAAAAAATGTCAAGAAATGCATACATGTGGAAAATCTAGATTCAACCATCTCACATTTATTTTCACATAGAACAGATGAATGTATGATATACACGATCAAGATGAAAGCCTACTGTATGTTTTTTTCTTTCTCTCTCTCTTCTGACATTTGGCTTAAGGTTTATTTTTGAGACCCAGCAGGACACTATATTTAACTTTTCACCTCAATATTGCGATACATCATAGTCATATAAAGTGAAGTTCTATTTTATCAAAAAAATGCATACACTTTCTTAGGCAAACAAAACAAGCTTTGTTTACATCAATACAAGTATAATTAAAAAGTATATTCATTTTTTTAACACTAGAGATGAAGGCGAGACTAGAAATGTCTTGTCATATTCAAGTTCTTAATGAGCTGTTGATTACTTTCTGTTTCCTGCAATGTAGGAAAACACAATATTGCTATAGTAACAGTTTCGTTGATGAATATCATTTTCATTTGGTATGATTCATCAAATGTCTATATTACATAATTCCACCGATACGTGTGCAACTGACATACGTGCAAATAGCATGCAAATGTGTAAACGATCACTCGCCTCACGAAGTCAAAAGAATGAAAGACTGTCATTTGTCATCTAATAAAGTAGGTTGATAGAAAGCTGGAAACACTTCATTATTGTATCATCCTGAAGTCCATGATATCAATGGCTGAATCGTGATGTAGCCCGCTCTATGAGTTCTTCAGGAGGTGGACGTGGAATTGGTGCAATGTTCTGAGGAAGGATTGGATACTGCGGCTGTTTAAGGTCAAAGTTACCAGCCTTGACTTGTAGAACTGCAACAAGCATATCCCAAAGGTATGCATAGTTCTTGTCCTCTGGGATGCGCTTCAGAACCCACTCTTTGGTGGACTTTGACCACACATACCGAAAGCGTAGTGCCCCTTTCTTTGCAGTTCCAGTTCTTTCTCTCTTCACGGTTGCCTGCTCTCTGCCAGTATTAGCGTTATGGTCAAGAACTGCCAGTTCTGCTCTGGCCAACATGGCAGGGTAGAAGAAGTGTTTGCGTTTCGGGCAGTACTTGAGATACAATGAATGATAGGACTCTATCGCACCAGTATGGCAGGCCTTCGTCATCTGCTTTGTGTCCTTCATTAATCGTTGATTGAAGACGATACTCTGGACAGCTTCGTGAGGTTTTGACCCTGGTTCCAGCCACTTTGTTTCTTCTGTTTCCTCTGGAGTCAATTCCTCGTGTTCGCATTCATGGAACTTTTCAGCTGAATTCCAGGAATGGATGTCAGTGATGTGGTGTGTTACTGACTGGATCATCTCCCGCAGCATGACTTCGTCTTCATCACAGTTTTCTGTAGACCACCACAGGTGATTTGTGATAGACCTTGTCCAAGGCCACAGGACTTCGTTGTCCTTTTGTTTTGCCTTTTCGATGAGTTTCTTCTTTATTGATTTTGTGACATGCCAAATGTCATATTGATGGCACACTTGAGGGAATACCTCACGCATCATTTTGGCAATGCTTGCATGCCGATCAGTAGCAAACACACTGACATCCAATGATGCTAGAAGAAAGTCTAATACCCGCCTACAACCTACTTTCTCCATGGCAACGGAACTTGTTGCTTCGCTAACATGAACTAGCGACATGCCCAGTATTTTATTTGACTGAAGGTCAATACACGTGTAAGTGCAATATTTTGCATTATATCCTGGTGAATCGCATCTCCCATCACCACAGATAGAGAGTGGTCGATTCTTATGTTCTTCATGGGCGTCTTGGATGTCTTGTGTATAGAATGTGTGGATGACAGGAAGGAGGATCTTGTTGTGGATGTCATAGAAGGTGGTGTCTGAAATGAACTGTAGGTTAAAAAGATCCGCCAGTACTTTGAAGTCTTCATATGTCTTGCCTGTGAACATGATGGAGGCAGAAAGCAATAGATTCCCAACTGGTTGCCTGCCAATGGTTGGTTGAGATTGCCACCTGTATACAAGAGAACCACACACACATAGTACATTAACAACCAGCATGGTACCTACAGTATACTTTTTCAGTTCTGCAATGTGGCCATCAGAACAAGATTTACACTTAAGTCTATAAAACAGATCATTAAGTTGTTCATCAAAGACCACATATTTCTTCCCCATGCAGTATCTCATTTCATCAGGCTCTCTTTCTTCCTCTGAAGATGATGAATCCGACTCATCAGATGGTTTATACGAGTCAGACGACTGTCCACCACGTGAAGGAGATGTTGGTACAGAGCTTGTAGTCGAAGATGAGGATGAATCTGAATGTTGAGATGATACAGGTGAAGGACATGGGTCATCTGGCATGGTTACACCAGGTGTAGGCACAGTTGAAGAAGTATCTACCATGAACTCATCTTGTCCAGTAAGATCAGGTATAGGCTGAGGGGAAGTACTATCTTGACTGACTAGAGTCACCTCCATAATCTGAAGCTTGGGACTCTTCCGCTACCTCTACCATCACAAAGGCCGGTTTTAGAATGCGAGGGTAGCTTTCTGCATAAGTATGGTCCTTTCGTACATGGGAAAAATCATCCGGACATTGACACATCTTCTCCTCCATTGGTTGTGGACCAGATGACAGTGTCTGTGTAGTTGCGTTAGATGTTGCAACGCATTTCTGCCTCTGGATAAAAACATGAGGGGTATTAAGAAATTAGGTTTTACAAGATTAAAAGTCCCAACAAATGATAACAAATTTAATAAGTATAGCAAGGGAGTCTCACATAAGAGAAAAAAAAACAATTTTTGTTTCAATTCAATTACCGGTAACCTCCAACCTACAGACCTTGGTATGGTATTTGAATAATTTGCAAAAAAGAATGAAATAATACATTTTTGTATGATGTATATATTGCATTATGATGCAATGTTCTTTGTGCTTAATCATTAACCCAGCTTTAGCCCAGCTGTCAAGTCCAATTCTACCTCACCTATATAATAATGGTTGATTCTAAAATAGATTATCAAAGACTTTAATGAATAGAGGATCCCAAGCTCATATTAAGATCAACAAAACATTACATATAAAGGGAATTTCAGCCTAAATAAAGAAAGTTGTTTTTAGGAGAAATGGAAAAATTAGATAATTAAATAAGTTTTTGAAATAATTGACAAACAATGATAGTTATGATTTTTTTAATTTGCCACATTGATGAGGTTACAGTGATGTAGGGAAACAAAAAAGTCTTTTAATTAGTCTAATAAATATAATGGTTAAAACATTTTCTCCAATAATTTTTGCTTAAAATTATATCTTTCCATGACATTGGACAATATGCTACCTCTATACTCAGCCATACTTAGGAAAAAACACACAAATCCCTGATAATTGAGCACATGGTCTATATGAAAGTTGTCCCCACCACTTCTAGTAGTAATACTCTTATTAAGTTTGAAACTAACATTAAAATCAGCCATGATCTCGCTATTGCTTGTCTGTATTTTTTCCCATAAACTCTCCTCATTCTTTTTTTCTCTCTCTCTTCTCACAGAAAATCTTATGGCCAAAAAAATGGATTCCCCTTTACAGATTATAACTGATGAAAAAGGTTTACTATGGAAATATACCTTCTTAGATGAACTCCTTTTCCTTTTGCGACTTCCTTTCCTCCTTTTAGGTGTTGGCTCAGTACCTGTAGTCAATCCAGTAGCTGATCCCTGTGAAGTGATAAACAAAGAAATGTCTCGGGTGATATTTTTTCAATATGTTTTCATATTTTGGCACTCAACTATTTAAACTTGTTTTTACTGGTACTCTAATAAGTTTTGCAGTACAGATATGAGTCACTGAAATTTTTTTTAATACTTTACCTAAGATTCCCATGGATCTTTTATGTTAGAACTATTTAAGTTAAACAAGAGTTGAATTAACAGATCTTCTTACGTGATAGTAACTCTGTGGAGTCTCTGGTTTTGGCTGTACATCTCCATCTGAAACTGTCTCCTCAATTGGTAGAAACGACTGTTTTAGAAACAAAACAAAAAAATATTTATCAATCACTATTATGGTATTAAAAGTCAAGACACACGGATGAGAACATTACTGAGCTAAAAATTCTACAAGGGGCCACAGGAATTTTTTGAAAGTGTAGGGGGCTGACCTTATTTTTAACTATTTCTTTTTTACTAGTCAGTTATTCTACATGGAAATAACCAGTAGGTAGTGGCTTTCGACAAAAGAACTGATATGACTAGTGACCTAGGTCAAGCCCGTTTCAATTATTTTGAGTAGCCAAGAACTGCTTGATGAGGCCTCTTCACAGCCCTTCTTGGGCATATATGGATCGTTTTTGTCTCACCTGCATAGCAGAGTGAGACTATAGGCGCCGCTTTTCCGACGGCGACGGCGACGGCGGCGGCGGCGTCAACACCAAATCTTAACCTGAGGTTAAGTTTTTGAAATGACAGCATAACTTAGAAAGTATATGGACCTAGTTCATGAAACTTGGCCATAAGGTTAATCAAGTATTACTGAACATCCTGCCTGAGTTTCATGTCACATGACCAAGGTCAAAGGTCATTTAGGGTCAATGAACTTAGACCATGTTGGGGGAATCAACATTAAAATCTTAACCTAAGGTTAAGTTTTTGAAATTTCATCATAACTTAGAAAATATATGGACCTAGTTCATGAAACTTATACATAAGGTTAATCAAGTATCACTGAACATCCTGCTTGAGTTTCACATCACATGACCAAGGTCAAAGGTCATTTAGGGTCAATGAACTTTGGCCGAATTGGGGGTATCTGTTGAATTACCATCATAACTTTGAAAGTTTATGGATCTGATTCATGAAACTTGGACATAATAGTAATCAAGTATTACTGAACATCCTGTGCAAGTTTCAGGTCACATGATCAAGGTCAAAGGTCATTTAGGGTCAATGAACTTTGGCCAAATTGGGGTATTTGTTGAATTACAGCCATAAATTTGAAAGTGTGTTGGTCTAGTTCATAAAACTTGGACATAATAGTAATCAAGTATTACTGAACATCCTGTGCGAGTTTCAGGTCACATGATCAAGGTCAAAGGTCATGTAAGGTCAAAGAACTTTGGCCACGTTGGGGGTATTTGTTGAATTGCCATCATATCTCTATAAGTGTATTGGTCTAGTTCATAAAACGTAGAAATAAGAGTAACCAAGTATCACTGAACATCTTGTGCGAGTTATAGTAGTTTTCAAAATCAGCACTGCTGCTATATTGAATCGCGTGATGCAGGTGAGACGGCCAGAGGCATTCCACTTGTCTGATATATGCATCTAAAAAAGACATACTACTTGCACAGCAATTATGCATTATTAAATAGGTTTGTGAACCAAGACTCTCCCCTGATTTCATGACCAATGAAAAAATTTGCAACTAGATTTTTAAAACCATAGATGACCTTTGACCTCCTCTTCCTCCTGAACACATATGTGGTAATACCATAGGGCTATTATATCTGTTATTATATCTGTGTTTAATAGCTCCATGGTAATACCAAAGGATCAGTTGAACAAAAGTTAACCTTTTGACCCCCTAGATGGCCTTTGACCCTGACCCATTTTTCTCATGAGCACACAATTACTGAATGATCATTTAAGCAAACTATGTATATAATTGATGCAAAAATAAAGAAACAAGAGCAAGTTGAACAAAAACTTTAACATTTTTGTAACAGACCAACAGAAAAAGTGATCACTGGGCCTCTGGCAAACTTCGTTCAGGTGAGACGAAAATGAAAACATACCTGACTACTGCTTTGTGTTGTCTCTTCATTTGGAGCATCTCCACCAGATTCAATTCCTTCCATTGGTAACACCGACTGTAATAGTGAATTTGCAATGATACAACATGATAATCAAATTGACACTTCTGAAAAGAGATTGTTTTGTGACAATGAAATGCAAGTGAGGACGAAATAGTTTTAAGAAATAAGGTATAGAAAAACAAAACAAAAAATGGACAGAGTATTATTTTACTTCATCACAACCTAACACGTGAATGAATATCTAGTAAGTCAAAATGTTAAGTTTTTTTTTTTTTAAATGTGCGGAGAAACCACAAATGAATTCATTTGTTTTTTTCCTTCTAATTTCATATTTCTCCCCAAAACTACTCTTCTGTCTTGTAAACTGCATTCTAATATGACTTTGTATACTAGAGCCCTATTTTAAAACAAGCTGTAGTACAATATAACACATGAAATCATTTCACTTGATGTCCTTGATATACGCTGGTGGTTAATGAAATGAAAAATAAAGATCTACCAAGATATTTTTACATGACAAACATGTATAGACCTCATAAAAGAAAGTAAAATTTCACAGAATTGAAAAAAATTATAAAGAATTTCAAATATATATATCAAACAATTTTTCAGGAAATTAAAGAGTAATAAGCAATTGAAGATTGCAAAATGCCGGTCTATTTATAGTTTGGTCCTAAATGTTGTTTCCTCTGTTAGCTATACTTAGAAAAGCACATACGTGCTACTGTATTGACTATAATTTCAAGCAAGCCTGAAATATTTTATTATCATTAACCAGCGCTGTATGGTAGCACACAAGGTTTGCTTCCAAGTTCCAACCATTTAATATAAACTTTTTGTTTCTATACAAGGACTTGAACTTTATAATTTTGAAAGTACATACAGTGCTTTGATTTGAAGTCATGGCAAACAATGCAGTCCATATATACACTCATCACAATGTCTGAATGATTTGCAACCATTAAGCACAAGCAGAATTGTTCCAATTACCCCAATACCAGAATTAATTAACATAAATGCATAACTTCATAATATTTTCTAATTGACAAGTGCTCACATTCTGATTCTTTATCGGTAAAATGACAATCAAACAATCAGTTTACAAAGATCTATAGGACAAACTTTACTTGATTTGTAGGACAACTTTGTGTAGTGCTTATACATGATGGGCAAAAAAAGAATTGCAATTTTAGAAAGTAGTTTCTCTGAGTATCTGTCACTAGTGTTGGAAGAAAATTGAAAGCTTGCTTACATCATCAGAAGTTGATGTACATGGATGATTGGATTCATTATCAGTCTTAGGTGTGCCTTTACCGCCTTGATCACTAGGACGTTCTCCAAGAACAGTTCGAAGATACTGCAAATAAATATATCAGTAAATGATTCAATCAGGTACAGGTATTAAAGAATGCCATAGTTGGTTAGTTCCATGTATCAAAAATTGACAGAAAAATAAATGAGGGAAAATACTCTGATGACCTTGCCATCTCCACCCTCATACAATGATTTTTTTTAGACTAAAATCTAAGAAAAAGCAAAGCAAAGCAAAAGACCCATAATCTAGATTACCAAGGTAAGCTCATGTGTATAAGCAGCAAAGTGGATTAATTCAGGAGCCTCAGCCCTCACAATGGACAGTTCGCCAGTCAAGAACAAAGCCAAAACTAGTAGGCCTTTTTTTTGTTTGAACAGCATTCTTTTAAAACACCCCTGTCTATAAAAGGATTGATGTTTTTATGCTGTTTTCATTGCTTGGTTTTTTTTTTAATTAGTATGAATGTACCAAATGTCTTATGAGTGCCTCCGATATAAAGGAGTTTTATTCAAATGAGATAAATCAATATTAAACTTCTTTGTTTTCCTGAAAACACTTCACATACAGGTCCAAATAAACTTAGTCCAAATGCTTTTTACAATTCACACACTTTACAAGACATTGCCACTAGGCAGCATTCATCAATGGGAAGCATGAAATATTAGTGTAAAAAGTCCAACCACCTTCCAAAGTAAATAATAAATAAATAAAATAACAGGCGTTTGCCGTTTGGTCAAAGACTAGATGATAATGAATTAAGTCTAAGTTTTTTTATGATTGAATAAAAAATAAAAGAGCAAAGAAAAAGACCAAAAATCTTTAGCTACCACTACCAGGTCCAGGATAAGCTAATCTGTAAATAAACTGCATTAGCAAACAAAGTGGATTAATTCAGGGGCTATAGCACTCACAATGGACACTTGAACAGTCAAGACCAAAGTCAAAACTGATAGACTCTATTTTCAAACTTTTTGTTTTCCTATATTATGATAAACAGGACCTTGCACACGCACTGTCTGTCTCCAACACTCTAGCCTGCCCAATCCAATGGAAACATCCAAGAAGGTCATACAAATCATGTACCGTAGTAGCGTTAGTGTTAGCAAAATTAGCAGCCTTCGAATTTCAAAACAATAAAAAAGTAGGACTGTGACTTTCACACACATCATGGCACTGGCAGATCCAGGGGGGCACAGCTTTCCCGTGCCCCCCCCCCCCCGCCCTTTGAGAGGCACAATTAAAATTTGTAATGTAAAAACGCTATTAAAAATAACAGTATAAAACAGAATCCCCCCAAATTTTCCAATCCTCTTTTTTCCCTTGTCATTTTTCCCACCCCCCCCCCCTTTGACAAATCCTAGATCCGCCCCTGAATCATGGCCATACTGTCGGGGGAGAGCACAGCACTGAACATTCGAGGCATGCAGCAGCTAGATGTTTTATCGCGAGACATTCACATCAACAAACAAACAGCGGTCTGCATGCGCAGAGACTACGCCACAAGACGTATTTGTACACACGCAATCAAAGCAAAACTCACGTGGCCATGGCACTCACTTTTCACAAACAAGCTACAAAACATGTACTTTTTGGAATAAAGACGGGAAAAACATACCTCTTTACAACTTGCTTGAGCTGATCGCTCATCTCTTGATGATGTAGAAGGTCCCGATGAAGATGAAAATGAAAATACCGACGGAACAGCGTCTTCTTTTAGAACAACCCGCGGTTTGGTCCCCATCAATTTTGCACGAAGATCGACTTCGTAGTCGGACTCCACAAAATGATCGCTACATATCTGGTCATTTGGAGTCCATTTGTAGCTTTTTAGCAGAAATTTCTCTACTTTCACTGCTGCTGCCCATTTCTTGAAAACGTCCGGTCTAGTTTTGGGATTGGGAAATCGGTGGAAAGATTTCCCTCCACACTTTTTTCCAGTTCTGTTGTTGCAGCCGTAGGCCTGGCAAAACACCATCTTGCTCGGTAAATTGCACACTGAACCTATAGAAATAGCGTCTGCTAGCGCGCGACGGATCTCTCCAGGCCAGCGCTCGCGATCGAAGATGTCCGTGCCATACGTCATACCTTCGCTGGGGGTCTACTAGAAATGGCGACTTGCATGAGCAGCAGACGATAATTGAAAGACCTACTTTGGGGTTCGTAATCTTTCAATAACTCCAGTTTCGCTTAACCGATTCGGATAAATTTGGTATCAAATTAATCAGAATCAAACTCTTCATTTGAAAATGATACAGAAATACCAGGGTTGGATTCCCCTTTAATAATATATGATTCAGTCAAGTTGGTCCTCATTGTCAAACCTATAAAAAATGAAATATTGAATAATTCAAACAATAAAGAAATAGTGAGTGAGGGACATCATCAACTGTCTCATTTGAGTTGTGCATATCACTGTTTTGTGAAAATAAGCAAAACTTTAAAGTGTCATAACTTTCTTATTTTACATCAGATTTTGATGAAATTTTCAGCGTTTTCCTAGTTTGATTTTTCTCTATTTATTCCAATCAACACTTTTCTGGGGTGGACTTGACCTTTAAAAAAAAAAGCCCACGAGCAGTGCGGGTCAGTTCCCCCACGCTCGCTGTCAGCTTCATCCGCCAGGCACCGGGCAGTTGAAGCAGACACCCACCATCTCTCTCCTCAAGAGTCGCCGGCTTTTCATTCACTCACTGGCCCGATCACCTGCATGAGTGACCCCCGTAAGTGTGCAGGTGCTTCCGACCTACGGCTCTCGGCCCCAACATGTCGGCAAGCTCTCGATAACCGATAGCTGGGCGTCACATCCTTACAGGTTGTAAGACGGGTCCGTACCCTCACGCTCTCTGTCAGTTTAGACCACCGCTATGGACGGCCGGGCTAATCAAGCAGTCTCACACCAGCCGCCAGCCATTTCTATGAAATTGGCGGCTTGTTCACCTGCGTGGGTGATCCCCTGCTATGTGCAGTTGATGCCGACATGCTTGTTTCATCCCCAGCATGTTGGCAGGCACGCAATATTCGCTGGATAGACGTTGCAACGTTTATGTTGCCTTACCACACCCTTGAGCAGAGCAGGCTTGTACCCCCATTTTCTCTATCAGCTTAATCAATGGTGTTGGGCACTGAGCGGATTAAGAGATTACCCACCAGCCCGCACCCTGGGAAGCTGTCGGCGATTCATCCAAATTCCTGACCTGTTTATCTTCATGGTTATCCCCCGTTAATATGCAGGTGCTTCTGACTTTCTGGATTTGCTCCAGTCATTTTGTTGAGCTCCTAAGTCTCTTTCATGAGAAATTTAGGCTGCCTTCTAGAGGGCAACCTATCACACCAGCGGACCCTCTGCTCAGACCGTCGGCCTTTGGCTTAAACCTCACTTTCTATAAAGAAGGTGCCCCTTCCTACTCTTCCCATCTAATGTTAGAGTCAGGGCTAGTATAGTCATTCGT
This sequence comes from Lytechinus pictus, assembly GCF_037042905.1. Lineage (NCBI taxonomy): Eukaryota > Metazoa > Echinodermata > Echinoidea > Temnopleuroida > Toxopneustidae > Lytechinus > Lytechinus pictus. The sequence goes on along the minus strand of NC_087260.1, from coordinate 1,285,320 downwards.
CCTTCAGTGGCCACCGCTGTAGAGAAGGCAGCTCTCTGATATGAGAACCATAACTGCTCAGTGGTCAGGCTCACGATGCAGGCTTACTGTACGAGCACAAATATCAGAGCTGAATGTCACGGCGATCATCTTTACTTCGTAATTGCTATGCTATCACTGCTCGGTGCACTATGGTTGTGATTAACTTTACTTCAGCCGCACTGTACTTACGGAGAGAATCGGCTACTTCTCCGCTAGATACCCCTCCCGTGGACATTCACAGCGTTTATCCCGGGTTTTTCCCAGTCGGATAAGCACCACTTCAGAGGAGAGTAGTGCCCTTTTCGGTCTGCTGGAAACAGTTCGGCTTGCCACAGCTCTCAACCGGAAGCTGCAGGTGGTATGTTGTCACGCATATGAGACAGAGTAAATAATAGTGGTGGCTACTTATATAGCGCACAGGTCCACCTTTCGGTGCTCATGGCGTTTTAAAAAAGGCTCTGCTGTTATTATTACCCCGGCTAAGCTAGGCAACAGATTAAGCGCACACAGCTTGAATAACTCTTCGAGTCGGTGCTTAGGGCATCCTTTGTTTATCAGTCAAGATTCCCTCCCTGTTTCTGACCTGTAACCAGAGGCGTAGCTTTGCATGCTTATGCAATGCTTCCGGACACTTCGGTGGGACAGATGTGGAATACACGTGATTCCATGCGTGGCCGTAATTGAGTAACTGGGCGTAGTGCTCAGGTATCCAGTTATCTCGTAAATAAGAAATTAACGGTACATATTTTCATGTTTTTTCCTCTTGTTGGTTTTGTATCGGTGACAATTGTCTGATCACAACATGAAATTAATTTTCAGCTATAATCAGACTTTGCATTAGATTTGAACATGAACGCACATTTTAAAGCAATTTCTTTTTTCTGATATGCACTTACAAAATGTTGCTTAACTTAAGAACTGTGTACATTGGTGTTGAAAATTTGATTTTAAAAGTTACGCAAGACTTGAAGGAAAGAGTCTTGGAAGTCGTTGAGGTGTAAGCTTTTAATGTCACAGATTTATCTCAAAATATTTTTTTGGGAGGGGTAGCTAAGTAAGCCCTTTCCCCCACTATGTAAATCTAAATGTTGATAATAATAATGCTTTTTAAGTGTATTATAATTTATATTTAATTTTACATGTAGTTTACAATGAATGCTGCTCAGGACAAACATCACCACCATCATCATCATTATGAGGAATTGACCAAATAATAAAAATATTGCATATGTGTGGAAATTAACTTGGTAATTAGTTCATTATTTGTGAAATTACTTCCAAGCATTTAATTTTTTTTCTTCCAGGTAAATTCAAAGGAGGCAAGAGCAACCTGGCAAAGGACCACAAAGCACTGATTAACCCCAAGGAACTCTTGGATCTCCTGCGCTCCTCTGATCACAGTGGTGAAGTGAAGAATTGCAGAGACAAAGGTATCAGTGACAGTGATCTCCAGCTCCTTCTTGACCGGTCAGACCTCATTGCACAGCAGAACAGGAGGAATAGCAAGCAAGTTGAAGAGTCAAAGGTCAAAGAATTTCCAGAATGGCTCAAGGTTACTCAAGGTGCAGAAGAAATGGAGATGGAAGCCTGAAAAGCCTTTGAATGTTCTGCTGTCAAGTTCTTTGGTGTTCCTACAATTTCTGCTGGTTCGATCTTTACTAAGTGCAGTTCCATTCATTTCCTGGTGGGATGTTTACCACTAGTTCAACTCCTGGCCTTTAAAAAGCTCCAAACATTGGACAGAACAGTGTAATATCTGCAAAATGAGACAGATTGTTAAACTAGAACATATACATCAGGTAGACAGCATGTAAAAACAGTACTATATTCAATATTATCAGGTCATTCTTTCATCTTTTGCCTTTTTCTAATTTCATGCTCATACCATCATATGTGAGTCACCTTGAAATATGTGATGAAAATGTTTCTTGAATAGAAACAAGGAGACATCTTCTCAGTTGTTTATATGTTCATGTGCCAAATGTGTCATGTATAAGTAGTTCAAATGTGAATTTGTGAAACTAACACATTCTTTTGTTTTTCTTTAGCAATATGTAACATTGTGTGATTGGCAAGAAAGTTTAGCAAGTTAAAAAAGGGATGATCAGACAGTAATGAATTCAATGGATTGATGACGATTTGTATCATTTGTATAGTTCCACTTATCTTTAAAAAAAAATATTCAAAGTAGCCGGCTCCCCAATATGTCAGACATTATTTAAACTGCTCAATTGTTATTCAGTGGTGCTCTGCTATATTAGATGTGAATGATAAATAGGTTAGGCATATGGGATCCCTGTATTCCCTGTGGAAGCGCCGTGGTGTAGCGGTTCTGACTCTCGCCTTGTAATCAGAGGGTCGTGTGTTCGAATCCCACCATGGCCTAGCGTCCTTTGGCAAGGCGTCAATCCACAATTTGCCACTCTCCACCCAGGTGTTAAATGGGTACCCGGGAGGATGCGAAAGCCTATGTAGTATGCCTTGCAATTGAGTCTTGGAACTCTTGTTGGAATGCTCCCCAGGGAGTGGAGAAGGTGCATACATTGTATGCGGGCATGCAAGGATCCGATGACCGGGGTAATATTATATCTGTACAGCGCTTAGAGACATCGTTCCGATGTATTAAGCGCTATATAAATGCGGATTATTATTATTATTATTATTATTTATGTGATCTTTCAGGAATGTTTGTCTCCTCTCTATACTTAACATGAAAAGATGGATGGTCTCTAATTGTCTTGAGTAGTTCATGAAGGGAAATCAAAATAGACAAAAGTGTGGTTCAGATGGTGAAAAAGTTTAGATTTACTGGATGAAACCATCAATATCGCTTGTTATATGTGAAGGGGAGGTTTAGATTTACTGGATGAAACCATCAATATAACTTCTTATATGTGAAGGGGAGGTATCTATTCTCTTGAAGTTGGTAAATTAAGATTATTATATTCATGTACCAGGATTTTCGTTGAGTGTAATACCTCATTTAGATCTGTCTCTGGTGCCACACTAGACAATTGTCTGGAACGAACACTGCATGAAATTCCTTATCACAACACAAGGTATACATATGAGGGCCGTTCTGATTAGAACAAACGTCTGCGGTAATCACGAGATGCGACGTGATCGTACCTATTCCAGTGAGGTGAAAACGTGCGCTCAATCCTCAAACAAAGTTCAGATTTTTTTGGTTTTGATATTCACCTTATTTTTGCCTTTCCTTTGTACAGAAAGTATGGGAGCTCTTCTAATTTCAGACTTTTTCAACACTCTTCAACTTTTTCAGATCTTTTTATTTGTGACCACTCGCACCCCTGTATGTATTTTCTGGTTCTATTTTTGTCTCGCCTGCATAGCAGAGTGAGACTATAGGCGCCACTTTTCCGACGGCGGCGGCCTCAACATCAAATCTTAACCTCGGGTTAAGTTTTTTAAATGACAGCATAACTTTGAAAGTATATGGACCTAGTTCTTGAAACTTGAACATAAGGGTATTCAAGTATTACTGAACATCCTGCCTGAGTCTTAGGCCACCTTACCAAGGTCAAAGGTCAGTTAGGGTCAATGAACTTTGTCCATGTTGGGGGCATTTGTGGAGTTGTCATTATAACTTTAAAAGTTTATAGATTTATTTCATGAAACTTCGACAGAAGGGCAACCATGTATCCCTGAACTTCCTGTGTGCATTTTCTGGTAACATGACTAAGATCAAAGGTCAATGAACTTTGGCCTTATGAGGGGTATTTGTTGAATTGGCATCATAACTTGGAATGTTAGTTCATAAAACAAAGACATAAGGGTAGTCAAGTATGAATGATTGTTTTGTACACATCTTTAGGTCACATGATCATGGTCAAAGGCCATTTTGGGTAGCTGGACATTTTATTTTTCTTTTGTGAATAATTATTCAATAGTTGTTTTCAAAATCTGCACTGCATCTATATCAAATTGTGTAATGCAGGCAAGACTGCCAGAGGCGCTCCACTTGTTAAATGTATTTTATTATTTGGCAAGTGTTTTCAGATGCGTATGTGTGGGGGTGTGTGTGTGGTAATTATTTATACTATTTGAATAAATGATGATACTTACTAGAAAAGTATTACATTAATTGGAAAAGCTCTGATTTTGTCCATAGGGTTAAACAGACATGAATCAAAAAGAAATAGCCAAAAAGCGAAATTTCTTTGACATGTGTCCGGTAAAGGTAATCTGACACTCGCACGGTACGTCCGATCACCATAAAATTGGTAATAAAATGTGTGGGAATGATCAGAGAAACAAGTCATGAAATTTTGTTTTTGAAATATTGAGGTGTTGGGAAGTACTGACAAAACAGGCCATGATGCCACCCCCCCCCCTCCCCCCCGGAGTATCAGGGTTAAATGAGATATTTAAGAAAAAATCTACAGATGATTCATAACCTTATTTAAGAAATATGAAAATTAAATTTTGCATGTTATAATTCTTTTTACAGTTTGTAATTTAGTTTTTAAACTTCAACGTTCACAGCTGAAATCGATGATAAATGAGAAAAGTGAAAATTCAGTGGTAATAGATGAATATGAACTAATGGGGTTTTGACTCCCAACAAGAGACAAATTAAAGCTATGAATTCAACATTATTTCAACCATGCTGAATGTCATTATAGTTGACCATCTGTGAAGTCAGTTAGTGTGTGTTATTAACTTCTTCAGCAATGGTCTGATTTTGTGATCCTAACGAAGTTGAATGTGGTCAAATGTGATGAAAAATATATATGACTATATCATGCCAGGATGTAGAATTCATTCTCTTAAGATAACTTGTTGGAATAGAGCTACTTCATTAAGAATAAGTATCAATTGGCTATTTAAAATCGTTGGAAATGGGTCAAGGTGGTGCGTTGTATTACTTGGCAATCTTGAAGTACATGTAGTACTGCATTCAAGAGACCATATTGTTTGTTTTTTTGTGTGACTCCAGAGAAAGCATGCATGACTTAATTATTAATGAAGTCACTGTAATTCTTTTGATAAAAAGTTGATGCAACACATTTTTTCCTTTTTTGTTTGTTTATACAGTGCGTCCCGCAAAAAACAAAATTGAGATTTACTGATGATTTATCGTAACTTAATCATAAATGGAGTAGACGTTAACCCTTGTGTAGTATAATGATACCATTGTATAATCATTGGTCTCTTTCATTTGGTATAAGAGAGATTTCTCATTCATGCATGAGTAAGTATAAACAATATGAAGAAATTATACCAAAAAGTCACATGTCTAAAACTTTCAATATCTACTCTTTAATTTCATACCTCGATAATAAAAAATGGTCAGGAATTTATTAGTTGTATTTCTTCGAAATGCTATTTCTATTGTCATTAAACACACATTTTTTCACCCTTTCCCACCAAAGCTACTGCGCAGTTAACAAAGAGCTTCAGGCATGTCTGATCGTCAACGAAATAAAGTGTCGAGCAAGTATGAAGGGGGTGTTTCGTCAACATTTTTGTCCGACAAGTCAAATCTGACATCTTTCAATGACGTAGATTGGCTAAGAAGCAGTGTTACTATGGTAACTCGATTAAAACGTCTGTTTCATTAAACGCTCCCCATATAACCTGTAGTACCTCTTCATTTTATTAAATTATCAGAATTTTTTCAAGCCTTATTTCAAGTAAACTGAACTTTTGTTTATTTCTTGACCATTGTGTGTGATTGAGGTATCAAATGAAAGAGCAGATATTAAGCTTTTTAAACCTGTGATTTTATTTTTGAAACTCAGATACCGCTCGCCAAATGACTTTTTGGTATCCCTTCTTTAAATTGTTTTTGCTCATTCAAAGGTGAATGATAAATGATCTAAGTTATTCCAAATGAAAGGAGACTAAGCTGAACAATGGTAGGTCAATTGTCTATTGTGATTTTATAGTTATCATAAATTGCCGATGGTTCTCAATTTTGTTTTTCGTGGACACACGGTGTACTATTGTTATTGTGTTTCATTGATCCTGTTTAAAAAAAAACCCTCAAATACACAACATGTCAAGTTTAATTTTAAAGTTCGTGTTCTGTTTGTATAAAAAATAATTGTTTCATTCTTTTAACATTTCCTTATTTTTGTGTTAGTCAACATTATATTTCTACTGCAAGGCAAGGCATGTACGTAATTCAAATACCTGAAATTGTTAAAGTTTACATGCAGGTTTGAATATTGTGCTACAGAAAGAGAGAGAGAGAGAGGAGGGGGTAGGAGAGGGAGAAAATAAAGTACATCTAGCATGGTCTATCTCAGAATATCCTGGATGAAAATACCCCAGCAGAGGTTGTCTTCCAAATTGTGTATAGAGAATGTATGATGAACATCTTAATTTCGAACATATTTTTATGTATCTGTGACTTACAAGTGAAGTCATCTCATATTGTGTATTACAGTGTATCCAGTTATTTTTTAATAAAAGTTTACCTAAAAAAAAAAAAAATGGCACAGATGTTTTGTTTATGTATCACTGAAAATCTACACCAACAAAAAGTTGATGTGAATAAAAAGAAAAACCCAACAAGCATAGCACTGAAAATTTGATCAAAATCGGATGTAAAACAAGAAAGTAACGACATTTTTAACTTTCGCTTAATTTCACAAAATAGTTATATGCACATCATAGTCGGTATGCAAATGAGAGTGTTGATCAGGCGTGTAGCCAGGATGGCGGTGGTTGCCCCAACGCACCATAAAGAAAAAAGAAGGGAAAAGGAGAGGAGAAAAGGAAAAAGCGAAGGGAGGGAGGAAAGGGAACAAAGGTGGCTTTGTTTGTTTTTCTTTTTATTCTTTAACTTTTTTCTCAAAAGAATGAGTAACTTAACGAAACTACTTCACTCTTACTCTATTATAAATTTGCTTCCGCGCCTCGCAAAGTTAGGCCTATATGACAAAATCGCAGTTCTCCTTTATTTCCCTCGCCCTTTCTCTAACCCATGTTTTCCACCTCGGCTATAGGACTTCTGTGTTTCTTGCCAGTTTAAGTTCAAATGTATACATGGGGGCATTGAATTGTATAGTAAGGTTAGGCCGAAGTATATGGAGTCATCTTTTTTTTTTCAAATTGATCACGCAACATTTCCGCACTTCTGGTCGGGTTGGCCCAGGGCGAGTAAATCTTTATATCAATTTCTGCCGTTATCCCCATGTACATGTAGGCCAATTCTTCCGGTTTTCAGCTCATTACTAAACATTATTTGGGGGCAAAGAGGTTTCTCATTTAAACAGAGGAAGGTAACTTTAATAATAAGAGTACACGAGATTTGTATAGCCAGGGGCGGATCCAGAATTTTCCAAAAAGGGAGGGGGGCAAATTTTACGGAGGAAAATTTTGACAAGCAAAAAAAGGTTTTCAACCACAAATGAAGGATATTTCGTACCCGAAAAAAATTGACTAGCAAAAAAAAGGGGGTTATCAACCACAGATTAAGGATATTTCGTTCCTTAAAAAAATTTGACAAGCAAAACAAAAAAAAGGTCAATTTTAAAAGAGGGGGCGCACCTCTGTTTCAATGGCATTTTTACATTACAAATTTTAATTTTTCTTCTCAAAAGGGGGGGCACGTGCCACCTGTGCCCCCCCCCCCCCCTGGATCCGCGCCTGTGTATAGCGCACTTTCCATCTTGATTAGATGCTCAAGGCGCCTTCAGAGCAGAACAACAAAAACTATTTACATATAATACATGTCTGAACAATAAGTCAATGTCTATAAAAAAAACACTCTATGTTTTCAGGTTGCCTTTGAAGGTGGTCACCGAAGTCTGCATGTCTGGGTTTTCAAACTCTGTGGGAGAGAATTGCACAGGCTAGGCCCTGCATGAGCAAAGGCCTGTTCCCCGCATGATTTCTTAGCAACTGGAGATTAGATGATGAGGATCGTAAATTTCTTGAGGGTTGGTAATTATGCATCAAAGACCTATTGTAACTGGGGGAAGTTCCATTGACTACATGAAAAATCAAATGAGGGATTTTAAAGACTATGCGTTGCTTCAGGGGCAACCAGTGGAGAGTTTTCAAAATAGGGGAAATGTGGCTGCGCTTGCTAGATAGAGTTAATACGCGGCTGCATTTTGCAACCTTCGCAATTTTCCAAGTTGAGAATCTGTTAAGTTGTAAAGGAGGCTATTACCAAAATCGAATCGTGAAGAAATGAGTGAATGTACCAGTTTCTCTGTTGCTGAGCGAGTGAGACATTTTATTATGAAGCCATAATAGGCCTATTGCGCAATTAACGAACTGATCTGTAAATGCTTGTAATCTTGTTGGGCTTAATTGGACATGTGAGAATAAAAAATCACTCCAAGATTGCGACATGATTTTGACAAGGGGATGTCATTGCCTGAGATAGAAATGGAATCGATGTTGAATTTGTAAGTTTGTGTAGTATTAAATAAAAAAAAAATACAATATTTTTATCAAATTCTCCGAAACTTCATGTCATTTCGATCCCTGCACATTTATCTCCTGTCTTGTTTTTCACCCTCAGTTAAAAATTTTGAATGACACTTAAGTTTCTTAATCATTCAAAATGAAGCGCTTCAGGGGGCAGTTTATAATCACTCGCGTCGCGTTCTGGTTCGTAATCACTCGCGTTTTGGATTTTTGGCGATTTTTTTTATTTCGGTGCGATTTTTTTTTTACGGTGTCTTCAATGAAACAGACATGCAGGGAAATTTGAGTTTCGTTTTAAGCCGGCAATTAAGTGCCTTAAAATAAAATGTACTCGACTACTGTTTTAAGTACCAAGAATAGATAACAAGCTTGATCCGCCCCAGACAGCTGGCAGCAGTCTGTTTTGAGGAGTTTTTTTCAAACATTTTAAATTTTTTTTTAAATTTCTCTGTATTTGTTCTTTTAAATTTCTCTGTATTTCTCTGTATTTGTTTTTTTTAATTTCTCTGTATTTGTCCTTATTGTTCATCTCCCTTCTCACTTCTTCCTTTTCTCTTCTCAGTCTTCCCCTTATTTTATCTTCTCTTTCTCTTCTTCTACATCCTCTCCTCAATTTTCTCTTTTTAATTTTATTTTTACCCCCTTATGTCCTCCATCTTCTTTTTTCTTCTTCTACTTCTCCTCCTCCTTCTTGCTTTTCTTCTTCAGCACTTTTTTCCTCCCTGATTTTTACGTTAGTGTAGAATAATTCACAAAGAAAGGAAGAAGCAAATAAATAGTGATATTATGAAATTGTAGCACCTCACTATGCTTTATTAAGAATACCACAGACTTCAGGAAAATCCTCCAAAGGCAAAGCTAAATCGAGAGTAGCCTTTCCTCCTTTTTCTTCTTTATTCCTTTTCTCCTTTCTTTCTCCTTTTTTCCTTGCTTCTTTCTTTCTGTCTGTCTTTTTTCTTTCTTTCTCTTTTCTCCCTCTTTCCCTTCCTTTCTCCCCCCCTCTCTCTTTTTTTAGGGGGAGCCCCCCCCCGCTTCCGCCGCCTATGGCTCTAAGATTTAAGATGTGGAATGTGATTATGTTAAAACAGTAGTCAAAATTTGCTTGTTATCTTAAAACAGTGGTCGAGAACGTTTTATTTAAGGCACTTACCAGCTTAAAATAAAACGAAACTCGAATTTCAATTTCATTTTATTTTTCCAGTACGTTTGTCCCATTGAAGACACCGTTAGAAAAAAAATCGCACCGAAAAAAAAAAAATCGCCAAAAATAAAAAACGCGTGTGATTACCAACCCGACGCGAGTGATTACGAACGCGAGTGAATATAATAAGCCCTTCAGGGTGGGTCAAAAAATAAGACATCATTCTTTGTAATATAATTTTAATAAATCACAGGAGTTTTAACTTTTTGCGCTCTATTTTCCTTGTAATGAAGTTCAATAGTCTTAGAAGATCAATTGAATTAGAGCCGATGGGGGTATTAGAGATATCTGCATTTGATGGAACGTCCGCCCTTTGAAATTTCACTTTCACTGCTACGCGGGGAGGAATATCTTCGTCCCGCCGCGGCATACATTCTCTGTTTTGCGCATGTTGCGAGATGAAGATTATGCACTGTAACTAAATTGTTTGTAATCAAATCTGATCTTTCTAAGGGAAGCTTTCAATATAACTTAGAGAATACCCTTTTCCTAGGACCCTTCTCTTAAAAAAAAAAGATAAAACTCTTTAGCTTCCGCGCTACGCGCGGGGTATTTATGTTAATGTCCTCCATTTTATCCCTTAATTTGTGTGCGTTCACAATCAATTTTGAAAACAAGGTTCAAAATCACACAAAGTCAACAGAATTGGAACTGATGTAGGTTTTAGAGACAAGAGTGACGACACCTTTTCATTTTAATTTATGAAACATCGAAAGCTTCGCTCTGGAGTGGAAAACTCCCCCTCCCTGCACCCACCCCCTATAGGGAGCGCGCGCTTCGTGGTCTCTGTAAGTAAATCCTGGATACACTGTTGGTGATGATCTCACACTCGCTATTTCTTATGGAAGCTTAAAAGTGCCACCCAGATGTTCAGATAATCATCTCGTAATGTCTACAATCCTTGAAAAAGATGATGAGATGACAAGATCTTGGATCTCGTCATGTCTACATTCAATGGGAGAGATGATCAGATCTTAGATCTCGTCATGCATGTCTAAATCCCATGGGAGAGATGATCAGATGACGAGATCTTGGATCTTCCATTCCCAGACAGCAAAGTATCTGGATCACATACGGTTCTTATCTGGGATATCTGGGTCCCATATGGGCCCACATGGAACCCAGATGAAAACATATACTTGAACCCACATGGTGCCCAGATAGGACTCAGATGGAAACGAGACCTCCAACCCATGCGGAACCCATTAATATTGGGTAAATGGAGTAATATCAGGAAAATGCTGGGAATATTAGTTACTCATGAATATTCATTACTACAATAAATGGCCAAAATTTTAGCTAATATAGCTGTAATAATTAATGTGTTTATGTTTATGCAATTATTCCACCCAGAAAATTTTCAGAAAAATGTGTAGTTTATATATCATATTAGTCATAATCATGACATTAATTTTAGAAAAATGTTTTAGGGTTGAATAATTGTTAACCATAATTTGTCAAGTGTTGTAAACTCGCTCAATATATAGAAGTAAATGACAGGGTTTGGTGGATAGGTGTAGGATAGGATTAGGATTAGGATGTAGGATTTTAGGATAGGATAAGATGATATGGCTTAGAGTATGGAGTTGTAAAAATGTGCTTCAATGACCCTAATGACACTAATTGTTTTTTTAATGAGCCGACATTAATTGGGTAATATTGGGTAAACAGAGTAATATGAGGTGGTGATATCATTAAAATGCTGGAAATAGTAGTTACATCATACTGAGAAATATTGGGTAAATGGAGTAATATCAGGTCCAGGTAATAAGAGGGAAGGATTGGTCTACTATTTCCCTGTTATTACCCACTGTTGTTACCGTAGTAATATCCATGTTATTACCTGTTACAACCCGGGTAATGTCAGGTAAAATGCCCAGTGGGATCTTTCAGAAGAGATGATCAGATGACATCATGGATCCAAGATCTTTATCTCCTCCACATGATGTAGACATGCCAAGATCCAAGATCTTGTCATCTCATCATCTCTCCCACAGGATGTAGACATGACAAGATTCAAGATCTTGTCATGTGATCATCTCTCCCACAGGATGTAGACATGACAAGATTCAAGATCTTGTCATCTAATCATCTCTCCCACAGGATGTAGACATGACGAGATCCAAGATCTTGTCATCTAATCATCTCTCCCACAGGATGTAGACATGACGAGATCCAAGATCTTGTCATCTGATCATCTCTCCCACCGGATGTAGACATGACGACATCCGAGATCTCAACATCATGTCCGATGATTTTTCTTATGAAATATAGATATAACAAGATTATTATCTGAACGTCGATCTGGGTGGCACTTTTAAGCTTCCATAATTTCTGTTGTATTTTATTATATGAAATATTAAATTTTTCATGTGAAACAAATTTTTCTTCCTCCCTGAATAAGTGGAAATACCATTGTTTTAACATTTCATGTTTCAGTTAAGTTGTTCCTACTGTCAGATTTGTTTAAAAAAATGAAATATTGTATAATTAAACATTTTAAAAAAAATAGTAAGCGAGGGACATCATCGAATCTGCATATCACTTAGTTGTGCATATAACTGTTTTCTGAAAAATAAATGAAACTTTAAAATGCCATAACTTTCTCATTTTAAATCCGATTTTGATGAAATTTTCAGGATAAAAAATTCGGAATTCTTTGTCAGAAGGAATGAAATCAAGTCCTCCATAAATGTTTTTAAAAAGAATTATAAGAAATTACTGTTACAAAATTACACTTATTATCAGGCTCATTTTTATCCTTATGTGTCTTTTGTTATGTCTGTTTAGGGTTTGTAGGTTTTTGTTAATCGCTTATTTTCTTATAAATATCATCTTGTTATTCATTTGAAATGTGCTCTCTATTCATTTGTGTTTGTATGTTACTTGGTTTTAATTTATAGTTTGTATTATTGGTGGCAGTATTTCATAAGACTTCAATGTTTTTCCAAGCTGTCTCCACATTGTATTGTATTGTATATATATTAACCATGTAATATTATTGTTTTTAATTTTGAATGAAATAAATTGAAATTGAATAGAATTGAATAGTTCTTACGGTCTGGTTTCCATCAGGCCAGAACGTATATTAAAATTTCTGCTAGATAGCGATTCGCGCTCCCAGTAATTATTTAGTTACATACACAGCTTGTTCACGATCACAATCATATTGCTCAGAATGTTTAATTTTCAGGACTAAATGAAATTTCCGTTAAAAAATTAGCTCGCGCTCGTACTATTTAATTAGGGTTTATATCATTTATGTTTTGTGGGAATAAAACGAATACATTAGCAAAAAGTTTTATCGTCTTCAAGAAAATACCTTATACAATCCTTATGATCATTGCTCATGTGAAATTCCTTCCGATAAAATGGAATCAAAGTCTTGATATTAGACTTGTATCTGCTTCGATCATCATTCACATTATAATGATTAGAAAAAAAAGAACTTTAGAAGTAGCAACAACGATAATAATAAAATTATTATAATAATTAACAATTTGTAGTTCGGGCCTGCACTCCCCGCTTCATGATTTTGAAATGAAAATAAACTGGCACTGACGTATTATCCCTAAAGAATAAGGGCAAAGGCTACCATACTCATATGGTATACTCATATACTAACATGTGCATGTGATCGCAAGGCCAGCCCCCCCCCCCCCCCGGGGGGGGGGGGGGCACTTCCATAAACGAGTGGATGCGTGACCGGCCAAAACACGTAAAAAGGATATCTTTTTCAAGACATGCAGGGCGAGATGCAGGGCATCTTACGTACGTGTCAAAAACACTAAAATAATGAAAACGGTATATATTTCGCTAGGAAATTTTGTTTACGGTCCAATTTTCGAGCAAGGTTGTAAAAAGATTATATATACGTGTTTATGGCCCGGTTTGAGCGATCGAGGTAAACCCACTTAACGCAAAGGTAATTAAAGCCGACGTCCGTGACATAATTAAGATATCGTTGTACTTGTTTATGGGGGTGCACTTTCAGGACATAAAAAAATACTTGTTTAGGGTGCTTTTCGAAACTCCATGGTCACGCGTGTTTCAAAGGAAGTGCCCCCCCCCCTCTCCCGGGGTCAATCACGTGTTCATATCTGCTGATCAGACGCTGGCTGTCATATGACACCTGCTTGATAATTTATGGTCTCTTTTAAACTTTTACATCTTTAGAATGAATGCTTCCTCAACAATTCTTGTTCTGGGCCTGGCCGTTCTCCTGGGTTATCTCTTCCATACCCCCGTACCGCAAGGCATGGTAGATCAATGGCATTACAGATTTATGATTGCTGGAATAAAGGCAGGAGCGCTCATTGTAAGTACGGCCTACTAATAAAGTTCAATATAGTGGATTGCATGTATTGTGAATGTGATTCGAGTCGCGTGGTTCTATCGATCTTCTACGTCTGCTTGAACTTTGAACTGAGGAACGAGCCAAGTTAGTAGTCTTGACCGTCAGGTCTCTCTTTGAGTGTGTTGATAATTGCAGGTTTAGATGCCTGTTATACCCGTTTTGCGTCTTGATCGGTGTGTGGAACAGGTTTTAAATTCAAATAGTCATGGCCATTCTGTTATCTGTTTGAGGGAGCGTGTGTATATGCGGCAAATCATTCATGAATTATACGAGCAGATCATTTGACTTTATTATATATATATATATACACAACAAAAAAAGTAAGTCCCCCCTAAATCAAATTGCTGTAACTTTTGAACGGAATTATTTTGAGATATGATATTTCGTAGGTGGTTTTCTACACTCATTAAGCAACCTCTGGGAGAAAATGAGATTGATCGGTTGAGTCATGCATGAGTAATTAAAGATTGAATTAAAAATGACAATTTTTGAAAGTCACAAGAGTCGTTTTTCAGATTGTGCAAATACAAAGCTGGGCAAAAGTAGTTTTTAGGTGAATTTTATGGTGTTAATGCTGTTTTACTATCCATCATTTAGCCACTCCACACACAATTTTGATATCGTATGTTCATGGTTGAGTGAGCACAATAATGCAGGGGCCGCGGGGGGGGGGGGATTGGCCAGCCCCCCACTTTTTTCCAAAAGCATGTACAAAAATGTAAAAATTACCATACGATTGTGATTTTTTGCATGGTCAGCCCCCCCCCCCCCCCCACTTTGAAAACCGTTCCGCGGCCCCTGTATAGTGACGTATCATCAAAGGGGTTTATGGTAGTATCCTCTACAACTTGTTAGATCATGTTAAAATGTGAAAATGTTGGTGTCTCCCCCGATTATAGGCCCCTCCCCCATTTTAAAATTCTGGATCCACCACTGATTTGTCCATAGATAAAACTGATCATGAGAATTTGTAAGAAAAAATACATTTATGCAGTATAAAGAGTATTCA
This sequence comes from Lytechinus pictus, assembly GCF_037042905.1. Lineage (NCBI taxonomy): Eukaryota > Metazoa > Echinodermata > Echinoidea > Temnopleuroida > Toxopneustidae > Lytechinus > Lytechinus pictus. The sequence continues at coordinate 1,270,320 of NC_087260.1, read as the reverse complement.
TTCCTAAGTTTTCGAATGTGCTCGCTCAACCATGAAAATTTTAAAAATTCGGAAAGTGTGTGGTGATAGAAATGATGGATGATGAAAGCAACAGCAATTAAAGTCACATTTGAAACCAAATTTGCCCCCAATATTCACTTTATTACCATTTATAATGGGTCCGTGACATTGAAAATACCCAATTTCCCACTTTGATGTGTGCCCACTCATCCATAAATAAATAAATCGATTTCATTTTTGCACAGAATTCTGCCCAAAGGTTGATAAACATTACTGCCAAATGACATTGCTAAAGACAGCCTTGAAAAAAGTTCCACCAC